>NW_026138062.1:72861250-74076875 GCF_025592945.1 Manacus candei
AGGCACAAATCTTCTTTCAGCCGAACCTGTGTCAGCTGAAGAAGATTTATCCACGAGTCACTGCCTGACACCTCCCAGCTGGAAGTCAGGTTCCTGCACAGTTGCTCCCTAACCTGTTCAGTGGAAATGAGTGATGGGAGCTGAAGCAGTGACTCGCACGTCTCCTCTGCTCATCGATTCGGGAGCGTTGGCAGGAGCAGCTGAGCCAGCAGCTCGCTGGGGGCTGTTCCCTCCATACCCTCCAGCAGGGTGAAGCAAGGGAAAGAGAGGGAAGACCAAAGGTGCAAGGTGAAGAAGATGTATGAGCAAGGCCAACCAGTTCAGGCAGATACAGTTGTTACCACCAGCAGACTGAGACTAGTGTAAAGGTTTAGGAAGAGGCATCCCAGTAAATGTCCCTGCCTTTTCAGCACTTCTGCAGGGCGTTCTGCAGAAAAGTACAAGCCAGGTGTAGGCTGCCCGTGGAACATCTTGGCACAGTCTAGGTCACTAAACTTAACATGAGCACAGCAACACTGACTGGATTTTAAGCCCAAAGACCATGAAACCATCAAAGTTGTGCAAAACAGAATCACAGAATCATTTATGTTGGAAGAAACCCTCCAATGTCATTGAGTCCAACCGCTGAGCAATCACCACCCTGTCAGCTAGAGCATGGCACTGAATGCCACGTCCAGTCATTTCTTGAACAGTTCCAGGGATGGTGACTCCACCACCTCCCTGGGCAGCCCATTCCAATGTTTAACAATCCTTTGCACGAAGAAATTCCTCCTGATGTCCAACCTGAACTTCAGCAGCTTGAGGCTATGTCATCTTGTCCTGTCACTAGTTGCCTGTGAGAAGAGGCCATCCCTCACCTAAATGAAACAGCCATTTAATTTTTTGCCTTTTTCTGTGCTTAAAAACCTACAACACAGAATGAACTGTGCTGCCATGGCTTCACGTTCTGAGCATTTGAATGCAATGGAAGGATGAGGAATTCAGTGCTTATTTAGTTATTATGTTAAAATGTGTTGCTTCTTTCACAATCAGATGTCTGTTTTTTAACCACCATTCACTGTTCTGCTCTATGCTGCCACGTTCCACATCAAGAGCTGCTTAGTGAGGATGGCAACACACTGTGATTAAATTTCTCCTTGATCTTACTTTAATAATAAGCTGAACAAACCAAGGTTATTATTAGTCTTCCCATAAGAAACACAGAACAGACTGTTTGACTCTCTCCTGCATCCATTTTTTTCAATATTGTCTGATGTAACACACATTAAAAAAGCAAAATATAGAACTCCTTCCGTCCTGTAGGTTTGCATCTAAAATCCCAAACTAGAGAAATTATATCACAGACAGAGTAAATGGCCACAAAAGGAAAGTTTATCAGGCTTTCTATCTTTTTAAGATTCTGAAATATGCTTTTAGACTGGAGTCATTTGTTTCACTCATCTACCTTTTAAAGCTATGAGTGGGAAAGTGTGTCATATATAAGCTATAATGATGGGCATTTTATAGATGTATAATTATATTGTTTGATATAAAATTATGGTAATCAAGCATACAGGGTGGATCATTCTGTTGTTTGAACACACAAGTGCTGTTTAGAATGAAGAACTGGGATCCCAGACTCATTAAAATCAGTGGAAAAATCCTGTTGACTTCAGCGGGATGAATAGTTAGCATTTCTAATTTCCCAGAGAAGGGTTAACAGCAAAATAATTAATTCTTTGCAGTGTTTTTCTTTGTGTTCTTACTGTGCTACATAAGAATGTTCACAGATCTGTCAAAAAAGGTAGACATTAAATACCTATGAAGGAAACTCACTGTACATACACAACCCCTTCTCATTTTGCCTGCAGACCTTTCCCAGACAATTTGAAATGTTGGGCATTGCTAATACAGAAAGCTCCTTTAGCCACAGAGGTGCTATGCAGGCTGCAACCCTGTGTGTTTTGTGTATTTTATCCTGTCATGACCTCTGCTTTTATTTAGGACAAAATTAATTCATAGCATTTCTCAGCTGTTTAAAATCTGGTCATTCCTACCAGATTTTCCCATGCAAATTGATTTGATAATACATACATTTCCAAAATAAATTAGCTGAGCCATAAAGGCTGTTTAAGTTTTTACCATTCAGTTCTGAACCAACCTCTGGAAATACATCAGATTTTTCTTCCAGTAAGTCAATTTTTATCCTATAAGCCAACTGACCCAAATATCTCCTTTGCCTTTAATAAAGGTGTAGTCCTCTTATAATCTCTTAACTACACACAACATTTCATATGAAGCTGTGAAAATTCAAGACCACTAATAATATGATGTGTCTCTTGTTCCCACAACAACAACAAGAAAAAAAGAACACCTGTATGACTTTTAAGCCACAACACTGAATCATTTGGCAAGAGATCAAACAGAGAATCATTGTTTCCAATTGCTACTCATTTATGTGCTGCCAAAACACATTATGCTGCTTTAAAAGTGTCGTGCTGATTACCACTTCCAAAGAAGATTGCATTTCTACTGGTGATGAGCTCTGCTTCGCTGCCTCTGTCAAAAATGAACCCTTGCATTGTTAATGCTCTCTCTCACAGGTTTCAAAACACATAAAAGGGCTTATGAAGTTTGTCAAAAATATGACTAGGATTATTTAAGTGGTAGTTTTGGTTGGTATAAGATCTAGTAAGCTTAACCTAAACAGCACCGATGCAGGTGTTGATGATGTAATTTTGCAGTTTTCTAAAAGATTGTGGTCTGAGACAACTGTGACTGACGTCAACAGATAATTTATCAGTGAATTTTCAGTCCAGCCCAGAAAACTCTTTCTGAATGAGCAAGATACTGAAGTGTATGAATGGATTTGTTTTATTTGCATGATTGAAGTTGTACATGGGAACTGGTCTTCTGGTGAACTGGGCCTTCAGCTGTCAAATTTTCAGAACTTCAGCACAAAATCCATTTACCTGTACGCAAATTAAGATTATTCAGACACTCACAGGTATGCACCTACATAACTTGCAATTACAGTGCCCATGGTTTTTGGACTTGTTAGGTTTGAATCTACCCTTGACCCTTTCAAATTACAGGGCATCTGCCTCTTAACTAGAGGCTTAATGCTAAGCAGAGTCAATGGAATAACATTAAAATGCAGCATTTCAACACTAATTTATACCTTGTATCTGTAAGTCATTTTCATGAGTAGCATTAAGTGAATTTTTTAAAGCAGGTGTAGCATTCATGGCTAGATTATGTCTTCTGGGTCAATTTGAAGGAAGAATTTGCCAGAGAACAAATGGCTATGACATACAGAGCATGAGGAAGGATTTGTGATGAAGCATAAAACAGGTCAGTAACAAGATAGACCTTTTTTTGCTTACTTTTAAATAAAATAAAAACCACAAACAAACAAAACCAACAAAAAAAAACCCACCCCAACTTACTTCCATGGACTTATGAAAGCTTTTTCAGAACACACATTTTATGGTATGGAAGAGAAGAGAAAAACTGCTTGGTTTCTCAGTACTCCATATCTGACCAAGGCTGTTATCAAGACTTCCAAAGTGAGAAGAAGACATTATAAAATGATGCCCTAAAAAGCTGTCTTAGGTGTTTTACAAAATGAACAGTTATGATTCTTTCTCTACAGAGTTTCTAATCTTTGAGACAACTAAATATGAATAGCAATGGGGGAAGAGAAAATTATTACAAACAGAATTACCATGAGGTCTCTTTGCCACAATATGTTTCTGGTTGCCTGAACCACATTGTTGTAATATGTGAAAATCTCTAGCAGTTATATTTTTCAACAGGGTTTCCATAAGAGGCAAAATTTGAATGCTCATCATACAAATATGGTAAAGCAAAGCAATGTCTTGACAAAGATGGATCAAAATGAAGTGATCTTATTTTCTTTTCTACTACAGTTAGGTGTCTCTGCAAACTTAGACCTGATTTGCTTTCATTTTCACATCAAATCAGGTAAAACCACATATACTAGAGCATCAATGAAAAATAGCTTAAACATAATCAAAATGCATTTTTTTGACTAAAATTTTCATGTTTTCATTAAGAAGCTAGAGAATTCTTTTAGAGACAGATAGTTTTCTTTAAAAATACATGAAAACACAAGCTCGTTTAAAATAACGTTGCAAGAAAATTTCAGCCTAATCAAAAATAGATATGCATAAATGTTCAGAAAATAATCTGGTTTTGGACATACCTAACAATCAAAGTTTAAAAAATTTCCAAGTTTCTAAGCCCTATATTTCCAAAATTTAGGGTTGTTATTAAATTCTATAGCCAGCTTACTAACACTGAAACACATCAGTACAATCAAGCCTATACGCACTTAATGAATGGTTTTGGGGAAACTACTTTTTATTAACTGTTCTAAGCCAAAAATGGTATCACAGTCATAGTAGGGAGGTTCAGATCTAATTTCCCTAGAACACAGCACCCATCTACATGGAATTATTGGAAATGTTAAATGTCAGAACCTGCCCTAAGGTTTTATCTTCTGGGACCTACTCAAATAGGGGCACAAACTCTTCTCCTGATCTGTTTTGGCCAGCTGTTTTCAGAGTTTCAGATTAAGATACAAGAAAACTCAAAGGAATAGATGACCTCATGAGATTTCTATTCCTTAGTGTAGAAGCCTACTAAGAGCAGTTTATATTTCCCAGCTGTCAGAGTCATAAGGAAAGCATTGCATTAACTAATTTAATATAAACAAGTACCTCTAGACTCCATTGACTTGGCTAACATCGAGTTTGCATATAAAGATCTTCCAAAAAACCAAAAAAACCTGAGTTCATTTTCCAAAAATATGTGTGCAATGATTCCACAAATTATAAGCTTTACAAAAAGCATTTAACATTTCTTTCCAGAATGTATCTGTTTTAATTAGCTGAATGTGATAATGGAACTTTGTCAGTTTTCAGGTTTCTAGCATTTAAACCAAATATTTTAGTTCACAAGGATGGGAGCTGCTCTGTGGGATAGTTCTGTGGCAGGTGGCAGCCTGCTTTCTTTCAACACACACCACGCATGCATTCATTAAAAAAAAAAAAAAGAAAAAAGAGAAAGCACTGAATAAATTCCAATTTGGCATGATTATGTGATGTGTGGCCTTGTGTGCATGGAAACTCTCACCTATTGGCACTTGCAATTTTAGTATCATGTAATTAAATTGATTTTTTTGTCAAGTCAGTTTTAAACTATGTCTTTGAGGTAAAAGGCCAGTGCATTAATCCACTGTGGTATTTATTATTTAAATACTAATCAAGAGGTCAATTAATGTTTTCATTGCTTTTGCAAATGAGTAATGGAGTACTGCTCAGAGCTCTTGGGAGAGTCTACTGTTAAATAGGAATCCAATTTCATTCCTTCTTTTCTAAGGGCCCTAAATGTATTTATTATGCAGCTCTTACCTTCTATGTAAGTGACTGGAGTGTTTCACTTGAGCTCTAATCCCTATACTGCTCATCCAAAACCCCAAGCTTCTCAAATATTCTAGGATTCTAGTTCCACTTTTCAAATCCATATCTATTTTGCTGTAAAAGGGTGTGATGAATATAAAGCCTATTTAATTATAAGAGTGAAAGTGTCTCTCTGTACCAGGCATGAACTAGGAAGTTCCTATTTGATTCATATTATCTACAATATTGAACAGAAGGGGAATTAAGTTGGCAAGGGATGATTAGCCCCTTTGTTAATAGAAAGCCCCTTTGCTAATGGAAAGCCCCGTTGCTAAAATTGATTCTTGTGTATGGAAAAAGAAGTTTTGATACATACATTCCTGAGTTTACTAAACACCTGTATAAGCTCTATTTCCCCTCCACATTAGGGATAACGTTATTTCATGAATTTTGTGTTCAAGCCAGTTCCTTTATCTTATGGGAGTCAGGCTAGAACAGCTACTTCATCATGTAGTGAAACTCCAGACTGCTATAGAGTGATCATGGTGCAATGTACTTCTCCTCATGGTTATCTGAAGGTTTTACAAATATAAATTGTAAAAGTCTTTCGGCCCCAAAGCATGTTGGCTATCTCAGGAGCAGAGAGCCCAGATGTCAGCACAGGAGAGGATGGGTTCAAGATCTTCATCCTAGGACAACCTCGCTCACTGTCTCTATGGCATCTGTTACTTTTCTCTCTCTTTCCTCTGTTCTCTTGTGCAAAGTGGAAAAATCAGATAGACAGGTAGACACTGATATCAGTTTCTGTGAAGAATATATAGAACTTTTTAAAAAGTGTTACTTAATTTCTTCCTGCTGCTGCATTTGGTAACAGCTAAAATCTGATTTCATTATTACGTCGGATGTTATATAAGTAAGGAAGAGCTGTAGACATGGCCTAGAACCTCTTAAATTCTTCAAATCCATTCTTCAAGTTAGGTCTCTAATATTATGTTGACTAATTAGGCAGTTAGACTAGATTTTTTTTATGTAAATGAGTAACAGTAAGCAATGGCAAGCAAAATTTGTTTCTCTAACATCTTAGTGATCAAAACTAGTTCTGAAAATCCCAGGGAATACAGTTTAGAAGCCACCACTACTATACTGACAAATAAATCAAAACCAGAAATAGATATGTACAGGTGAGAGTTTGGGAAGAACTTTTAAAAATGTCAGCCCCTCAGAATATAAGATTTACCCCAGCAGAGAGGAGAGTAGAATCCAATGTGACCATTAAAAAAGAAATGGGAAGAAGACGTGTACCCTTAAAAACTGGGAACATGACTGAGCTCTGCATTTATACTGAAAGAACACAGAAAATTCCCTTCGTGTACTTCGTGTAAAACAAGGTCTTCTACTTAAGTCAAGTTGCAGACTTTCTGCCTCTTTTTTGACCTTGCTCATCCAGTCCCCATCTGTGATGTATGAAGTGTGAAGCGAGGTGCTGAAATGCAAAGAGGACTGCAAACGAGGATCACGGATGTGCAAGTGCTGCTGCGACCTTCAAAGAGGCTCTAAAAAGAAAATCTACCAAGGAAATCCAGCATTACTGCTGCTGGTCAAGACAGGCATGTGCTCAAGGCAGTCAAGTAGGTTGTCTATTGCTTAGCAGAGGTAGTTAATGGGCAGTTCTCCACATCCACTTGAAGAAGAGTGCTTAATAACAGGATTTTCTGTCCTCCTATAAGGGATGCAGCTTCTTCACTGTGCAACTGACTTTTTTTTTTTTATCTGACTTGCATCTGGAACTGAAGCTTTGCAGTCTAGGGTCCTGCTGTCAGGGTTTATTTCCTTTTATTGGCTCTTGCTCCATTCTCAGACTACAGCAATGCAAAATAATTGAAACTCAGAATTTTTTTAATACTAACATATTTTTCACAGTTTTTCAACTTCATATTCAAAGTTTTCTTCTCACAGGAAAAGAAAATCATGTTTAGTTTATGTTACAGCAAGACCCAAAAGCTTACTTTGAGCCAAGTGCAATATGATGCTCTTAAAAAGGCAATTTTGACATTATTCCTAACAGTTCCATTTCTGAGTGTGCTGGATGCTTGGCCAAGATACAATCTCACAAATGAGGTTCAGAGTATGACTACTGCTAATTAGAAGCTGTTAACAACTGAAAAGAAGCATGTGGTACCAATGCTTCAATCGATATAGAGAGGAGGGCTTCCTACATGATGAGAGGTTACTCACAGGGTTGCACTGGTTCCCAAAGTAAGTCTATTGTTGTTGGCAGCCATGCTGTAGGGACAAAGATCTTATCAGCTGTGTGCAGGCACCGAGCCATCCTGACAGATGGCTTCTCTTGTGGGTAGAGTGTGTGTGTTGTATGCAATATGTTAGGGCAGTGATGCCCCCTTAGGACAAGAGAAGTGTCTGCCTTACCTTGATTTTCCCCACTGCCATTACTGACTCAGTTCTGAAGTCAATGCATTTTAAGAACCTGCTCACAGAGACATTTCTAGTATTACTGGACTTGGCAGAGAGCTTGAGAGGTAAAAAGGGTAACAATGACAATCCCATCACCACCTTTCATCCTTCAGCTAGAAGAATCCACTGGGATGAGCCAAAATTTTTTTGGTAGGCCTGCCAAGGTTTGTAAATATGTCAAGAAGAGGAGGAAACACTGTGATAGTCCCTGCAACTTGAATGAAAATCACATGTGGACAATTGACTCCCTGGTGCTTTAAAGTGAGAGACCTTTCCGTGTAAGTGCCACTGCACTGTGGCAAAGCAGTTCTGTATCCTGGAGTATTTCAGCTACATATATTTACTTCCCAGTAAGAAACAGGACTTTACTGAAAGCTTTACTGGGGTGCATCAGATACAGCATTGCCAGCTGGTTGAGGGAGGTGTCCTGCTCTGCTCCACACTGGTGTGGCCTCACTGTGAGTCCTGTGTGCAGTTTTGGGCACCGCAATACAAGGAAGATATAAAGATATAAAGCAACTGGAGAGTGTCCAAAGGAGGGCAACGAAGACGGTGAAGGGTCTGGAGGGGAAGCTGTATGAGGAGCAGCTGAGGTCACTTGGTCTGTTCAGCCTGGAGGAGACTGAGGGGAGACCTCTCTGCAGTTACAACTTCCTTGTGAGGGGAAGAGGAGTGTCAGGTACTGACTGATATCTCCTCTCTGGTGACCAGTGACAGGACCTGAAGGAATGGCCTGAAGCTGTGTCAGACGAGGTCTAGGTTGGATATTAGGAAAAGATTCTTCACCCAGAGGATGGTTGGGCACTGGAACAGGCTCCTCAAGGAAGTGGTCACATCACCAAGAAGTATTTGGACAACACTCTCTGGTACATGATGTGATTCCTGGGGCTGTATTGTGCAGGGCCAGAAGTTAGAATTTGATCATCTTAGTGGGCCCCTTCCAACTCAGGATATTCTATGATTCTATGATTACTCTTGACATTTTGTCTATTTACTTGCTTCACAGCAGAGAGTAACATAATGCTTCTGGAAAAAAAAAAAAATAAGTCCCTAAAACTGAGAATGGGAAAGTTATTTTCCTTAGAACGGTGATAATTTTAGCTTTTTTTTGCAAATTATGTAGTAATTGCCTGAGTATCATTGGCCATGAATAATACATGACAGCACATGGCATGAGAACAAATGGCTTCCTGAACAACCAGATCAGTGAAGTCTGGTTTCCTAAGGATTTTTTTCCTGCCTCCTCTCCCAGCATCCACACTGGCACAATTTGGTGCTCACTCTCCTTGTGATCTCTACGTTGGTCCACAGTGTAAGGCCCTGTCATCAGTTCTCCCACAGTCCTCCTTGCACATCATAATATCTTAGCTAACTCCTGTGTCTTCCATTTACCCTCTAGGAGATTTTGGCTGGCCAAGAGTCCACCCGTGCTTGTAGGCAGCCTTCACCTGCATATCTGTTCTTTTGTCAAGCAGTCCAAACTGAATGGAACCTGCCTTTTGGAGAAAAAACACGATTTCCTACTCTGTCAAATTTAGTTCACATTCGAATGTTAAAAACAGGACTGTGATCACAGACATTCTTTTAGTGTAAAAATGCAGACAAATAAAGACTGCTTTTCCCCTTAAATCTAAAATATTTGTATTATTTTTATGTATTACCCTACCTTTGAAGCAACCCTGCATTCACTTTTTGCTTTGCTACTTAACGTGTCTTCTTAAAGATTTTTTTGACTCCAAAATGTCTGATTATTATAGTTTATGCTCTATACAGAAGCAGCCCTGACCCTCTTCCTTTGTTTTTCCACAGAGATTTACTAGTAAAGGCTGAAGTGCATAACAGTGTTAGGGAGGTCTCATGATTTCCAGCATGTTATGCTTCTGAGCATTTATTCTGTTTTCATTACTTAACTGTGCTTTCTAAACAAACTGTCTGTCATTTAACAAAATGTAATGTACCTTTAATAAATATTAGCCTTTCATATTTACTCCAATATGCAACCTTTGCAACCATCATTTAAAAAAGCCATCTGAGGCTTTTCCTTCAGAAGTATGAATATAAGAGGCTCTTTCCTATTCAGTTGGAATGATACAGATCATAAATTCAAGAAAAAATGGAAACCACTGTAATCGAATTAAATCATGAAACACAACCTTTTTATGAACCTTTGTAATTCATTGCTTGTGGAGTTCATTCTTATTTAACCAGAACCCAAGGGAGTATTCCAGAGCCAGAATGTAAAGATCCTTACTGTATACCTTGCTGTGAATGTGATATTGTATAAAACAATCTCATTAGATTGCCAGTAGCTTGTTGAAGTCAATACGGACAGGAGACGATTCCTGAGGTTTGTTTCACTTGAGAAACTTATTCTTGATTTCTATTGATTCATTCTGATGTATGGTAGGAATATCAGGAAATGTTCTATTCTCTGAGTTCCAAAAACAAAGGTGATTTGGGAAACTTCATGTATTTGCCTTACTGTTTTGTGTGATTATCTATGAAAACATTGTCTAATATTTTTAATACAAATAGCCAGGCATTCTCCATCCACTGTTACACTTTCAATGCTCAACCCAAATATAAATCCATTCAGCCTGACATACAAAGAAAAAATATTAATTTCATCATTGATTTCTGTTTACATTTACAGATCATCAATGGAAATGTATTTCTATAATGCACTCATCTGTGAAAGTCTACATGTTTTAATACACAGCTTCATTTGTTTTGTGTTTTGGACCAATAGTGTCTGCACCTATCTTGTAGAAAAGAGAATATGTGAAAATGAACTACTCTAAAACCTTATTCATCTTACACAGAGGTTATTTACCTAAGTATTTATAATTTGTCTTTCATACTTTTATTCTTTTTCGGAACAAAAGCCTATATTTTAGGAGAAGAAATCTTATTGAACCTAAGGCAAAAATGTCACAGTTTACCAGTAGACCACATTGCTGGGCATTCATTCCTCTCTACTCTCAGAGGTTGCTAGAGGTGTAGACAACTGGTAACTGCAGAGTAAATGAGATGTTCACTCCTTGAGTAAGACAATTAGTTACTCTTATATCTCCACATCTATCTCAGTAGAATTCCTATTGATTTAAATCCAGATAGATTTATTTCCACTAGTTTTGATATAGAATATATTTGAAGAAGGGGTGTGGAGTTAGGCAGAGGTCAAATCCACAGCTGTATGGAATTCTAGGCATGGATCCATATAAATCTTTGTAAGGCTTAATCTTTCCTTTGAGCAGTACTGAGTAAAGGACTGGTAATCAAAGGCAATAGCCCCTGAATTACTGGCACCTTGGAACTGAACCACATCTCCATAAACAATTGTGAATTCATTTGTAACTCTATAGGTTGGAATAATTAATATAAATGGGACCACACCATTTAGTAACGTGCATGCAACATTTTAGTATGGAATAATTCGAGACAGCACTTGGCAAAGATCAACAGGCACAATTTAACTAAATTTATCCATGCCAAAGGGGGGTCTTTAATGAGATTTGGATCCTATGTAATTAACTTTTGCCAAAATAATGCTTCATCTACTGGCATTTCATACAAATCATAATGATTTCTTAAAGACATAAAAAAATACATCCCTATGTTCAGCACCCTATTTTTTCAACTGCCTGGTAAAAAAAAGCCCCAGGAATTTTATTGAGAAATCCTTGTATTCTTACTTTCTAAGTGGTAGCTAATAATACAATCCCTTCAATACTCCACTCACTTGAATGCAATGAAAATCTCTAGGGAGATCGTTTAAGAAAATTAATGCTATGGAGCTACTACATAAAATTCAGAATATCCTGAATAGCTTTTTGAAAGAGATTTTTGATATATATTGGGCATTACAGTAAAATCTCTTTAGTGAATTAGAATTTTCCATCATATCACACTGAGAGCCATACAGTGTAGAACAAAAGGGTAGTATGCTTGATGTGGTTGCCACGAGGAACTTCTGTCAATAAATCAGAAGTTGACTGATCACAACACGTATACCAGGTACCTTTGGGGAACATAAAGCTGTGAAATGTAGTTAGAGTGTAGCAGTACAGTTAATTTCTACTATTTTAGTATTATATTCCCAGGCTTTCATTAGGCAATCATTCTTTAAAGGGAATTTAATTGTTTCGAATCCCTTCTGATTCTTGCCTGTATGTGAAAGGACACATTGAAAACACAAACAATTTCAGAATGACACAAAGTTGCTGCTTACTGCTTTTATTCTGTGGCACCTTTTTGGCTTTTTGTTTGAATATTTTGTTTGAATGTTTAGTTTCTCTGCCAGAGGAGGCTGAGTTAAAGTACATTTAAAATTGGTACTTGTGTTGGCCATAGGTACTTTAAATTAGAAAAAACACACATAGGAAATAATTATAGAGGTATTGATTGTAGAGGCATTGAAGACATGCTGACCTAATTCTTTTGCATCCTTAGGTTTTGCTAAAAGACTTTTCAGTGCTAAAGCACTGGAAGATTATCTTCAGTGTGACTATTTTATGTGATGGGTCTGTTTATTGTATTTAAAATAAAGACTAATAAAAATACTTTCTTTACTAAATGATATTAAATTATTGCATGTAGTACTGTTTCATGTAAATTTTTATATATTGATAAATAATAATTAGCCCTTTCACTTAACACCATAGATAACATTTAGTCTTCACTAAGATAATTTTATGAATGTTCTTAGTTGAAGAATTCATTGGTTTGGAAGAGAAAATAAGGTGGGTTATTGTTTTAATTTACTAGTTAATGTTAATATTAATATGATAGATTAATAGACTTAATTTTAAAGAAAATGTATGCACTATGGAGATTTTTTTTCATTAATGTACCAGGAAAGTAGAGTTTGCTGTGCCAACGGCAGCATATTTTAGGTAGGTCTATTAATCTAATATCCTTGCCAGAATAAAGAAGAAATGTGTAAAAAAAAGTAAAACACAGGAAAGGATCTACTACTAGATGTATCAGAGTAAGATTTCATTTCCCAGAAGAAGGTTATATTTTCTATTTCCCTGAAAAACTATTCAAATGAGGTCTCATTAGCCTCAGTGGCTGGTGCTCAAGGTGTGCTGCTAGGTTTGCTAACCTTTTGATTAAATCCCTGGAGGTCTCTGACCTAATTCTTCTGTGCTGACCATCTAAAATATGTTCTGATGCATACTGTTGCTAGGGTAGTCCCAGAACCAGTATAATTAGTGAGCCTTAAGCTATAGAGTTGAAAAGGGAAGAAACCATTCATATGGAAACTCACACCCTTGGTGTCCCTCCAAACGGAATCAACAATCATCAGCACAACCCTGGGCGCTTTTAATAAAAGCTTGTAAGATTAATTTTCTATTTAACTCTCTTTTGGGTTTGCTTAACAAATATTGAAGTTTACCAATAAAAGAAATGATGTAGACAGAACAGAATCAGATGTTATTAATAATTGTACAAAGGAAGGATATTAGAAGTTGTAATTGTCAGCATTTTTTCAAGTGCAATTGTTATTTAACTGTGTTGGGAACAAAAGATGTTCAAGTACTATTAAAATATTTGAGTTTGGGTAGGTTTTACATATATTGGACAGAAGTAGTCACCTCTGGCTAAGTAAAAAGGAAGTTCCTCTGTGCTTTGTTTTGAGCAATATCACTGAACGTTACAAACAATGCAGGTCAAGCTGTGGCTTCTCCATCAGTCCCATTTACAGAATCATAGAGGGTTTGGGTTTGAAGGCACCTTAAAGACCATCTAGTTTCAACATCCCTGCCATGGGCATGGACACCTTTCACTAGACCAGGTTGCTCAAAGCCCCATCCAGCCTGGCCTTGAACACTTCCAGGGAGGAAGCATCCACAATTTCTCTGGACAATCTGTCTGTTATAGGGCAGTGCATTCCTTATCCTGACCTAAGAGCCCAAGAAACAGATCGGGGGTGGGAGTTGTCGCTTAGCTGAGACCAGTTACCCCCTTTATCTGCTGCAGTATATTTTGTGCTGGTCCTGTTCTCCTCTCTCTTGTATCTGTTACTAATGGAGCTACTTCTGAATCTGGGTTTGATGAGCACAGAAGGGAAAGGAGAGGAAAGAGGGATGAGGGCTGGTAGGGACCTTAGGGGAAGGCCAGACATAGCAGGTGCATCCCAACAGCAGGAAAAGCAAGAGGGTAAGTGTGTTGTGCCAGCCCTCCCCCATTACCTTGTGTTGGACAAAGACCCTTGGTCAAGAGCAAGGGTACAGGCACAGGACTTACACACTTACTGGCAGCATTTCTGGGTCTCTATCCCAAAAAAACAGAATCTCTGAGCTTAGAGCCCCTAGTGTGGTAATGCACGTGTTAGAAGGTGCTTGAGGAGAAGTAGATAACCCCAGTGCCTTATCTGCTCATCACTCCTTCCCACCTCTTCTACTCTACGTCCATGGGGACACGTAGAGAAGACCTTTTCTATGACTGCAGTAGTACACCTGGCAAGGGGACAAGGGAGAACATGAAAATTGATTATGTCCCTTTATGCCTCAGGAGGAAAGTTGAGGATAGGCAAGTCTCTCGCTAAACAAACTCTTAAACCAGGAAATGTGCAGTGTTATTTTTAAAGAAAGACATAAATACATGGAAATCAGAAGTCTGCATATGATATTTGTCGTGTCATGACTCTTGGTAGCTTATAACCAACTAATTACACTTCTACAGAATACAGAGAAGTGCAGGAAACACTCAAACTGTTCCAGTCCTCCTCAGTTTCACTCTCAGACTTTCATTTTCCTTCTGCCCATTTTCCTTCCATCCTTCTTCCTTGTAGTGACACTAAGAAGCCAAACTCACTGACTCAGCGAGAAATACTAACTGAATCATTTGTAAGGAGCTCTTTTGCAGGGAAAAGATTGGCAAATCACTTGAGCTCTTTTAACTCTCTATTGTTGTTCCATTACAGTAGAAGAGACAAGTGGCCAGTGAGTATTTGCAGTGCTTCCCTCACTGATTTCTATGTAATACTTAACTACAGATAAGATTCTACTTACATGGAAATTTCATTTATTCCAAACTACACCTTATTTCACAAGAGAGGCTCAATATAATCCAAGTTCTTGACATGACTCTGTACTGTAGGCATATGTTTGGATCAAGTGATTTCAGAAGAATCCAGAATAAATTTTTATTCCACCGTTCTCAAGTAAAAGGTGAAAAAAACCCCACTGAGATACAGAAGAGCAAATTCAAAAGAGGCTCTTATTGATTTATTAAAAAAGCTTCTTATAGGAGAAAGACTTTAATTTAAGTTTAACCATACTGATAAAAGACATATGTAAAATCCACTTTTTCTATTATTTGTGTGGTCTAACATAGTTCTGGAAAAGTATATTGTTTACCCCTAATGGAAAAGACAAATAAATAAGCAAACCAAAAAATATAATTGAGAAATGCTCCATACTTCACAGGATTGGACTCTTTACTATCTTGATAGGGGAAAGAAGGAAACTACATTTCAATAGCTGCTAGAGGATTTAATGTTCTATGTTGTTCTAGTTGGACTTGTGCTCTCAACTAAGCATTTAGTAATTGTTTAAAAATCTTCCCACAGATAGTATTTACTGAATCCATTCTTGCTGACATAAACTGACTGTAGTTGGATGGGCATTGGGTCAGTCTTACCATGAACAGATGTGTTGTGGCAACAGGGAAATTAATATAGGCAGCAAGAGATTGTAGTGAATCATAATTTCTCATTATGTTTGGTTCAAGCTGTGTCCTGACGGATGTAAAACACTTCCCAGCGCTGCTCTGCCCTGCCAACACCACTGCAGAGCCCATCACAGGGACACAGCTTTAGGAATGCTAACTCAGCCATTTCAAACTGCAGCACTTTGATACATTTGTCTGCCTAAATACAGCCGTCCTGCTTTGATCAGGCTGCCAAAATAAATGCGTCATGACGCTTTTTCTTTATCTCAGTTCAGCTTCTGGACAGCAGACTTGAAGAGCATCTGCAGCTACAAAAAGAGCTTAACCTTAACACAAGGACACTCTCCAACCAAGGAAGAAGAAAAGTCATAAAGGTGCCATCTGGGTATTACAAAAGAATTAATTATTCAGATTTTAAAATTAGATGTGTTCACTCTTCAGAGAACTTTTAGAGACCTATATAAGAAATAGATCTCAGTAAGTTTATTTTTTCTAGGTATTATATTTATTGTCATGTGGGTTTAAAAAAATAAATCATCTATTCTATCTATTCTGTTCTCTTTTGAGACTCCACTCTCTTGATAACATTTGTAGCTGTCTTGGTTTGGATCAATATTCAGCATGTTGGTAAGCTCAGAAACACACAGAAAGTAGCCTGAAACACTTGTGTGTACACCTGTGAATAAGCCTATAATTGACTTATATTGAATTTAGGTATAAATTAATTGGTTTATAAAGCACATAAACAACAGAAGTATATTCTAACACACCTGTATGGCAAAAGCACATTGATTAAAGTTCTTATATTATAGGATCACAGACTGGTTGAGGCTGATAAGGACATGTGGATGTAATTTTGTCCAGGTCCCTTACTCAAGCAGGGCCACCTATAGTTGGTTTTCCAGGACCATGTCCTGGTGGCTTTCGATTATCTCCAAAAATGGGGAGTCTACAACCTGCCTGGGAAGCTTGTTCCAGTATTCAGTCATCCTTGCAGCAAAAAAGTGTCTCCTAACGTTCAGAGGGAACCTCCCGTGTTTCAATTTGTGCCCATTGCCTCTGGTTCTGTCACTGGGCACCACTAAAGGAGCCTGGCTCTGTCCTCCTTTCACCCTCTCTTTAGGTGTTTGCACACACTTTTGTGAGATCTCCACATATTATTGCAAACTTTAGTGAACTTTTGAGTCATACTATCTATTCTTAGTAAGCTAAAAAAATGGCTCTCTATGGTGATGTGCTGAAGTGAAGCCTGGACTATGACTGCCCTTCTGTTAGCTATGTAATCTCATCTGTTAAGAAGAAAGCACACCTCCTCTACCTAAACAAACATTTCCTCCCAATATTCCTCACTTCATTATAAATTCTTCCCCCTTTGGGATGATTATGCTGTTTGCCTGGCTAGTATGCAATTCAAAGATCTAGAATTTTGAACAATTTCCATCAGGAACTGTCTGGAATCAAAACATTGTGATTACTCAGATCTTTATTTTTTTCCTCCAAATTTCAACACATTCTAGCAAAGCCCCTCAAATGCATGTGTGTGTGTATACAAAGTGCTGAGCATGACAGCCATATCAGTTCTATTTTTAAATTTAATTTTTTTAAGAGAGGGTTTATTTAGTTTCTCTTTGCATACTATCTGATTGTTTTGATCATGTCCTGGATACAATTTTATTAATGAATTCTTAACAAACCCAGAAGTATGCATCTAAATTTTGAATAAAAATCCAGTTAACTCATGCGTGATACTGTAAGTTCAAGAACTGAAAATCATTAGAGTTCATACTGTGTGACAGTGTTCACAGTATTCCCACAAATTTCTACAGTATCTTTCCCAAATAAACTCTCTATTTGATCCATTTTATAATAGTCTGGGAGGCATAATTAAACAGCTAAAGTTTTGAAGGAAAAAATAGCCCCAAAGCCATTTTCTGCCTACTGTGATGCACTAATGTGATGTTCATTAAAAGTGATCTCTAAACTCTGTGTAGCACTTCAACACTACACAGTAGTTTTTCCAAGTGAAACAGGCATTTTCCTCCCCCACCAGACTTCTATGCTAAATTTGCCATTTGAGGTTTTGTAACAAGTCCAGAACACTAACTTTATAATCATTGATCAGCAATTTTGTGATCCCTTCAACCTTCTTTTTCCTTTGCCTTATGATTCCTGTCAAAGTTTACTGCAACATTATCCATTTGGTTTTAAGAAAAAGTTAAAGAAAAATAATCTACGTTTGAAATGATGAAAGGCCTCATTACACACCAGAGCACAAGCAAAAAAAATTACTGAAATGGAAGCAAATTATACTTTGCTATCCAAAAATTTAAATCTACTGAAAAACAATTCGGTTTTCCTTGGATGGTACTTGTTCCTAACAGAAAGAGCAGAATTTTGTATTTGGGTTTACACTAATCTAGAAGGAAGATAGAGGAATTTATTCTGCTAAAGATTAGACAGAAATAAATGCAGAAAACTGTTTTTGCAGAGGGTTTTTTTTTCAGCAGATAAGTTACAAGTGTGTGAATGGGCTGGTTATTCCATTTCAAGCTTAGCCAAACTGCAACACTCCTTTTTCTGATGGATATTCAGAAATTAGCCATGAAAACAGGAAAATTAATTTAAAAAAAAAGGAAAAGAGGAGGATGAAACAACTGAAATGTATTACTTCACATGAACCATCTGATGGAAATAAAAGGAGGAGTCTAAGAAGAGGCAGAAAATCTAGTAAAAATGCTACTGATTTGGAAGAGATGATTTCAAAATATTCATAGTTAGACAAATATGTTTCTGCTTATATTTAGAAGTGCAAATTAATTTCGTATTTTCTGCAATAAAGAAAGCAGCAGTGAGTTTTCATAGTACTTTTTTTACTGCCTTTTAGGAAGGATTAGACAAAAGCCCCATAAATAATATATTGTCCAGGAAATTGTACCAGAGAAAAACATCTCCTTTCTTATACAAGGGTCACTGAAAATCAATACAGTTCCCTCTAAAAAGCTCTGTACAGTGTTTTAACACTTCTGGGTGATGGTTCAAGTTGTTACGGTTTATGGACAAGCAACATACAGGAATCACATACACGCACAAAGAGCTGGAAATAACTGGCTGGTAGCAATTCCAGAGGGATCTGATAAAAATAACTGTGGATCTTCTGATAGATGTTAATGTATGAAGCTGTGATGCTGGGACAAGAGTTGCAATTATAAACAGTGCAAACAGGGGAGATCAGTTTTGATGGGAAATCCTCCGCTGAGAGATCCTTTGTGTTTTTAGACTTCCATGTATTGGGTTCACCACTGTCTCCCACGAGATTCCTGTATCCAAGTAGGGACATTATGGTCTGGATGGGTGAACCACCACATGAGTAAAAATTTTATGATACATTACCTCGAAAGTTAATGGTTGATGGGCTGCAGCCTACCCAGAGGAGAACAACAGGGACCTCCAGGTCTATCCTGGGACCTGGCCTGCCCAAGGTCCTCATCAGTCCCCTGGAGAAGAGAAGGGAGGGCACTTTCCTCATGCTCACAGGGAAAACCAAACTGGGAGAACCAGTTCCCCTGGACAGAGCCAGACTGGCTGGAGGAATGGGCAAAAAGGAACATAATGAAATTTATCAAGGACAAATGATGCTGTGGGAAGGAAGGAAGGAAGAACCCCCTGCATCCATGCAGGCTGGGTCAGCCAGGCTGGGGAGCAGCTCTGCTGGGAAGGCCCTGGGGCTGTGGGCCAGCAGCAAGCTGAGCATGAGCCAGCAGCCTGCCCTGGCAGCTGGGATGGCCAGCAGCATCCTGGGCTGTGTGGATACACAGGTGGTACATCAAGGAGAGGGATTATACCCCTCTACTCAGCACTCACATGGAATACTGCACCCAGGTTTGTGCTTCCCAGTACAGGAAAGTCCTTGATAAATTGGGAGGAGTTCACCAGAGGGTCATGCAGGATGGTCAGGGCTGGAGCACTTGCCCAGGGGACTGAGGAGCCAGGGCTTGTTCAGCCTGGGGAAGAGGCAATGACAGGGGGACTGAGTCACCTGCCTGTCCTGACAGGGAGGTCACTGAGGAGGTGGAGACATGCTCTTCACAGTGGTCCATCTCAGGGCAAGAAACAACAAGTTTAAGTCAAAACAAAAGAGGTTCAGAGTGAATAGGAGAATTTTTTTTCCCTATGAGGACAGGCAGGCACTGGAGCAGGGTTGTCCAGAGGCGACAGGTCTGTCCTTGGAAGTTTTCAAGACCTAAGTGGATCAAGCCCTCAGCAGCCTGGTCTGACCTCATATCCGACCCTGTTTCTTCAGCAAGCTGGACTAGAGACCTCCAATCATTGCTTCCAACCTGAATTAGCCTGTAAATCCATGATCCTACATGGTAATTATTTTGAAAAATTATCAGCAATGCTAATACCTAAATTATAGAAAATACATTTCAACATTTTTATTTTTCAGTGCTACTCAGGAAAGTGAATTATTGTAGACACAATAAATGAGTGTTGTCATCTATACAGTGCATTTCACAGCTAAGTATTTAATGTAACCGTGTGCATTACTATCTTCCTGCTTCTTTAAATAAACCAATTTGCCAGGCTAAAACCAAAGACTCACTTGTATAACACACCCTGATGAAGATGGGGGGTGATCTCCTCTTACCTTGCTCATCCTGTGATAATCCATAATCTTTTGACCTACTGGCAGAAATTTGCACTTCTGAACATCTTCACAAATTGCTTTGCATACTTAATTCACTGAACTGACAGCAGTGTCTGAGGGTAATTTGCTCTGTCTTTGCTCTTGCTAGGAGGCCCTCAGCAGAAAGCCTCTCATCAGCTCCAGGGGTTCCTGTCTGTGACAGCCCAAATGGAAAAGAGAGAGTATAAAATGCTGCGAACACATTTTGTTTTGATTTCACTTGTCTCACGATTAATTAGGAACACGTGAACTCAAGATTAAAATGCTCATCCTGGGGAATCAAATCTAGCATGAATGGCCTATCACAGCCTATCACAAATTTAAATCTTTGGAAAAGAGATTTCAAAGTCCTGTCTGAAAACTTCTCTAGAACCTGCTGCAGTATAACATCCTAAATTTCTATCCTAAATTACCCAGAGCCCATTTTATAACTGCTTAATCTATTGTGAAGTGGTAACATATGAATAAAAGCTTAGAATCATCCATTATAAAAGCACACATTTTGAGCACTGTTTGAAGATAGGCTATTTGTCAATAACTGAATTTCTTCAAATTGAATAGTCAACACACTCTGTAGGTAACTTTTTTCTTCTATTAGTTCTCTAAAAAAAAGAAGGCTGACAACAAATGGCAGTCACATCTCCCTTTCATTCAGGCCTCTGTCAAAATAAGTTTTCTATTCCCTGATTATTTTAATAGCCCTTTCCTGCACCTTCTCAAGCTAAAATTCATCTTCCTGAAATACAGTTGTTTAGACCAATTCTCAGCTATATAGGGGCATTTACTACTATTAAAGTAATTGTTAGACAAACTCTTCACACAATATTGTGGCTTTTTTTCCCCTTTTTTTTGGTGGGGGATGGGAGAGGAGGGGATGGGTGTCGCTGTGAATTGGTCTGATGGCTACAAGAAAACTCACTAACCAAGTTAAGAAACTTGGGATTTCCCCATTGCTTCCCATTTTAATAAAAGCTCTGCCTTGAAGTATAACATTAACTGCAGGAGGAGATTTTCTATGAACTTTTTCATAAAAAATGACAGTGCAAGAGTTATGTAAGTGGGAGCTCCAATATTGTTTCTATAAGTTTTACTTAAATTATTATTGCCTGAACATTGCTATCATTGACAGGCAATTCTATTGATTGGTGTTATATTTACATCTATATTTTAATACATATTAAGAACAAATACTCAGTATTTGTGTCAGAAGAATGCTTGCAAAGAGAAGCACAAAACTGAAAGGACCTTTCTGACAGTTTAGATTGACATGGGGAACAGAGAGATTGCTGATAGACAGGAGCAGGGGATTTTTTTTTTCTCTTTCTTTCTTCTTTTTTAAATAAGCATAACAGTATCCATCTGTTCCTGGATTTAGAGTGCAGATGTACTCTAAGAAGTAACTTTGTAAAATTGGTATCATGGGGCTCTTTGTTCATTCTCCCAGTGACTCAAGAGCGCACTTGCTCAGCTGGTAAGTTTTAAAAAAGAGAAAGACTACAGAAAAAGGTCTTAACTGCAAGCTTTGCATGTATCCTGAGATGTAAAAGTCAAGCTGAAGTCTACTGTGTATTACCACTAGCAACGAGGATTCTGTAACTTCAAATAAATTAATGTGGCTGCTCTCTGATCTAGTGATTTGTTCAGCTCTGTCAGATGTCTCTTGGTTCTGCTGTGCAGACAAGTGTTTGTTTTGCTCTACAGGTTGTTGGCATGATGAACTCAATGCAATATCAGACATGCTAACAGTTTACCCAGGATTCTTGAATGGGAATAAGATATTTTTGGTTTTTTGAGATCTCTAGCTACCTGCTTCGCATCAGAAATGACAGCCTGCTCCAAATCAGAGATCCACACTCTGCAACCTAAATCTTCATCCAGCACTTTTTGCACCCCATTAACCAAACTGCTGTTTGTCATGTGCTTTTCCCCAATATTGCTCATTCTTTCTAACTAATCCTTAAACAAAAGATGGTAATTTAGAAGAAATAGCAAATTTTCTTTCCAACATTCTTGTCATCCTGTTGCATATTATAGCTTTTTCTCCTCTCCCCTCTTCCTCTCAGCCACAAAATTTGTATGCACATTTACTATCTTTACTAATCTTAAAAAAGAAATAAAAATACTCCATTTCTCACACTGTTAGTGTAGATTTTTACCTTTGATACCAAAGAAGTATTTTCTTGAATGTGTTTTCTGAACTACCACTTTTCAAAACGATCACTTGATAATGCATAGCATAACCTGTGTAAAATTACTGGGTTTAAGGAAGAAATGTCTCAGAAATGGCCATGAAATGAAGAGAGATTTCCTCTTGATATCTTGAAATGCTCACTGAAGGCAAGCTGTTCTATTTGACATGGGACAAGCAGTGATCCTCTACAAACAATTCCCCTGATCACAGAGGAGACATAGTAGTAAAAAACATAGTAGTAAAACTACATAGTAGCAAAAAACAAAAGCAATGTGAGAAAAAGGGAGGGCATCCCCTATCATAGAAAAGAACATCACCACAATATTTTCATTATTAAGATCAGGAGCAAAAAAATTGAAGACTAACTTCAGCTCACAGATGGGAAACTTTGCATGCTGGAAGAGTCATTTGAGAAAACTAGGGAAAAAAAAAAGTATTTGGAAATATCCCTTTAAAAAGTCATGAATCTACTTAATGAGGAGTAGTGATCCTTGCCTGCAAATGTTTGAATATAGAGTGTTAATTTAACAAGCCATCATTCTGGTTTCTGTAGCACAAGTGATACTCTGTGATCTGTTAAATGATCCCCAATATTTATGTCACAGTTGATTTAACAGGAAATGTGCTACTTCCTGGGATATCATGCATGCACACACTTCAATAGCACAGCACAATGCAATCTTAGAGATTACTCTGCAGCCATTGATTATGTGGAAAATAGCTGAGGCTCATACTTAACACTTACTGCCCTTGCACTATTTTGGGGAGGAAAAAAAGAGGCCCATTAGCTAAGAGTGAACATTTACTTTACTATTCAGGCTGGCAAACCACATGTGAAATCTGATGTGGAAATATTAACTACTTTAGCATTTTCTTGAAAATCTGCTCTAACGGGTAAATATTAACCAGAAAAGTGTTCTTAGTAGCTTCAGTCAAGACAGTTTTATCCTATGATCTTCTTCAGGTTTCCTCACTCCATGCTACAGGGTTGTGGCTCTCAAAGCTCCTTCAGCACTAGAGAACATCACTCAACACATCATCTGCTCCATTTGGCAACTAATCACAAGCCTTTCTCTTGGAAACCGGGATTTTATTTAAGGTTCTTCCTTCTATGACCTTTTTTTGCCAAATTCTCTATCTCCAGTGTCTTAACTAGGATGATTTTCCATATTTCTCCTCTGATATACAGCAAGAACTCTCTTAGATATTTTCCTCAATTCCCTTCTTTCTCTGTTTGTCCCTATACTCTTCTCCAGGACTTAGATTTTAGGGCTTCTTTACCCTCCAAAATAGCTGTCTAAACAATAGGTTTGGTCTGACATCTCCACAGCCTAAACCTGACAAAGAACTGAATTCCTACTTGCATCTTCCATTCCACTGCCTTCCTTTGCCTTTCCTTTTTTTTTTTTTTTGTATTCTCAGGTGCACATTCCTGTCAAGTGATTCTCATCTGAACACATAGATCTAAATCGATGGAGAGGTGGAATTACTTGCAATTGTTTTTAGGTATCTGTAGCACTTCTAGTCTCTAAAGTCCACTTAAAGTTTTAGAAAGAGAAACAAGCATAGTTATACAGCACTTCAGGAAACTGCTTTGGATGTCTTCCTTAGGACAAAGTAAATACAACACAAAGTAATCTAAATCATCAGCTTTTATCATTGTGATTTAGCCTGTTCTTTATGCACATAGTTAAGAAAGCTATTTAGATTTTTGCTATTACACATATTAACTATGCAATTATTTTCCATTCTAGCCTTGACACTGTGAATGGTCTTTTGTGAAGATGTAGAAAAGGAAATCTTTGTGGATCATTTCTTTAAACTGACAGAGTTACAGTTAAAAGTTTTTGTGGCTTTTTTAACCTTAAATCCTTTGATGGATCAATCCAGCTACAGATGTAGCTGGATTAAGCATGTTTAAAATGATGCCTACATGGTCACATCAGCTCTTATATGTTTTTTTGTTATAGAATTTTTCGGGTATTAAATATGCAAGAGAAACCCGTCCTTTAAACTCCTTCAGTCTAATATCAGTGTCATGCATATGGAACAATCCTCAGTGGCTGAACTTCCTTTCTTGATTTGTTATTTAGTCAGTCTCTATTTGTATCTATTACAAATACTCTTTGAAAGTGATCATCTTTAATATAGATGCATATAAAGCCTCTCCAGTTGGATCTACAGTTAATAAATAGTAATAATTATTTTGACAATAAGACCCTTATGATTTAGAAAAAGTGCAACATCTATAAGATGCCAGTTTACTGCATTGATTAGGGGTAATAAAAAAAAATAATAATCCAGAGTTCAGTCCTATGACATAATAAGAATCATGAAAAGTCAAATAGAAGTTCATAATTTTCCTGTGATAGAAGTCTTGAAATTTATCAACAACTCCAAACTTGAAACAGTTTGGTTTAGCATCTCCTCCTTTTCCCCCTGAAATCGATGTGTTTACTGTTTGGTATATGGTTACTTCTCCAGTTAAGGGCTCATATCCACGATGGAGACAACAAAACCAAATGGGATAGTCAAAATTCTCCTGATTTAGGAGAATAAATAATTCTGATAAAGGGGGCTTTAGGAGAACACCCTGAAACACTCCCAACAAGTCACATATGTCCACTTAAGAACAGTATGAAACTGCTGCATATATTCACCATGAAAAACATATAGGGAAAGAAAGAGATGTAGGAAAAATTTATAATCTTTAATCCTGAAACTTCCCATACAAGTAAATGCTTTGCTTATATACCTCACAGATTAACTTCCATGGAACTGGAAGGAAGATGTGCCCTACATCACTGCTCTCTGTATGAGTAACAATGTATGATCATATAGTATGACAGCGGTTATGAGCTTGTTTGGGTTTTGTCCGTTCAGACACTACCTGAAGATAAACACACAATTAAAAAATAAACTGCTGATTATTTTTGCCCGTGGGAACAGACATCCTGGACTTAATCTGAGTGATTTTAGGAATGAATCAGAGAATTTTCCGTACAAACAATCTCCTGGAATGGCTTTCCATTTGGAGAAAGGAATTCTATAGGTAAGAGAGAAGACAAAAGTGATATAAGAATACTTCTGTAAAATCCGGGAATTCCATATTAGGCCCTTAATTAGAAAAAAAAAATGTAACTTTACCTAAAAGATTGTATTACAATTAATGTTATTTTTAAACAACCTTACTGATTACTACAGAAATCTGTTGGACTAATTTTAATAAATACCACATGGCTTTTCCATATAAACTAAGGTATACACCCATAGTGCAACTGATTACTGTTACATAGTGGAGAAAAAATACTGGATCATTAAATCTTTATACATGAAGAACTTGGTCTTTCCTTCATTCAGTGCTCACTCAAATAGAGGCACAAAATCTCCAATTAAAAAGAACCAGCCATCCTCTAGGTTTTAATTTTTATTCAGCTTGTGCTTCCCTCTAACTTGGTCCTGACTTTCGTGCTGGCTCGGAAAACGCCTATTAAAATATGGCCTAGAGTTAAGAACCGGAGCCTCTGGGGGACTACTAGACCAGGTTTGATTTTGTCAGCCCTCTCAAATGACCCCATTAGTCTCTGAGAGGCAGGTTAAACAGCTGCAACACCCCACAGAGGCCTTTCTTCGGATGCAGCGCCCAGATGCTCACGTGCACCTTGATGAGGGTGAAGGATCCTCATGGGCAGACACATCCAGAAGGGTCTGCGCTCTGCTCGGGTTATCCTCCCATGTCCCCATGCTCAGAGGGGAGCTACTACTGCCTTATATGCCTTAAAAATGGCCCTGAAAGGGGGGGGGAATGACAAAATCTCTGTTGTGGAGCAGCACTGCCTGCAGCCCCTGCACCCTCTGCCCACCCAGGGCCCTTGCCACGGGAGGTCCTGTGCCAAGCCTCCAGCCCTGCTCTGAAACACAGGAAAAAATTAGGAGGTCTCCCTCTAAAGTCTTATCCACTTTGCTCTTGTGGCTAAGGGGGCTTTTGGAGGGCACATGGAGGGCCCCCTCTCCTTCCTCGTAGGCAGGTGTGAGGCTGTTGGGTGTGGGGATCTGCCAGTCAAGGACCAGCTGCAAGCCAGGAATGGGCAAGGGGCCTGGAGGAGAACTTATTGCTCATCTCTAGGTAAAACTAGGCCACTTTATTAACAAAGGAATGACTTGTGGTCCAAGGTAAATTAGTGGCTGTTAAAAACACAAGACCTAGGGATCGTGATTCCCAGCTCTGTTTCCTAACTTAAAAGGAATCAAAAAAGCATTCTTTAAGCTATATTCTGTCAATATGATGACCCCATATGCATCAGTGGATGTACATGTGCCAAACTTGGAGAGTGGAGGAGAGAATTTAGAAAAAAAATTAATAGGAATATCCAGAAGGTAGAAAAGTCTAAATAATCCACATGGAGCAGAGTTCGTGCTATGTTTTCCTAAGAAAGCATCTTGACTGAGGGGAAATTTGCATTGCTTTGCTTTTTTACCTTTTCAGGAAAAAAAAAAAGTATTTCAAACTGGAATAGAATTATGTGCTGAGGTTTTAAACCACATGCAGAGATGATTGTGAGAGGCAGGTGATGAAAGCTGCAATCATTCTAAGTGGCATATAAGAGACCTGAAATTTTACGAATAGACAAGAAATTGCTCCCTCTCTCTTACACCTGCCAATCCTCTTCTTGTGCCCTGTAAGACTGTCTTAGCTATGAATATCTGATTCACACTGGACCTTCAGTAGTTCATGAAGACCCAGGACTCTGCAGCTGAGCCCAGGCTGTGGTCAGTAGCGGGACTCCTGGAGCTGGGTAACATTTCAGTCTGCAGAGGAGTTACAGAATTGGGTCCCTCAGAGATCACTGCTGCATCACTCTGTATGGTGCTGCTTATCTGTGGCTTTTCTTATTTGGCCTAGAGACACGTTTCTCTAGTTTATGCAAAGCAGAAGTCAACGAAACAGATTTTTATCCAATCACAGTTTAGTCTCACTTGGATTTTTTTTCCTGCTGCAATATATTTTACTTTTGTTTACAACAGAAACAAAGCAAAAAAATTCCCTAAATAAACACATGGAAAAATCCCTGTGGTCTTTGGAAAAAATTTCTCTGAGAAGATATATTGCCTCATGCACTAATATATACAGTTCAAAGGAAAATAATGGGTGCATTGTTTCAACAAGAGAAATTTACTTTAAACATTTAAATAATTGAAAAGTACTGACACACACAAGGACAGTCATCTTGGTTAGTTAAAAGGCACAACAATATTTCCCAACAATATTAACAATGTTGAACTTCTAAGGTGATGGTGAAAGATAGCCAGCTAGCAAAGATGATTAAAGAAATGTGTACAGGTGGTAATGGCAGATGTAGGTGGAAAGTGTCAGAAGGAGGTAGTCAGGAATATTTTGGAAAGGTGCACTCTACCTGTGTAGCCCAGGGAATTGTCGCCATTATCAGAGGTGGGGAGTGGTGTCCCGCTGTCGTTCCCCCTCTCTAGGTCTTCGGAGTCTGTCGGAAACAACACCAGAGCTGCTGATGGGGTCACAGGAGTAACAGTAGTTGCCATTTTGATCACAACACGTCCAGACACAATTAAATCCACACATGACAGCAAGAGCCACAGTGCCAGCGCACGGCACACCTCGTCCTTCCCCCGCCTGCGTGGGGGAGCCCAGGGAAAGACGTCCGGGAGCATCGCCCGGGGGTCCCCAAAATGCTGCCCTGCCGTCCCCCTCTGCCCACTCCAAGTGTCCCTCTGCACCCCGCCAGGCACAGTGGCCACCCTGCTCACCAGCCAGCGCAGGCTGCGGGGAGCATATGGGGCCGGGCGGGCAGGGGAGCTGAATGCTAGCATTGCTAATTTTCCACCTTATTGTTAATCAAAGCTATTGACTGTGATCACTCCCCATCATCGCTTCATCTCCTGGCAATTACAGACTCAGGGGACTTCACCTCTTTGTGGGGAGGAGGCGGAGGGGGGTGGGGGGGTGGCTGTGTCTTGGCAAGCAGAAGGGGGGCTGCTCTACCTCTCTTTGGGGAGATGGGGCAGGGGAAAGGGGTAGAGCCCCTCCATGAAAAGGCAACAGTTTAGCTGTACAAGGAGCAAGATGCATTTTCTCACTTCAAAGATGATTGCAAGGAAACACTCCATTTTAATGTCACATAGAAAAACAACAACAAAAAAAAGGGAAGGCAGCTGGTCAGCTAAACACATAAATGAACACGTTTTAAGACCCCAAGATAAACTGCTGATCAAAACACCACAAAGCACCCCGAAGATAACTCATAATAATGAACTAAATCATTTGAAGCAAAAAAAAAGAAAAAAAAGAAAATCCCACTTGCTCTGAAAACAAAACAACACAACCCAAAGGAATTTGTCGTCAACATGACTACATATTTTTGCTTTTAATGTAAAACTGTTTATTAAACTTAAATCCTCTTTTATTTACTTTTGATAGTGCACTGTCCAACAGATAATACCTAAAAAGAAACATTAACATTTTGTTCAGAAAAAAACTGCAAGAAGCAAATCTCTTTGCAATGATATCACTACCACAACAATAGGTTGCTTATTTCTTTTGCTCTGTTGACAGGTGTCAGATAATTTATTAATTATTGTAAAGACCTTGAATAGGAAAGATACATTTTGCTCTCCCACACAGACATATTCTGGACTTCTGTAATGACTGAAAGTAACTGTTCCTTTACAATAAAATCCACATGCTGCTAAAAATCGTTCTGAACTTTCACAAAACACCTAAAGCAACTGTGTAGGAAACTAAAACAGAAAAAAACATAAGGAGATTTTTATTTTTTTTCTAGATGCCTAATTTTCTAGCTCAGTCAATCTTATTTTTAAAATGTGATGCCAAACATTCATTTTCTCCATTTGTATTTTAAACAATCTTACAGAGACACCATCCTTACAAATCAAAATATTTTTAAAGAATTGCAAAAGAAAAACATAAAGAAAACCAAAATCCTCAAGACCAATCCACTCAAGGGGACTTATTGGCAAAAAATATTTCTTTGAAAAAGTCAATTAAAGAATTGATAGCATGCCTTTCAAAATAGTGTCGTGCAAATTAAGAAAATAAAAGACCAAACAACAGAAAACCGGCCGAATGCCAAGATGATGTTTCATCTTGGCAGATGAAAGAAGTGAAATATGGTCATTTATTGGCCCATTCATCTTTGCTGGCTCACTAATGGCCAATGTCACGTACGTCTTTAAAATCTGCTCTGAAAATGGCTGTAGAGTGACTGAATCAACACTCTGATTCTCCAGATTGCTCTCTCATTTGCATTCAAGGGTTGATTGGGTCAAAGTTTTAAATTACAGCACTAAAGGACAGAAGGATGGGACTTTTTACGAAATTAAATGGCAGAGGCTGCGCCTACTTTTTTTAGGCAAAATGTTTATAATTGACTACAGAAATCCCAGACCGAGATTTCAGCCAATGAACCTGCTGATCATCATTTTGAAAGATTGATTGCCTTCTCAGAGATTTAGCCAGATACTACTCATAATGATGAAGGAGGAAGAAGAGGCACTGAAAGCTACTGGAAGTGTTCCATGTGTCACTGTAATGTCTGGTGTCATCTGCAAAATATAATTGCATAACAAATTGAACTTTTTTACCCAAGATAGTCCCTCAGACATGGTATTCTGAGCAATGGGCCACCCTCCTCACAAAACAACCAGTGCTAATGCCCTTTAGCAAAGCTCACTTAGAAGTTTAATCGGGAGCAGTTTCCAGTTCAGAAATGCTCTGCATTCAATAAAGCAAACAGGACATGAAAGCAGCAGCTTTAAAAACCAGCCTACAACTACTTGCAGTTACTTTGGCATTAATATCTTGACTTGAAACCCCTCAGTGAAGGGAAATGAGGGCATTAGTCTCTTTTTAACACTATTGGTATTTACATGATATCTCTTAGTGACAGTGCACTTGTTATTTGCAATCTAAAACTACACAGACATTATTCACTCTCTCCTTCTTCAAGAAATGCTACTTTTCCACCTGATATGGAAAATGATATTCAACTAATGTTAAATTATGATCTCTGGCTGAAAATGATTCCCTAATGATAATGACTGAAGTTCAGTTCTTGCTGTGGGTGAATTCTACCCATGTCACTGAGTAATAAGTCTCCACCCAAGTCCTACATTTTGTACTGTTGCCCTCTGTGCTGTGTAGAATTTAATTTCTACTCTGTCACAAGTTCCAGCTTTGCTTGGGGGTCCCTGTTAAAACTTAACAGAAGTAAGTACTATTGACTTAGATGGCACATTTCACTGTGTAAGGCACTCTGCTGAATGGGTGGTTAAAGGCCTGAATGTTAAGACATGACATATTTCTTTGCCTACAGTGCTGTAGAATCAGGCAACTTTCAACTTGGCTTTCCAAAACATAACGAAAGGTTTTACATCATTACACTTTTTGAACTAGTTGCCATGCCAGAAAATGTGAAGCAAACAAACTATAAAACCAGGAACAATTCACCTGATGTTTGAAAAATTTACAGCTCAGTCTGATTCAAAGCAGAGGCTGAACTTGGTGCCTCACCCCTCAAAGAAATGCCGTAATCACTCTGTATGAGGTTCCACAGAAGTGACAGAGAGAGAGATGTCCCTCAAAATAGCTCTCTAATATGGCTGGACATCTTGATGACAAGAAGAATTCAAACCAAGGTCTCTCATCTCTTAGCTGCTCTAAAGAAAAAAAAAAAGAGTATTTTCACTAGAAAAAAAAAACCCTTAAGCTTTAAAAAGAGCCTAGGAAGTAATTGGTTTTGTCATTATGGAAAAAAAACCCAAACAACAAAAACATCCAAACACGCCCAAAAAACAACACTAAAAAAACCCCCAACCTCTACAAAACAAAATCCAATTTTAAATTCAACAAAAAATTACTTTACCTGTAACTATACAAAACTTCAGGAAGAAGTCAAATGGAGTTGCCCTCCCCTTTTGCCAAATGAGTTTATTTTGGAAGAGGAAGTTGAAAAGTGAAGCCTTGACTACTGATGAGAAAATAAGGAGCAAACCACCACCTCTTAACAATTGCTACTACACTTTTCTTTCACAGAAGCATTTGAAAGATGCCTCATTTGAGAGGGCAAACCCCCTCAGTGTGATGAAAAATATCTAACTCCTTCTTGCCACAGAAGTTTCCAGAGCCACCACTCATTAAGTTGGGCAAGTACCTCAAGGCATTAAAAAAACCCAGTGAACATCTACTTTGACTTGGTAAGAGAGTGCCAAGTTTAACCAGTACTGAGTGATCCAGCTTTTTGGTGGAACTTTTTCAGGCTTAGTCAGCCCGAGCACAGATGACACGTTCAAAGCAGAAAGAGGATTTTGCATAATCATACAGATTCTGAACAAATTTAGGGGGTCCAATGGCAGTAGGAGAGCACCGAAGATTTACATGAATGTGGAGAGCCTTTTCCAATAAAATTTCTACTGAAATCTCTAAGTTATTCCACTTTGTTGGACTGCATCAGGAGCTACTAAACACCACTCATGCTTTAATTTATGTATCTTTAAACTCTCCAAATTAATGAGAAAATCCAAATACTAAGTATTTAGTATTGTTACTCATTCTCCTAGCTCCTCAGACCAGACAGACACACTTATTTTTGCAGCTACTTACATTCAAGTGTGTTGTGCAACCCTAACCCCAAAAATTGTATTAAACATGCTTTTAACCACGGCTCTGCTATTCACAGAAAAGTCACCAGTGAATTTTTTCCCCTCTGGTAACAGCAAGTGATGCCATCGGTTATCACTTCTTTTGAACCAGGAGATATGTCTGCATGACAGGTTTTATTGATGATGCATCCTTAAAAGTCCCCAAATGATTCAGTATTGATGCCCTGGCCTATCCTCCTGGTGGACACAAAGAAAAATTGAAAAGAGCCAAACAGACATAACTTCTTACTGCTGTAGGAATCTCATGTATCTGAGTTTCTACACTGGTCATTATTTACCTGAAATTCAAGTCATCTACTGAGAAATGTCTGACTATGAAAATAGTAACTGTTACCTTATTTAATTCCAAAATCTATAACTTCATTATTTCTTGTTATGTTTCTCAAAATTTCATTATCACCATCAGCACGGGGGTACAAAACCGGGAGGAAACAGCATGAACAGCATTTTGCAAATGAGCATTAATAAAAGATTAGGGTGAAGCAAATGAATATAAACTACTATCAATATTAGAATTGTGTTCTACAAATTGGATCAATTCCCATCGATTCCTTTCGAGTGATCTAGACAAATTCAGGAAGAGACATCAAAAAAAAAGCCCAACTGGGACTGCATCAAACCTAAACCTAAGATGAGGAACTAAATTAGTAGCCAGGGCTTTTTTCATTATTTTGATTTATTCTGGGTTTTCATTGGAGCTACAGTAGAAATACACTATAATATGTCTTAAGGAATATTTGGTTTAATTCTGTTTCTTCATTTGGTTATTCATAATGACAAAACATTTTATGCCATCAGAGTATAAGTAAGGATAGTACCTAAAGAGGAACTACTGTTAAAAGTCAAATTAATATATCTGTCAGAAGTAATTTTTGTACAGGGAAGTACTATCTAAAATTACATACTTATTTAGAAAAATGCAGACAAGCTTTTAAGAATGTAGACCTATTCTTCAGATGTGGAACAAAAAGGAAAAACCCATGTACAGAGTTGGGAATAATTAGGTCACCCTTAGGACTATCACAGCTTGGTAAACACTCACAGCTCCATATCAGAAGCCTATGTAGCATAAAGCTGGTTAATCTGATGAATAGCCTTACTAATGTTTCATATCATCTCAAAGGAAATATTCTATTATTTTTCAAAAGACTTAATAGATCACCTTTACAGAGACTTTCACAGTCAGTCTGCTAACTTGTTTAAATTGGATAACTTCAGGGAGTTATGACCATTTTCATCAGCTAAGAGTCTCCACAAGTAATAAGAAGTCCTTCATTAAAAATTTACGCAGCTCAGCTGCCTCATTTTAAAAGTTAAGAAAGATTTAAGCTAAGGGGAAAAGGTAAATTTGCTTTCACATAATGTCCTTAATCTGAGGGACTGGCACAAGTAAATAACAAAAAAATCCAAAAGAATGCTTTTTTTTATTAATGGCTTGTAAAAGTATGTTCTAGTAATTCAATTAGTATTCTAAAAATAAAAGGTACACATGGACAGGCACAGAAATGTTATTCATTACACACAAAAGACATTTTTCTGACTAGAAAAGAACAGTTTATGGTGTCAAAAACACCCATAGAAATGGATTGTTCTAAAACAAGGAAGTAGAAATTTTTTATTTAATGATTTGAAATTTTTTACTCTGTCTTCAAAGAACAGTGCATATGACTGAAATCCTGACAAAACCTCAGTAGTGGGTGCTATTTAAACACCCTTCCTTTCCTTTATTTTCACAATCCATTCAATAACAGTCTTTAACTCAAAAAACAGTAAATGAGTGAGGACTTTGAGTTATGCGAAAGCCGTAAACAACCTTGTCGTATCTTTCTAATTAATTTCTTTATTTATCAAGTAGGTAGAAAATCAAGGTGTTAGCAACTTCGACACAGACCCAGCAAATGAGTAGTATAACTGTGATTGTTGGGTTTGTTGTTATTTTTGTTCCCTTTTTTTTTTTTAAATGGCAACACTTGACTTCAAATTCTAAAGCCGAAGTCTTAGGTGGACTCGGTCGTGCAGGAAGCCACGTGGATGTAATTACACAGCAACATCACTGACTGAACACTTCAATTCTCAAAACTTGGTATTTATCAGAGGGCACATAAACATGCACTGTAAGACTTTGATGCTCCTTCTATCCACCTGCCCTCACACCCTGACTTCTCCCAGCTCTTCCTTGCGCTCCTTGGGCTGTCCCTTGTAGATCTCTCCTGCTCTGCATCTGCTCTCATTTCTTTCCCTGCCAGATAAACCCGAAGGTAACAGCCACTCAGGCTAATTAAATGGTGCTGGAAGTGAGTTAACAGGTGGTGGCCCCAGCTGCTTTAGTTGCAGGGGTAGATAAGAGACCCATCACTAGCCTGTGTAAGGCACTATGATTAATTAAGGACAAGAAGCCATTTTCAAAGGAGGGACAACAAGATTTATAACAGAATTTTCTTCTCCGAGGTAACAAGCAACTTTTCTCCAGAAAATACAAAAATAAATGACTTGTTCTGAAGTGCTCACCGGTCATCTTGACTGTGTTCAATATGGCACATGCATAAGACCTACCTGACATAGATTTCTTATCAGTATTTTGTATTTTCTTTTCAGTGCAAACTCTGAATTTTACCTTACTGTAGGGAATTTCCTCTCTCTTAAAAGATCTCTTGTTTTCTTTTCTTCCAAGTAAACTTACACATTTCTCAAGAAAGTTCTGATTACGGTGAGAACTACTATCAAGGCATTTAAATAATAGCAACTAATACCATGTACAGTTGAAGAACTGGTTATGCAACCTTCCCATGCAATCCTCCAATTCCACTGGACTTCTTGCAATAATCCCCTAACTATTTTAATAAACTCTCTGAGACTACACCCAGTCCTCCAGGCATTAACCCCTGGTGCTGCTGCTCCTGCGATTTCAGCCCTACAAGTAGGTTTTGAGGCTGAATTATGCAGCTGCTTTACAAGTAGCTGCCCCCAAAATAGTAGCAAAAAACTGGGTTCATTTTTTGTTTACTGTAGAGATAGAACACAGCAAAAAATCTACGATGCTTAATTACCCCTTATTTTATTCAGCTGAGTGGTGAACTTTAGGAAGGTGATGAATTTCCCTCATTAATGACTAACAAAGAAAATGCAGGAACTAATTCAACACACCAGCAGCCTTACAGTGACATGATTTAAAATTAAAACTACCAGAAAAATGAATATTGAAGGGGATGTACACAATTCAAGAGCTGAGAAAGTCCTTCCTCATTCCCTTGCTTCTCTGTATGTGCAAAGTCATCTTCTGAGTTGTCAAAGATATATCTGCAACACAGCTGTGTCATTTACATTTTACTAGTCTATCTGCAGAGCTCAGCACAAAGAATAATATTAAATCAATGTATGTCAATGCTTGTTTATAGAAATAATAGACATAATTGCCCTAATACACTGTCCAGCAAGGGACTGCACTGGCACATTAAGTCAGCTTAAAAAACCAGATATTTAAGCAAGGAAGTCGCTCTCTGATACCACAAGAATCACAGGTCCTTTTGTTTCAGAAGACACTCCTAGCTACATTTCTAGCTGTTCTGGGTTGGGTTGCCTCCTCCTCCTTTTAGAAGAGCAACATTTTGAACCATTTTGCTGTTGCCAACACCTTTCCTACCTTCTAACAGTGATTTCGGTCACACTGTGATTACTGATACCCTCAGCACACGGATTTCTCCAGGAAATGTGTCTGGTTGTTGCTCTTCTCTGTTTTCCCTTTCTTTTTGCCTCCCACAGTCCGAGCCCTTTGGCTATGAGAGAGAAACAAGCAGACAGGACAGGCTGTAAAGGTTCCCATCCTTTCATAACTAAAACCACTTACATTGTGTTTAACCTGTCCTCAGCACAAAGCAAAAGCATGCTGTAGCCTATGGGGTGATTCAAGGATTAAAAAAATGAAGGTTTAACCCTGTTGCAGTTTACAATTAAAATCTTTGTGGCCTACCATGAAAGTTATTTGGTAGGTAATGCACAGGGGTGATTTTGAAATGAAGTGAAAAGGTGACTTTGAAGGTAAACAAATATTCACACTGACTTGTAAAAAGACATGGAGTTGAAAAACATACCATGTCAATCAGTACTTCTCTCCAAGAATAAATTTACAGTAAGTTACAAGCATCATCAAATCACAAATACATATCCATGTAAAGTGGTAGTAAGTCAAGTCTGTCCAGAATTCCGTTTCCTCTTCACCTTCCAAATGTATTAAATGATTCTCACTTGCAACCCAATTTTTTTTTTTTTTAAAATCTGAAGAATATCTTCTTTTATTCATACTAAGTAGAGTTAAGGACTTCAGGAAAATCTTTGTCTTTTGTTACCAGATCACAGGAGTTCTCTTTGTAAAGCTCTTCCGAAGAGCTACTGCTTTTGTGGGGCGTAATGAAATGTAATCTACAAAGGAGGTTTTTGAGTTTGTGCCTCAGAGAGAAGAGAAGTTGTACAACAGGTGTTCCTCCTTGCTTTGTTTACCTGAGCTGACTACTCACTGCTCAAAAACATATCCTTAAGAAAACAAATGATGGAGCGTGTAAGCATTTGCCTGGAAAATTTGATATTAGGCTGAAGCCCTTTCTTGTTAAAGCAGCAAAATGCTCCCATTGACTGTATGCAGGGTTCTGTTAGCACAGCTGTGAATACTTCAGGGAAATGGGAGAAAGAGCCACAAATAAAGAATTAGCAATTACTATCTAGCTCATAATGAAACATACACATATGTCCCAATCAACTTAATAATTCTCAGTCTAAACCGGGAAAGATTCATAAAACAGTGGTAAGTTAATTTAATAGTTCCTAATGGTTCTTTAGCATCTTCCAGCTGGGAATCTCATTTCTCACTGTGATTAATGTCAGCCTCAAAAGAAAGCACAAGGTCAAAAATTACTCCAAGTTTATGAACTTAAACTGCAGACAAAATAGAACAATGATGAAATTAAATAGCCAAGGAGGGGAACAATCAATAACTCTTCTATCTTGTCAAAATTCAGCTCTGCAAAATTAATACCAGATAAGAAATCATACAACACAGCAAGGGGTACTTGGGTTTACAAGGATCTACAGATTTCTGTAAATATTGTCAATTTGTAATATTGTGTACATTGAGTGTAGGAATTACTAGCTAGAGGCAGTAATTTTGAAACAAAATAGGACCTTCAATAGATCCACAGGAACCCCTGAAATAATTAGAGCTGTAACTGGAAGCACAAAGCCCAGAGCAATAAGGTATGGACACTGAAAAATTATATGTTTTAAAAATGAGAACAATGCCAGTGCAAATAACAAAAGCAGCCACATCAAAATTTTGATGGATAACATGATAGCACAGTGGTAAAGATGGACCAAACCACATATCTGTGGTCCAAAACCAACCAGACCTTTGAGAAAACTGCCCAACAAACATAGCCTTATCAGAAGCTTCAGTGTCTGCATTGGTAAATCCAGAACAGCTAAATGGCAAATAGAAGGAAACAGCTATGCCACCCCTAAAAAGCAAAACCAGAAAACCCATAGTGCTAGAGACCAGGAAATTAGACTGCTCACAATAAGGTACTCATTTATCACGACAGCAATGAACTGAAAATGGAAGCACAGATGACTAAAAATTCATCGTGTCAGATTTACGTGTAGAAAGTTTCCCAAGTGTGTCATTGCTGACTGGGTCACAGCTTTAATACCTCTGCCCTAAAGTACAACACTGCAAGAGTGACAGCCTGAAAAAAACCGAAAAATTTCTTTAGCAAGCCCTGATTGTTTGTTTGTCCTACCTTCATTTAATGTGTTGGTGCAGCTGCTTTGGGCAGGAAATAAAAAATACTTCTGAAGCAACATTATACATATCACATGTTTCCAGCGTGATTGGTTCCATATTGTTGGGGCCCTCGAGCACCTCTAGCAGAGATCCTCGGCAAATTTAAACATGTCAAACTGCATAAAATCAGAAGGAGACGCTTTATCCCTGCGTGGCTACGGTGACTGCTGCCCAGCACTGGAATTCCAGCAGGGAAGATGATGCCCTGGCTTCCATCTGAGCACTGCATGCTCCCACAGGCTGCTGATAAGAGCGCACGGCCCGGTGGTTCACAACTCAGCGATACTCACCATTACTACTGTTAAATTTAAAAGACTGCATGCCGTGCCTAAATGTTTGCTAGTTTGGAACTTCAGCATATTGTGACACTAAGTATTTCTAGGCATATCCAAGATCATTTCAAATAGCATGTTAAACTCCTACCGCATGACAGAACAAAATGGGATGTCGTCTAATGTTTTTGCAGGCTTTGAGTTTCTTTTATTCATTTTGGTGGGAATATAGGTATGAAAGATCACGGGAAAAGGAGACAAGAGAACGATACAAAACCACAAATACAATACAAAAACCACCTAAAGAAAGAAAAGCATATTTAGCACATTGAAGGCAATTAATCATATTTCATTCTAGGAGGCCAGACTACAGAAAATTCCTGGAAAAACACTGTAATTTCAGAAGGCGCTAGATACGAAAAAAAGAGAGTAACACATTGGATCAAATAACACATCCAGCTAGAGACTGATCTGACACTGAACACTAGTTAGAAAGTAAAACAACACAGAATGGTATTGTTTTATTACAACAATTTTATATTTTAAATAGAAAAAGAAAACCTCGGAAGAGAGTGAGGGAATTTAAAAGAAAAGAAACTACTGAGCCTACCACATCATTCCCATTGCTCAAGCTTTACAGTGTATCTAACTCTGCCAAATCTTGTGTTGCTGTTGTTCTACAGCTGTAGAGTGATGAAGGAATTGTGATATAATCTTGAAAGTATAACACTGAAGATAAATAAGCTGTAAGTGTACATAAGTGCTCAAAACTGAATACAACTGCAGCATTAAGCAAGCCATTGAAAAAGAGCTTACATCTGAAGTAAAGACTATTTCAAATGTACCTCAGGAAGGCCTCCTAAAACCGTTAAATATTTTAGAACTTTTTCTTAGCTACAAAACACTGAGCAATAAAACCAGAAACATTCGTCACCAGAAGGAATATAATTAAAAGCCATCTAAGATGTTTTCCTTATAGTTTTTATATTTCTAAATGGTTACAGCAAATGGCTATGATTTTAAAAATGCATTTAGTCTCAGAAAAGTATCCACTGACACATACAACATGTATAAAGTTTTATATTCAGTGACGAAAGAAAACTGGGTAAGAAACTGAAATAAATAAATAAAGTTTTCCATAAGTATTGGCTGAATGTTAACTAGTTTTACACTGATTGGCACTCATGCCTAAGGAGGCTCCCTAGGTAGGCTACTGTTAAGGCTTTTCTCATCAGCTTGAAACTTGAACATAATTATGTTTGACTAGATTCAGGCTGAGCATGTCTGGGGGTCCTGCCCCCTCAGTCATCCCAGTCAAAGTCCTAGACAAAACCTTCCTTGCTCTCCTTGAAGCCTCCCACTAGAGGTATCTTTCTCAAGACAACCAAAAAGACAGAATTTGATGTACAGCAAACTCTTGTCCTAATATGTAGACAAAATGTAACTGCATCTCACACCCATTGGTTCAGACATAGCTTTGAGACTCCTTCCATCTTTATTTAAGATGTTAGTTAAGATTAGCAAGGGAATAGGAAGCACTAGAGCAGGATATCCAAAAGATGCTGACTCTGTGATAGCAGAAACCCTGTTCTGTGGAAACTCAGACTAGAGTAAAACACCTCCAAGCCCTTCCTCATCCCACTCAGCTGAATTTATCAACATATATTTCATAACCTGAATTTGTAACATGGACACAAATTCCATATTTTGTAAATATGAATGACTGACTCCAATTCCACTATTTGGATTCTTATAATTGAAAATATAGGCTATTCGTAACTAGAAAAAAATTCACTTGATAAGAAATGCTACAGGCACATGAAGAGTTTTCTGATGATATAGTATCAAAGAAAATTTAGTCGAATTTAAGCTGGCCCCTCATTTATCATAACCTATGGGCAAGTCAGTTAATGACTGTATTGATTCTCTTTTGTGTTCATTCTTATATACATCATCCAAGCAAGGTGAAAGTAACTATATTAATTTTAGAGAAAAAACATTTCAATGATAAATGTTTGAAATTGCAGTTAAGAATGATTATCACACAATGGATTTGCTGTTCTTAAATTATAGGACACATTCATATAATCACACCAGGATATATCATGTAATATGCACTAGGTGATCTCTGGAAGTAGTAGATTGCTAGGAACTGAAAGGGACTTCAACAGAATTGTATCAGCTGAGGATCTTTTACATGTTGAGTGCCACTTTTACACAAAACTCAGGGGGTCTGGGCTGCTTGTGAAACTTTGTTCAGTCAGAGAACAATGTGAAATAGGTGTCTGAGAATACAGTTTCTTCAGCCTACCAGTATCTGAAGATGAGGGGAGGGAAAAATATTCCATTTCTGCACACATCTGATTTCACAGGCAACTTACAGTGTTTTGCTTATTGCTCTCAGCGAAAAGTAGAGAGCAGGGAACATGATTCTCACCATAATATTTGTCTGTTTTGAAGAAAGATGATCAATGAAAGAAAGAAAAATTATCTTTCTTCTAAGGGGAGAAAGGGTGTGCTGCACTTTGTGCAGTTGGCTTCAATCTGTGAAGAAATGTATAGAGTAGATAAACTAGTACTTGATCAAAACACAGCACAACATACCAACTATTACCCTATCAACACAATATGTCTTTTAAAACTTCTGTTTTAAAAGTGTTGGTATTTTTCTTTGACCTTCCCCTTACCAAACATAACTATTCTTTCTTGTGCAACTGGTTTTCATTTTTCAACTAAACAGCTCAAATAATCATCTCTCCTTCATTTGGAGGCCAATTTGAACAGTTATTCTTTCATTTGATGTGTATTTAGAAAGTTCAACCTTTGCAAGGATCTTTTTATATATTTTCTTCATTTAAAAACTCTCCCAACTGCAAAAATTTTCCCCAACCAAGCCTAAAGACCACTAACATTTTTTTTCAAATGCTTCAGGGTTCAGGTTCTGTCAGCAGAAAACAAGGCAAAGTTTAGGATACATCTTTGTGAAAACCGTGTTCACAAAGGCTTCCCTTAGCTGCTTCAAGGTCACCGTGTTAGAGGAAGCTGCAAGGTGGTGGGGAAGTTTCTCTTACGATCTTGTTTAAGCTCTTTGGAGAAAAGAGAGGGAGCAGAGAGCGCACCCACTTCATCCAGTCTGTGGCTTCTTTCAAGGAAACAATAGATTTCTTTTGCATTTCCATCACGGGGAAAAAACAAACAAACAAACAAAAAACCCCACAACAACCTGAAAACAGATATCTGAGGAAAACAGAGCCGGATCTCGCGTTGCAAGGACACTCGGTAAAACCCTCGGTGGGTGTCTCATGCAGCGCTCAGCCCCGGGGAGAGCCTGGGCTCGGGAAGAGCCCCCGACGGCTGCAGCTGGGGCTGGAGCCCCGCGGAGGTCAGGGAGGTTCCTCCGGGGGGAGCTTCCAGGGGCCCGGCGGAGCTGAGCTACAGCTGCTGCTGGGAGGGGGGGGGGTGGAGATGGAATTATAGCGTGGAAGGGGCAGGCGGGGAGGGGAGAAAAGCAGAAAGTCTGAAGGGGTGAAAACGCGGAGTTTCGCTTTCGTCCCTCTGATATTCTCAGGAATCGCTTTTAAGGGGATGAGAACCATCCCTTGTAAGTCTGATTCCTCTCTGTCTTTATTCTTTGCAGGCATCCAGAGACAAGAGAAATAAAGTGATAATGAACAAGCATTGAAAACAGTACAGACTGCTGCCTGAGCCTCAGTGAAACAAGTGCAGCCAGATACAGGCTCCTTCAACAAACCTTGTGGCCATTTAGTTTAGGCAACAGCAACGAATAATACACAGTTATGATATGAAACCCACCACCACCACTCCCAACCAAAAACCCTTGCAAGTAAAAAAACCTCCTGTACAGTCTTATGGTCACAAAGCCACAAACTTGAAACCTCGGAAACTGTGGAAGTGAAGCTGCACAACTGATCTTATTACAACTTCCCAGGCACATCTTAAGTCATTAATTCCATGGCCCTATCCGAGTGTTCTCCCAGTCCAGAGAACAGATGATAGCACAGTCAACAAGCAACTGAAGTACAAACTGTTGGATGTATGTAGACACTGAATGCTGATTAGGAATCAGACTTCTTCAAAACCAGTAAATTTGCAGACACCACGGCTGAATGTTTTTCAAGTGTGAATTAATATTTTTTCCCCCAAAGTTTGCAAGCTGGAGGGGGGTATTGTTATCACCTCCATTTTAAAGCTGGAGATCTGAGATGCCATTGTGTTTAGAGTCAAGTTGTCTGAAGAAAGTTGCTCTCTTCAGAGTTCCACAACCAAGGCTTCCAGCTCCATGTTTAAAAGCCTGTAATGCTGGAGCTGGTATAGGGAGAAAAGGACACCAGTAAATAACCCAATACCCTGATGATCTCTGCATTTTGGTGCTTTCAGTCTGCTACCTGATAGTACAAGGTTGACTACTTTCAAAGTTTTAACCTAGTTAGCCAAAGGCACCAAGCAAGCCAAAGATATTATAAAACCCAAATGGGGACATTTCCTGCCTTTATGAACATTTCCAGACCAATAAATAATTAGCTGATTTACATACAAAGAAGCATTTCCAATTTTAAGAAACGATCAGTAAGCATGTAATAAATTTTTCACTTCCTCTGAATATGTTTAAAGTTAATCTGTAGCATTCTGAATAAGACTTACATTTAATGTCTACTTTTGAAAAATATGTTTAAAGTTATATTCAATCTTTAAAAATCTAGGTTTGTGTTTACATGGCTAATATGAAATCCAATATAAAAAGGAAACTTCGATTGCTGTCTCCTATTTTTCTCTCTTCTTCCAAGTCCTTCTCCCAACAAAGGAAAATGTAAACCCTAGTGCCAGTCGTAAGTGTGCACGTGGAAGAAAATTGATTGCTGAGGCAAAGTTCTGTATGTGCTGCAGCAAATAAGGTCACGCTGACAAAAGTTCTTTTAATTTACAGGAAACAGTTTGTGACTGATTGCTTGGGAAGAAAACAAAGGAGAAGTTATTTAGAGAATGCTGTGGCTCCTGGAATCAAGACAGCTTAAAGAAGGGGAAATCTTAAGAAGTGACAGACACCTTGAAAGAAAGACTGCTAGCCTGGAAACCATCTCAGCTGCTAACTTTTGAAATGAAATATCTTAATCTGTCACTTTCTTGCTGAGTTACCAGAATCAGATCAACAGTATTCAAATCCAGACAGGTACTAAGATGCCAGACACCTCTGTGGATCTATCCCTGAGTCTCTCTTTATCAATCTTACGATTTTAGGAATAAAAGACTAATGAATTATACAATATATATGTCCATAGCAAATTGAAATTTGTCTTAATGTCTTTATCATTACTACGAGTTACAATACCCACAATGTTTCAGTAAGAATCTGAAGGTTTGCCAAGTTATAAAGCATACATTTATCTAAGACATTTCTTAACCACTTAACTTTGAATGTTTAAGAATGGTGTAAATCCAATTCTTATCTTACTAATAGGAAACTTCAAAGAGGGCACTCTATTTTCATTGTAGTTACATCTTCAGAAACATCAACTGCTATACTCCATAAAAAAAATAGCTTTTGTAAGCATAAATTCGCCAGTACTCCTGAAAGCCAGCACTTTGCTGAGCCTGCATAGGTATTCACTATTTTCTAAAATAATGATTTCTCACATAACACCATTCATGTCTTAGAAGTAACAACAGGAATTTCCTTTGGCAGAAAGAGAGATAATAGTATGTTAAGTATTTAAAATGTTCTTTCTTCAAGTTTCTTAAATGATCAAGTGACAACTTAATCTTACAAACTCAGCTTTTATAGTATGAGACACCTAAGCTACAAAATATAACTGTGCCTAGCAAATATGAACGTAACATCCCAACAGATTAGTTTTTGTATTACGATAAATTAATGTCAAAATTGTTTCTGGTATTTCTGAGGTACTACAGGAGCCCCTCGCAGCATTTAAACATGACATTTTGCAATACCACTTGCTGTGATTCTGAAATGTTACAAGCTGGATATACTTTCCTTCTTTCCAGTGTCTCACTGCGTGCAAACCCCCCATTTGCAGAAACCTCATTAGCACCTTCTAAGACTGTTGGCTGAGGTTCTGCTAATTTGTATTAAGAATTGAACTGCAAAATAAGTGTTTTTTTAGTCTCTATTATATGGAAGCACTGCTTGTCACCACCAAACTGATTTCTGGGATCATGTCTAGGTGAAGAAGACGCAACAGCTTGCTCTTTTGTAGTTTAAGGAACTAGTGACATTTTAAATATATCAAAAAATCTAATTTGGAAAGATTAAATAATGTGGCCTAAATATTTTTGCTCCATGAAGCTGAGCTAGCTGCAGCATGCCCAGGTTATCCTCAAGACAAAGAAGTCCAGACGAAAAAAATCTTGGCATCTACAAATGCCATAAGGAGGGTCCATGTGTCATTGTTGTGTGGTAAAATTCTCTTCCATTTTTTTCCCCAAGTTATTCATAACATATTGACATTTTTGCCTGTTCTTTTCCTTTCAAATCAGAGAGAAGGAGAATTATATAATTTTTGAGTCCCGAAGCAGAGAAAAATATTTAGCTTGAAAAACTCCAGCTACAGTGTGAAATGGCTTTTACAGGCATAAAACCAGCACATTGTTAAGGCCTGGTGTTGTGGGACTTTCCATGGCTTGAGGCTAATGGCTCTCCCCAAGCAAAGCTGAGGATCCATCCTTTCTCATGGTTTGATGCTCCTGCTTCTAACCTTCATGGTTTGTTAGCCAGGTGACCTTCAACCTTTGATCCTGGGAAGACTATTAGTGGTGACACCAGGAGATTTGCCTCAATAGCAGGGCTGCAGGGGAGAAGTCCCAGGTGCACTATAAATGCACCTTATCACATCATTCTACAATTAATCAATGGGATATCAAAATACACTCAGAATGTGCATATATAAATACATTATGAATAAATACATGTAAATATAAATAAAAACTGGCATTTAGGCGAGATAAGTCAAGCTGCATCCATTATGCTGCTGTGACCCACTTTTATGCATGTATTCCCCACTTATTCTAATCCAAAACAGGATTTATGAGGGTACTTTGCTTCAAGCAAAATCTTAGTGCCATGAATGGGGAGTGTTCTTTAAACAAAACTATAGAAATCAATGACACAAACTACTAGAGAAATTATCTGTGTGTTTCAGCAGCTTTTGTTGAACTGGGGTGTAATCCCAGCTCTTTAGACTACAAACTAACATTTCAAAACTTGGGACAGGTTTGACTACATGTCAGGGAAACAATTCAATACCTGCCATATTCGGAGCATTACTGTAACATCAATAATAAATAACATCCCAGAGCTTAGAGCTGTTTAAAAGGATTGCCATTGAGGAATAAAATAAAACTTTTCTACCTCTTTCTCACTGTAGTTCTCACTGGTTCTTCCTGTCAAGATTCTCACTGGTGTCCTCCAAAACATTTCTTTCAGCATAAGAGATTAAAAGGAAGTTTTCTGAAAGCTTTCCTGTGAAAATGCTTCACTAGTTAAATTCTGCTGTAGTTAGCTGTAGTTGCAAAATGAAGACATGTCTGATGTAGTAATGCTGGGTCTAGATACGAATTTGAAAAAAAATTCTAGAATCACACTTTTTTTCTTTTTAAACCATAATTATTATGAAAGGTAATTAAGCTGCCTGAGACAGGAAGAATGAGGGCTGTGACAATAGCAGGTCCAAAGAAGATGCCAAAATAACGTGTTCCTTAAAGCAGGTAAAACAAAGCAGTATTGTTTTACCGAGTTTATGGAATCTGAAATACATGTTTTCACACATAAAACAATATGATTCAAAACAGCTGACCTATCCTGAAAGAGAGTTAAGGAGAGATTTTATTGACAACTGCATCTCAAAATGGCTCCATTGACAAAACTGTAACTTGAACCAAAATCCTCATCCTATGAAGTCTTTTGTGCTTTCTATAATGTGCCGTGGGAAGTCCCACTGACCTCATGACTTTGCAGGATAAGCAGGAAACCACATCTTCTCCTCTTTATAATTTAGTTGACTTGTGATCCAGTAAAGGAAGAACGAAGAACTGCCAAGCTTAAAACTCTGCATTTTTATTTGGGGTGTCAATAATTTTGTGGACTCAATGGAAGGGAAGGATAGATAACAAGAGCTGAGTCACAAGGAGATAAGAAGAAAAAAAAAATTGGCTGAGAAATGAGCTCCAGCTGCTGAGTCATAGAAACACTTCTCAATAAAGTTCATGAGGATGTTGCATACAGATTCAGTATGTGTGTGTGACAGCTGAACAGTCCATGGATTAAGAGTAATAGACTCAGTTAACATCCCTCCTGAGCTTTTAAATTCTAATGATTATCAAGCCTGAAAGTTTCTCTCTCTCTCTTTTTTTTCTTTTCTTTTCCTTTTTTTTTTTTTTTTAACAATAAAATGTATGGGTTGTATAAGACACAGAGTTTCTAGGGAGTTCCCATGCCTATTTTGGCTGTATGGTACCCTTTGGTACTATTATTACATAAACAATCATAAAGAAAGGGGGAAAAAAGCATTTTCCAGGCTATTTTTATAAACTTAAGTAGCTGAAAAATAAAATATTGAGTCTACACAACAAACATCTTCTTCAGTACTGAGGGAAAGATAGAAACTCTAAACAAGTATCAAATCGGCCTCTAAATTTCTGCTCCTCGTATTCCACTGTTCCCAGCAACACAGGCAAAACCTTTCTTGAAGTTTCTCCATCACCATTACTAATGGAGCCTCATCACTGACCATAACACAGCTTAAAAGCACCAAGACAGTCAACAACCTCCCTTGGTACACAGTCTCCAAATACTGAGCAATATGACAAGATGCATAAAATATTCCAACTGTAGCAGAACATTGAACAGACATTTAGGTTTATCCTTTAAAACACCAGTTAAACCCATATTTTGTTCATTTCAATAGGACTTAGGCATGTGGTTAACAGCCTTGCTAAATGAGGATAAAAGTGCTATGAAATTAATATTGGTTCTACATTTGAATTTCCCAGTGTCTTAAAAGAGACAGACTTTGAAAGTGCTTTGTAAATGTATTCATTTATTATTACAAATTCACTAATAGACTTGTTCTGGGGAGCCCTATAATAGTACAGTGCAGATTCCTCAGATTACACAAAAAAAATCAAAATACCTATTATATGCAATGTCTTTCCTGTAAAATTATATGCCAACTTCCATAATCATTTACTATTCTCTCTTTAGAAAAAATTGATGTATTTTAAACCTCCTAATTACAATAACAAATAAAAAGCCCTTTTTAGTAATAAGGAAGGAAACTGGCACAGAACCATAATAAAGAAAAGCCAGCTGAGGAGCCTGCTAGAAAACAATACTATGTATAATTGGTGTTTAATTATGCAGAATTAACAAATGGCAGCAGCAATGGTTGTATTACTTGACCAGGGCTCTTTGCCAAGTCAACAAGCTGGTTTTAATGTAGGAAGTAACCCATTCAGTTATCTGGTGCCTTTGAGCAGGGCCCTGACTGCTGTGTTCTCCATCTGCGTTGCCAAAAACATTTAGCAGAAGAAAGAAATCTGTTGATTTGCTAAAGCAAGATAAATTTTGGTCATTGACATGGGTGAATGCACCAATAACATCATAAAAAAAGTTTTCTAAACATTTTATTCATCTGCTGCCAATGATTTAGTAACACCATGAGAGCTCAAAATACTAATTAATATGAATTTGCAGGGTTGATATATTATACAATAGAATATCGAACATGTTTATTTGAATATATTGCCCCCACTAACCCCTCCCCTCTCCATACACATATATTTGAATGTATTTAAAAACATGTTTAAATATTTATGTTCTCTAGAGCCTCATTACATAATTTTCTCCTATGGTAAGCAATGAATTTGCATTTTATAACGAACACAACTCCGGTGATACATCTGAGAGGTTTCCTGGAAAGTGTGTCTGCCGACGTGCCCACACTCACAACTGACTCCTGTGACAAACCTGAGCACCAGCCTCACCAGGAACATTTGGTATGAAATGTAGATAACCAAAACCTTTGGGGGAAGGAGAAGGTAACAAAAACTCTAGAGATCCCCAAAAGCCTGTAGCAGTCTGCCCCTTCTTGTGAACTCCTCTTTCATGCGTGGGTTCTTTGAGTGTTTTCACCAGGACAACAGTGACAGTAGCAGATGCGCTGTCAAATGAATGAGAAGCTTCAATGAGATGTGCATTGATACCTATACTAATGTTGTATATTTATGCTGTTTGGAGGAAGGTAGAAAACCTATTGAAAGCCATGGAGAGAGAGAGGTAGAATTTGTGTTTTGACAGAACAGAGAACACAGAGTTAAACTAAACAATTGGGAAAATCTCTGTCACCCAAACTCCTCTACAAATTTGCATAGATTAAAGTTCACCTGAACTCGGCATAGTTAAGAACCTGACTAGTTTTCTCTTAGGTCAGACCAGGATTTAGATTACTGCAAGATATGGCTTGAGCTGGTCTCATCTGAAACTCTGGGAGAAAGATTAGCTTTGTCCAATCTTTCTCATGAAGAGTCATTGTCACAGGAGTCTGTTTTAACAGAAGAAAAATTAAGAACAGAAGGCTGGTCTTTGATTTCAGTGTTTCTCAGGATGACAGAGTATGTGCAAACCAAGGACAACAACCTGTGGAACACCAAATGCTACACAGGACTAACTGGGATCCTTTTTTACATCCTTAAAAATAACAGGCTTTAGCATTCAATGCTCATTTTAACTCCCACCTTTACTGGCAAAGAACAGCAGTTTTCTCCTCCCCCCCCTTTTTTTTTTCTGTACTTTTTCAATGGCACTCAGCGTCATAAAGAGCAATTCTTAAATCCTCAGCATGTTATGTTTGGAAATAGAAAGTTAAATAAAAATTGTGTGTGCACGTACATCAGTACATGACCTTACAAAGTTGAGCTACTTCCAATGCAAACACAAGTAAATCTGGACATCCTCATATATTTGATATTTTATAGGGCCAGTAAAACTTGATCAAAATCCACTTATACTTGTCGGTTGTGTGACTTAACCTTTAGGGTAGATTAATTAGATTAACAGACCACATACTGTAGATTCCAGTACTTCCTCAATGGCTATTAAATTACACAGAAGGAATTATGTTTTAAAGTCCTGCTTCCTTAAATCAAATTCCAGCCGTCACCTTTCTTTCATTTATTAGACTGCAAAGCTCTTGTTCTTTTTGTAACAAAAGCTGAACCTCTGTTAAATTCCATCCTCAGTACCTGAAGTTATTTGTGATTGCTGTGCTTAGGATCAGATAACTGCAGAATCTGAGTTTACACTGGTAGAACACACTTCTTAACAGGTATCCTACCAAGGGAGTGAAAAAGGTGCCACATAACTTGTGAAGAGGCAGGGAGCAGCAGGGTATTCTTACTTTGAAGAGACAGGTTTCAAGCCATGTCCCACACAGGGGAAGCTCAGGGCAGCCTCTGGCATGATGAATGGGAATGTCCAAGCTGGGAGACAGGTACTGCATAAAGGAGGCCAGTTCCACTCTCACCAGCAGGACAGATGATGCTCACATGCAGAATGCATCCTGGGGAAGGCACGGAGTTGGGTAAATAGAGCTTGAGAAATACCTCTGCAGCTTTCCCAGTCCCTTCACTTTCCGTTCTCAAAATGTTGTCCAGACAGTGAGAAAAGATTTTGAACACTTCTCCTGTATTCCCAGACACCAGGGAGCCCGGGCAAGTCCATAAACATGAGCAGAATATCCAGTACACTCCAGAAAGCACCAGAGAAAAGCTACAGGCATAACACAATGCAACGAGTAAGGTGAATAAAAGAGACAAGGTTTGGGGCTTTCTTGCACTTGCATCTACCTATAGGACATTTCCAGGGTATTACAAACAGCACGACTACTAAGAGAATGCATAAATATGTCAAACTTAAAAACATAAGACCTGAGCTAAGAACTTTGTTCTGAAAAGGCTGTACAGCTGGGAGGAAAACAATAATAGCAATACCAAGGGAAGGGCTGCCCTCTGCACTGTTGTGATGCAAGAAGGGAGAAGAAGATGGAATCTTAAGATCTGTGACACAAGAACATGTTACTGTGAACATATAGTCTACTGCACACCTGCTGATGGACACTCAAATACCAGTATGATCCTGCTGCCAGAATTGCCAGAAACATTGAAAGAGTACAGAAAAGTCAATGATAGTGCATTTTTTAAGCTTTTTGGGATGCCTAGACTAGCTTTGAAGCAGCACCACACAATCCAGCACTAAACATACCATTGTGTGCCCAGCTTTGGTCTCTCTTAATGCTCCAGACATTCTGGACTGTCCCCTTAGGGCATCAGAAACACTTATCATCAACACACCGCAGTCTCTTTCTTTTTCTGCAGCTCATTTCTGGCTGGTGATATTAATTTTGCAGTACACACCCAACTTTCTCACTCCATTTACTGCTGACACGGCTCTTTCTGTGCTCCCCATATTGCTGGAAGTAGGTGCTGGCAAGTTCCCTCACCCTTTGTACAGTTGTTTCAGCAGCAAGGCCAACCCAGGGCTACAAATGACAGGCCAATTGTCTTTGAGGGTAGCAACTTACCCACAACTGTATTTCTCCAAGACTATGTAATTAAACACATATGTCTTTAGTAAATAGCAAAGAAGCCTTAGGGAAAAAGCTTGATGCATAAAGACAAAAGAATCCTTCACCTTTCTTTACAATGTGCTAAAAGCCACCTACTTGTACACATTTTTAAAACAGAAATTTCATTTCATTCTGAAGCAGGCAGGCAGAGCCTTTGAGCAGCCTGAGACAAAGAGGGTTTGGAACAATGGAAGAAAAAGCAAATCCTGACAGCCCTGCACTCGTGTGATCAGGTAGCAGAGCCCAGGAGGGGAGTCTGCTAAGGCAATTAGGAGCAGGTGACGCTTGCCAAGAGAGACTTCAGTCTTTAGGCAATTCACGTTAGAGGGGCTCCCACAGATCCTACAGAGGAACCCAAAGCTGCCCCAAACTTATCAGAACTTCTTCGGGATATTCAGCCCCATGTCTGGCACAAAGTCTGGCAAGCTGTGAAGAATTCTTACTATAGTCATGATAGTGCATAAAAACATTCTATAAGTAATGTTATTTTATTCTGTTGGACTCTCATGCCCTGCCCACGGTGGCATCTTCATGCTTTGCACACCAGGAAAGGGAAGTGTAGATATTTTACACTATCTATTCCTGCCATCCTAATTTGGATGCAATCTACACCCCCTGTGGTGGGAAGCTCCTCCACAGTGATGTAAAGCACCCCAAGTAAAACCACAACTGGAAGAGTCTGCACTCATTCATCAAGTACTTGTCATCTAGATAAGCAGCTAAAATTGCACGTCTAAAATAGGCGATATGATACTGCACTTGAAAATGCTAGAGGGTTTCTGCTCCCAAATGCTTACAGTTCTAAATCAGAAAAGAAGCAAAACTGACAGAGGCTTAATTTGCTTTATGCCACAAATTAGCAGCAGAGAGGGAAACAGTACCCAGAGCCTGTACTCCATGCATCAGACTTCATTTGCACAGCCAAAGACCTTCGTATGACCACATTTTGAAATTTAGCAAAAATTCTCCTGCTAAAGACAATTCTACCATGAATATTACCAACAACAAAAAAAACCCAACAAAACCCCAAACCAAAAAACAACAAAAATCCTACAAACAACAACAAGAAAAAAAACCCCACAAAAACAAAAACCACATCCTTCTCCCTTCCTTAAATAAAAAAAAAAAATAATGTTCTTTAATGCCTTCATCCTCTCCCTTAAGGTAGAAATCTGCATTATGAACCCTATTTTTCTCCCCTTTTGATTACCATACTGAATCTGGGGGGGGGGGGGGAAGGCACACAGTGAAAGATACATTCTTTGAATGAAAAAAGGAAAAATTCTTAGTGTCACAGATGGCTGTCAAGATGAAATGAAGCTTGTGTCTGCTGAGGGAACCAGAGCTTAGTGTGAAATCTGAATAGAAAGGAACATAGCAGAAGGCAACATTTCAAAAGGAGTTCAGCACCAACTGGCATTGTGAGGGTTAATTTACTGCCAGGAACTGCTGGGCTTTTCATTCTCAGTAGACACACAATAGACAGCTCCCAAAAGTACCCATCATAATCACAGATGCTGGGGATTAATGTTAAAATGAAAGCTTCATGAATATTAAAAATATCAAAACTGCTAATGATGTAGCAGAGTTTGGAATAACAACCAATCTGAAAATCTAAGAGTGTGCCATGCAGACATAGTGAGACACTGTCCTTTTAAAACTGATTAAACCTACTCAATTTGTAACAGAAAGAGGCTTATGCATATTAGGAGCTGAATTGACTGCCAAACTTTACAAATTGCACAGGCTAATTACCATAATTAAGCTTTGGATTGAAGAAGAAAATTCCATTTATCTCAGAATGACTCAGTGGAACTTCAACAAAGAAGGCAAAGTGCATCAGATGGTTTGGCCTTTTTCTTATTTTCTGCACCTAAGTGGTGTTTCAAAAGCAGTTGCTAAAAAAAATAATCAGAGTGACAGCACAGAAATACTTCTGCTTGAAAACTGGGAAAAATGCATACTTTAGGGATCTGATTTTGGAGTTTGTTGTAAACCCTCCCCTACAAACTAGTACAATATGCTCTATTTTTCAACTATAAAGTCTGAATTGGGGGTCATGCAAAGCCAAAAGCCTTTTATAACCTGAAGGCACACAATTCCTGTAACTGTTTTATCAGTTTTCTGGAGGACACTGGGTAGGTGTTTGATCTGCTGGACTCTGCTGCTGCAATGCCTGTTTGCCATTCGTCCTCTCATGCTGATGCAGAGAAGTTATTTTGAAGGATGAAATAACAGCTACCACACTTTATGATAAAGATTACATGTTATTCTATTACTTTGAGCAGGATCCAAAGGTTTCCACTAATCTCAAATGGGATTTGGAACTTCTCCTTAGGGAATGCATTAGTCTGTGAACAATCACAGCACAGCTGTGAAAACTTTATTACAGGACGTAGAAAAATGTCTTGCTCTATTTCCTTTCCTATCCCAATTCAGGGAGAAAATATAATATGAAGGTCTTCCTTAAGCTTACCTAAACTTTTAAGTCAAATATGTATGAAAAAATGCCTGTACCCAGAAACATGATGCAAAGGAGAACACTGAGATACTGAGGGAGGATTAATCCTCCCACATACAATGTGACTGACTTTTCACTCATCAGTTACTTCACTTTTGTTTGCATTTATCTAACTTTTGCTTCTATGATGATGTCTATACGTTTTCAGTTCTCTTTACAGAATGAATGCCTTGAATAAAATGGTCCTGAAAAACTGCACATAGAGGTTCATTTCTAGAAAATAAGCTCTAAATGCATTAAAAAAACCCAAAAAAACCAAAAAAACACAAAACCCAAACAACCCAAACCCAAAACAAATTAACAAGAACTGCATTTAATTCCCTGTAGAATTCTTGACATGCTATAAATACTTGTAAAATAAACATGAATTAAAAACACAGGTAACCATATAACAGAAAACTGGGCAAAATAAAAAAGATCTTCATGTTTAAACATGATTTTGTGCATCTACTTTGGAAGAATCATGGGGCCATCAGAACAGAACTCTGCAATGAGAAACCAGAAACAATTTCAAAATGCAGACGGCTAGAAGTGAGATGTGTGACACAAAAGAGAGGGAGAAGAATCCACTGATTCTTGTGTATCAGCATAGATGCTTTTAGGAACTACCTGAATTTACTGAGGCACATCTTTATTAAAGATTCATTAACATTATAAAAGAACATATTCATATGAAAGTGTGTAAGAGAGAAGAAACTAGCAGGGAATTCTAGACCACTTTACGCATTCATCAAGACCAATTCAAATTTTTAATGTGGTATCACTCATCTCATTTATACAAACCATACATATTTTAGAAAGACTAATTTCATGTAACAACCGAGACATAGAAATTACTACCACATTTACTCATTGGGGAATCAACAGAGATTATATTAGACCACCAGCTCATGGTTTCTTGTAAAAAAACCTTCCATCTATTTATGCCATGCCTGTCCCTCTTTTATGTGGCTGCTTATACAACCAACTCTGAGATAGCCATCAGCTGAAATTCCCCACCATGCAGACTCACCGTCCTGGCAGAAACACTACTCTGCATTTTGAATAATCAGAAAGCATTCACTTCACATGCTCAAAATTAAGCTTGTGTTACTTTGTGCGGTGGCAGAAGAAAGAGAAGTCGTGGAGACCCTCTCATCATGAGGTATTTCTAGAATTGGGATATGAGAGTGATTATGCTGACGATGCATGAACGTGAGCAGTTTTGTCTGTTACTAATTTTCTACATGGAAATGCATCGGTTTCCTTGTAAGAACTTGTATTCATCAGACAGAGTAGAGAAATGCAAGTAGCAAAGGCATCACACAATCAGGGATTTACGCCACTCTCTTATGTTCACCATTAAAAAAAAAGGAAAACACCTACATTCGTTATTTATGAACATCCTAAGGAAGAGATCATTTCTCTTCTTACCTCATTTCAAGAACCTTTTCCTGTTCTTGTGTGGAGTTATTCCAAAAAACACATGTCACTGTTACTGAACAAAACAGCAATAGAATGAGCTGCACTATAAACCATCCTAATATGATTATGTCAGATTCTTTTTATATCAACCTGTTATCAGAGACTCCTTTTTTTTTTACCTCAACAGTATCCAGTGGGAAGGTCAGTGGCCTGAAACTGCACAGGGAGTTCATGGCAGGCAAACCACTGAGATGCCCAAGCCCTGCCTTTAAGCGTTCATAGTTTTAGGTGAGTGGCTTCTAAAGACAAACAAAAAGATGCTTTTTCATTATTCCAACAGTGAGACTCTTTCTGACTTAACTGCAAATCATCATTCACAGTTCGACACCTTGGGTATAAAATGCCAGCACTTAAGATGTCTGTGCTTCATCTGATCTTTTGTTTGATGGACCATTCCTTAAGTACTTTGTGCAGAATGAATTTGTACAGATAACATGCTACTTAACAAAACAATCTCTGTGCTTTCTCAGGAAATTTTCCCTTGTCCTCACTTTGAGGCCAAGGAAAAATCTTTTAATTCATAGGTTTGTAAACAAGCTCTTAAACCACATATTACTTGAGGTTTACAACCTTTCCAACAAAAAAACCCATAACCTAAAGAAGGTCAAGCATAGTGAGGTGCACATGACATGCAAGATGCCTCACTGTAGAGGTACTCCCTATTTTCATCCCTCAGATAAGAACAGGAAAGATAAATTCTAAATATTTGAGTTCTGAATGAATGAATTTTCAGTAAATGGTTTGAGATTTGACACACGCTGTTCCTTTACATTTACCTGTTTGGTTTTAGTTTCTTGTTTAAACAAACTAGCAAAAACCACTCAAAATACCTCAATCCAGTCTAGCATCCTAGGGAGGAGGCACAGGAAAGGAAAGCTACAGTTCAATCATTTATTACCTGCAGGAAGCAAATGTCTTCAAAATATTTAAAATAGTAAGGATACAAGAATTGTCTGTTGTTGAAACTACATTATTAATTTCATCCAAACGACTCTTCTATATTTTGCAGTTCTAGAAAGACAATAAAGGGGTATGTACATGTTTTTTAGAGAGTGCAAAGTAAAAAAAAACAACAACCAAACAAAAACAGCCACAGACAAGATGCAATGATGTTTCACCAACTTGACAAAACATTAAGGAACCTTAGAAACTGGTATATAATTACTTGAGAATTGTTATTACAGTTTATAATATGTCTGTTATTTCTAGAATCACTCAAGATTTTAAGTTTTCTTACATATAAACCTGTTCTGTGACAGTGTGCTAAAATCTTTAAGTCTTGCTCTGGTGTTTGGAACAGAGATACTGAAGAATCAACCCCTGACCCTTCAAAGGGCTAAAAGACCCCAAAAGATGCCTCCCTTGAAAACTCTCATTCTTGTGCTGGCATAGAAGGAACATGGCAATTTTACCAGCTGATGCTGCTGAGGCTCTGGAAGCCTTATGAGAAGTATGCTATGGAATTGCATGCTCGAATGTGAACCTGTCAGCACAGCAGAGCACAGACATACAGGTTTTAAAAATCTTGCTTATTTTTAAAGTGTTTCCAGACACCAAATAGAAAAAAAGTCACTCAAGTCACCTGGAGCCTTTAGTATGAAAAAGTGTAGACACAATCTAAAAGATATGTGTAATGATCTTCAGAGGGAGAAATTTGGGAAATATACCTCCAGGCTGACCTGTAGACTCTGGCAAAGAACATATCTTTATATTGAACTGTGGACTATAAATATGCTGAAATTTCATTTATTCTGAATCTTGAAATATGAACAGAATAGTGGTAGGATACAAATACTCTGAGAATTAAGGAATATATTGCCTATCACCTGTAGGTTACTGGTTCAAATTCTGTCAGATGAATAGTGACAGAAAGTCAATACAAGGCAATGGGTGTTCCATGAACTACATGTGAATCAGGTAAATAGTCCAAGAGCAGATCCTGGTACGACAAAATTCCTGATGAGTAACAGCTGGTAGTTGTAGCAAAATAGTCAAACTGAACTCCTTTCCAACAAAGACTTACATTATGAAATGATGCATTTGAAAGCATGGGCTGCACATCATTTGTGCTGCAGGTTCCAAAGATCCATTTACCTTCAAATGTTGTTAATGTGGCGTGAGCACATACACGGCACCAATATCACCAGACATCATATTCCAGAACTCTGCAGAGATCACTTCTGCTGCCCAAGGAAACACATTTAACTTCATAAAAATGTTCACTTCAATGAATGGAGTGAACCATTCATTGCTCTTTCTTGCGAAGCAATAAATGAAAATGATGATTTCAAAAAGCCCATACTGGAGTTAGATGAATAATATATATTACTTAATATAAATACAATATAAAGATGCTACTATTATTAGAGTTTTTCATTCTAATAGAATTCTATACTAACAGGGTTTTTAGAACTTAAAGACTAAAAACTTTGAGGGTTTTTTTAAAGAAATTGAGAAAAAGGGAAAGAAATAAAAGGCAGGAAGATGCTAGATGCCATTCTAACTCCTTTTTTACGAGAAGAGCTGATTATTAGCAGCAGTATTCTGATTTTAATTTAAGATTTTTCATTCTAGAAGTTCATCTCTTGTGTATTTCAATGAATGACAAGCTTCAAGTTAGTTTAACTCCCAGGAAACCCAAAGTAAAACTTTCTGGTGTTAGTGTAGCCAGAGCCCTGGGGAATATATCCAGGAAGCAAATTCACTGCTGCCGTAAATCAAGCTGCTTTTTAAATTTAATTTCCCACGCTGGCCAGAGTTTTTGAGAAAATAGAAAAGCCAGCCCTGAAACAGCTACACTGTAGATAATTGAAGGATTCTGCTAATAGCATCTGGAAACACAGTTAAAAAGTTAAAAAAATTAAGTAATCAGAATGTAAAGGACACAATTTGGAACAGATTTCAGTGGCTCTAAAATTAAGAAAAAAAATGAAATTAATAGGTTCCAAATAAAAAATAATGGAGAAAAATGAGTGATATTATCAATGCTTTTATTCATACTGTACACATCATTGGTCTCCTCATCCCATATTTTCACTGTTAATTTCTCTCAGAACTGTGCAAATGCTGTTTATTTCAAAACCTCAGTCTGACTCAATTTTGCACTAACTTTAAGGCAACAACTTTCATTATGTGCATTTTTAAAAGAACCTCAGATATCTACTCAGTGAAAATCCTTGGATTTCTACTCTAGGTTACTCCACTCCTTTTCAGTAGATCTAGCTGCTTCTAATCAAAGTGCCTACCTCCTCCACAATCTTTATTTTCCATTAGTTCAAAGACAAATAAATAAACCTCTGCCATACTTTTATCACTGATAACTTCTTCCACCATAGCTGAGATGCAATTTTACCCATACAGCTTTTTGTACTACAAAGAGAGGCTAAGTGGCTTTATCCTGGTTATAATAAAGGAGGAATGCTTTCAAGGAGTTAAGGAGTATTTGCAGTGCATTTAAAACGATAATGTAAAATACTTAAAATATTTAAGAAAAACCTAAAAAATATATATATATGTAAAAAAATCAAACAACATACCCCTGCCAGAAACACTTTGTTTTGTGGCAAAAGGACAACTTAATTTCTAATAACTTGTGAATTCAATGTGCACATACTTAGAAAAACCTCTTTTCAAACCACACAAAATTGCAGATATCTATATCAAGACTGACTACTATTCTCCAGTATTGGACAATAATATTAACCACCTGCTTTTACAGCCTACTTGATGAATATGGCTGCTTTTGACAGACAAGCACTGGAACTAAACCATCAAATTACAAACCAACTTAATCTAGGGAGGGATAGAAGAGATGGAGAGAGTTAAAAAGGATACAGATGTCTGTCTCTGTGTAAGCAAGTCTTAAATCATGGAGCACAACATTATTTCCTGGCATCTCTTTATAACGTGGCTAGAGACTGATGAAATACAGGACCAGCCATAGTAAATCTGATAACTGGTTCCATCAAGCCCAGATTTCTGGCTGTGCTGGATGTTCAGAGAACTAAAATATACTTAATCTATTAGACAGCATTAGAAATGCAAGAAGACTTCTTAGAATCCAGTTATGGTGAGAAGAATGAGTTAACTTAAGAGAAAAGACTAAAAAGAAAAGACATTACAAAGAAACCAAATACACTGCACATCACAGAGACACACCTAACATTTCAGCAACTGTTGCTAATATGAGTCCCAAACAACACACTCGGAGTGGAAATCACTGCCACATGTTAAATGTATTTAGGATGTGATGCAGGAGGGCAAGATTAGTACAAAAATCCCAAATATGCGTGGGGAAGGAGATAACCCCTAAGGAATTCCAGCTCCACATAATAAAGGTGAAACTGCTCTGCTCAGGTTTCTCCAGACTGGCTGCAGCTCCATGTGTGTCGCTATTCCCACCACTGGTTTCACGTGCAGCTGCACCAAAACCTAAATGTGAGGGGAACCTGAGAACCCATCTGTGTTTACCATAATATCGCCACAGGCACTGGAGTGGCAAACATGCAAATGAGACGATTAATCAGGAGGTAATTATGCTTGGGTTACCCTTTCTGTTATAGGACTGCTTTGATAGCAAGATTAGGTATTATACATAGGAGCTGCTCATAGAGGAAAATGTTACAGCACCCTGTGAGGGACTTTAAAATCCTTTACAAGCACATTCCCTGTAATAATTAGATGAACGTTTCATTGATGTGAATACATTCGTATGTCATTAACTAAGTGAATCTTGACAGTAAGAAGCAAGCCTAAAAAATATTGATTTCCAAAATAAAACATTAACATGGCACTTTCCAGCTGAGGTGACTCCCTGCCACGGGGTACAATCTATTTATTAATTTCCTTCAAGGACTTTTTTCTCAAATCAAATGATTCTCAAATCTTTCCATCTCTTAGGACTCTGCTGCTGCAAAGCAAAGCAGGAGTCACCAAAGGAAGAATATCTTTTAAAAGAAAAAAAAAGAAAAAGGTGGAATGAGTATCTTCACTGACTATACAAAATGTCTTGGAATTCAGATGGGTTACATCAAAAAGCAAAGAAAATCTGTAGCAGTTAAGTTGCATAGTAACAAGCAAAATTTTTGTGCTCAGAGCGGCACTGGAGGATTTCTATTTCTAACTTTGAAAGAGATTTCTCTAGAGGATGCTCAATGATAGCAATCAAGGAAATATATCCCAAGCTGCAACTCACGGATCAGCAACTCTGGCTTACTGGTTGCCACACCTCCTTGATGACTGGAAGCAGCAGGAACTGCTGCAGTTTGGGACTGGATGTTATTCTGCACTGTACTACATCTAAGTACGTTCCTAAGATGTGCCATTCTTACATTACTCAGCATTCAGAATACAGCTGACATTTAACATTCATTTCTGTAAACAGTTTAATCCCCTGAATGCTTACATGCACGCACATTTCCTGCTTTTGAACTTTTATAGGACCTGGTCACAGACCACCACAATCAGCGGAATAACATACATATTAGAGCTAACTCACAAGACAAGGACTTCAGTGTTTAGTTGCACTGATGATAATAAATCTTTGTGGCCTCGAGACTGTGTTGTCTCTATCAGTTAAGGTTATTTTGCCCACTGAGAAGATTTAGTACACTTCACAGAGAGGGCAGCGCACCCAGGTAGGAAACAGGCTTTCACAGATGTCAAACACAATAGCCTGCTCACAGGTGAGAGTTACACCATGATTAGGATCACAATTGTGGAGGTTTGTATTTGCGGAGGGACAACTAAATACCCCAGGGCCCATTATTTATAACCAAAATATTTGTACGTGTGCAGGTATCGTGTTCAGCTTTCACCTCCTGAAGGGCCTGGCTTTGCACAACAACCTGAGCTGGGACATGGGGACTTCAGCACAGCCAGAGCCAGGCACAGCACATCGTCCCTCACTGCCCAGGCACCTGCAGCAACCCATGCTTGCAGGGGGAAGAAACCTAGAAAGAATTGTACCCAAAAATAGATAGTGCCAGAAACGGAGGATGAGATGGGTAGACCTAAAATATTTTAGTAACCAAAGTAGTATAAAGTAGTAACCAAAGCTAAAAATATTGCTTTTCCAAAATACCATTCAGTGCTTTGCTACTGTGACACTGTAAAGTAATTGAGTGCTGTTATAATTCACTGCAATTCCCTAACAACCTGAACCAAATCACAACATTAAGACAAGTAAATAAATAAATAGATAATAACTCCTGTACATGAAACAAGTAATACTGGACAACTGCTTTAATATCCGTGCTGACTTGATGTCCAGGCTGTCTTACAGAAACTCACACGACTTTTTTTGGGGGAAAGATGAAAAAGCAATTAATTTGAAGCTGTGATGTTCCATCAGTTGGGCTTTTTTTCACTTCTTAAATGGTAGGAGGGGACACTGAATGGGCCAGATCTTCAGGGAGAATAGGTCTACAACAGTCTCACGTTTAGTACCCAAAGTGGAACAGAGAATCAAGAAAATAGGTTTTATTCAAATAAAATCTTCAGTACTTAAGAGAAAAAACTCCACGGACAGAAAAGAAATGTAAAAAGTGCCAGACAATTCACACTGCTGTCTCTGCCTTGGCATATTTTCTTAACCCTTTGTTTCACACCCTGAGAATCTTTTTCATTAGATCAACTCTGATAAGTCTGTGGTGATCCTTGGGAGGTTATTTCTATCCTCATCATTGGCTGTAATTGGTTTTTCTTTCTTTTTTTTTTTTTATGTGAAGTCCTAGTTGGACCTTTTTTGTGACCACCTGCTTTTCCTTTTGCTGCCATTCACACACATTTGTAAAACTTCTTTTACCCTAAGAGAATAACAATATATTGACAAAACAAGTAATTTTTTATTCATCAGACCTGTAATCCAGAAGGATAAAAAATCATTTTCTGTGAAGGCATTTGTATCATTTGAAATCCTAGAACAGGTTTCACACAAAGTGTGTTAAAAATCAACTGAAAAAAATAAGATGAATTTAAGAATGAAAGACCACTAAATGATGATGCCAAGCGAAGCTTTACAAGCATAAGTTTTGCCAAGAGTAGATTATGCATAACACGTTTGTGTGGATAAAACTAGTAGCACACAGTATTTTATTCTCTATTATAACTTCTTGAAACAGTTTTACAGGAAACAAGAATCTAACCCCATTTAGAAGACTAAAACTGCTTGTCTGTGCTGGAGTGCACAGGTGCAGTCAGGGTTTTGGTTTTTCATCAGCAGAAACCAATAAGGCATTTTAAAATATTTGGCTCAATTTGTCTGCCTAAATTCAGAAAAGGTGTGTTCATATCAAGTGCTTAAATCAGCCAAAAGAATAAAAGTTGTTATAGTCCCACGTGAGCCCAGTAAACACAAGGCTTAAAGTTTACCCTTCTTCTCACTGTGAATAATTGATACTACTTTTAGAACATGGTGCATTACCTGTGCTTTTCCTTATGCATAGATCTCTTCATATTAATTCTGAATATAGTAATTCACAGCACATACATTAGGATTTCAGTTCTGCTAAAGAATGATAATGACACGATTAAAATGACTGTAAAATAATATAATTAAAGCTTTTAGGTGATCTTTAGAAGCTTCACTAGAGCACTTTGAAAGCACTCAAGCCACAGGTATGCTTCTGAAAAGCATATTAAAAATATATTATTTTAATTTAATTTCTTGGCCTTTAAAGAAAACAGCATAACCCTCACCCACCACCACCATTTATGCTCTTTTAGTTTGCTTTTAACAAATGTAGCCTTCATCAGATTCATGTGGAGCTGATACAAATATAAGCTAGAAATACCATAAAAAAACCAAATATTGCAAACCGCCTGAGAATATTTTCCTTTGAGTGGACAGTTACAACAAAACATGGGTAGATTTTTTTTAATGAAAACAGTAAAATTTGTCAGTGTTGTTAACCTAAATAGTGAAACAGTTGCCAGAGTGTAGAGAATTATTAAAGAAGTGGTAATGATCCAGCTCCTGGAACAAATAGATGTTATAATATTTGTTATTTATTCTTAATAAGCTGAAATGATGTGGAAATTGAACTGAAACCAATCAAATATAATGGCCCAGGGAAGGCTGCCCTCAAGTGATTTATTTTTTTTTATTATTATTATTAGCATTATAAGCAGCTTCCAACACTATGACTAAAACACACTCTTGATTCGCCCGTGAATTGTAGCCAAGCAGACAGAATGATCTTTAGGGTTATTGATGTCAGAAGTCCCAAAGGAAAAACTGGCATTTTTACATGGATTAGGGCTTAGGTCCTCCTGGTGTAACCTGTTATATACTCTTTACAATGTGCAAATCACAAGTGGGAATCCAGGAAACACTGGCAGGGATGATTCTCAGCTTGAGCAGCATCTGATGCTCAGCCATGTCCTCCACCCAGCTTCATGCAGTTCACTTTGCTTCAGCAACACAGCACTTGGTGGCTGAGCAGCAGAATTTGCACTGTGCACCTAACGTAACACATCAATGATTATGGTTTTGTTTTCTCTCTTATGACTGGATTTTAATAAAGAAAAACCAGAAGAAAAATCTTAGGTCATCGAGTAGAGTCCCCTGGTATTACAGGCAACCACTTTTCGTAATCCCTTCTGTAAACTGATCAATCTCCCTCAAATCCGTAATATTTTTATGACCTTCAGAGATGGCAGCAGCAAGGTTTATTTTTTTCTTCTTTACACTGCATGGACTCTTCCCAGCTTTTGTTACAGCTAAAACCTTACCCCTGTCTCCTGCAACAAGCACAATTTAAGAAAAAAAGTACCCAATGTACTAAAAAATAGCTGTCTCAAAGTTAGCCAAAAGCTTTGGTGTGCTGAAAAAAATAGGATACCTTACTATCCTAATATTTCTAGTAAATTATAAAACCCACACACCTGTAATCACAAAATCATATTGAAACGTGAATTTTTGCTAAGAACTGTGCCATACCAAGCCACAGTTACCTGTACAATTAGGAATGGGGCCAAACAGTCAAATTTAATTCAAGGCATTTGTGAAGCTGAAGTTGATCGAAGATTCCAAGATTTGTCAAAAATCCAGTTAAATTTGATCTTATCTAATTTGTGGGATCATCCCTACTTCATCCAGAAGAAAAAGGATAAACAACATATTGCACAGCAGACTGATTCAGCATCAGAAGAAGAGTCTAATGAGACAATATTATGGGTTGCATCTGGGTAATCCATCTCTCAAGTAGAATTTAAATCTGAACATATCGATGCTATCTTTCAAGTCAAATCTACAAATTTGTTTAAGACCTTGAAAAAGGAGTGGCAGGATATATTTCTGAATCAAGGGTAAACGAGAATATTAGGAGGAAAAAAAAAAAGACAACTGGAACATGACACATGAAGCACTGATAATTATCAGCAGTAGCACATCAGATATTCTTTAAATACAGAACACCGAATAGAACATTTTGTTATATTTTCACATCACACTTCTGTGTTGTTCAGAAAGATGTCTAAAGAAAAGCAAACACTTGCTGTACTTGTGTTTGCAGAACAACAGCTTTATTTGTGGTCTCATGAAATACCTCATGACTTGCTGATGACAGAAAAATGCCTGAACCCCTTGCTCAAAGGCAAGCTGTAAAATCAGGATTTTGGACCAGAAAACGTGTAATAAAATTGTTAAGTTCAAATTATGACTGCAGCAAGCACATGCTCAATTTTCAATATGCAGGATCTGCTCAGGCTTTTCTTAGCTGTAAGGTAATTAGGTATGTATTATAGCCTTCTCCAAAGAGAGTGACCTGGAGGACTGAAAGGGTCCAGGACCCGGCACCTGACGGTGGGGGAAGGGGTGGTGGGGTGTGGGTACCAACACCTGTGATGGACGTGGTTAGCAAGAACAGCTTCAGAAGCAAATTCAGAGGATCAAGCTCAACTTTTTTTTGCAAAGATCTTGATGCTGCTCTGGGGAGAGGAAGACATTTGACCTGGTGGCTGTTACTGTCAATCTCTGGACTTGGAAAAAACACAGGGTAGCAGCACTAGCTATGGCATCTTTTCCTTTGCTCACTTCTTCATTGCACGTCATCCGGGACTGTCGTTTTTGTCCCTGGGAAGCGATGGGAGGATGAACTGCAGTAATGTTTACCTCATTTACCTTTACCTCAGACCCTCAGGACATCCAAAAGCAATAGTTGTGAGTGCAAGAGAGCACGCTGAGCCATCCAAGTTCCATTTGTGTCACTACCATCAAGCACTGCAGATATATTCAATAACTAAGCTATAATGGCCTTACTTCTACTGTTCTAAAGCTGTGAAAACCACTTAAGAAAAAAAAAGTGGTATGAAAACAAGGGCCAACAGCCAAATTCAGGCCACTGCAGCTCTTGAAATACCAGCTCCAACTTTTATTGAGAAACACAGATATCTCACCCAGCAATCGCGCTGTATTTGTTTTGCAATTTGAGTGAGTCAGACACATAAATGTTTAAGTTTTAATTCAATTGCCTCTCCTGCGGTCGATGAGTCACTACTACTCTGATATCTGAGGAGTCTCACTAGGGGAGGTCCTGGAAATGTGTTATGGCTCCCAAGTGGATTCCAGCCGGAAAGTCTGTGAGCTGCATGTTTAAAATGTATAAACTTATTTTCCTTTCAAACACTCAAAATATATGTAATGAACTAGAATGTGTTTGCTTCCTGGACAGCAAACAATCTTGTTGCCAGAAAAAATGTTTACTTTGTAAACACAGTTTTCTTTTCAGAAAACTGTTTTAGCAAGAGGTTCCACGATGAAAAACAGTTAGGTCATAAAAGACCTAAAAGAAATAGAAACTGTAACACTTTTCTGTCTCTCTAAACCCCTGAAATTAACTTAGAAGAACTTACAGTCACTCTAATGTCCTAAAAATACAGAACATACTTTATACAAATGGATGATGCAAGATAATTTCAAAGCTTTTGATCAAATAGGGAGTATTATGAATGTTTCCATACACAGGTTGCAAAGAGATACTAATTATAAAATCAAAAAGCTACATTCCACTGGCATACACCTCACAAATCAAGTGGGGAAGTCAGCTGAGACTGCAAAGTAAGAGAGATGCTCCCTTTTCTACAAGACACTGTAATATTCCTATAACCTTCTTGAGCCATCTTACCGACACTTTTTGCGTGAAATGTGCCATCATTTGCTCTGACAGTTTGTGTTTTGACTCATACTGGATAAACTGTGGGGTCTGTTGGAAAGAAGCAAGTAGACACTGAATTCAGTTCTGTTCTGAATTCAAGAGAGTTCCTGTGTTTCATACATGGAAGCACAGGTGAGAGAATAACCATGTTGGAGCTCAACGAGTCCAAAGCAATGACAGTGGCAAAGCCAGAGTCAAGTCTTCACAACCTTCCTGGCCTTGTGAGCCTTGCAGCCCCTCAGAGACTTCTGACCTTAGCTGTGAACCAAGCCAGCTACTTTGCAGATAAAAAGTAAACCTGCTGCAGATGTCCTGACACAGACCAAAATCCCCAGGTCTCCAGCTGCAAGTTATGGAGCCTGTGCAAATGAGCTCCCCACGGTCTCCACTTGACAACTCCCAGCCCTCAGAAAGAAGATCTTCATGCATCTCATGGGGACGAGGCCCAGAGCAGCACAACTTTGCTGCACAGCTGTTGGTGTGGATATATTAGGTGTGAGCACAGCATTATTAAATCTTCCCCCACCAATAACCATCTGTTGTTATACCCACTAACCAAATTTGTACATGAAATGCCAGGACATGCATATGGACTATGTACTTCACCCCTAAAACAGGGACAGAAAACTTTAGTTTTCACTTGACTAGCATTTTGAAACTGGAATTGGTATTTATATGAAGCCCAGGCTGCCACAGGTCAGTTGGTAGGTTTTGTGGCAGCTCAAAAAGGTGTCACAGTCTAACCCCACGTATTTAGGAAAGCACTGTTTTCACTGCTCAGCAGTGATAACACAGAATAAACACCCAAAGGAAACCTATTTTTACAGAAAGCAAAAGCCCCTTTTACTACGTACGTAGCAAGCCTTGCACATTCTTCTTCATTTTTCTTTTCCTCCTGCCAACCTGTATTAATGAGGTGGTAGACAGAGGAAGGAAATTACATACTGCCTACATATGTTATTTCAGAATAAAGATTCCAAGAAGAGCTTGGAAATAAAATGTCCCCCACATGCTTCAGTTTAAAACCATCAGCTCTTTCCTCGAGTGGTTGTTAGATTGGCTTCTCCTTTTCACTTTGCAACAAGCATATCAATTTTCTGGATGCTACAGTGCTCTTAGATGGTGTTTTGTTCTTAACCATTGCATCCACCTTCCATCAAGTTCATTTTTCTGAGATACTGACAAGGGGCAGCCACTTTCCTACAGGTACCTGAACACAAGAAGAGGGAAATACACGCCCTGGGTAATTTCGTGGACATGGAATTACATCATTCCACTGGTGCCTGAAATTTAGCAGTTAACAGTGGGTGCTGCAGGGTTGCTTTCTAGCACTGGTGTCAAATTTACAGAAATTTTACCACAGAAGGCCTTTAATGTCGGCTACAGTTTTCAGTTCTGGAAAGTATCAGAGGGATGCAGGGACATGTATCCGTCCCCATGTACAGGGATCTGTCTTTCAAAGCTGGAGCTATTGTGGATGATGGGCTGTAGTTCACAAACAATCAAGATGGCACTGAACTACAAAGCATTTTTTTCTTTGCATGTCACATAAATAAGATAAAATTGAATTTCAAACTAAATAATTAGTTTATTTACTTTTCTTTCACTAATTTAATGCTCAGATTTTGATGGTGACTTGTAACCACACAGACTAAATAAACTAACTGACATCACATAGTCACGTGGGACCTATACAGTCATGGATAAATCTTGTCCACAATGCTCATACAAAACAAAAAATTTGAGTTCAGATAACTGCAAACTACTCTATTATTGTCTCTAAAAATGTACTTTTGTTCTTAGAAATCCAGGTCTAGAGTATTATCATGTGTAAATTAACCCTTTTCTCATCAATCACTGTGGGCACTGTCTAATTTAAAATAACAAAGTAACTAGTTTATTAACTAAATATCCATAATAAAATGGTAGCAAAAAAGTATTTGAATATGACTTATTACCACTGTAGCAAGAGTAGGGATTTTACATGCATTAATTTGGAAAGATTTGACATACAGTAGTTGTATTTTCCCAAAGGGAGAGCCAAAATCTGGCCAGATCTGTCACAGTTCTGTAAGTGTGCCAGAAATGACATAGAATAGATGTGATTAATTATCTGAAGAATTTTATGTGTGTGTATTTCCAAGAAATAGCCACAATCCCCTATATACAAATTCTACCAACGACAGCCATCTTGCTGGACAATCTGAGATAAGGGAACAGAGAGAAATCTCAGAGGCAATAAGGGTCTACCAGGTACTGCCAAAAAACCCCAACCAACCAACACAAAATGGAAAAACAAACAAACAAACAAAATCCAAGAAACACCCCCCCCCCCCCCCAAACCTACAAAATTAACTTTACTGGCACTTATTTCTCATTCCAGAGTGATTTTTAAATCTTTTTCTTGCTCAGTTTCTCCTTATTTTCCCTTTGATACAAAAACTCTACATAAGAAGTGGCTTGAATATCAAGGACGTCAAGTGAAAAAATGAGTGTTTCAACAACTTATTAAGAACACAACATTTTCCTTGCAAACTTCTTTTTAAAATGTTCTTTTTAAAATCTTTCCTTTCCTTACTAACTACAACAACAGGAAATACTTCTTTTGCTCCCTATTTTTTGTTGTCTCTAGGAAAGGAATACAATAGCTGCAGAAATAATTGTCATAATAAATTGTAAAGAATACAACTGAAATTAATTAAGTTTAAAGAACATATTTTAGTAGAGTTGACACCAAAACACTATGTGTGTGTGTGTATGTGTGCATATATATACACTATACATAGTTAGATGATAATTTCCAATAAAGCTTGAGTTACAGGAAAGCAGTATTTTAGACATGTTACGGTACAGCCTCAGTGTTCCTGTGACTATAAAGGAATTCCAGAATTCCTTAGGCACAGTTCTGATTTTTGTGCCTTGGGGAAGACATAAAACAATTGTTTTATGGTCAATCAGTGAAACCTTTAGAAGGCCTTGCTGGGGAAACTGCTACTGCCATCTGTAGTGAAACCGTATAGGCATAACTAAAACGGAGCACAAGATAGTCTTCCTTCATAAACTTAGACCTGCTGGAGTAATTCCTGTGAACAGCCACCTGCTCCTACAAGCCATTTGTTCCATTTGTAAAACTGAACTTAGCTCCACATTAACTTCTAAACGAGTAATTCCTTACGCTAGCCAAACAGCCATGCAGCCATTCCATTTTGAAAATTACGTGTGTTCCTACACTTCGAATCAATAAGTGATAACATGTCATTCAAAAGTCATCCCTTTTGGGTTGTACAATTAAAACATTCAAACTGCAAGACAGAAGTATGAAAGACAAAAGAATACTGGAAAGACAGGTTTTGTGATTGTTCACATTTTTTTGCACCAGACATTGTATAGTAGCTCATACCCAACATAAATGGTATCACACGGCCTTTGAAGCCGTAAGAATATTCAGCAGCCACAACATCATGAAACTTCATGCCAGCTATTCCAGAGGGCTTAACAACTCTAAAGTTTGGCACTTTTTTGTCCCCTGGGGAGTGACATCATCAAACTGCCCTGAGACACCGCCAGTTGTTTCCATCAGACAGCGTGAGGTCACTTTGGATCCTCACTCCAGCTGTCTCCGAGCTGAACCACAGCACTGTGGCTCCTCTCACAAGCGCTGAAGTTGTACTCCAGAGTGGAAAAGAGAAACAACACTCGAAACAAGTCAATTGTACAAGTTACACGTTTAGTTCTACCTCCTTCTGGATATGTTACAAATGTCAGAAGTCAGCTGGGAATTTTAAGTGGAAATTTTCTGGCTACATGCTGCAGTTAGCATGCAGTGCACATCTACAGTATGGCAGGGCAATGTATGAAGGACAAACTAGCAGGATAAGGTGCAGTTTGTACCTGCAATGGCAGTCCTTGTCTGCTGTGGGGTCCTTTGGGAACTGTGGCTCAAAGGTGAAATCTAGCACTTCCAAGCAGTCCCAGATACACCACAGGACCTGGAAACGTTGCTAGGCCTGAGAGTGCCAAGTCCTGGCACTCAGTCTTTGTGCTGTGGATGTGCCAACAGCAGTTCAGCACCAGCGTGTGAACAAAGATCATGACCTTTTGTCACCAGTCAATGAAAGGGAAATTCCAAATTACATGATAGCCAAACCCAGTGAAACAGAATCTTCACCAAGGACTAATTGTAAGTGCAGAGCTGCTCCCTCACTTCATCCAGACTCTAAGATATGAATGCCCCTTTTTGTCTGGTTTCTGCACATTTATACTCCTCTAATGCCCTAGAATTAACATTGTAAAATCACTGTTCACCTTGCAGTATGTTCCCAGGAGTTAATCCCAGACAAAAGGGGAAGCAAAGAAAGTAAAGATCTCTTCATGAAGAATGCCCAGGTGTTTTGTACTCCTATGACACTGTTTTCTTAGTGGTGGAATTAAAGTTGGAAAGGGAAAATCAACTTCATAGCTTTTGTTCACCAAAACACACTTAGTAAATCAAAGTTATTAATTCAACAGTACGTTTTGGAAAATGAGATCTGATACAATGGATAAATTTGATGTTAGAAATATGTCATATGTTTTTGATGTCCATGATGTAAATGGCTCTGCTGGCTGTGGCCTTCCTGTCACCTAAACAGGAAAGGAGCATTTTAAATCCTTTTTCCACTTTTGTTATTTTTATTGTGTGCTCTCAGTAAGGAGGTGAACAGTCAGTCCCAGCTGGTTACCAAATCACATTCATCAGATTATTTTTTAAGTAGTAACAATGTCACTTCTTTTTAATATCTTTTGAATTTCCTTGTTAAACCCTAAAATATTGTTCTTGTTTCAGTGCCTAGATGTCTGGAATTATTTCTAGACATTACTCTGAATACTTGAAAAAGCAACAGAGGTGAATTAGCAGACCATATTTAGCTAACAAGTAACTCCTTCTATAAAGATCTTTCTATTTTGAGAGTACTTATAGTGAACAGCATTATCGCTGATGTAAAAGGAACTAAAATCATGGTATTTTGGGGTTTGGGTCATTTGTACTTGTAAGAAACATCACATGCACTTTCACATATGGTGGTACAACCAGGAAATTTGGTACAGCTCCTTTTGCTTTGGGAAGGGCTGTCTGGCAGCAGCCCACTGGAGTTGAGTAGGTATAGATACCAAGACTAGAACCAGGTTTCTAAAACCTCCCTTTTTCCTCCCCCTTTTTTTAAAATGCTTCTGTTTTTCTCTGTTCAAACACTCTGCAAATGAAGAAAATGGATTATCAGGTCACCCCTAATTAGGTACAGGAGTGGTTTCTGGTACTGCTGTGTTTTATAAAATTAAGGACATCACTCCAGTGAATTCATCCTCTTACATATATGCTGCAACTGCCACTTTTCTATTTAAGTTATGAAGTATTTCTTTTTCAGCAGGAACAAGACCCACTCAACAGAAGCGACCTTTTCATGCAACACCACCCACACAAGATGTGGTGCAGTTAATTCACGAGTAACTGTGTCACTGTTGTATAGGACTGTCAAAATAATGCTCCACAAAAGAAACAGGTTGCAAAACTGGGGTCCACCAGAAGCCCCACTCAGCTGGTGTGTGACAGAAAGCAGGATGCCAGAGAAGTGAGGTTTGGGAAACACCGGTTACATGCTTCTGCTTTGCCACGTCACTCCAACAAACCCATGACTGTGGAAATTGAGGGAGATGGGAGATCTGTAGATACATGGGAGTTGGTTTGGATAAAATTCAATAATCCCTGTCAGTATCTTCAGTATGAAACACAGAGGACTTGCCGTGTCGTCTCCTCTGGGTCTGAATAAACCGCACCACCCTCTTCTCTTGCTGTGAACTCCCAAACCTGTTTTGAGACACTTGAACGTAGAAAGGATGAGCAAAGCAGAAAAATGCTAAGGCCACCTTGTCCTCAAAAGAAGAGTAGAACTGCCAGGATTAGGGCCTTAGCCTGATGAAATCAAGATTTAAGACACGGACTTTCTGTCTGACCTTGAAAAGAATCACTTTGCTATTGAATCAGATCTTAAAGTGGGAGTATTGACACGCTCTCCTTCATTATCAATAAGGCCTGAAAGCCTGTCAGATACCCTGGGAACAGAAACCTTCGCATCAGTGTGACTTTTCTGATGTGGATGACTTCGAATGGATCCCCCCACTTTACTCATGGGGGCTTTACTTTTAAATGCATATATACACATACACATCTCTTTATAAAAAATGCTTTCCTCAGGTTTATGTTTTTGTATTTAGTTTAAGAACAATGGTAGCAAAACATTTCCACTGATAAGTGCAATAACACTAGTAATTTCTCCATTGATAAGTGTAAAAATTTCTTTTGAAACTCTCTGTGAATTGTATTGTTATATATGAAAGTATGAACTCTCTCTTGCATTTTTTTTCCCTCTCTCTCTCACGTTCTTCTCAGAGATTGCATTAACTGTCACTTACATGCACAATTCTAGTTATGTTTTGTTTATGGCTTTTCAGCAGCTCCGTAATCCTAGAGGATGAAAATATTTTCCATTTGCCACAGTGACACGTGCTGCAGGGAAAAAATATGAACAGCTGCAGACTTCCCTAATAGTGGGATCAGATAACACACTCTTCAGGATTTCGGTTTATCATTTTTCCTTGAAGGAAACAGTAGGTTGTCTGCTTCAGGCATCTCAGTGTGTGACTACACAAGGACCATCATCCTCTGCATCAGAAGCAAGTGCTTAAAAACGAAACATCTCTACACTGAGTGCTGGAGGAACTTTCACAGGTACAGAATCAGCCTATTTTAACCATCTTCTGCTGAATGCAACTTACTGGCTTTAAATTACCCGTATGTGCTGTATGTGAGTACTCAAGACTTCCGTCCTTTGCAATTAAACAAACTCTTCAGAAGAAAAAGCAGCCTGCAGGTCAGTGAAACTGAGGTGGCGAGTTGTCATTCCCTTACTGGAGAACTTTCAATATTTGTCAGTGATATATTAGGTCCATAAAAAAATAAAATATCATTATTTAGAATGTTTACTTTAGCTTGGCTCCAAGAGGCATTTGTGACCTTACAGAAGTACTTCATTGGAGGTCATTATTTAGACTAAATTCCAGATATAGAAAACAAAGAGCTCTATTCATAACAACCAAGACAGCAAAGTATTCACAAGAGAAATGGGCAAGAATTTCAAAATGTAGACTAAATAGGACTATGATTCAATAGAGGTCTCAATCTAGGAAAGCAACCCTGTAAAGCTAACTCTTTAGGCACATAATTATTTTCATTCTAAGCAGCACTGTGTTCCACACAACTTTAAAAATACTTTAAAATAATTTCTTCAGTTGGAGCCTAGGATTCATTACACATAGGATGCACTTTATTAGAAAACAAAAAAGCCCCACTACAGTATCAGTCACCACTGCACTATCAAGGACATTGTGTTTGTGGTTCAGACTTACAATTATTCTTACTGAACGACTAGAAATAAACAGGTCAGAAAGGGATGTAGCTTGCAGACAGGCAACTTGAATTCATTGAATCAACAATAAATGAGGGAGTCAAGAGAGAAGTTTGTATTCCCAGGATATGCTGTAGCAGCATAGCCTGTAAAACCTTGATATCTGAATGAGCAGATCAGTTTTTAATGAATAATTCATCTCTCTATCTTTTCAGCAATCAGCCCTGCTGAAAATATTGAGCACAAAGAACAAACGCTTTTGGGGTGAGGACACTGTTCTGTTTTGTCATGAAGGATAAATCAGTTTTCCTGAGGAATACATAAGTATCACTTACCTTAGGTGATCTCAGAAATATTAATGTAATTCAAGGAACCTACAAACATTCTAAGGAGACAGGTGGACCAAAAAAACTGAGAAGAGAATTGCTGAAGGCCAGAAACTGTACAAAGACTATGAACTTTTGACTGAATTCACGTCCCTTTATGGAAGCTAAGAAAAATGGGTCAGTGGTTGGAGAAACCCCGAAGACTGGCATGTCAGTGAACATCAAGTCTAAGAAAAGTTGGCTATAGGATCTTTTCTGGCAACCACCTCACGTAAATAACTACTCACCTTCCTTAGTTTCCTTTTATTTTAAAAGGGAATCCCTATTAGAACTATGTAGTCTTATACAAACCAATTTGGTCATGAAGAAAGTTAGCCTGTAAATTTCACATTTTCTCCTTGAAGACATAAAAGAATAACAAAAGTTCTCTCTGAGAACCAGGCTTTAGAATAAACAAACTTTGCCATTAAAATGCCATCATGAAAGCCTTCAACAAATACTGTTGTCAGTAAATGCCAGTGATTTACAAATGGAATATTTTTGCTTCTTAAGTTCCTTCCTTTTCAATTTCTTCCATTTTTATGTCTTTATAATGTGAAGACTTTCTACAGAAATGATTACTACATGTGCAGCCTGCACCAAAGGGCTTACAAAGACTTGGAGATGTTTGTGGTAGTGTACTAATAATTAGTGAGACATGATGCCAAGAATAAAAGACCTTCCACACAACATCCTTATAAACTCTACCCTCTTTCCCTCTCTGTTGAATGTGAAGGTTGAAAAGCAGTACAAAGAGAGAGGAGATAGTTTTCACTTTTACAGAGATGGTAAAAAAACCCTATGTAACACTTATGGGATAGAAATTTCTGCATTTATATTTAATATATTTTTTAAAATCCTTAACATTTTTAAGCCTTCAATCTATTTAAAGATCTTTACTTTAACAATGTGACCTAATCCTTCCTTCTTCCAGATTCAAAAACAAAGTTGATTCAATTTAAATGAGGTTAATTTTGTTTAAGAGCATGGATTTTTTTTTTCTCTCACATCAGGCTTAAAGGGAAGAAAGCCTTCCATTCTCCTATAAATTATACTAATATATTTTCTTGTATTATTTGTAGTCATTACAGCAGATCTCCTGATCCCGCTAGATTTTTGGTGTATGATCCCCATCTTCATCTTTGGAGACGTGTTGACACCTGTCAAGAAGGAAAGATCCCAGTTTCTAGAAGGAATGCTAACAGGAAATTTAAAAACATCTTTTTTCTTGCCTTGAAGGGAGAGCGGAAAAATCTTTGCAACAGCTGAGAGGTAGCCAAGGATGTACTTTTGCCCTGTACATTCTTTACCTAATACACAGTTGTTTTGTTGTTAGGAGCACGAGTCCATTTGCCATTGTTTTGGGGACTCTTAGTGGCTCATGTCCTTACCAATTGGACTACTTGCATCTGACATCACTTACAGGTATTTACACAACTGTAAATCCTGGTTTTGAGCAATCGTCCCAGGAAATACATAGAATATGGATATAAAAAATTTTAATCTCAAACTTCTTCAGGAAAAAAAAATGCATGAAGTCATTAAAAATATATATGTTTGGAGTACAAGTGATAAGCAATACTAATACATTTGAAAGAGCGTACTTCTATATTATAATTTCATTTGAAACTTTCTGAGTTATGAAAGTTTCATTTGAAACTTTTGGATTGATTTTGCACTGTCTGGGCATTTTCTGGAAGATTCAGCATGCTTAAACTGAAGAAATCCTTTTCCACCTTCTCAAACAAATTTTTTAAAAAATCAAACCAATCCTTAGCAGTTACATCATTCTGACAGAGATTTGCATGAAAACATCAAATTCAAAAGGAACATTGCACTAAATAAGTAGACTACTATACATACAGGAACATGGGAAGCTGAAAAGCACAGAACTCATTTAAACACAATTCAACTCTACAGCTAAAGTGTATTACAGGCAGGTGAAAAAACTTTAAATCCTAGCTGTAGTTATCCCTCTGCCTTGTAAAGTATGAATTATCAAAGCACGTGACACTAATTTTAACCATGAATCACGTTTTACTCTCCTTTTCAAGGAGCCAAAAAAGATTTCAATTTGCTAGTGCCTAGCACTGCTGAATACAGATTCGGATTTCCAGATATCACTGTATCTATTATCCATGCTAACAGGATTAGCCAGCATTAGGCTGGCATCCATAGGAAGAGTGAGACACAGTAAGACCCGAGGAATTCCCTAGGGAGGCAAAAGGTCTGAGCTAAGGCATGCATGATTTCAAAGCAATTCTTGGTACAACTGACTGGCTGACCTGCAAGATGAACAAGCATATAATTTAATTAATTGCCCACCTTTTTTGAGCCATGTTGTTCATTTTTCTAATAAGCGTATGACAATATAGTGCTACCACTTTTTATAGAGACAAAGAAATTGTGCATTAAATCTTCTGGTGATGTTGCCCTCAATCTCTCCCATCAACTCTGCTGATATGAGGTATATATTTATGCAACTTAATATTGCTGCAAAGATGAAACAACACTAATAATACTAGAAGTAGTTCTGGTTCCTACAGAGATTCCATACTTCTTGTCTCCTTGAGAATATGGGCAGAAAAGTAAACTGAGAAAGAAAGAGACTTGAAAATGTTTTATTATACAAGGTGTAAAATACCCAAATAATTCTGTTGTATAAATAGTTTATGTTGCTTTTGGACTAAATCGAATATAATCTATGTTGCCATCTGTACAGTCTAGAGCCTTCAAGCCAGAACAAGAAACAAGCCTTTTTCTCTCTACAGAACTAAATGGAGGGAATTTTATCTTTTCTTTCTATAGATACACACACGTCTAATTATTTCTTTAATTAGTATCTGCTTAAAAGTGGAAACGCTTTCTTTGGATTAGTGGCACACAACGCATTTGAAAATTTATTTCTTAAGTTGCTGTAAGCACAAGGAAGCACATATGCTTTGATAATTTTGGATAGTAACTTTTAAAATGATGGACAAGGAACATAAGAAAAAAAATTCTGCTTATGGAAAATGACAGTTTCTTATCTATAATTGTTCCTTCATGCAGTGTGTTTACCAACGGAAGAATTCCTTTACTGAGCTCTTACGATTTTCATTTTTGACACCAAAATTGCTGGGTGTTTTTTATCAGTCTACTGGACAATTTCTGAAGGACTTTGTCCCTCCACCCTGCCCTGGTGAGACCCCATCTGGAATAATGTGTCCAGCTCTGGAGTCCACAGAACAAGACCTATTGGAGCTAGTCCAGATGAGGGGCACAAAAATGATCAAAGGAATAGAACACCTCTTCTGTGACGGAAGGCTGAGACACTTTGGGTTCTTCAGCCTAGAGAACAGAAGGCTCCAAGGAGACCTTACTCTGACCTTTCCATACTTAAGAGGGGCTTATAAGAGTCATAGAATAATTGTTTGGGCTGCAAGGGACCTGAAAGATCATCTAGTTCCAACCCCTCTGCCATGGGTAGGGACACCTTCTGCTAGACTGGGATACTCAGAGCCCCATCCAGCCTGGTCTTGAACACCTCCAGTGATGGGGAGTCCACAGTGTCTCTGTGCAACCTGTTCCATTGCCTTACCACCCTTATAGTAAGGAACTTCTCCCTAACATCTAATCTAAACCAACCTTCCTTCATCTTAAGGCCATTTGCCCTTGTCCTATCACTACATGTCCTTGTGAAGAGTTCCCCTCCAGTCTTCTAGCTGGCCTCCTTAAGGTTCTAAGGTCTCTCTAGTGTCTTCTCTCCAGGCTGAAGAACCCTGTCTGTGTCTTCATAAAGAGGTTTCTCAGCTCCGTGGTCAACTTAGTGACCCTTCTCTGGACTGGTTTCAACAGGTCAAGGCCTTTCTTGTGCTGGGGACCCCAGAGCTGGATGCAGCACTCTAGGTGAGGTCTCTCCAGGGCAGAGTAGAGGGACAGAATCTCCTCCCTCGACCTGCTGGTCACACTGCCTTTGATGCAGCCCAGGTTGCTCTTGGCCTTCTGGGCTGCCACTGAATGTTGTTCGATCCATGTCCTGCTTTTTGTCCACAAAGATGGTCAAGTCCCACTCCACAAGAAAGATGGGGACACACTTTTTAGTAAGGCCTGTAGTGAAAGAACTAGGGGTAATAGTTTTAACCTGAAAGAGGGTCTTATTTAGTCTGGATATAAGGAAGAAACTTTTTACTATGAGGGTAACCTGGAACAGGTTACTGAGGATGGTGGTAGATGTCCCATCTCTGCAAATGTTCAAGCATTCTATGATGCTGTGACATGCAAAATCATCCTAAAATCTGCATTACTCACAAAGCTAGGATTCTGTGCTATTAGGAATTTAAAGTTTTCAGCAATCAGAATTCTACCTTGGAGTCTCTAGAGTTATGTCAAAAGTTCTGCCCAGCCCTATAGTATACATATTAACTCCTGGTCATGTCTCATATTTGTTGCATGTAGTTTTTTGGTCAAATTAATTTAAAAAAGGGAGTAGAGTCATCAACAACTGCTTTTTAATTTCCAGCATTTCTTTAAATACTTTCCAGATTGTATTGTTGTATTCCTGTTCTTTCTTCCCATCCCTAATCAATTACCACATAAAATTTCTAGTCCATACCACCTATATGAAGCTCATTGTAAGTATAACATAAATGAAATAGTATTTAAACAACTAATGTCTTTACATGACCAAGTTCTGAAAATTAAAAAAATTATAGCCACTTGATGTTCTCTTTCCCTTTTGCAAAAGGCAAAGCAGAGATACATCTGTATTTTGTTTGATTTACTAATTTAAAACAGGCTACATTTTTTTCCTGTTTTCTTTTTCTATTAAATAACCATATCTTTGCATAATTTAGATGGTAAATGATGAAATAGTTTTTTTCTTTTCTTTGCAAAAATGTATTTATAAAACTACAGAAATAATAGAGCACTCACAAGAAGCCTCTATCAACAATAATTTTTCCTAACACTAACTTTTTTAGTCTAAATGATTTCTCCTCGATCACACAGCATCAATCTGTTCCAAAACCTGTTGCTTTGAAGAGTTGGTGAAAGCATAACAAATTTTCAGGATGGCTTAAAAGTTTACTAAGGAATAAATGAGGATAAGGCAAGTAGAACTGACTTTAAATAAAAATATACTAGAAATTGGGCAGGGAGTTAAGCTGCAGGGATGAATGGGAGTGTGTGAGTCTTTAGAGACTGAGGAAGCCAGCCTTTGTACCTCCTTTGGTCTCAGAACTATTCTTCCTGACAGCAAGAGATTTGCTATTAAAAGCATTTCACTCTTCTCAGTACTTTTCATTTACAAAGCATTAAAGATTTTCTATGACCTTATCAAGTCTCCACTTGCTCACATTCACCTCTGCTCTAAAAAGTACCAACAAGAGTTTTCTCTTTAATTCCCTAATATAATTAAGTTAAGCTTGAAGCAACTCTTCTCTTCTGTGATTAGCTTGAATTTTGCTGTTTCTGACCTTGGTGCCTGAGAGCCAAGGAATCTGCATTTTCCAACTGTGTCACCTAGTCTAATAAAGTAAAGAAGAATCCCCAACAAGCCTTGTCCCCTGAGCCAAAACTCACCCAATTCAAAGTGATTTATAAATATACATTATTTCTGAAAGTGGAGCCCTTGACACACTCTGATGCTTTGAAACTAGTAGATTAATGATCTGGAAGAGCAGCCCTTCCACAGTTAAATTATCATGGAAACACAGGCACATCCAGATCCCAGTGAACTACATTAGGACCCTGTCAACAACAGCAAAAGGCAAGAAGGCTCCTGTATAATAAAGCAGAAGTAAGTAGATTCAAAGGAGGTAAGAGAAGGAATACCTCAAACACAAAGCCTTCCTCTCAGATGTCCACTTTTTTCCTCCTCCACCTCTCTTTTTTCACATATACTTGCAGGACCTACTGATGTTAGAGGAGATCAGAAATTATCATCCTGTCATTGCCACTCCTTTCAGCACATAAACCTGATGGAGTTTAAGATAGACACAAAGAAGGCATAAGACAGAAAAGCAGCCTTGGGCTGCTTCCTGTTCTCTGATCATTGGTGTCTTGTGGTCAAGAATATTCATTAGCAGCACAGACAAACTGACTGATGGCATGCAACCCATCCATGCCTCCCTGTCAAATATTGAAGAGACAGCCCATCGATTTGTACAGGTCACTGATCAACTGTTTGAGCAATGCAACATCACACCGAGGAGGACAAGCAGGAACTCTGACAAATGAGCTACATATTCTGCCAAGTTTGTAGAAAAAGGGAGTAATAACATTTTTCTACTTTCTAGCTACCCAATAGCTTTGTCTTCCTGTGTTTGAACTTATTGCTAGCAGGTATAAATGCCAACATAATTGACATATATTCTTTTTACTATCATATTTGTACATTTATTTCAAATACGTAGAAATAAGATGAAAAATGACATTTACTATTTGGAAATTCTCTGTGTACATAAAATACCATATGACTATTTCTATAGGTTTTTTACCTGCCCTAAAGTCAATGATTAAAATTCCTGCTCCAAAGCTTCCACAAAGTCCATTACTGTCTCCATCCCAAGAGTCACAAAAACACAAGCCACGAAAATCCACAGAGAATGGTGTGGCACATCTTGAACAGAGCAGAAAAATCTTTGTTTCTTGGTAAGGAAATTAAAGAAAGGAAACTATTTTAATTTGCTGCATGTCTGCTAGCTGTCTTTCGATATAAAAACCAACATCCTAACACTGCTTTTATTAAAAAAAAAAATAAATGATTGGTACATTTAATCAGTTAAGGTAACAAAACTGCCTGATTAGCACAAATGGATCTGTCTGCTATGTGATGCTAACTGCATTATCACAGAAATGGCAGTAGACCTCCACACTTTCATCCCCCCAAAATCTGGGGAGAGGTAAACAAAGTCTTTTCATACAATCTCTTATGCTTTTTTAATTTCCAGTGGAATTACTGACATTTTGTGTTCAGCACAGATGCTCAGAGGCTGACACTGGGGGGTTGCTGGGCAGCTTCTATGAGGGGCAGCCGTGGCTGTGGGCACAGCCGGGGCCAGCTGACCCACAACAGGGCACAGCTGAGCCCCACAGCCACGATGGTACTGCCTCAGGGACAGCCTGGGTGAGGGAGGGCACAACCTCTCCAGTGGTGAGGAGAAAATTGCGAGAAACAGCCCTGAGGAGGCAGAGGTGGTGCTCCAGGTGTCCCAGCAGGGATTTCCCGCAGCTCTTGGAAAGACCATGGTGGAGCAGGTATCCCTGTATCCACTCTGCAGCCTGTGGAAAACCCCACACTGCAGCAGGGGGGTGTTCCCTGAAGGAAACTGCAGGCCATGAGGGGCACACTCAGGAGCACTTGATCCTGAAGGAGGGGAATCCATTAAAAGTAACCACCCACCCTGGAGCAGGGGAAAAGCGTGAGGAGGGAACTGCAGAGAGAAGCTGTTATGGACTGACCACAGCCCCCCTTCCTCTGTGCTGCTTGGATAGGCTGGATATTAGAAAAAGTTTCTTCACCCAGAGGGTGATTGGCACTGGAATAGGCTCCCCAAGGGAAGTGATCATGGCACAAATCCTGCCAGAGTTCAAGAAGCGTTTGGACAATGTTCTCAGGTACATGATGTGACTCCTGGGACTGTCACGTGCAGGGCCAGGAGTTGGACTCCATGTTCCTTGTGGGTCCCTTCCAACTCAGGGTATTCTATGAAGGTTCATGCAGCTACATCTGTATTTCACAGGGGTGATTACTGTAAGGACACCAAGACTGACCAACAGAAAGGACAGAAATATATAAATAATAATAAAAAAATGCAGGGCATAGGAATGAAAGGCCTCCTAACTAGCCTTAGTATTTAGGGTAAATTTTCTTGAGATGCCTCAGCCCACCAAAGGCATCTTGGCTACTTCTCTTCAAGCTTTCAACAGCTTCCATGGAGAACTAAATCTTAATCCCTTAAAAAAACCCAATGAAACAACAGAAACACACAAACACAAAACCCCACAAAACAAAATGAAAAGAGAAACACAGGAGTTTCTTTTTAGTTGCATCAGATCCCATATGTGGCAGCAGATGTACCCATACAGTAATACCAAGTGTGGTATTGGGTATGAACCCAGTTTGTGGACCAAAGTGGAAAGAAAGAAAGAAATTTCCTCTCATGGATCATTCCACCTTTAAAGAGATCCTGTCTGCCTGTGAGATCACATCCCCCCAAAAATGCCAAGGTGCAAAGGAACATGAAACTTGTGGAACTGTGTGTGTAGCTCCCAGGCAGAACTGTTCAAGTTTGTCACCTGAATTCAATGTACAATATCTGGAGAGAGCTAAACTCACAATAATATTTACAACAGCCAGTAGCAAGAACAGAGTGTATTTTAAGTAAGCAATAGGAAATTCTGAAGAATTCATCTTCATCCCCAGACACAATCAAAACCCAACTGGACATGGCCCTGAACAACCTGCTCTGGCTGACCCTGCTCTGAGCAGGAGGTTGGACCAGGCAAGCCCTAAAGGTGCCTTCCTGCCTTTACTAGTATATAACTCACACAACCAAGGCACTTTTAGGAAGCTGTTCAAAAGCAGCATTCCACAACCATAGAAGTCTGGGTTTTTTCTATCATTTTCACTGTTGAAAATACCTTCTGCCCAGTGAAAAGTGAATGCTTTCAGAGAAGTCCTTGGGAATTATATATTTTGTTTTCTGACAGGTAAATGTACCACTTTATTTCTAGTAGTAACATTTGAACTTTATTTTAAATTCTGGTACAACATGTTAACTGATAGTTTAGGAATAAAAAAAAAAAACCAAAGCTATTTATATCCTAACAGATATCAAACAAAAAACAAAAAGCCCCCAACCTGATGGGTTTTCAAATAAGACTTGAAACTTTCTGGCTATACATTCTTTCTCAGGAAAGGGCAACGATTTACTGCCTTCATGAAACTTTTTAGTACCACTTCAATCTCAAAAGAATGTTATTTTATATTCAGTACTTTTTCTGACAGTCCTTTAAATTACTCTTTCTTTGACTTACAGAGCTATCAGTCACTGCTTAAAAGTCCCCAATAAACTAAATCGACTGCCCAGAAAGAAATCCATCAATCATATTGACCAGTACTAAGCAAGGCCAACACTCCATGTTAATTGTGTGCAAAATTAACAGGAATTTTTAAGTGATTTTCTCCAGCAGAATCTCTCCTATGCTTTGCATGTGTTGAATTACTAAGTATTCTTACCACAGAAGTAGCTCAGGAAATCACTTAATATTACCAAAACACAGGAAAAACAGTCAGAGATGAAGAAGCTTTTCTTTTAAAACCTTGAGTGCATCAATTAATAGCCTCCACACTTCTCTGAGGTTTTAGGGCAGGGCTGCTTGCAGTGTGCGTGCACCTTCCAACATCCCAACAGCTGCTGCAGTCTCAGACATGAGGCTCACAGAAAGCCTTGCCCAACTGAGTTTCAGTGTTCAAAATGCAAGTAGTAGTAGTACAACATACCTAAACAAGGACAAGGTGTTCAAATTCACTGAATAAACCCCACGTCCCCACCTCCTCTATTGTTGTATTTCTAAATTCCATTAATTTCCACCTTGGTGATCACACGATTCCTTTTGGAGAAGTCTTAGTGTAATTCCTTATGAACAGCATTAAAATTGTACACACAGCTGTATCCATTTTAGTCTGACAAGCCTTTGTTCTTAGTTTCAACCCTCTACTTTTTTCCACATTATAACTTGGGGGGATATTCTCATATTGATGAGTTCAATGTTTCTTCTATAACTCACTGTGCAGGAGAAGATAATTATCCCCTAAGTAAGGTCTGACACCTTTCTTGCCCCCCCCTCTTTTTTTTAAAGAGTGGGTAGATGAAAGCATGCTTTTTGAATTTTATATTGTATGTAAAATAATCATACTTCTTTCCCATTTGATCTATATAATCTTTATCTAGCATCAGTCACATGAGCTTAAAAAACAACAGGGACAGATCACATGAAAGCATTCTGGAAGGGCAGATGTGGAGATTAACAACTATGAGAAGGATACTTTTTCACCAGCCTTCCAGACAGATCATAATATCTTTTAAGACAGATTTTTAATCCTGCAAGTAACAGACTGATAACCTGAAACATTCTCAAAGTGTAATATTTTGTATGACATCTACACATGTTGGGGGGAGTTGAAATCCAAAAACATACAAAATCAAGTGTGAGCTTTGGACGGTTTGAGCTGTTGTTTGTGTTAGAAGCAGCCTGTCAGCACTTCATGGCCTGTTAAGAGTCATTTTGCAATCTCGTTCAAATTCTATTTCTTCCAGGAGACTTTTCACAAGAATAAGACAGGTCAGACTGTGGGTCACACAATCCACACTGTGTGTCTGTGTTGGTATAAAAAGGCTATAAAATTCAGGGCCATTGCAGTCAAGACTTAAAAGGTAAGAGGCAGTTCACCTAAGCCTTCGGTGTCTCCTGATTATCCCTCTTTTTTCTCCCAGACATTAGCACTTGTGCCTCTCGCAGTGATTGTGGTACTGATCTGACTTAACATCAGGCTGATGTGGCTCACCACTAGCTACCTCACCCATTTATTGCTTTTCTGTTCCCCTCTGAACTGCATTGGTTTGCCAAGGGGTCAACCAAGCATCGGGTTGATCAGCTACACCCTTGTGGCCCAGTTACATCCTAATTTACCTGATTTCAGTGCCTGAGAGCCAGCTAATGGAATATACCTGTAACAGAAGGCTGCATGCTACTCAGCTCTCTAGAGAACATGGCTGGGTGCAGACATAGAATTATTGGGCTTGGCTTTTAAAGGTTATCTAGTTCCAACCTGCCTGCAATGTTCAGGGACATCTTCAAACGGACCAGGTTGCTCAGTTGGAGTCCACCTTCATCATGATTCTTAGGCAGAAGAAGGAGTTTTACAGATTGCTCTCCCAGAATGGAGTTGCCAGGTGTGCTGTAGTCCTTTAGAGTCAGAGGAAATGGCTCATGGCCAGAAAAGCTAAGTTCCAGGAGAAGGTGACTGTGCTCTGAAGTTCCTTTTAAACTAACTTACAGAAAAAGAAAACTAATTTAAACATTTCAGAACACTGAAATTTAGTCTGAAAGGAGGCCTCAATAGCTAGAAATTAAGTGATGATAAAGCTGCTCCATCTTGCGTCCTACTAGCTCAGCTTGCCTGAACCCAATAGTGTGAAGTTCTGCATCCCCCCCATAGTTAAGAGGCTTTGATTATATTATGAAAAGATGCAATCATTAACCAGTGCCAGGAATTTATCAGAGGATAAGGAAGAGAAAGGAAACAATTCTTAATGGTGAAAGGAGAAAGAAGAAGTGTGTTTGGAAAAATTACAACAGCCTTTGAAAGACCAAACCGAAGACATAGCGTAATGAAGAACCCAACTAAAATCAAACACATCCTGGAGGTCTTAAATCTAGGAATTATATTTTTCATAAATTGATAAAAAGTGAGCCTCCTGAGAAACAACTCTGCAACTCTCTCAGGTAATTTGATCATTTTTCCTCCACAAAGTTACAGCACTTGCAAAGTTCGCTCTGGTACTGGCTCTCCTGGGGAGCCGAGTGCGAGCAGCTGAATGCAGTGATAATATCAAAATATTGATCTGTTGGTCTAAACAAGCTCACTAGCCATCAATACCTTTCATGAAGCAGTTTCATGTGCAGAAATTCTTCCTGATAGCTCCGTTCAAACCTGTTTGCCAAGCAGCAGCAGTGCTGACTGAAAGCAGCACCTCTCCTCCCAGAGCCACATGTCCTTGGCCAGGCCAGGCCAGAGGTGCTGACACCATGAGAACCACACTCAACAGTGGATTCAGGCTCAAAATAATCTATACTTGGGGTTTTTGTGCACGCCTTTTTTCTTCCTTTTGGATAAATCTTCTTGGTAAATTACTTAATCCTACAGAACATAACGTGTCTAAAATGGTTGAACTGAACCAGATTTTTCTGACAGGAACAAAAAGCTGCTGGTTCAGACCCTCTCTCAGCCCCTATCCAGAGCCCTTTTCTAAAGAAAAATGCAAGTTTGATTTTACTGCTGCATTACCAACTATATGTGACTTAAATACTAACAGCTCAGATAAGTAAACTGAACCTTAATAAAGGACTTAATTAAGTATCCTCTGCAACTTGATGCATGTGTATTTTAGCCATAGTACTTACTGAATAAGACTGACACAACACTAGAGTCTCCTTGAAAACACTGACACCTTCAGTGAAGTACTGGAAATTAAATAAATACAGTATACTACACTGAGACTTTGTCTGCTTTAACCTGTATGTGACTGCAATAGAGCAAGTACAGACTGAAAATAACAAACTACTGTTTTAAGATAACTAAAGAATAAAAAAGATGTTAAGAAAACAAGATGAAGTCCAAAAGCTGAAATCACAAGGATGAAGAAAAAAAAATAAATCAAAATGAATGGATTATGTACACTTTCTAAAGCTAAAACACCACTGTGGGACTCAAAATTCTCCTGATTAAAGTAGCATTCTCTATTCACAAAATTAAGAAAAATCCTGTTAGCCATTAAGGCACTAAACATGTCAACCCCTTTATATGTTCAGCCATGGGAAGTGGAGGAACCTTCTCTGCTGGATCAGACTTTAGCATCTGCCACTAAGTGCTGCCATTCTTTGGCACCCCCATCTGTATAAGGGGAACCTCCTTATGCAGACATTGTGTTATGGCACATAAACTGCAGGAATCCAGGTATCCCAAAGGATCCGCTCCTACAGCAAACGGGGAGCTCAGTCTTGGGGAGCACAAATGCAGGACTTCTTAAATAAATGAGGCAACCCTTTCATCCACCTCTTCCGTGTAGGAATTCAGTGAAAAATTCATCGGGTTACTTATTGAAGTTTTCCTCCTTTAGGATAACCCCCTCAGGCTTGTTTTTGCAATAGCAAGAAATTTGAGCATGATGAAGGGCAGAGCTGGCTACAGTCAAATGGAATCCACATGCTTGTGCAACATGAAAAGGCAGAATAATAGAAAGAAGTTACTACATGTCATGACTGTAGAGTTTCCAGCCCAACTTCCTCCCATTTTCCTTACTGTCTGTCTCATTCTCATTCACATCACAACTCTCTAAAAAATAAATAAAACCAGCTGGGCTTCTTTCTGTAGCATTATATCCAGGAAAGTATAGCTAAGCCCAGTGTTCAAGTTACACAAATTTAGATCAGCTCAGGATGAGGTCCATAAAACTTCTGAAGTAACTCACCAGTATCATAAAAGCTCAAAACCACTGGCCAAGCCAAAAGGTCTAAAAGCACTGGGAAGCAGCTGAAGCTGGCAAAATTATAAGCAATTGAAAACAGACGTGGTAACAGAAAGTGTTAAGAAACTTTAGCTATAGACATTGCTGCCAACTCCAGCTATAAATCAGACAAGTAAAATGGGAGGGAAACCTTCAACAGTCTGTTCAGATCTTTTTAGAATAAGAGCATGTCTGTTTATATACTTTCATGCAGTGCTAGAAAAATACGGTAATTCGAATGGAAATACTACATTTTGCCTTACACGAAGAACATTAAATAAAAGATTTTCAGAATTTACAGAAGAAATACAAAATCACAGAACTAAAGACTTCCTTTCAGTTTTTCAGTGATCTTTGAGGTGTTAAAGTGTGTACATTTGAAACAAATCTGTATAAATTTGAAACAAACTTTGCTGAAAATGTCAGCAAGGCATGCTCATCTTGGTCTAGAATATCAGCAATATTCTCAATGAATTTCATTCCAGTCATCAAGCCTACTTCCTCAACAGTAGGAGAATATTTTGTGTGGTCCTAAAGAATACTTCGTGAGCATCACAGGGGTAGGAGTGATGTGAACGAGCAAGGCACCTCCTAATTCTGGTTTTCGTGGCTAACCTTCCTCAGATCAGTCCAGAATTTTCTTCTTTCCATCTTAAACCCCCAGACAAAACAATACTGCTTGTCTCTTTCAGTGTTTCATATCACTCACCACAGAAATGCTGTCATCCCTTACATTACAGATGAGGAGCAGAAGTGATTTATCCAGCTCCCTTAGCAACTCAACAGACAGACTGAGCAGATGGACCAAAATAATCCAAGCAAGGGACCCCCCTTCTCTGTGCTGGGCTCTGCCAGTCCCCACACCTAAATTGTACCACATCCAAGCCCTGGGCACCAGCTCCATTCCCAAAGCATCCTGGCCTTCACAGGGTCACCCTCAGATTTTTCCTGTTGTTGCTGCTCCTACAGCCCACTGTACTGATAGATATTTAGGACTTTTGATAATGCCAGTATAGAAATCTACTTGGACTGACATTTCAGCAATGACAAGCTTTGCTCCACAGACACCACCCTTGAGCTTCTCCAACAAGCCAGAAGCAGGCAAAGAAAAACTGATGGAGATGACAAGAGAGAGTGGAAAGAAAGTGGAAAAAGGAGGGCAGAAGCCTTGGAGTTCACTTCTAAGTACTGGTGATGCACTGATTACAAATTATATACCAACTTTGTTACTCATGAAAATAAGAGGTATTTTTCAAATCTAATTTTACCCTCAGCCAGGACTTCTGCTACTAAGGCCATTATTGAAAATATAAAAAGAAAGTGGCTCTAGAAAAACATATGCAGTTAAGTTTTTATGAACTGTTTTACTCATTTTCATTAATGACTTAACAGCAATATTTATTCTCCCCCAGATGGCTTGATAATAAAATGTACAATTAGTTTTAAATAATTCCAGATTATCCTAAACACTGTTTCTTCAAAAACTAAAGTAAATCTGTTACTGATCTTGACAGGAGATTTAAGTCAACTAAGCCTTTCATTAATTTTTTAAATTCTTATCTTATTTCTCCTGAACTATATCTCTGTGTTTGATTGGGTGGCTAAATACAAAGTAAAGCTATGCAGTCTTCCCATTGATTTCGGCCATCTTATCTGACACATCTGGTACTTGCAAAGTTTCTTGCATGTATTTTTAAGAATCCAGTATTTCTTGCTCTAGAACTACTGGAAATACAAAACACTTGAGCAACTCTTGTTTACTGTAGTCTGGAGCCAGGACAATAAATAAATGATGGTTCAATGCTTCTTGGATATGTTTGAGTTTCTGTTGGATGCATTTCAGTAGGATTTCAAGAATACATTGACCTATAGAGACTAATTTTGGGTTTGCTCAACTAACAAAAATCCAAAAAATTTCTTATATGAAACATATTATTGTAGGGGACAGTTTCACTTTGATTTAATCAGAAATAAAGAATTATTTTTTTTTTTTAAATTTAGACCTGAAAAGCCTAAAAGAAATCTCACTCACTTTGAAATAAATGAGGTAAACTGCAGATGGCACAGTATAGACCTTTCATCCAGAAGACTAGTTAAAAAAATTTAACATCTCTATTAGAATACATGGGGTTATCTAGAATAGGTATAGTTAGCAATGAAGTGTGAGATAAAGTTACAATAACAACAGCAGAAACACTGCAGGAAGTGCACACTAATTTTATATCCAAACACAATTTAAGAGTCAGTGTGGAATAAAACTTCCCATGCTTCAATTCACTGTAAAAATGTGAAGTCAGGTATTCAGAAACGAGAGTAAAAGGGCTTGGAATGTGGAAGGTTTTTTTCCTGCCAGTGATGAAACAGTTAGGGTGAGGAAAGCAACAATGAAATAATGAACTGTATTGTTTTCTTTAATTTCGAGCTTGGCAATGTGTCTCACAAGCAGGAAAGGAGAACCACTGGACCAGCATGTATTTAAACAATCAGCTGGATCAAGGTCAGTGTGCTCAGTGTTTGCCAGGACTGAAAGTAACTCAGATGCTAAATAACACTACTTTCCTTCCTAAATTATATTCCCCAACCACAGCGGTGGGAAAACACAAGGCAAGGTATTAGTAAACAGGAACAAATATATCATAACTTATTAATATACCATTTATTACTGATTAGAGGGGCAGTTGGTTCTGACCCAGTGGTGATATACATGTGTTTTACACAACACATGTATATCAGTGCAGAGCTGGGGGATGGCACTGTGCCATTGGGAGTAAACCTGACACAAGAAGTGTAGTGCAGAAGTACCCAAGTGGCTCTGCAAGACACAGCTCATGGCTGGTTTAATAAGTTTCCCTATCAGTCCTTTCCTGGGGAAAACTGGGCATCTCCCCAGCACTGCACACATAGCCCATGCCATAATATTCTATCATCCTGAATAATACAACGCACACACAAAAAAAATGTTACCTTGAATGACAGGAAATTTTCTCCTGGAAAAGAAAAACAGCAAACCCACGACCTAGAAATATTTTCAGAACTTAGGAAAGAGTGGAAGGTAATGCAAAGAACGAATAGATAAAAAGTGGTCCGAAAACTATGCATTCTTTTTTTTTTTATTAGTATTTTTTTACTTTTCTTTCTCGCACTAACCAGCTGCTCACGTTTCTCTAGGATGCATTAGCAAACGTGCTTTTGACTTGGTTAAATATCCTCCTTCTGTGCTAGAATGATTAGACTAATGGAATCACATTATATTTATTATTTACAGAGCACATGGGAATGGCTTAGCAAAAGTTCAGGTTGAACAAAGCTCAAAAGATGACTATTTTTGGCACTTGTCTTGTTTGCAGAAGAAACAATATCTAAGGAAGTGCAGTTAATGAAAGGAGTCTGTTTAATCAGCATAAAATAAACAGCTAAACGCAGGTTGCACAGGGAGAAGCAATAAAAGAACAAGTGACTCGCTACAGTATTGTTTTCTTTTCAAGTTCTGCTCACAACAGAAGGTTTTCAACAACTGTACTTAAATGCCTCAGTTTCAACCCTGAATTCCATAAGGAAGGAAAGAAAAAGCTTTCAGTCCTTTGTACTACAGTGCTCACAAGCCACCCTGGATCTTTTGTAAGCCTTATGGCATGTTCATGGAGCAAAAGGTAAAAGCACAAAATCGATAAAAAAAGAACCCAATTTGTACTCCAGATGCAAGTACAAACACTAAAGGGGCATTAAGACTGAATTTTAACTGGAAAGCTATGTTCACTGAAGAAATAAGCTTTCTTAACACTACATATGTAGTGTACTCAAGAGTACACATTGAATTTAGGAACGTGCTGTCCTGCTGGAAAGCTTCATGTGATCAGATCCTTTTGCCTCAGTGAGAGTTGCAAAATGAAACCCCAGCTTTTCTTCCAAGAGTAAACAGTTACGCTGCTATTTTGATCTTAAGCTGCTACTAGAGCCAGACACATAAGTTTCTTTGCAAATATAAGTACAAAACCCAAACCAACAAAACAAAAAACCCCAGACTCTTTTCCCTTTCAGCAGCCTTTCTTTTTAGAAGAGATTAGAATAACCTGACATTTTACTAAGTCACCAGAAACAGAAAACCGTGAAATTCCAGTTTTAAACAGAATTTTCTTTTGCAAATTGCTTTATTAAGATAGCAGGGCTTCAAATACAACTCTTCCAAGGAAATTAGATTAAATCATATTTCCATCATTAAAAGAAGTGTGCACCATACAAAAACCACTTTCTTCATCTGTTGAGCTCTCTCTGGAGGCATCACACAGAGTCAGCTGGAGTGTCCAACTGAGCTATAACAACCTGGTGTGCATGAGTTAGTTCTCTTATTGCTGCAATCACGTAACAATCTCAATAGCACCTGGTTCTGTAGTCTTGAACAGCAGTTTCAAACTAGAAACTGTGTGTGTCTAGAGTGTGTCATCACTTCTGCAGCATGTTTTGTTTTTCAATGGTAATTTAAGATTTTAAGTACAGTTAAACTAGTTTAACTGGCAAGACGTCAGATAGGCCTGTAGAAAACATAAGTAAAACTTTCAATTTAAAAACTGTCCAGCAAGGTTTTGAGTAAGAAGTAGGGCCAAGGATGAAGAATGTGCTTGTCTTCAAAAGAGATGAATAAAAGGAGTCATAAATCATACACCACTACAATGAAAACCAGTACAGGTAAACTCCCAAAGTTTGCAGTTCACTGTACCTCACAATACAGGAACAAGAGAACAGCCAAAGTGCTTAAGAAGTAGGAAGCTGAGAGCAGCTGAAAGAGAAGAACTTATTCACCATGCAGAGACCATGAAAATCACTGCCAAAACTAAGAATGCACTTAGGAGACTCGGAAATAAAGCTTTCTTCTTTTCCTAATGGCTTGTTAAGATGATTGCATCCATTGCTAAAGGTCTGGGATGCTGCAGATGATTCTTTTTCTGAGGTCCAGCTTGAAATTGTTTATACTTTTACTATTCAGGCAAAAGGTTGTTATGCAAGATGTAGCTGCAGAATGAAAGCTTTTCCAGTCCATAATAACCCGAGAGATTGTCAGCGTGATTCTACATCCTGGAATTTAAGATTTCTGAATTTCTTCTTCAGTTTATTTCCCTAATAAAAACCAACCAACCAAAAAAAAAATCCAACAAAAAATCCCTATGATTGTCCCTCAAATCACTCATGATGCTTAGATTAATTAGATAACCAGTGATTAACATGCTCTAAAAAAGAACAAGAATAGGACAAAGAAAACTTCTGTCAGCTTCATTTTCACCAAGAATTTAAAGCTGAATGTCTAGAAACATTTATTCCTTTTATTCCAAAACGAATGTTCTGCAAACAAGAATGAAATCAAATTAAATTAATAATAATCTATTCATACAATCTGTAACTAGGTTGAAGAGCCTGGAAGGTAGGAAAAAGGTAAATTCCCAACACTCATTAACGGAGAACAGAAGAAATAAGAAAATTGTGATGTTAAAAGAACCACTGCTTCAAAGCATGTACGTTCTCTGAGGAAGCTGGTGAGGGCAACACGTGATGACTTCTTCCAAGCTACTAAATCCAGGAGAAATAAAACTGACTGTAATTGCAGTGCTTTGTATTGACTGAACAGCCGAGGCACTCGGAGAACCTGGGAGTGGGGCTCTAATATGTACAGAAATGCAGTAGTTCATAGAGCAGTTGCTGTGATGTGTAACATCTGAGAAAGAGCTCTGAATTTTAAGTAGAACTTGAAATAAAGCTGTGTCACAAATAAACTGTGTTCTTTGGTTCAGAACAGCCACAATACCTGTTTTACCAGAGGGCACAGCGCTGTAGTGGGATGTTGATACAGTTCCACAATGTCCTTTTTAATTTTTTCATTAGGAGATGGGTTTCTAATTACCACCTGAGATCTTTGATTTAGACATATTTTTATGTGCTAATCTACTACTAAATTCTTCCCTTCTGGAGGAGGTGATGGGAGAAAGATAGAGGAAGGAAGGAAAAGAGATGGTATTAATTCTGTTAATGTTTTACGAAAACAGCTTACTGTTGAACAAAATTCCCATGGGGAAATATATCTTAATTTTAAGATTCTGTTTTAAGAAATGAAGGATTTCACTATTTATACCGCATTTTACCTTTTTTACAGCTAAAAATGTATTACCTTCATTTATTTTTTATCATGCTGGGTATGTTTACATTTGAAATGTATATACATGTCTACATAAGCAAGTTCTGCCAATTTATTTTCAGACCAAGAGACATTTGAGAGAAAAAAAGGAGGGATATTTTACTTAGCAGCTGTCCACAATTATTTCAAAATGTACTAAAATATTTTTGTGATATTCTGACATCACAGAAATAGTAGTGGTAACAGCATACCTTTATCATATAGTGATAAAGAAATAGAAAAATGTGACATGTATAGAGCAAAATGATATTTCAAAAATCCAAAAGAAGATTTCTCTAACATTTTTTAAAGCCCTTTCTATCATTTCCTTTTTATGGAAAATATGAGTATCTCCTTTGAATCTGAGGAGAAATTAAAATAGTGACAAACCTAGGATTTCTAACAGGTGCAACTACATTTAGTGTCACTAACTCAGCTTGTTAAATTTATGCATATAAAGTTGTATGTTTAAAGACTTACCAAAATTCTACCTGACTGCCCTGCTTTAGAAATAAAACTTTGACGCCTAGCAATTCATCTTATCAATTCAGTAACTGATGACATCAGAAATTATAAGTAACTCAGTATCTAACTTGGGGACTAATGCAGACCAATTTAGTAGACACATCCTTGAAAGAGGATCTGGAGGCTGTCCCTGCTTCTGTAGTTGGGTGCTAAAAAGCAGTCCAAGGAGCTACAAGAAGTCCTACTCCACACCAGTGGTTTGCCTTCCAGCTTAGAACTCCCTCAAAACCACATGAGAAGGAAGTCTGCTTCCAATATTGGCTTGTATCTTATGCTGTTTTACCAGAATACAAAAATTGTCCAGGTCCTTGGATTTTAAGACTTGTCACATCATACCTTTAGTTTGTCAGTTAACCTGAAATCAGCCTTGACACCTAAGATGTGTTACAGTAGACAAAAGCAAGTCATTTATTAATTATTCTCTAAAAATCAACTATGAGAAGGTTTACAGAAAGACAGATGTATGCAAGGGGTTTAGTCTAGATGACATTTAAAAGGTCCCTTCCAACTCAAACTATTCTATAAAGCTATAAAAGGAAACAACCCTTAAAAACTACTTGCACTTTAGTTGATTCCCAAGAAGCTTCATTCCTGCTTTATCCAACTATCCATCTACTTTAACTGATGCTCAAAGACTCACAAGCTGGGATTCAGGCTATCCAACCTCCATCTGAAAAAATTCTTCCATTGGACCACATCTTTCTTAGGATATACTTAAAACTTTTATGTCCAAGGCTTGCCCAAGATGGTCCTCAGACACAGACCTCTCACCCACAAACATTTCACAATTCACAACTTCATCACATCAATTTTACCACTTTTCAAACAAAGCTACAAACTGCCTTGCCCTAATCTATGTGTGTGCCCATTGGAAATGGCAAGGTGAAACCAATAAATCTGTAAAATATTAGAAGGTGTGGCCTTTTTTTTAAGTTGAAATCAACCTCATAGTAAGATATTAATATCACATATTGTAGACTCACATGAAGAAAAAATATGCATAGGCTTCATTCTCAATTTTTTGGGGAGTTAAAAACACTTGTTAATTAGGGGTGAATTATCTCTTTACCAAACCTGTATTTATACTACTTCCCTGGGATGTTTTGGTTTAGATAGATGTAAAATTTTCTTTTCATGGAAAAACATCCATACCACAAATTTTGTAGATAGATGAAATTTTAGGGAGTGTCAGATTTCATTCATGTTTCTTAATAACTTTTTCCATTGTAAAAGCTGTTTAAGAAGGAATCTGTAGAAGGAACAACAAGGTTAAAAAACTCAGCTGTAAATTATCGTGTAGAAGGCTACTGTAAATGCAAAAAAGACTCATAATTTCATACGGTTTTGCAGAAAGAATAACTTAGGAAAGAAAGTGCTTGGGGAATTTACTAGAAATGAAAGAATATCTTTGCCTTGTAGCCATGCTTAATGAAGGTTTTAAATTTTTCTCTTCTGGAGCTGTCAACTTACCTTGCTGAGATTCACAAATTCTCCCTAAAGAGACATTTGTGTAGCGTGCATTTCAAGAAAATGAGCTGAAAGATGGATATGAAGAGGCTGTCTTACAAACAGAATATAGGGAGCTGAATAAAACACTACATTTGGCTGCTACATGGAGTTGTTTTCCTCCCTTGCTTTGTTAAGATACCACCATTGCTCTTGCACAAACTTGAAAGAAAACACCAGATAAAAGTCAGGGAAGGCAGAATATGCCAGTGGGTAAAAAGAAAAAAAAAACCACAAACAAAATAGAGGATATAGATACAAAAATACCCTGGAAATTAACATGACAGACAAATGAAGAAAATGGATATGAAAAAAGCAGAAGACTATATAGAAAAAAAAACTGTAAGAGATAGAGAAAATAACTAGATACAACTGGAAAAAATTAAGGCAAAATTTTAAAGATTACAAAAGTAAGTTTGGAACATAAATCACTTGAAGTGATTAGCTTAATATTTAGTTCAATGATTCTCAAAGAGAAAAGGCTTCTAAGTAATTATATCTTCTCAATATGGGACTTGAGCTACTTTGAAAGTTTTATTCAAGGACAGAAATTATCTTGAGGAAAGAGAAGGGATTTTTGGAGAGAATAACAGCTTTAAACAACATGTACAGCTACAGAAAGGTTAAAATGGAAAAAAGGAACTAAAAAAAGGATCAAAGAGAAATTAAGATAAGAAAGAATAAGAGACTTTTTAAGCTTTTACCCAAATGCAGAATGAAGAAAGGAAACAGGAAATGAATACAAATCAGGGAGTTTCTTGACAGAACAAAGTTGAGCATTAAAGGCAAATCTGTCATCTCAAACCCATGTGTTTGCACTCAGTTTTGGTACTGTAATTTTTAGACATGACATTGAAATAGAGAATTCTCATTGAATTAATAACTTTGAGCAAAATACATCTCTTAAGTCAGCATGTTACTGGGGCAAAACTGTGTTTTAAATTAACCTAATACATGTGACAGCATGTCATTACATTGCTTCAAAAATCAGTCCAAGAACAGGAGGGTGGCTCAGCTATAGAAACAACCTTAGCCTGCAAAGGAGTATAGTAAATGCATTGCTTATTGTCCCCAGTTTTCTTCAGTAGTTTCCTAAGCACCAAGATAAATAAGCAAGAAGTGCCAGCCAGAGAAAGACTATTCCTTCCTCTCCTAACTTCAGGGAATGCTAAAAAAGAGAGCACAGAAAGGCGCCTCAGTGACCTTTCTAATTGCTCCAAGGACACAGCCCAGGCACAGATCATGTGAGACAGCCATGAATAATAGGATATAATTTAACCACACAATGAAATCCCTCATCATTGGATGTACTCTTCTCCTACCCTTTCCACTTCTTACTGGGCTGGTCCTATTGCAGGTACCAAAGACCTGGAAAAGGGCAGTGGGAGCAGTGAAAGGGAAGTGGGAGAAAAAGATAGATTCCACTCCATGTTCCTTTCCTCTCATCCTGCACTTATCTGCTCAAGTCACATATGAACTACAATATCCAAGGAAACTATAACTTGCTGTATGTAACTCATAAAACCCTCTGTCACAGATCTATCTTATATGCCCACTCCAAATACTTCATTTCCCATTCCCAACATGAAACATTCATGATGCTTCTGATCCTCCTTCATTCTGCGTACCCAGCACACACTGCAAAGTGCTCTGAAGGGTAGCAGCCTAATTCATTGGCCTTTGGAAATCATCTTTAGCTCTAAGCAGATAGTCTGAAGTGACCTGTTGTCATGGATATATACTGATCTAAATACAGACATGAATACCCTTTGCATGTAATATTTTGCATTTCTGAGTACTGAGGACTCCGTAAGAGAAGGATCCACCTCTAAATCTAGGCAGTCAAGAAAACATGAGAGAAACACACAGAAAACCAATAGCAGAAACAAAACTTGTTCATCCTTCTATTGACAGCAGAAGTGGGAGACAAACCCTGTGTTTTAACTGCCAGCAGTTCAACTACTGATTTGGGTCTGTGTCCCCTGCTCGGTTCTATCTTTTGGCAGTATTGTATCTTGGCCAACCTTACAATTTTAGTTTGCATCCACCATACTTTTGATAGGTAATATTTAAATAGTTATCATGGTTCACAGACTGGCTGCAGATCACTGACTGTCTAGCTTCGTAGTCAGTTATAAGGCTGAAAGAATTTATTTTTAGAAAGCAGAAATTAAAATAGCTCTTTGTTCACAAAATAAGAATCCAAAGATACCCAAGACATTTTTTAGGTCTAAGCACCAAGTTGAATTTTCATTCAAGTTCATCATTTTAAGCAATATTTTTTTTTAATTTTTTTCCCCCCTACACTCAATAAAATTGCCCTACTATCTTCTTTAATCACAAAATCCAGTAATGGAAGAGAAGCTATTGCAAGAGGTTAGAAGAGGTTGCAAGAGGTTAGAAGAGGTTGCAAGAGGTTAGAAGAGGTTGCAAGAGGTAAGTCTTGAAAGCATTCGCCAAAGTGCACAACTAAAACTTCAAAATGTCAAGCCAAACAGATGTGTATACCAGTGAAGGTATTTCATACCAGTAAATATTTTAAAATAAAACTCAAACTGTCTTAAAAATAAATAAAAAAAAATTGGTTTTAATAGTGATGCTTTGTTCATCTACACCAAAATGAAGGATTTAGGTCAGGGACCTAGTCTTGCTTAGAATTTGTAGCAAAAGAGGCTACAGCCAGAGAATAAAAAAAGATGGGCAGAGGCAGCCTGGAGAACATACAAATAAGAGAAACCACGATCTGTGGAGGCAACAGCAACTTAACAGCTTCCCAACTTGGCAAAGACTTTCATGTCGCCTGAAGGTGATGCAGACTCAACAGGGTCTGTAGATCTATGGTACAAAAATCCAATTTATTTGTATGTATGGTGATTAGATAATCCACCACCAGGACATCTGCCATCCTGTCAGTCAGGGCTAGGAAATGATAGAGCAGTGTAGGCAAACGTTTTATGTACAATAAGGCTCCAGTCCCTTTCCCCCCTACTCTTTTTTTTAAAAACAGCTTGTATGATTTTGATAATCATTTCCATCTGTCTTCAAACTGCTTGAAATATCATGTTGCAAATGAAAGCCCATCTTGAGTTAGCTCAAGTCCTGCATCTGCAACTACCCTTTCAGCATGTCTGAAACCAGAACCAAAATCTTGATGACAGAATTCACAAAATCTTAGTTTAACCTTGGGAACATGAAAACACCCTCATTTAATATTCATTGACCCACCATCTCAGTCTTGATCAATATTAATTTCTGATGCTAATAAATCTTTACACTCCACCAAGGACATGGAAGTCAATAATTGCTTATTATAGTGAGAAATGAGAATATAATCTTGCATTTTAATTCATTTCACACAGAGCAATTATCAGGCAGCACTAAAGTTTATAAAAGCATCTGTCTCAGGATCCGCCAGGTAAAAACAACTTAAAACTTTCTAGACAGCCATGATTTAAACACCATGGAAAATTTCACTTTTTGCTCAATGAGCCACAAAGCACCACCTCATTTAATACCTCTTATGTTGCAAGGAGATTATTTCATACGGACAATTGATAGACACATATCCCAAAAGCTTCTCACAGAGAAACTATTTTGTACACTTGGACCTCATGACTGAACACCATTCTTAAATTTTTAGGCTAAACATTTCTTTCCAAGACTTCCTTCCCTTACATTTGCTCAAGCATCAGGCACTGAAAGGGAGCTCCTGACTGTTCTTAAGGTACTGCCAAAATTCCTGTTGATTTCAATAGGAAAAGTAATATGGGGAGAGAAGCCAAAAGGCTCAAATATCCAATAGTCTATAACTATATTTATTTTCCCAAGTGCCTGGTTTTGCCTCTAAAAACTAGTGCCTGCTCCACCAGTGTCACTTCTGGCTGGCACCAGTGAATGACTCCGATTAGTGGGCTGGTGGTGTCAAGACAAAAGGTCATGCAGATGAGAAGGCAATACATAGTGGCTTGACATATTGATGGTTTGGTTCCTCTAATTCCAGTCCTGAAAGGAATTTTTAAGCCCTTATGTAAGGCTATACACAAATCTTACTGCACAATTAACTTTAACTGGCAAGTCCCACATTTTAAGTTAGATTCCATATAAGTTAGTGACTTTTGACTTTGATGATTAAGCTTTTTAATGGGATGCCACACGTTCACAGGGGCAAACAATCAATCAGTGCAATATTCAAACCTCTCCATCAATGACTGCAGCAATTGCTTTTTATCACACAGTCAGCAATCTCCTGCTTTTAGCCATGAGCCACACAAGAGCAGCTTTAGTCCACTGCCATTTTTGCATCTTTTACACAACATAGTGTGCCATTTTTATGTAGCTAGAAAAGAGGCAGCTGTGTGCTTCTAAGTTTTCTTACTTGTCTCTTGGTAGAATCTTTGTCTTACGCTAAAAAAAAAAAAAAAAAGAAATTGTCACCCAATTTTACTGAAATCTAATTTATGCCTATGTTAATTATGCAGCCAATGAGCCTCAAGGGATTATGTGGGAAGCCAGTGGTACATTCTTTATCATCATAAATATTGTATTACTTCAAATGCACTTTGGAAATTCCATTCTCAGCATTTCTTAATGATATTCAGAACTCCAGGACAGAGCAGACTCCTAACATCTGATGTTAGAACAAGTTCTACTGCTTGTGTACTATTTTTTAAATTACTGCAATATCAATCTTCCTTTCTGTTTCAATAATCCAGTTAAAATTCATACTATAACGCTAGTCAAAGAGTTGCTGAAATTTCTATTTAAATGTCTTTGATAAAAAAAAAACCAACAAAAAAAACCCCAAAAAACCAACAAACATTTGCAAAGCTATTACCACAGTAAGAAAGGGCCTTACCACAGTAAGGAAAGGCCTGTACATATATTAATTAAACCAAATCCACCAGTTGTGGAGGAAGATTTTATTTCATGCCTGCAAAATAAGTAAACAAAGTAATTTAGGTGAAATAATTTTTTACTTTTTTTAAAATTTGTTCTTTATGGACCTCTAGTCACAATTGCCTTTACCATGTCTCTCGAGTTGACTTGCCACAGCTGCTACATTTTTAAGGACATGCTTGCTCCTGAAGCTGCTGGGCTTCTTAACTACTGAAATTTTCACTGTAATTCCTGAGTACTGGCATTAAAATAAACAAACACAACCTTCATAGAATGCACACCTGATGTGCATTCCTTTCCTTTATGGCCCTTAGTTTGTAAAGCCACAAAAAGAACTCGTTTGTACTGTACAGCAAATTGTGCAAGTGCTCTACAAGTTAAGAGCCATGCAAATCACCCAGCCTCAGGCAGAAGAGAGAAATCACCTGTAAACTGTATTTTCTGTTTAAACACATTGCTGTTCATTACGAGGATTTGAAACATAAAATCTGAGCTGAGAATGTAATGAAAAAGACACTGAGAGAGTGTCCCACAGACTTCTACCTGAGTGTTTGGTGATGGACTGCACAGGGAATATGTAAAAAATGACATCATTGAAGGGTCACAAACTTGCTTTTATACTTTACAGTTTATGTATCTCTCTTTACTACACCTGTACAAGTGCTGGTCTGCCTCGCCATAAACCACATTAGGAACTCTGACCCACAGCTGTGGCTTCCTTCTTGATCCTTCAGGGACCGGACAAGGGTTGGGAGTGGAAAGGGACTTTGTCTTCGTGGCTTCCCTTTGACCCCCACAGCACACATGTGTGGTTTCCTCTTGGCTGCACACAGGTCTGATTAGTCCCACTAGTTGTGCTTATCATATCCCAGAAGCTGTGTGGAAACGGTGGTGAAAGCTGCTGAAAATTCCTCATACCTTCCCTTGCATTTCAGAAACAGTATGGGGAAGAGATGATGACTGTAGAAAGAACGTGGGGTTTTATAGGTTAAAATGGATATATCCATAACTCAGACCAGCACAGAACACCACTGCAATCCCAAATTCAACACTGCACCAGAATGACAGCTTCTAGAAACACTTAAAGTACTGCCTCTGTCTTAAATTAAGACGAAGTTCCAAATGGAGTGAGTTCTCAAGTATCACTTACTTATCAGTTCTTACTCCCACTAAAATTACTCAGGTGTAATTTAAAGTGCATGTTTTAAGTTTAGTTGTTCAATAGGAGACAATAAAAAAAAATAAGAAAATGAAAATGTAATGATAAATGTAAATCCATTATACAAAAATGCAGATTTTTTCCACATTCCAGAAATAATTTCTGTTCATTACTTTTAGTCTGAGCTTTTTAATGGGCTTTGGTTTTGATAATTGTTTACAATAAAGTGATTATAATTTATTTTCTGCATTTATTTTTAAAAACAGGCATTATTAATCCAAGTTCAGAAGTTGGTTTTTTAAAAAAGGATTTTATTTCTCAAGTTAAACAGAGAAGACTGTTTGCTTTCCCTGTACTTTTCAATAGAGGTTTCTTCTTTACAGATTTTTATTAATAGAACAGAACCACATTCAATATTAGTAAAATGAAGACTTCCATGACAGAGTTGAAAGACTACACTGTAAAGAGTTGAAAAATATTTTTTCTTTTTCAACTTAAGCATGAAAGAACATCTTAAGGAATTTTTCACGAATTACAGGATCATTGACCAACAGACAAAAATGTTATTGACAGGCTAAGCTTAGCAGTACCTTAAATACAAAATGATTTCTCTTTTGGAAGGTTCTTGTAGTATCCTTCATTTGTTGAGGATAACATGTTGTATTTCTTTGTCTCCAGAAACCCTAAATCTGTTCATCTGGGGACACCATTTCACAAGGACTATATGCACAGAATGATCATCTGTTACTTTCATAATCTAGAGCAGTTTTTTCAGGATTTTCCTCCCTAATTCATTATTTATTCATTGTCAAATACACTTTTCTAGATCAGTGTGATTTTGGTGTGATGGCTATTTTGGCAAGGAAAGCTGCAAATGACCTGGGGGTTATTTGACAGCTCAGCTGGGATTGAAAGTCCTAAAAACTGCAGAGAAAAAAAAACAAACCTGAGCTACACAGCTGAAAACAGCTGAGAAGTCTTCAAAACCTTAGGAGCTAGAGAGTGGAAAGCATTCACTGCACTTCAGAGTGCTCCATCCTGCCTCTGTGTTTCATTTATACTTCACCGAGTTTCTTAGTCTGTTACTTAAAACATGGATTTATCTGTAGGAAGGGGAAGCTTTCAAGTTAAGCTAACTCCCATATTCAGCTTCACCTCTAGCTACCTTCCTCCCTTCCTGCAAAAGACATGAAACCAGATCCAGTCTGTGCAGTCTGAAATGATCTGTCCACACATAGCCCCAGTGCCTGTAAAAACCCAAGTGTTTTCTTGAAGTGAACTTACTCAAAGCCAAAATCCAACCAGGAGGTTTGACCAAAAGGGGCAGCAATTCTGCTGCTTTTGTCTCAGTCTCCACCTCTGGTGCCTGGTGCCCACACTGCCATAGCTGATGGCTCTGGTGCTGTATCCCTTTGGATTACATTACTCTGAGTTCATGCCAGGGCTCATGGGCTCATACCTGCCCAGCCTCCATGGAAAACCCAGCTAATCATTTTTCTATCACAAGTCTAAGTCTCATCAGCACCTGCAAGTGAGAAGCCTCATCTGTGATGACAGATAACAGTAACCTTATTCACTGCTAACCTAATGGTAGTTTTTCTAAAAAAAAAAAAACAAAAAAAAAAACCAAAACCAAAACCCCAACAAAACTCCAAACAAACAATAAAATAAATAAGCTCAAATTCACTAACATAATAAGAATTTGCTGCTGACCCATTGTTTGTGTAATATTAGAGCTTATTAATAAAATACCATAGATTTACATAGTCCTTTGCAAACATGTATTTTTAATACCTTGTAGGAGTTGTATAACCATGGTCTGAGCTACTTATCCATCACAGAATTGCTGATTCCACATCCTAAAGCTATCCATAGGTTTACAGCGTCTTTTCTGATTTGTGCTGACGTTGTGCTTTTTATACTGCATACCTCTTCCTTTATTATATATTGATTTTTATTCCTATTAGCTATACAACTGTTTTCATCTTTTTTTATTTTCCTTTTTAAGGTGCTTATGTCACATGAATTCATCTGTCATAGTTGGAGGCAGTCTACTTCAATAAATTATACTTAGCTTCTAATGTATGAAAACAGAAGTTTCATACAACATGCAGGTTGTGTGGAACAACAGCAGAAGTTAAACAAATTATAAGTGCTGTCACACAAATGTAAATAGCTTCAAACTGCATTCGTTTTTATAGCTTAAGTATTGCATTGATATACTTTAAAATATAGTACCCACTATTACAGGCTGTACTACACAGAATGAAAATTTCAAGTCCCACTCTCTATAGACACCAAGACATGATGGCTTGAATTCTTTCATTAACACCACAAAGAGTATAAGATACATTTTTGAAAATACATATATAACTTTGGCATTTAAATCACATCAAATTGTTGAATGTTAAGCTCTTGAACATCTTAAAACTGTAATTCTAAAGGGTTGTCTCAGGCAGAAATTGGAAGTGAGATGGGATGGAAAATTACAAAACACATAACATTGTGATACTATGAGAGCATTATCAGAGTGCAGTTAAGGTGGGTGATTTTCAGAAGTGAATGGGACTGTAAGGCAGCAAACAAGGAGACAGCAATGAGGACGAGGTATCAGTGAATGACCAGTTCTCATCAATATGCTTTGCAGTAACTCCTCCTCATTGATTCTGAAATCAGCTGGGCCTTCTCAACTGTAATATTTACAGCTGTGAAATTTGGATCCTCAGCATAAGCAATATACATGTCTTAAAAAAATTGGACATGAGAACCTAGACAAACATTAATGAACGAGGGAACAGAATCATTGCAAACCTAAACAAAATTATCTGTTTCATTGCCTGCTATGTAGGAATATTGAGAAATGAAACTATAAAATTACCTTCAATGTCTCTGATCGGATTTGGGGTGAACACAGAATATGATCTTTGCACATTTGTGATGGTTTTCTCTCTCCCCTCTGAACCTGCACCAAACTGAAAACCTTGAGGAGAAGAGTGTGTCTTAGTGGTTTGGGTGAGCAGGTCTTTCTCTCTTCCTTTCATCTGACACACACCCAGCATTTTCCACATCCCTTACAAAGCTGGACTTAGGTCCACCACTTTAGATGCCAGAAGACAATTCTCACCTCCGGGCAAGGGAAGAGAGTGCTCAGGCTCACGACATGCTGGCACTTTGGCTTCCATCAAGACTCAACCATTCAAGACTCCACTGATCACTAAAGCTTCCCAGGGTACCTAGCAATCTAAGATTCATGGCATGAAACTCTTAATTTTACTCTAAATAAATTATCCGGTGTTTCTAGGTTAATAAAAAACTCTCACAAAAAAACTCCAAAAAACTACAGACTTTTAAAAATGATGAATTGCCCGACTAGACATATTTAAACAGTTACTTCTATAATTTAAGGAATCACCTAGACTAATGCAGTTTAGTTAACAATTTTGCAGGAAATTAAACTTGGGCATCTCATGATCCAGAAGAATACTGTCCTCTGAAAACTGTTTTGTACACTAAATTGTACCAAATGATTTATCCCATCTGAGAATTTTCTTAGTACAAGTGGAACCTTCACAAGGGGATATTCCAGCAGTTCTTATCACCATCTTCAAGTGCCTTTGAGGACACTACTCCAGATTAATGAAAACATAAGGAAGGCAAAAATTCTACTGATCAAAAAGCTTTCCAGGCAAAGACTGGAACAGCTATGGCTCCTTTCTGCTCACTGGGCTAATATAGATAGGGACTATTTTTGACACAAAAAACTATTATTTGGCACAAGGAAATAGAAATCCAGACCCAGCTGTTTTGAAGTTTGATGTCCGGAGAAAGAAGCTGAAGAACTGGAAGGGAACTGGACATTTTGTGCAGTTGTGGTTGATTATGCTTTTTTCTTGCACCCCTCTTCCCTGCCACCACCACCTCATGGTAAAGATATAGATGTAGGTGGAAAAAGAACAAGGCTATAGCCTGACTAGAGCATCACTTCCCTGCTACAGCCATTTGAAATTATGTATGTACACATAAAAGAAAAAAACTTTTCTATTTTTCTTTTGCAGCCTAAAGGACCATCTGTATTCTGCTGGTACCTCAAGTCTGACTGACCAAACTTTAACATTAAGCCTCCTTTTGCTGGAAGTTCATCAGCTTTCTCATTACCTGTGGTCAGGAGCTCAAATCTTACACTTTGATTTTACCTCAGGAGCTTGGATAGTATAACATAAATATTTGGACTAAAATCTGTAGTAATGCAGTATAGCCCCAATTTAATTTACTAATTAAGTTCCAGATGTGCATTCCATACAGATATTTCCCACTAATTGAAGATATTATTTTAATGAATGCACCATTAAGAATTTCAGCTAATAATTCTGCTCCAGATTGTTCAGAAAAAAGAGAGAGACCTTAGGAGATACAAACAATGGCTGCATCTACATCAAAAAACCCTATTTAATGTTTGGTATTTGAAAAGTATCTTAAGCCTACTGTAACAAAAAAATAAATTAGTTTAATTCAACAGCATCTATGTACTAATTATGTTGCTAAGATATTAACAGGAAAGAATTTGGTTCTGTGGCTCTTAAGAGCTTGACTGTTAAATTCATAATAATGTGGGACCTGTCTTATTTAGCAGAGAAAAATGAAAAACAGCAAAAAACAGATCCCTAAAATGAATATGTACTATTGAGGAGCCTAGTTTACTGTCACTGCATTTTATTCTCCTTTTCATTTTCAGTAATTGCAGTAAAATAGCTGCTCTTCAGGGACACATTAGGAAAAGAATAGTAATTAAGCTTAGGAAGGTATAATCTGTATAAAAATGAATTAGAAACGAGTCAGTCTAAAACTAACATGTTACAGATTCAAACGAAAACCTAGCTGTGCACTCTGAATAGCTTATTCAAAACACTTCCAGATTTCTAGATGTCAGCTCTGTCACTTTGGACACATTTATTATCGTCCTCAAAACGCGTAACCCTTCAAAGTGAAAAATGACATCACTGAGGAGTCAACACTTTCCCTTCCCTAAGGAGCCATGCCTGGGAATATAAGCAAAAGGCCTAAAACCAGAAAAATAGAAACTTTCTTTATGCATTAGCCTGCATGGTTTATCAACAGAAGCACTTAAATTGCCCACATTATTTCAGCAAAACACGTAGTCCACCATCTCAGTGAATCCCAAAAGTAAAGAAAGTAGCATCCCAAGGGCTTTTAAAAGCTAATTTTCCATCATAGAATTTTGAATTGAAGCTGTTTCTTAAAAATAAATACATTCACTGCTGAATAGCTCCTATACTTTGTTTCCAGATAGCAAACAGCAGAAGCAGGACTAACAATCCATAAACAGTTGCTTTTCACATGGTGTGCTTGACAAAGTAAAACAGTGAAACCTGTAGTTGGATGTATACTATGGAAATATCTCACACACTCCAAAGAAACAAAACAAAAATGTTTGTGGACTATCAGAATAAACATTATCTACCAAATTTTCATAAAATGGCACAAGCACCAGTGAAAGATACCATCAAGTTCACTGGCCTTCACATTCCTGCGAGGTCAGAACTGGTGTACTTCCAACTTTATATGACGTTGCTTTCCTCTCTCCATGTCTTTCAACTTCCCTTTTTGATGGGATTAGTAATACACAGCTTGTTCTGTCAAGTCTAAATACTAGATTTATCATTAAAATTATTTTAGTCAATATTTGCACAGAAGAAAATAAAAGAGCTTTAACCAGACCTCTTGGATTTCTTTGCTATAAATTATAAAAGCAGAAATTAAATTAAACAGAAAGCAAAATAAAGCACGACCCTCCCTAACCACTAAATCATCTGTGGTAACCTGTACAAATGGATGTATTTTGGAATGTTCCCAAAGCCAAACTGTGGAAGATAGCTTTAAAACAAGATGTTAATTAGCTTGCCATGCTCCACCCTTGACTTAACCCTCAAGGATGTGGTCAAAAATTTACTAGACAAGCAGGGAGGGAAGCAAGAGCTGTGTCACTGAACATGTAGTACAATTTCTTTCCTAGAGTTTTGCAAAGCACTGCCATCTATATAGAAAATTTAAGAAACACAGCACATGATTAGCTGATAATATTACTGTTTCTTAATTTTAATTGAAAATTTTATTTTAATGACTATCATGTTACAATAAATTTCTGAGCATGATGCACTATTTTCAGTTCCATCTTCCAAAGACATATGAAAAATCCTGTGTTTAAAAATTGATAAACCAGTAAAGAAAACAGTTGAGAACAGTTTCTTCTTCAAATATACAGCCCTAAGACTCGGAAAATGCATACCACTGAGCATGAAACTAGTGAAAGCAAGGAGGGGCAGTAAAGATTTACTGTCAAACTAGAAATGCTGGTTTTAACTACTCTAAGAACATTTGCAATAGAATTATCTGAAAACAAGCAGATCTGAAATACTGTGCAGTAACATTCTGGTCTATGGATATACACAGAAACAGAACAACTCCCTGTCATGCTCTTAATGCTGATGGATAAGACACTGGCTCAGTTCCAATCTGACACACTTGGACATGCACTACAGCATGTCCTGGAAAACAGGGAGTTGGTTTTGAATATGCAGGACTAGAGAAGAACTGCCATTCTGTAGAATGCCAGACAGTAAAAGAGGTTTAAAATATAATATAACACAGAGTCCACAAAGTAGTCTTAATGTAATTTATTAAATATTTGGCAGTGCATATCAAATGCTGGAGGATATCACAAGTGGTTTACCTACATGGTTTATTTGTGGTGCAGTACAAAATGAGTAACGTGCCGTGGCTCCTTATTGAATGTTATTATTAAATCATTACACATGGCAGCTGTTTTGTGTTCCATGTGGTTTTCAGTTTCCTGCTGACAGGTGTCCAAGTCACAGAAACTATCCCCACATGTAGTGGCAGCTGGCCACAATGTCATCTCCGAGATACCAGGAGTGAATAAAGAAGGAGTCTGTGTACTGGGATGATCAATACAATCATTACATAGCTCTCTGTTTGGTTTGAAAACCAAGCAGAATTTAGAAGAGTGTATTTTGAAGTATTTGAGAAAATCAGTCTTTCTAAAAGTAAAATCAGGATGTTGGTTCTGTATGGAAAAAATCCCCAACTTGATAATCACTTAAAATATTTGGTTAAAAAAAAATGAAATATAATTTGCAGAGCTCTCCTTTAATTTAGTGAGTTTTCCATAACACAGCTGTGTTTAAGTCAGGTAATCCCATCATTGTTAAAACAGTATAGTACAAAAATACACCTCGTCACTCCTATATAGTTGAGTCCAGACTGTTGTGTACCTTTGGATGTTGTAGTCATTTTTCTGACAATAAGTGAGAAGAGTTAAAAGGAGAAAAGAAAGAGGTTTAATTTACAATTTACAAGGTAGTATTGGGTCAACTGCATATTGTCATGTTTTTAATTCCCTTGCACACAGATCAACAATACTATTTTCAGCTGCCTATTGAGGCAACAGCCTCTTGCTCAAGAATTGCTGATATGCACTAAAGGATATAAGGCAACAACACTTGTAACACCCTATAAAGCAGAAGGTGAGCCCTTGGGGGCTGGTGGAACCTCAGATGTGGTGCTGCCCTTGCAACCAAGTGATCAAATGCCATCGCGGTGACAGGGGGACAGACAGGACAGACCTTGACTGACTCTACAGAAACAGCTCAGCGAAGGAACAGAGGCTGAAGAGCAAAAGTTGGACTACCTCACTGAGCAGCATTTCCCAAACATCAAGCCAGCCCAAAATGCCATGATCCAGGCTTTTCCAAAGTTTAAAATTAGAAAAGCTGAACGCTGAATCTCATGCAGGCACTCTTCCATTTTCCCCATTAACTTCCAGGCTTTAAAGGGTTTAGCAAACTGTTAACCATCTTGGTTGCAGTCTCAGTCCCTTAAGAAATTCTAAACCTGATATTGCAGAAAGGCATGGATATTTCATCCTCACACCTGCTAACCCTGGAGGGAAATATCTTTAAAACAATCTTCTGGGAATGCTTTAAAAAAAAAAACAAACCTAAAAATCCTTAGAGCACATTCCCAAGAAATTTTAGCAATCTTCAAGCAGCACTGTGCCTTTGAAAAGAAGAGGAAGCAAAAACCCCCAGCAAAAAATGGGGCAAGTTAATTCAAAGCACATTTTCAAGTATCAATTGTGCTCAACTGTAGTAAGTTTTCCTTCTAACACATAAAGTTGCAGCTGAGTAATGCCATTATAATGTACTCTATTAAAAAAATAATCACAATGGAAAAATAGCTTACTTCTTATTTTAAGTGGTTACAAGAGAAATAAGGGTTGGGTTTTTTACGTACCAGTCTAATTTTGCTAATAAATATGTGTATAAGAATTAATGAACTCTGATTATTCATAATGCACTCTGAATGCAGTTCTCTTTCTGTTTAAAATTACTTTTCAAAACATACAGAAGTTTCTAGAGATACAGTTCACAAAATATGTCACACCACTTACCCAGCATTTTGTTTAGAAGTTATATGTCTTTATTATTCTGAGGAATTTTTTAATTAAAAGGTACCTACATTTATAATCAGCAAAGAGCAATCTACTAAATATGCTAGGACCCCAAAATTACTTAAATGGGAGGCCAATTCCAGTAAGTGAAGAGAGAAGCAATCTCCCTTTTTATCTCAGGTAGGTGGACAACATATGCAGGAAGCTCCTCAGTGGCATTAGCTTCCTTCCCTGACTCCAGTGTCAGCTACAGCCACATCAAGGAGTTATTCCTCAATATGCTATCAGCAATTTTGCACAGAAATCAGCATTTCTGGTACAAACACACACTATTCTGCCTGAAAAAAAAAATAAAAAATTCACAGTCCCACAGTGCTTGCTGTGTCTGTGTCTTACAAAAAGATAAATTATCTACCTACAGAAGACAGAACGAAGCAAGCTCGGATGGGAATTGTTCCTCAGTAGTGCAAGTCGCATGCTGACAAGCAATCCCAAACTCTGATTTTGGATCCATATGAAACCAAAGAGAGCAGATGCAGAATCCACTGGTCTGGCAATAAATCTCCCCTGCCCCCCAGCACTGTGGTTTGCTTTATTGAACTGGCTCCTTTAGAAGTTCACAGCTGCCCTCCGAGCCTGACCTTCAACCTTCTGCCTGAGTTGGTGTTGCAAATATATTAACATTTGCACTTCAAGTGCATATCAGCAGTTCTTCACTTAATTTTTATTTTTTTGAAGTTACTGTTTTCTCTTTCAAGTAGAAACATAGCTCTTGAACATACCATAAATAATCAACCAGTTATTTCTGCATCACTCACAAGTACGCCATGGAAAGGGGTACTGATACTTGGTATTATTTTATATCATTGTTCACACTAAATGCAGTGAGAACAGCCCATTATGTGATTACAGGAAACCCATTCCTATGGACCACTGAGAACAAAATGTGCAGATGCATTTCAGAATAAAAAAATAGATCCTTTTCCTAATTTGATGTGCACATTTTTAAATTTATTTTAATTAATAAAAGAATACCCGGAAAAGGCTGCTGACTGTTCCCCCTGCCCCCACGACAGTGAAAACAAATGCATAGGAACCAAGAGCACACTTTCTGTCCTACTTGGCCTTCCTGTTGACACAGATAATGAATTTGAGACAGATCAGTGAATCTTGCAATTACTAGTCCCAAACAGTCCAGGCAGGTTTCAGACTTTGCCTGACTACATCCTGTATCTGATCATGTTTCTATGAGATTTCTTTTCCAGTAGTGCAAGTCAGGTTTACCTGACAAAGCTGGAGAAGCTCACAGTACCACCTACTGAGCAGAGACTCCTTTTTTTGCTATTATGTTATCTTTATGCTTTCATAATGGCGGTACTACTACCTGTTAAATATCATTAGTAACCATTTAAAAGTATTATAGAAAAAGACATGAGTAAAAAAATCTTTTATTTTTTTGCACAAATTCATCTATGGTTCTGTTTATTTAAACTGATTAGCAATATCATCTGGTTCTGAACTATAAATATTTTCTACCATTCTGAACATAACACTCTAATTCTATTTGCAATAGAATAATTATCACTGTCTATCCCAGCATATGCTTTAAAGCATATTTTTTTCTCCCTATATAAAAATACCTACTTAAATTTCCACTTTCCATGAAAGCATAATTCAAAATTGTTTACTAGATATTTTACAGGAGTTCTCTGTGACCAGGAGAAGAGATTTAAGCAACAGCATAAGGAAATTAATCTTTAGACCCAACCTGCCATTTTAAAATACCTCAATATATCTCTATTAGGCCAAAGACAAAAGTCAACAGAAGTGCAGTCTGTCTAACCTCCTTATTCCTACATTAATCAAATCTCATCCTGCTTAATTTTCTTTTGGAATAGGAAAAAAGTGAAATAAGAGAGTAGTAAAAAAAAGAAAAAAGAGATGATTACACAAACATACACTTCAAGGAGATAGAGCCTCTGTAGCTAGACTGTTGAAAAATATTCAATAAAATAAGGTAAGATAATGCTTTCTTTATGTACAAGGAAGATCAGTCATATTAATGAAATAGCCAAATGGAACCTTCAGGCCTAATGTAGTAAATCTCCAGTAAATTCCAATTAGTCTTGAAGTAATGAGTCTGGAAATGATTTTTCTCCCTTTAAGTAATACTTACACTTACAGAACAAAAATGCTAATAACTTGAATGCCATCAAGGACCAGGTCATTGGATGGCTAAATTAATCATTTGTACATAATTCAAGATACAAGTCTTTGGAAAAAAAAACAAAAAGCAAACCAACAAAAACAACAAAAGAACCCCAACAAAACGACAAACCCACACATCATTAAATCAGAACCATAATGTTGGCCTTCAATAGAGTGGTGCCATTTGATGGCCCCTTTCAAGCTGTAAATGCCCCTCACTGACAAATTGCCTATATTCTATAATATTCTAAATATTTTATAATATTCTATAATATTCTAAAATATTCTATATTCAAGAGCAGAGATCTCACTGATGTAAATGGAGGTCTTCAGCAAAACAAAATGGAAAAAGAAAAAAAAAAAAACAAAACCCAGAAATCAACAACTACATTGTACTAGTGCTTTGTGAAACAGTCTATAAACTTACCAAAATGATCTCAGACACTGAAGAGAGTGTTTAAAAAAAAAAAAAAACTTTGTGCAAAAAAAAGTATTCATTATATTAAGCTAATACTGAATTTTCATAAGTGTTGTTGATTGAGGATATTTTAAAATGTCATAATTGGAGATCAAACGATGCTTCACATTATAGCAATTAAATGCTGCAGATTTTTGACAAATCTTGTCCTGAATACACTTTGCCACATGTGAGCCTAGGATCTAATCTCAACTGTATCGAGGTGAAACTGGAAGACAGAGATGATTACCACTCTCTTTCACCTATTCCTTCTCCATTCTCAGACAGGTAATACTAAGATGGAGGGACATCCTAGATTAACCTGTATCAGAGGCAAAATCTTATGAAATTCATAAGAATTGCGACTTCACCCCTGGGTCTGGGCACTGAGTCTTAAATTGAGAAGTTCAATTTAAGACACAACTATCCTTTTTAAACTTACTGTTCTGCACAATTTTGCACGACCCAGAGCACACCCACACAACAAACACAGTAAACAATCAAACAAATCACCTCAACATCTTTGATCAGTAAAAAACAGGTGATAAAGGACCATGCTTTGGCTTTGCTTTCTTTCCACATGCTGGCCAGTAAATCAGAGCTAATCCAAAGAAAAGGCTACCCAGGAAAATCTGCCTCCAAAGGGGATAAAGAAGCCCTTTCCCAAGACATCCCTGTAGCAGGCTTTTCTCCTTTCCATGGATTATGCTGTAAGAGCAATCACAGGCCAGAACACTAAAGCAGTAGCTGTTTACCTCTTCTCAGTTGCCCTAATAACTTATTTTTTAAGATAAGACTGAAAACACTCATTGTATTCATTTATGTGCTTCTATATACATATTCAACACCGCAAAGAAAATGGGTATAACTTGCTGCTATTCAGGGCCTCATATTTGCACCAGTTCACTGCTGCCTACCTCCAAAGACCTGGGCACTCACAGATTGCATTTTTATGCCATTATGATTTACAGAGTGTAAGAGGGACAATTACATAACTGTTTACTTAAACTCCTAATTTCTCGGAAGCCCTGCACAATCCTTTTGTTATCATCATCTCTAACGGGCACATGTAGCATGGATATATCATGGCATGAAACTGGATATAGCTGACTTTGCCTGTCTGACTGGTGACTTACTGAGTCCTGCATGTCTGAACTTCTGGGAAACAGCTGCTGGTCCCACACTGAAATTAGAACATTTGAGCTTGTCTGATTTATGTTAATTCTCGTGGGAACGGTGACATGAAAAATGAACACCACTTGTAAATAAAGTACCAGTTCTCTCAGCGGTGAAAAAAAATATGAAATAATCTATCTCAGTACACACTGATCTATTTACCACCTTGCTACACTGAAACATAGACAGTCTAATGGTTATGGTAAAAAATGGAGCCTTGGATATCCAGTTATTCAAAGGAGGAGGTTATCTGTCCCTATCTTGTCATTATTTGAATAATTAGTTTGTAACCGTTATTGGGTTGGTTTTGGTTGAAGAAGAAATATTATGATGTCGTTAGGCACAAGGGAGGTGAGTAGAAATAAAGTCCATGTATGAAAGGACAAGGTACAGGAAATTTGTTCAAGTGAATGCATATTGTCCAAAAACTTGAAGCCATTACAGTTTATCTAGTTCTGATTGCTCAGCCTGACAGGACAAACATTTGAAATCTGCTTTTTTAACATACTAGACTCTCATGGGAGACTCCACACAACATTACAGCGTCCATGGATCAAAGCTGTATTCATAAGACCAAAGCCAAGGCGGCTGGAAATTACTCCTTGAGGATTTCATAGTTTTTTTCCTGCAGATGAGGAGAATAATCCCGCCAAATATTTAGTGTAGGCACAAAAAAAAAAAAATCAGTATAAGTAAAGGAATAACTAGTTGTCTCTGAGACCAGAATGTGTCTGGATCATATAGCAGCATTCCTGAGACACTGGTAAGTATGCACACGTAACAATAGTGATGCTTATGTTTGACGACCTTTCATCATTCAGGATTTGTTACTTCTGAAGGAGCAGCAAAAAAAAAATCTCTAGCAAAAAAGTCTAATTTTTTTCCATTTTGAATTTTACCTTATGAGCACAGACAGCCTTTAATTGACTCTGGAGATCCTGCTGCTTGAGTTCCATGAGATAGCAGAGCACAAGCAGGGTCCTTTAACTAGAAGTTATTTTTAAGGAACTTCTCTTCATGACATTAAGTCTTTTGTCAGGCTAGCTTAGAAAAGGGGGTCAGGGGAGGAGAGAGAAATAGTCAATGCCTTTGCAACTACAGAGAATCAACAGGTAGAACCATTTCAAAGGGCAGAGCACTAACAGACTCTTACTAGGTATTTCCTTATGAATTTTACATGTCAAGGCAAAAATGCCTCCCCTCTCCCATGGTTTGCTGTTGTCAAAATTTCATTTTGTTTGTCGCCTTCCTGTTTGGAAAGGCCTAAGATATACAGGTGAAGCCTACATTGACACATTTAAGAAAATTGCAAGTTGCTTACTTAAGGAAGCAACTCCATAAAACGTTTTTATGTCTAAATTGAAAGTGACAGGTGACAACTTTACTGTGGTGTGTAAATGCTAATATGAAAATGACAACTGAAGCCAAAAAAAAAAAGGCATCAACAGTGATATTTTCATACAATGTGCTGATAAAGTATAATGCTTCAAAAAGCGCCCCCCCCCCTCAAAAATATACATCTAAGACACACTGAATACCTCCACATTCTGCAGCTTTTGGGATGAGACTTTGTTGGAGGCATAGAATGACCTGAATTTAAATTTTTATATATTCTGGAATGGTATAATTTGAAAAGCTAGTTGACTAATCTGCAACAGCATTAGTGTAAATACCTTGGAAAAGGAAAGGAGGAAAGGATGGCTTTAGTCAAAGGAAAAAGAAAACCTAGAAATATCGAAGGACTAAAGCAAGGGCAGAGGAACAAGATACAGCACTTCATACAGATGTTTCATTAATGATTGCCAATCCAATTGTGTCCCTCCTCAACGTGCTAAAGGAGATTAAAGACTTTTCCACAGTCTTCAGGGTTTGGAGGTAAATTAATGTGAAACAGGAGTTACTGGAACTGGACTAAAGCAAAACATAAAACAAACAGAGAAAGACTGCTAGCAAGAGAAGCTACTAATAACAACTGAAATTTGGATTTTCAATTTTGTTTTAAATTCTTTTTCAGCAACTGCACTGACTGAGGAAGGTGAGGAACAGAATGTACATGCTGGAAAGAAAGCTGAGCTAAAGAGAAGAAGACTCTATTGTCATTTAAAGTCTTAGCACCCTAATTTTTCCTCAAAAATTTAGGGATGGCAACATGTAACCCAACTAGTTACCTCAGGATGTAAACCTTGGGGATTCAATTGGGGTACAGCATTATTTCGAAATATGTAATAACAATCTGTAAACTTACTTTAATATTACATGCTTTCCTTCAGAATTCTCAGCAAAAGAAAGGGGGTGGGATGGACACATCCAACCCATACAAACGGAGTCAGGTTTGTTTCACTAGCCATATACTACTTTTTATACTTTCCCTGAATTTACATTTCATGCTTCATGAAGTCAGCCTTCCAGTCACTAAAAATTGTATGAAAGGGGTTTGCCTCCAACATTTTGAAAACCCTTGAAGGTATCTTTCATAAGCCACGAGTACTAATTCTTCTCATTCCTTTTCTTTTCCTGGGTGCATCAACTAAACTACATAAATTTAAGGTACCTCACGGTTGTCACAACGCTGTTCCTGGGCACAGGTGGCTCCCTTACTTTTATCCACAGAGAAATTCCTCAGAAACTCAGAATCACAGAATCATGAGACATATCTCTCCAGAAGTTTCATTTTGAGCTTTTGTGTCATCACTGATTTCAAGGGAATGCATTTTGTGCTTGGCTGTCACAGGTCATGTCTTCCCACTGATGAAGCATTCCAGGCAGCAACAAAGGAAGAAAAATACTTGATATGTATATTAGCTGTTAAGCTATGAATTGTCTACTTTTTTTGATAAGTAGTATAACAATTCTCCCTTCAGAAAGTGGCCTGGAAGTACAGCAATTGCAGCTTATGCTCAAGGAATCAAGTGTTTGCTCGTTGACAATGCAATAGCTACAGATCTGTGGAGACTGGGTTGTTTTCCTGTATCCTAGTGCTTTGTTTTCTCCAGAGGCAATGCTCAAAAAGCAAGTTTTATGCAAAACATACCAACCCTTGCACGATGCACAAACAATAACACTGCAGAATTCAGTCAGTACTTTTTCTTCTTGTTTCACAGAACAGAGAAATAAGGGAAACAGTTGTTTTTGAGTGGAAAACAATGAGACATTAAAATCTTAAGTCCCTAAGCTGACTTAAACTTCAGAAACAGAAATGTCAAACTCCATTATTTTGTGGAGTAATTCATACCATTACATATATACTCATGCAGACAAATCCTGTTGCTGGATGCACTAGGGCAAAGTCTAGCAGAGCATCAACATGTAGTTTTTCCAGCTTTACTTGAACTACTGGAGTAGCTAAACAGAAGAAGGGATTAGTGAAATGAAAAGAACAAGAGAAAACAGGCCTTGTGCATAGCAGATAATGCCAGCATAAAGCGTTCATATTCACAAACTGGTTACAGATTTCTGGGCTGCAAGCTCACAGAAGGTACCTTGGTAGAAATTAAGGTGCTGAACCAACTACAGACTCAGAAAATGGATTAAAAAAAAAACAAAACAAAACAAAAAATCCCAACAAACAAAAATTGCCACCCACCAAACATTCAGGCCAAATGAAAGAAATGACATTAAATATTTCTTCTTGTACAACAGGTAAGGAGACATCTTAATCTGGGTAACACTACACAGTGACAGTACAAAGTGCTTCCCTTTCTTTTCTCTGCTTTTATATTCTACAGGACCTATTTCCTGTAACACTCCTAAAAAGTAAGTTAATAGTGTATGTTTGCTTTTTTTATTAAGTACTGAGGGTGAATTATAAAATCAACATACCAATGAAACGATTTAAACAAAATATATCCAAATATTAATGATCAGAATGTTTAGGTGGTTTAATTATAAATTGACAGGTATGTGTGATTTCCATTGTGCTTGCTTTCAGAGATTATTACTGAAGGTAGTGGAACACTGAGCATTTTCTCCTTCAAACTGTGAATAGTTCTCCATCTGTGACAGGGAATGTCACTTACTAAGAACATGACTGATTTTTTAAAATTATTATTTGTTTACCAATAAATCTTGGGACAAGATGTATTGTATTCTTTTAAGTCGTTAAGACTAGGGTTAGAACTGAGAAGGTAAATTATTTCCATCAATATATTTTCAAATAATTTATTTTCTTCAGCTTAAATGAGACCCTTCAAGACTTCAACATAGTTCTTTGTTTTAACAAATAACATAATAGGTTTTACACCAGACCCTTTGGTGTAAGGGATGTTTTATCTGTTGAGATGAGACAGGCAGCCATGGTGGTGCAGAACACACCTGCATGACACACTATCCTCCTTTCTCTCCTCTCTGCTTGGACAACAGTTGTTTCCCTAAGATGCACCAAGCTCCAGGAAAGCCACTCTAGCATCTAAAAACATAACCAACATTCATGGTCTCACTTTTCCTTCAAGGACAGGGACTCCCTACTCCTTTTTTTTTCTTTTTATTTTCCCCTCCTTCATTTCTTATTTTGCAAATCTTCACTTGAGAGCTGATAAGACTTCCAAGAAGCTGTGATTAGACACACTTTTCCTATATTTTTCACACCTTAAAAGTGCTTTCTGGAGCAAAAAGAAACAGAAAGATGCATGTCTATAACTAACACATTGATATTCCTATTTTGTCTTGACCCATCATCCTAGTATGGCCACTGTAATTCCTGATGTTTACGATGCAGTTATAATCCAGTGTCTCCCAACAGAATAGTCTCTTGTTTCTACTGTATCTCCATAAATAGGGCTACTTGGATACAACTAAAAGCAATCTCGAAATACAAAGTGGGGAAAATGACCCTGGGCTGAAAAACCAAAAATATAATTTTCCCAGTAACTGAGCCCTGATGAAAGAAACTTCAAGATGGAACACGCAGGATCCATCCCCTGTTCTTTTTGCTTCTCAAGACCTTGAGTTCTGACCAAAAACAACACACTTTTCCTACAGATTAAGAACACTAAACAACTTCCTGTTTGTACATCTAACAAGATTCTGGGTACTGTCTTGTGAGGGAAATGATAAAAAAAGTGTAACCTTGACCTGATATGTAGTTTTTATGTGCAGGGCTGTTCAGCCATTACTCAGTACCTTTCCCTTTCCAACACACATTACTCTTGTAGCCACTCTGCAGCCACAGAGCCAACATCAAATATTGTGCACAGTGTTGCCTCCAGAGAGATTTTTTTTTTGGCATGAGGGTCCTCAATACAGAGAAGATGCTCAGGACAAACTGGGGATAGAGCCAATACTTGAACAGAGTCCTAATTTAAAAACAAACAGAGAGAAAACAAAAGTCTAAACCCCCCAAAGCAAAGAGCCATACCAGTGAAGAACCAGCATTCAGAAGTCTGCCATATCAGCTGAGTTCCTTCACACATATTTTTTTCCCCCCACTGTAATTCACTGAGGCAAAACAAAATCCAGTGGAAGGAAAGTAGAGAAAATATTATGTCCTGCCAGCCCACATGAAATATTGATGATAACTCATGTAGAAAAGAATATAATGTTGAAGTTTATCAGCACTTGACACATGATACATTCCAAATAATTAGGAACTACTGTAGATGATAAATAGACCAGACCGTAGTCTCAACAGGAAGAGTTTCACAGCAGCCTTAATTGGTGTAGGCATAGCCACAAAGATATATGTTATTAATGTGAACTTGCCATTAAAAAATTCACATATATATATATATATATAAAACCCCATTTTTTTTCTTTCCAAGTGACACATGAAACTTGACTCACATAGGTACCAAAAAAACCAGGAAGACCTACAAAACAGCAAATATCTTCACATGGTGATCAAGGTTTCAGTGGCTGCAGTTCACAATTAATTACAATGAATTTTAAGAAATGGGACTGGAAACATCTCTTAAAATCTGCTCAGCTGGGGAATCAGAGTATCTTCTTACCCTCTTCTATCTTTATCTAACCTCTTCTGTCTTTATAGAAAGGGTAAGGAAATTATGGCAGTTCATAGACTGGCTAATAATTTTGGAATGTCAAATTCTGTAGAAAATATGATTTAAAACTATATTTTCTCTAACTTATTAAGTATATACTTTTGATATAGTGCACAAAAACATAGAACATTTTGGAAGTTACAGAGGTACAAAAGAGCTTATTTCTGTGATTCTGAAGATGAATATTGTCTGAACAAATATGTATTATAAAAATACTAAGTAAAATACACAGTTATGCAAATATCTAAGAGGTTGTTTAAATAGTACATGGAAACATCTGCCTGTGTATTTTTCACTGTGTTTTTAAAAAGAATGTTGACTCACAAATAGCTTCCTGTGAAATGCCAGGTTTTTACAGACGTAAGTGTTCTCAATTAAAAGTCATTCTTTTTCCATCATTTACTATACAGCACTGACTCCCATCATTATCTATTCCCTTCTCCATAGACTCTTGGAACAGATAAATCTCAAAAATCCACCTGATCACTGTATGGTGTTTATAATTTTTGGATATGAGAGGTAAAGAACAAATTCTTTGAGACCTTTTAGAAGAATGAAAGTTACTGACATTGTTTGGCAACAACCAAGCAATAGGCCTGCACTTTTTATTCTAAATAGTGTTATTTACAGCGTTCTTGAGTCACCAGCACAAAGAGTTACCCAAAGGGATAACAACAGTGTCAGGGATCCTTTTCAAACCCGCTGAAAGAAGAAGTTATGCTTTCTTCAAAAAGACACAGCTTGAAGTCCCTTTACTGTGATTGTTTGTAAAAGAACAAAAAAGAAGGACAGAGCACACACAGAACTGGCAGAAAGACCTGGCAGAGTGTTAAGTAGATGGAAGCAAGCATGTGTCCTGCAGGTCTGGACATTACTCCTACTCAGACAGAGATACGGGAAAAGCCACAAGCAGCTGCCTGTCGCTGGCCAACCCAGCCTCGCTCGGGCTGCCTTTGTCGGCCTCCTGGAGCTGCTGTGGAGGCAACTTGCACTGACCACGTAACAGCAAATCGGAGCAAAGGGCTTGTTGGCTAAACCCAAACAGCTGCTGCTTCTAACACAACTTTTTCCTGCTTCCAGCACGCTCCAGCTCCTGCTGTCCGGATGGGTGGGGATGGTTGTGCCGCCAAGGGACAGCCAGAACTATAAATAAGCTGTGCTTTTGTTGTTTGGCCACTTAATCTCCTCAGCCACAGAATATTCTGAAATTCAAACCAAAACCTTCAGAAAAATATATAGGGTCAATGCAGTTGTGCACAGTTCTGAGTTGGGTTTTTTTGAGTTTTGGGTTGATTTTCTTTCACTACCCCCTCCGCCCCAGGCAGCTACGAGTATTGCTCAATCAGCACAAGAGACATTCAGCATAATTATTGCTGTCTCCCAGGTTGGCTAATCCCCCCTGAGTGAGGGGGCAAGCCTGCTGTGCAGCCCTAGGATGATAGGGAAGTGAGAGCCTTCTGGCAGCAGATCAAAGAGTTACCCTGCTAGCTTGAACTGCATAGGAGTCAGAAGCAGACAGAGCTTTCATTAAGGTAGTGAACATTTTTCCTGCTCCGCCACTTAGCTGGCCATTGAGTCGACTCTGCTGATTACCTGAGGGAGGCACAAGCCAGGAGATGGGTATGCACAAAGACACCTACCTTTCTGTCAATCTGAGAAAAAGCATCTAGCCAGAGATGGTTTTATTAATTGACATGAAGTTTATATAACTCTGCATTTAGTTGGCTACTACTACAAAATCAAGTCATGGCATTCAGTGTTTTGTTTTAAAGTGTATACTGGGTGTGGGTGCCCAGGGGCTGACATGATGTGGGGGGTGCTGCTGGGTGGCCTCTGTGAGGAGAGGTTGGGATTGCCCTGTGCTGGACACAGCCTGTTCCAGCTGGACACAGCCCACTCCAGCTGACCTACCCCAGGGCACCGCTGAGCCCCACAGGCACAATGACAGTGCCCCAGGGAAAACCTGGGTAAGGAAGGACAGAGCAGTGCCTGGAGCCAGGGATGAGGGAAAAAGTGTGAGAAACAGGAGAAGCAACACAGCCCAAAAGCCAATGAAGGAGATGCTCCATGTCGCCCAAGCAGAGATTCAGTGTGGGCTGTGGAGGGCCCACACCTTTGCAGGGGAGATCTGTGAGAGGGAAGAAGCATCAGAGAAGCCTTTATATGCTGCCAGTACCCTCTCTACAACCCACTGCCTGTCGCTCAGGGCTGAGGGTTGAGAATTTGGGAGCCAAGGTGTGATGCTGAGCCTGGGTAGAAGGCGTGGCATGTAGAGAAGCTTTTTTAGTTTTGTCTTTGTTTCTCAACCTCTAATTCTATTTTTCATTATTAATACACGTAATTTATTTTCCACAGCCAGAGCTATTTTGCCTGTGACAGTACCTGGTAAGGCATCTTCCTGTCTGTCTTGACACACGACCTGCCTCATCCAATTGTTCTCCCTGTCTTGCTCCCGACAGGGAGCGAGTAGTGGGCATTTGGCTGTTGGCCAAGGCTAATCCAACACCACACAAATGTTATGGCCACGTTGCTTTGCAGACTGAAAAGGCTTCACAGAGCTTACACAGGCTTTTCAAATTCGATTTGGGTGAAAAGCAGAATAAGAGAACTCTTTAGGAATAGTTTTGAAAACTGTACTGAAAATCTAGACGAAAAACACGTTGTGGTATTGGAATTCCCTGCAGAATGGGGAAAAAATTCAGAGATCTCCATCTGTAACACATGGTAAGCGGTGCAGATTTAGGCTCAGAATCTCTCTTATTGATGCACACATGTGCACGTTACATGCAAAAGCATGCTGGATCAAAGTAGACCTCTCCACAGTAGTAGCAATTTTCCATACACTTAGCATGTGTATGAATGACTTCTCAAGGTGGAGTGAGAACTCCTGTTTCCTAACAAAGCTTTTCATTGCAGAGATGGCACTATAAAAAGAAATGAAGGAACTCAAATCCATAAATTCTGCACCAGAAAAAAGGGAGATCAGTACTGTGCAAACTTCTTGTGACACAATCCATGACAAGGCACGATAATTTACAAGACCATATATCACCTCATACTTAAAACAGAAATGAAGGCACCACAATCTCTAGAACGAAAAGCCACTCCACAGCACTTTGATTGCTTGATAGTGACAGATGAGAGTTAGAAAATATGGCCTCCAAATTTCATATATCGTACTGCAGATTCAAGCATGCACATACTACACTTTGAAAAATCTTCACAGTATTTTTGCCTCATGATAATATAATCTAGGAGCCCTTCGCCTCGCTGTCTATAAAATAAGCTGTGAGAAGCAAAGCTAACATCAAACAAACAAACATTTTATTCCTGGATATTTAGCAAATCTCCACGAATCAAATCTCCCAAAATATTGAAAACTTTTCTTTGAACCATGTGCAACTGTCACATGCCTTTTTTTTCCTTTAAATGCACAGCTGCCTAATTGAGCATTAACAATCTAATAAGGTACACAACAGGACTTGAAATGCAACTTTTCTTTCAGACCCAGCAGTGCACAGGTTCTGTATCACTCCCAGCTTTTCAATTAGATCATAATTATAACATGCCTCATTTAGAGCTACAGGAACCCTGACCTTGTCAACAGTATTGGACCATAACGTGTCTGTCTTAATTAGATCTGATTAGTTCTGGGCCCAGATTTCATTGTGAATCTCAGCTCCGTTAAAAACTGCTCATCTGTTTGGCAGCTGCGGGTGCTGCTGAGCCTTTTTCATCATCCTGCACGGGTGTGCTTTGCTCCTCTTGACTCTCCTGAGACAGGAGGACTCAATGCAGCACGTTTGCTTGGCCCTCAGAATGAGGCAGATCACAGAAAGCAAGGGAAAGAGGTAAAAGAGAAGCCTTAAAACTGTTTTATGGACAATTTCACACTGTATCACACTGCTCAATTACAGTGTAATAAGGCTTAAAATACGTAGCAGCAAGTCGTACATTGGGGGGAAAAAACGAAGGGTTTGGGTAAAAAAAAAATTAAAAAATTCACAGACATTGAAACTGAAGACACTTGACAATGGAAAAAATCATACATTGTCTATGAGCAGCAGAAAGGTGCACAAATAAGTGATGTGCTGGTTTGGTTGTTTGCTGTTTGATTGTTTCCCCCCCCCCCCCCGTTTTGCTTGTTTGTTTTGTTTGGTTTTTTTCCTGGATTTTTTCTTCCTTTAACATCGAAGGTAATAAAAATTATCAGCGTTACAGTTCTGGGGGGTACTTCTCTACTGCAGGATTTTGAGCATACATTAATAACCTTAGAAAGTGTGAAAGCCTTTTGCATATAATGATTTAATCTAATATCGAATTTTTTGCAAAATGCAATTGATAAAAAGAAGAGAAATCACATCCATTCAAATACATTTTCCCTCTTCTAAATTGCAATAATTGATTTTTCTTCTGTTTCAAACTTTTGGGGCGATATTAAAAGACCAACGTCATTTTTCCTCTTATTGAAATAACAATTATAACAGATATTTCCTCAGAATTAGTTAGGGCTCTATACCAAAAGCCCATTATTAACTTTCATAACTCTATGTACCAATGAAAAATAAAGACATCTCAAAGACTTATTTTACAAAAAAATGCTGCTACAATTGTGCTTTTAAAATTTTTTCCATATCCAAATTATAATACTTGGACTACAAATTCCCTTTTCTTAAATCCCCCAGTGATTCTCATGTACTGGCTGTAATTGCAGTGGAAAGCTGAAAGTACTCAGCATTATAAACACAGACTTAAAAGCTGTCATTGTATAAATACGCCTACAAATCCATTGGCTAAAAAAGGCATTTCCAAGAGCTTCTACTATTCTCAAAAATGCAGAATTTTATTTAAATAAAGAGACAACTCAGGTCTCTCACAGAAGACTTGTCTGTACTATACATAAGTAGCATAGTTTTTATACAAGAACTACAGTTTTTAAACCTCATTCTCCGCAAGTCTCTTGTTCTTAGTAACTAAAGAGACAAGTCCTATGTGATAACTGATTGTTTTAAATGTGTTCTATTTCACAGCAATAGTAACTTTCATCTATCCAAATACAGCTAATTTAGTATGAAGTTCCAAGGATTATAAAAGTTCAGAGTATCTGAACAACATCACTCGTAGAAGCAAAACTTATTGCTCAAATCTAAGTTTAAGAACAAATAAGCATTTTGGTGAGATTTTCCATTAGTCAGAGCTAATCAATACCCACCCCCAAGCTAAGATAAAAGACAATATCAGACCACTTGGGTTTTTTAAGAAAATCCAAATACTAGTGCATGATTCATTATCAAGGCCACATGTGTCTGAGCTTAAAAGTCTGGATTTTCTTCATAAACTACAGACTTGTTGGGTTTTGTTTCCTCCTCTGTACAACACAATAAATGCTGCTGCAAGTACAAAAAAATCCCAATTACAAAGCTTCCATTACTATAGCTCCCAAAACCTCTTTTATTTAATTTTTTTTTAGTATGAATATCTTAAGCAGAAGGAAAGGAAGAGAAATTTTTAACTACCATTGCAGCGTCTGTGTAAAAAGAACGGAAATAAAACAAACAACTAATTTTATTCAAACCATAACTCCAAGCCTACTATTGTTTCTTACTGCTTCTCAAGTTTAAATAGAGATTACCTAAAAATTACATTATATAGGAAATCCTAAAATACAACCAGAGTCTTAATACACAAGTTTTGCTAAAGAAAAGAAAATTAGAATAAAAATACTTTTATTAAAAGAAATAACTACGTCTTTAGAAGTTTCAGGTGTTATAGCAGACAGATGGTACCCCTGTTATACTCACTTTATGACATTAGCTCTCTTTTTTTCCCCCCTATATTAAATAATAATAACGAAAAACATTGGGAAACCCTTGCCAAAGTTGAGGTGACATGCAATGCTTTGTCATTATGTTCAATTCAGTTATTTTAGTATCAAAGCTTGATCAGACATGATGTACCCTTGATAACACAATTTGTTGCAAGCCACTGCCTTCACGGGCCTAAAATTTCTCCTCGGTGATTTCCCTAGAGACTGAAGTGAGGTCTGTAGTTGCCCAGATTGTCCTTTTGGTCTTTTCTGAAGGTGTGTGACAGCTGCTGTTGATGCACTCTCCAGTGCAATATTGCAGATGCCCACAAGAGGAGCAGGAGGAACCACCCAAGGGCCAGATTGGTCTTGGCAACCTCCATGACATCCCAACTCGGGGCCAGCAGCCTCCCTGGACAGTAGGTCAGGTTAGCAGATGGGTCCCCTGTCCCCTGCAACTGGGAGTCTCCCACTGCAATTCCTTGGCACTTCCTCTCCTGCTGGATGTAATGTTGAGGCTCAGAACCTGTGATACTTCCCCAGAGGGTTTCCCCCAGCCCCTTGTTTACCACCAGGGCACCAAACCCATTCTGCGGGTGCTGATCCGTGGGGGCAGACAGAGCCACCCTCTTGCTGATGGAAGCCACAAGCTTCCAGCCTTTGCCTTGGTGGCAGTCCCCATTTGCAGCTCAATCAAACAGCCTCCATCTGCCCCCTTCCTGTGCAGAGGGTGTGCAGACATCTTTCTACAGAGTCCCTGGGGAGATCCTCGTGCTCCCTCTTTCCTCTTCCCTGGTGCTACATAGCCTGCTCACCTCCTCCTGCAGCACCTTAACCTGGCAGGGACAGCCCTGTTGTCAAGCCCACACCTCCACAGATGGGTGAGGAACCTGCAGCTACCTCAGTTTTGAAGATCTGAGCCCAAGCAGCCACACCCAGAGCTCTGCCCAGTTCAAACCATGGCAGGGCTGGTGCAGCGAAGGGCACGGTGTCTCAGCACCAGCTGCAGTTCAGCTGCTGACACCAGCCACATAAACTGCTGCCTCTGCTGGTTGTGCTCTCCACAGGCAAGAAAAATAAGTTATTTTATTGCAGTGGACTTGAGGCTGGGCCTATCTCACCTAAAACTACAGTTTCATTTTATTTCCTTTTTTTTCCCCATATACTGTAATCAATGAGCATTTTTCTTCTAAGGCTCACACAATAACTTCAGCAATGGATAAATCCACTTTTGTTTGAAGCTTCCCCTTACCACAAGTGGTGAACAGGATTCAAAACTACAGCATCACTTAAGTAAGCCAAATTCATCTTCCACTTATTGTAACACGAATGTTTCCATTATTTTCAGTGGAATTTATGCAGTTCTAAGAGCAAAAACAACTGCTAAGATTCACTAGGCAGAGACCCTGTTTTCTGGTGTGTCTGCAGAGGAGCACGTGAACTACAGGGGTTGTAGACACGTTAAACAGTAATTAAAATTTGGCCGCTGATGCAAGTGAGTTGCAAGTGCTAATTTAGGGGAAATTTTAATATCATTTGCATTAAAGTGATCACCATTAAAATCTCTAGAAATTATTTTGCAAGTAATTACACAAACATAATACTTATTAGGTATTAAACACACAGAACGCCATGGTAATCTTTGCATCTTTACCCCAGTGAATAAACATGAATCATTGTGCATCTGTGCAGATTTCTGCCTGATCTCTGCTCTCGATTAAGTGTGTCATAATGTTTGCAGAAACAGAATATTTATCAAATTCCATGCATGCAGTTTACTATAAATTAACACCAATCTATTTTGAATAACGAGATCACCAATTTTTCAAAACATTGCTCTGAGTGTTAAGAGTTCGATAACTCACTATTTTAAGATACTGGGACCTCACTACATTTAGTTTCATAAAAGGAGAAAAATACTTTTCCCAAATTTTATGCAATACTTATTGCCCTTCATCATAGGAGAAAAAATTTGCATGCAAGTATTATTGTGTTTTATTTAATAAACTGTAAATAAAAAAGGGCATTACAAATCACTGGGAATGATTTTTTTTAATTTATATTAACTAATAAAATACAGTACACGTTTATACTTAAGTAATAAAAAACAGAACTCATGCTGTATTTTGTTAGTTTGTATATATATATTTTTATATACACATACACACACATTTCTTTTGATCCTGTTGAAATTTCAATGGTACTGTCTTAGATTAATTCTTAATTTCACTGCATCAGCTGACAGCGCCATGCCCAAGCACTTAATGCTCTAACAGTAGTTCACAGAATCACAGAATGGTTGGGGTTGGAAGGGGCCTCTCAAGATTCAAGTTCAACAATCCCGCTAAAGCAAGTTCATCTACAGCAGGTTGCACAGGAGAGCATCCAGATGGGTTTTGACTGCCCCCAGAGAAAACAACTCCACAACATTTCTGGGTAGCCTGTTCCAGTGTTCTGTCATCTACAAAGTAAAAAAAGCTTTTCCTCATATTCAGAGGGAATTCCCTGTGTTTCAAGTTTGTGCCTGTTACCTCTTGTCACTGGGCACCACTGAAAAGAGTTTGGCCTCTTCCTCTTGATACCAGCCTTTGAGATACTTGTTTGCATCGATGAGACCCCCTCTCAGTCCTCTCTTCTCCAGGCTAAACAGCCCCAGCTCCCTCAGCCTTTCCCCACAAGAGAGATGCTCCAGTTCCCTAATCATCTTCATAGCCCTCCAGAACTGGACACAGCACATTGGGCTGAGTAGAGGGGCAGGATCACCTCTCTCAGCCTACTGGCAATGCTTTTCCTAATGTATCTCAGAATACCATGGGCCTTCATGGCCACGGGGGTGTGCTGGCTCATAGACAGCTTGCTGTCCACCAAGACCCCCAGGTCCTTCTCCACAGAGCTGATCCCCAGTAGGTCATCCCCCAACCTGTGCTGGTGCCTGAGGTGACTCTTCTCCTCTCCTGCAGGAGGCAGGACCCCACATTTGCCTTTGTTGAATTCCACTATGTTCCTCTCTGTCCAACTGCCCAGCCTACCCAGGACTTGCTTAGTGTCAGCACAGCCTTTTGGTGTATCAGCCCCTCCTCCCATCATCAGCAAACTGGCTGCAGGTACCTTCAGTCCCTTCATCCAGGTCAGTGGGGAATGAGTTGAACAGGACTGGACCCAGGAGTGACCCCTGGGAACCACAGCTAGCTCCAATTACACTCAGTGCTGCCAGCCACAAGCCTCTAAGCTGATAAAGAACAAATTTGCCAGAGCTAATTAGAGCACCGGATCTTTTTCCAACAAAAACTATCAAAACTGTCTTTGCAGGCAGCACACTGGGCACATGCATACTGAATCCAAACAAAAAAAAAAAAGGGAATTTCTTATGGCTAGAAGAGCAGGTGAGATTTGCTGAGAACACAATGCATTTGAAGTCATGTGTGGCTTCCTGGGATGAGCATCCAGTCACTCATCACCTATTCTTATAAAAGCTGGTCTGCAGGTTTGGCACTGACTGGGGGAGGGGTGTGGATGTCAGAAACTAGATCAGGAGTAAAGAATAATTTATTCCTGCAGACACCACCATCACTTTTAGCACTGTAATGAACATCCCATTTGGATAAAGGTTTTCGCTTGATGGAGCAAAATATTAATTATAAAAGGCATTTTTTCCCCAAAGATACAAATAATTAGCAGAAGGCAGGGAATGGGGGGAAGAAATAAAGCAATCAAATATATGGATTTTTTTTCCCTTAAAGGTAAGTCAAGACCACAGCTTTTAAGTCAATAAGCTATTCAAATTGCCTATGAACTACTGAAGCAAGAAAATATCTTGATGATAAAATAAATTAGAACAGTATTGTCAATTTCTCTCCACAGTTAACTTAAAATATTCTAAGAATTACCATTAGTAAATGCCAATCCTCTTTCCCTCATTATTGTTATCACCTCTTCCATTCCCACACCATTCCCTCTCCCTTTCTTCCCTGCCCACATAAAAACACAAATGGAAAACTAAATAAGCCAACTCTAGCCCAGAGAAAAAGAAACACACCAGCTAAATCTAAATATACTGGTAAATGAGAAAAATGTCTACAATGGAAGAGAAGGGTGGCACATTGGGTTTTTAATTTGTTTGATGGTTTTGTTTTGTTGTTGTTGGTTTGGGTTTGGTTTTTTTTGAACACAAAAGGTGGTCATGGGAATGTGTTTTAATTCACAGTATGCTGCATAAAACAAATTCAAGTGGGTTTTAAACATTAATGAGTTGTTAGATTTATGTATTACCCCTCTCAGTACTATCCCCCCCAAAATGGATGCCAGGCTTCATGTAAATATAGAGCCAAAATAAAACTGATCCATCATCAGACAAATTAAATTGTCCTTAAAATATAAGGACTCCTGGAAATGATGAGGAAGAGAGAGTTCTGACAGTCAGACAGATTAACAGTGTGATAATAAATTAAACATAAACCTCCAATCCCAGCTGCCAGTGATCTAATGGTCACTCAGGGACATTGCAGAGCTTTAACATCTGGTGCAAAGAGGGCAAAATTACCACTACACTGGCCTTTCACCTTCTAAAGACACCAGGATTGCATATGGCACGGCTGCATGTGTGCCAGATGCTCATTTCAAATGTGCAACAATCCCTTCCTAGCAAACCCACACAGTTTGACTTTGACTTCAGTACAAGTTAAATCACAACGATTTTTAAAGAAAACAAACCCAGAACACTACTTTTCCCATATAATATTTCCTACCTGGGAGATCTATACTTAGATAAGAGAGGTACTTGTTTCACTGCAGGTCAAATGAGAGGGCTGGCCATTAAGTCCTGGGAAAAAGCTTTGGAAAGCATTGTATAACAGTTGGCTCTCTTTAGCACATTTTCAGTATAACCCTTTCAAATGAAAATGGCTATGCATGAAAGCACAAAGTTGCAATTTAAAAAACCAGTGCCACAGCATACAAAAATAATGACGTCCAAACCAATAAAAATGTAAATCCAAATTTAATGGGAGATTAAATACACAGGGAAATTAACATTAAAGCAACAATTTTATCTTGCACACGATATATTATGATTCACTCTCTCTTAATATTTAGGAAAAGAAATGTGTCTAAAAGATTGACTGACAATACAATATACCCATTGTGCCCAGCAGTACTGCAGCATTTAATCCTTATATAATGGTATATTTCTATTCACCACCAAAATTATACCTTATATCAACATGACAGTACTATATCACACTGGAAGTACTTGCTTTGAATAAGCCTGACCTTCATCAATAAGCATGGGAATATTGGAGGATTTTGTCTCTTTTTGGTTTACTTTTCCTTCTTAAGGCAGTACACTTTTCTGCATAACTCAAACTCTCCTTTGTTATTTAGCCAACTATTAACTGCCTTTCAAACTGTTAATTCTAGTAACTGATTCAACTCATTAAGCAGAAATTAGTGGCACAAAGTAGTAAATTCTTAACCATGCCTTCCTAAGCTGAACAAACAAATCCCACCCCTACAGGCCCATGACTGTTTCATACTACACAGCAGTACAGCTTCATTTCAAACATGTATCTGGAGTAGCAAGACTTCTGTGAGAACTTCATGCATAAATCACTTCGTGGAAAAGGCAATTTAAGACTAGGTAATTCCTTTCCAGGAATTGCATAAAAGCTCAATTGTCTTCTCATTATGAATTTTTTTCTCACAATTTACTGCATTATTTGTGCAGCACCTTACATAATGAAAATACATTGGGCCTAGATAACCATTTGTTAATAGCAAGTCATAAAAAGAAAAACAAAAATTTTCTGCTGTCTAAGAATTGCAGACAAGCACGGGAATATTTGCTTCCATGCCAGAGCTGGTGGTAAGATAGGCATTTTGTTAATCACATCAAATATGATTTCTTTTCCTAAACTTGCCTCATCAGAACTCGGCTGACTCCCCCAGAAGAAGAGATTGATAACCTAATTTTTAACACTTCCTCCTTTTTGGGGAGATGATGAAAAGAAGGGATATGTAGGAGGTTTTTTGGGGGAAAAAGGACCTGCAAAATTCTAATTGTTAAACTTGAGGGACCTTTTAGGACACAGTGGTCTACAATTTTGTTATATATACACACAAAATATATAGGTGTTCTGCATTAGAGATTAACTCCAATACACATATAACAGCATTGTTGGGCACAATATATATTAATTTTTGAGAAATATATATATATTTTGCATAGTTCAATAAAGTACTTTCCTGCATCACTATCAAAAATTATTACAAGGATACAATTACCTCATATACTGCTCAGTTAACTCAGATGTTTATTACTGTGGTATCATCCTCACATTGTTTCTAAATGTAGTCTCCAAGCAAAAAAAATTTACACTATGCCACTTCCAGCCAGGAGTAAAAGTCTGCTGTAATACAGGTCTTAATTCCTTTATTCCTGACTTCCAGTTTATTTGAAGATATATTCTGAATTTCCATTTTCTCTATTTATTCCTTTCAGTCTTGCAAATTGTCACAGTTTTTAGCTTTCACAGGCTTTTGCATATGCCTTGCAAATCAGGTGCATTCCAAATTTATGTCATTAAGGGTTTTGGGAAGAATGGGAAATGATGCCCCATGCCAAACTTTGAAGCCTAACTGCTAGTAAGCCATTAACCAGATGGAGAACTCCACTAGTAACAAGACAGAGGTGATCACTGATCAAACCATGATTTTGCAGTTATCATGCATTATCCTCCCAGACCTTACAACGCTCAAGTGTGCTTTGCATTTAATATTTTAAAATATTTATGTTCAAAGTATCATACAACTGAAGGTAAAAATTTGGATAATGTGTTTGTCAAACTGGAAGACACTTAATCTGACTCCCAAGGTAACTCCCCATTATTCAAGATCACCCAATTAGAAGCCCACAGTACTGGTGGGGTTTCCTCAGCAAGAACATATTCTGGCCTGAACCACAAAATAAAAGAATTTTGAATTGACAGCAGGAAGGAAGAGGCTATAACAGAAATGAAAACTAACCAAGTTTTTAGCATCTCTTGATGGTTTTTATTTTATTCTTGTGCTATGGTTTCTTGTGGAATCATATTACTAACGGAATGCTTGGCACATGAGCTAAACGCATGAGACAACATCTGGATGTTACATTCCATTTAATAGCATTTGCAGAAATAGGCTGTTGGGATGAATCTCTCTCTCTCTCATGGTGAGAATGTCTCCATTTTATTTTACTATTGGGCTCCTGTATAAAAATGCCTGAATAAAGAGCCTCCATGTATCAGTTGAAGGATGTATACAAGGAGGTAGCAAGTTGTCTTCTTCTATATGTTTTTGCTATATTAGAAAAACCATACCTACAGCATATTTAGCGTACTATAATGCTTTAAGATGAAACTCAGTACAGTACCAAGCTCAAGAGAGGTGAAAAATGCTAGTGAAGTTCTAATATCAAGCACTTTTCATAGCCCTTTGGCTTCCATGTGCCTCCTCACATCTGCAGAATATCAGAAAATCTGAACACTTCTAGACTATGTCCTGAACAACATAATCTGTCAAAATGGGGAATCAAGACAGCAAAATGAGATGACATCCAATTACTTACACTTTCTCACTCTGACTGCTGCCAATTTTTGGCCAATTTTTGTGGCACTGTAGTTGTTCTATCAGAAAGTAATCCCAACTTTATGATTTTCTCAGAGTTAACCACCCCCTATGTAACTAAGCTTTCAAGTGCACAATGTATTTTCAAAAACTACTATGCCTATCACAATTTATAGTCCCATTCTAAGCTTTTTCAATACAAATACTAAAAGAAGTATAATGCTGTAATGGTTATAACACTCATCTACTTGATTTTGGCTTTTTCTTGTTATTACTGAGTTTACTTTAACCTCTATACATAGAAGCTTCTGTGATGAAAATATAGATATTTCATGTTTCAGATAAGTAAATCAGGGAGTGGTGAGTGCAACAGAGGTGAGGAAACAACTGTCTTTGTTATGTAGGGATCAGGTCTAACACTCCTATTATGGGAGGGGTGTGTGTGTGTATGTATTTAGGGGGAAAGCAAATATTTTTCTTATGGTTGTAGACAGTATTCCTACTTCTGACTGTGACAATCTTTTTTTTTTTTCTTCTTTCTAATTTATATATATGCCAGAAAGATCCCACCTAGCATCACATTAAAATAACCAGGCAAAAAGAAAATCCAACCCAAGAGCAACAACCTATCCATGATGGGTTTCTGGGGCTTTTTTAGGAGACAAACAAGTCTTTGTCTTATGCAATTCCATTATCCATTATGGAAAAGAAAAAGACCAAGGCCTCCCAAACACCAGACACCAAAGAGCTGTGGCTGCAGGACTGATTACTGCCCTAGGAACAAGACAGGAACACCTTCAGGAACATATTCAAAACCCCCAAGTCCATCACACTCCGCTCTGTGTAAGAGCTGATAGCTTTTGTCACAAGTTCTGTAGTGTGAAGAGGAGTGGGAGATGAGGGAGCACAAGGAAAGCAAACACAAACGACATAAACCCACAGTGCTTTGTAAAATCATTTCTATCAGGCATCTGAATACACAAGGATAACATTGAAATGGAGAGGTTAAGGATAAAGTATGTGAGCTAGACTATCTCTGTGCCCTCATATTTCATATTTAGCTACAATACGATTTTCAAAGTTATCACTTCAGCCTTTCCTTTTTGTTGTCACTGGGCATCCAAATCTTTACTGCAGTCAACATGGCACTCCTGAACAAAGAGAGTATTTGTCAAAGACTGGGGACAAAAAAAATAAAAATGAAAATGTGCTGTGCTAGCTGAGATGCATGTAAGAACCTGGATGAGAATTTTAGGTACGTGTGTGAAGAGCAATTACTACACTTAGGGACAAACAGGTGATCACAACAAAGAGCTACCACAGCTTAATGAGTTATTGTTTGTTAGCTGAGCAATAAAGCCTGAGCATACACAAACTCCCAGCTTGCTCCAAATACAAAGACTGGTGTTTTCACCACTGGACGTGCAGCAGCAGGCCTGCTCTCAGCCTGCCACACCTCACTCCTGACCTCCCATCTCTGAATGATCTGTCATTAACATGCAAACATCGTGTTAGAGCTTGTGCGTTTAGTCGGGCACACTTCAGTAGGTGCCCTTGATCTTTAAAGTACCTGATTTCTGCAAGAAAAAACAAAACAATATCGCTTCAGAAGCGTTTCAACAGCAGATGCCATTTACCACACACAGATCAACCTGAACACAGGGTATCAATACATCTCTCTCCACGTTGGCCCCCTCGAGATAAAGAAAACAAGAACTCAGCACTCATTTATATGAATACCAAAAGCACAAGGAAGAAGAAAGTTGTTGAAAACAAGATTTTTTCCTTTGCGAGCTCCTAAATTTTTTATAATCATAAGAAAGTGAGATTTCAAACCTCATTTTACATAATCATACCCTCACCTCCACATTTTCTGTGAATCTCTTGATGTAGATAATTTGCCTTTGTACAAACTACTTGTGTACTCCAGCAACAGATCATAATAGAAAGAGGCAATAATTCCAAAATTCTTCCTTTTCAATTCAATAAATCAGTTTTCATAACTGTATTTCAAGAGATTTTAAGAAATAAAAGCAACATATTATTTTACAATGTCAGTTTCTAAAAAACACCACACACCTGCTGTAATTTTAGTGTGCATTTTCCAATCATTTAAGAGTAATTATTTTTAAGTTACACATTAGCCATTATAATACCATTAAAAACGCTCACATGTTAAGAGCTATAGACAATTAAAATATTTTAAATTTGCAAACATTATATCTTGGACGGTACTTGGTTGCAGTAGAATAAAAGTGGCTGAGAGTTGAAAATTAAAAACATTTCACATGGGAAATCTAGATTTTAGTTATTTATTGGTTTTGTTTCAATAAACAAAAAAGTGATGCTCTATCTTTTCATTCTTACTTGTCCTCAGATTAACTGCTGAGAGTTCAATTGCAAACACTACTTGAATTTGGCAACTTCTGGCACAGATTAAGTCATTTCTTTGAAGAAATGAAGGAGCACAGATAAAATTCACTTCTGCATTTCTCTCACATACAGTAATGCCATCAATAATACATGCTCAGAGACTATTGGGTTTCTATTTTATGCACTATGAATAACCAGCTCTTGTAATTGTATTGCAATCAGGATATTTTAGAACAGAAACTTTTCATAGCTTCATTATCAGTGACATCAAAGGGGGGGAATTGGGGAATACCAACACTGGACAAGGCAATCATCTCACTCAAGTGAAGCAAAATTTAAGTTTTCATTACTAAAGATGGTTAGCAAATGTTTGTCAGACAGAACTAACACCGGTTTAGGTTGTATGAAAAACCACAGCTAGAGCTGGTGTATGAAAAGGAGCTCCATGGAAGAAAGATGGGATGGAGACAGAGGGACTGGGATTCGGGCCTCAGGAAGGCAGCTGACCTTCCTGAGGCTGCCTGGCACCTGGAGAGAAGCACTGGGGCTGCAGGTGTTTCAGAAGAAGGCACTAAGCCTGGCATGCCAGTCAAGTCCAAGTTTTGAGACAAGTCAACTTGGTGAGCAAGTGAGCTTGACAAACAGCAAAGCTGCCTGGATCTTGTATTACAGTGCCTAATCTTTTGCCACAAGATTTTTCTATCCCCTTTCCATTTGACTTTTTGTTTAGTCCCCCTCACAAGCCTTCAGCTTTTCGCTGGTACAGATTCTTCCCAGGTCCCAGCCAGTTCCCCCTCTCCACAAACTACACCATCATGAAAACTTGGACTTAAGTCTTCTCAAAAAAAAAAGTAAATAGCATTAACACCAACCACCTGGCCTTCTCAGAGATGGAGCTACCTGGAGGCTGCACCTTCCAGCCCTGCATAGACACAGTGCATGGCCAGCACTTCAGTACAGGCTGAGCTCCCTTTGAGAAAGAGCTCAAAACAGAAACGTATCTGTCTTTCACTGCAGAATGGACAGGGTAGGGGGTCTTTTACCTGACTGACACACAGGGAAGGGAACACCATCATACACCAGGAAGAAATACATGGATTTGAAATGCAAAGCTCTTCACCATACTGTCTGCTGGGATTGTAACACTCCAGCACTCTTTTCTTGGAGTAAAAAAAAACAAGTTATACTGGATCCTTACAACACTGCTCCTCTTGAGTTTCAAACTTCCTGTAGCTTATTAGCACTAACATTGATTTAAAATGCTTTATTGAAAGCAGTGTTTCTTAAAAGGTACTTTCGGTGAAGTTTATTTCCAGTGCACCTACTGTCAAGTATTCAGATGTTAATCACAAAATTTTCCGTTCCTAAACCTCTTAATTCCTGGGCAACTGTGTAAAGTTTGAGGTAAAGAGAGAATCTGAAAGTTTCAGTATGTTTGCCCATGGATAGGAGCCTGAAGAAATTACTGCTAGTAAACAGACCATATGATATATTTAAAGCATCCATAAATACTGGTTTGAAGTATTTTAATTAGCATTTGGGATTCTTAATATTACTGACTTCCTGGTGCCACCTTCAAACTTTTGCTTTGTAAAACAAGTATCATTCCTTTCAGTCTAAATCCTCCTTACTAGCATTGGGAAAAACATTTGGCCACCAAGTTCTAAAAGACTGAAAATACTTTGTACGAGTGAATTTCCCTTCAAGAAAGAAACAACCCTCAATCAATAACAAACCTGGAAGGAATTACAGAGCCTGCTTATGCATTAACCAGTAACAGACATCAGAAGTCTTACATCTGCTTGTATACATGGGATTACTTTATGATCAGCAGTAATTTTTATTCACAGAGGTTACTTCCCCATAGACAAATGAATTAAGGTGAATTGCATTCTATTCACTACCCTTCTTCCACTATTGAATTCAAGAAATTCCATCTTTATCTGCTGAATTACTTCCAAAGCAGAAAACCCCAGTATTAGCATCCAAACCTCAAAATTTTCCTTTTCCTAATGTCCTGACCCCATACAGAGGCTGATTTAATGTAAACTAAATATGTAAGTAATAATTATAATAAGTCTTCAACTATTAAGCCATCTTAAGAAAAAATAAATTCAGGAATTAAACCATTTCATTTGATTGTTTTCATGAGAAAACCTCACATCTGTATCATGGAAAAACCAAACCACAAATGTGCACTATAGGTAGTATTTCCAATGGCAGTGATAATATGACCTAAACAACAGTGCACAATTATTTAGGGCTGTCTTTAAGCCCCAAGAGCAAAGTTATGTAAAAATTATTTTTCCTCAGTGCATCTTCTGGATGTTTTGCTCATCGAAAAAAAATAAATAAATTATTCTTTCCAAATGAATGATTTTGGATACTCTTGCTATAGTATTTCTAATGCTGGTAAAGTCTGGACATTTTTGGAGTTTTTATTTATTGAAATAAGTGTCTGTGGTTTTTTGGGTTTTTTTTCAATTTATATTTTGTTCCTTAAAAAGTCAGCAGGAAAGTTTTATAATGATTTTTTTTTCTGACAAAAATATATTTTTGCCTTCAAAATCTATATATGATAAGAATCAAGTAATCATTGGCTTTTTACAAGAATGTTTTTGTCTGTTTCCTTTACTACACAGCCACATGTCTATTTTGATTAGGTTTTAGCACAACCTTTATCCTGAAGTAACACTTTCTTACAGATATACAAACTTATTTTATATATATTGTCATGCTCCAATTTCCCGTGCAGAAAAATAAAATCAATACCAATGCTCCTAAACTCAAGAAAATGAGATTGTTTATGATGTCCTTCATCACAAACAGAAGACAGTGATCAACAGCAGACCAGCAGAGATCAGGATGGAGCATTTCTACATTTGTCAAGCAGAAAGAATATTCAGTCTCTAGTCTTTTCATTACTGATGTCCATAAAATTTGAGGAGAGCATGGAAGGTAACACAGAACAAGCAGAAGAAAGGCAAGACACAGGTCCTTACTACCCATCACTAATTTTTGCTACTTTTCTACACATCAGAAAATGCACAGGCAAATATGTACTAGGATCTACAGGAAGGGGAAAAAAATGCTTTTCAGGAATAGGTCTATAAAAGAGGAGAACTTTCAGTGCTGTACAGTTTTAGGCTGTACAGGACACCTAAGGTTGGCAGTTCCTCTGCTACAGGGGAAGTTCAAAGGCCATGATCTCCTCTGAAGCAATAGGCAGCTGCTTAAACACATAGAGGAAGAGCTGCATCTTACAGACATTTCTTCCTGAACAACAACTACTAATGCCAACTAACATGTTATCCAGTTAACGTGCTCAAAGTGGCCAGAAAACAACATCCTGTTTTGTTTCTCAATGGGAATGCGTTCTTTGGAATGCTCCAAGAGTCTCTTCCAAACTTTGGCCTCAGTCACAGCCCCAGAAAGCATTCCCCTTCTCATAAGCCCTTTCTAGCAACATTGGAAACTTTTCCTCACAGGACAGTACAGTTTCTCTTCTGATCAACTGTGCACACACATGGGCTAAGTAAAACAAAGATTTTTTTTTTCTTTTGCATAATGCCTAATCTATAACATATCTTCACATCAAGCCACAAGTTGGGCTATGTGCCACTTGTACTTTCTTAATCCAAGTTGCAGACCACTTTCTGCAGATACATTCCATGTAATTTGGCATCAGCCTGTAGCTAAGAAATTTTCCTGAGCCTTCTCTCAAAGCAAGACATTTTCATGTAACAATATCAGCTCTAAAGAGGAACATCAGAAATTATCTTAAGCTATCCCTTCTTGGCTATAAACCTGCTTTTTATGCTCAAAAATTTGGCTTCACTAAGTACAGTCCAGCATTGCTTTAACTTCCTACTTACTTCCTTTAAGAGATTTCAATGAAAAAAGTTAATAACTGAAGTAACATAGTGTGTGACAGACTTACACAATACAGAAATGTCTCTTTGTGTACAACCTCACACTAGAAGCCCCTGCATAAGTGTTGCTTGCAAACAACTTCAAATTGAAAAAATTCCCCCTGTAAGGGCTATACCTGATTATACCACAGTATAATCAGTATTATACTGATTACACCAAAGAGCAACTAATTGTACACATGGTATCGTCTGCTCTCTTTAAAATTAGTAGGTGCAGCCAAGTCACTGAAAAGACCATGAATGTGTTTCTAATAGAAAAGCATAAAAGTAGTCTTAGTCCTAAACTCTTCCCTCATCTAGACCCAGTTGTAATAAGCAATCATTAATAAAATGCACTGCAGAAACCTATCGCTTTCAGCGTTTAGGAGCCCCTTTATTTTCCAGAGAGTTATGGAACTGTCATAATGGGCACGAACAACCTTGTCCATAAAGCAGAAAGCCAAGCATTAGGTGTGTGGTTGATCAGTAAATATCATTAAACCCAGAGGCTTATATCAAAGACCTCTCAACTGTAAGCACAGGAAATAATCAGTTAAAGAAAAAAAAAACAACAGACAAATTCTGGCAGGGTACGGAAAAAACTCTGTTTCAATCATCATACATGTTTTGAGATCAAACATGTGAGAAAAGCCTGATTCACTTGAGATTCAATCTGGAAAAACAGGGTTTTTTTCAGTGGACATGAATCAGAGTTCCTTGGAAAAACTTATGAAGATGGTGCTCCTGGGTTCCCTCTGTAATCAGAGGAAACAACCCTAATTGTCTCCCAGAGTGCTTCTCTCCAACTGCTTTGAAAACGATGAATCCTGCCCTTAGTGCCCATTAGACAAGAGCACTTCCTTCTTCCTCAAGTGGAATGACCTCCTGAACCTCAGAGCAGCACAGCCTCCTGTTGTGAGCTGCGGGACCTACACCACTGAGGGTCTTAGAGAACTTGCTAAACTCCTGACTGTACTACAGAAAAAAACAAGTCTGGGGTTGGTGATTAAAGCCAAGGGTGATGTATGAGGAGGAGTCAGGACACCTCAGGTTTCTGTTACTGGTTACTGAAGTTTATATATAAAATGCAGCAGTAGTCTTGCAAACAATTTTCTGTGCTAGGAACAAGGAATTCAAGCACATTAAAGCCTATTCTATGATATAAAAAAATATCTTCCTTATAATACAATATTTGAATGGAAAAACAGTAATATAAAATGCAATCACACGTGACATATTTTACTGTCCTGTCATGCAAAAATCCCCATTAGACATGGAACACCATTAGTCATTCCTCAAAATCCTTTTTTCATTTTGTACATGAGCAGTTGTAGTGGACTGATAGGGATCTCCAAGACAGGTTCCCAAATCCCAGTCTAGCTGTCTTTGTTGTTGGAGTTATTGCTGTGAGGAATGATGGCAGCACATACTGCATTTTACCTTCTTTTCTAATATATGCCTATAGACTACCTCCATCTGGTACAAAAATTAGAGTATAAATGTTATTAACTGAAGTGCAGCAAGGTGACTGTGAACAAGACTCCAGTGGTTTAAGTATCAAAGTCTGCCACTCTTGAATGTGATCTGACCCTATGATAAAAGAGGCCTTGGTTTCTTTTGGGGTATGGAGTTCAGCAGTTTTTCAGATCACAGTTTCTACTCTCTCAGAGCACTGATTTTAAACAAAGGAAACATTAAATCTGATATTATGCTTATCACTCTAGTAACATCCCTTTGATAAGCACATTGCCCTTGGAAAGAATAACATCAAGTAAAAAGTTGAATATTACAGAACTTATAATCTTGTTTGACTATAACACAAACATTTAAACTGTAGAAGTATGGTTTAAAAATAGGAAGGAATTTTACTTAAGCAAAGATCATAACTGTTTCATTTTCCTTAAAATACCATACAAAGTTCAAGTGGAATTGAATTACGGAGAGATACAAGAGCACTTGCAACAGAAACCAGCAAGAGAGAAACAGAAACAAGGGAATTACTGTGCATTATTCCAGTTTGTTGTACAGATGCCCATGAAAAACACCCTTTAATAGCAGTTGTTACACAGAAGTAATGCTTCTTCAAGATGTCACTGTTGGTGTTAATCAAGTGCACTCTTGCACTTTGGAAAATACGTATCAAAGACAATTTATCATCATGTTCCCCTAGATTCTACTGTTCTGAAAAAGTCTTTAGTATATTGGCTAAAAAACAGCAGGACCAACACAAACCAAACACACCACTGCACACGAATCAGTGAAAAAAAAAATAAAAATCCAGGATATTCTAGAGTGATTTAGACATTCAGGATCACATGGTAAAACTCTGCAGCCATCCAAGTGGGGCATAATTAAGAGTATCCAAAAGAGCTTTGGAGAAAAACCAAAGTCAAACAGGTCTCTAAAAAAAAACCTGTTTAAAAAAGAAACACTTACTGCATATGCCATGGTAATCTTTTGCACACTGTATGATCATCTATTCTCCTATCAGATACAGGGGATAATTATTTATTCAGACAAGGGACAATGCACACTTGCAAAAAGAAGCAAATATTTAAGTATTCAGGCCCTTACACATAAACCTGCCTATCAGGTTGTATCCTTGATTTAGAACAAGATCAACTTGCTTTAGGTTCTGCTCAACCCTTGCTAAAATTGCTTGATAATAAGGCAGTAATTTGTTTGCCTGTTCAGGATTTTAAGAGAGATTAATCTGCTAGTGGCATTTAATGGAAATTAAATCACAGGCATATTAAAGGATAATTGGGAAGCATCAAAGGAATTGCTCAACTATAGTCATGCACATCCTGTTCTTCAAAATTACAGTACCAGAGACTTGTCAGAGTTTCTTTGAATTTCTCTGTAAGGAGAATGCAGTAGAATTTGGTGCCTGAAAGTCAAAGCAGAAAGTGAGCATTGAAGACTAAATTACAGAACACAGCTTGCAGCTGGCTGCTTCACAGAACCACAGAGCAATTGCTGAGGGAATTGGGCAGCAGTGTGTCCATCCTCAGACAGGAATGGAGCAGGGAGCACAGCCAGAATACAGCAGGACCAAGGCCAGGCACATGGGAGACAGTCATTGTTAAACCCTTGGTGTTTTTATTCTGTCCTACCAAGGACATTCCAGCTCTTTTGAGTTATTTAAACAGTTGAATGGTCTAGTTTATGTCATAAAAAAACTCAATCTGTTAGTGTTTGAAAAGCATTTTGGTCAGTCTCAGGACTGCTTGACTGAAAAAAAAAAACCCACCTTAATACAGGCTTCCCCACAGATGTTAACTCTTTCATGACTGCATATTCAGTCTATTTGATATAGACTACTGATACTTTTATCTCCTTCACATCTTCAGATAACCAAACTCTTCTGAAATTTCAGTTGAAAGAGACACACAAGACTATGTATCTAATTACCCGCCTCCTGAAAATTATTTGCAGTCTTCTCAAAACACAGAAACTTGATACAGCCCTCTTTGATACCCTTGATTATTAACAGAGAGCAGTTTTAATCCTGATTAAATAATGAAACAAATCTGAGACAAACCCGAGACAAACCTAAAAACACAGGGAAGCTCAAGTAAGTGAAAAACTTTCAACAATTATTTCGGCCCCATGTTACATGGCACATCATTGTTTTAACACCTCTACACTAAAAAAAATAAACATGTTTTGAAGCAGAACTAGTTCACTTCAGTCAAAGCAGAAGGATGATAGCCTGAGGGTAGAATGAAGGTAAGCTGCACACAATAAAGAATATCACAAACTTTTTCATGCAAGTTTGATACTTGGGAGGAGAAAGGTGGGGCAGAAGGCACGACTACTCTTCTGCATGTGTGAGGCCTGGCCCAGGGCAAAACCAGCTGTTGTTTGGGTAGAACCTCCTCTGATGGTGGTACCCAAGCAAGCCAGACATGTGACTTTCAAATAAGATGGATAATACACCTGTGAGTCTGCACAGCCTGGTTAGAACAGGTGGATGCACTTTCTTGTGTTTTCTTGCAAGGTGCACGAGCAGTGCTGCTTTCCCCTTACAGCTCAGTACCTTCCTTGCTATTTTGCTGTAAATGGCAACTTGTCCTCTGAAACAAACATCCAGGTAATAAACTGAACTTCAGTAAGAACAAAAAGCCCAACTAGGAAAATGCCAACAAATATCACTATATTTAAACAGAATGAGGTTTGGAAATTGCATTCCATTCATTTGCTTTTTAGCAACATAACACTGACTACAAACTTGAGCAAGCACAGCAAGGCTTCCTTAAATCTTATCCCAATGCAAGCAGCACACTCACGGATGGTCATCAGCTTGCACACCATATGCACAGGGAGGAGAGTTACAGGTCAGGAATGCTGTGCATTGGCAGGATTATGTGGGAAAACGCATATGGCACCTGCTAACGCCCTACAGGCACTTTCCTACACCCTACTCCTTCAAGAACACTAAATAAACAAGTTAAATTCCTTGTTCTGAGATATACAACTTGCGGGTGGGCAGATTGCTGTGCCTATATGGTGACTCACTGAAGTCAGTGTGGCCCTGTGCAGGTGCTGCTGTCCATATGCATGTAGTAAACTGCAGGCTCAGAGCTTATTCTTACTGTTATGTAAAAAAAAAAAAAAAAATCAAAGGCATAAAAAGAAGAAAAAGAAACTGGTTTGCACTTTCCCTGCAGTCTAAATAAATTACTGTTTTGGAGAGAAATAACAGAACCGATCCTAGTTCAGTTTCTCCCTGTACAGATGCCCGGAGAAATGTCTCCCCAGAGTAGCTTGAGAAAGGCAGCAGCAGATCATATTTTTGCTTGCAAACTAGAGATGTTGGAGTAATGGTAATCTAGTCAGAGTAAACTATGAAGAAGCATGATTCAGTGCTGCTGAATCTATTTTGACTTATTTATGTAGGCATGGACCCGTACAAAGAAAAGACCTTGGCTGCAATCTGCCTCGCTTTGTCAGGTCCTCCAAGTCTGGCTCGGGGAAGGCGTGGGAGTGGCATAAAGCAGACAGCTGTTCCTGTAATCTTCCCTAACCTCCTGTTTCGTAACTAACTGTTAGGTCACATTATACCAAAAGCACACTGTAAGTATTACCTTTCAAAGCAACTCGGACTATACAGTTGTTGCCACAAAAATACTGTAACGCTGGCACGGGGCAGACAAAGCAGAGTTTCTACAGTCTGAAGAAGAAAGAAAATGGGTCAGAAGCCCTGTCTCTTCTCACAATGCCTCTCAAGCTTTTAGAAAATACAAGTCCCATCTTAGCCACCTGAGTTCTCAGTTCTGAGGCTGGAAGTCACAGGCTGTAGACTCATTAAAACAAAATGTTTTAGCATGCTGCCTGCTTTGTATGATGCCAGTTCATCACCTTAGCATTGATTCAGAAGCCCCTTCCCATGAGCCAGCAAAGACTTCCAGAACTTTTTTCATCAGTTTTCGCATTTAATTACTTAGTCTCATTTGCTGCTTTGGTGTTTGAGAAACCTCAGGAGACAGCAAAGCTTAGTGTCATGACAGAAGCCATTTTCAAAGCAAGATTATCTCCCCACGCCACCCCCCCTTCCCTCCAATTGCATATAATTTCCAGGTTTTAAAAGAAAGAAAGAAAAAAAAAAAAAGAAACCAACAGAAAGGAACCTAACCAGCATCCAGGCACATATCAACCTGATATTAGGGATGAAACATCATTATTCTGCACCCCCATGCTGCCCCAGAATTCTTATGTGGATTTCCAGTACAGGCACATCTTCAGAACAGTTTTCCTCCAATAACATCTGTCATATGACAGAGATAGCAAAGCTCTTGCATTCACAGATAGCCAAGTTAAGCAGCAACCTTTGCAGCCTCTTCCACATTTCATCTTTGCAGCAGATATTACGCAACCAGACACTTTCCCATCACATGTGAAGCTAACATACTGGGAAATTTATTCTTTTCCCACTCCAACATATGCCTGACAGATAATGCAGAGATGCCAGAGCAGACCATGACTCCAGTCTGTCGTGGTTTCACAGCACAAGAGCGGCTCAGAAAGACCACATACAATTTTTCTGCCACGTTGTGTATTGAATATATGTTGCCCAAATGAATAAGCCTTAGAAGTTTTTGCTTCACTAGGTTTTTAACAGCCAGAATAACACTTGTGGATTAGAAGACAGTTTGGGCAGGCTTAGCTGTGACAGCACAGCAGAGCAGAGACCACAGACCTGCGTGCGGCCTCAGCCAGCATTCCTTCCCCTTGCCTGAAGAGTAATCCGTCATGAAGGCTTGTTTGATTTCCATAATAGAAAACAGTTCAAGAATATAGCAAAATATTTTCCAGCCACTTGGTTGAAACTGAGCATTTTCTAGTTTAAAAAAAAAAAAAAAAAAAAAAAGCTGAAGTATTTTGTGAGAGTCTGTTAAGCCCATTGTTTGGGGACTACTTTTAAGCCCCTGTTCTTCAATTTCCTGAGTAGTGCCTTACGCGGCAGGTTGTAATCACTTCCATACTTCACAATATTTTAAATATGCCTATTTCAATCTACAGTCATAAAAAAAAAGAGGGCTAAAACAGTGAACTACAGCAAGTTTGATTTTCTACCCATTAGCCATTTTAAAAACAATATGGAAAGGGTATGACCTGCAACAGCTTTTCTCTCCCAGCTCCTTTTTAATGATGTTTTACATAAAAAAAACCACTTGAAAGAGCACAGAGTTTAAGATGTCTTTTCTGTTAGATATTCACTGAACAACAAAGTTGGTAAAAGTTAAAATTTCTTTCTTTTTTCTCCTCCCAGTAACTTCTTTTTCTCCAAGTGAAGGAAATGCCTTCCCTCCCCACCCACCCCCCTTCTGGAATTGGAGCTTTTATGAGCTAAAGATGCAGAAGAGTATCAAATCATCCACTAAATCTCAGTGCTGAAGAGGAAGAGAAAACAAAAGCTTTATTGTGTCTGTGATTCCTCCTCCCTTCTGAACCAAAAGCTTCTTAAGGAATTTTTGGTTTTTATTAAATGATAAAAAAAAAATTCAACCATAAGTTTTATCTATTGGTGTCTTAAAAAGCAAAAAACAATCTAGATTTTTACAAAACATAAGCAGGATGTCAGAAGAAATAAATTCAACATTCTTAAGAAAATGAAGTAATTTGAAGGCATAAACTACATACAAGCAAATCGATGTATGCTCCTGTACATGTCTATCTTTCAAAATTTAGGCACAATTATCAACATCTTTAGGTAAGTACAATGACACTTAAAATATTTCTGTTTCAGAGCTTTTGAACTCAATTTTAAACAAAATTCATAGCCCAAAGCAAAAGATCTTGAATATACTGTGAATAAGTGCAAGAAAGAGCAAAAGTGGTTACGTTTTATAGTGACCCAGTTAACGCTTCTTTCTCCATGAAAACCTTCATAAATAGGGTGCACCATGTTTCTAATATTCAGAGAAACAGGCTTCAAGCATATCACTCATCTCTTATATTGGTCTGCCATCTGTAGGTCGCTGAGGAAATTCTTTACTCCTGGCATTTCAGACTGCTTTGTTCATTAGTTTGCATTTTTGTGTAGATAGAAGCGTTGCCATGAGTAGTATCCTGTACACATCATAAAGAGCTGATTAGCAAATCATCCCAGATACGGGATCATCATTAGAGATGTAACACTCTCCATGATGCACAGTTGGTCTGTCAGCCTCGGCTCTAAGGATTATTAAGGTGCAAACTGGAGCCTCAGCAAAGGCCATGTGTAGCTTCTCAGCCCTGTGTCTTTAGGCATCTTTGCTATGCCAAATTGTACTTTTATTGTATATATATTGTACTTTTATAATTGTACTTTTATTATATATATATATATAAATATAAAAGTGTGTACACACAAACACATTCTTACATCCCACATGATTTCTCTGTAGGTTTTTTCCAAGCATCACACAAAAGGTTTTTTAAGGATACTGCATGAATAAAAGAAAAATCCAACAGCCTTATGATGCAAAATACTCTTTCTGCTTTGAATGTCCTCAGTCAACCTTAGCTGCAATTAGTTGTGAGCACTTGGATTCTGAAGCGAGCCGGAACTGCTGCGTCTGCATATCATGTTCACAGATGTCACTTAGACTGCTCAGTAGGAACAAGTGTTCCTTTAGAGATTACTCCCTTTCTATCTGTTAGGATAGAAGAAGATAAAAATAACTCCAGAATAGTTGAGACAAGGCACAGGTAGAAGGCTCAGTGTCTGGATCTCCCAGATTTGGGCAGGTTGTCTGGCACATTTCAGGGTGTAAATTAAGTTATGGTCCACTGGGATTGTGGTGTATCACACCACACCAGCACAGACACAAAAAAATTCTCCTTAGAGTCATGTGTTCTGCACTGCAGTGACAAGCTATTTGAGGATAAACTGCCTAGAGACACTTTCCTTCCATATTTCCCAGCCCTTCTAGAATTAAAGGCAAAGGACTCTTCAGGGTTACACACTGGTGAATAGTTTCATGTGATATGAAGTTGCTCATCAGTGATATTAATAATTTGTGATAAGCCCAGTTCCAATGCTGAAGTAAGTATGGATATGAATCTGCATCCAGCTTCTATCTGTGAAACCAGAAATTCTTAACGAGGCTGTGACACCGCCAAAGCAAGAGAGATGCTCTTAGTGTTCAAAAAACTTTCAGACCACTAAAATCTCTTCCAAATGGTCTTGCCAAGTTTCATACAGCACAGAACATCTGCACTGCACTCTATCTTATTAATCTGTGTGCAGAAATATCTTGGCTAGTTCTGAACAGCTGAATCACTGGAGGCCTGGAAGTAGCCGAGAAGTCCCTGCTCAGACCAGTTGCAGTGGGACCAGGCTGCTTCCAGGGCTCTGGCCACTGCTGCTGCCTAAAGCTGTGCTGCACAGCACTGATGTATTCACATTCACTTGAAGCAGCTCGTATCTTCAACACAGGGGGTTTTTTTCTGTGTATGGGGCTTTTACTGTCTCTGTATGTTTGCAGAGAGTGTGCGTGGTCAGCACAGCCAGAATTTGTGCACAAGTCTGAAAGAAGTTAAGTTGATTATTGCAAAGGAGAAAGGAGGAAACAAACCCCTACAAATAACCCCTTCAAAAATTACACCCTCCTTTGTAATCCCCATATATGTCATTCCTCTTCATATAACTGACTGTGTTTTTCTGAAATAGAGCTGTATGCTGCTGAGAATATAGACCCTCATCTGTTATTCCAGCCTTTATTCCCCATAATTTAAAGGTGAAATATTTAGTCAAATCTCCTCAAAGCATATTATAATCTTTTCTCTCTGAAAGCTGTACTGAATTCCTCATAGAGACATCTATCTTTGAAAACATGGCATCGAAAGGATGTGCCATATTACTAAGTTATAAAAAAACAAATCAAAATAAAACCCTACTAAGATTAATTTCACCAATATTGAGGGATCCATTCTGCCTTGGATGGCAGCAAAACTGAAATTTTGCCTCATTTTTAAAAGAGCACAAGAGGAGGTTTCCTACACTTCCAAAAATCAAGGCAGTGCCCTAGAGGAAGAATAAAGGGGTCCCATATTCTTGTAGCACATCCTGAAGTGAAATTTCAAGGGATTATCACCATCATTAGCAGAATCAAGTGCAGGCAGCCTGCATCTATCAAATAGGCTTCCTCATTTATTAAAGACACTTTGGGCTTATTCTTTGTTAAGAAACAATGATACCTATAACTTCCCAATCCCATCTGAGCATCTTAACAGCAAGATGGACATAACTCCAAATTAATTTAGAAAATCTTTCTACATTGGCTTGGTCTCAAAAAAAAAAAAAAAAAAAAAAAAAGATGAGTAAATATTATGATGAGGATTGATCAGTAAATCAGATCAAAGAGTCAAGTATCCTCTTTCAGACAGATGTCCAAGAAACATTTTGCGCTTCAGTACAGAACTGATACTTCCCCTGAATTATCAGTATCCTGTATGTAGTGATTGGCTAAGAAAGCATCTGCAGAGCTTAAGGTAATTTTTTATTAAATGTGCTCAGGGTTTGGTTTCTTTCCCTCCTTCTGTGCAGTTCTAAAGATACTGTTTTCAGAACTTGTTTGGGTTCCTACTTGTTTCCAGCCTCCATACTCTCCTTGGGAAGAGAAATCCACAGTGCATCTGCTTGGGGTAGCAGAAGTATCTACTTTTATACATTAAGAAAAAAGTATCCCCTTCTCTCCCCCTCACTGTCCCACAGCCCTCCTACCCCGCTCCCCAAAAATTAGAAATCCACCACAACCCCCCAAAAAACTGTCATCTGGTGTCTGCTGGACCTTGGACTGGAGGATTACACCCTGCAGGCAACTAAGCACTTTGGTTCAGACTTCCAGACAAGTTTTTTTAATCTAATCCTAAATTGCCTCAGGAACAAAGAGTGCTGTAGCCTCTCGTTTCAAAATACAGATGGCTGTAGCCAAAATACAAATTTAACTTTAATGTTGAGAAATGTTAAATCCAGAAGAGGATTTCCTATTGTGCAGTGTACAGCTGTGGAACACTTCAGCCCACAATGAGACGCAGCATGTGTGCAGTCTGCAGCTCCAATACGAACGTGGCTCATGTCTTGGCCAGTAAAAAAAAATTCCTAGCTATCCCCTAACTACCACAGAATTGGATCTGTCACAAATCCCAAGCCAAACAGGAGAAAATTTGGGTCTGGAAATTTGAACTATCATTCAGAACTTGAGACAACGGGGTATGTTTCTAATTATTTTACTTTTCAAACAGATTTGTTTCCCTGTAGAAGCCTGCCTATGGCAAATAAATTGGAAACAAATCTGGAGTTATATCATTGCACATCTGTGAGGTAAGTGAGCCTCTGCCAGTCTATTCTCACAGCTTGAAAACTGAGAGCACATAAACCTGCTGAGATCTCAGGTGAGATGAGGTGATCTCTGATGAAGGACCAATTGGATTATTATAAACAACTTTCATTTAAGATTAGGCCTTTTCTTAAAACACCACTATAAATACAAGTTATGGGGTTCAGTGTGGGGATATCTGGACAACTACTCCAGGGTTTGTAGCGTAGTGAACGTTAGGCCAAGTTTTTCAATTACTTTTTGGAAATAACCCCTTTCTAATTATTTCTGTATTTAAATATATATACATGTACACACACGCTTGCTGATCAATACAAGTGTCCTGTGGCCTAAATAAAAAGCACTTAATGATTAGATGGAAGACAAGATCAATATTAGCTTTGCGAAGAGGACAAACAGAATTGTCTGAATTCTCATAATTTCTCCAACCACAAAAGTGACAGACCCCAATATATTCCAATACTTGCCTGTTCCAGCTGTGAAAACAAACTTTTCAAAGTTCTCAAACAGCAGGCTTTCACATTTCTGGGAAATGAAACACTACTAGTTGTTTTATTTATGGTATCTTTGCTTTATGACAGTTAATGAGCTGTAATTTTATGAAAGAGAACAAAAACAATACTTTGTGCCATCACAAATAGCCATCAGCATTATTTATTGCAGATGTTTTAATCTATTGTGGTAATAATGAAACATTCATTGTTTTGCTACCCTGAGCAATCCGTGAGAAATTTAAAATTACAAAAGCTCCCCCCCCATTTCCCTGCTGAAGCTTCTGCTCCTTTCCAGAAGGTTCTCTTGTGGAAAGGATAATGACATGCTTGGTAAAAAACATAGTTGAGGAAACAGCAAATGTACAAGAATAGTTTCACAGTGAACCCTAATCAATACCTTCTGCAGAGTGCAACTGTTTTGTAGACAAAAAGGACATTAGTCATGATTAAAAGCTGAATATTAGTCCTCAACCTGATAATATTAACGTAAAAGAGTTTCACAGTATTTAGTCAGTGGTTTTAATATTGCAGCTTGAAGACTTACAAGAGCGAGTTGAAGACCATCAATTCATATGCATCCAGCCTCTGTTTTCATTAGGAACTACTCTGGCTGCTCAACAGTTTTATGAAAGCCAAGTAGACAGGCATGCAAGAAAATACCCGTCAGAGGTGTTTTCCCCAAACTTAGCCAGCAGTTGTGCACTACAATCTGCCTTGAAACACCAAAAGGCAGTGATGGAACCTGCAAAAAGGTAGGTATTTCATGCTGATTCGTTGGCTGCCTATCTAGTAAGCAATGATAGAAAGAAATTTGGGATGATTTTACCACTTGGACTGCATCAACTTTCACACAAAGTCATTGGGGCAAACCAAACCAAACCAAAACCAACCCAGTCCCTAAAGGCTCTCAGGACCGAGTTAATGTTCCGGTGAACATTTCACCTCATTCCTCTGTTAGCTCAACTAACTGAGAAATGCAGCCCCACTTGTCTGGTAAAACAAGGAGACAACTTAATTTATAGCAGGTTTAGCATCTGTCAGGCAAGTAACAAGACAATCATTCACAAGGCTCTATACCTAAGACAGCGGGCAATTACTCAGCCGTCTGGGAAGGACAAAAGAAAAACTGAGAAATTTAGTGTGGTGAGCTCATGTTCCAGCGGTTGACTTTCTGCAATAACACTAAGGAGCAGGGAGCCCAACTTCCACAGTTCTTCAGTGTTTGCCAGCATTGTAGTTTCACTTGAAGTCAAGTTTAATCACAGAGGAAACAGCGAGCTGCAGAAAATGGAGATGTGTTGGAGGAAGAAGGCCCTATAGCCTGAAGCTGAAGTTGTTTTCAGATCACCATTACATTCTTATTGTTATAATCCAGTCATAAAGAAACAAGTAATTTGTTTATATCACAGCTAAAACTTAACTCTTCAAGAAGACTGCTGCATGAATTGCCTATTCCAGTTTCATTGAAAATAACCCCTGTGTTACAGCTGCAAGAACTCAACATTCATGCTCAGAGGGTGCAATAGCTTACACCCAATTCCTTGCTCAGGCAACTTGAAGGAGTTCCCAGCAAGTAGCACCTCCTTGACCATGTGCCCCAGACCTGTGTCTTGTACCTATTAATCTTATCTGGGATATCTGAAAGCACTAGATGAAGCACACTCCTCTGTACCTACATTCCTACCCTAATCCTTAATTTCCACTGCTTATACCAACCAGACAGCGCAAGGGGACCAGTAAGGATCAAGGATCTTGCCCTCCATCACAGCTCATTAGAAAGGGTCTTTATTACCCAAACAATTCACTTGACATTCAGTAATACAGAAAGCAAAATCAAGTTTTGTGAAACGCTGCTGTAGTGACAAAAAACCGTGTTCTTTAAAAGTGCTGCCTATATTCTCTTAATAGCTTCTGCAGCAACTATATATATAATTTAACCGTGAATTCTGTGCACACATAAAATGACAATTAACCCCAGTATTGTTATAGTTGAACTGCATTGCATTTCTTAAAGCATTTCTGAGGACATCAGGTACTATCTCATATACTTTCACCCCTGCCATAGAGCAGCTACATCTCAGGATAGCCTAGAATATATTTCAAAGTTCATTAAAAGCCACAATCACCTAGCAAGTTCCATGGCTGCCTTTCCCCCAAGGCAAGTCTCAGGTATGTCCTCGAACTCTTTCTTTCCTTATCTATCTCCACAATAGCCATATCTTCACAGCTCTCAGTTTCCCCTTCGAATAGCTCAGTGATACTATCTGCTGCAGAAACGTTTGGTCTCTTTAGTTTCAGGTTCCACAAAACTAACTTCAAAACTCAGTAATATTCATGTTGCGACAGAGAGCTGGGCCTTGATGTTTGATTTACAGCTTCCTAGAGTTTGTTTGCCCGAGCCAAGAGATCTTTAAACGGGTTATTTGCATAGAGGTTTCTGATGGACCCTTTCCAGTAGGTAGCCTTTCAAATGGAAAACAAGGTAAACCTGCTGACCATTGTCATCAGTGGAAGGAGATCCCCTCCCTCAACCAGATGAAGCTCTTCAAGTGAGTTAATTACACTGCTAATGGGATCAAAAGACAAAAGTAGCATTCAAAAGTGACCTTAAAGCAACCGCCCTGGCGCAGAATATGTAAACAGCGCTCACTGCCCGTTTTACTCGAGGCAAACTGGTAGATAGGCCGGCGATATTCGCCAATGTTATGAATAGCACGTCTACCTTTGTTTATTTACTTTAAGCCAAGGAACCTGCGCTCCCGCAGGAGGGCTAATGCAGCAGAGCAAGACCACCAGATACTTAGTTTCAACGGAGACTTTTTACGCGTGTGGATATTTTACAGAGAATGTTGGTAGATACATCAAAGGCAGAGACTTACAGATAGCCAGATATGTCAGAATTAAACGGCAGTGTTCCCTGTAAGCTTAATGCAATTTGCTTTGCAAGGTGGTAAGAAATACGATTTAAGAACTGTAATTTTTAACTCCAGTGCCCAAACCCTTAGTGCTAAAACGTGCACTGTAACACCATGACATTGCATGTGACAACACTACTACAGCACAAAAAAAAACCAAAACCAAACCAACTAACTGAACAAAGGAAAAAACAAAACCAGCAAGCCAGGTGGTAACTATACCACACACACTGCAGAACAGCTGTGATTCCAAACTTAAGACTGAAGTGGATTCAGTATCATCACAAGCAGAAAGTGATGAAGGATGAAGGCTTAGTCACGAACAAGGCCCCCCTCAGAAGCAGGAGGGTCAATCTCAGGCTTCACAAAACTCTGACGACCATTTAGAGATGCTTTTTGAGGCGGCAGATATTGGCACTAAAAACAAAACAAAGAAAACAACATACAAAATACCGGCAGATAATCCTAAATTGTTGTTAGGAGAGATAATTGCTAAAGAGATCCTTAGTCATATCTTCATGTAGAAACTTCACACCCACACCAATTACCTGCAAACAAGCCTAATTTAGCTAGAAAATAACAAACCTGAAGAAACAGCAGTTCTGTGAAATCACCTCCTTGAACTTCTTTAGAGAATGTTTTTGTAGGAAGCATAATGGAGGATTTTCCAATACAGTAAAAGTTGCTGTTCCCATAGTTCCACAATATTAGCAACCTAATACACCACGCATTATCCCTCAAGAACTTTTGTCACAACTATTCATGGCATTTATGCAGAATTTTAAAATGATCAGGAACTACACACAATGAAAATAAATGTAATTATGATTTACCCACCTTACAGTTAATGGCAAGGTACAACTTTGCTCTTCACTGAGCCGTGTGTAGCTTACTCAGAAGACAGGGCCCCAGTATCATCTGTCAGATGTTAAAATCACCAAGTACACTTCAATTCCTTGTAATCAAAAGGGTTGCATTGTTTTTCAGCAACCTTACTCGCTTCAGTGAGATCAACAAGACTCAAAGCCTGTTAGACACCATTTTCCTAAGGACCAGTGGGGGGAACTTTGGAAGAGAAATGAGCTTTCTCGCTTTGATATTTGATAGGTAAGAGCAAAAGTTTTTACTCTAGATTGATGAGATCAGAACAAGAAATATGCCATGTTCTGTGCTAAACTATCAGCCTCACCATGCCTAGAACTCTGTAACTAAAGTAAGATGGTAGTAAAATTAAAAAACAATTAAAAAAAAAAAAGCAGGAAGAAAGGAAACTCCAAAACCAGTCCATAAGAAGAGCGTTAACCACAGAAGTTAGAAAAACACAGAGAAAAGGATTATGAAAGGATATATCAGCTATGAAAAAAGAAAAAGTTATTTTAGCTCTATATTCCCGTGACAATTTAAGTTACCAACTCAAGGCTATGACAATGCTTTTATTTCCTCAGAGAAAACTACCTGTGGAATGTGTTCCCACTTCACTAGTTTCTTCTCTTTGTCCCTGCTAGGGGACACACATTAAGGCCTCCTCCATCTCAAATTGTTTCATCTGTTTGCCAGTGCAATTCAGCAGTAACCCCTCCAGACCGGATTGCAAATATTCACCAGCTAAACATCACCACCAGGGCTACAGAATTCAACAAAAAAAACCTGCTCAAAAGCAAACTGAGTTCAGACTGGAAAGCCAACAGTGAAAGCCACCAAGCCAAAAAGCAATACATGGTATTTTCATAACATAAGTAAGATATCCCTCTGTTTTATAAAACAATTTTGCAACACTTACCTTAACCTCCTATATCATTCCAAAATCTAATTCTGCAAGACCAGGCTGCTGATGCGCTGTTGTCTCTGTTCCCACTCTTCTCTAATGGTGGGACAGGTCCACAGCTGGTATAAATCAAAATCATCGTTAAAATTCATTCCTGCCAGCTGAGGAAGGGGCCTCTTTTTACTCTGTAGCTTGAAGTACACTCCATCTACTCTGCCATTTGTCATCTCATGTGCAGCAGCCTTAGCCCAGAAATAGTTATGTTCCTGATAGACATCCTCTCTCCTTACTTTAAATGGCACCTGACAACACATTTCCCTGTTGAACTCTTGACAGTAAAAGTAATTTAAAGATCTGTGACAATATATATTATAGTTATTGAAATCAGATACAAGTTTTGAGTATGACAAGTAGGAGTTTATTACTGCAGTCTGAGGGTATCCTTACACTTATTTCTCTCCACTGATGGACTCAATTTATAGCTGTGAATCAAAACATTCAGCCACAGTAGCAGCAGTCATTGATTCTCCTTCACAGAACACAGAACCCAGACAGACAGACAGCTGACTACCCCAAAGCATGAAAATTCCTGAACCATTCCTTTCTCCATCACCTCTCTTTTGGATTTGATGATCATATGAATCCTGTTGCGCATAAAACTTATCTAAAAAAGGCAAGGTTTAAGATCAGTACCTTTTGATACTCATCCCATTAAATATACTACAGGCATTTCCCATGAGAGAAGAACACGGGGAGCTGCTTCCTGCAGCAGGAACATGGAAGGCTTTTTGTCTCAGATGTTAAAATGAAACTCTCTAAATAAACAGTCTGTGCAAAGTGAGATTTATACTGTAACTTTATACTACATGTGAACAACGACATTATAAAGAATTAATGCACGAATAGAGCTTTTCTACATTATTTTGATCATCCTTCTGAAATTCAAACTCATAACCCATGCATGCACATTTGGCAAATTAAGCAAAATTTCTTTGCACCTGTGAAGCATGAAGAGTTGATTTCAAATCACCAGAATAACAATTGCAGCTGACAGCTATGTAGCTTGAATGGCTAGGGTCCAAGTTGAAATGCTTTCCTACTAACAGTTTGAGAATTAAGAACTTTTTGGACTTTTATATATGCCACAAAGTTTAACCACTAATGCTGAGGGCAAAAATAAAACCAAGCTTTCTCACAGTAATGAAAGCATCTCATTGAAATAAATGTGCATTGTATTCTACAGTATATTATTCCAATTATCTTAAAGTTCTTAAAAATATTTTTTAATAGTTCACAATATTCCTTTTAGTCTCATCTCTGTACTTTCTAACTCTCAAATGAATTTGTTAGTTGTCAGAACAGTATGAATACTATTGAAAACAACCAAAATAAAATCTGGCAAAATTGAACAACTGCTCCCTTTTAGTGCCTTTTTTTCCAAGAACTAATAACTTTTTAGAACTTTCACCACAGAGATCTTGATATTTTTCCATTCTGCCATCCCACATGAAAGTGAGTGGTTTTAATTAAGCAAAAATGGCCTTATTTGTTTTGAATGAAATAACTATTTTTCTGTGTTAGTAAGCACACAAGTATGTTTCCTTTGAATAACTGGAGCAGGTGTAGTCTGGAAGATAAAATCTACCACGACCATATATTTCAGCAAGTACTTGTGCCCATGTAGCTCTGGAAGCTACTGGTTCTCTTACTGTATGAAAATACGGAAATTATACACTGAATACACAAAATACTGTTGAACACAATGATCTTCAGGGCCCTTTCCAACCTAAATGTTTCTATTATTCTATGAAAATATGCTTCTTTCCCTGAACTTGGAAATTATATCCAAAGAATGTGCTGTGTGAGGGTGCAGAGATAATTAAACTGCACATGTTAAACTGCACTAAGTTAGGCATCTGCATTTTTCTGAATGGGTAAGAACACTTGGGTTACCACAGGCTTCTTACAGATGCTGTAGCACAAGGCGTGAAAGGACTGAAGAAGTGCAAAAAGTTTACAGAAGTTTTTTAAAAAAACACAGAACTGGTATTGGCTGATCCACAGAGGTTTTGTCAGGCATTGACACTGACACAAGGGATTGAGAAAAGAGTACATTTAAAACCAAATCTAATTAAAACTTATTCTATGAATACTCCCCCACTTCAGGACTGCAGCCTGAGTCTGTAGCTGCTGTTCTGAAGTACTGTAGTAATGACACAGCAGCAAGCAAAGAGCTTGAGCACAGCTTTATGAATATTCACAGGGCAGAAAAAGTGATGTGTGATCAAAGGCAGTTGCATAATGCAAATACAAACCAAATGCTGGATCTTTAATCTGAATTCTGGTGTTTTCAGAGAATGCTCATCAATGATTAAATTAGTAGCATTTTGAGTATTTGAGTATGAAATCACATTCAATGTACTTGGCAGCTTTGGTGTATTCTTTAGTCATTTATAATTTTGCTCCAAAGGTTAACCTTCTGAAATTGGTATAGCTCAGCTGCAAGGCACTGGCATTTTTATTTAAAATACTATACCTGTACAAATGCAACATGTCTTCCAAGAACTCTACAAATCAGCAACACACTGTCAGGCTGGCTTTATGTCTCTGTGTATTCATATAGAAGACTTGGGCCTTTGGGCTCTATTTACCTTCAAGATCTAAACTCTCAGCTGACCACCTATAACAGTTCCACTCTAATCAAACAGTAGAATCAAGGGTCACATCAGGCAAAGCTGGGCTCAGACTGGCTAAACTTGGGCGGTTATGAGGCGGCTTTTGCTAGATAGAAACTAAGTTGTTGTAACAAGGTACTGCTTAAAGCAGTACTTAACTCTTCCCTGCTGAACAAGATATTTCTTTCTCTCCTGCCTTCCACGGAGGCCAGCTAATCCTATGAATGGTGCAAAACATGTCACAGAAGAACCTGGAATCAGTGTTTCATTGGTAACAGTGGCATTAACCTTGCCAGTGGTCACAAAACAATCTTCTATTGTGCTGATATAATGGTGGAAAACGAGTTGTTGTGCCTCTTTCCTGTTCATAGGAGAAGTCAGTTGCTATAAAATGCAACTAGATTGTTCTCAGATAAAAAAAAAAAGAAATCAAGTACACTGTGGAAGCTGCTGAGAAAACCAGACAGCTGCACAGGCTGATATCTCAAGATTTTGTGCACGTGTATTATTATGTTATTTATATTTGTCTAATTTTTGCTAAGCTGGAGGGGCTTCAATCCTAACATTTAACATAGCATGTTTGGAAATATTATGTATCACATCTTCTCTAACCAACTAATGAGAAGGTTCTTTCTGCTGCTTTTTATTCCAGAGCCTCATTTCTTTGTACTAAGGAAACCTAGTTTATAGGTGAGGACTTCTTTTCTCTAGAGAAAGTAACAATTATCCAAGTGTTGAGTAAATGCTTCTGGTGAGGGACATGTCTGCTGCTGTGCATGCTTTACAAGTACTATAAATTTGTTTTCAAGCTCTGTCACAAAAGAATTCATTCCTTTTGGTAAACGCTCAATCATAGAGTAGGTACTACTTGGCAGACTACTTACCATCACATTCTACTTTTTTAAATATTTCCTTCTCTTTGTAAGTGATGGAGGCTGCTGTGTGTCATCTTAAGCCTGATTTACTGTTTGGTAATACCTTATTCTTGCTTAGTGAGTAATATCACTTAAATGCAGAGCAGGGCTTTTTATAAGAGCCCAGAGACTCAGGTTTCCTAAGGTGGTCTCAGTACACTACTGTGTAATTGAAATCTTCAAATTCACATGTCAGTGGCATTGATCTGACTGTAAGCATTCAGTTCCCAAAGAAACATGCTTTATTGCATATTTTCCCTGCCTCTGAGAACACTTTTTCCTGGTTGCTTTGGAATTATGTATTCCTAGATACGTTCTTGGCTCCTAGGGCCTTTTCTGTTTTATTGAGGACTCCAAGCCCACAGCAGAGACATGTTGTACAAAAATGCTGTTGCACAGAGTGGTCCAAAGGCAAACTTTACCCTAATGAGCTTAATTTCCCCAGGCTCCCTTTACTGGCTCCTGCAAAGGAAACCCTCTGCTGAGAAGCTTTGGGATAGCTTGGCTAAATTGAGCTTTTATAGAAACACCACCCTTATTTAGTTACTACCTTAATTGACTTATACATCTGGTCTCTTGGACTCCAAACAAAATGTTAAATCATTTGATTCTTCTAGAGCCCGGAGAAAACACATTTTTCCTCCATCATGAAGAAGCTGCTGTAGATTTTGCAGAGCTGCCTAAGTCCTGAACCCATAACTTAAATTTTTATTCTCTTGCTTACTTCATCATCATGAGTTGCTAACACTGTGAGAACTAGATATTGAAAAGCAGTCTTGCACAGCAGGAGACAACATGCTGAGATATATATATATATATATATGCAATTATGTAGAACTCTCATCAGAAACTGTGTCAAAACAGTTCTATCAATAAAGGCATGCTTAAGCTAATCCAGAGTTACATTTGCTTTCTACCTCTGCTGCAATGTCCTCAAAAGACCGCATATGCCCAGATATTTCTGGATTGACCCTATTTCCCTAGCTGCTCATAGCATATGGCAACACTGTCAGTAACCATCATAAAATATATCTGGAGCCAAAAACACATACAAGAGAATACCCATTTATAGACTTTGCACTATATACTGACATATCAATTTATCGGGTTTTTTTTAGCAGCACCATGTTCTTATGAGCAAGAATCTCATGACAGGAATCTGTAAGACTACTAATTTTCTGTGGGGCTTTTTCAAATTCTCATGCATACTTTGTCTATCATTGACTTCACCCATGAAGTAAAGACAGCAAACACAGAACTACTTATAGCACCTTGTAGTGATGCAAATAAAATGGCTCAATTAATATCTTTAGATACTACAATTACCACAGAGTTGCTATACTATATATCTTGGGCTGGAGCTACTTCAGAGACAAAATGCTTTTGATAAAATACCATCAGAAAAGGCTGAATTCCAGGATGAACTAACTCCAAATTGCCTTTTGATGCAGCGTGGTTAGGTGATGACTGATGATTCCTATAGTTAAATTAAGTAGTGACAATGAGTTAGGGAAAATTGGTTCATTCTGATGATATACATTTTCACAGAGCAGAAGGTGCTGCAGCTGCAGAAGGAAAGGGGAAGAACTTCTCAAAGAATCTTTCAGGAAACAAATCAATTGCACCTGTTGTTCTCTAGATATAGGATGAATCCCTCAAAAGTAAGATATGGCATAGGCCAAAGCATCTACAGCAACAGGATGATGGACAGTACTTAACAACATACAATAATATACTGAACATACATCAAAAGTCACAGATCTAACCTTATAAGACTCACAGTCTGAGATTTTAATATTTAAGATTAAAAAAAAATAAAAAAGGGGGTGAACTTTCTAATCTGTGTGGGATAAAATGCATGTCAAAGACTTGCTTCGGCACCTGCCTCATCATTTTCATATTTCTCTAACAGTTCATATGAAAAGGGTTTCTGAAATACAGCAGACACTCCTGGGAGACAATCTGACAAAACAGGCTCAAGTCTGCATCCACCAGCACAATAGCATCATTGCTTCTCAGTCTATAATTTCCACAGTACCTGGGAGGTGCTTATGTACATAGACTATCAGATGTCCAATTAAAGCTTAAAGGTGCTGCATATAAAATACAAACTAAAATGTTTACAGTCATTAAACAGAAGACATTAATGTCATAGTGTTATATGAAACTAAGCAGGCTTTGCTAAAAAAAACAAACACTACTATTCAGGGCCATGTGATTTTTAAATCAAATATTGGATATAAAACCATTAGTGGCTGACATGTAAAACTGTAATATTCCCAATGGTCTCTAAGAAAAAAGAAAAACTAAGTCAGTGAGAATTTATTTTCAGGGAAACAAGTAGTTTAATTCTTCTTATGTTGCTGAACACACACACACACACACACACACACACAATTGAAAAAAAATCTTTATTGGTACCTGAACATTAACAAATCACACCAACAGATGTTAAAGCAACCAGCAATTGATTGTGAGAAAAATATTGTCTTTGTATAGTGCTGTAAAGGGACAACTGGTGTTAAAAAAGAAAGAGAGCATATTTGCAAAATTTTATCGAATAAACTAGAAACAACAAAAATTTGGAACGTATAATTATTAGTTTCTTCAGTTTCTCAGTTTTGGGTTTTTTTTAATTATGACATACAGAGAGACTGTATATTGTTATTATAAGTTAAAAACACATTTTAAGTAATATCTTAAACACCAAGCATAAAATTAACATCTTTTTACAATGTCCTGTAATCTACTCTGGTTTTATTCCTGATGTTTTACATGTTGGCTTCTCTTTACACAAAACAGTAGTCTTTCTCCATTAACAATACACAGGCCCCATCTGTTTCTCATTAAATACCTTACTTTTCCTGTAGTGTGTTGTGTTTCTGTTGCAGAAATCTCTCAGAGAAAAATGGGTTTCATAACCAAGAATTTAGGTAAATTCTCGAAGCCTCCTCAGCTCTAATTCACACAGAAAAAGAATGGTCTGGGAGACATTTCTTCCTACTGACTCCTTAGAGTCTCTCTCACCCTGCACCGGCCAAACACACCCAAGGTAGCCCCAAAACATGAATGGGCATCTCTGTGCACTATGTGAGAGTCAAGATCTGTTTTGGGAGAGCAAGGATGAGGGTATGAAAGAGAGTAAGACCTCCAAAAGGTAGCTCCTTTCAGCAATGCCTGTTAAAGGAGAAAATGCAAATAAAAAATGCAGAGAACAAAAGCGAGTGCTTTTTGTGGGCTGCAATATATCAGAGGAAACATTCCACAGCTGTAATTTCCCAGCTTGACAATTCAGCCCATTGGGCAGGCTGAAACATATAAAAAAACCTTGATGAAAGGTCATATAATTGAGAGTAGCAAACTGATTGATTCTGAACACATGTAAAAGAATAGCAAATAAATGTATTTGTAGCAGCTGCATTTTTCAGCTCAAGTCATCACACAAAGATTTACTAGACAGCATACCCAGGATTTAATTTTTTGTAATTCATGTATTTTTCACATTAATTATTCAAATATAGACTTTTAGTAGGCTATGAGTAGTCAGTGCCTACCTCTTCTCCAGTATGTGGTACATAAATGAAAAAGGCTTTTGTTCTATTTTGCCCAAATTCCTACTAAGCCCTGTATCATGGAATATCTCAGACACACCAGGATCTTACGTGTAGCGTGAAAACAGGAGGTTGGGTAGGAGAGAGAGACTCCATGAGTGTCCCTTCAGGAGGAAAACTTGGTGCTAAGGACAGAGGTTCTTGCTACAAAGAGTATGGGAGAGGAAGAAATTAAAAGCATGCATGTGCCTTTAAAGATACTAAAACCACCTAGTGTGACACACACTTCTGTAGGTTTCATTATTTCTGCTGTATGTGAACTTCCTAATTTTTTTTTTGTTTTGTTTTTGTTTTATATCATATTCAATCTTTAGTGAAAACACAAGGATGTTCCAGGGACTCTGTAGAACAAAAATGGCAGTCAGTTTGTGTCACAGTACCAAGTAAAACTAGTGATGGTAAATAAATGATCTCATCTCTTCTTTCATTATCAAAGAAGTAATCTTGGTTTTTATAAATATATTTCTTGTAAATATTGGCCACACACTTCTAAAGAACAAACTCTGATTTATTTCTCAAAAGAATGCAAATATGGCTAATTACACAAAGAACAGCCATTCCCGAATCATTTGTGAGGAAACATAGTTAAATGGGAGTTTGCAAAAAGCAAGCAAATCACATCACTGGTGGGGTGACTGAACAAACAGCCATTTAGAAAATAAACTTGAGCTCATAAATTCTTCAGCATTGACCAAAACGTGGTTGAGTTTGTTCTCTTGTAGTTTTGGAATAGCAAAAGAAAGAAATGCAGCAAAAAAAATAGCAAAAGAAATTATCAATGACTTTCACTTTTGAAAGAGTCTGATTTGGTGTTTTTATAGTTTAACACAAAAATCAAAGATTGCCCAGGAAACATAAAGTACATATTACCCTGGAGGTGCTCTGTGTAGAGCAAGTTTCATGTTTATTGCTTTATTTCACTATTTTTCCTATGTGCATCCTTTCACAATGTAGAAATCCTCACTAGCACTGAGTTCTGTTTCTAAAGAAATGCATGCCCATTATCTAGACATGATTGTGGTATCTTCATTCACCAATCCCTCACACAGAAATAAATATTTCTGTAAGTATTCATGGCCATAAGGATTATTTTTTTTCCATATGTAACAAGAGAGACACATTTATAACATCAGTAGTCCAGTGTAATGTCATTATAAAGCAATTATTTCACTGGAGGGCAGACCTGAAGTGGGACAGTGATGAATCAGGCAACTGTTCATCTTTAAGGATGTACAAATAGCAAACCAAACAAATGGCACATCAGAAAAATATTTACTACCTATAAAAATACAATGAACTAACAACTAAATTTATACTTTTTTTCCTGGAAAATATATTAATATAAAAAAATAAAATAAACAAGACTTTGATTTAGGAAAGTCTTCAGGGTGTCAATGGATTCTGATGATCTTACTCTTGAAGCTTTGAGACAGATATGGACAAGCATCATCACCTACAGAATCTGCATAAACAAAATAGCTCCCCATGGACCCACATATTTGCAACTCAGGATTAGGAATTCAAGGCTTTTTTAAAAAAAAATAAAATTAGAAGAAAAATTTTTTATTTTAGTTAAAACAGCTCTCTCAGCCAACATGAGTAGCCCTGAAACACTGCTGTGCTCCAACTGGAACTTAATGCAGTGGCAGACAGATTTTCTGATCCTTCAACATGCAACTCAAAGCTTTTGTTTTGCTAAAATTCAGCAGGTACTTCAGAGAGCCACATGAAGTAACTCTGATGATGGAAACATCAGTCAAGTCCTCAGTTCTCCAAGAGGTATGAAGTAGAATCCCAAGGATAGACCAGAACACTGATCACAGCAGTACCAGGTTGCTCATTTTCATGGGAATGCTGGCTGCCCAGGGGCTACTGTCACATAGGTTGGCAACACTCACAGAAGGTCCTGGAAAAGATGCAATAGACTGGAAAAGCTTGTAAAAGCTTAAAAAAAAATGACAACTGGAGAACCAGGAAAGGGGGTGGCATAGAAAGAGGGCAGAAGGGAAAGGCAAAAGGGAAACTGATGCTTGAGATGAAGGGATAAAGATACTCCCAACTACATGCCCAGACAACACAGCGTTGCTCTAGTCCCAGTTGCTATTCCCTTGGGGGATATGGAGGAATTAAGAGTCTCCTTTCCTTTTGCTGGATGTGGGAAAGTAGGCTGACAGTGGGATTTCAGATTCACAGGAAGAGGAGAAAGGCCATCAAAAGGAAAGCATCCCTTGAAGAGAAAAAGGAAATAGATAAAGTGGCTTTGATTCAGAGACGTTTCTCCCCTGGTTCATGAACAGTGCACCTGTGACTCACATCTCAGGGGTTTCATTAGCAGGGGGACACAAAACAGTCCCAGATCTCGGCCCTGGAGGTGAGCAATGACTATTTGAATCTTGCTTGTGTTGGGAAACAACCTGAAAATGGAGGAGCTGAGTGCAAGTGCAAGGCTTTCAGATCACCCTAAGAGGAGGGAGTCAGTTCATTACTGTTCTTTTATGTATCTTGGGACTTCTTAATCATGTTTTTAGATGTTTGGAGGTAATAATGGTGCTCTTGGCAGGAAAGCAGACTTGGAGCACCATAAACTGCTTATCTAGGTACTGGGTGGTCCTCATGTTCCTCTTTGAATGCTTATGCCTAATGATTCCATGTATCTCCAAGCAAAGAGGCAGAGGGAAGTGAATTCCTGGGGAGCCTAACTATCTAAGATAAGAATAAAAAAGGGAATGCAGTCCTGAGGATTTTAGTAGAGTTCATGTAGAGAATTGTGTTAACTCTTCCATTGTCCTTAGAGTACAGCTAAAATAAAGAGTTACAAATAAAAAAGAAAAAAAAAGGGTTACTCTTGTAGCTCTTACGAAATACATATAATGTTTTACAGAGTGATTTAAAATAAATTATCATCACATATATTTAAAGGAGAATATACACAGGCTGGCTTTAAATGACACAGGAAGATCCACAAAGAAAAATGGCAAATTATCACTTGTTAGAAAAAAGACACTTTTCAAAAATTATTATTGAGAAATAATAAATGTCAAATAAAGTTTCTATAAATTTATAATTAAATAATTTTACATAAAAATAGAACAAATAGCAAAAAATTATGCTTTTTTCCTCTTCATATAAGTACTTCAAAATCACTTAAAGTCTGTCTTGAAATTTTGGATTGTGTTACAGAAATATAATCTCACAGCAGCTTCATTGACTATCTATCATATGTGACACTGTACACTGAAATTCAATTCAATTCCATTCAAATTTATTAAAGGTCAAAAGTTCTGGGGTACCAAATGTTTCAAATTTTAATTACTCTAAAATCTCTATGCTTTTATGAATCAATGTCATCTCACTTCAGTTTCTACCATAAAATCTTACTAAAGGCATTTTAAAATAAAACAGTTCATTCTACCCTTATAACTTAGATTAAATTAAACTTCTAAGTAAATTTATTTCTCGACATAAGAGGTTATTTCCTAGATGCTACAGACAGTATGATGAAAGTGAGACACTGAAGTTAATATCACAGACTAGGTAGTTGGCATGAGAAACTGCAAATTAGTTAAATGATAACAAGCAGAAATTGCTTTATGCTCTTCCAGATTCTCTTCTTTTCTCCTTATCTTTCTTTTCCTTTCTCTTTACTTTCCTTCAGCCTTCAGCTATTTAACTGTCACCTTGTCACCTTTTTGTTTGCTTCCAATTCTCTCCTCTTTTTCTCTCTTTAAAAACATCTCTCCTTCTTTTCCTAATCTCTCTTTTCACTATTCCTCTGAGTTACTTAACAGCCACATCTGCTTAAGGAGAGAAAAAAGCTCCAGCATCTCAAGGAACTGTCCTCTCTGTTCAAAGTTGTTTTTAGACACCGAGTTACTGGACATTAAAATGCCTGTGATAAAACACTTTATTGTGTGAAGTAAGATTTCTTATAAGAAATACAACTACCTGAAATCAAAAAAAAAAAAAAAAAGTGCTTTGAAAGTGGCCTCAAGGTTAGGAAAGGCTGTGTTAAACCTTTCTGGTTACACTTTGACACCAAAGATCACTAAATGGTTTTGTTTTGCTATTCTGTTTAAAGCTCCTAATGAAGCATGTAGTGCAAAATGATAATATTAATAGGCAAACTAACACATTTAAATTTTTTGGTACATGTCAGGGTTAAATACTGTAACAAAAGAGCAGATTTGAACATCGAAGACTACTCTAGCTGTTCAAAAAGAACAAATATTTTATTCTCTTCTGTAAGATAAGGTTTCTTTAGAAGAACACTAATTTTTAGCAATCTACCTCACACTTTTTTACATCAAACCGAGAGAGTTCATCTGTGCAGAGAAATGAATCTCTTGTTGATGACGTGCTCCCAGTGCTATATTCCTGGGGATCCCAGAGGTCGCTGCCCCATGGAGGTATGGGCTCAAGGACAGTGATGTGCCTGAGCAGCGTTGCCTGAGGCCTAATGAGATGGTGACTGCAGAGCAACCCATCTGTCCTAAACTGCTGTAGCCCACCTCATTCTAAAAATCCTCCTGGAAAAAGCATGGGATCGCTGCACATGACACTAATTACACCTTGCTGTCCTCTGTGCAAAGATACCCTCAGGTCCAGACTGTGTGAGAGCTGGGCATGGGCTGGGCACACACCACAAAGCCAGTATTTCTGGCCTCGTGGTGCCAGCAGAGGATGCTCCTCTCTGCCAGGTGCAGCAGGAGGTACGGGACATGCCCAGCAGGGATGGACATTACGGGACATCTTGGGGAGTGTGGGCTTTGCACCTCTCCCCAGGCATGTACAAATGAGGCTCACAGTGCTAAAAAGTTATTTGAAGTATATATTCACTTGATAGTCCAGTGTAAACCACGGAATAACTTGCAATATTTAACCCCAATGCACACTGCAACACGTCTGAATTGAGATGAGTCTGAGGAAACTTGGAAAGAAACAGCTGAATTTTGCATTATAACAGACCTAGGACCTTGCTTCTTTATCAGTGGAATATAGGTAAAAATTATGAGTATCGAATACCAAAATAAATTTATGACCTATGAAAATCACTGAAAAGAAATACAACATTTTTAGCAGAAAAAAAGTCAACAATTTCAGCATATTCCCTCTACTTAGAAAACACAGGACTGGGACTAACTGAGAAATGACTAAAATTTTTCTGACGGGTTTTAGCACTACAACAGAAAATTGTTAAAGCTTTTCATAAAGTAGCTCTTTATGTACCTACCTCTAACTATGTATGTATGTATACATTTCTGCATATATATATACACATGCCAACCCCCAAAGAATCAGCAAGAACAGGTATCATTCTTCTTTACTAGTGAGTGATATATTAGTGACATTCCTAACAGTAGTAATGGTTAAACAAAGACTATGGTATTTGATATTTCTAGTACCAACCACAGTAAATAAGCCAATAAAGCAGATCTCAATATCTTTGCCTGAAATACAAAATGAATCGAACAGTAGAAAGAATAGTTTTAATGCCATTTAAAATCTTAAAACATCATCATTCTATTTCTACCAAAAATATGAAAGACACATTTCTGGTACAGCTATGCACTCTGGGACAACTTTAAATTCCAATCTTTACATGACAGCCAAAACCTGACCAAAATACTGCAATATTATTCTCAATAAACCGAGAAAATATATTTTATTCACAAATTTAACAATTTTAAGTTTTCATAATGTAAGAAAGTTACATCGTAATTATAGTAAAACAAAAAATATACAAAGTTATAGATGTTAGAAAATATGCTTGTACAATCTTCAGTGTAAACCCTATATGCAGTATATAGGAATAATAATCATAGTATTGCTCTATAATATAGTTTTCTGAGAGATAGTAAGACAGTCTTAATACTTTGCCACTTCAGTATCAAATTAACTGTGAGATCTCTTTGTGCTATTTCCTATGATCATAGCCATGTAAGTGGTAAAATACAGGCATTCAAACAATAAGTGTTGGCTTCCTTAAAAATGAAGTGAATACAAAAAAGTAGTCAAATCCCAGTAGAAGACATCATTGTCTAAGCAATTAAGAAATGGTATTCTCTATATATTTAAACATTTTAATATTTCCTCTAAGAGATGTGCTGTTCCCCCCTTGTCTCATCCCAAAGCTGTTAAAATAAAAAGTACCAATTCACATGGGAATAAATCCCCTTATTTTCCTTCCATACTGTTTTTTGTTGCAGTTGTTGTGTTTCTCAGAAACAATCACTTCTCCCCACTCCCCCCAAATCTGATTTCGCTCATTGGAGCCGTGGTGGGGCAGAACTAGGCTACAAATCACCCAGCTCCAAGACCCTTCCGTGGAAATGATATGAACAAAGCTTCATCCAAGGAGGTGTGAGCTCAGATAAAGCAAATACCTCTCAAGGAAATGAGAGTTTTGTTGTGGTCCTTGCTGGATCACTTGGGACCTGCCCTTGAGAAGCATTGCTAGGACTCAGATCATAACAGCTTTTCTGGGCAGCTCCTTATGCCTCTTAATATACCATGATCTTTTTTGGAGGAGCATCAAAGAGAATCTAAAGAACTGCAAAGTTATTCTATCTTCTAGCAGACAACTTAGAGTAAAACTATTTTGAAATCTCTCTACATTGTAAATATAAAATACATTTAGAGCATTTCTAAACTGCTACATCTGAAGGCTTTAGTGAAAACTCTGGGTAAGAGACACAGAAAACAGCCACATCCCCTTTCATTTAAAGTCATATTTTTAGGCTTTGGTTATGGAATACAAGTGTGACCCCAATTAAATAAAAAAACATACATTACACAATCACAAGCCTTTTCAGAATTTTTTTATTAGAATTTTAACTATGACGTGCAAAAATGAAACAGCAAGAGAACACCTTTAAGTACTTTGTCAGCTTACAGGCAAATATACAAAATTAATAGCACTCAACAAATAATCCATCAATTGTAATTACAAAACATTTTGGTTTTCTCCTTTCTCAGAAAGGATATATCTACTTCTCATAGCATCCAGGTCTGCATAGTATCTGCATTCTGCTAGTAGAGGAATTTTGACAACATGGAAAGCAAGGTCAAATAGTAACAATGCAAATGGCATTCCTGTAAAATCTCTCTTGTTGTTCTTAGTACTGCTAATATTTAAAGAAAAGGAACAATGAAGTCTAATCTACCCATCTTCTCTTAATTTCAAGGAGAGTTGATTCAGACTTGTAACTTTTAACACATTTGACAACTGATCTTTCTAAGTAGTTAAGTAACACAGAAGCAAGATGATATAATGACTAATTTACATTCTATTCTTCCTTTAACCAAATACTAGCAATGTGCTAATGGGTTGGCTTGAGAGCACCCTGTCCTAAGAGAAGAGAGCAAGTAATTTGAATCCATAAAGTCTAATAGCTAACTACAGGTGGCATGAAATGATCTATTACAATTGCAAAACAATTTTCAAAGATGTGTTGCTCTTAAACTCCTGAATATTTGTGTTTACTCATCATGCATAAATGTCATCCCAAAGTGATTAACTTCATTAATGCTTTTGACAGACATTAAAATCTATGCCTCCATCTGATTCAATTCTTCATAGGAAAAAAAAAAATCAGACTAAATCCTCAGAATCACAAACTTCCAAACACCTGAAAGTCGATTAATCAAAAGACAATATACACGATTTTTACTCCAGGAAATGGTGTTTTTTCATAAAATATAAACAGATACTTCTTTTAGAATACTACTGTGCAAGAAACATACTGTGGAAAGACTTCAATTAACAAACTTCAGTTGTGCCTCAGTTTCCACAGCCATTAGAATAAAGGGCTCTTTTGGTCATAATGTTCACATATTTATAAGTCACAGGTTGTTATTTTTGTACATCACTTATGTACACATTAGTGGCCTACTACTTTGGACAGTGTATTTTTTGGGTGTAAATTACTTGTGGGTGGACAAGGCAGTTCTCAGTTCCACTTAGTCCAGCACCTCTTTCCTTGATGCTTCTGATCTGGGGACTGAGTGAAGTGGCAGATTTACTGATATGTATGTTCATATTTCAGGAAATACGAATATTTCTCAAGCTGCAGATCAGCTTCCAGATAAGAGAACTTTCAAGATAATACCTATCCCAAAGATACCAACAGCCATCCCTCCAAGTTCTGGTTATTTTAGGGGTTTCCATCACATATGTTTTCCAAGCAAGCACACCACATTTAGTTGAATTAAACAGAAAACCTTCATTCCACTTTCAATATTTTTCTCTTTTTTTTTTTTTTTTTTTTTTTTGGCAATATATTTCTACCAAAAAAACCTCAAAACCAAAAACAAAACACAAAACTCAAAACCACTGCAAAGATTCACAGACATAATGATAATACTACATTGCCCGTCACAGGCATGTTTATTTACAAATAGCTGGACAGGAATAAAAAATAATGTCAGTGAGAACTGAGTTGCCCTTTAAATGAAAATAATCATCTGGTTATTTCAGTCAAGCAGCTGTACATGCAGTAAGAAGTCTCACTCCCAAATATTATGATGACTCATCTACTTTCCTTTTCTAACAAGTAAATGTTCTTTTCTCTTTTTAAGTACAGCGTTGACAAACCCTGCACAAGCTACAATGCTACACTACATCCCCCCTTTCTAATTCTGTAGAATTTAAACTGCAGTTACCCATTTATATCCATAAAATTACCCAGTATAATCACTGGGGTTAAAAGGTTCCCTCACACAAAGAGCAGACCTGCGAGATTTGCTGCCTTTTTCAAAGCCAACATTTGAAAAAGCATGCAAAATGTTCAGACTGGAAATAGGAAAGGTACAGCCTGGACATCTCACAACTTCCTGGAAAGAGAGGAGTTAATCAGCACAGGCAGATCCGAGAGCTTGCAGTGAGACACAGGACTGTACTGCAGATGTGTGGAGCGCACTGAAGGTGTGGCCCCGTGCTTTCTACATGCATATTTAAATACTTAAATTACATGGCCTTAAGGCTATTATTAAAGAACAACCTCACAGAGAGGAAGAATTACACAGAGAAACGAGGCCTAACACATTTCTTCAAACAGAGAGATGAGAAGAAGAGAAGGAAAAGCCTGGGTTACTCACGATTCTTTTCACCTCTCCACCTTGACCCCGCTTTTATTCTAGGCGCGATGTCCACGGCAGCAGTTATGTCTACTAGCCCAAGCAGCAGCAGCAGTGACAGCACAGCCATGCCAGGTAACAAAAAATAATAAAAAAAAAAATCACCTCTACCTGGAGTACTGATAGAGATGAATTAGATGACTTTCCTTAGTAATGAATAATTGGAGCTAACAGCACTTACTCAGCAGAGGCAGAGGGAGATGTAAAACATTACTCCTATTAGAAATGTTTATTCAGAATTTCCATTGCATCGCCTATTTCCTTCATCCAGGGAATGCAAAGACAGAAGAGTTGTAAAGGCTTCCCCTAGCAAGGAGCCTCTGGCACTCAGACGCACGAGGAGATGCAGTGGCAGCTTTCTGTGGTCCCTCAGAAGCCACCGGCTCCTCACCTGCCTCTGCCACCTCTCAGCCCTTCCCAGTGTTTATCAACATTCCCCACAGCACCCTAGCAGGGGACACGGCCAAGCTGAAAACGGAGGAGTTTTTTCTCCCTCACTTCCATATTTCACTGCAGTTTCACAGAGCTGATGACACGGAACGTTTTCATGTTGACACTCAAATCTCATTACATTTATCAATGGCCACAAAAAAACCAGTTTGTCAAGCTTCCCCCCTACCCACAGAGGGGACGCAAAGGCAAAAATATAATGTATCCAAGACGAGAAAGAAACACTTAAAAAAGAAACTTTTTTTTTTTCTTTAAGCTGCTCAGTAACTCTGTCTCTTATTCAGCATAAGTGTCTTCTATTTCTAGGGAAAATAACACAAACAATACCACCTCCCACGCAGGTTTCTGTCAGCAGATGCTGCATAAATGGAACAGTTCACTGACAGTAAGAGGAGCTCTGAGAAATTTTGTATAGAATCTCTGCTACTCCACAAACCTTCCCCCTGCAGCCCACCAGCCTCTGGGAACCCAGAGCCCAGTGCAAGTAGACTCCAGTGCTTGCAGCACAGCCAGCAGTGCTGTTGGCAGAGATTTAACCCTGTATCTGTCCATACCAGGATCACAAACTTCCCCGTGGCGATCAAATCGGTCGCAAGGAAAAACTGGAACACAAATTATCTGCTAACCCTTTCACCAGAATTATGAAATCATTCCACACGACTTGTGAAGACCCAGAAAAGCTTCATCCTGAGAGCTGAAAATCACTATAATAAGACCAGAGGGCTTTTCACTCATGGTGACAGAAGGCTTTAGTCTGCACGAAGTCTACATTTATATTTAATAAAAGTAACTGCAAAATATCTAGTTCTTTAGCATCATTTGTCTCAGGAATACTTAAAAATTGTTACTTATAAAACAGTAAAACTTATTTTCTTAATAGAATAGCAATGAAATAGCGTTCTCCAAGTTGACCTGCCTCATACATTGCATGATATCTGTTGAATAGATGCTATGGATATGAATGAGTTGCAGCATTAAGGGTTTTTTTGAATAAAGTACTGGAAAAAATTTCTAGATACAATTTCAATTACCAAGAAAGGAGAGAGAAAGTAAGTTATTTCAGTCTTAATAATACAATGATTAATTTACAGTGTTCACAGCCACTGCTGTTTATGAGCTCAAAAGGATTATTGCTATTGAAATACTCCACAACAACCAGTCAGAGTGTGACCAGCTGAAACCATTCCTTTCTAGACATTCTCATGCCAGTGATGGAAACTTCCCAAAAAAGGCCAGGAGGAATTTTTTCACCTAGAGCTGGCAGACCTCAGATGACCATAGAGATACTGTATCAGAAAGTTTCAATGGTTATTAAAGTGGTTATCTATGAAACCTTTAAAAGGAATGCTCAGTTTCTTCATTTGGACCAGTTGGAGATATTAGGAAGGGAGATGTGCTCTTACTTCAAGTGGAGTTTACTGTGCTCAGTACAAAAAGCAAAGTATTTGCAGCAGAGGATATAAAGAACCTGCCAAATCACCCACATGTTAACACATTACAAGCAGCCTTCAGTTTTGCTCTGAGCCCAGAAGCCCCTACATGGCCGTTTCCCCTGTGCAGATGACCAGGGGTCACCCAGCACCGTGTCTGGGCAGGGAGAGAGTCTCCACGTCCTTGTCTCAGTGGAAATTCTTGATGTAAAGCTTTAGTTTCTTTGTGATCATTTTATCCATCAGGAGTCACATCTATGGGGTGAAGAACAACGGAGCATCACTCCTACTCATGCTGTTAGGCCATAGCAAAAATAACTCCTATGGTAACATACAGCAAGAAAAGAAATGGTTAAAGGGTTCAGATTGTCCTTTTTTTAAAGCACTTCCTAACTGCACATCCTTTGCCATCTGAACTCATGCAAGGGAAGCGTGTCAATAAGCACTCTCTAAAGATGACTCATCATGTTACTGGTTATGTAAGACACCTGAATGTACCAAATTGTTCACTGCACCAAAATACAGCAGAGGAAAAAAACCCTCAGTGAGTACAAGGCGGTCCTTTAGGAGCACACAAGCACTAATGTGGAATGGTATAGTTTACTCTGAATGCAGAAAAATTGACTTTTCGAATGACAGCTGCAATTTTGAGCACCAAAATCAAAAGGTTTTGTGATCTTGCAGTCGGCTGTGCACTGTTTGAAGGACAGAAGATAAAGATTTTCAAGGAAAAAAAACCCCACACACAAACCAAAGTGTGGAATTCCGGAATGAAAAAAGTTAATCTGAGTTAAATATTTGAGCTGCCTCATAGAAGAAAGCCCTGCCTGGTAGTTAATGCTTGTTATCCTTTATTTGGTCCCAGATCCAAACCTCACGGAGCCTTGTGCTGTGCAAAAGTAAACTGGTGCATCAGATTGGTATTTCTCCAGCCCACGGCTGAGCTCTCAAGCCCCACAGTTGTTTTGTCTAACAGGCAATGTTACACAGAGTTAAGGGAAAGCTTCAGAACTGTAGGCCAGATAGCTTTTCATCTCACAAGATTGATGGAAGGGGACTTTTATGGACACAGACCCCTGCACGGGCATTTTGCACAAGTCACATCTATTTATCTCGTCACAGGAGAAGGAGCTGTTGCCTCCAGAAAAGCTGTGCCATATTCCTCATGGGTGGGAAGGGATGCCCAAAGCAGCATCCCGTGAGCGACTATTTTTCACTCACACAAAAAGATGCAGTCAGACAGGAAAAACTCATAACCAAAAACATTTTTATATTTCTCTATCTAACAGAGTACCTCATGCACAGTGTTGCTGGTTGGCAGGACAGTGGGCAATTACTGCCATCAAAGCAATGCCAGTCCACCACCTTCCCCACTGGAGTAATAGCAAGTAAAACCAAACAGATTAAGCACTCAGAGGTGTGAAGCCCAGTAAAAGGCAGTCTGCTCCTACATGATTCAGTGTTTTATAGCTCATTTAACTAGTTTTCAGTTTCTGCTGTATAATTTCTGCTCACGTGAGTTCCTCAGCAATTTGAAAGCTTACTTGAAAGCAAGATAATTAATTCTGGAATTAACTAGGTGGACAACTCTCTCAGAAATGCAGTGGACCCCTTATCTAAGACTGGATGCCTTCCTGATTTATATGTTACAGCTCAGTCAGAAGTTAAGCACTGGAAGATAAAATTACAAAATGAATTTATGGTCTGTGTTATGCTAGTTCTATCTAGCTTTAATATACATCATTCTCTCAAATCTTCAGATGTATTTAATTTCTTTTCTCCTCGTCTTTCATTATGACTCAGCCCTTTAAATTCTGGTTTACTGCACTATAGATAAAAGTCACTGGCAATTTGCTGCACAGTTCTTTCCTTGAATCAAGAATCTTCCACAGAGCTTTTTATTCATCAAAAGTACAACTTTTTTTCTAGAGTGCTCTCTCCCTTCATTACAGACTTCACCTTCTTCTAAATGGTAGCAGAGGTCTCTACAGCATCTTGGCACAGGGTTCCAGGGAGGGTGTGAAACAACTTTCTTCTGCATCCATTCACAAAGACATGATGAAAGCTACAGCATCTCCCACTAGAAGCCTGCAAGGCTGTGAGGTCAGCCCTTTTGTGCACAGAAGTCCTTCTCCACTCCTCAAAGCCAGTTCTTTACACAGGGGCATCTCTGTTACCTCTGAAGAACCCACCACTGACTGTGTTGGAAATTGATAACCTGGGAAAGCTTTTTTGTGACAGAAGTCACAAAGTGTTGCTTTAGTGCTGAAGGAGGACAGACTGACAAGGTAGAGCTTGGCTGGGCACCATAGCACAGGCTTATGAGTCATCCTCTCCTGAAAGTCACGCTAGGACTGGGTCAGCCCACGAGTAAGGGCATCTATTGCTCCCTCTCTCTCTTATTGTGGAGGGTAATAAGGTGTCCTTTAGGGTCCTTGAATTTAAGGCATCTTTATCAAGTTTGCAAAGCGAAGCAGGTCTCTATTTCTGCAGTACATCTATACTTACACAGCTGCCACACACAGTTCTGACATTGCCTTTGACACGTTTCTGCAACGGTTTCCCATTTTAGAAGAAAGACTAAATCTGGTGACTATCATGGAGCCCCTGTGAGCAGCCATGCAGAGACTTTGAGGCATGACAGGACAACAGTTACAGAACTCATTAAAGCTAAACATTAGCTAAGTTACATTTTGCAACCCCTACGACTCTAAAAACTCCAGGGAGATCAACTCAGATGCAGCAATGTTTGCCATGAAAACATTGTAATTCTGTGAAGTGAAGGGCACACACACATAATTCAGCAGCGTGTGTGGGGACCAGACCTCCACACCATTTTACCCCTGCAAGCCTGGGGAAAGGGTCGAGTTCCCAGATCAGCTTGGCAGGGTTTTTTGTTTTGCTTGTAATACAGAACTAATTAATACATCAACTGAACAAAAGACCCCGAGACTTTCTGCAGCTCATGGAGTGTACAAAATTTTACTGTTGCCTTAGTACTTTTTTTAATCATCCAAATGCATAAAATTTAAAAAATATGCCAAATTCACCATTCTGTTAACATACCTGTTATTTTTTCTGTTAACTTACAGAACACCAACAGTGCACTCAGCACTGTATAATCATATAAACTGACATTACCTCTCCTCTAAAGACTTCATGGTCCAGCACAACTGTGTCTTAAAAGTCATTTCTTCTATGAGGGCATATGTTTGTTTCTTAATTTCCTCACTTTCGGGCCTTTAAATTCTCAACCATAACATTATACATTTTGCTAGCACCTTTTAAGTTTTTGGTGGTAAGGGAAAAGAAAAGTGTTCTTCATAAAAAGACATGCATACAAATCTTTAAGTGTATGTACAGGCATCTATTTATACATGCTTCTGCTAATAAAGTCACAAACACAAAAGGAGAGGAAGATTTGCACAATTAAAAAGAAGTTCTGATACATATTATTAAATCTTGAATAAAGTTATGTTTGGGTGAACACCCTTATAGTATATTTATACACACTCATTAATTATATAAAATTAACAACAAGTAAAGTTCCTTCTAATGAAAATTGGATAAGAGATGATCTGCTTTTTGAGGGAAAAAATACATTTTGCTTACCCACGCACCTTATCAGTTTACCATCTATTCTCATGCCCTCAAGGCAACACAGATTTTTTTTTTTCAAAGAGACTTCGAAACACTTACAGAGATCAAAGAATTTTACTGGACTTATTTTTTCATCTGGCTGCAGAAGACTAGGAATTAGACAAAGTCTGTAAAGCTAAGTCAGCAAATATTATATCTTTTACAAGAAATTCCCCATTGCTGGCCTACACAGTATGAGAAAAGCAAGAATTAAGACTTTACCTTTTTCTTATCTCATAACACATATTTTTTTCTTTGTTTGCAGAAGACACTCTAAGTCCATCTGGAAGCAAATGAAAGAAAATCTGATCCAGGAACACATAATAAAGAAGATTTTTTGGTCTTGTTGTTAAGAATGCAAAGTGAGTTCCTATGAGATACCTCCAAACTTGCACTTGGGCAAAAAAAATCATCCTTCTTAAGCAACCTAGACACGTCAGAAATTGTAACTGGCTACATAAGAGAATGTATCCCAAAGGCTGTTATTTAAGAAGTAGTCTCAATAGCTGGTGGTTATCTTGTCCTTCATACCATGGCATCCCAGGAGAGTTTATGCACCTACAGCCACTATTGGAAAAAAAAAGTGAAACAAACCCCCAAAATAAAATGGCTAAATAGCTAAGGACCAGAAGAGCAGGACACTCCAACTCCAGCTGACCCCAGGGTGTCTGAGTGATGCTGATGCTACCACAGGCTCGTAAGTCCAGTTCCTTCCTGTACCTTCTCCTTCTACAGCCACAAATTGCTTCTATACAATACAAAACTACTTCTTCCTTAAAGGTAAAAAGTACCAGCACACTCTGAATCCCAAAACACCATTAGTAAAGAAATCATTAAAGCTTTCATAAAAGCATCACATCTCAACATGCCTCCTTAGCTTTGGCACTAAATCAGCAAAAAGCCTGAGTGCATCTCAAGAGCTCTCAGGACCCCCATACCATGGCACTTCAGTCCTTTAAAGGCACTCTGTCTCTTACTGCTGTGACCCCAAACCAGGAGCCAGAGAATGCCTTCTTCTAATGATTATTTAGCATTTTCCTGTGTGACTGTACAGCTAGCAGTTCTTCACAGTTCTACATGAGCTGATATTTCAACATAGCGAGTGTTTTATGTTAGCATAAATGAGGAGCCGTATGAGATTACCACAAGGACGCTTCCCAGATCATGTTGATAGTAAAATTTTATAAGATAATGTTGGCGCTGGTAACATCAAACTTATGGATTAAATATGTCCCAAACACATTTAATGTATTCGAGTCATTTATCATTATCTGTTCTAACAAACTGGCAATATTTATCCTATTAATTCAGGCAAATGTAGAACTGTTTACTGAGTGGTGGAGAATTGTAAGGATATGTTCAGACAAAAATAAACACAAGAAAACTAAAGTGAATATTGTTTAATGTAAAAATATGCCATCCTACTCAGCTCTCAAAATAAACTGCTAAACTGTTGTCAGCCTTCTGCTTTTCAAAAAAAATGGTTGTTAGGCTAATCTGTCAGGCCTAATTTGCATTTCTATATTTACTTTTTTTTCACACATTTTAAATATAACGCTAGTGGGCTTCAAGAAAGCCTTCGGAGAAGGCCGGGACATTTTAGGATTGCGAGGTCAAAGACAAAGCTTGTTGCATTTTTTCTTCTTATCTATGCTTTTAAAACTTGTTCCCTTTCTGCTAGCGGCTCTTTACTGAAACCTTATTTTCCTTTCTAGCAAGCTCTGACTTCTTCATTCTCCATCTCAGTGTACCACTCTTTTCTTTTTCCAGTGTACCCTCCACTTATCATTCCTCATCTCCTGTATCTCCAGTTAACCAACTCCTGGTCTGAGATGAGGTGAGAGGAAGAGATGCAAGGCAAAGATAGTTGAGCTGAGAACTGTGCTCAGATGAGTGGATAACTGATGGTGACAAACCAAGGCAAGGGTGGCATTATCTCAGCTGCTGATTTTGAGCAGGTAACATGAGATAAACATGCAATACAACCTGTACACTGGTCCTGTGCTACAGCTCAGCTCAAAAAGCTAAAAACTGGAGCCAGCCTACCAAGTACAAAAAAACTCTGCAAAATTTATCCCAGAAGGTGAAGATATCCCGGTATTCATTCTGTTCATTTAAGAAAAGAAATTGCTTTCTACACATTCTTGCTGAATGGGGCACGATACTGGAATATAATATCAGCTACTTTATCTAGAGTGAGTGGAGCCAGAAGCATGGGGAACTATTTTGGCAGATGGGCAGAGAAGAAGAACTTTGACAAAATGTGTAAAAGCAGGTATAAGAGTCTGGTTACACTTTTTCTGCATCTGCCAACACTATTCAAACCTAAATTGCAATGCAGTAAAAGCATTACAGTGTCTTTATCCAAGCATGTGAGGGCATTTCCTCTGCAGTGCTTCCACACTGATCTTCAGAAAAAGAATGAAGGTCAATGTCTCCTAGTCTAATAAAAAAAAATCCCAAATGAAGGACAACTTTATCAGGCAATTGCATTGGTGTTAATGAATTGATTTTTTAAACTTTTTTGGTTTTCCATGTTGTCAGGGAAAACTTAATTCTTCAGTGTTGAATTTTGTTATTAGGAGACTAAGTAAACTATCATAATTTTTGCAATGGCATGGCTTGTGTCCCAAATGGTGCAAATAATTCACTGACCTTAATATAGCAGAGCTATAGCAAACTGTGAGCATCTGGCCTCCTCTGCTTTGATCAACATTTTCAAAGCCTACTCGAGAAAGATGGATGCTCTTTCCTATTAAGAGAACAATGGGAACTGGGTTTTCCATGTATCCAGAGAGAAGGCAGTAATACAACCCTCAGAAGTCAATGGAAGTTAGCGGTCTAGTGGACTTCTTTTTGTGCCTTTGAAAATCTCCCCAGTGAGATTCTTTGGGTGAATTAAAGCCACGGGGTAATCTCCTAAATTGGAACAGAATCAATAAGCTAAATGAAAACATTTACCTTAAATTCTAATTTAAGCCCTGGGCTGATGGAATTAAAAATATCGTATCTTTAACAGATGTATAGAAATAAGTGTTTCATCATTAGCTGATCTGTCATAAATAGCATGGGGCTACAATTACTGTCTAAAAAGTCATGCAAACTCTATATTCGAGTGAAATAAAACACAAATATATTGAACACATTTTTCTGTGGGTTGGGATACAGTAAAGCTAGGGGCACAGGCCACTGTGCCTGATTTTTGTTTATATTTCAAACTAAAAGATACTTTCTTAGCTGATTCAGGGCAGCATTTCATTTTATGTTTCATGTTGTCCTACCATACACAGATGTGTTAATGGAAATCAGCCCAATAACAAAGGTATGTGTTTTTAATGAGTTCCACACTTTCTAATCTAGAAAATCATTAGTATAAAATATTGATGTTTGGAACAATATCATAATAACTAAGACAGAGGAAAACAAACATTCCTAAGTATATGAGCTACTTGAAATTAATAACTTCAGTAATAAAATCAATACTTTCCTCATAGTACTTAGTAATTGCTTCCAATATTGAATTTTTTTGTATGGCACCATAAGGTTTGCTTAAGATGTGGGTTGCTGTTATTATTTTTATCTGTCATAAAGAGAAGCATTCTTCTGGGAAATCATTGAAAATACACATGTGAAATAAAAAGGAAACCACTGGAAACATCCAAGTAGTTGTTTTAAAGATTATAAAATCACAACTTGGAGACATCTAATCCTGATCCATTTTCCTTTGAAAAAACTGAAGTGCCCATAAAATGCAAATGCACCTTTCAATTACTGGTAGAAGTTTTTTATGGGAATAAAAAATTGTATATTTAAATGTAAGATGTGGTTTTAACAAAAACTGTGACTCTAATAACCAAATTCTCCTCACCAGTACCAGGATGAAACATAGCTAAATTATGCTATAGAAAAGATTAATTTTTGAGAGGCAGAGCTATAGTAATATAATTTGCCAGTGGGTTTGTTTTTTTTTCTACAGATAAGATGGATGTTCTGTATAACACAAAATGTTCTGCATAACGCAAAAATAAGTAATAATAATCAAAATAAAATGAAAAGACCTTCAACTGTATTAAAGGTAGATGAGAGACTGATTATCTTACTTTCTCATAAGATGAGAGTGATGATTATCACCTTTCAGAATTATCAGTATAAATCCCTGTTTATTGCAATGAATGCAACCTGAATGCTATAAAATGGTTCCAGTGGCTGCAGGTGTTGCTTCTCACTGAATATCTATTTTTTCTCGAATTAGTAAATCTAGTCTATTATCCTCCTTCTCTTTCTTTTTTTCCCCCCAATTGTTTGATTTTCTATGTTAGCTAAGTTAACATATTCACTTCTCACTTACATGTGGACCAGTTGTCTGAAACATTTCACAGATCTCTGCTCTGTTGACAGCTATTCTAGGTGCATTTGGAGATATTTTAAAGATGAAAGCTGTTAACATGACTTTCTCAGACAGCCCAGTTAAGACAATAGTTTCAAATTCATAAAGCTTGTAAAACAATGATTTAAAAAAACTACTTTTTTTTTTTTTTTTGCATTTTAACCAGATTTTTAAAATACTAGCAGTCACAGAAATACTGTTAGATTTTCAGATAAAAGGCTAGTATTTTTAAAGTATAAAAACTATATTACTATTAAAGATCATCACATAATCCAAGTATATTTGCTTGCACTGTGGTATAACACGGAAGGTTTTTGCAGAGAGTAAAAATTAACCTCCAAGATCTACTGGGTTTGCATATCATGCTTTTGCACTGCAGACTAAAACTGTAGTCTGTAGCAAATGAAGCCTGTAGAAGTCTGCAGTGTGACAGTCTGCCTGTGTCTCCCAAAGAAAGTATTCCTGTCTTCCCAAACTGAAGACTTGACACTAGCAAAAACGAAGACCAAGAGCGCCACGAAAGAGGTGAGTAAGTGCCAAGTGTGAGTGGCAGCCCTTGGGCAGGGTGTGCACCTGCACAGGCTCCTGCCTGACACGGTGGCAGGGATGGTGTGATGGAAGCTCATACTGGAGACAGCCTGAATATCACTTTTTGTGGGGCCCTGGAAGTAGGTGAAAGCGTTCCTGGCTGACTCCCACTGCGCGTTTCTTTCTCTCCGCTGCAGATTGCTGCAATTTGGCTCCAAATATCTCATACGAGGCCAGAGGGCTGGCTCGAGATGGTTTTTTTTGGATTTTATGCACACTCAATATCCACTGCACAAATTAATCTCAGCCTCACTGTACGTCTCTATCATTTGCATTGGTTTTGGAGGGAACCACTGCCTCTGAAAGTGTTGTGTTTTTTTTTTTCCCACCATATTCCAAGACCTACCATTAGCTTTTGCTGTGCAGTGGGACTTCATTAATTTGAGTTAATAAAAGAAAAAAAAATCAGTCAAAGAAAATCCACAGTCAACTCTGATGTAAACAAGCTCCACAGAAACGAAACGCATTTGGTTTGCAAACCTCAGGGCGGATTTCAATCCCACATATAACAGTATGACATCTGGAAAGAAGGAAAGAGGGGAGAGAAAACCTTTTAAGAACAAGACAAAGCTTTTCCCTTCGCTCACCCTCGCTTTCATTCCCCCATCTTTCTTCTCTTTTCTTCTCCTCTACACTTCACATAGCACACATGTGCTTTCCTAGCTTGGGAAAGCCACGTGGCATAACTTCAGCTATGCCAATTCAGTTTGTCTAAATAATTTCTTCATTTAGCACAAAGTTGATTGGTTTATCAGACTTACACATTTGGAGGATCTTTATACGGAAAGATTTGTCCTCAATTGAATTAACAAATTCATCCTCTTCGCTCTAACTTTGTAGGGATTAACATTTTGCTGTTTTCCTCTCTTTGGAGCAGTTCGAGCCTTTTTCTTGGATGTATGTATTTCCTTCCATATATATATATGCAATATATATTTGGATTTGTACTTATCAGTTGTTTACAGCAAGGAAATAGATATGGAGAACAAAGTGAAGCAAATGCCTAACACCTTGTTTTGTAAGGTGATAGCTACCCCTCTAACCAACTGCTACACTTTGTAACAGGCACTGCAAGGCCACCTGTAGATCCATTACCATTTATCTGGAATTTAGTCTATTAGCCTTAACACCACATGACATAATTCTCTGCTTACAACATATGTTGGCAGTTGCACTCTGTGAGGCCCATTTACTGAATCTAAAGAGCCAGCACACAGCAAAACTGTGCAGTGTAAACACAGAAATCCCTAGAGTAACTTTGTATTTGTAATCCACATTGCTGCTTGATTTGTTTTGAATTAGATATATTTTAAATTCATGATTCTGAGACGTATGCAAATGCTTCATGTACTACCATGCTTACCATGCCTTTATGTAATACAATCCAGCATAGATCAGAAATTAGGGACTGCAACTTGCTATGTCACAGTTTAGAAAATGGTATAAAAGAAAAAGAGGGTGAAAAAAGCCCAAATAACAACTGAAAGAAGTAGGAAGATGGAACTCACTTTTTCTGGAAATCAACAGGAGTTATAATCAAAGTACTTAACAGAGTAATGAAACAGGTTTAACAAATTTGCAGCTACAGGGAGATGTCTGAACTTTATTTTGTGACTAACTCAAGCTCATCATATTGGCTTTTGAAAGTTAATTCCCAAGAAAGTCTAGAAAGCAAACAATTTCGAGAACCGATTTTTAAAACACTTTTTAATGTTTTGTTTAATAAAATTTAGACTGTAGATGTCACTGTATCAACTGTTGCTAATGCAAATACTAGTAATTTTAAATGGCAACAATATGGTCAGATTAATTTTAAACAACAGAATCTTAACATGAAGAAATAGCAATTTTCATTTGCATTCGATCTACATAATAAACAAATCTAAGAACATTTGGATCCAAAGTATGCAGCCAGCTGAAATGAAGGCTATGACAGGTGACTGTAGAGATTATGAAGATTATTATTCCTACTTACCATGAAATATTTTTTCAAACTACAATGCAGAGATGTGAAAGGCTTCGGGCATACTTCCTAAATCCTCTGCTATCAAATACTGACTTGGGTCTGGAAGTTCAAATTCCAAAGGTGAAGATTCACCAGACCTATAAAAATTCCTTTAGTACATGGGAACATTTTTTTCTTGTGCAATACAGAACAATTGATTAATTAGTATTTGCTAAAGTATTGATTGATTGGATAAAATTTGTTCTGGGATAGAAGCCTGTGCTTTTGAACTTGAACCACTATATGTTGATGAATAAATATTTGGCCTTGAACTAACTTGTGAAGCTCCGCATCAGCATTTTACAACTGTAGAACATATTTCACTTTTTATTGGCAAACCATGACTCATTAGAATAAAAGTCTAATTTATGCTTAGCCAAATGGTACAATTTGTCAAATAAGAACATATGAACCTGGAAATAGCCAACATTTTCCAGTAGTTTTTAGAATTTTTCACCATTCTTGAAAGGGAGAGGTAATGGTTTTTAAATTTTCTAGAGTACATATGAATAGCTTCAGGAGCCAAATCTTTTATTCTGTGTTTCAGTGCCAGCAGATGCTTCCTAAAAAACCAACCTCCTACTTTTTACTCTTGAAATAGTACTCCATGCAAGATTTCTGGTTCTGGCAGCAGAACATCCAAATTTTCTTTTATTCTTCTTGAATCTTAAGAATTCCTCCAAATGCTCTTAAAAAAAGAGGAGCATGAGAACATGCTACTTCTTTGAGTACACAGAAGAGAACTGTAGAGAGGAAAATCATAAGGCAGCATTTGAAAAGTAAAGTGGTAAGAAGGATTAATGAAGAATGAAAAAAAGTTTTAATACTCTAAATCAAAATGAAAATCAACAAGGAAAAAGAAAAGAACAGCAGGAAAAAAAAAGATTTATTTTTGGTCAGATTTTTATCAGGAACTTTGCTCAAGCTGTGAAGCTGATAAGCTATTCCAAATGGTCTTTGGCAAAAAAAAGACAGAAAATGTGAGGTTTGAGAGCCAAGAAATTTAAAATATAATGACTTTCTAAAACAAGTTCCTCTCATAAAACAGTGATCTCCACTCCAGTAAGATCAGTTGCACTGTTTGCCACTCCTGTCTGAACACCTCTTTTTAATTTACAAAAGGTTAAAAAACATTAAAGCTAAAAGAACCTTTTCTCTTCACAATTGAAATACCTGAATTGAAATAACTGCTCAAAACCTGTTTATTGTTTTGCATTTAATTTGGCTGAAATGCATAAGCAAAAATTTATTGTTTAGTTCTCTTTTTTATAGGAATTCTCTCAAGTAAAATTTTGCTAAACATTCTACAACAGAACTTGTTTCTGAAGCAGCCTATATGGCTATCATTATCACAGTTAATAACTAAAGATGAAAAAATTGAAGTAATTTGCAAGACTTTAATGTTTGTAGCTTTGTTTACCAAGAAACTTTCAAAAGCAATATTATTTACTTAAACTATAACATAAATGCCTTGTCATGGGTCCTGACAAATAAAGTAGAATGCACAGGTATGTATAGTGTATTCACTAGATAGGAATAAGACTACATTAAATTTATTATAGTCTTTAAAAAACTCAACTGTATGTTGTACAAAATGACGGTCCAAAAGTTTCAACAAAAGTCTAGTAAAGTTTTTCATTGCTGAGACTATGAGCTTACTGTACATTTTGTTGAGAAATGAGTATACAGTTTGCTTACTTGTTATTTAAAAAAAAAATTAAATGCAATACACTGAATTGCTTTTTATTCCTGATTTTGCAATCTTAGCTTAACTACGAAGAAGGACAATTACCAGCCAGGAATTGTAAAATTGCCAAAGCTTTTCATTAGTATTAGGCTCTAATTCTCAGTATGCATAACAAGGTTACTGCAGCTAACACTAATTAATAGCAGTTTATGCTCTACAATGCAACTCTCCAGTTTTAATTTTATTGGAATGCCATATATGGTGAATAATATCACTTTGGACTAATTATATCCATTTTTCCCCCAGCCACACAGTGGAGTTTGGATCATCCAAACAGAGCAGCAAGTCTTCAATTAGCCATGGGGCTGCTCCTCTCCCCATAAACACAAAACCAAAACCAGATGTCACAGATCTGCAGTGGAGATTTAAGGATATCTTATGGCTCTCAGGCACAAAATAAAACTCCAATATTTTTTTTTAAAATAAGGCAGTAGGATTTAAGCATCACAAAACGCTCATGTAGAGTATTTTAAGTTGTTTCTACCTCATTCAATACCAAAATCAATCCAGCCATCTTAAATATGGATCCTATTCTAAATTCTTTTTCCTCACTCTCTCTCTCATTATCTCTAAATTAAGGAAATTTGAGAGTTATACAGTAATAATAAACCTTGAACTTCAAAGATAATAATCCAAAATAAGATACATCAAACGTTGGATGCTATGGAACCAGGCTGAAGTTATTTTTCTTTTGAATGAAATTCTGTTTAGCTTCAACTAATCTTCTCTTGTTTAAAACATACTAGACAAACATTTTGAAAGCAGAGGATCTACAATCCAGATGGTCCTAAGCTGAGAAGCTCCACACATATGAACTAATCATGTAGCTGGCAGTCTCAAATATATCCTTTAAGAATACTTCACCCTTAGAGATAATTTAGCCATGAGGAGGTCAATGGAAGTTTTTCCATTGTCTCATACAGAATTTTGCCAAAGACTCTGAGGAAAAGAAGTGTGTCTCAAAAAGACCTTTAAATAACATGACTAGGGGAGAAGAAAAGCACAGTTCTGCTCTGCTCAGAACTTATAAATTCTGGAAAATATGCATACAATTAAAATCCCAGCTAATGTTGGAGCATTAATATAAAAATCTTAACGTATAACAAGCCTTCCCTCAAGAAAACACACCATAAACTTGCTGTGACAAACCTTAGGCCTGTACAAAAATAAGAATGTAATATATTTTAAAGTTTTAGATTGTTGCTCTTTTCTTTTATTAAAGACTGCTAGAGATTATTGTAATATCTAATCATTTTAGAAAAATCCAAAGAAGGAACTCAAGCAGTTAAAACTTGTGCAATGACATTTATAACAATGGTTAATAATTAAGTACTTGCTAGATTAATTCATTTTCTGTACTCTATAAGAATCACAGACAGCTGCAAAATTTTAAAAAGATTAATAAATGTGGTGAAGTAGTTTTCTCTTACATTGTCAGACAGTCCTATAATGCTTTTTCCTCATTAGTGTGCATGCTAAGGAAATAACATGCAGTTTTCTGTATATAATTGTCAGGCACATTTCACTACATCACCCCCCAGAAATTTTCTATATGTTCCACCTACAATTACAGACAATTTAATATTGAACTAATTTACAATAATGCATCTGATGTCGTTGTTTACCAATAGATTTGTCAAAGCAATATTATTTACTCACACTTCAATCTGATTTGCTACTTTTTTCTAAATGAATTTTTCCAGTAGAAACCTCACTCATGGTTCTTGTTACTGATATCCTCCTCCAACTAATTTAATACAGGAGAATGTGCTACAGTCTTCATTGCTCCTAAATAAGTGCTAATTCTTATTTAGTGAGGTTTACAACAAACAATATACTAACAAAACACATTCCTATTACGATTATATTAAATATTGCCTTTGATGTCTAAGTTCTCTTTCATTAAGAATTTTAAAATTTAACCCTTATCCATGAAACTATCAAGATGCAAGACTTAAGTGGACTAATTCTTACAGTAAAACTTGCAGATACATAAATAAAAATACCCCTTACTAATAATTTTAGTGTATGTCCTGCAGTAAATAATTAGAATATTTCTCCAGAAACAAGATAGAGGATAAGCACATACATCTGCCCACAGATAGTCCTCAGTGGATTATAAGTAGAAACTTCAGGTGGATTGATACTGTCAGACCTGAAAAAAATCTTAGACCTCACAAAGTACCTACTGTACAACAGATTTAATGTACAAAAAAGGAAATAAAAGGGTTGAAAATATACTATATAATTATCTTATGGAAGAAAATTTCTGTTTTCAACGTAACATACAGAACACAGAAGATAAAATGGCAAAGACAATGGTAAAGTGATAAAAGCAGCGCTGATAAAAGATGTCTCTTCCGATTAGTACATACAATAAATTCAGGCAAGACAAATGAGGTTTTGAATTGATACATCATAGAAGTCAGGAATGTCAAAATTGTATTTTCTAAGAGTTCATTATGAAATGGAACTAGCACTGAAATTAATCTTTGTGCTCTCCAGAAATTACATTACGACATATAGCTCAGGGACGTAGTGAACTAGTTAATATCCGTCCACAGCAAGCAGAAGGGAAGATGGGTTACCACAGGGAAGCTTATCAGTTTATTTCCCATCCTCTTCATCCATCTCTTTGGGCTGACACCTAAACTGAACTCACAGATGTCAGTGCACAGTCCAGGCTCTCAGTAGGAAGGTGCACTGAGAGCAGGTCTGGAGCTGCCTGATGTGCAGCTTATCCAGCTTCATGAGGACAGAAGGATGAGGGGAGCAACTGCTTTGCCATATGACTGTCATGTTTTTGTTTCTAAGTCTACACAGGGGATATTCCACAGCTCCTTTTGGTTCCTCAGCTTCAGTCAGGCACTTCCATCAGTCAAATTCAGGGCTGAGCTCTGCCTGTCCTACCACCCCCATGCCCAAACGTGCACTTGGGGATCAGGAACCTCTGGAGGAGGAATGACATTTCCTTGACACCTCTGAGGGAGTTCTCCTTCCCCCAGACTGAGTATATCAAGCCTGAAAGGAGATCAGGACCAGATACCCCCACTTAAACATTCATAAGCTGCTTGCACAGATTTTGGGCTGTCAAAGCAAACAAGTGACAGTACAGACAAAAAGTTTATGCCCAGCTTCTGAGTTTCTGCACTTACCCATGCTTCACAAAAGGCTTCTGACCTTTAAAAAAATTCAGTGCCATGGACACCCTCTCTCTCACTTTTCCCTTTCTCCATCTCAACAGAAAGGGTAGAAACTCTCAGTAATTAAGAATCCAAATCTTTGCCAGAGAGTTAATTACAGATACATGACCCATCATGCAAATTCTGAAAGGTCCTGATGTGATAATTAGGAATAAACTGAAAATTCTTCTAATGACCATAGCCACATCTTTGTCAGTTTTGAATATATCATGCCACAGCAAAGACAAACCCAAACTCAACATTATATTCACTCAAAGAGAAAATAAAGGAGAAAACTATAACATATGAAGCAGAGAGCTATTGCCTGACAGTATAATCCACTACGAATACAGTTCTTAAGCTCCATTCTTCTGGGCATGTAGGAAAAAGAAGCCATTACTGCAGTGAGAAGGGACAATATTCTTCTTTAAGTTCAGAGAGGCAACTCCTGTTTGCTGGCAAATAGACTTCTTAAAGCATTATGTGATCAAAGGGACAACCCAGAACAAAGCCAAGGCACAACCGCCTGGTTTACGAACGTCACATACCCTAAAGTGAATGTGATACTAAAAGAATGCAGTATTAGGCAGCACAAGACCTCCAAATTTTGTGCCTGTAAAATCCCTTGCTAAGAATCTTAAAATATTATTGTTGCTATTGTGATGTGTGCTGCTAGAAGAGTAAAATCTGATTACAATGATGACCCTGCCCATGCAGAGTCTTGCACACATTGCACATGATGCATTAAAGATGGAATTCTGTAACAGCTGACAGGACAGGGAAATGAGAGGAGGAGAGGAATGAGGACAGGGAAAAAAAGAAAAAAGAAGGAGTCAGGGAAATGTAGACCCCCAGGCACACAGCAACAATTTATTCAACCTGCCTGTTAGCTGTCAGGTACTTCAAGCTCACTAGAATATGTTCCAGTACTGATAAAAAAAATGTGTCACAGGGAGGTAGAGGAAAAATAGAAAAGCATGTTGAAATTTGTGGTCAGAATTCATAATCCCTTTTCAGCAATGCCTAGTAAATGAAAAAAGAACAAGCAGCAGACCTTCAGCTAGGATTTTGTTACTGCTGTTGGGATGGTTTTAGAGACTGGCAGAGATGCACCTTTGTTTAACATTTGCATCTCATCTCTTCTATGGCTGCCTACCTGTGTGTGTGGTTTTGCCTAATGATTTTTCCCATTTAAATTTTGTTTAATTTCGTGTAAACTGGTACTGTTTATAAGAATTATTAAACAAATGTTCTTTTTAAAAAATTTTTGTTTTATTAATTCCTTACATTCACAACATATTTTTAGGCATATAATGTCCAAACTTCAGCTGTGTCTCTGGATATTTATTATTTTTGCTTAGTATTGTTTCTGTGCCTTGATGAGGAGCATGTAAAAGAACACTGAAAAAAAAAAATCAGGATTTCCAAGCAAATGTACACTTTTGGCACAAATCTTCAAGGCAATGTATGTTTGCACAAACACATTACCTTTTCATTTTTTGAAACAATTTTCTAGGGGGCAAAAATATTTAAAGGAGCTCTAGGAGGAATTCAGAACTGAAAACAAAACTGCTACTTACCTATAGCTGCATGCTTCTCTTTTGCTATTAGACACAAATTTGAAGTGTCTTGGTGTTTTTTAGTTAGCTTACTTTCATTCCCTAGTTTATCATCCAAATATCTGCCCACAGCTAGTGTTTCCTAAAAGTGTTTCCCTGTATCATAAGCCAAAAAAAATCACAGCATAAGGAATTGTTGGCAGTTTGGGATTTTTCCCCCCCTAGTGACAAGTAATACCTCCCAACAGATGCTATTCATTTTTTTCTGGGTGAGCTTGGTTCTTACGGGGTTTGCAAGGTAATAGAGGGAATGGATTGATGAATGGTATGAAGTAAATGAGTTGGGAAAAGTAATACTTTAGAAAAACAGAAGTGGAGCTGGGGTTTGAACACTGTGGTGGAGAGAAAAGTGTTTGTGGTTAATGAAGAAAATAATTGGAAAGGGTAAGTTTTTCAGCCTGCATTGGCTGTTCCTTATAGAAGATCCAATCTCCCATATCCACAGGATGACAACTTAAAAGAGATCTTAGAGGTTGAGAGAGCTCTCAGTGTTACACCATAATGCTACTTTCACAAAGAATTTATGAGGACATGGCGGTGAAAAACTGGAGTCTGTTCGTTCCTCTGGCAGAGAGCAGGAGGATTAAAAAGACAAAAGTATACAGCATCACACACACAAATAACCCACATGCATAAAATTAAGATACAGTGTTTAACACAACACTCTCGCAAATGGAGTTGGAACACAAGGTGCTGGCGATGGTGGGTTTGAACAGAAGTGCTAAGTTGTGGCTAAAGCATCTAAAATAGGATTTTCAGAGGCACTCAATGTAGATTTAACTGATTTGCCAAAAGCAGCAGGGATTTTTGATGCTGCCTTCAACAGAAAACAGAGTTGAATCACAGTTTCCTTTTGAAGACAGCTCTACTAATGATCTGCCTCTGACAAACTGCACCATTTTTCTGCAATACAAAATTAATCCCATAAATACTCCTGGCTTCGGCACCTGAGCATTTCACTGCTATGAATCCCATGCTAGGCAAGGTGTCACACTGAAATCAAGGTAAACTTAAACCACCACAGCTTTCTGGGACCTTCTGGTTATAGCAGATTTCCAACTGGGGATGTCACATCGGTGCTTTGGGTTTAAATTAAAAAGCTCCAAATGTCTTAAGAATATGCTTCAATGAGAATGTGCCTTCCTCTGTGATAAATATCTGCAGCTATTTCGGTGTAAATCAGAAGGGTCTGTTGGTTTGCATTCACTGAGTAGAACTGCACATCAGGAATGGAACATGGATGGGGTGGCCACCTGATCATGTCCTTGCCTTCTTTGTACTTCCCAAGGATGTGGGAAAAGAGGCAACTGACACTCAGAGAGAGCTGAGCCATGATTTGGCTTCAGCATGATTATGGTTTTCTTCCATGCCATTTATTTTGCACTTGCAATTGTGGAGTCCAAATTATGCTGGTTACCCACAAATTGGGATAAACATTCTCTCCATCACTCCCACCACTACAGAAATGAAATGAGTCTACAAACACAGAGTGACTGAAGTTAAAGCACATCAGAAGATTTCCTCAACAGTGAAGAACTTTTCCTCGTAGAAAATTCACTTTTCTTTTTTTGGATCACATTTAGTTGTATAATTAGAGGATAAATGTCTCACTTGTACTAAATTCTCAGATGCTAAAGGCATGTCACAGAGTTGGATTTGATTTCTCACCTTACTGTACACACTAACATATGACCTGATAATACTTTTATTTTAGAGTGTTGTACCTCAAGCAAAATAAATGTGCCTTGATGTTCTACTCCCAGGTTTAAAAATAATTCTGTTGAATCAGGTACTGTGTAATATTGAACATCAATCTTTTTCACTCTTCCAGGAAATTAACGGAATTAATTGAAGATTACATGACCTAGGTGCTTTGCCTTTTCTTTTGTAATCATTATGAGACCAATCTGTCAAAAAAATTAAGGTAAAATTTCAAAGATGAAAAGGAAAATGCACCTGCCAAAATGCCTTACTAATTACAAATAATTTTAAAAGGCAGTTATTAAATACAATTTGTTCTGCGTTTCATGTTAATGAAATATACTTGAACATTTCAAGTCCTTTCTCACCCTTTTTTCTAATCACAACCTTCTACATTGTCACAACTTGGGGATCCCAAGGCATTATTTTTGCAAGTGCATACATCTACATGAAAAAGTGACTATTTTGTCAATTTATGACATTGCTGGTACGCCCTATCATTGTTCCTACCAGTGAAGAAAATGTTATGTCAGCATGATGATAGATGGCCTGGAGTCAGCACTGTGCAATTAACCTCTTTTAAGCTTATTCTCATTTAAGTGGCATAATAGAATTTGGTTTTTCTTTTCAGGTATTTCCAAGTTATAAAAATTATTTTATGACATGCAGAAGCTGAGTTCTTTCTATGCTTCTTAATAAATAATTCCACAATTTTTGTATTACATGTTTACTTGTCAGTCAAAATAAATATAACTCACTATAATTAGTCTACAAAAATATAACACTAAATAACAAGACCTCCCAAATAACAAGCAAATACAGTTCAGATTTTGTGTTCTAATTTGTTTTCTGATTTCCTGATTATGACATTAAAATGTCTACTCTTGAAGTTTTTAAACATTCCTCTGGAAGCTTACTCCCTACAAGAGAGCTGAAAGCTCTTCTTTAAAATCAGAAGAATAAAAAAGCTTTAAAATTCTGATGTTATTAGTGTGAGCTAGGAGCTGGTGGGAATTTCAAGGCTTGAAGCAAAAGTGCAAGAGGTGGAAGCGTTGATTAACACTCGGAGATATTTTCCTGGACACAAGAAAGGAGAACGAGTTCAGTTGAGTCCACTTGTGACAGCTCCTGTTTAAAAAGGCTAAGTGGCTTTTCAAAGTCACACAGGGATGACTTTGCCTTCTGATTTCCGTTCCCTTGCTCCATTAGATCTCCACAGTGCTCCACGCTCACACTGACAGCAGGATGTGCATGAGCTGGTTGTGACTGACAGTTTGCTGCACTGTCATCACTACATAAGAAATATTAAAAGAAAAAAGGAGCTACAGTCTTCAAAGCAGGTCGCAGAAAACCTTGAAATACTACTTCCCAATGTTATAAATACCTCACAATGTCAGTCAAAGGTATAATTTTACTCCTTAAAAACATATTCCGGTTACATATTTAACTTTCTATTTTTTATCCTAGTGGGAAGAGGAAATAAATAATGCCTACCAGAATAACAAAGACTTCCTTGCAAATCTTCGCTCATGGAAAAAGGTGTGTGGTTTTGATCAGGGTTTTTGTTTTTAAATCTTGGGTAATCCCACTGGCATTACATTTCACAAGATGGTATTTCATAGAATAAAAGAGTATCTAGTAATTTGTCCAAATGAATTCTTAAATTGATCTATAAGCATTTCCTTTCTGTTGGTCAGCCTGTGTCAGATTCAACAGGAAAAAATGCTGTACTGTATTGCAGGAGAGATGTTATCTGCAGTAAATTATCCTGTTCCTAGTGTTCCCTACCTGCAAAAGAGCCAGAACATCACAAAATAGCTGTAGAGGCCACATGGTGAGTATGGCAGCTTTTCATGGCATAGGCAGTCAGCAATGAGGCTGATTCCTTATAGCCCAAGCCTCTGAATATAAAAGAAATAGTTGCTCATATATTTACAGTCTTCTATGGCTCTTGAGCATCTGCAGAGGTCCTGATATTAATACACTACTTTCATGCCTATTCCAGCATAAAAAGTTAACTTCCCTGACCAGCTAATGTGTTGCCTCATATTTGTAAGCTCCTTTGGCAATTCCAATACTTATTTAGGGAGGAGTGATTTTTATCTACGGTTTGGATGGCTTGCTTAAAAAGCAGGTTCTCTTCTTAAGCCAAAAATAACACGATTGAAAAGTGATGCTTCTGCTGCCGCAGCATTCCCAGGGACCTAAATCAGAGTGTGACACGGGTGTGACTGGCACAGCTACTGATACCACAGTTATGAAAGTACATTTTTCAGAAAGGTACACTGGCCTGCAATGTGTATTGTCATACTTCTCTATATTAACATTGATTTTAAGTTACCGTCATTTCTTTTATTGCAATTTTTGCAGGGAAATCCAGTACCAGCTGCTAATATGCTATTTGTCTCCTGGATGCTTGCGCAGCTGAACCTAATATTATTATTTCACTGACCTTATAAATTTTACCTTTGGGTTTATTTGTGTTTTGGCATGGATTTTTTTTTTTTAATCTTTTTTTCGATATTTAAGCTTTAAATCTTATTTGATGTGTTAGAGGACAAATAACCCCTATTGAAACTGATGGGACTGTCCCTTTCAATTATAAAGACAAAGGAATCAATGGGATTCATTTCACACATTGAATGAGGTTGGTATTATTTAACACTACAATGAAGGACAATAATTGATGATAAATTACAAATGAAATCCTATTGGATTATGCATTACTTTACTCATAGTGGTGTGAAGGATTAATTAAACTGAGTAGGAAGCTGCAAAACATGAAGTTTTCTCAACTCTGCCTCATCTATGAAACCATAGGATGAGCATGTAAAACGTGCATTTTGCTTTTACTTCTTTGAGCAAAGAAAAACCAAGTAATGCAGTTTATATTTTTCTATACATGCATTTAGATGGACAATCAGTCTTTAATTGTTCATTTCAGCAATGGAGAGAAAAGGAAACACAAAATTAGGATAGAAGTAATAAGATATATTTCAGATCCTGAACTGAAAGACTACCATTATGTAAGGCAAGGGGAAGTCTGTTAAACTATGTTTCTTAATTTTTACTGTACACTAAGATATATGAAATTAGTTCATAATCCTCCTCATTCACTGCAAGTTCTTTTGAAAGAAAAGAACTGTCAGTTTTTTTGTAAGAAAGAATTAATAAATACCCATTCACACGGGTCCCGGGGGAAAAAAAATCCACAAATGGTGGATCCCAGCAGTACATTCCTGCAGTAAATGCATCTTTTGTATTTATTGATTATAATTTATGTGTTTAATTGGGTAAAAATATAAAGCCTGATGTTCATTTCCTAAAGATACGTTTAATACTCTTCTCCTTTATTCCCACTGTTAGTCCCCTTCTGTAGCTTCTCCTGGTACCTCTTGCTCTATCAGATGAGTTCAGTTTCTTCAGCCAGCTGGTTGCAAAGGTGTAAAGAGACCTCTGAAGCCCACACTGATCTCTGGGAATATGAATGGCTACGCCAGCCAGGACTGTCATTCCAAGACGAGTCTGGAGCGATGCTCAAGTGAGCATTGCTGGATCTTTAGCCAAATGCTAAATTGTTTTATTCCAATGTCCTGCTCAGTTCTTGCTACTGCAGGAACTGAGGTTGACACCACCTGTGCTCCTGTCCCATTAACTAATCAACCCAGTGCCTTGAAGTCCTTTTTAATCACTCTGGTCCTTCTTCCATTAATGTCATCACTGCCAGCCTGGACTACCAACAGTGGATAATAATTTGAGGGTCGAATTAGCTCAGGGAGTCTCCTACTAATATCCCTCACCCGCGCCCCGGGAAGGCAGCAGAATTCCCTGTGGGATGGGTCTGGTCGACATATAGAGCCCTCAGTTCCCCTCAGAGGGGAGTCACCAACTACAACTACCCTTTTTTTCTTTATAGCTGTGGTTGTAATCCCTCAGGTAGATGGGGTGCAACCAGGAGACCCTCCAGACAGATCTTCCTCTTGACTGTCCTCTACCTGACTCTCTGGGTCCAGGGCCTCATACCTGTTCTTGAAGGGCACCTGGGGAGGTGATGGGGGGCGAGAGGGAATTCTTTGACCTCTCTGATCAGGGACCTGTTTCCATTCCCCCCCATCTGCTTGATTTGCTCCATCTGCCTGATGTCAGGAGGGGCAGGGCTTCACCGTCTCCTGCTGGACTTCTTTTGGGGCCAAAAGGGTGTGACTCCACCAGTAAATTTGCCTTTCACTTTCCCTGATGTTTCTTAGCTTCTCTACCTCTTCCTTGAGCTCTGCCACCAGGCACAGCAAATCATTCACCTGCTCGCATCGCACACAGACGCCACTCACACTGTCCCCTACTAAAGCCAGGCTCAAACACTCTGCACAGCCAGACACCTCATCAGCTGTGTCCTTCTTAGTGTCCTTCTTGGGGGGTTCCGTCTGTGTGAACACACAGCAGCAGCAACGGTTTTCTTTTTTTTTGAAAACCATTGCTGGCTTTAGTTGAGTTGCAGTGGGGGGGTGGAAGGAAAAAAAGCTCACCTGAGAGAGCTGGGAGGTGGTTGTGCCCCTCCTGCTTGCCCTGCCTGGGCGAACTGCTGCACAAACTGCCATGCCATGTCCTTGTTTGCCCATTCCTGTTCGCGGCGCTTCAGGTCACTGGTGCTCCCAGCAGCTGTTTAAATTTCTTGTCAATGGGCTGGATTCTGCCCCCTTGTCAACTACTATATCTAGCAATAGGAATCTGTTCCAGTGCAGAAAACTTAAACTGTCTCAAGCTATTTTCTGACAAAATCATCAAAACGTATTATCGGTAGAAGTTGTATAGACCCTATCCATGATCATTAAGAGGTCATTCCTCAAAGACCATTCCTGCAGTGCAACTGCAGATATAAATTAGGTCTGTTTAGAGCTATCAGATCTAAATTAGGTCTGTTTTTCAAAAAAAAAAACACCTCCATTTTTCTTCAATAATATCATAGAATCATAGAATCAGCCGGGTTGGAAAGGACCTCTGAGATCATCAAGTCCAACCCTTCTTTTTTTTTTTTTTTTAACTTTTTTTTTTTTTTTTTTTGGAAATCCAGTCCGGGTTTTTGCCCATTCCGTGCTCTGGAAAAATCCAGTCCGTGTTTTTCCCCATTCCGTGCTCCAGAAAAATCCAGTCCGGGTTCTGACCCATTCCGCACTCCATCCCGGAGCGCCGGCGACCTGGGACTGACAAACAGGGACGGGTCATGGCAATTTGGGAAACAGGATCGGGCAAACAGGGAGTGGGCACGGCAATTTGCGGAACAGGAGTGGGCAAACAGGGGCATGGCACGGCAGTTTGTGCAGCAGTTCGCCCAGGCAGGGCAAGCAGGAGGGGCACAGCCACCTCCCAGCTCTCTCGGGCGAGCTTATTCTTCTTTCCCCTTCTCCGCAACTCAACTAAAGCCAGCAATGGTTTCCAAAAAAGTGAAAAGCGAAAGCCATTGCTGCTGCTGTGTGTTCACACAGACGGAGCCCCCCAAGAAGGACACCAAGAAGGACGCAGCTGTTCAGGTCTCTGCCAGCGCAGAGTGTTTGAATCTGGCTTTCAGAATGAACCTTTGGCTTTAATGTGTTACGTGTTTCCCTGGTGCAAAAGTCCAGTTTTCTTCCTCCTCTTTATGGAAAGGAAAAGAAGTAAGGCAGAATTGCATCTGTAACACCATGTTACCCCGGGACTCTAGTCTGTACTGCAGCCCAAACCCCTGGACTATCTTCACCCTTCATATGTTTGTTCACATTCTGCCTCTCTCAGCAACCAAATTCAATTTACAGGGTAGGCACTGGCTGACACCTGAGTTCTGCTTTTAGGGGGAGCAGGAGCTGAAATGGTTCAAGCCCAGTTATCTCAGGCAATACAGATATATTGCCTTCAATTTAAAAAAGATGAGAAAAGGAACTTTCACAACTTTATCAGGTTAGTGAAATGCACAAGTAAAATAGTATAGCTTAGCATTTTGTTACACATGTTTTATGCTTTCCATCTGAAAGTATGTGTTAGTTACTGCACCAAGAATGCATCACCTTAACAAGATCTTTGCACTTAACTAGGACTCTTAGCTCATGTAGTCTGCTCTGTCTTAAAATCCTTTCTTGGAAGATCAATATGTAGTTAACAATTATTTGACCTGAGGCTTAGGTCGAAAACTTTGTACCTGAATACCATTTTCACGTTTTATTTTCTCCATAACCATGTCAAGCATATTGTTTCTCTAAGTTCTTTTCCTTAAATGCCCTTAAAGGATGGACCTTTTTTACACAAAATGGCAGCAAGAAAGTTTTCTGGAGTTAATTTTTTCTTTATGAAGCAACAACTCAACTTCATTCACAGACTCAAGCAAAATTAGAAAGCTAATGAGCCTTGGTACACAGATTAATGCAAATACATGTTTATTTTCACAGCTTTATCTGAAATAATAAAATTATCTTCTATTTCATATTCTAGGCTTTCCTGCCAATGTTTTAGTAGAACATAAATAGCACATCTTTAAAAGTAAAGGACCGACAGAGAGTTAGTATCACAGGCCAAAGATTTTCCCAGCCCTTGTATTTTGAGGAAAAAAGGGAAGCAAGCTTTTTTCCTACACAGACATCTACACTGCAGTATCTCAGGTCTTCCCACCTTCTGTGCAATACTGACTCGAGAGCTTTATAACACTATGGAAGGTCAACAATGTTCTTGGGCTACCTGAGGAAGAATTTCAAATGGAGAAGTTGGTATGAAACCCAAGTGGTCCCTGACACCAGCATGACAGATTCCCCCCGTGCCCTGTCACAGCTCCAGCATGATCCTGATGAAGAGTCATCAGATGCTTTAACTGCCCCTCTGGCCAGGGAGCAAAGAGGATATCTCAGGTAAAGGTCTTCAGGCTTTTACACAAAGCAACTGCTATGATTTCCATCTGGGAGGTGGAAACAGAAAGCTCACTCCAAAATTCAGCACCTAGTCTATAAATCTAACCACAGACTCAACAGTAACAAGAAAAGAAAAGAGAAAGGTAAGAGAAGATGATGATTTAGGGTATTTGAAGAAAGGAGCTAATAAATAACCGCAGAACAGAGGATAAGAACAAAGAAAACAAGGTGAGATGACTAAAGGGAGCATTGAATAGAAAGTACAAACAAAATAAATAATTTTTACCTTCCTCTTTCTCATTTTTGATAGCACAGAAGCATTTGCAATGTTTCTAATCACACTTTTCAAGTGTGCATTTCGTGATTTCCTTGTCTTCCAAGATTTTGCTAAATACTACCTCTAATTTTCATTTTGGTGACTATGCAATGTCCAAGGCACTATCTCCAAGTTTTTTGCTACAGTACTCTTGCACTAGCTTGAATAATTATTTCAATATTTATTTATTTATTTTCTGCATTCAGGAGTGAGTCTTTAAAGAGTTCCTTAGACAGTTTAAGGCACAAAACTGTCTTTGCAGTTGGGAAGACCACTAATCTCAAAATAAACACATTCTGTGTCTTGACTGTCATACAATGGTCTGTGATTAACAGTAGAGGTTTTGTTTTTCTGCTCAGTTTCCTACCTTCAAAAAAACGTTGAGTCTATGCAAAAACTTTCCACGCATCAAATGAAATTACAGATTTACAATATACTGCATCTTTTTCACTAATTCCTTTTTTTTTTCCCACAACCTAGATGGACAAGGTAGAGTGATATAAATATTGCATATAAAGGTATTTTTAGAGGATGCTAGAATTAGACAGCTTGCTATTAATTCATATCTTCCATTATTGGGTATTATTTGCCTTAGATTCCTTGAGAACAGAAGCAAATGGAAAGTGATGGGTGTGTTGTCATTGGAATCTGAAGGAGACTTTATGTTTACATTTGCTATTGTTCATTTTAATGTCCCAATAGGGTTTCTCTATGATATCTGGTCAGCATTCTGAATTTCATTAAGTCTGCTGGACTAGACTATGAAATATGAAACCATATAAGCAGAAATAAAAAATTCTTAACTCCTTTCTGCCCATTTATTTTTATTCAAAAAGATAGAGTACATTAATGCCACCTCAGCGGTAAGCTTCCAGATAGTATATTTTTGTATGTATCGAGTATGTTTTCCTGTATTACAAGGGAAATTTGTATATCATAAAAGGTGATTTCCAAGAAGATACTCAGCTGTGTCCATCCAGAATCTGTAAGGAAATCTAGAGTATGGAATTTAAAGCACACCCTTAGCTAAAGCATGATCCTGCCTTGAATGTTTCATTTGCAAGGATCATAAGTCATTCCCAATTTTCTTTTTTTTTTTTTTCTTTGAAAAAGGACTACGCATTTCAAATTCAGTAGTAATGCCAAGGTCAGAATCACTATGCTCAGCCTTTTGGTCTGATGTAACATAGAAATATAATAATACTACCACAGCAACAGTTGAAAAGTTCTTGATTGACATAAGTAAAATTTCTGGTTTGGTTACAGCATTTAGCCATTTTTATGGCCCTTTGAATGCTTCCAACTTCTTAAATATTCTTTTAATTTTTCACTAGGTTCTTATGGTCCACTGAATACTGTCCTTCTAAATAGAACAGCAGGAATACTTTTTATTCCATTATGCTGATACTGACACCAGGAAAATGTCAGATGGCATGAACTTTTCCATGCAAATCAAAACAAGTATATTTTTTCTAAATTACAGAATTTTAAATATTTTTTTATTTCTAGATAATTCTACTTAAACCTACTGGAATCAAATTGTGAAGTAAGTTCTTTTTACAAAAGAAGAATCTACTTATGTGGTTTCAAAAATGTCAAATCACTGTTTGAAGTACTTTTAAACTTATTTTTAACCAAATTATCAGTATTTTTTTTCTTTTATAAATGAAATGTACGCTGAAGTTTATAACTGCATAAGTAACATTCAAAATAAAGCTTTTCAATTCTGGTAAAAGGACACAGTGGTTTCAAGGCAATTACAGACTTTGTCATTATGCACTGACATCCTTATTAACGAGGAATTCCATGGACTTCCACTAATATGTATCAGCTAACTGTCTGCTCAAAATTTCTACATATATTCTGTTTTTCCAGCTTTGCAGAAAAGCACCTGAGGATCCTGGTGGACACCAAATGGAACATGAGCCATAAACGTGCCCTTTCTGCAAGGAAAGGAGTGCTGGGTCCAGTGCAGGGCTCTCCAGTATAAGAGACATGGACATACTGCAGAGAGACCAGCAAAAGGCTGCTGGGATAATTAAGGAAACCCTGAGAGAGCTGGGACATATATACAAAGAGAATACATAAAAAAAAGTGTTACTGAACTCTAGCGTTCCTATGGCCTTCAGAACTTCAAATTCCTCTGGCTCTTTAAACTGCTAGGCAGTATCTCAAATATAGTGCATGTTCTTTGTAGTAAATACCTTATACAAGGTTTATCTTTAAATTAAGCTAGCCCTCAGAAGCTTAACATTTAAATCAGGATTAGTTCTCAACCAAACCAACACAGGCTGCACTTGAATATTCCGAATCAATGCATGACTAACAGGATTTTTTCCTGCCACAGACTGACTAAATTCAAATATAATCTTAGCTACTGCTTCCTTTCTACTGATTACAGTCAAGGATGCAGCAACCTTTGCTGCTTGGGTGAACTCCTTCTGATATCTTAATGCAATTTACAGTACACCCTGGGATAATCCTTTGTTCGATATTGCTGAAGTGGCTTTTTCACTGACCAGCGGTTTGAGGAAAGCTCAAGACATTATTAGTTAGCAATTGTTAATTAAAACAGTTTACTTTTAAGCTCATTTTCATACATATAGCTGAACAAATGGTTTTAAATCTTTCACTCTGTGAGTATTAATTTTAAAAAATTTCTTAAAATACTTAATTTTACCCAGACTATCAATTTAGCTCGATGTCAGTACCTTATTCAAAGGAAATTCAGTCAAATATGTATACACATTTAAGTATGTGCAAGTACTGTATTTAGTAATTTCAAAGAAAACAACTATATCTGATGTCTATTTTATATCAATGGAATCGATAGAGAGCTCTGGGATCCCCAGCACAGGAAGGACATCGACCTATTGGAGTGAGTCCAGAAGAGGCCACCAAGATGATCAAGGGGCTGGAGCACCTCTCCTATGAGGAAAGGCTGAGAGAATTGGGATTGTTCAGCCTGGAAAAGAGAAGGCTTTGGCATAACCTAATTGCAGCCTTCCAGTACCTGAAGGGAGCCTACAAGAAAGATGGAGAGGGACTTTTTACAAGGACTTGTAGTGACAGAATGAGGAGGAATAGCTTCAAACTAAAAGAGAATAGGTTTTGATTGGATATAAGAAAGAAATTCTTTACTGTGCAGGTATTGAGGAACAGGAACAGGTTGCCCAGAGGAGCTGTGGATACCCCATCCCTGCAAGTGTTCAAGGCAAGGTTGGATGGGGTTTTGATCCAGTGGAAGTTGGCCCTGCCCATGGGAGGTATGTTGGAACTGGATGATCTTTAAGATCTCTTCCAACATAAACCATTCTATGATTCTACGAAACATCCTGTAGCTTTGCCATCACATGAAGAACTTCTTCTTAATGTGAATGATCAATTCCATAGCATGCTCATCCCTAACAAAGCATTTGCCCTTGCTGATGGCTCTTCCTGTTCACTGGCCAGTAGGTGAGGGAAGGCAGCTTCTCTTAAAGTACAGAGGTCAACCTATATTTTGGTTGCCACTGAAGTGCTTTTCATCCTTGTAATTTAAGGTCAATATTTGCAGGATGCTTCAGGTTTTACATTCTGACTCTTGAGGCAACCACAATTGCTTAACAGTGGGTCAAAACAGGCAGATAATTTCACCCTCCCAGAACACCACCCACTCGGAACAGGCAACAAAGGCAGGTAACAATTCACACTTTTAACAGTTGATGTGAATGTTGCGATTGTTCCCTTTTTGTGTGATAACAATATAGATGAGAGGCAAAAAAACCCAATGTTACAATATTACTGGTAGATCTTATTATATTTATATGTGATATTATATGCCATTCGCCCTTTTACTCTGAGCTGAACTTTTTTTGTGAGGCTGAATAATGATGACTGTCTCCAAACCCTTGCACCTTAGCCAATTCCCAATGCATTAAGAACTGAAAAGGAAATATCTGTTTGCCTCTTCCAGAACAAATAATGAGAAAACCTCAGAGATAACACCAACCTGCTTTTGGAGTAGGGACTTTAGCTGCTATCAAACTATGTGCTTCCACAGCATTAAGGTCAACAAGTAGAACCTCCAAGCAGAGGAGGACTGCACCAAAAATCTCAAGGCTGAACTAAAGTTATTGTAATCTGAAATGCTGCAACTAGCTAATGCTATAAGCACAGAAAAATATTTTTTTTTGTTATCTGGGCAAAAAACCTCCAACACTTTAGTTATGTAAGCAATTGGCTGAATGACATTTTGAAGCAGCAACAGTACAGTAAAACACTCGGGAGAGTATTTTCTGCCTTTTCCAAAGTAGCTTAGCACAAAGTCATGCTCCAACTTTTTATTTTCTGCTTTACAAGTGGGAGTTTCCTTCCCATTCTCTTGCAATGCAACTGAGGAAGGTCAGAAGCTCCCCAGTGGCCATCTTTTGAAGGCAACTTTCATTCTTGTTCCTCTGAGCTGCTTTATATCAGCACACACCAATGTCAAACGTAATTACTGAACATAAAAAAACTTCCTAATCGATGAGAAAGTCCAAATCGAAATAAATGTGTGGAACTAAACCATTAACTGAGTGTTACTCAGCACAGGAAGTGCTCTAGCATATATGCTGCAAGACGAATTAACGTGTTAGCAAGGAGAAAATCCAAGATCATATCTGCCAAACTAGAACTTAATCTGCTCCAAAGCAGAAAAAATTAGATGGAACAGATATTTCCATCACAGTGAAATGTTAAGCAAGTTGTAAGAGGCTTTTTTGCTGTTGCAGATATTTCTATGCACTATTTTCTAATTTTAAAGCAGGTCAACCTAAGGCTATTACCTATCAAATGGCCAAAGTGGGCAGACTTCTTCTCATAGTAAATTTTACATCAACAGAAAGAAAAAAATCTTAAACTTGTATTCATTTTAGCTCTTACCCATTACTGAAATGGAGTGAGTGGGACAGATTTTGCCAAATAATGACACAGTCAGTCTACAGCTGGAAACAAGCACAGAGAGCTCAGTAGCTGTGATCAATGAATGAACATATCTGCACTGCAGTGACCTGATTGCAAATACAGAAATAATCCACAAACCCCCACTTTAACCAGAGGCTTCCACCAGATAGTGGGCTTTGTATCACCTGAAAGAAATTCTTATAAACAGGACAGAAAATCAGAGTACATTAAGCAGCTGTAAAACTCAGTTTAGCCTGCAGTGAAGTATAAAGTAAGAACTGCTGTGCTGTGGATATCCACCCAATCATTTTTGCAGAAAGCACCCTGAAAGGTGTTACAGACAAGCTTTATATCAAGAACTGATATTAAGACAAGCCAAAAAGTAGTTCAGTCCTTTGTTTAGTCACCAAAATTCAAGGTGAGTTACATAAGTTGGGGAAGAACAGTTGCAATTTTTCACTCCATGTTTTTCATTTGCTTTTAGCAGATATTTTCTGTAATGTTCATAACGACATGATCTGTATCTGCCAAAATCATAAACTTACAACTGATTAAGTGCTATTCCTTTCCATAAAACTCAACCTGCTACTGAAATTAAAGACAGAAAATTTATTACAATGGACTTCCCACTTATGTAAGAGCAAACTTTAAGAAATGTACTGTAATATACGCTCGCACTTAATTTTCATCTGCTGGATAGATTGCTGTGGAAAATACATTGAAAAGCATCCCACATGTTATATTAAGGACTGATAGCATTTTCACTACTGGCAGAAGTGATGATAAACACCTGTCAGCAGTAGAAGGGGACTGGACTGACTAGAGGCTATGAGAATTTGCTTTAACTGTTTATATAAAATCAAAGCATGTGGTCACCTGAAGACACTAGAAGGGAGAATTATTCCGACAGAGGGGTCAAGGTCAAAGTGACCATCCCACTGAAAAATACAGATATCATCATGCAGTATAAGTGCATGCTGCATTACTGCATTACTGAGTGCTTTGTTTCTTTCAGAGAACTGAAGAAATAAAGTCCCTGGGGGAACAGCCGAGGGACCTTTCCAGGCACTGCTCTCACAGAACCCACAACACTTTTAAGTTACGGGACAAAGCTGCATCTTAAAATTGCTACCTCACAGCCAGGGGTAAGGACAGTTTTGCCACAGGTATTGCTAATAACCAATTGGTTATGACCCAGGTTACTGGCTCGAGTTGTATAAGGATTTTCCCGACTACAGAAAGAAAAAGCTTATAAAGTACAATCAGTGTTCTTACACGGTCTCCGCTCGGACAGACAACAAACCACTTGTGGAACTTTTTGATGAAATGTGAGGGGGTGTTAGCCATGGCATCTGTTCAGCTGGGGCCCTGGGTTTGAGTGTGGCTGTGCAAATCTGGGATAATCAATTAGGGAGGGTGTCAGTGTGCCAGCACAGATGTCCTCAGTCAATTGCAGATAATCATCGTGTTCTTTGAAATTTCCACAGGAGATTGCATTACTCTTGGGACACCCTTGACCTGCCATCAGGAAAGGTTTCCCAGATAAGAAAAATAAAAGGATCATATCTTTTCCTAGTGCAGCAAAATATATTGCAGGCTATTCATAACCTTGAAAGGCTTAGAGTGATGCACTGAGAGCTGCATCCATACTGCAGGACACAGGAGCAGTGCTCCACTCTGCCCCCAGAATGAAATAAATACATCCAGGCACTTATTACAAGATATTTCTCCATGAACTACATATCGTGACAGCCTATCAATGAGGACTAAACAGTGGCATCAGTGATACCAGCAGCCATTCTTTACACAGAAAGACCAGCAGCTTTCTGGATATGTAGCTTTTGCAGGGTCAAACAAAGGGAGAGGGTTTTTAGTTTCAGTCCATGCTTGTTCAAGATGGCACTTTGAATATAAAGAACTATGTGTGGAAAAATGAGATAAAACTTCCTCTCACATTGACTAGAAGTAACACTTTCTCTATTGGTGGTTCAAATTATAGCAGTACTGGCTTCAAAAACTTCCTAAGTAAGAATAAAACAAACTTAATACAATTTTTCCATATCATCCAGCTTCAAATGTCGTGTTAGAAATTTTTTAGCGCTGATCAAGGGCATCAGTGGTAAGATGCTTGAAAACAAAGCTTGTTTTCATTAGAAGCAGAGGACAACTTTTGAATCTGGAAAAACAGCTTAGTGAGAAAACATAAATTGAAGCTCATTTATACTTAATCCATCACTGCACAAAGGACAATTATCAAAGAAACAGAAGTCAAAAATGGCTGTGATACCAAGGAAAGGGAGGTGGATTCAGAGAACTATTTTGAATTCTGGTAACTATATTCTCATTCTTAATAAAATTAGACAAACTATACTTTTAATTTATTTTTTTTCATAAAAGATATATTGATGTACAGTGATGGGAAAGAAGATGAAAGCAGAGGAGTCTTTTATTCAGCTGAAATGCATCTGGAAGACCTAAGGACAGAAGAACACTCACTTTTGCTCAGAACACAGTTTCAACACCCAGGCAATTGCTTAATGGGCCAGAAGACTTCAAAAGCAGGTATGGGCTACTTGAGACAACCTCTAATGTCTCTGATTCACACTGCTTCAGGAGAAAGCAAACCAAAAATAACACGTACACTAAAATAAAAAAGATTACATCGAGACTCTTAGACAACCATGATAAATACAGCAAAACAGGTATGCTAGAGCCAGTCATGTCTACACTGCAGTCAGGGCTGTGTAGCTGAGAGATAAACCTGCCAGTCTTTATCTGGTTTGGGTTTCAGGAGTCAATCATTTGTGACAGCAGAGAGCTCATCACAAGTTAATTTATATATAAATAACTTCTGTGACTGTATTTTTAATATATATGGGCTTACTTGGGTATCTCTGTATCTCCTGTACTCTGAGGATATTCACTCTTCACATATATTTGCTCTTATATCACATGGCTGACTTAAAGCTGTGAGTTCCTATATTGAATGGTATGTATTCTTTTTTTTTTTTCTACTAAGCATTACTCAAAGCAAAATAAAACATAAAAAGTAGTAATGTCTGCTGTTCCTGGAGACTTTGGATAGGTACAATTAATTTTTCCAGCAAATTTTTGCCCATTTCAGTGAGACTACTATAAAGAAGGAAGCAGTCAGTTTGAGTGCTCTGTGAAGGCAATGATGGCTATAACCTCTGTTCCTAAGTACTATGTAAAGTGTCAGACATTCCAAGTTGCAAGAAATTCTTCATCATCATACAGTCAGGCTGCAGAGACAAGTCTATGAAAAATGAAGTATTTCAAATACATTAAAGAAATTATTTTCCAGAGTTTCAGCATCCTACCGTGTTGGTCACTTTTTATGACCGTAATGTTTAACAGTACTGCCAATTTTGACACTGAAATATCAATTTATCAATTCCTCTAAACCAGAAGTTATACTATTGTAAAAATGTTTGCTCAAAAAATTGAGATGCTTAACTTGCTCATTCATTGTAGGGAGAGAAATAGAAACACTCACCCTTTAGACGTGAGCTTTGAGAGTCTGAAGAAACCTAGGAGACAGGGAGTTTTATGCCAATGCCATTGATCAGATGTCAGTGTCTTGCTGGACTGATTTAATTGTTTTGGATTAGCTTGGAGCACCCTTATTACATTATAAGTCACTGTGACTACTTGCAGAGAAAAGTCCTATCCAGTGTGTATAAGAAATGACACAATGAGAGAATGCAAAAGGGCTCTTCAGACAAAAATTACACTTCCATCTTTACAATTTGGGTGGGTTTTTTTACATATTCTGCAAGGTTCTATCCTTTAGTTGTATAACATGGTGTTGCTGGGTGTTTTTTTCCTTCAAGAAACCTCCCAAAGTTGTCATTAATCTGCTCCAACACCTCTAACACTGCACACTCCCTTTAGCCACGAAGGCATTCCCAATACCAGAATGCTCGTGTTAAGACAGTCCAAGTGATAAATGAATTGCATATTAAGCCTTAATTGTAATTAATTGTAAGTACACATAACGACGCCCACGTTCAGTACCATATAAAACCGGATGGGTTTCTATTAACACCTATCAATGTGCAAGGTTTAGATAAGGGTACAAATTCATACAGGAGAATGCTAAATAAAATATCAATGAACTTCATCCAAGTCTGTCGACTAATGAAAGGATTTTAATAATACCTTCGTAGTTAAATGCCTGGTACATGTTGCCCTCTTGTGGAACCCAGGATAAAGTACAAGTTCCTTTGAATTTATTGTTATGATTTTGCAGTGATATTTTAATGCCTGGAATGTAATGATTTATTAAATTCACAGTGTGAGTAGTTTATCATGATAAAACTGAATATATTCTGTAAATGGCTACACTTGACAAGCAAACCTAGGTAATTAACTCTAGTAAATCAGGCTCATACACTGCAAATTGCATGGCCTTAGAATATTAGTCGATGTTTCATTTGGAAAATAAGAAAAGAAAATAAATCTCATATATAATTTCAGGTCTTTGTCAAAGTTAAAATTTTTGCCAACCATCCAAAATGATATTTTAGATTTTTTATCTGTTTGTTATTGAAAAACTCAAGCTTACCTCACCTACGATTGCTACTACCTGTATTAGATATGACATAAATAGTATCCCTTGGATGCTTCATATTTCACTATCAAATTGCTCACATTCTTTTACATGCAGAGTAATTAAAGTACTTTCAAAGAACAATACATTTATTCCTATTTTTTCAACACATATTTAAGGGACAAATATTTTCCCTATCAACCAAGATGAAAATTAAGCCTGAATTAAACATTTAAACAAACATCAGAAAAGTAGAAAATAGATTTTAATGAAGCTAAAGAGAAGAATAAAGAACTTCAAAGACAGTTTAACACAGTGTCAGGATACTTCAAAAGAGTTAAAAATTGAACGGTACCTCAATTTTCCGTGTGAAAATCTGCTCATATAAAAACATGAATATTTTAATTCCTTTAAATGTCTCTTAACAGAAGGCAAATCATATTTAACACATTTACACGGGCATTTGGGCAACTTTGGATATCTCTTAAGTGGTTGGTTTTGTTGTTTGAGTTTTGGGGGTTTTCTTGCCATTTCAGTTCGATTTCAGACATGAGTCAGTTAAGTACAACACTTGTACCCTTGATCAAAGATTTCCATCAGCTGTGGACAAAGGTCAGGTGTCCATGTTAATGTTATCAGCGGTCTCTGACACTGCTGACAGCAAGGTGTCACTGCTATGCCTGCAGGATCTGATGGATTTGGTGTGATTGCTTTATTCTTCACCCACTGAGGTTTTATTTAGTTTAGAAAAAGGGGATGAAGGCAGGTTGTGATTAGCTAATACATTTCAGCTCACCCTGTCCCATGACCCTCTTCCTAGTGCTGGCACAAACTAAACATTTTACTTCATTTGCTTGGATGAAATCAATCCAGGAGGCAAGGAGCTTCAAAGTTTTACTGGTTGGTATCCCTGGATTGCCTCACCAAAAAAAAAAAAAAAAAAAAAAAAAATTCACAGGATGTTTGAATTCTTTCAATATATGGGATCCTTTATGGCGACTGTGAATAATGGCCTGAGTGCCATTGATAAATATTTGGACAAATGGAAGTTTACAAGCTTTGTTTTGCTTTTTTTCTAGCAACTCTCTCTTTTTTCCCATCTGCAGTTTTTGGCTACAGCTTCTGCCTGCTCTAGGAAAACAATGATTAATGAGCTATGTTGACTGATAAGGCCCCAAACCACTTGCTAGCATCCTCAAATGATTATTCCATATTTCTTCTAGCCCAGTTTTTTAAGAAGAATCTTGTATTTCTTGGACTTTTACCTCAGAATTTCATCTAAAACATCCCTTAAATCTGGTTCTGTGCTTTTATCAGTATTGGAATGTGTAGGCTTGTGTTTGTGTACATATATTATATGCCTTCTAATATATGCTTAAACATGATTATTGGGTGTAAATTCCTTGAGTGACCCTTGCTTCACAGAAGTGCGTTAAAGGAAAATAGCTTCTGCAATTTTTAATGCACTGTGACTTCTCTGACATTAAATATGTAACAAAATATGATCTCAGTAATATTAATGTAGACACAAAAGTATTTCACAGGGCTTATGAGGGCTGATTTGAAAAGCTTTTCTTATTTATTTTTTTTTTTAGGTTTTATTTATCAGGGCCGGTCTGATCAATTCTTGGAGTTGACTCATCATGCAGCTTCACAAACATTAATGCTGGCTCAAGGGAAGCAGAAGGGATGCCTGGCACTGGGGAGAACACAACCATTGCTTTTGCCAACAGTGTCAATTTTAACTTTGACTTGATTGAGATGTGGAGCAATACCACAGTTAGACGACCTGGGTGAATTGAGGCTTTAGTGGTTTGAGGTCAATAAGGCCCTGACTTTAAACCCCAAACCACCTAGGTGCATCAGGAAGCATTAGGCTCATGTGTTCACAAAGAACAGCAGCACTGACACAGCCCTGCCCCGATGAGCTCCTGTGACTTTAGTCATGAAGGAGCATCATGTAGCAGAACTGATCCCAACATCAGAAAGTTATGGATCAGGAGACTTCAGCAGCAATTACCCTAACATCCAAACTGAGGATAAATGAAAATAATATATTAAGGTGTCTGCTTTTATATTCTTGCTCAAAAGCAGACATAAATACAGCACCAGTAACTCTGGTGATATCCATGTGGCAACTGCTCTCATTTCAAACAGCAAAACATAGTTTCTTCTGGTTTCTCGCCTAGCCAATTACATCTTCATCTTCTCTATCTGGCATATCATCTAGGAAAGGTGCAGAGTCATGAAGGCACTGACAAGGTACTTGATATTTCTGTTGATTCTGACAAATGATTCATGCAGAGCAGAAAATCATCGGTGTGCCAAAAATGTTTTATCCATTGAAAAAACCCCAGAGAAACGTGAATTCTAGTCCTTCACATGCAACATATACACAGATGCACACAGACAGGGAACTAAGTTAAATCTCTAAAATAACTTTTGACATCTATGCAGTCCAGACACGGGCCAATCAGTGTTAGCAGTTTGGGTCTTGACCAGCCTTGCTGGCTTGTTCAGTCAAAGTTTTTATGATTTTAGTGCAATTAGAACTTCAGGGTGGGGCTGCCCTATCCTCAGGTTATTTCTGCAGAGGAGAATTAGAGAGTTGTAGAAGCAGAAGTTTGGGTGTGAAGATGTTTGGTGTGAAATGTTCCAGGGGAAAAATGTAGGAAATATCCAATACTGCGGTCATTGTGGGGAGAGGATCCTAAACTCCAGTATCCTTGCCATCTCCCTGGTTTCCTCATAGCTTTAGGTGAAAAATGCTAAAGACTATCACACATAAGCTTCATAAATTCATGAGTTATATGAGAAGAAAAGGATAAATCTTAGAAAGCTTATCTGCACTTGAATGGTAAAGAAAAGGAAAAAGATGGGATTCTAAGATCATGCTCAGCAAGTCAATGGTCAGGATTAAGATTGTTGTAATCAAGAATGAAGATGACAGTCATAGCAGTTTTGAATTTCACCAGTGCAACTTAGTACAAAAGTAACTCCAGTGTGGCTTGGTAAATTTTCACTGATAACTGTGTTAGTAATTGAATAAGCAATGAAGAGATGACTGTGTCAAATGTATAAAAACACTATTTGATTTGCTCTTAAAACACATCCTTAGCATCTGACGTATTCTAAAAATCAGGTTTTCAAAAAGAGCAAACACAAATGCTTTCTGGTTTCTGTCACTGACTAATGCAGAAACACAAGTTGTTATTTGCAAGTCCCTTTTACCAACACACTACTCAGCCCAAGGACTATTAAAAAGAGTCTGAAAACAGTCCCTTCGAGGAAAAAATGAAAGTAATTCTGGGCATACAAAGTACTTTCAGTTGGATAAAACATTTCATGGGTCATGATCAATCTTTCATATCCTGATAAATTTAGATTAGCAGCTGTATTCCTTTACAAAGGTAGGTGAAAAAAGCTTTGTGTTCAATAGACCTTCCAAAGGCTAAAGGTCTCCAAAAGCTTCTAAAATAGCTTTTCCCTTTTTTTTTTTTCTCTCTAGAAATCAATATGCTTCAAAATATTTTACCTTCAAGAGTAATTGCATTTTAAAAAGAACAAATTAAACACAGGACTGTTCCTCAAGATGTTTTTTTAATCTAGCTTCCCCATATACAATGCTATTATATCCAAAGATACTACAACCCAACAATTAATACTCAAAATGTACCGTCTTTTCTCGTGGATAAATTTTTGGGGTTGATATCCAGAACTCAAATAAAATAACTTTATTTGACACACCCCTTGGAAGGTAGGAAGGAGTGAGAGGCCACTACATTAGTCCTACTGCTTTCTTTTTTGCTTTCTAGCTAGTATAAGATTTATGTGGTACTTCAGTCTGCTGCTGACTTTGCTTCCTAGTGAATGTGCACATATAGCAATTTTACAACTAAAATCAATGTAAAAATTTCAGATCTCTTGTTTTGTTTGTTCTTCTGTTAACACAAAGCTCATCTTTGCAATAACATCTTGGCAGAGCAACACCTAATACATTTTGTTATATTGAATGCTATTTTAATTATCTTAACACAAGGCCCATACGAAGAAGGAGTTACTACAACATACTAAAGCATTTCATCCTCTTTCTCTTCTAAAACTGAACCATGAGAATAATGGTTTTCAAGCAAACACAATTCGGAATACAACAAGGAGAAGGAATATCATCAGCATTTGGCCCAACATCTCCACAAAGTCATTAAAATCAGTAGATTCTGAATTAGAGCATGAGCCTCCAGCAACAGCCAAGGATTAAAATGAACCCAAAGCCCAGTAACAAAAGGAGGTTACACCTCTTTAATCATAGGATTTATAACTTCTCCGTCCTTTCTTACAGCCATCCCAAGTTTCTATATTTTCTGCTCTTCACTTCTGTCCCATTGACTCTTATACTTCCAGGGAACATGATGGGCAACAGGAGCCATGATCACAGCTTGAGGTAACCATGTCACACCTCTTATGAACAACATGATAAAGAAGAGGTTCTGGACAGAATACAGCAGGATTCACCACCATTTGACAGCTATTTGCACAGGCCTCAGAATGCAAATGTTATATTGACAAAATTATTTACATAAAGTATGCTTACTTACTTTATTCACTTGTATCAAGACATCACTGAAAGGTATAGGAAAAGCTTGCCCAGGCCAACCCTCCCACTGCCTGGACAGACATGGGGCTGCTGAGTTGTTAGTTTATGCCACAGTCCTGGAAAACTAGTCCAGCTCATAGTTGAAGGGGAGGTTAGGGCCAGTGGCAGTAGCAGACACATCTGGAAGGATGCACCTCTCATTTTCAATTTTCCACCCACAGGACAAGGTGCTAGCCTTATCACTTTTGCCTACCTAATGGCTATTAGCATGGCCAGCATAAAGCTAAAAATTTTCTCTTTGCTCTTCAGCCAGCACTCTGTCAAAGCTCTTCTCCACAGCAGCTGGGAGAGGAAGATTTATTTTTGCCTACATTGTTGAGAAGCCCTGAGTCAGCTCTGCTAGAATGATCCCTCATGATGAAAAATTTATGGCTTTTGCTCTGCCTCCCTCCCTGCCTTTTCATATCCTTCTCTTCTCCCCAGACTGTTTTTCCCAATTGGATTTGGCAGCCTCCCCAATTCCTGCTTTACATTCTCCATCATCATTTTCAAAATAAATGCATCAAGCATCATGCCTCTATTTCAAGACCTCTATCCTTTGTTTTAAGACTGATGGATTTTAAAGGGTGAGCCAAATCCTTAAATGCTTTAAATCAATACTGTTCTTTAAGAGTTGCTTTAATCACTTTGATGAGGCACCTATGCAATTTGTAGCAAACTTGTGGAACGAGTGAGTTACACAAGACAAAGAGCTGTGACCATCTAGAGAGATTGGAATGTGCAAAATCATCCAAAATAGTCATCAAAGCACAAAATTTGCCTATGAAATAAGGAAGTAAAATCAAGTAATAACCCTATTTCCAGCTGCCTGCATATTACTATTCCCTCCACCCACCACAGGGCTCCAGCCCCCCAGGGTTGATGACGATCAGCAGCATGGATAAGAGAAGGGAGCTTTCCATCAGTGCCATCTGTAGGAGAGCAAAGTGGGAGGGGAAGGGAAGGGTCAGCCAACAAACCTACTTGCTGATACAGTAAGCAAGCAGTAAGTCAGGGTGAAAAATACAACTGGGTTTACTCCAGAATTTTTTGAGCTTAATATACAAGGAAATTTTCCGTCCCAGAAGAAAGTCACAGCTCAAAGAAACATTTAAAATAAATTGTTTGTTCCAGCACACTATTTTAGAAACAACTTCATAAAGAACAGATACAAACATTTTCCTTCAGTTTGCCTGGGGATTTCTCTGGATCTCATTTTGATCTCTGCACTCTTCTCTTGCATTGGTTTATAAATACTTTGTCTATGATCTCCAAGAGCATTTCTGCCACATCAACAAGGAAACGAGAAGAAGAACTGACCTAGATGCTAACACATTTTCATATCTTATTATTATTATTTTTTATGTATATTGCTTGTTTATGGGTGGCACAAAATCTGTAGGAAGTATTTCCTATTCACACTCCACCTCCCCTTGCTTTTGGAAAGGGGGAATGCTGCATCTGTGCTCAGATGATGCCAGATCACTGCCTGTGCCTGCCTAGATTCAGCTGGCAGGAAGCCCTCTGGGGTGGCACAGCTGCTGGTAGGAACTGGGACAACACCTCAAGTGTCTGCTTTTTGCCTAAACTGTACCAGCCATAGTCAAGATGTGGCCAAAATATGTGGATTATCCTGTTACATGTTCATAGAATCACAGAATATCGTGAGTTGGAAGGGACACACAAGGACCCACAGCTCCTGGCCCTGCACAGGACAGCCCCAAGAATCACACCTTGTGCCTGAGAGCATTGTCTAAACGCTTCCTGAACTCGGGAAGGCTTGGTACTGTGACCACTTCCCTGGGGAGCCTGTTCCAGTGCCCAACCATCCTCTGGATCAAGAACCTTTTCCTATTATTCTTCTTAAACCTTCCCTGACACATCTTCCTGCCATTCCCTTGGGTCCTCTCACTGGTCACCAGAGAAGAGGTCGGTACCTGCCCATCTGCTCCCCCTCATGAGGAAACTGTACCCTTCTATGAGGTCTCCCCTCAGGAGTTACTGAGCAACATGTAGGTACTAAAAGCCAGTGGGATGTAGATTCCAAAGGAATACATAGTATTCTAAACCAGTCTTTTGTGAAATTTCAGATTTCTGTGTCTGCCATGAATAGATTGCCTGTCCTAGCAGAAGCATATTCTGATTCAGTCTTTTCTTTCTTCCTAAACATAGGCCTAGAACCTTTAATGAAGAACTAGTTTCAGTTCAAGGATAGGAATTCCAAGTAAGTCATAAACGAGTGGTTACCACCAGGTAGCAGAGCCAAGAGCACCTTCTGGACAGCAGGGAACAGCTTTTGGGAGACTGTGGGAGCTGGATCCCAGTCAGAGCTGCCAAGGGAACTGGAACCAAGACCGCATGCAAGGACCCACCCACAAAGACACTATGAGCAGAGACAACTTTACAGAACCTTCTTAGTTTTATTGCATTTGACCAGAGCCCACGTACTTCAAGTGAAACATCTGGAAACACATTACACCTCAATTCACTAAAAACAAAATGAGTCTTTTAGGCAACAACAGCCAGGTGAGAGGAACATGAAGCATCCCCCAAGCAGAAAAAGAAGAAACATCCTGTATGCTGCATATCCAAGTAGATACTAGGAGTCAGCAGCAACCTGACCTTCACACAGAATACGTAATGTCTAGCAGCAGTGTTAGGGTTGAACATCAAAATCTCATTTCTGACTATTGATCTGTGAAATTCTCGTTGACAGTGGAAGAGTTTCAGAGAACAAATAATACCAAAAGAAATATCAGCAAACAAAATAAGATATTTAATCAGTGTGAGATACATTTTTTATTTTTACTGACTGATCCATGCATCTGCTGATCTATTATTTCAGAAAACGCTGTTAACAACAGGACTACACTCTTGTTTCTATCAAGAGGAGCATATTTTGTCTTCATGCACTTATTGATGAAGGCAATAGCATTTCTAGGAAAACACGTTGCAAGACTTTTCACTATTTAGCTAATAGCATGCTTTTAAAAGAAAGTGCATCTCTAAGTGGAAATGTCTGTAAGTTGTGTATTTTGTCAAAAAGGTTTTTCTTAATTAACATCACAAATGTTTCTGACGATTGAAAAAGATGCCCATAACATGTTATAAATTATGAAACTTTAGCTGTTTATAGAGTAATGGAGATTGAATGCTGAGTAGATGCGTTGCTGACACTTTGGAGGTCAAATATATAAATATATTTGTTTCATTCTGGAAATAATATAGACCTAATTGGATTTTCTTGTCCACATGGAAGAATGCAAAACAAGAATCCAGTTATGGCAAATTGATTTTAAAAATACATTTTTACCAATAGCCAAACAATGCAGTCAGAGCTATGTTTATTTACTATTCACCATCTTGTAACTGTAACTTGCAATGAATATTATATTTTAGTGTTTTGAATCAACCAAAGAGGCATCTGAGCTTGTGAAGATGTCAGTAGGAATTCCTTCACAGCTACAGCCCAGTGGGTTATATACCCATCAGTACATATGTACATATACCTACATACATAGGTAAATGTGCATACAGTATGCAAGGTAAAATTGTATATCTCAATTATGCTTGGAATATGATGATGAAATCACTGCAAGGATTGAAAAGCAATAAAATTATTTGCACTTTGAACTTACAGTTTTTTAAAACTAACGTGCTGGGGGGGGGAAATAAGGCTGTTTAATTACTATTGACTAGAATAGGGTAAGGAACTGATATAAATTTCTTACAAGTATTTTCTGATACCTTGCCTTTTACCTTCTTAAAGAGCCATTTCTCTATAAGAAATAGAAAAAAAATTAATTATGCCTTATTTTCTTTTATTTCCCCTTCTCATTTTCCTTCCCATCACACCCATTCCTACTATGGTTGTCTGCTCTTTATTCTTGGGCAGCCCTCCCCCTCATCCCTTTCATGTTCATTCCCATGCCAAACAATCATGGACAACCTGCTGCTTTTCTCTCCCTACATGATTATTAGCATAACTTGAGGTGCAAACATTTAAGAAACAATAGATATGTGTGTTACTAGAACTAAGAGGTAACTCAGGTAGTTCATAGCAGTAAATAAGTTGTTCATTTTGAGGGAGTCAGCTAACACAAGCTGATGACTTTACAGGTTTTGTAGTGTTCTTTAAATGTCCTGAGCACTGTTGGAGAAAGGCTGGTGCGGCACAGAAAATGAATGGTCAAATCCAAATTGTCACCTGTTCCAGGAGGCACTAAAGAGACAATAAGCACAGAGAAAATATGCCAAAAAAAAAAGTCAACATGCTTCCTCATCTACAGTCACTTGAAGACACGTGTTGGGTGAGGAGGGAGAAAGAAATCTGGGCCAGATAAGCTTAACTTGTTGGCATAGCTCCTCTTTGTCTGCTGCTTCATGACAAACTGCTCTGTTGTTCTGAACTGCAGGTATAACATTCCTTCCCTTCTTTTACCTTGTACCCCTTTAGAGTTACATCATGTTTGCTTAAAGTTTACTGAAAAATATGGATTGTAGGTTTGCTTAAACACACGTGTGTTTTGCTCTAGACCACAATGCCAAAGAAAGTGCACTCTTAATGAGGGGCACTTGCCCTCTCTCACAGTGAAAATGGTCCCCTTCTCTGGACAAGAGCACAAAAGTCTGTTATTTTAGCATTATTAAAATGGATATAAAAACATCTTTAAGTCTTTTGCAAGAAGGAAATTGAAAATTAGCTTTTTTCAGTGTCTTTTTCCTCTTTTTCATTAGTTGCAGTTGTGCAATCATTCTTCAATTTTTGTGTGACCGTGGACAACTATCAAGATACATACATTAAAAATTTTGATTTGAAATGACAAAGCACTAGGGTATGCATACATGTAACCAAAAAGGATTTGAGATTATTGCATGGCAAACAGATTAGCTCTTCTTTTTGAGATGCAAATTTCCACATTAAATTTAAAAATTGTTTGCAGTCAACTAGAAAAATATCAGAGCTGTGCTGTGCTGTCTCAATACACAGTTGAACATACTTATCCATCAGAGTTTTTACTACTGCAGAAATAATGTATACATACTTGACAGTTCTGAATAGGTATGTTGATTTTGACTTAAAAAACCTAAATAATCCTATTTATCTGAATATGGAAGAATATGGATATGACTGGATGCTGAGAAGTTGTGAAAGGAATAAAGACAAGACTGGGTGCTAAGTGTTACAAAATTCAGACTGCATGGGATATTTTTTGATGTCTGAACCATGATATAATCCATTGACTTTAATGGTTGCAAGAATAAATTCATGAAGACCTGGCTTACAGGATAAGGGCCTCCTCTACCAGCAGTGTCAATTTTCTTAGACAACCTGCAAACACACCAAAAATGAGCAGTCTGGCCTTGCTTTTTATGTAGTAGATTCTTAATTTTGGTCATAAGTTGCTTCATACCAGAAAATAAAGAGAAAAAGATTGAACGTGGAATGTTTTATAACACAAATAAATTTCACATTTGAAGGTGCAAAAAGGAGCAAAGATCCCATTCTACAAACATAAAGCTGGCTGTTAAGGTTATGAGCCATATCTGAGTGAAAGCAAAACAAAGCAGCATTTTTTTTTACTTCATAAGTATACAACATATAAATAGCAGCAGACAGGATCATGTTTTCCAGAGAGCAGAAAAAAAAAAAAAAAAGAAACACAAAAAAACCATGGAAAGTCTGGGGATTACATTTCAGAGGTGAACTACTGCACTTCTGCATTCTATAATGGCTGTTGGGGCTGTAGCTGAAGCTCTTTGAGGATAAACACTCCATATACCAAAGGAGAAGAAATATGGAAACTTGTGGTATGTTTGGACAAAGAAAAGTGTTTGAAACCTGAACTTACCATTTTCAAAATGTTAAAGAACACAAAGAAAAGCAGGCAAACATGATTTTCCTGCTTCTCTCCAAAACAGGAGACAAAATCAAGTATCGTTATTGACATTTCAAAGGTGCTGAGAAATGTTCGGAAGAACTTCATGACCTTCTACTGATCTCTTTGTTGTTTTTTTTTAACCTTTTGAAAGGGAGGGACAGTCAAATTTTCTTTATGTCCCTAACTCTTCAAATTACCACAAAGACCAGAAAGATCCCACATCTGAAGGAAATGTGAAAGCTTGCTATACTGTACTGCTCAACATGACAACAGGATATTTTAATCCATAAGTTTGTCAGAGCTATCAACAGATCTATAGTAATAATAATGTTTTCTTTATCACCTTTCAGCTCTTTTATGCTTTTAGGGGACTGTGCCCAGAGGTTGATCAGAGATAGTATTAAAATTGGACAAGGAAGACCAGGAGAATCTTGGAGCATCCATCATGCACATCAAACTATGCAGTCTTCAGGCATTTTATGGAATTATTTTAGGCATTTTTATTTCATCTGTAAATTTTCATAGGATTGCAGCATATGAAGGGACAATTTTAGATTTTGAAATAGGAGATGAGTCTACTTAGGTATGAAGAAAAGATCTTCTAGTAATTGAAAAGTAGTGTCACTCCACTGAAGTGAAAGAGTGTGGAATGGAGCATGGAATCTGTTCCTTATTAAGCATAAAATGTTGAAATTATGTATTTTTATAGCTTTGTATCATTCCCCCCCCGGAATTCCCTCTGTATCTCCTTAAAACATAGTTTTTCTCCCATCATTTTCTTTTCCTCTCAGCACAGCTGGGATAATACTACTCTCAACTATTTCCACTACTTCCATTCTTATGGTCTAAAATTTGACCATGATTTCTTGCATGTGATTTACCTGCAGTCTGCAAATGGCCTTCATCTGAGACCTAGAAAGGCACCGCAGAGTTTACTTTCCAGACAAACCACATTCTGGCTCCCTACAAGGCAAATGCCTTTCCTTCAGTTTGCCATATCCAAATGTATTATTACTGCAGAAGTGAAGGCACCCTTCTTCCCATCTTCCTCCTTTCCTCAGACATGTAGTAAAATGACACAGACTTGCTCTTCAAGAGCTCACTGTTTTACTTTGCATTTTTGAAAAGGTCTATTTAGGGTTTTTTCTCAGTCATAACACTGCTTGTTAAAATTTAACACAAGTTTGTAAACAAACAAACAGCCCCTCAAAAAACACAAACAAACAAAAAAAAAACCTGAAAAAAACACAGCACATAAAAGCAACCAGCCAATTAAGTAAAACTTATTGGTGGAAAATAGTGTCTGTGTAACATCTGAAGATGTCAGTAAGAACCACTTTCCTAACTAGAAACTTTACTAACCAGGAGATGAAATAAGCTGTAAACAAAGTACAATAAAAAATGTATTTAATTATATGTATTTTGTTCCAAAGCTTAACTGGGATCTCACCAACATAGAAAACTGTGTTGTACTATAACTTCCAGTTAAATAAGTTTCCATGCCATCCGAGTAATCCCTCTGATAAAGAACATCTTGTAAGGTCTGAAATAGAACTAATTATCTTCCAGTTTTAAAAGCCTATATAATCAACTAATTATTTAGATGTCAAACAGTTAAAAGTAAATAGTCTGGGGGAAAAAAAAAACAAAACCTGAAAAAAAGTCTGAGAGCTAATTATCCAAAGTGTTCAGTGACTATTTACAGTAGCAGATACACTGTAATGAACAGCTGGATTCACTCTTAAAATAAATTTTCTCTTATCTAAACAAAGGAGAATCCAAAACTGTGGGACTAACACAAACTTTTACAGCTCTACCAGTGAAAAATGTTAGCCTAGATGCCAACCAGATCATTTACTCTGTAAAGAGCAATTCTAATTAGAATGCAAAAAAATGCCACTTGTATTGAGTCTTCTCTCATTTTTGCTACATTTTTTTTCACACTAAGAAATAGTGGGTTTCCACCTTCTTTTTAAATGTTTTCTTTTGCCCTAAAAATATACTTCAGAATCACTTCGCTGCAGCTGAAAGTGGCTACGTTAAACACTAGATGGCAGAACAAGGTTGGAGCTGAGTTTCTGGAAAGGCTGAACCTTAGCTCGTCTGAATTTTCAGAGACAGAAGTTGAAACATTCACAGCATCACAGGATATTCTGAGTTGGAAGGGACCCACAAGGATCTTCAAGTCCAGCTCTTAAGTGAACGGCCCATGGAGGGATTGAACCTAATTGTGGCCTTCAGTAGGTGAAGGGAGCTTACAAGAAAGATGGAGAGGGATGTTTTACAAGAGCATGTAAGTGACAGAACAAGGGGGAATCAAACTAGAAAAGAGCAGGTTTAGATGAGATATTAGGAATAAATTCTTTACTGTCAGGGTGGTGAGGAACTGAAACAGGTTGCCCAGAGGAGTTGTGGATGTCCCATCCCTGGAAATGTCCAAGGCCAGATTGGATGGGGCTCTGAGCAACCTGGTGTAGAGAAAGGTGACCCTGCCCATGGCAGGAAAGTTGGAACAAGATATTCTTTAAGGTCCCTTCCAAAGCAAGCCATTCCATAATTCTGTGAAATTAAGAGATTAACATACAAACTGGCTCACCAAACAAGCAAATGGACTTAAACAAATTAATAAAACAAGGTGAGATTCAGTTGTATTGCCAGTGAAAATTACTAACATACCATTTTGTTCACAATAAGGCTTATTATAGACTCCTGTATCCCATTATGTCTATGACAAATCCCAGTGCACCACTCCAGTGGAGCAGCTCACACTTTGTGTAAGTGGACAAAAACACGTGTTAGCTCTCGGAGAAGTTCCATAGAGCTGTTTCACACCTGATTTGCTGCTAACAGCACTGACAGTGTTTCAGATGGGACAACAAATTTCACTGAGGCTGCACTGCAGTTCTGCCTTTGATTCTTGCATAGTTAAGCACCAGCTGAGGCAGCCAAAGGCTTTGCAAGAGAACAGCGATTCACCCTTTGCAGCCTAGATATGTTGGAGAGCATCACAAAACAAGCAACGTGCACAGACATCATCTCCTGTGCTAAGCCTTCTCCTAGCCACATTATATTTCTTCATACTCCTAGAGTTACACTTTGGAAGCTTCAGTCTTCCAGATTTTGGAAGAGCTCCGCTCTGCAGCCCCTTAGGAGGTCTCTGAATGCACACAGAAATGTCACAAACTAAGGCAACAAATGGTCATGAAGGGCTGCAGAGCTGCTGCTCCAGGGAAGGCAGAGCAGCTGCTCAGAGCTTACCTGCCTCACTCAGAGTTGCCTCTGTCACTGCCAAGGGAGGAATGTGCATCAGGAATGGCTTGGGTAACAGCCTAGCTACCATTTGTAATCAAATATGTAATTCACGCTGCATTATCTCAGGCTTGTAGTATCATAGATATAATATTTCAGGCTTCATGCTGAATGATAGGCTGAGGATTGCTGCCTTGGGAGGATGAAATTGTATCATCTCCTAAGAATCAACATACAAGCATGTAAACTGCGGATAAAAGATGTGTAAGGGGAAGGAGAAGAAGGAGACGAGGAGAGAGAGAGAGGAAAAAAACCTCACTCCATGTATGTCACTGTTTTGTTCCAGTTTTGGTTCATTCTTAAAATGGTACATTTAACTGGAATTAAGCAGGTATTTCAGCCCAAATGGATTGAAGTGAAACTATATCTGTCCTGCCACCTCCTCTGTCCCATGGGCCTCTATCTCCCTGGCACTGCAGCAACAATACCCTGTTGTTCCCAGGAATCTGTTGTTCCTGCCATCCCTCCTTCCCCTGCTCCCCCTCTGCAGCCCAGATGTCCAGAAACAGGAACGAGCTCCAAAATAATGGAGAAAAGGCAACATTTTTTTCATGATGAAAAAGGGAAAATGAGATGATTGTACCCCAGAATATTCATGGCTGTTTGCCTTGTCCTCACAGATGCTTTGGCACTGCACAAGGGTATTTCAGCTAAAAAGGATGCCACAGGAAGCTAATAGGCATTTTCTTTCTTTGTTGTTCACTCTGGAGCCATGCAAACCTTTATGTCTTGAGTTTGAGACTGATCAGGTTAATGAGGCAGTGCAAGTTTAGCCCTCATATACTTTAAAAGCAGAACAAGAGGGAAACACTGTTTTCTCATCTCTAGTCAAAAATCTCAAAATTTCAAATTACAAATACATAATATAGATTAATTTCTTTCTTTTTTTTTCCTCTGGTATTAATTAGCTGTTTATCAACTGAAGTCAGTCAATCTAGTGTAGAAGCACTACAAGGCAGGGAGACCCAAAAACCTCCATATTCGTGTAGGTTTTTGGATAGCTCAATTTTTCTATCATTTTCCTGCTTTCCTCTGTCTCATCTTATGTATCAACATCTTCACGTATATACCCAGGAATCCATCTCACTGCTCTCTTTCAACCCTTTCTTTACCAGCTGAGAGCATTGCACAACCACTGTGGTGAAGGTAATTTCACAGCACCTCACATCGCTCCCAGCTGTTTCAGAAACCAGAGGCTCTTTTTTTACCCGATGAGAAAAAAAACCTACTCATTTTTCACCTCAGCCTCCAGTCTCTTTGAAGCAGTTGCCAGGTTTTTACCGTATCACGATTACTCAGTCGGCATCAAAAGAAGAAAAAGAATGTATATATTTGACAAAGAATAAGGCTACAAGCAGATTTTCTTTTTGAGTGTGAGCATTATACAGATGAACCAAAATATGACCCTGACTATATACCACCAGAGCAAAAACTTCTGGGAACATGTTGATTGCCCCAGTTTTTACTTACATAGATACATCTGCTAAGTTCAAGAGCCTTCACACTTGGCTGAGCACAACATCCTCTTTCATTGTTGGAAATATCAGCTCTCTAGCATGTTGATTGGATTAGAAAAAGTAATACTTATGAAGAGGTTACGCAAGAATAGGAAGACTATTTTCCAGCTAGAGCACAAGAGATAAAGAGCAGCAAAAGCAGGTGGCAGCAGGTGGCAGAGTTGCATCCTCTGGAATACTTCTTGAAAGCCAGAGAAGCCATTGCAGTGACTGACACAAAACAGAGAAGAGGCTAAAAGTTCACATTTCAAAAATATTTAAACAAATTAATGGACAACACCCACCCCCTCTAAAGACTGTTTCAGATCCTACCTTGGCCTCGTAAATCCCTTGGACTGTTTTTGGGAGGTGGGCTTTCCCTGTGCTTATATTCTTATGCATTTGCTGTCCGCAATTTTGGACTTGAGGCATCAAAAGAGATGAGTCCTATCATAGACTTTTCTACATTCTTGTTAAGCTTCAGTATATTTTGATGAGTGACATGTTACCCTACATCAGTTTTCTCAATGATTGCTACAGAATTTAGTTAAAGAAACACGTTACATTTTTGATTTGAAAGAAAACACTTCATTAATAAAGACTGTGCATAATGCACTCCCTGGTTAATCAGAGAGCAAAGCAAAATCATTAGCTTTTCCCTGGCTTTCCTGCAATTTTGTGTATTTTCATTCAGATTAGGGCAAGATCCTGAGTAGATGGAATTACTTCTGAGCACAGTTAACACTGCAATCATGGGCAACAACATGTCCTCGCTAACAGCAAGCATAAACAGAAACAGCTTTTAGTTTCATCAAGTTAAATAAGATCTCTTGGAAAGTAAAATATTATTTAAGCTGATCAAAGCATAGCAGAATCAGTCAGTGTATGAGCTAGTTCATATTATTTTTATTTTGCTTTTCTGAACACTGAAAGAATAACTTCAGCTGTAATTTACCATTGCAGGTTGAGAGCCATTTCTCACTTAAAAGAGAGAAATGATCCTGCTGGTAATTTACAGGAGCTATGCTTTTTGAAAGGAAACACCTTGTCACTGGTAGTTACAGAAACTGCCTACAGCCTTCAGCTTCGTAAAAAATTTCAGGACAACTTAAACTTCTAGAACGGTCTCTATAAATAAACACAATAAAAATTCAAATCCCCTGGAAAACCTCGTGTGTCAGACTCTGACAGGGGAACTCAAACAGTCAGGTTCTCCAGTTCTCCTCATGATAAACAATGGCTTAAACCCACGAGCAGTGCTGGGGCTGGGGCAGGTACACACAACACCAAGACACAACAAGGGGCAGAAGCCAAAGCTCTGCAGGCAGCAATGTTTTGCTCAGGGGGGCATGTGAGCAATAGCAGTTCACACTAACACGCCTTGAGTGCAGGGACATGGTCCTCTCTGCAATCCCTTCGAGGGACATAACTTAATCCAGAAATCCAAAGAACACAGTGGAGACTTACTCATTGTATGTCTTAACCACCCCAGCAAAGTTTGCAGGGGAATGACTTTTGAAAACACCTGCATGCTTAAGTGGGACAATTTTTAGGGGAGTTAAAATTTGCTGTGAATGGCTTTACCATGGAAGTAAGGAGTGCAGCATTTTGTAACCATGTAACTTTGGTTAAAGTTGGTGAAATAAATAAAGTTTAACTTGACAGAGGAAAATGTGTGGGTCATTTGCTGAAATCAGTCAGTACAGATTAGTTTCAAGATTTTTTGTAGCCAATTAAATGTATAAAATTCCCACAAATGCCTGTGCACTCAGTTATATTTTGAACTGATTAACCAAATGTCTGAAATTAGATGCACTCTGGGATGAATTAATTTTCAATAATGAAATTCTAAATGTTAGGTAACACTGCTTCTGCATATATATCTGTCTAAACACAGAGGGATATAATTTCATTTTAATGCACAGGGGAGTAATACACATAACCATTATTAACAACAGCAGATATTATAGGGAAATATTTGTGCATTAAGAACAGATTCTATCTTTGTTTATTTGACACATTGTATTTTATCAGCTATTTTACTAAAATGAATCAACAAATAAGCATGTCTAACAAGAAAATATGATTGTGAATGACATATAATCAAAAGTTCAGCCCTTCTTATAAATATAAAAAGGGATCATAGCTATTCTGAGATACTACCAATTCTCTTTCTTACCATCTAAATTGAGGCATTACAATCATAGGTAGGTTCAAGAGCCATGGAATCTTGGAAGACCAGCTGACAGTGGAAAGCAGTTTTAGAGCATCGGAACTACTTCAAATAAAAACAAACATGAAAATAGATTCTGCTAAAATTTCTCTCACTTTGATTTTGAGTGTACTTGGGATTCTAAGTGGGAAAGAAGATAACATAAAGGTTGAAACACGGTATGCACCTTGCAAGGACATGAGGAAGCATCTTTACTGTTGAACTATTGAGTCCTGTTCCCAGATCTGGGAACTAGGACCTCCAGATCCAGGTGTTCTTTAAACAGACTGCATATGCCTGTTCTGCTCTGAAGTGCAGACCCACTACTCACACACTCAATAATATCTTATTGCTTTCAAAATTTCACTAAAAATTAGTGGGAATTTACAAGCAGCAGTTGAACACAAACAATTGCACTGAGTCCGTCCCTAAGCAGTCAAAAGCAGGGAGATATGAAAAAATAACACTGCCATTTTGCCAGTGCTGAACTGTGGTTCTGGGTGGTGCATTTCCAACTGTTTGCAAGAAGCTGATGGCAGAAGCAAGAGCTGTCTGCAGATCTCCTGAGTCTCAGCCCAACATCTGTACCACCAGACAAACATCACTAATGCGTTGAAGGTACTCCCAGCTTTGTTCTCCTGGGGAGTTCAGAGCACAGTGTCACTTCTTTCCCAATGAATGCTTCAAAAAGCAATCATCTCTCTCATTGACAGAACATTTCTCTCTGTCAAACTGTTTTTAATGGATCTCCACCCATTCTGGGGTACTTACATTTTATCTTCCTCCCTAGAATACATATTTTTAGAAGTGGGAGATGCTCTCCAACACAGATAAGTCACAGTTGAGGTAAGGGAAAAGAATATTTTGCTTGCCCATCTTCAGGGGAGATTATGGCCACTAGCTTAGGTGAATTATTGTTTTGGATTGCAAACAGCATGCTGCAGCCTTCAGTTAAGATCCCTTGTAAAACAGCAAGGCATTCTGCTTTTATATTCTCTTACACATACTGTTATCTACTAGGAGAAATTCATCAAAGTCAATCTACACTGATATATAACTATATAATAGAAAGGAGAAAAACTAAATATTCTGCCAAATCCAAAGAATAAAATGCATAATGATAAAAGGAGTTTCACCAAATGAGAACAAGATATTCTTTCAATTTTCCACTAGGAAGCAGTATTACCATGGTTTTTAACAATCTGGAAATAACAATTCAAGTCAGACTTCTGGAATATTTAAAGAATGGACCCCAAGACAAAAAAAAAAAAAAAAGGGCTGATGGCTACATCAACTACTTGTGACACTGAACACCCCTACAGGAAAATAAAATTGGAGAGAATTCTGAATGTGATGGCACAGCTTCATGGAAAGTATTTTTCTTGTGATTAAAGGAGATAAACCTTCACAAGCTTTCTTGCATCCTTCCTGCATATGGTTACTAAGCAAAATACAAGACAAAAAGCACAGAGAGCCTGCTACTTTATTGTATTGCATCATGCAAACTGTTCAGTTACAGCTTTTGAAACTTTTCATTGTCTTTGTAGAATGCTGTTATAAAGGTCTGAGTGGTGTGGTGCATTTATAAGAATATGAAAAAGGTGACAATATCATAAAAAAAAAATCTAAGGAACAAAGTTAACCAGATTGGATTCGGGGTTAGGTTATTGTTTAGGAGATGGAAATCGTGATAATTCTTGCTTATCATATTTTGTGATAGTGAGTTTTATGTCGGTGTCTTTAGCAAAAAAAGGAGAGGCAAATATTTCATCTCTGTCTACAGGGTCAGTGAGTCCATGCTCCTCCTGACCCTTTAAGTCCTAAAGATGTCCTAATCATTTAAATAATAAAATGTCATATTCTTCACTGAGATTTCATTAACAGGAGAACTCTGAAGGCTTAGATTCTCTTGCTATTCAAATATCACAACAAGCTTACTTATTGTGGTAATAGCACTTAACATTTACATCCCCTCATTCATCAACTACTTCACAAACATCAGCTAATAAGGCAGACTTAGATGTGTTTATTTTCTTTGCCTTCTAGACTAGAAACCCAATCCAGGGAAGTGATTCATTAGTCAAATGCAATACGTGCCAGATCCCCTAATGTTAATTTCCCCGTCCGTTTTTACTACCTGAAACCATCCTATTACAGTGTTTTAATTTCTAAGATATTTATTACTTTCCAGAGTGTTAAATGCAGTTATCTTACTTCTTAGCATCCATATAAAAGACCTGTAATTTTTGAAATATTTCCAAATGAAAATGTTAGTTTGATAAATATTTCATAATTTTCATCATTTCCTAATATATTACTGGTTTTATAGTGATATACACTTAATGCTTACCTCCCTTACATCTCTTCTAGGCAGAAAGTTTCAAAAATAGATGCTTTGTACAAAACTGTGGGCCTTTTTTTCAATACTGATTTGTACACTCAAAAGACCTGTACTCAAAGTGATACTACAAACACTCCAGCTTTTCTGAATCTCTCATATTTCTCTTTCTTCAGAAAGAGAAGACATTTCAAGACATTTCTCTTGGTTTTTCTAATTTAATTCCATCAGGTTTGAAGACTGCTGACCGAGCCTTGGCAAAACATCCTGTTGGTATTTATTTTATCCTTAATGTAAAATGTCATTGAAATTCACACACCCACAAAGGATCTGTATAGACATGGCCTAAGAGAGTTTACATGACCCCCTAGACAGAAGGGTCATCACTAGAAGGCAGATTAGGTTGAACTGGGTAAACAGACTCACCCACTCCCGCTTCATGCCAGTCTCTGCTATCACACAAAATACATTCTGCCAAATTGGTAGCCCTAATACTCTCTTTATTATGGAAATGACTGCAGGAAAAATATTCTTTTTATGCAAGAATAAAAATTTTAATATTGGGTGGGTCGATGAGGGAGACTCTGTAAGGCAAACTGGTAACTGAAGGAAAGCTATAAACTACACAAGCCAAACATAAGAAAGGAGAGAGAAAATAAAGATAATCTGGAACTTCATCTCGGGGTCTCAGTGAAGGCTGCAGCGAAAATTGCTAGAACTGCAGAATGAGGACTTCATTCAGAATTTAGACTTCACAGCTCTCCCCAAGCCTTTTGGTAAGGCTGATCTGAGTCTTTTGGGGGCAGGAGGAGGTAAGAGTCCTTTCTAAAATCAAGCATTTTAAAAATTATCCTCTATAGTAATAATAAAACACACTCTCCTAAGCAGCAATACTATGATTTCTCCCCCCTCAATGAACTCCTTTAAATATAGGAAACAAGATGAAAAGATAGTACCATGCATCACGGCAGCAGTATAAACTATACAAAATATAGCCTGGCTGGCAGCATTCCAGCCTTCTAGGCTACTTGTCAGCTCTCTGAAGTGATGATATGCTGCATGAGATTTGCCTCCATATCTTCTACACACAACCCTTATCTGACAGGGGCCTAAACAATGGTCTTCAGAGGGATGGGATTATGATTTCAGCAGTTTCCATTTCAAGCTAAATTCCACAATTAAGTATAATTATATGCCATATGTTTTGTTCCTTTCAATTTTATGTAGTCTTAAAAACTAAGTAAGCAAATTTGTAGGCCCATAAAATAATGGGCTGTGTCATTGCCTTGTTGCAGCATCTGTGGTGTACTGCTGCAATTCTAAAATGAAAATACAATCAACGGAATCATTCTAAACTTAGTTATCAGAATTACAGGATGGTTACCATATGTGTATGGAACAGTTTTGAAAGTTTGTCCACCTTTACTTCTTACTATATTCAGGTGCCACTTCGAATCTCTAAAATACTGAAGAGCACAAAGAAACCAAGAACGGTGCTCCCTAAAGCCAGTACAATATCCCCAGGAAAACCAATGAAGAAACAACCTCTTATATATTTACAATGACAGTACTAAGAAGTATGGTTTCATTCTTTCTTATTCACCCATAGGATGACTTGAACATGGGAAAGAACTTTTGTTGTGTGGGTGACCAAGCACTGGAGCAGATTGCCCAGAGAGGATGTGGAGTCTCCCTCCAGTTATTCAAGGGCTGACAGGACACAATCCTGTGCAATGTGCTCTGGGATAACCGTGCTCCAGCAGGGAGGTTGAACCAGATGACCCACTGTGGTCACTTCCAATCTGACCCATTCCATCATTCTGCATCTGCAAGCTTGGATCTAAACTAGTTTCATTTCATAAAAACAACCAAAAATCAAAAGATATTATTGAAATGCTTTTAATATAAACCATTGATTCATTTAACTGAAGATTCTGAGACTACCTGAACACACCTGCTCTCGCAAAGCACAAATGCTTTTGAAGCTGATTGGATGAAAACATCTTTCCTGCAGAGCCTGAGGCAGAATTACTCACTACAATGGATGTTTTTGGGCATAGTAATTGCAGCACCTCAACTGGTAGCAACCTCAACACAAGCACACAAAGATACCTGTGTTGATTAAGGGAGATTCCATGCTTGTGAACACAGGTGTAACCCCAGCTCACTGCACTGGCTTCATTTTCCTCTGGGGAAGGCTCACACCCAGAGTCTGTCTGAGCTGAAGCTCTCTGTAACATTACAGCTCTTCTGAAGTCAGTTCCAGGGCTAACTTATAAGGGGGCTAGAATTTCATATGCTAAATTCCAATACTTTTATTTCATTTCTTTGGACTCGTTTTTGGGTTGGTTTTTGAGGCATTTGCTCTGTTGGGAAGTAACACGAGTTCAATTAATCAATTCTCAGATACTTCAGGAAATTATGATGTTTTCTGTTTTAAAATAAAGAATTTTTCAATACCACGCAAACACTACAATGCACAACTCACCACTGAAACACTAAGAAGTGTTTTAAAACAGGATAATTCTAGTAAAGTAGATATAAAAGCAGTTAATTTAGTTGACAGTGCAGCAAAGAAATTGTTCTACCTTATAAATCTTATAGATCTTATAAACCTGATCGTGAGGCATATGTGTCTTTGCATATAAAATATATAACTATGTAGTTTTAATGGAACATGAAAAAAGACCTATATATGCACAATGTTGCCCTACTTCCAACAGGACAGCTATTAAAACAGATCCATTTTTGACTTCTAAGAATTGTGCGGGAAATGAACTCATAATGAAAGTGCAACCAGGATTACACTAAAGCATCAGCTATGGCCTGACCTGTTCTGATGTGTTTCCTCACAAGAAAACCCACTAGAGTGATTTTAGTCTGGTACTTTGGATATCATATTTCATTTTAGGATATCATATTTAGGTCCAGTTTTAAAATAAACAATATGCAGACAAAGGCTTCATCATAAGGAATGTAGTTGAAGACTGTGTTAAAAAAGCATTCAGGGCTCTCTACCATTAGCGGTTTTATTTTTCCTCAAATAGTTTTCCACAGAAATGACAACTACATAGTTACTCTTAGCTGTTGTATATTACTGACAATTAACATGCACTATGGTAGCTTGTGTGCACAGCAACATGTTAAAAGATATTCCTAGTTACGCAATGAAACTACAGAACTAACCAACAATGCTCAAGTGTCTAAATCAGCAGAGAAGTGAGTAAGAAATGCAGCTTTAAAGACATTTGGAAATCCCTGTTCCATAGTGGATATAGTTCCTGGAGCACTGCTTTTTTGATTATTAAACCTTTACCCTAGAAAAAATATTCTAGGAAAAAAACCCTAACAAACAGCGAAGACAAATTCTCTGTGGTGCCCTTGGGAGTCCTAATGCAGTTAACACTCTTGCTACAAATCAACACCAATTAAATATAATTTTAAATAAAGACTGTGAGGAAATGTACCATAAATATGAATCAGAAATTATTTTTCATTCTTACTTAAGATTCACTGTAGTAACCAGAAGTCAGATAAAGATAAGAAAAGGTCTTGTTTTCAGAGTTTGAACAACTAATGTTCTTGGTCTATTTGATGTCCAGCTACTATCCGAATCCCACTAATTCTTGACTTTACTCCAATAGAAAGTTTTACAATCTGCTTATAAGCATATTATTACAAGCATTTTATTCTGTTCTATTCTATTATAGAATAGAACAATTCAAGTTTAAAACACTTTGACTTCATTGAAACACTGCAGTTTCATTAAGCTAATGTGCTTCTGCTAAATTTATACAGTTACCCTAAAATGCTGCACTCAACTTGTAAAGATAATATTTCTCACTCTTCATCTTGCAACAGGTTCCAAAATGAACCAAACCTTGAGTGAACTTCTCAAACACTTTCTAGAAAAGGCTTTTTTTCTGGTCTTGCACAAGATGCTCCTCCAAAAAAGTAGTCAAGAGAGCATGTGCGTGGGGAGAGAGGGGTGACAGTAAATCCTTTAAACAGATAAAAAGAAACGAGAAAAAATTTAGCAAAGTCACAAGAGAATGAGTCAAGGCAAATCTGAAGCTCAGACAGGAATCACTAGGTTCCTGTAGCATGCTTGCAGCTATGTATCTAATGTGACAAAAAGAAAAAAGTAGGACCTTATGAAACCAGTAAAGAAAATAATGCAAGTGATTAGCAGAGTCCAACAGCGTTCTCAGCATTTTCAGACACTACAGGGCCTACACACCCTGCAGCAGTCCCTAGAGAGTATTAGCTATCTCCTTCCCACTCTTACCTTATTAAGAGTCCATTCTATCCTGAAATAAGAACATGCCTGGTGGCCAGCAGCAGAGTTCAAGAAGCATTTCATGGCTCACAGCCTGAACTGAGAGCTCACAGTCAACCTGGTCTCTCACTGGTAATTCTAAACCTCCACTCTGTTGCATAAATCTTTAAATAGCTTAAACACTCTTTCCATTGATCACTGAGAAGGTATTTAACAAGTTTTGGCCGGGGAAAGATTCCCTAATAATTGATGATATGATGAACCCATAAATTCATTACCTGGAGCGGGTTTCTCTCATTACTAGCAGACAGGTTACATTAGCTTCAGTGCCATCTTATTTGCTTTATTGTTTACAAATAAAGGCAATAAAGCCTCCACTTTCTGCTCTCCCTTCAGTATTTCTGTACTAAGAAGGGTACTAAGTGGGCTGAGCTGCAAGGTAAAAGGTGAAATGGAAACAAAAGGCTGTGGGTCTTGGCAGCTTACAAAGTGATGCACGTAAGAATCAGAAAGCAGAACAAGGTCTCGTGAGATGTGTACAGTGACAGTTTACTGTTTTTACAGCATTGTATGGATCAACCATGGACGGGATTTGCACAGAACAGTTTGCTGGGGATCCCACTTGGTTTTTCTCTCTCAGTTCTCACAGGTAATGGAACAAAATCCAGCAGGTGGCTGGGACTCCATCTGGGTCCAGTGCTTAGCATTATTATGCCACAGTATAAAACCACAGTGGGTTCACACCTTGGGTACTACATACAAATCAAAAGGTATTATAAAGCACAAATAGAAATAATACAGGAAGAGAAACAAAAATGATGAGAGACAGGCAGCAGTTTGCATAAGGAGGTATAAAGCAGCCTAGGATTTTTCAGGTGGTTTTAATTCTGAGGTTTGACCATTTTATTTGATGCCGTCGATTACTTTTGAAATAATCTCCTCCAATTTTTATTTTTATACCTTTCAACCTTTTTTTCCTAATAATAACAAAAATTAACTCTTTTTCATCCAGTGTATGCTTAAATTACAACCCTCATTTCCACAAAACCTCATGAACATAAAAAGTAAAAATTGTGACTGATGAATGAAACCTTGCAGTGGAATATAGTTCTGAGGAGACAGACAAGGGCTTTGTACTCATGAAGCTTGTGATGGGATGTGGGGAGTGACTGTGCTCTCCTGAGGTAAAGAAAGCTGAGCTTACCTCAACACAGAGGGGTCTGGAGGGCAGTTTTTAGGCTACATCAGCTGGTGAGGTGCAAGTTAACAAAGGAGCCCAATACAGATTACAGAAGTGAACTAACAAACAGAACTTAGAGGAGAGCAAAGAGCTTCAGATGGTTTGAACCCACATATTCCTTCTCAGCAGCCCCTGGGAATGCCCAGCCATTTTACTGGGATCCAGCTGCACCTTGCAATTGTGAAGTGTACTTATATTTGATTACAAGTACTGCAGCAGCACAGTACTAAATCAAAATCCCATGTCTCATCAGATAATGTCAAATAAGTAAATCTAATATTAAATATCAAACCCTTCAAGTGTGGAGTATCAAAAATAACCTGGTCAGAGAGAAGTGGACTCTTGACAATACTGCAGTCCAATGTGGTCTGATCACTTAGTGTAAGTAAAAGCCTTTAAGGACTATTAAACATCATTATTCAGTACAATTGTTCAGCTGAGATTCCCTAATCTGCACGTGAGGGGAAATATCATTTTACAACAGTTCTTCTTCCTTAAACTGCTGGTCAGAAAAAAAACCAAGCTGGCCCAGTAGCCCTATCTGGTATATTGTTCTTGCATGGGCTAATTCAGAAGGTCTAAAGTAGATAAGTCTGTTTAGTTAGTATGTTTGTTTATCAGGGGTGCAGGGGAACAAGAAAATGTCAGTGAAATCTGGTCATTCATTCACAATTTTTATCTTCTGTATCTAAGTCAGGTTTTGTTATGATACAATGCAACACTTACAGCTCACATCCCATGACTATTCAATATTTTTGTTGTGTTGCAAGAGATCTCTTCAAAGTCTCAGCAGAGTCTAAACAAAATGTCACTTATGATCTTCTTAATATGCTCATTTATTAATGTGTTTGTAAAAAAGTCAACACATCAAGTATGGAGAGAGTTGTTCTTTTTCACACAGCCTTTTCTGCTTAGAATTGTCATGTAGTTGTCTCCCAGGTTTTCCCTTACACTAATAGACTAGGCTGAAGTACATGTTTGGTAAGGCAGTAGTCCCCTGGTTCAGACATAGACCTCTGTAAAATGTGGATGCAATATCTGTCATTCACCAGTCCTGTGAATAAGAAAACCCTGCATATTTTTAATAGCCTCTCATTTACTTTATGCTCCACTTCTCTTAGAAGAGAAGTGTCCCATTTGATTTCTTTTTAAAGTGTGAATAGTCCCAGAACCTCTTCAAATTCTCAGTCTTTATTGCCAAAAAGAGGGAGGTACTCCTTCAAACCCTAGTGTCAGCGAGTCAGGTTTAAAGTTCATTTCACTGCTCATCACTTTCCGTAGCACCCTTGAGTTCCTATTTCTACATAATTGACACATTTCTTACTTAAATATCAAAGAAAAGTTTTCATATGAATTCTCCACGTATAACAATAGTTCTTTTAATGTGTTAAAATGAATCTCAGTTACACCTAGATGACAATATTAGCAGTTATCCAGACTGGCTTCACCTCTGGTGCATGCATTGACACAAGAATTTCAGCTAAAAGGACTTTATCTCTTCCTGTGGCAGAGAAGTTTTATACTATCACTGCTGAAGACATAGGTAAATGTCAAACACTTTCTGACATTGGAATAACTATACTTCTGACTAAAAATTCAATTTAAAATTATTAAAAAATTACCCACTTGAAGATTAAACTCGACAGAAAATAAATGAAATTCTACTTTATTTTGTGACAGTTAACAAATCAACAAACTTTAAACAAATTAGTGCATGTGTTCAGAACAGCCCTGTTGGAAAAATAATATTCTGAGCTCATGGGAAGTCATGGTTTAGTGAACAAACATAATTTCTGTGTTTTCACAAAGAAGAGGTATGAAACAAAATACTTCCTGCATACATCTACAGACTCACACGTTCAAGTTAAATCCTGCTATATTCAACAAGCAGAACATTTGACAAATTCCATTTACTATTTCTTCTTTTTTTAAAAAAACAACTCTTGTCACTCTACAATTCATCATGCTAAAATCTTTGATCCCTAGCATCGAACAGACATGAATTTCCTAAACGACTAAAACTTACGGTTAAGTGTTTCCTTTTAGAGCTGCATGTAAATGCAATGTTAAATTTTATTTTTGTAATCTCTTTAATCAGAAACAAGGGAATTAGCCAGCTGTTTGGAACTCATGTTAAGATCTAATTAACCATCTGATTGGATTTCTGCGCATATCAAACAGCAAAGGCCAGTATTTGCACGCGAGCCCGACTGCTTTCATTAAAATAAAAATCTCACCAAATGACAACAGAAAGGGTTTACTCCAATGGTTTGTATCAGAGATATCCCTCCACAAGAGAGCACACATCAGAATGGCAAAAGAATTCGCTTTATGTGTCAATCATACCAACAGGATTCCTTACTGAGTGACACCTAGCTTTCCCTTACATCTGTACTCCGTGCTGCTGCAATACGCTGAGGAATTGCCTGTCTTGAAGGCTTCACAGAGGAAAAAGAAAAATTCCCACAAATTGTCATTTACTCCAATGTGGAAATAAGCTTTACTGCCACCTGTGCTTGTTTTATTTTTATTTATTTATTTATTTATTTGGCAGGGAATGTTTTTTTGGGGTTTTAATTGCTAGTGAAAACCTACTTAAAAGTATTACTGCTGAGGTTTAGGTATGTATATCACATATAACCAGGACTATCATATCTGCTAGAGCAAAAACTAATTTTTTTCTCTTTGCATGGGAAAATTTTAAGAAAGATGAAAATGTATACTGTTTTTTAATGCTAACAGATTAGTACAGTAGTGAGCTAAATAACAAACACAGTTTTACGGTGTAGGATGAAGACTGGTAAAGAAATTATCAGAGAAAACTGCTTCTTTAAGTAGTTCCATCTCAAAAGAAGTGGGAGCACCTCCTTGACGACTGCAGTCAGCTCTGATTTGGGGCAAAGCATCCTTTTTCACTACTTGCTAACTAGGAACAAAGCAGAGGCAGGAATGATTGCCATCAAGGTAGGGTAGTTAATCTCTTTGTCCCCTCAATTTCCAAGAATGGGAGTTAATCACTGAGTTCTCTTCCCATGGTATTTCCTTATTCTATCACTGTTCAAGAGATGGGGCAGAGGAGTGATGCTGACTCTTCTGGGAACAGTCCGTACATGTCCCTCTCCCGAGGACTTCCACAGATTCCACAGAATATTCTGAGTTTGAAGGGACCCACAAAAGTCCAACTCTTACATGAATTGCCCATACAGGGATCAACCCATGATCTAATCCATGACCTTGGTGTTCTTGTCACCATGCTCTAACCAACTGAGCTCAACTTGACTCTAGAGAGGTCATGGAAAGCAGCTGCCCAGAAAGCAACATCAAATGCCAGAGCTGACAGCCATGGGACAACACAACAAGACACCAAATCAGTGTGCCTGGAGTTGCCCACCCTTATTCAAGCCTCACGTGGAGGTGAGGCTCACAGTTCCAACAAATTCATCTGGTTCTGTAGAAATCTTTGATGTACAGTTCATAAAGTGTTACCCCAAAGGATCCTAAAATGGACAATCAGGGCAGACAGGGAAGATGAGAAATGAGAATACCTTAGGTAAAGCTATCAAAGGAGTTCCTGGCTTGGGCATCAGCATATTTGCAAGACACAAGCACGCTGGTCACACTCACTGAAATTTTCCTATTCCTGTCTTCTTTGTTATGCCACAGAAGGAATGCATTGGTTATGAGTTACTACAGAACACAAAACAAGATCTGTATTTGAAAATTCAGAGGAAAGGAACATCACAGTGCAACAGACTACATGTGCAATTCAGGTGCATTACTTTGGCAGCTTTTGGTGATGATAATTGAGAAAAAAAAAACACCCTTGTCTGGGGGTGTCTGCAAATTAACAAGTATAAAATTTACAAAAGAGTTGAAAAATCACAAGTGTTTAGAGATATTTGAACATGACTTTGAATGAGACAGAATTTTGCCTCTACTTATTCTATGTAGAGCTGTCTTATTCAGCTTACAAGAATGAGTTTTTGCAAGTTAACTAATTTTCAGTTGAGAGATTTTTTTAAGAACTGTGTGGTAGAAAGCTTTCAGGTTTTAAGATAAAGTTCAGTTTAAAAATTCAAAGGATTGTACAAAGTTTTCCGTGGTTCTCATTAATAAATAACTGTTCATTTTATAATAGAAATTGGCAATTATGTTAAATTAAATTCTGTTTAGTCTAGCAAGGTATGAGCAAGGTGTCTACTACTAGAAAAAAACCCTCTCATATTGGCATATTATCACAAAGTTGATGAGATTCAACTTAAAATTTTTGAGCAACTAGTATTGTTTATACCAAATCTACAGCCATTAGAAAGTGCCATGGATGAAAGAAAGAGCTGAGCTTGTTCCACAAAACAGGTCAAACCATATGAAAGATCCAACAAAGAACATTTTGTCCAACCACACTGGGTATTCTCCACCACAAAGCACTAATAGAAAACAATATTTCCTAAGTTGAAAAAACATCTGGGGTAGAATAATACTGGGACTTATAACAAAGCTTCCTAAGCAAACACAACCTCCTCTAGAATAAACAATGCCGGAATTGGATTTATGTATAGAAACTATACAACACTATTTGTGTTATCAGTCTATGTGTGCTTTGTAAGTAACAGAATAATCCTTTTTATCTGTTTATTCTGTTTTCTCCATTAAAGTTCCCTTTTTTTCCCAGCATCACAGATTTCTTTCTACTGAAGGGTTTCAAATCCAGTCTTCAGATTATAGCAAATTAATAATCTTCTTCACAGCAAAATGAATCCCAAACCAGTTCTGATTCTTAGTTATCAATTATGGTTCCTAAACTAATGTTAGTTTGGACTTTTTCCTGTCTCTTTCCTTCTTCTGTAGAACACACATTAGATAAACTCTCTCCCCCAAAATAACCTACACACAAAATTAAGATTACACCCTCACAGGTACCCTGTAGCATTGGATAGTGAATGCAGGTCTGCAAGTAAAACACACTGTGCAGTTGAAATTTGCTTCTTCAAACTCTCCTTCTCTTTAGATATTGTTCTGAAACATCAATTGCCATCGTAGGATAGACATTACTCACTCCATTTGGAGAAGTAATTCCTCAAAAAGTAACAGCTTTTTCTCGTTGTAACTTTAACTAAAACACTTGTTAAGGCTTGGTCTGTGTGAAGAAAGTTTTTTTTTTAAAAAAAGTCACACATAGAGCTCTCCTTGCCTTTAATTTGATAAAATTGGATCAAATTGAGAGAGCCAGCTATTTTGCATGTGTTTTTTAGCTTTTTCCTGAAATTTGGTCAGGGCTGCATCAGTCTAGATCTCTATAGTCTTTTGATCTGAGACTGATTCCACTACTTACTGTCATTCCTCAGGTGCTCTGTGAAACACTAACACCTGGATCTCTTATGATAGAACAAGGTCCAGCCAAGAACTGCCTCAGTGAACAGCAAGAAGAGAACTGGCCTATTTTTATGAGATTAGGAAGTGATCTGAAACTGCACAGCATTTCATTTTATCTTTAAATCCTCAAGTTCTGGAGTCACATGATTCTGTCAAGCTCTCAATCTTTATTTATTAATTTGTCTGAAGGGAGTGATAAAAATTGAAGCTCAAATACAAAGAATTTAAATAATTGAAAAGGAAAATAAATGGCATTTTTTATCAGCCTATCTCATGATTTTTTAAAGCTTTGGATAGACAGTGCTGGATGTGAGTGATACTTTGAGCTTTAACTATTTATATTAATAATAAATGTCATTACAGTTTCCTAGTGAAGAGGGAATAAAAGAACCAAATATCAATTCTGATGCAACCACGCTTCAGGTTAGGCAGGGAACCCTCACATAGCCCATAGTGACTGTAACAATGATTCTATAAATCAGTTGTGAAGCAGCACTGGCTGAACATCACACTAAAAGTTGTATAAACCCATGTTCTCAGAAAATAGCCTTGTAGAGAGAAATTGGACAAGACAACATTTGCCTGGAAACTGGTATTTTCAGTCTACAGCTGGACCCAATGGTCTTAAAGTTCTTTTCCAACCTAAATGTTTCCATGATTTTAAGTATTACTGAAGCAGAAGGTCTACACACACTTCTTGAGTTCTCAGTGCCTTTTCCCTAATTTATATCACTGTTTGTCCCTAAACAGTTTTCTCAAGCCAAAACAAAAAAGAGCCTCCTCTCTTCCTCAAAATACCTTAAAACTCAGATAAAGCATTTGTCCACAGATGACTGTATTTGCCAGTATATCTGAAATCAATTGCTCTTTCTATGGTGCTGTTGGCTGGAAACTAAACTGTCTTAATAGTCACGGTATTAAAAGTAAGTTTTAAATTTAATTTAATTTTAAATAGAGTTAATTTTAGTTCTAAGTGTAGGAGACCACATGTCCCTATGCAATGGCATCATAGGCATTTCAGTCACACTTCACCTTGGAGGCTCAAGTACTTGTTGCCTTGGCAACACCATGCTTAATGTGCCTCATTTCTCCTCTTTTCTCCTTTTGTGAGTATGAACTTAAAAAAATGGAGGAGAAAGTAATATATCACACCTTTTTCTAACCAAAATCCTATGAAAGTAAATGCTAATAATGATATCATCATAGGAGTGCTCACTTCACAGACAAATCGTGAAAAACAATATATGTTATAGAAAAAAGACAAGCTGTTCTCTCAGAACTGAGCTCAGATATTCAGGTTTTTAGCTTATTGTCAGCACCAGATGCTGTTTCATTTAGAGGGTAAGAATTAAAAATATCTTTCTCCCTTTGCTGAAGAAAGAAATACTATTAATTTTATAATATTTATATACCTACGTCCACACATGCATATTGTATTTTAATAAATGTCTAAATTATTTCTTAAAATTAGAATTTCTTCATATTTTATAATTGTGTCCGTAACAACCTCCAGAATGCTGCAGCACCTTTGCTGCTCTGACAACAACTTTTAGTAATGAATAGGGCTGATGGCACTGTATATTTGCACAAACAGATATACATACACTTTGCCCATTGCTCACACACAGTCCTACATCTCCCTATGGAATACCTGTGCTCACAGCTGCAACTGAAGACAATGAGATCAGAGCTCTTAACGCTTCAAAAGATACCAAAATTAGTTCCAAGGGATCCCTAGTGGAGGACACAAAGTAGGCACTTCTGATCTAATCCTCCCTGCATTTCAGTTCCTCATTTACAAATCAGGATAATACATCTCTTTTACCTGGTTAGAGTCACGTTCAAGGGTATTTCTGAATCACTCAGGTACTTTTGCAAGGAGCAAACTGGGAAAGACCAGTATAAGATTAATTGCTGTCTTCAAAGCTAAGCAGTAAATTCAGCCTTTATCCAAAAACTCATGAACATTGAGGACTACCAGTGGTTTTAATTGCCCCTTCAATTTGCCACTTTTCTGTCCTTTAGAACACCTACTGGTATTTCAGAAAGAGTAGTTGATGACATGGCTTGGTACGCAGATTTTATGAGTGTGCGGTTGGGATTGTCACTTATGGGTAGCTATGTCAAAAATTAATTGTATAGATGAGCCCAAACAAATGCAAAAAAAGGTACTTCTGAGGCACTGTTATGTGTTTTCTGTACAATGAACAGAACAATAAAACTATTTGACAAGCACCTGAGATGTTCTGGTAATTTTTAACCATTACATTTATCTTGCTATATGCAATATAATTTAGTTCTGCTATATAATTTGGTTCTCTGATACACACACAATGTTTACTTGAGTCTACTTGACTTGGTCTGGCTGGAAGAAAAGGATCTAAATGATACGGGTTTTTTCCTCTATTTAAAATACAGAAGAGATAATGTTATGACCTTATTTTAAACTAAAATTAGTGTTTTATTTGGAGACCTTTCCAGGCTGCAGCATTTCCCAGGTACTGCGACAGAGAATGCTGTGTATGCTCTGTTAGAAATTGAGACCCTTTTTTAACCTTCAAAACATCATCCCATTCACATAATCTTTATTAAAAATAATGATAAATTAATATTTCCCCTGTATCAAGACATATTTTTGCCTATTTCTGTTTCTTTGGTTTTATCCTTTAGTTACAGAAGCAATATTAAGTTCAATACAAACTTAACAAAGCCATAGGTGCATCTAATGCTCCTGCTCATGCCTGTTTTCTTTTGGGGATGACATCACTGTTAGTCTTTAAAAAAGTTCTTAGACTTTTTCCAAAGCCTAAGGCTTTGCCCCTGTGCTCTCTCTCCCCCTCAAGTACACAGAAATCCTCTTGCAGCAAGCAAAAGGTCTAGCTTTTTTAAAAAGAAACATCATATTTTAGCTCTGCAAAATTACATATATATTTTTCAATCAACTGCATCCAAATCTAAGTTCATGTAATACTACCCCACCCCCCCACCCAACAATTAACCAGGTGGTGCTGGTCTTTAACTGTGAAGGTGGCCAACCATTTACATCCTCACCATAAAGCAGCAGGAACTGACACAAAAGGAAGTTTTTAGTTTTTATACACTGAACACAATTTGTTGGTAATTTGTGCCCACGTAGCCAACAAGAACAGCTTTCTTCCATCAGCAAATTATCCAGCAGTAAACTGGACATGTAGTGTCTTTAATGTTGACTTATGAGGGCTGACAGTTAAATATCCTATTACTCAGGGTTGACCATATACCCTTACATGCATTAAATAAAACGAAGATAGAAGATACAGAACAGCACATTTTCCAGAAAGCATCACACTAAAACATTTCATCTCAGCTATTAAAGACATGATACAAGTGTCATAAAAAAGTTGCTCATACGTTTAAGCTGTCACTAAATTGATTAATGATTAAGAGGAGGTGAACAGTTCAGCAGAGTTAAGTCTGAATCTAATACATACCAAGGCACCAGCATCTGCTGAACAAAAACGATCTTGTTTTTATTAGCTAGGTTCAGATTTGATGGGATGAACCGTTCACCCAGACACAGTCATAATTCATGAGAACTATAAGCAACAATAAAATGTCTCTTCTACTTTGGCATTTTATATAGAAACAGACAAACGTAACGTGGGTCAAATTGCAGTCTTTGTATTTAGAATTAAAATGCTTGAAAATAGAATGCTAAAAGTACTATTAAGTGAATATACTCTCATCTGAGCAGAGGTACATGTCTATCACAATGCTGTACAGTTTTCCCATTAAATCATCTTGGAAAAAGAAATTCAAATAAGAAGCTTTTCTGAAGACAACTAGTGAAACAGGGAATACTCAAAGCTACAAGAATTCTATCCACACATCTCTATGCTTAAATTTCACAATACCCTTAGGTTTCTTTACCCATGGAGCACTGGGCCTTTGGTTTCCCTCCCTGTATATTTTTGGATGTGAAAAAACACTTAGCCTAAGGAGGGAATTTGCCCACTTTTCTCATCTCTCTCTCTCTAACCGAAGCACATTAAAAATGCAAACTCTAACAAATGAATGTTTAAAGGGCATTGAAAGGACAATTTAGAAGAATATTTGCAGTACTTAGATGTTTTTAATCACTCATCATTAACTATAGTTATCACATTAATGTGTAATAGTGTGAATCGGCAAGGATATGGAGCACGGCCAAGTGTACTAGTAGAGGAATAAAAGGGCTAATGAAAATTTAGAAGGAATAGGTTAGACAGAAAATAACAGAATTATATAAAATGATTGAAAACAACAGAGATAAAGTCTGATAATTAAGTTGTATAAAAATATTCTCAATTCCTGAAAATTTTCTACGCAAAAAGTATGAAATAATGAAAATATATCTCAAAGTATATTATTACTGTTGTTAATAAATTTTTGGTTTCTGATTCTACGTGTACAGCAAATTTGACATTATTAATAATTTGTAATAATTAATAATTAAAATAGTTAATAATTAATTAGCTTATTGGGAAAAGATCAGTGCCTATTATGATGCATTTGAAGCAGCAGTAATTGTCAGGATGCTCTTGTCTCCTAAGACTGGTAAAGTGTATTCATTTCCTTATGTGATTATAATTATTTGTTTAAGGGCAGGCATTGCAGGCATTAATTAGAATCATTATGATAGATACTATACAAGCGCCCATGAATCTGATGTGATCCTTGCCTGAAAACTTTGACATTCCAACTGAAAAGAACAATAGAATGATTATAACCCAAACACGTGAAAAATTAAGACTGAGAGTGCAATAACAAATCTTTGTGTTTACAAAAACAACCGTATGCATAAACAGTATATTTTGTTTTCAAATGCCAGCTTCCATCTGATCTGCTTTTCACTGTTTTTTCTCTAACAGCACTGCTGAAATAGATTCTGATGTAAACTAATGTTCACAGTAAAAACTGAACATCCTCTATCTGTAGTTAATTTGGAAACTTTCCGAACAGCAACTTTCAGTAGACTTTCCTTATGGAGTGTATGCACTGCAGTTACAATGCAAAACACTGCCAAAAGTGACTCTCTGGTCATTTTAGCTAAGCCTTATACAAATAAAATGTACTTAACGGTTGAGGATCAGATCAGTCTATTAACCAGGACACACATACAGATGTGAATCCTGTGATATTTAAGGACATTAAATAAATTCCAATAACCAAGTTAAATTAACATGCAGAAATTATGCATGAATATCTGAAAGTACTTTAAACATGATTAATGGAGCCTGGATGATAATTACATTAGGAAACTAGTAGCATTAAACAAAGATAATTCTGTGTAAAAGAACAAAATTCATCAAAAATTTTAACAAATGGACGAAAGATTAAAGATAAAAATCCAACTCAATTACAGTCTATGGCCCCACTCCAGCAAACCACTTAGAGCTTAAGTTTAGTTTTATCAAAGTTAACAGACCTCATCAGTCTAAAGATAAGCATCTGCCTCAGGCACTTTCTAAACTAGGGCCTGTGGATTATATGCAACTACACCAAAACACATTTACCTTGCAATAGTTACATATTTCACTATTAATTAAAATGCTATCTGTTAAAACAAAGTGTACTCTAAAAGGTTTTAGTGAAATGCAAATGATTATATTTCTATCCCCTGCTACGTGCAGTGTCATCTGGAAAATTTTCCAGGAAGCAAAATAAGAGATCTCTGATCTCTAATTGCAGAGAGACAATGCATTTTACAATCTTTTTTTCTTTTCATTTTCATAAATTGCGCCTCTTAGAAGCATAATAACTATTGAAAAAACAATTTCCATGATGGTTGAATCAAATTTAAGCATAGCCACTCTGCCAGCATTTAACGTTTGCTTCAGCTTTTCAGAATGAAAGAAATCTCCTAAACAAAAACCAAAGGCTTCTGGGATAGCGATAAGACCACCAGCACTGGCTCTGGGTACCACTAGAGAGCTCTGCTGAAAATTAGGGAGTAAATCTTGCTGGTAATGATGTTTTACGTTGAAGATACAGCTTAGGGAACAAATGCTGCCTTTGGGAGTAGGCCTATCTGCGTGGGTTCCCTATGGGCTCACAAGTCCTGCCAGCAAATCTGCTCCAGCATGGGCTACTCTCTCCAGGGGTCCACAGGTCCTGCCAGGAGCCAGACCCAGTGCAGGCTTCCCATGGCTTCACAGCCTCCTTTGAGCATCCATCTGCTCCACCATGGACCTCCAGGGGCTGCAGGGGCACATCCTGCCTCATGATGGTCTTTGCCGTGGGCTGCAAGGGAATCTCTGCTCCCAGAGCACCTTCTCCTCCTCCTTCTTCACTGACCTTGGAGCTGTTTCTCTCACATATCCTCAGTCCTCTCTCCAACTACAGTTTCAATTGCAGTTTTATTCCCCCTTCTTAAATACGTTATTTCAGAGGCACTACCACTGTCACTGATGGGCTCAGCCTTGGCCAGCAGAGGATCCCTCTTGGAGAAAGCTGGCTTTGGCTCTGTTGGACATGGGGGAAACTTCTGACAGCTTCTCACAGGGCTACCCTTGAAGCCTTCCCATCCCCAAAACCTTGCCACACAAACTCAGTACAATATTTTCACTCAGTCGTGTTCAGCGATACATTTCGGGATGCAATGGAGATTCTTCTGCCCTGTGTAGTATCATGCATAGTTTTTACACAGCCATAATTTGAAAAGATATAGAAACATTTCATTTCATTAAAAGTCTTTGAACGATAAGATGTGCTCCCAGAAAACATGCAAAATGTTACACAACATCCATACGGAAGAAAACTGCACATGACTTAGGATAATTTGTTGGACCCAGTTAAAATAGCTAACCATTAAATATTTTAAAAAAGAACAAGTATCCTATTAAAAATTATTCCACTTTTCAGTTATTTTTTTTTGATAATTCACAGTTTGTATGCATATTAATTTAGTTTCCTTGTAAGAAAACTTGATGGGTAGGACCCAGGCAATGTGTTCAGTGGAACTTGGATGTAACAGTTCTCTCTTTTCAGTTGGTGGCCAAGACAGGAAATAATACTGTGATGCTGCAATTCTAAGGGATGCACATAATCAGAGGCAAATCCTGCCTCACAAAAAAACCCTGCTTCATAAAATGGAATTCTATTTGAGATTTCTGGTGCTGAAAGCACTGTTTGTCAGTACACTGACAATATTCAATGGATTACTTTTGAAAGCATTTGGGTAAGGGTGGGATTGGCACTATGTCACTCTTCAACTAGTTCGTATTTTTTCAACTCTAAAAAATATTGTCTCTAAAGCAAGGTCAAGGAAAAAAATGGTGAACTAACCATGACATAAAGTATCTTTCATCTATTATCCTCGACTTTAGTAATTCTAACAATTGTATTAATGCATAACATATACTTTGTTGAAGTTTTTTTCCTTTTTAAGAACCAGAACACTTTAGGTGTTTCACAGAATCATAGAATCAGCCGGGTTGGAAAAGACCTCTGAGATCATCAAGTCCAACCCTTGATCTGTTACCACTGTGGTTACTAGACTATGGTACTGATGCCACATCCAGTCTCATCTTAAAAACCTCCAGAGATGGTGAATCCACCACTTCCCTGGGCAGCCCATTCCAATGCCTGATTACCCTCTCTGTAAAGAATTTCTTCCTAATATCCAACCTAAACCTCCCCTGGTAGAGCTTAGGACCATGCCCTCTTGTCCTACTGCTGGTTGCCTGGGAGAAGAGACCAACCCCCACCTGGCTACAACTTCCTGTCAGGGAGTTGTAGAGAGTGATGAGGTCTCCCCTGAGCCTCCTCTTCTCCAGGCTGAACAACCCCAGCTCCCTCAGCCTCTCCTCATAGGAGCTCAATAAGTTCTTACTCAGTTAGGAAGATCCTGGGAGGGGACTCAAGTAGGCCAGCTGACCCAAAGTGACCAAGGGGATATTCCAGACCATATGACATCAGCTAATACAGTAAGCATTACTTTCAAACAAAATCCACAAGTCACTGCCTCAGGTTACGCCAGCTGGATTTTAAATTTTTTTTTTTTAGCCTGTTTAGTTATAGCTGAGGAAAAACACATGATTTCAAATAAACACATGAAAACATGGCTTTTTAAAGGGTTTCTTCCCTCCCTCTTCCCTCCTAGTTGTCAGAGACTGCTAGTTCAGCAGGTGTGAAATTCCAGTTTAAGTACAAGCTACTCTAATTTCACAGTTGAATCACAGAGTTGCCACAGAGTCCCCATTGAGCAAATTCCACATTTGCATGCATTCAAGGTCATTACTGAAGGTGATCAAAATGAGACTAGACATCTCCATTTATTTATTGTCAGAGAATGGGTCTGAAATTTGCACTGGCTCTAATCATTCTGATTCCATGTCTAAGTCAAGGTTATTGCAATCTTGTCTTGCCTTGTCAAAGAAGAATTTCCACTTCTAAAACACTAGCTTTCAATAACTCCCATCTTTGATCATATTTCAAGCTCAATAATTCAGACACAATCTGCTTGTACGTTGCTTCATCAATTCATATTATTACCTCTCATTGGATTAAAATAGCATTTTTCTTTACCATATTCTTGAGCACTTCAGTGATGCACCTCAACATCTTAAATAACACAAAATACAGTTTAAAATATATATATACCTGGCTCTGTGTTTAACAATACAAACCTTTCTTTGTATACATGTATTTACAAATATATGCACATGGTATATATAATATATATTCATAAAAATGTAAACATGCATATATAGAAGCTCATATAACAAGAGAGAATGTAGACTGTATATCCAGACACAAGCTATGTGTGATGACTAACAGAAATTTGCATCATGGTTAAGGCACTCTATAACGAGAATGAAAATCACCCAAATATTGAAGAGTGCTGAAAATCTTACTAATTATTTATAATGAAAAATAATTCTGCTCAATAACTGTTTTTGAAAGTGAAGTCTTGAACTTCTGAAAAATATGTTACTGGAAAGAAACCAGTATTAGTCTCAAAATAAGAAAATTTCACAGGTCTATGAGCAGTTCACATGAACGGGACTGTTTTACCCCCATTACATGGAAAAATTTATGCACAGCAAAATTACAACACATTGTCCAAAAAGACACATTGATCCAGAAGTGTTGAGAAGCAACCATAGACTGTGCAATTTCTCACTCTAAAAATTGTGTGATTATACCTATGTACCCAATTCAGAGCTTGATCAAGTCTCAGGAGTCATTAATTTTGTTTCTTTAGTATCATGATGCAGTTCCTGAAGTCTACAGGTTTGTTGGTTTGCTTTAACAGCACATTTTGCAGGCTTTGAACGTGAACATGGAACATGTTTTATTAGTCTATGATCATATGTAGCTATTATGAAATAAATTTATTGTGTCAGACTAATTCATGAAGTACACCCATCCTATTTTTAAAAGTCTAGCTATATTTTCTTGTATTAACTTCCATGGCTAGATAATCTAGACTAGAGAGGCAACTGCTATCAATTGATTTCCCTTCACTCATTAAAAAGCTTTCTGTTGAGCTGAAAAATAAGCAGTGAATTAATAAGTGTGAAATCAATTCCTTTTTACTCTTTGCAGGCCAAAGATAAATACCTGTAATAGAGTTGAAAGTTACAGTATATGGGCAACTTTTGATCTTTGTACTCTCTGTACTGCACTATATGTCAAAGATATCAATCTGATTTTGTCTAATTCACAGATCCATTTCTCTTCCCTAAGAAAATTAAGTTTAAATGTCACTATAAGGAAGCATAAGGAAGAACATCAATAAATAGTTCATTTGGTCACTACATTTATATAAACTGGTTTTCCACTGGGCATTTTGCTGAGCTTAATACAGTGTATTCTTCATGTTACATGTTTAAGATCTTTTCTAGGGATGCAAAAATAGATAATGACTATAGTATCCAACTTTCCTAGTTACTACTATGTTTATTCTCACATATACTTATCATTCAGGTGTATTACTATGCAATTTTACAGAAGAACTGAACATAGGAGCATTAAATGAACATAATTTAGCTGTACAAGCAGGCTACACAAAGGCCAAGGAAAGAAGACTCAGCACTGAGTGCTTTTCCCATGAGAATTTACTGATACTTCCTCTGGGAAACATTATCTAAGCATCAAGGAAGTGTTCAGTACTACTTGCCAGTAACACAGAAAATATTCCTTCAAATATAATAACACAGTCTTAAAACATTTCTTCTAAATAAATATTTTTATTGCTGCTTAACTATTCATTCCACTCCTGAAAAAAATTAAAATGATGACTTAATAAAATTAATTTAGATACAGACCTTTTCTGGTCTCTGTCCATGCAAAAGGAAAGATCTGATTTCTGAACCTTGTGTCCACTGTTCTAAGAAAACCTATTTCTCCTGACTACAGGGCTGCAGAAACAAATCTTATTCAGAAAGGAGTTCTGGCTACCAAGGCCAGAAACATCTCAACTATCCCCTGGTCCTCTTTCAGCTCTCCTTCAGTAAACCCCCTTCAACAGAAGAGTTCAGAAATTTTAAAATTGGTACTTTTTATACTTTAGAGCCTCTAGGAAAACTTTTACCAGCTGTCCCACCATATGTTAACATGACATATCATACTGATAGCCCTGATGTGCTAATACGACAATATTATATAATAAATATAATATATAATAAAAATATTTGAGTAATTGTTAATATTATTGTTAATAAAGCCATTTTATTAAAATAATTTAATCTTATTAAAATTGATATAAAAATCTTAAATACAATAAAATGAAATAAAAATGTAAAGTAACTGGCATTGTTAACACTAGGATGAATCATACTGAAACTGTCTAAATGTATTTGAAATGTACAATGTTTATTTGAAACTTTTTTAAATAAAAAACTACACAGTTATTTCTTTTCTTTTTAGCAATGCCAAAGGAAAAAGAAATAATAGCTTTGAAATTAAACACTGGTTGATGGTTTTGCTGCCTTTAGGTATTATGAGACTAATTTTCTTAAGTGGAGTTGGAAGTTTCTGTGGTGCAGTGTTGCCTTTCCCTGGTTGTCCCATTGCTTGTAGCATGGCAGAAGACAGAGACACAAAACTCTATCACATCCTGCCTCTAACAAGAAATCTGAGATGGTACAAAATAGCATTTTGCACCTGTGGAGATCAGCAAATGTGTGAGTGGTTCACCACTTGCTGTGGTAATGACTGTGATCAGAAAACACTGCCAGAAATCCAGGGGCACCTTCACACATGAGCACAGAGCTGGTGCTCACATCTGGTATGAGTTTTGAGAGATTCTGTAGCAAACACTAACACAGATCTCTAAGAGGTGCTATCTAGTTCCTTGATGAACTTTAAGTATTTCTGAGGTTAAGATTTCTTCTTTTAAGAACCAGATAATTATAAAAAACAATAAAATCTTCCAAGGATCCGTGATTCTCGTGTGCCTACGATAGACAGTGAATTAAACACACCACTGGGGTCCTTCAACATGGTGCAAGCCTTGTTGGTGCTACCAAATTGTTTCACTCTCCAAAGGATGGAGCACTGCAGGGACTGTTCTCTGGACAAAGTTAATGGCTCAGCCATGCCTCTTTTCCAAGATATCTAGTTTGTGAAACCCTAAACTAGGCTTTGACTGTCAGAACCTCAGAGCATTCTCCCACTGACATGTAATGTTCTAAATGATTTCTCAGGGTAGCAGTCTCCTATCAGTCCTGAAGGTCATTCTTGAAAACATTATAAAGCTAGTATACGCTAATAATATGCTTAGAGTTGTGGGGAGTGTCTTTAATTTTACTTTAAAACAATAAGGCTCTTAAATTTCTATTTGAAAAGATGCTCAACATTAAAAAAAGGTCTAACCACTCAACAGGTTGCAATAACTTCAGAAGACTCTGGATTACAACCAGCATAGAATTATCAGATTATACTAACATCTGATAGTAGTGCAGCTAATAACAATGTAATATGATGTTTTGTAAGTATTTTCCTACAATACAAAACCTAAAAAAAAAGTAAATATAAAAATATAAGCATAAAAATAATTAAAACACAAGCCATGAAAGGTCCTAAAATGCACTGATGTTTTAAATTTGCCTTTGGTAAAATACTATCTGACAACTTGCTTCTGAATGATATGTGATATTCTGAATGACATAACATCCCTTTTTAAAAGGGCATAAAATTGTGGGTCACAAACACTGTTCTTCATTCTAAGACACACTGCAGATAATGATAACTTAATTCTTGAAGTCCTGACAACTTATTTTCTGAGTCTAAAATTGATTTGTATTCCTTGCCCATTGATTTTATGACAGAAAGGTGAGAAATGTATCTGAGATGCATTGATATTTAATGATTAGAAGGAAAATATATCTTTTGAATGCAAACCTCAGTTCTATCTTGTCTACCTGTTGCTCTGAGGGGTTTTTGCTAGCTTGCTTTTGTAGAAGGAACAATTTTGAGTTCTAGGTTACGTATTTTAAAGTTAAAATGTAACATATAGAAGTCTATCAAGGAAATACTTCTTAAAAAAGATACACAAAACCAAATTCAAGCTGTTTCAGCAAGCCAGTGAGTAAATGGTACCTTTACAACTGGATTTACAGAATTCTGCCCTGTTTATAGCCTCAGTTTCTTACAGACATGTAAAGCCAAAATCTATTTACTTACCTTTCCTCCTTTGCCTTGAAGAAGATGCTACACAGACTTTCATCAAGAAGCCATTTCAAGGTAATGTAGAGTAACTACAGCCCAAGAGAAAAACAATGCTTATGGTATCTCACTACTGCTTTATGAATTTATCTTCAAAATATGCCTGCCAGAAAATACTGTACGACCCTACCTGTCTGACATGAAAGTCAGTCAAAGATACGTCCCAACAAAAACTGTAGGGACCTATACTAAAAGTAGAACTGAGGTGACTGAAATTTGTTGTTTTTTCTTCCAAGAGGTACATTAATACTGTCACTAAAAGAATGAAAGAGCTACAAGAGACAATACACAGTATTATATAACACTGTGTAAAGAATTCCTCAGGTACATCCCGACCAACTGTAGTGAGGGGGCTCATGCTGCTTCTGGGCCATCCCATGAAGCTGAGCAGAAATGGCCTAGTCCTGTATGACCAGAATGAATACCTTGGATGGGAAAAAGGGCCCTTACTATGGATCTTTCAGTTGTCAGAAACTCTCTGTAGGAGTTATAAGAGATACCAAATCATGTTATTGCTCACATTTTCCTGTTTGTCACAATACGGAGAAAATCAAAAAAATATTTCTGTTATCCTGTGATCTCCTGAACAACCTTTTGGTTCATCTGCTTCCAACCTTACTATTGTGTTCCAATAAAGATGACACTGCATTCAAACACATACATTTACTTGTCAAATGGTTGCATACACTACAAAACTACTAAGGAACAGACTAGCTGTGTCTTAAAAGCATGTTGCTTGCCAGTCAAAGAGTGCATTATTGAGCAAAGATATAGTGCTCCTTCCTTACTATGCTTCACCCATATCCAGCAATTACTGGGTCATGGGCTTTCAGTGCTAAAAGTATGGAAAAGCACTTTTTTTTCCATTACTTTTTCCAATCAATTTTTGACATGGCATCTTGCGGTAAGGAGTCCCCCAGGCTGACCAAATGCTACATAAAAGGAGAACATGGTGATTTTTTTGTTTCTTTTGGTTATGGTTTTGTGGGTTTTTTTAAATTAATAAGTCTTGCTTAAAACAAATTAATTACAACTAAAAACAAGAGAAAGAAACATTTAGTTTAAGAAATAACTTGGGTGTTTTTGGGTCATTTTATTTTTAAGTTTTGAGCCAGGAGAAATACAAATGTGAAAAAAACACACTGGCTTTATAATTCTGCTCTTAGCAGTCTGTACCAGCTCAGAAGACTTCCTAAACTATTAAGTTTCAAACTGCAGATCTGTAGGTTCCACATTAGCAATCACAGAAGGAAAGGGTTGATTCCCAAGCTGAAAAGCAGGTATTGTCGTGTTTGTTGCTTGTGGTTCGTTTCTGCTTCAACTGAAGTTAAAAGTGAAATATATCCATTGACTTCAGTTGAACTGAATCAAATGCAAGTGCATGTGTTAATATAAATGCAAAACAGAACTGGTGTGGGAATGAGTTGCATGAACACAAGGAAGGGAAAACTCAAAGAAATCTGTACAGTGAGCTCTAGAAAGGTTAAAATTTCTAACTTCATTAGCAAGTCTGAGCGCTCTGAAGTACTCAGGAAGGCTGTGCTTCTGAAGAGCAACACAATTATTTTGGTGCCTTAGTTATGATAAGAGTTAACATTTAAGCTTGGAGCTTCTAATAATTGTTTTATGATTTTTTTTTCTAAGTATTCAATTTTTCAGAGATAAAAAGTAGAAAAATTCAGGTAACCAGGTAGCTATATACCACCAGCAAAGGTAGACTCAGCAATTTTCTGCATAACTACTGTTTTAGAGAAGTCACTGTAATACATACTCTAAGACAAATTTTATTTATATTAGTTCCTGGCAACAGAAAAACAAAAACCACTATTGTCAATAAAAAACCTGGCACTTTTTAAAGTCTATGCCCAGAACTTTACATTTAGCTGTGCAGTGGGTGGAAGAAACAGCTGCAGCATAAATAAATAGGAAGGTTGTTTTATACAGGTCTCGACTAAAATCCTACCTTATATATAAAAGGCTCACCAAGGTCTATCTAGGTCCTGCCCCCAACATCAGTCAATGCCCACTGGAGTGCATCACTGGGCAAATGTGTAGTGCTCCTTCCTTAATATGCTTTCGCTGTATCCAACAATTATCAGGTCATGGAGTTTCACTGCTAAAAGTAGCATTTGCTATGGAAGAGCACTTTTTTCTTCCATTAATTTTTCCAGTCAATTTTTGACATGGTATCTTGTGGTAAGGAGTCTCCCAGGCTGACTAAATGTTACATCGAAGAAGAACAAGGTGACATTGAGGGTTTTTTGGTTTTTTTTCCCCACAAATTTTTCTCCTGTAAATATTATTGAATGTTTCCGGTTCTTGCACCTGAGAAGCTAGTGGGAAATCATTTCTAACTCAGTTTCTCTATTGCAATCATATTTTCTAAATCTACACCCATTCTACTTTTAACCATCTCTCTGAAGGGCTGAACAGTCCTAAGCCAATAAATCAGTCTTTCTATTCTGTCATACCCTCTGTTTTTCTCCATTTTCCAGCTCCACTACATCCTTTAGAGATGGTAGGACTAAAACTAACTCGAGACAGTTTTCAAAACGTTAGTACACTTTTATATATTCATATCAATGTTATTTACCTTATGTTCCACTCCTTTCCTAATAACACCTATCATTGGGTTTCCTTTTTTTTGACTGTTATTGAGCACTGAGCTGACATGTTCATAGAACTATCAATCATAACTCTAAAATCTCATTTGCTCATTTCCATGTGATAATAGCTAAGAATCCATCATTATATATGCAAAGTTGGAATCGTTTATTTCCCCTGTGCATCACTTCATATTTATCTAGATTGCATTTCATCCACTATTTTACTGCAGTTACTTAACACAGTAATATCTTTCTTCGCTTCATCATAGTCAGCCTTTGTTCCTATTACCTTGAAAAACTTGGTGTCATCAGTAAATTCTGTCTACTCATACACACCCTCTTTTTCAGTAGTAATGAAAATGTTCAACAACTCAGACGTGTGATTCTGCTGGTGACTTCCCTCCTCTCTCAAGAGGAGCATTTTATTCCTACCTTCTATTTTCTGGCTTGACTGCTTGGAGACTAGAGTTCTGCCTTTATTTTTCAGCTCTTTCCCTTATCCCTTTTTACATTCTTCTGCTCAAATCTCTTCAGCATCATCATATAACATTCTACACTCATGCCCAGATGCCTTCTACAACAAAACTAAAACCAGCTCAAATAGGTAACTTCTGAATAGGAGGGTTGGTACTGCTCACACAGGGATATGTAGCAAACCTAACCCTTACTTTGTGTGCTTTTTGACAACTACTATGGGGGAAAACAACAAAAAATCTACATATAAAACCCAAAAATACTTTATAACCATCAGATACATACGAAGGAAATCTCCATGTCAGAAGTAATGAGCCTAAAAATGACTGGTGCAAACTGCAATACAGCACCACGGTAAAGAATTGGGATAATTACTCAATGAAGAGCCATGTGTTGTATCACTTGTTTTTCCTCCTTTAATGTCTTGCCAATTTCTTCAGAAGAATTACACCCAACATCAATTGTTTTCAATCTCTACACTTTTAGAATGGGAATAACTCCAGCTTCAATACCCAGCTATTAAAAAAAATTTGCATCATTTTGCAGCAGGCTTCAACTGTATGTAAATACTTGCATATAATATGACTGACCCTTTCATCATAATATATTGACAATATAAATCTACTAAGAAATTGATTTTCCTCCCTTTGGCTTTTACTTGGACAGCCATGAGACTTTTTATTGATGTCTATTTACAGGAAGTGCTGTGGTATAAAAAAGGAGATTCTTTTTACTACTCAGGTTGATTCCAACACCAGAATGAAGGTACCTGGGCCTCCCAGAAAATAATTGCTACCTGCAAGCAAGTACATAGTATGCAAGGGAGTTTGCTTCCTTACAAAGTAATCCACTTAATTAGCTTATCTGTACTGCAGGTATTAAATTCTTTCATGGGAAGATCCAAAGTTCTGTATTGCTGCTCCTTTCTTTTGCCCTCCTTCCCATCCTTCTCAACTCTTGCAATCAGAATCAGAAGAAAGGTACATTTTAGCTGCACTGCTATTCCCTTTTCCCCCTCTGAGATCAGTAAAGCCGTAGACCTGCCCATTCCACCCTTCTGTCTCCATACCTTACCTCTCATAGTAGTACACTACACGGAATACCAGCCCACTGATTTAATTAAGCCTTGGAATAGGAGGACACATCTTCCCTGTTCAATGAGGTGACTTAAAAACACACACACAACCCACTTCCATTTGAATGTGAGAATACTATTTTTATACGTGTGACAGATACTTCCAAAATGCATTAAATCCATTGCTTTTTTTCACCCCATTTAGCACTTGAGGTTCTTAGTTATCATAGGTATTTTTGTATGTATACAAACTGGCTGTGAATGTCATTTGTGAAGTACTTTCTATAATGTTTTCCTTATTCTGCTATTATAGCCTCCTTTGCTTGCTATTCAAAACTCATTAAAACCAGAAAGCACTGAACTAACTCGCATTTGACAGTTCATTTAAAATAATCTAATGTGACATCTTATATATACATCTCCCATCTGCAGAGAGAAACACAAATTATGCATCCCAGCAATTTTATGAATTTTCCCGGGTGCTTTATCCACACCAGTAATTTTGAACACCTGAGTGCATCCCCAAAAGAATATGTGAAAACATTTCACCTTCTTGGCTCTTTTCTTGCTAATCTCTTAGATTTTGCCAGCAGTCGTTCATTGCTCCCTAAATATACAGCCATAAAACTGGAATCTGAATTACTACAGACACTGACTAAAGAGCACAGACAATGCAGATATTTAGCACAAATATTTGTATGGAGATCAAGTCTCTTCTCTGCTCATAAACTATCTCAGGCAATACAACTGGTAGCAGCCTAATATGTATTAAACATGGCTACATTGAATCTCAAATAATTATTTAAAGACTAACTTTTTAAAAAAGACATTAAAAGTACCATAATCAAACGTGCAACGCGACACACAAACACCTTGTCATGGTAGAAAAACCATAAAAGAAATTTCCTTTTCCATTTACAGACCAAATCTCAATCCTGTGAGTGAGTACATTCATCTTTCACTTGAAATCTCCTTTTAAGTCCTAGAATTAAAATGAACAGATGAAAGAGCTTATCAACCTTTCCCCACCCTGTACATTAGATAGGCCAGAGTAGGTAAACTGCAAGATGTAGTATTTCACCCAATTAATTTCACAGCATGAATATTAGAAAGTGGGTCATAGTAGCTGAGTAGTAATTCTGCATTCTCTTGATTTTAATGAAAAAATAATAAGAATTGACACAGTTCAGTACTTCACAATATGACCAGCATCCAAACACACTGTACATGTCTTCTTTAATTAAAAATATGGATTACTCACTAAAAAAGTATCATTATCTTTGTTATGTGACAGCTCCACTTTGGAAAGCCTGTGTGTGACCAAGAATTATACTTTAATAAGCCATGTAACAAGTTTCTGATTAAATATTAAAAAGAATTATCATTAAAGGTATTCAATTGATCCTTCTTGCTATTGGAAATGTTAGATAAATTTTTTTCTGACACTACAGATGAACCTACATTATCATAGACAAATTAAGTCAGGATCCATTAATAAGGATTTAAAGTGGAGGGAAAATGAGAGACAACAGACACAGATTGAAAAGAAAGTTTTGGACTGGATACAAGGCAAAACTTTTTCCCCATGAAGACAGTCAAGCACTGGAGATGATGTTCCAGACAGGCTGTGCAAACTCAGTCTGGACATTTCCATGTGATGGACACTGGCATGAACAGGCTGATCTGACCTGGTGACTGACCCTGTTTTGAACAGTGACCTCCCAAGGCTGTTCTAACATGAGATATTCCACAGTCCTGTGTTAGTCCACACTGCCTACAAGCTGGTTGTATCATGGGGCTCCCATCTAGAGTGTAATCTTGGTTCCCCAGAAAAAACAACCCAGCTCTTGGGTGCCCAACAGTGCTGGCACACGTGTGTGAACATGCACATACACACAACACACACTCTCTAATGATACCTCAAAAACATATACTGTGTACCATGTTCTGATTTACGTTACACATGTACATAGGATTTAACTTGAGGAGAAAGACTGTCTATAAATGCATTGTCATTTTACCATGTTTTATATCTTCTCGGGGGAAAATGTGAATATTAAGGTAACATCAATAATGCATTAATATATTTTGGAAGGAGATTTCCTTTCATATGGTTTCTTCATGCTGATTCTGTGAGCTGAAAGAACACAAGGATAAGACTTTAAAGCTGTATCATGGAACATTTCAAACTATGCCAAATCTCACTCTTAACTAAAATAATTAGGTAGCTTAGTCTATAGATTGGAATCAGTTACCTGGCTGTGAGAAATGCGTGTCAGGGTAGTATTAATGGGAATCATAATGAAACACCTTCTGAATTCTCAGACTGGTGACAAAATGTATTTCTAAAACTATATAGAATACGTGTCAGTGAAAATTTTAGAAATAGATATATAAAAGTTATTGATGATATGTTCTCATATTTTTCACAGATCTCTTTTCCATATCCAAGTCCTTCCAGCTTTTAGTTTGAGTGATCAGTATTACTTTGTCACTACTTACCACTTCGCTGCTACCTTCTCTGAATCAGTTTTTTATACCCTTCCACTGAATTGTGCTTCTTCCACAGCTGGCAAGGGTTCAGATAAAATACCTTTCTTTGTTCTTCCCTGCCCCTTCTTTATCCCTTGTTGCATTTACAAGGAAGTAAGTGTAGAAAGCACTATCTCCACTGATACGTTCAATTACATCTGGTAACTCCCCAATCTGTACTAATTTCATTCCACCACTATGTTCTATAAAAACTAAAAGGGCTCCTCCCACACTTCAGTATCTTTTAGACTGAGCCCTTTACTGAGGTTTGCTTTTGGTTTCAGAGTCTATTAGGAAATTTCAGCTTATAAAACTGTGATTTATATGAAAATCCCAGGAAACAGTGTTCTCAAACACCACCTCACAGCAGTGCCCTGCTGAGTCATGCCATAAAACTCTGAGCTACCCTGGAAGTCAATCTTGGTATAAGCTGATGGAAACTTGGCTGGGAAAGATGGAATCTCACATTTAGTGAGGCTGTTCACTGCAGACAGTGGATTTAACACGCGTGACTGTGTATATAAAGAGCTGCACTTAGGCTGGATTCTTATTTTACCCATTTTCTGACCCATAAGTCTTCCTCATTGCTGACTCTGTTCCTTAAAAAATATAGCCAGATTAGGGCTAGGAGAATTTGTCAGGTAGGACAGGTTAAAAGATGTTAGCTTGTTTATGAACTTTCAACACTTCCTTACCACAATGCTGACTTTCAGAAGATTAACCCAGCGTGAAATTATTATAATTCCAACATCATTCAACCTCCAGATGTGGAAAATCCTATAAGACATCTATGGCCCTGCATACTAGTGATTCTTTCAGTGACCTGAGAAGAGTGGTTCAGAACACAGTAATCAGAACAGTGATCTGTGCACCTCTGAACAGTGTACTAAATCAACTCATTTTGCACTATTTCTGAGATCTGTATTAGGAAGTGATAAGCAATTTTCTGTGAGCTCTCTGCTAGAAGTGATTTTTGTGTGGTTAAAAAAGGGCAATTTTTAATACAGTCAACACAAGTTTTGTTTTGTTCCTACATCTTGTGTTTAATTTTTCAAATACCATTTAATCTAAGCAAAGAGCTTCTCAAAGAACAGAAAATGTATAATCCAGGAAAATGGGATATCACTGCATGTGAAAGAAAGGTCATAAAATAAGGAGAAGCAAAGAAATTATTGTTTTAGGGAATATAACATAAAAGGTATGATTTTAAACTACTATGAATGGGATCATATATTTGTGTACTCTCCTCCAATCAACACCTATTCTGCAAATGTAAAACTGTGTGCATATATTGTTTTACTACCCATACAAATATGTGGCAATACACAGAGTAGGTACTTTGGCAATATTATCTATTATATGTTTGTAGGAGAGCACTTACTGCTTCTCTTACTCTGCTTGTGAACGGCACGAAGATAAGTATTTGTAGCTCAATACTACAAAAATTGGTTTCAAATTAAAATAAACCCCCTAAAATTCAAAATTTCAAGCAAAAAGAAACTTAATAGCCCTCTACGTGACAAGCAACCTAACATGTCTTTTCCTGCAAGGCTGGTCACTGTCAGACCATTGTCTATTTTCCTCTAGCATTTATTTGATACTGCACTATACAGTTACCACAATCTGTCATTTGAGAAATAAAATAAAAAAGGAAGTATTTTGAAATTATATCTGACTTTCTTGCAACAAATCAGTTTATCTATTATTTTTAAGTAATAATCCTTTGATTATGGGATAAGCTTCTCCATGCCAGATCCTGGCACAAAACTCATAGGTCTTCTTTTATAGGGATAAAATATAGTAATATCCATTCATCATCCTGCTTCTCTTCAAGTTGAGCTTGTGCTACAGCTGTTTAGGTTCTACAGTAAATATTAACCCCTAGCTTTTTAAAATATTTTTTTTAAACTTCTCTACTCCTTATCACTACAATAATTGAGACAGTACACAATTTATTATTCTGAATTGATAAATTCAGATAAATTTAGATAAACTCACTAATGAAATTGTTTCCTGAGGTATCCAGTTAGAAGCACATCTTCTTGCATACTTATCTGAAACTACAGTAGCTGCCTGAGCTATTGATGTGTTTTGATATGAAAATATTAAAAAGACAAAGTGACTTTAGTGACTTCTGAGAAAGTCTCAATGGCTGTCTGACATGTTTGAATTGCACTGTGAGCACTAAATATTATCCCTGAGTGGTACATGCAAGGTTAATTCATGTCACCAGGCATGTCTCCACACAGAGATGAATCCTTTAGTTAATGTTCTTTTTATTTAGCTTTTCTCTTAGAAACTAAATGTATTATTCCTGGGGCTCCTTTCTCCTTTTCTCTTGCCTTTGGGCTACAGCTCCAATTCTCATATTGGAGCTGCTCACTGGCCTCTAAATCCTCTCTTTAACAGCTAGTGAGCATATGCCACAAATGTTGCTACAAGGGTACAAGTTGTAGGACCTCTATCTTTTATTCTCTCTCCTCTCTGTTACTGCATTTCTTTAGTTTCACAGAGGAGTTTGATAAACACCTCTCAGCTATTCATCCAGCAATTTCCCTCTCCCTTAACTAGTAATCCCAAAAATGCATGGGTTTTGTGTGCTCTTTGTCCCCTTAAGTTCAGAGAGTAGGGCTCCACAGTACAAGTAATCTTCTCTTCCTTTCAACATATGCTGTGTCAAAGACTTGGACACAGCCATTTCACAGAACAGAAGCTCTTCTCTCTCAAAATTTACTCAGAATAATAAAAATAGAAATAATAATAACAATTGGATATTACTCAATAGGCTTTCTGCAGCTGTATAAATGTCAGTCTTACAAAGCTATTAACAATAGCTAAGCAGAAGCCGAATTCAGCACCTCAAAAACAACACTCAAAACTCAAAAAACTGTTACAGAAAATAGCACTTTGGAGATAAAAAAATGGTGGGTTGTCTGTAGTGAAAACCATCCACCTCCTTTTCATTATCAGCATGTAAACTGAGATCATTGCTCCCTTATTCAGATGAGAGTTTAAAATTTGATGGTTCAATTGTGCAATATAGTTTTCAGAAATCAGTAAGTAATATGGCATTTCTTATCCTTAGGTGTGGATGCTCACTGCTACAGCAAACAAGTCCACTGAATTATAGCCCTAACATGGAAATTACATCTGAACCATGCTGGGGCAATGACTTCTGCATGTGCAAATTAAAGAGGTTTTTAATAACAGAGAAATGAAATCATTCATGCAGAAGTCTGTGTAATAAACAGTATCAAAAGCACGGCAATAATAATATGTATATTTTTATTATGCTTGCAACATTGGATGCTAACTACATCTATAATTCACAAAGTGAGTAAAAATGCAGCAGCAATAAAACACCATCATCAACATGCTGAGTCATTAATCAGAAGTCCAATTTATGAGTAGCAATTTATTGTAAGGGATTGTGATCTCTGTTGGTCCCACAGTAATTCCGGGGTAAGTCCCTGAATATTTTTATAGACTCCAAAACTCACCAAATATTTATAAAACAATGTATGGAAAACATTACATTTCCACATTTTGTTTCACTTCAGTGAGCCACTCTGAGTTTTATATATATACCACAGACCTTTGATAATTCATGTGAGAAATCATGAGTAATTTTGAGAAGATCTAAACATTTTCAAGTTTGGTTTGGAGTGTAGGAGAAAGATTAAAAAAGGACAACATCAAGAAATGAAACACTGTTGTGGGAGTAAAATACCTATATGTAAAATTATGCAAATGCGTGTGCTGTAAATTAGGGAATTGGGATATGCTTGTAAAGTTGGAATATGAAGGTTTACTTTCATGCTTATGAAATGAATAGATTGACATTTGAATTTCTAAGCAGCATGTAAAATGAAGAAGTTCCTATGTATTCTTTCTCAATTTAAATTTAAATTAGTTCAATTAAACAGTCTTAAATTAGTTATGTTACTTCTAATTATTTTAAAACCCATTTTTTCATATCTTTTTTTGAAGCCTTTCCCTGAAGCAAGTCTTGATATGACCAGGCATACCCAAACCTATTTTTATGTATATTCTTTTACAACCTTAAAACACCAGTGTGATTACAAAAAACTGCAGCACAAAACAGAATTTTAAATGGCATTTGAAATTGAAAGATTCTGATTATCTTTTCTAACTACTGCGCATAAAAAAGATTCCCACTAAATTACTACTTTTGCAAATGCATGCAGTCTGACAGCAAAGCCTGGTCCTTAGATCTGCAGTGTTCTATTCCCCTGTCCTCTGCCAAGGATTTCATTATTTCATTATTATAGCATTTTGTGACAGAAAATGCCCAACAACTTTCAAAACAGATGTTGATTTCAACCCCAAAACTGATGATTTTGTTGACTTTCTGCAAAACTGTGATGTTTTAGATTGGTTTGTGGTATTTAATTTTTTATATTTAAAGAAAAATTATAAAGTGAAATTCAACATTTATGAAATGTCAGCAAAATAGTTCTATGCAAAACCTTAATTTCTTCCTATTCCTTTCATCTGTATATGTAAAGTTCATTCATATGGTAGAATATCTCTTTCAGTGCATAGACTGAAGATTGGTCACAATACCTAGCTGCAATATTTCATTTTGTTGACATCTTTAAAACTGTGAACCATTGTTTTATTTATTACTCAAGGCAAAGCCTGCCAATAAATTACTTTATCTGGTGGTTCCTATATTGTTCCTTTAAACTATATTCTTAAGCAACATTTTCTTTTTAATCCCCAGAAGAGGAGAAAAGTAGTCACAAGAAGACATAAGTTTGAAATTGAATCTAACTCTCTTTCACTACGTACACATTCTAGTACAAAAAAATAGAATAAGGCAATTCAGAATTGTCTTTAGAGCCTGACAGCTGAAGAATCTTGGGGATCTGAGGAGTGTGAAAAAAAATTGCTGTATCCCACACTAGAGCAAGTGATGTCAAGGTTCCTTCACAATGTTGGGACTATTTCTTAAGTATCATCCTTGTTTCCTGTCTCAATAGAAAATGCGAATTTGGTTTTTAGCCTGAAGAGTGTAGCTCTATTATTTGCTAAGTTTTGTCAGTATCTCAAAGAAGAAGAAAAAGGACTTGATAAATTTGATCCAACATCAGGCACTCACCAGTATCATTATTGTTTCCTTCTGTAATCAATGGTGACACACAGGTAATCAAGGAATAATTCAGCTCACTTCCACCTTGGCTACAAGGATGCCCTACCTTAGGTGTCCCCACCTAACATAAGCTGGAATGAACTCAGACCCTCACAACTGCTCCCTAATTTATTTCCTTGGGTTTCATATGGTTGAGATTTTATGTCTTCTGAGACTGGATAGTTTTCAGGCACCATGCCCAGAGTTACAACTCTAGTCATAACTCCCTCTCCTCTTCTGAGGTCTGAGATGCTCTGGCCCAGCTGCTGAAGCTTGTGAGTCGTGCTTCAAGCTTTTCAGCAGACACCAGAGACCCTTTTGTGAGCATGTGAGGGTGCTGAAGATTTCACAAAGGCTTTCGAAATTCCTCATTTCTCAGAGCAAACGATGCCATGAAACACACCATGCGTTCCCACAGCCTTGGTTACTTTTGGAAATGCCAGTGAATCCCTAAAAAACTCTCTGCACTAGTGCTACAAGCCTTCTGCATAACTTGGAGCTGCTGTCAGAATAGGTTGGGAGAAGTACTTTTCCTGTAATATACCTTTAGGGCTCTTATCAGCTTGACAATGAAATGGGTCTCACATTTAAAATTTGATGAAGACTTCTATGCTACAACAACATTAGTGGGGCTCATAGTACATCCTCAGCCTGACCTGTACTTCAGGCACCAAGGGTCTTTATTCTAGGCTTTAGTTTTCCTGGAAAGAAAATAGGAATATGCAGACTACAGGACACCCAGACTACACTTTGCCTTGATCCTCAATTTGGGTAATTATAGGATGAATAGGTACAAGATAAACAAGAGCATATCCCCTGTTTAGTCTAGAGGTAGCCCAGCTGTCACAAGAGAATTAACAGGCACCAAGGATGGGATTTATCTGACTAAAGGTAAATCCATACTCTTTAGTTTAGTAAAGAGAGAGAACAGGCAGCTCCAGAGGGCAACCACCAAAATGCACCTAGGGTGCATCAACTATACTCTGACTGGCCTCATTTATTGAGTATAAAGTATCTAGAGCACAGAAGATCAGTTCAGATGCAAGTATCTAGAGCATTAAGTATATGTGTCTGTGATGCTACTTAAATGGATGAAGATCATCAGGTGTCAGCATAGAGATGAAAAATATGCATATTTGATGGATCCAGGCAAAGTGTTGCAGCCTTGCACTGAGCTAGAAAACACAATGAGATTTCTTGGTTAAGACGTTGCTCAAAAATGCCAATTCTTTTGTTTACAAACATTTGAGGCTCTCAGGATGGCTCTGCCCACCGTAACAGTGTATAACAACAGTACCTCTCTGTTCTCATACCTCTTCCTCCTGTCCCTGTCCTACTCTGGTTTTTCCCCTAGAAAGTGAAATTCCACAGCATGATCACCTCATTTTCCTAATTCCTTAATACAACCGTCCTCTGACTTTTCCCACATAATTTTCACCAGACTGGCTCTTCCATTCAGCAGTTTCCTCTTGGAAATTTTTTTGGCATCACCCTAAGGACCCAAAAGATTGGGTAATCTTCCTGATCACTTTAGGTAAGTCCAACTCCTATCCTTCAGCAACAATGATCACAGAGAAAGTCTTGCCAATACTTCCCAATCTAAGAACACTGAAAGACTTATTTCAAATTCCATCAATATATCAAATACAACATCAGCTGCTGAATATGAGATTTCCTGGGCATAGACAACTGGAGCACATTTGAATTATCTTTTTTAAGAACTGACAAAAAGATGTCAAGTAAGCCACATTGCCAATTTTAAGTTCTTGCTCCAAAATGTCAAGCATTTACTAATAAGGTCAAGAGAATCCTTTTATCTGACCTTTTATTGAAAAAATAACAACCCTGAAGCACTTTTCTCCTACATTAAACAAACATAGGAATTTGGGTTCACCTGGAAAAATCAAAAATTGCCATGCAAATGATTAAGATAGTCAAGTGGTAGGTCCTACTAATTGGAACTATTAAACATGTGATCAAGATCATTGCTTTATCACAACCGAAGACTGAAGTAAACTTTCCAAGTGATGGAGAACTTTGCTGTATGGTTGGAACTAAACTGAACAGAAAAAAAAAAAAAAGAAATTAAAAGATAATTGCAGAAGTGTAAAAATGTGACACTACTCCTCCATATTTTACTTATATGAACGGGCTAAAAAAATAAAAATAAATCTTTCTGTAGACAAATGTGAGATAAAGCAATCATAAAGAATATACAAGAGGTAGGAATGAAGAATTCTGCAGTGAAAATGCTGTAAACAAGTCTTTTACAGCTGGGAATGAAACATGATGTACATTTATGAGACTGAAAACATAGTAAAGATTAAAATAAGAAGCAAGACAAAGTCTTGAAACAAAGATGAGTCACATCACTCTTCGCTTTCACAGAAGTCAATTCACTAATAAATTTTAATGGTGACTGCCATTGTCCTGTGGTCTGTTAATGGAATTTGTTACTTTGTCGCTGTAGTATTAAAATGTTGCTTATGTTTTATTATTTACATGAATGCTTACGACATCAACTATCAGAATAGGGATTTTCCACAACCAGCCTAGAATGCGGCAGTTTTCCTCTTCCTTCAGATTGAAAAATTGTGGAAAAATATACTTGTATGAATTTTAACATATTATTACTGTAGCCATATATATCATACATGCTTTTAGTATTGTATTGACTAGTTGGTTTATTTCTAGTGTCGCTGCTCAGTCAGTCTTTCCGAATTAGCAAAACAGATTGTTCTGCAAACGCTGATCAAGGGATTTCTATTATTTCTCACAAGGTGACTGTAACATAGATTGATTGGAATTTCTGCAGTAATAGAAAGGTTAAATATTTCGAACCAGAGCTCAAAGCCAGACTTGACACTGACTAAATACCTTCATAAGATACCACTGACCTCAGACCATTCTTTTTCTCACTGTGCTATGTTCTTTTGAAATACTAGATGATTCAGACTTTCCTGCTAAAGCACACACAACTTATTCTTACAATGTCTAAAAAAACCCCCTCCACAGCCTTTCAAAAACCATGGGAGACAAAAGCCCTTGATAATGGAATATTTCGGGGGGGGAGGAATAAATCAGGAATTAGAAGCCATTTCACTTACGAGCTATATTATAACTTCGAAAACGTCTACAATAGGATAAAACACCATAAAGTCGCACAAGAAAAGCAGCACTATGAAATAAAGACAGTGAAAGAACAGAGACTGTAATGTAAAGTCAAGGTGCCAGGCTAGCTTTAAATAAGCTAGCTCAGGTCCCAGAAGTAATCTAGCCATGACAGCAGGGAGTTCAATTTGGGTAAGCTGTCTGAATGCCTGAAAGAGCTAAACCTAAGTTAACATTTTGACCTCGCCATTTAGCAAGCCCTTTCAAGGACAGAGATATTTTGAAATAAAATAAAAAAAAAAAAAAAGAAAGCTTTAAAGGGATGGAAAATAAACCAGGTAGTCTGTAATCACCGTCCTCTTCCCATTGCTAAGTTTCATGCATTTTAGTTCAGATTCAGAATTGTCTGTACATTTTGAACATTTTAAACTAAATAATTAAATTCACACAGCAGTTGTGATCTGTATATCAAGTTGCCACGATTAAATTATGAGACCAATCCAAACTACCTTCTTCAACCCAAGTGCTAAAATAAAGGTAATGTCTAAGAAGCATTTACTCCTGCAACAGATCCAACTTCAAACCAGAAACCCTCCACAAGTTCTATTTCAGAAACAGGCCACCAAAGTGCTGAAATTTAAAACCACTTTAGCTTATTTGTGCAAAGGTGGTTGAAGTAAACCTGAAGTCTGCAGTAAAGCAAATCACAGCTATTTCAGATTGTAAATTGTAAACAAACTGTAAACTGAAGGCTAAAATTCTGACATGTTTAAACAACAGATAAAAGCAAATGAAATTGTAAAAAATAGGAAGTAAATCAACGGGAATAGAAAATAATGAATCCGTGTAGAAGTTAGGAGAGACCAGATTAAACAGACAAATGAACATATGCAACCAAGAGGTGATTCAGCTCTTACTTAAACATCTGTAAACTTTTTCCCAATCTTCCTCAGTGGAAGATGCAGTTGTGAACACCCACAGGCTGCCAGCTCCAATTCTGAATTTGCACAATGCTCAGTCTTGATTTAATAGGCAGATAAAATCCAGCTAATCAGCTGCCATTCATAAGTAAAGATGTGCTTAAGAGACACGGTAAAAAGAGATGGTGGAAACTGAGGACTAGAAGTGGTCACGGGCAACACCAGCCTTCAAAAAGCACGTTAAGGTGTTACAGGTAAAACAAACAAAGAGGTCTAAGTGTCTATCAAATTTCAAGTATTAACCTGTCCTAGACATCGTAGGTAACATGCATTCAAAGAAGCACTTACATATTAAGTACTTTCAAAAATTGCAACAGATCAATTCTGTGCTAGGTCAGTGCCATGATCTTAGTTGAGCATTACTGGATATAACAAAGTGCGTTTTCTGAAATGGTATTATACTTGAAAAGTACCTTTAATTTTCACCTCTGTTTTTAAGTGCCAGATGGACATAAAGAGAACTGGAAATTGTTTAATCTTACTGTGAGTAGGGAGTACTGTCAGTGAATATAATCCTGAAGGGCACGACTGATTCATTTTGTAAAGACAGGAGAGAGAAAGGAAGAAAAAAAAAAAAAAAGAAACAACAATCTAGCATCCTTTTGTTGTGTACCATTAACTGCCTTTTTATTTTCATATATTAAAAGTGTGACCTTGGTGGTCGTCTCAGCTCTGTGTCAAAATGAAGTAGGCTTAAAACCTCAGTAATTTGTGATCTGATTTAAAAAACAAGTTCTAAATAACATCATTAAATTTTTCCCTTAGGGTAATGCTGGGGAGAGGGGGAAAAAAAAAACCAAACAAACAAATAAACACACCCAAAATGTAATTAAAGAAATGTCTAAACATAGAAACTTAACAGCAAATGGCTAACCAGATGTGCTTCATAGCACTTTTAAGGGTTCTTTTATCTTCCTGGTAGCCTGTAACAATGCCTAGAGCAAAACACATTTGTAAAGAATAGGTGTTCCTTTGTTTTCATGCTACAGAGGAAGGAGAATTCACTGCTTTAGTAGTAGCATACATAGACTATTTGACATGTTATTTTGACCATTAGCATACAAAAATTAATGTAGGAAAAATATTTAAGACGTATCAACAAAAATAGAAACTCATTGAAACTCACAGTACCTGCAGCCTTATAGTGTGGATATATTGAATATAAAATATCAACTCCTCTGAATATAGGCTACACACAAGCTTCTTTCTGGATCAAAAAAATATGATGATTTTTAAACCTCTACTTTTAGGGTAAAGTATTTTTGTAAACATTTATGAAATGCTATAAAAATGGTTGGAATGAAGAAGATGCAGCAACTAATTATTTACACAGTACAGTACTGATAACATCATCATCAATACAGTATAAATACTTAGAATAAGGTTACTGTCAATTTAACTCAACAGTTAAGGTTGAGAAATAAGCTTAAAACAAGACTTGTTTGCTTTCACAAATTCCACTTTGATTTAAATTCAGATCAGCCAAAAGGGAGTAATTTCCTGTTTAGTTTATGCAAAAATAAGATGGTAGACTGAAAAAAAAAGAATATTTTTCTGCATAGGCAGACAGAGGTGCATATAAATCACCCTTTGTCAGGGCAGAAATTGTGCAAATATGTTCAACACTTATTAAAATATCTAATAAAGCATCTCTAGACACTCTATTTCACAGTACTGAAAATAAATTAGCAAGTGTAGATATGTCTACTGTAACCCCTTGAGTAGTCATAAGTGAAAATACCCTTGTAAATTGTTACATTCTTTCACTGATATGACTGAAATTAGTTTTATAATTGATGTTAAAGACATTAAATTGCTTTGAAGCTCTAACAGATTGATCATCTAAATAAATATTAGATTCAACAGAGATTGTCATTTTGTGCTCTACTTTTGTAACTGAAGATTATTCTCAGGATAACTGATGAATTATGTAAAAAACCCATTTATTCTTATTAATTTTAAGATAGGCAGAATAACTTCTGGGGAGAATTCTATTTATATTATCTCCAAATATATACGGAGCATTTATGTCAGTGCCTTCATAAACCCATGAAGCATAACCTTTATAGAAGAACTTAGGCAAATGTATTATTCTTAGATTACAGTGTGCAAATGTGATAGCAACCCTGCTATCAACTTGGGAGTGTCACAGAGCTATGTAAACTAGGAAAGTTTTGCCATCTAAGTTTATAATGCATACGATGGACACTCAAGACCTGATTATAAGATTTCCATAGCTGGCATACTTTTGTCTCCAAGAAGATAAGAGCTTCAAGTAAAACTATTCATGAAGCAAGGAATGAGTATTTACAAACAATTTTACCAATAAAAACTTCAGAAGCTGGTCTGCACATTTACAAATTCTTTAGCTGTGGCCAGTCAAGTCTGTATCAGAAAAACTGATAACACCCTCGTAACATAGGCTCAAACTTTTTTGTATCATTGTGATTCTGATTGAAATTTTTTCTTGTTTATCTTCAAATTTGTTTTAGTGGGCAGCATTCCTAAATCCTTACTTTCGAGATCAGTTCTGGTGGATGCTCTGTCAGTGCATCCAAATCAAATAGAATACCTGTAATATTTTAAAGAAAATCACAAGCACTGGCTTTCTTGAGGAAAAAGAAAATACAGATGAAACGCCTCTGAAATTACATCCTCAAAAAGAGAAAAGAAAAACAAAGAAAGCTGTTCCTTCATACACACGCACAGAAACAGCTTATAAAGGCACCTACCTACAAGCACAATGACAGCAGCTGTAGCACCTCACCTCTATCAGTCATAATCTAGAACAGTGCCACTTTCTATTAACCAAGCAATAGAGGAACTAAAATTACTCATACTGGTCTACGCGAGTCACTCCGTTTGCTCCAGTGCATTTTGATGACTTAATTAGGAAGACGGTGCAGCACATGTGGTTTTCCAGCCAGGTTCATCACAAAGGCCAGATCATCAAAGCACAAGAGTTGTGTCTTCTGCAGCTAGATTAAAAATGGGGATTTCTTCATTAAGTGTCTTGCAGCTGACTGTGCCTCTTGGTTCGTCTCCGTCTATTCAGACAATTAAATAAAGCGTCATGCTTTATTTATTTCTTTTTAAAGGCTAATAAAGAAGCTGTGAATTGAAGTACAGCTGGCAATCTTTTTATTTATTAAGACCTCAGTGTACACAGTGACAATCTCTGGAAGGCAAGGCACGTGCTGGGATTTTTTTTTCCCCCCTTTTAATATATGTCCTCTTTTCAGGCACAACATTTTTACTAATAGCAATTACAAACCTCAAGCTAGGAGAGGAGTTGGAAAAAAAAAAAAACAATCACAAAAAAAAACCCCAAAACAATTAAAAATAAACAAACAAGCAAACCACTCAAAAAACCACCAAAACAAAAAAACCAAACCCACCATCCAACAGGGAAAGCCTAAGGTCATACCATAAAGCTCACAAACGTGAACAATCTGAGTACTTTGAAAAATGTATTGATGCCAATCAAATTCACAAAGATGGGTAAACGACAAAACTGTAAAAAATCAGCTGGCACATATCTGATTGACTCAGAAAATATTTAAAATTTGGTCACAATATCCTAAATCAATAAAAAAATAGCTATTTACTTTTACTTCTACCAGCAGGCATGGGTGACTAAAAAAATTACATGATCATTATGGAGGTATATTAACTGAAAACATTATATGAGATTTACTACACACTTTCCATTTTCTTCTAACAGAAATTATTATCTCTTGTGTTATTAAGTAATCTCGTTTGTACAGTCATAATGGAAATTAGGCATGGTAATATTATACCATAGCAACATAGTAATGTTTCCTTGATAACAAATGCATTGTATCATAACATAATGTGATCTGGTTCATGAATATTAGGATATAGGATATTTTAAAAATATTTTGCAAGGATGACATATTGGTCTGCATTTCAAAGACAGCTGAATGGTCCATGAGGCAAGATGACTTACTAACTGATAACTGTATGTCATTATGCATACTTACAAATGCATATACACATGTATACAAAAAAAGCAGTGGTCAAATTAGATGATCTCAGTTGGTGCTGCTTCCTCTCTATAAGAGGTTTCAGTATGGCCTATGCACTTTGCAGGGATAGAAGAGAAGGAAGAGCCAGACATGAACATGAACACAAGCACAGACTTTACAAGAGTGCAGATGCCAATTTTTTCATTTCTCAATTTTCATTTTATTTACTCCATCTAAACAGAGTCCCTTCTTTGGAGGGATCCAGTCAAAACGGGAGTGGTGTTTGGTTTGGTCTATATTTTTTCTTTTTTTTTTTTTTTTCCAGGTCTGAATTGACAATTGTTTCTGTCTCTTTCAAGTTAATTGGATGTGCATGACAGAAGCACATTTTTCCACATGTTCCTTGACCCCAGCAAGGCCTAAAACTGTCTGTCTACTCTCTCTGAATTTGACCTTGACTACCACAGTCTACAAACTTGGTGGCACTTACAACTGGAAACAATACATTAAATCATCATCCCTTGCTGCACATCAGCTACAGATGCATTTGTCACTGTTATATTAAATTAGGATCACAAAAATGTAATTTATGGCTGAGAGTGACACTTCATAAAGCCTGTGAAAACAAAATTACCAGAGAACATGCACCACTTGCCACTACAGTCTGTCAATAGAGCAGATCCTCCAAGATTCTGTTTTCTACAGTAGAACTTATATAATGGAAAGTTAATGACACAAGATGAATCTATGGCCATGGTTGTTAAGCTGAATTTGAGCTGGCAGTGTGCCCTTGACCTAGGGAAGGATACCAAAATACTGGGATGCTCTAGTGAGAGCACAAACAGCAGGTCGAGGGGTGATTGGTTCCCTCTAGTTGTCATTCACAAGTCTGCACATGGAATAGTGCATCCAGTGCAGACTAAATGATTTCCATGTGCCTTCTAACCTAATTTTTTCCATAATTCTGTGAGTGTTCCTACATCAGAGCTACACACTTCCACTCTTGTATTTATACATATGTCTTTAATCAAAAAATAGATAAAAGTTATCTTCATTTGGCCTCAGAGTCAAGGAAAGAATAAGTGGAATTTGCATGGAATTTGGGGACCTATGTTTAAAAATGTGACTCTCTTAAATCATGTCCTTCCTTCTTCAGAGTAAACATTAGTCTGGGATTTATAGCTCTATATCTGAGAAGGTACAGCTTTATGTAAGTTTTGGGGGTTTTTCTGGCTTCTGCCCTTTGCCTTATTTCCCCTGTGACCTACAAACCAGGCTCTGAAAGGTTTACTGGCTCATCATAAAATAATTAAAAACATTGTTTTACTTTTAAGTAATACAAAGTTATAACGAAAAACCCCTTGCCATGCCTGTCATAAACATGAGCTTAGCTGTCAGATCACTTCCTCAGAAAGGATGAAAACTATCCTCAACTACCTTCCAATTGGAGGAATTTAAATTCATATCCCCCACCCCTTGAAAAGTGTCAAGAGACCACTGGTCACTTAATTTTTTTAGCTCAATAAGCCTTCACTCTCACTTTACATCTTCATGATCAGGGGCTTACATGAAATTTAAGCATCCAATTCTCTTTGCCTCTGGATCTGTGCCAAAAGATGGTTAATAGATAAAATATGGGTTGGTTGGGTTTGCCCGAACATTTCTTTTTCTTTAAACATTATGCTCAGAAAAAGAGTTGCATAACCACAAAACCAGCTAAATGCTTCATCTGAATTATTCAGTGCCTTGTTCAGATCATTGACAGATTTATTTTGAATATTTGATTGAAAATCCATTCGGGCACTTAAAAAGTACAGAAGAACGCCTGAATACACATGATAAGACCCTGATTTTTCTCTATGAAGCAGCAAATTAAGATCTTCCAGGGCTAGGAACCATTTATTCAAGGTACCTTCACAGGTTGCAGGGAAACTAGAGGAATACAGAATTTTTCGTCAAAATGTATCAATCACATGTATAAATCTCAAGTATCATATTCAGAGAACAAAGCCAACAATGTGATAAGTAGCTCAAAACTACAACTCTTGTTTTCATTAGCCAGATCACAAAGTTTTGAGTACTGAAAAGTTAATAGTGATTTAAAAAAAAACAAAAAGATGATACCAAAAAATTCAGTTACTTATGTTACTGAATTATGATTAACTTGACAACAGTTCTAATGTAAGACTTCCAAGATTCCAAAAGGATATCTTATACTATAGCATCTTAGAGGCAATGAAAGAAAGACAATCTGAATTTATGGAAGTTTCACTATGAATAATTGTCTCTTGTTGAAAAAAGGCAAACGAGTTAGGAGAGTGAACTTATTTCCTGTAGTATTTCATTAATAAGCCAAGAAGTATTAGGGAAAAGAAAATTTAAAACATTATTTTCTGCCCCAGAAGAAGTTAAATCCTGGACTGCTTCTCTTCAGGATTTCAGTAAGCTTACCAGAGAGGGTCAGTTTTTTAATTTTTTTTTTTTTAACTTACAATACTGACACACATTTTCCAAATTTATCTTTCATGATGTATGTTTTATATATCTTATGCTTTGTTACATATCTGCATCTCTTAAAGGAAACATATTTCCTGGAGAAACAGTGCATGGTACTTGTGGAGAACATGGGTTTAGAAGCTCCTATCAAAATTTCTCCAAAATCTGGGTTTAGAAATGGCTTTCTCCTCATCCTCCTCTCTCACAGATCTACAGAGAATCCTATTAATCTATTAATTCTAACAATCTAATTAAAGCCTATTAATGATCTACCATGAGCATTCAAGATTTGCCATTCCATGTTTTTACAAGACTTTCTTTGTCCAGATATCTCTGTGAAGCTCAAGGATTGACAAGATCCCACATATGTGGCATCTGTTCCAGTTCAGATGGAGGGCACTTCCACAATACTCACTGCTAAAGGACCTGATCCCAAACCCAGCCAAATCCATGAGGATTGCTCTTTTGTCTTTATTAATAGACCACAAATTTGAAAGCTTGAAGTCACTTCTATTGATGTTAAAGAGACACAAAAAAAATTAGTTTAAGTTATTAAAATCTTTTGGTGTAGGTTAAACTTATGGGTTTTTTTGTTTTGTTTGGGTTTTTTTGGTGTTTTGTTGGGTTTTTTTTGGTGTTTTGTTGGGGTTTTTTTGTTTGTTTGGTTGGTTGGGGTTTTTTTGGTTTTTTTTCAAACTGGTAACTTTAAAGCATTTTAATGACTTAACTGAAAACACAGACCTTGACATATGCATCTAAACATGATATGGCATTAGTTAATGCCATGTTTTCTTAGACCAGTGCACTTTAAAATCAGCTATCAAGTTTTTCAGCTTTTAAATATGCAGAGCAACTGGAAAGAAGGAGAAAAAAAAAAAAATCACATCTTTCCCAGATAATGTTCAATCCCTGATTAAATAAAGATGTGCCAAGGCAGAGATACTTTATGCCTCAGGAGACAGTCATAGTGGAATTGTGAGTGTATTTTATATGTGAATTAGAGGTAAGATGTAATGACATGAGATGAAAGGCTCAGCCGTGATTTTAATAAAGGGGGGAGACAGTACTTCCCTGTGGACCCCATATGCAAATGAGTGAGACTTGACAAGAATATATGAAAAGATCCAGCAAAAACTACAACAAATGTTTCAAAGTTATGGGGCCACCATTAAAATTCATCACATTTTACAAAAAGCTGAGTATTCCAGTTCCGAGGGGAAGCTTTAACACATTTCTGATAGCTTTAATTTCACATGACAAGCTGTGTCATCAGTAAGCTGGAACAATTTTCAATTTTTAGGTAAGATGGAAATGGAGAGTTTGAAACCATAAAATTTCATTTTTTTTAAAGGTTTCTGATAACATAATCTAAAAATAATTCCATTAAATTTGTTATTTTAAAAGCACGTTTTTTACTGAAATAAAATAACACTGTTTAGTGGTACTATGATGACAGACATTCTAGTTGCTTAATGCTTTTAACAATCCTCAGGAAAAGCTGTTACCTATTGCTCTATTGATATTTTTTATGGTTACAGCAGAATTCTAAAGAATCATTATTTCTTTTTCCCCCATTAAATTAAGGGAAAAGTTTGAGATTTTGCACAGGTATTTTGCTCTTTCTGTGCATTGAAAAAAAAAAAAAAAAAGAGGAGATGTGCCTTTGTAAGGAATAGACATGAAAAGAGCAAAATGAATGGGATGAACTGCTTAAAGGGAAAAAAATAATCCTGCTTTATTTGATCTTTTGTGATAATCACACTCCTGGCACCCTGCCAGCAAGGCTGAGCATGCTGATGTCTGGCCAAGTACAGTAATCTCTTGGTTCAAGTCTGAGGTCTGTGATGAAAATTACAAAGCAGGGACAAAAAAAAAAAAATCAAAATGCCACCTGTGATTTTATTCTGAAACTAATTTGATGGAAAAAGTAATACAATGCAAACAGTCTTTTTAGTGGAGACTACAAAACCAGGACTAAATTGAAACCAATGCAAGTGGATGGAGGTAGCTATCATGCAAATACATTTGGATCTGCAGGCGTTCCTTTTAAAATGAGCAGTAGATGTCTTTGTGACAGGTAAATTGCTTTGAGATTATGTTTGAAGTCTGAGGTCAAACTTTTAAAATGATAATTTTAACTTACATCTTCCTTTATTCTGGAGTCTTTTTGCATTTGAAAACAGCAAAGCCAGGGGAAAAAAAAATAACAATTCATTTCCTTAATTTATTTTCTGTGAACCACCATTCATTACAGGTGAACAAATCCTTGAGGAAAACCTTTTCCTTTCTCTTTTCATTCAGTAGTCTATATCTGAGTTAGTTGTCCAGAGATATATGGAGAAGAATTGCATAGCCACAAAATTCTGTATGCACAACATATTCAACTCAGAAAGTCAGCCAGTGAAATCTTCTGCATTATTATTCAAAGTAGAAAAAATCAACCACAAAAAAAATCATGTAGCTTTTGTTTTCCCTCTGTAGTTATTGTGTTTTCCTGAAAGGTTGTACATCATTAGCAGCATGGATCAAAGGTTGTTTAGATTTTTCTTTACAAATATTGAATTTTTTACAGATTTATTCTTAAAAAAACCAAAACCAATAAACAATACTACAAAACACATTTTGTTTCCTGTGTGTTACTTTAACAAGTTTGATGAAGCAATACAGGCTGCCTATTTTACCACCACCTTCTCTATAAAGCTGGATAGTATCTTGCCATTTTTATGAACACCTGCAACTCCTCTTTGCACCAGTAACAATTGCCACACACAGGCACCAGGACAATCCCTGGTGTCTAGGGCCTCACCAAACACTGCATTTCAGCATTTCACAGTTGCTGCTATTTTGCTCCTTCTTTAGGAAGGTTCTCTATAGATTTCCAATTCCCTTTGATGTTCAGGTCTGTTCCTGCACTATCTTCACTCCACCAAAAATGCTAATCAAAGGAATGCTTTAATAGTCACCTTAACCTTTTCATACTTATATTTTCATGCTACTCCTTTTCTATAATTTCCTTTGCAATCAATAAAGTAACTGATTGTAGCACAAACAATACAGTTGAATTATTAAATCCTGTGTGTTACATATGTAGATTTGCTCATAAATTTCTCAGCTACACACACACACATTAACACACCAAGAGAGAACTTCAGGTATACTCCTGCACACATCATGACTCATAGAAACATGAACACTTATGTTTAAACAAGAGGTACCTACCTGGAATGAGCTGGCCCAGTAACTGATGGCATCTGGAAAGGCTGAGTACAGCTACTATGACCAAAAAAGGATAATGTTTCCATTTCATGATGTGTCCTTCCTCGCATTACACCAGCTCGGCAGCGCTAACGTAAATGTCACCTGCAACAAACAATGGAAATAAGAACAGAGGAATTAATGATGAATTTAAGGTACTTCCAAATATTTTTGCCCAGTGTAACTCTATGAAGTATGCTGGTTTCAATACAGCTTTAGCTATTAAAATAATGTTAAATTATCAAGCACTCAAGTAGTTGTAAACCACAACCAGAATATTAACTATCCTTGCAGAGTAGACAAGATATTTTAAAGGGAGACATGAGGACCCCCATAGTGCACATGTGTATTTTAAAGTGCTGTATGTTGCTTGGTTAAGTTACTAAAGAAATTGCTTCACTTCAGCAAGATAATTAAGTGCACGTTTAATTCATCTCAGTGCAAGGAAATAATTAAACCCTTGCATAAGCTGAAAACACTTTAATGCTATTCAGCTTTACTATGAAAGCAGGGTTAAAACTTTCTTCCAGTCTCCTTATGACATGATGTTTTGCTGAATAAAGTATTAGGGATAATTTTACCCATTAATAACTTTAATAGTTAAGACAACGTTCTGATGAGTTTCTGTGTTCTTAAAGGCCAAAAACGTACATCTAACTGACAGGAAAATGAAATCTTATGAAGACAATATTGTGAATCAAAAAAAAATTATCAAAAACCAAAACACTTTCTATCAAAATATGACTTTTAAACTCATTTTTCTGACCACCACACCTGCAGGTTAACAAGCATTCGCGACTCCACCGGTGCTGAAAAGTTATCTCTGCTCATGCTGGTTTTTTTGTCACACTTCAGCTACATTAATACTCAGTATGGACTTTGCCAGAGATCACAGAGTCACAGAGTTGTTAGGGTTGGAAGGGACCTCTGGAGATCATCTAGTCCAACCCCACTGGAAAGGCAGGGTCACCTGGAGCAGGTGACACAGGAATACATCCAGGTGGGTTTTGAATGCATCCAGAGAGGGAGACCCCACAGCCTCCCTGTTCCTCAGACCTTGTTCACAGCACAGCAGCCTGTTCAAAATGCCTTTCCTTTACAGGTTTTTAAGAAACATATGGTGTATTTTAGGTGATTGTGGGTTTCTAAAAACAACAAGACCTTTTTTAGACAATCCAATTAATACACATGATCTGTAAATCACATGTATTGTTTTGTTTTGGGTAGTTTATTTGGGGGGAGGTGGTCAGAGTGGTTTTTTGGTTGTTTTTTTTTTAGAGGGTCTTTATCTCATTACAACCCAAAGTGCATGTGAATGCAATGTTCCATGTATTGCATGGGATTTGGGGTTCATATCAAGATCCTGGGGACAAAAGAGATGCTATTCTAAGTGCCTGTCAAGTTATGAGACGTGCACAACTGCCTGACCCTAATCAACAACTGGAAACTATGGGATGCTTGCTGACAGATCAAACTCTACTCCAGCAATAAGTAACTATATCAGACCTTAATAACATTACAACTGCACTTCTTAGATTCTCTCTCCTTGTACTTTTTCCTCTTGCATTTAAGAACATATACTCAGAGATAACCAGTTTGGATTCTGACTCCTATATTACTAAATGCCAGCAGACAGAACCAGAACAGTGAAGAAAACTATAGAGCCACCAGTCACTTGTTCAATCCGTTGAGACAGAGAGTTTTCAGATATAAACCTAATACATATTTAATAAGTACAGATAGAAGACTTGTGTCTTGCATTCAGTGTCACATGACACTTCTGAATGTTCAAAATTGCATAAATAAGTTAAATATGAACTGATTCAATCCCCTACACGTGCTGCATTTTATATTTGCTTCTTGTGTTATACATGAGCTATTATCTTAACAACCAGAAATTATAATACTCCGTTTCCTCCTATTCTTACCTGAATCCCACTAAATATTCTTTTTTCTTTCTCATTTCATCTGCACTGCACACAAAACCCCCAAGTTCCTCCCACTCCCATTCTTTTAATTTCCCCCATCACTTGTGTGGTTGCTCTTGTGTTGCAAAAAGCTTGACAGCTCTTAATGGCAAAGTTAATGGCAATTAATGGCCAAGGTGTTACACACTGCTCCAAACTATTCATGATGTGACTCCAAGAATGAAATGAGGATTTGCAAGCTCAGGCCTTTGGGAGATCAGTCTCTTTCTCTGTACAGTAATACAACATTTATAAACATGTAATAAAACTATTTACTACTTTGGCTTCACACTCCCATGGTTTCTTCATCTTTGCTTTCTGCTGCAAATACAAGATTGAATATTGTTTCTAATGCCAAGCTGAGGAGGCAGCCCTTTGATTTTGCTTCACAAAACAAAAAACCAAAATGTGACGAAAAAATAACATTTTTACTTAAGGTTTTACTTTGTCGCTACAATATGAGGAGAAGGAACACCGAGATAAAAGAAAGAGGAGGGATAAGAGTTGCTCCAGGTGCCAAAAAAGGACATCCTGCATCCCGTGGAGAGTACCACACTGGAGCAGGTGTCCACACCACAGCCCAGAGAGGAGCAGATTTATCCTGAAGGATTGCAACCCATGGGAAGTAATCACACTGGGGCAGGGAAGGAGGAAGGAGGAGAGACATAGAGGAGCTGTTATGGACCAACCACAACCTCCCATTCCCCATCCCCCTGCACCACTGCAGCACTCCAGTGAAAGGTAGGGGAGCAGAGGTAGAAGAGTTGAGGATGAAGGGATGGAGTTGAGCCTCGAAAAAAACAGGGGGGTTGTGTGTGTGTGTGTGCGTGTGGAGAGTTTTAATTTTTATCTTTTTTTGTACCATCCAACTCTATTTAAATCAGAAATAAATTTTGCTCTTTAGCCAAGGGTAATGCACCCCAATCATAAAGTTGCAAGGGAGAGCTGAATTCCAGTAACATACTTTATGGCACTCACGCTCTCTGTGAAGGCATCCCAGGCATGAATCCAACATTTTGTCTTTCCATGCCTCTCTCTTCCATTTACGTAATCAGTAGACTATGACTTCTTTTTAATCTCTTTGTATGTGATAAAGCTCCCTGTGGAGCTCAGATCATGACTGCTTGGCGGTTTTGTTAAAACCTTTTCTGCCCTCTAATTCTGCTTGTGGCTTATGTTTGAAATATAATAATTCTAAAACCTGAAATTATTCCAGTGTTATTAAAAGTATTATTCTTACAGAAAATTTCAGTGAAGATGGCTTTAATTAAACCAGATAATTTTAATATGAAAACAAATCTTTTCAATCTACAATTTAAAAACAATTCCTGTAGATATTCCTTGAAAACAATAACGCATAGGATGTTAATCCTCTATATTTGGGGTATAGTGCTTCTGAAAGAGTAGCACTGATCACAGGAAAGATAAAGCAGAAAGAGATGTCATCAGAATGGAAAATGATTTTCAGACAGAAGTGGTAATCAACAAGAGAGAAACAAGATCTTCCTTATCATCACCTACTGCCACTGCACCACAATTCTGGTACCACAGTGCAATGGAGGACACCCACAGAAATCTATCACAACCAAAGGGATTTGGCTGGGAATTTAAAACATCCTTTCCCTTAGTACATGCTAAAAGCCTGTGAAATACCTGCCACATACATTTAGAACTTCTTTTCATATACAAATTTCTCCAGTGTCATGAGCTTTACCTTTTTTGATTACAATAACTGAGCCCATGGTTTGTGTTTGGCCCTTCTCTGCAATTAGTCTTTCAGTGTCTGACCTACAAAACTAATATTGCAGCATAAGGACTGGCACTAATTAGATGTTGCCAGTGACAGAAGAAGGATGCACTCACCATACACTCTTCAGCTGGCCTGAGACCCCACTTAACTCCAAGTCAAATGACCACAGACCTACACCAGAACGAGCAAGGAAAGGTTCAGGTCTGGCATGTTATCCAGAGTGCACAATGAAGACAAACACTGCCTTCTCTATGACATTATAATCATTAAAGAATCAATGGGAAATTAAACTGCACAAACCCAGAGGGGAAAGAAGCACTATGGTAAATGAAGGGAAAGGGTCTAATCAATTATTTTCTTCTACTTTTAAAGTATAGTGCTATTTATCACTACAGCCAGTGCAAAGGCAAAGACACTGAGACAAGACCAAAACCAGTGCTGGTTTTATTTTCATCTCTTTTTCTTTTTGAATTTGATAATTATTGATGTTTCTCTTAGAAACAGTAACCAGCTTCCTAAGACTAGATTTTGACAGTGCATTGAGTAGAAAAAAAGGACACAAAAGTCAGGTAATTAAGATTATAACTTGGAAAAATAACTTCCCTTTACAATATCTATGCACTTTGATAAATATTATGCTAAAAAAGATTGTTTACCTACAAGAGTAGACAGAATTTTGATTTGCCATGTACCCAAAGGCCATTTTGGAGTGAACTGGCAAAATTTCACTGAAAGGAGAAAAAAAAAAAAAAGAAAATGTTCCTTTTGAAGCAACGTTAACTAATTTGGAAAGCAGAGTTTTCAAAAGTTTTGTTAGGCCTACTGATAGTGGATGGTCCTTCCTATGCTTTCCATCCTTTCAGTCCTTCTGTCTACTAGCAGGACACCCAGTTATCTGGTCATCTCTGTTTAGATTGACACTACTTCTGAACTTACTCCTCCTATGCATCAATTTCACTGAAATTAAGAACTTCCCTCTACTATTTTAAACATCCGGTCTTTGTTAAACTAAATTTATTTGGAGTTCCAGGAGGATGGGAAGGAAGCACTGCCATACATTGTCTCAACAGTTTCCATTTAGGAGCAAAAATGACAGGGGTTTGATGAACTAGGGGAAAAGAAGTCTGGCTAGCTCCTCTTCTGTTATAAAGTAAATCAATTCTACTAAGATCAAAGCAGCTTAAAAATTATAAATCTATTTAAACAGAGTAGTTATCAGTATAGTACATCTATGGATCTGGACTGTAATCTTTTCAGTGACAGAATGTTTTAGCAGACATTCATGAAGCTCACCTTATTTAATCTTTTAGTATTCCCAGACAGTTGCTTTTTTAACACCAACTGTTAGGTCAGTTTTAATAATTATGATGCAAGATTTACGCTTTACTTACTTTAAGCTGAGGTTTGCATTTTCTTTTAATGTGGTGAGAAACCCAAGAGTAAAATAATTCTTAATAATAAGAAGAATAATGCATTGAATGTGCTCAGCTTACATTTCCAAGCTGGCAGGTGACAAACTTATATGTAAGACAGCCTAACCCAGATTTTAACTGACTTGATTTCTGTATGGTGTATTTACAGCCTAAGTAGTACCATAGGAATAGTTCACCTAGTGCAAGTCAAATAAAAAAGGTGCATCCATACTCATCTCCTTGTGCTTGAAGACTGCAGCAGAAACCCAAACAGCATTGTAAGCCTCACAAAATGTGCTATGTGACATAAACTGTAGCCTAAACCTTAAACACCCTCCACTATGCTGCCTGCAGGTGAAAGCTCAGTGTGAGGAGTCAAACTCATGGCAAAAAAAACAGTTTTTTCTCCCACCAGCCTTGGTCTCAATAAACAATCTCCCTACCAGAAGTTCTGCTCATCTCTAACATTTCCTTCATGTCTGACCATACAAACTGAGGTTCATCTTGATTAATGGACAACTTGAACAAAGAAGCTTTCCTCGGGAGTACATAAGTGAGGCAGTGAGCAACAGAACATGATTTCTGTGTAAGGAAGCAACACATTTACAATGCAATGAGTGTGCAATGCAAGGTATGGAGCATGAAGTGGAGTGTTAAGAGGTGTAAATAGAATGAAAAACAAATTGTCCTATGAATTGTATTATCTGTGTCTGTTTTTTTAAAAATATTCTTCAGGTACATAAAAAGTAATTTCTTTTTTTTTAATCAGAAATACACATATCAAAGTATGTGACTCAAAAGAAGAAACAAAAGAACAGGTCAGATAGGGCTCTTTCTTTTAAGGGGTTGATGGTTATCACTCTACACCATCAGAATAGAATCACAAACTTCCCAAGCAATCAATCCTAGGAGATTCCCCAAGTGTCTAGATTCTCCAGTCTGTCTATGTACCATGTTCCCCCTACCACCACTGCCATTCACACCGTGGCTCCCCTGCAGCAGGAAAGGTGATTTGGTATCCATTCGTTATTAAACAGCACTAAGTAAAAATCAGCTCAGTGCAAAGACTAAACACAAAGGACTAGAAGGAAGAAAATGCTGCAGGGAGATTTTGCCTTATTCTTCAGGCAGAAATTGGGGCCACTCGAGCAAATTGACAGTGCTCTGCAGGCTCCTGCCCCTGCCTGACCCCCAGACTGCTGGTCTCTGTCAAGGACTCAAATTAGGTTACCCAGCACTTACTGCTCTGTGTATTTGCTGCCTGCTCTGTCAGGAGCAATAGAGGCACTGTCTGAGCAGGCAGGGCTGGGGTTAGGAAAAAACAAAACCCACCTGGAGGTCAGTCTTACAAGGTCTGTGAAGGGCAGCAAGACAAACTTCTGCAAGTACATAAGCACCAAAAAGAAGACCAGAGAAAATGAGGTGCTGGACCTGAAGACAAAGGACATGAAAAAGGCTGATGTATTTGATGCCTTCTTTTATCTCAGCTTGTGTTGGAAAGATCAGCCTTCAGGAATCCCAGGCCTCTGGAACCAGAGAAGTCTGAACTAATGCTAAAGACTTTTTCTCAATGGAGGCTGATCGGGTTAGGAAGCACTTAAACCACCACACACACCAGTCCCTGCAACCTGACAGGATGCACCCATGAGAGCTGAGGGAGCTGGCCAACATCTCTGCAAAGTGACTCTCTGATTAGCTTTGAAAAGTTGTGAGGATCAGGAGAAGTTCCCGAGAACTGGAAGAAAACAAGTGTTGCCCCTATCTTGAGGATGAAGGATCCAGGGAAGAGCATCATTTCAATCCCTGAGAAGGTGATGGATGAACCTGTTCTGGAGACCATTTCCATACTCATGGAAAGACAAGAAGGTGATCAGGAGTAGTCAACATGGTTTTATAAAAAGGAAACCACGTTTAACCAACCTGAAAGCTTTCTGTGATGAGATGACTGGTTTGGTAGGTAAAGGGAGACCAGTGGATGTTGCTTATCTTGACTGTAAGAAGGTCTTTGATGCTTTCTTCCATTAGAGTCTCATAAAGAAGCTGATGAAGTACAAGCTAGAACAGCAGAGAGTGAGGTGGACTTAAAACTGGCTGAACTGTCAGGTTTAAAGCACTATTATCAGCATCACAAAGTCTAGCTAGAGATCAGTCCCTTGTGTTATACCCCAGGGGTTGCTACTGGATCCAATCCAGTTTGACACCTTTACCAGTTACCTGGACAGTAAGACAAATACACCCTTAGCAAGTTTGCAGATGACATAAAACTGTGTGGAATCACTGATACACCAGATGGTTGCACCACTATCCAGAGGGACCTCTGCAGGTTGGACATGCTCATGCAGTTTAACAAAGGTAAATCCCAAATCTTGCGTGTGGTGAGGCACAAGCACACACTAGAGGCCAACTGGCTGGAAAGCAGCTCTGTCAAGAGGGACCCGGGGCTTCTGCTGGGCAAAATGTTGAGCAACAACATGTCCTTGCCAAAGGTATCCTGGGCTATTCTGGGAAGAGCACTGATAGCAGATGGACAGAGAGATTCCTTCCTCTCTCTCTCCTCAGCAGTGGTGAGGCCACACCTGGAGTGCCAGGTCCAGCACTGAGTTTTCCAGTACAGGACTGACAGGGGAGAAAATTCAGCAGAGGGGCACAAAAATGATGAATGGGTAGGAGCATCTGTCATTTGAGGAGAGGTTGGGACTGTTCAGCCAACGGAAGAGAAGTCTAAGGGGAATCTGATTCATGTAGATAAATACCTGCTGCAATGGAATAAAAAAGAGAGAGCCAAGCTTTTGGCAGTGGTGCCCATTGGCAGGACTAAAAGCAGAAATTGAAACACAGAAAATTCCACTTAAAAATAAGAAAAAAACTTTTCTACTGTGAGGGTGAATGGACAGTGGAATAGGTAGCCCAGAAAAATCTGGAGACTCCATCCTTTATATGCAAAACCTGACAAAGCACAATCCCAGGCAACCTGCCCTGGTTGACCCTGCTCTGAGCAGGACATTGAACTACATGATCTCCTCCCTGCCTCAGCTGTGATTATCCCACTTCCTTGCTTGGGGATCACAGCACCAAAATCAGAAATCCATAGTCTGTTTTGGGAAATATAACATAAAGTGTCTAGCACAGAATAAGGGAAGGCTCCCCTGTCACTGAAAACTAGTCATAAAATGCTCAGAAGCTGTAGTGCAGGGTGACTAGAAAAGCTGGCAGCATTACATGATCCTGGGGCAGGGAGATAATATGCTCAGCATGTCTTTTAGGGCTTAAAAAAAATGATAGGAAAAAAAAGTATAATTGCTAAAATAATCATTTATGCTGTAAAAAGTCCTCAATTCATAGTAAAAAAATGTAAATGAGGTTGACCGAGGATTGAGAGGGTTTGTGATGACATTTTTTGGGGAATAACCTTATGATCCCACAGGGAAACAGAACATGCAGCCAGACAAACACTTAAATATGCTGTGCAGTATTGTAAGCCATTGCCTGTCATCACTGTGCTTGTTGTGTTCAGGCTGATTATTCCCCTGGAATGCAAAAATCAATTCTAACTCGCAAACTATTATTTTGCACAGACCCGCAGTACTGCAGATTTGGTTCTCTATTTTATATTCAGTGACTCTCAGGGGAGCAATGAGAGGCCAAAAGGTAATTGGTAACAGTCACCAGTGAATTCATTGGACAAAACTTTCCTCAAATCCAGAAGGTGATTTCATTCTGTTAATTAGCCTTTTTTTGCTGAAACTGCTGATATAGCTAAAAGCTGTGGGAAGAGAATGGAGAAGTGAAGACATTTGTATCATCACTCTAATAAGCTATTCAAGAGAGTGAGAGGGAAAAGGCCTTAAGGTCTTAGCCAAAAGCTTTACAGTGCAGAATAGTCTGTGTGCACACACACACAGGAGCCTGTGTGAGAGGATGTAGCTTTAAAGATTCCTCTAATCTAATAAAATTTACTTGTGCTTCACACCTAGAGAAAAGCAACACTTTGGGTTGTTCTTCCCAAATGCAGTCAGGCAGCCTGGCATAATTCATGCTCATAGAACACAGAATTTCTCTCTAATTAAAAAAGCCTGTCAAAGGAACAGAACTACCATCAGCAGAAGCTTCAGCTGACTCACTCCACGGAACTGCAAAATAACATACTTTTGAAACATTTGTTTGGGTTTTTTTTTTTTTTTAAATTCAGTTTCATATTTTTCAAAATTCTATTCACTGTAATCAACCTGGGTCTCCTTTTTTTGTGTAACGAGGCACCATCTCTTAATAATGGAACAAAACAAATGGAAAGCAAATCCTTTAGTAACAGCACTACAGAAAACCATAAGGGAAAATGGATGGAACTCAGAGAGGGATTTGGATGTGGTACCATACACAAAAACAGGTATAAAGCAGGGAGAGGAAAGAAAAAAGTCAAGAATTCTTGGTTAATAGTTGGATCACTAACTGAGGCAGGGTATGTGCAGAGAAATTGCATATAGTCATGAGATTAAAAACAAAATTTATGGATTATCTATGAGGTTGCTATCTTTTACATGCTTTGCCTTGCTTTAGTCAGATTTTTCCTTTTCTGACTGTGATTCAACAACCAGGAAATAAAACTTCAACATGATTCTGAACCCAAATTAAAAGACTGATAAATATCACATACTAGTTTATATCTACTCAGAAGAATGCAACATGTATGATATGAAACAATTTTCTCACTGCTTTTCAAGTCTGGCATCTTCTCAAGTCACAAGTCTCCCACTTGTGAATGTCAGGAAGAAACAGGTATTCTACTCCTCTTATATCAGATGCTTCCACCTTTCAGTTCTACAAACTCCTTTTGCACTTAAGTGATACAAGAATTAAGTACCTTTAATTTAAACTTAAAAGGGTTCCCTTAAGGATGTTTGAACTTGCTAAAAGAAATGCTACCTTTTCAAAATAATCCAAATATATGAAAAATTCAGTAACAGTGGAATATGTCCTGGGTTTTCCAATAGACAAATTTTAAGCCCTGGTCAAATGTTAAAGGGTTTAAGCTTTTTAAAAATACAACCAAGGAACACTCTTAATAAAGCAAAAAACCTTCTCATGTCTTATATTACTGATGCATTATCTCTTTTTGTCACTTGGTATATTAAATCAAAAACTCTCAACTACCGAGACTTTCAAGAGAGTGTTTGGGAAAAAAATGGGTACTATATCTGTTGTAGAATTCTCAGTATGAAATACCACGTTTCCAAATTGCTTTTCTAGAACTACCTACTCATTACTTTTTTAACAGGAAAAAAAAAATTAGTAACGCCTCAATGTAATTAATAATTTCTTGATTTGTAAGAAATACTGTCAGTGTTCAAACACTATTAAATAGTGGACATTTAAAGAAGTAAAGCGGTTGTTGTCAAAAGTACTTCCCAATAGAGTCACTTTGAAAAAGAAACAGCATTTGATAGGAAGAAAAACTGGTGTCTGAAAGGTTAAAAAAAATTCCTTTGCATTTTCGCTCCACTGTTATACCTGATCTAAAAAAGCAAGGGTTTTTCAAAGGCATTTAGCTTTAAACATTCACAGTATCTTTGAATGTCCTCAGCAGCACCAGAAAAGAGGGATTCAATTTTCAAAGATAATTGTGTCAGATAACTGTCTCATCCCTTTTCAGAAACAATCTGATAAATACCTAATTACCAGCCAAGTGATTTCAGAGCCACACAGCTGGGCCTGAGAAAAGGCTACAGGGAATGACAAGGTCCCTTAAAGCCATCGAGAGCAAGAGGCATTTGGTTTGTGAATTACTTCATTTATTCAGCTGATAAAATGCATGGGAAGTCCCCAGAGAAAACAAAATATTCATAAAATTTTGAAATAATAAATAAAACCAATATTTAATCAGAGAAGTAAAATATTTTCAAATAAAACAGGATTGGGTACTACAGAACAATTATATCCCAAAATCCACAAGGGTAATTACTCCAATCCTTAAACCCACTAATTTTTTCAGAAAGCATTTCTACACTACTCAGCCTAATCTTGTCTCATGTTGATACATAATGCTGTATAGGAAATTAGCTTTTACAGTAACTTATATTGTAATTGTGATCTTAAAAAAATTATAGTCTTTGTTTTTGAACACTGGTGAAAATTTATAAATTCTTACCAGTTTGACAGCTATCTCATCCTTCTTGAAAAAACTGGTAATCCAGCTATCCTTTCTAAAAATACAGAGTAGCTTTACTTTATCTTCACTAATTAAAAACCCCCACAGGTATATGTAGCACCTCAGATTTCAGTGAATCTTTTTAAACTCCACATTGTAAAAGCCAATCCTGTAATCTTGCTGAATTCCTTGTGCTTGGAGAAGCTTTGGCCCCTACTACATATCCGAAATGTTAATGGATTGGAGAGCACGAAATATCAAAGTAAAGGTGCAGAGTTCAGAATCACAGATGGGAAGGAGAAGATTACTGATGATGCTTCCACAATATTAAGTTGACCAAATTATGTATTCCTCAGGCTTTATGAAATACGTGTTTGCTTTTTGAAAAATGCAACAGACCTGGGGTGGTAATCTCAAAAGTACACATTTTTGACCTAACTCTGCTCCCACATTGGAGCGAATTGATTGGATTTTTGTGAATGCAGTGAAATAGGGATGGATCTACGCAATTCTGTACATCTCACTCACTTGATTAAAAGTAAGGACACAAAAAAGTGTTCCATATGTGTACCAGAGAGGTGAGTCAATGGCCATTGAGCAGTGTGGGGGATCAGGCTGCCCAAGGGAATGGTGGAGCCACTGGAGGTATTTAAAAGACATGTAGATATGGCACTCAGGGTCATGGTTTGGTGGTGAACTTGGCAGTGCTGGGTTAACAGCTGGACTCTAGGATCTTAGGGGTCTTTTCCAATCTAAACAATTCTACAATTCTACAACAAAGATTTAAACTAAGCTGGTTGCCTGTACTCTGCTATCTCACAGTAGTGATCACACAGTCAAGAACAGAGGGGCAGTTTTAAAACCTGTTCCTTTCAGATTCTCAGATAGCAAGTTACAGCGTTTCTGCCTGAGTCATTATTCACATTGCACATAAACATGAATTAAAGCTGTCTGAGAAGAGCTGACACTCTACCAGCATTTAAGTTCCAGCAGTCAGGCGTGCACACTGAGTGGGGCACGCAGCAAAAGGTCCTGGGGTTTTCCTTGTCTGAAAATTAAGGCTTGACCTCAGGTCACAGCTTTGCCACAACCACTGTTGTGAAACTGTTTAAATATGGAAGTAAAATTTCTGGATAAATTCTCCTGCCAGCTACAACTGAGCAAAGAGAGACCCCAGTGTGAGTCACTCATAGCAATAAAAAGCCTGGACTCCACTTGAGTGAGTGGTGAAAGCTTTGTGTTCCTCCAGCCTTCAAACTGCTTAGGCTTCTATCTGTCATTAGATGATTTATCTATCAAAAATTTAAAACTCCATGAAATAAAAAAACAAAGGGAATTCTAGACAAAGTCTCAGCACACAACGTAAAACGGGATGCTTTTGACTGCAAAGCTATGAAACAATAAGAATTTTGGGACTATGAGCTGCAGCTTCTGCAGCAAAAGGCTTGTCAGAATTCTTTACTTCTTGAGATTGAACTTTAAGGGAAAGAAAAATAGCTTGCCTTTTGCCCTTGATAAGAACAAGAGCAATTAGAAAGGATTTGCAGATCCTGCCCCACCAACAATCCTTCTCAGAGACAGAAATTTATGTCAGGATTCAAAGAATACTCAGCTCTCCCCTAGAGCGCATTCATCCTTCTGGGGTCGCCAGTAAAGGTGAAGCTTATACAACAGAAGGACTTTCAACCTTGTCTGCTTCTTGGTTAAATAGACCTGTGTGAAATGCTAACTCCTTGGGGAAAAGGAAGAAGATGCCAGCTTTCATGAAGCTGCTGGAAGAGTGGCAGGATCCCTTTGAAACTGAGACTGATCTGATAAGGTCGTTATGGTTGTTAATAGCAACTCTTTCCTCTGCTTCCTTGGAGGTGACTGTGGTATTTAGTGGTAGTTCAGGGCAGCCTGCAGCCAAGCTGTCATTGCAGGGCAATGCTAGGGACTGGCTGGAAAGCCCTGTTCTGTCCATGACCCAGTAGGCATAATAGCTTCTCCCTACGAGAAGGGTAGTAATGCCCCCTAGCCTTTCTGGAACCAAAGCTAGTAGCTTTTTGCTATCTTCAGCTTTGGCCATCTCACTGATTTTGCTCCCATTGGCTTTTAAATCAGTATCCACTGTGAAGAGAAACACAAAGATTTAAAGTAATTGCATATCTACTGTTCCCAAGACTTTAAATCTGTGGGTGAAGGGCAAAAATCCTCATGTCACCACTCCCAGCCCCAAGAGGGAGGACTTAATCCTTACCTCTTTAGTTGGGCTAATGGGCCCATGCAGAACTCCACACTGTCACCAGGGCAGAGACAGGCAGAGCAGTGCAGTGGTGGGCCTTAAAATACATGGGAGGGAATGAAAGTGGAGATCTGGGATTATTTCAGAGAGAAAGTTTAGCGGATGCAGGACATGAATCTTTCTGATCCTTCTGGTCTTGCTATTTTGGTTTCAGACTCTTATAAGGAGAACAACCAACAGGGGCTGGCAGACCACAGACTACATTCAAGAAAGTACTATTCTGTAAACCCTAATAATCCTCTGAGCATGCTTTGTGGAAGGGATTTATGTAGTGTATGTGCTGTCAGCAACCTATAAAAGACCAAGGTACCACCAGCAAACTCCTCCCAGGAGTTCTTCAAAGCAGGAGGAAAGAGAATCTGAGGTTAGACCTGAAAAATCATTTTTAATATTTCTATGGAATTGAAGTCTCAGACAAAATATATTTAGAAATTGCACTTAATTTGATCAAGAGCAGGATATGCAAAGGAAGCTTCCTTCATAATCTAAATGGTAATTTGAAAACCAAGATCACTCCTAAAAAGAATATTATCCTCCTTTTCTCCTACCCCATTTCCTCCTTGGTTTCTCCCTTAAGAAAAAGTTTTACGGCATATTTTTAATCATCTCAGGGTCTATAGACTCATAAGTTCTGGAACACAGTTTAAGGTCTGAAGTTATCTGTTATAGAGCCAACAGTAGCAGAGAATTTAAACTGATAGACTGAATATTCTCAACCTGGAAAACTTCCCTTGTGATCATTAATTCTGTCTGTTAGAAACACAGAAGCTGTTAGTGTCTATCACTATATGAAGTAAAAACAGTATGCTTTCTAAGTTTTGTTTCTAAGTACTACTGTAGAAAAGCAAATAAAAAAAATAAACCTCTTAAAAATGTCCTGACCAGGGAAGCATAACAGATATCGAAGAGAGAATGAAGGATTTATGTCTCAGAAAGGCCATCCAAGCTTATTATTTTTATACAAAACTTGAAATAACATTTACACACAAGAGAAAACAAATGCACGTGTCTCAATAACAAATTCTGAACTATCAGCTCCCCAAACAGCACAGTAAACCAAAGCCCAACAATAATTTTAATCCGTATTTTCTCCTATCAATTCAAGGCACTTTCCTGAGAGAAAACATTCGGCTCAAACAAAAGGGATTTCATTTCTTCAGAATATCTAATGCACTAAAAGTTCAGATTAACTGGCTAGTATTTTGACAGGTCTCCAGTTCCTATCATGGATCCTCCTGCATTTTGTATCTGTCAGATGCACAATCAGATGCTCACACGTGTATCAGGCTCCCTGTAAGTACAAGGGACACTGGCTATAAACATATTTTAAAAGTTATGGATGTGCCTGACATAACTGGTGTGACCTTTCCTAATAGAGGAACTGCTGTATAATCAGTCTCATGCGGGCAAGAAAATACAACATCTTGAATCACTGAATTCTGTCGCATCAGCAGGAATTTGAAAACATGGACCGAATAACTAAACTATACTAACTCCTAAACCTTCAGAGACTAAAAGAGTTTCAGCTAAAACAGACAACTGGAAATTTATAGAGGTGGACAAGTGATTTCCTAGATGTAAACCATACTAACAAAACTAGCCTTTAGTTAAGTGTAGAAAAAACTGCTGAATTGTGTATTCACAAACTGTGTATTCATGACATAACAATCACCTGTATTTCTGCATATTTTGTTTAAAAAATTCTTGCAACCTGGAACTATTAGAGGACTGACTACCATGCAAGCATTGTGAGGAGTATAATTTTAAAAAGGCTAAGAGTTATTCGAGAGAAGCATTTCTGTCTTTGACTTTCAAACATTCTTTATTTTCTTTCACTGATGCAGCTGTCTCTTTGAAAATACCTGAAGTAAAGTGGCATTCATTTTCTAACAAGCCCTATGCTATTAGAAATAGGATACCAGTGAAGCACGACAACAAGATCATATACTCTCTCTCTGAACTGGAAACTAAAATGAAGAATGTTAATTAGATGTTAGAGAAAATTATGCATGTGCTCATTTGTGCTACTGGCCCTTTTGGATGGCAATATTGTTTTCCTAAGACTCAAAAAAGGCAAGTTTAACTTAACTAGCTGAAAGAAAGACACTGTAAAAAATGACTCAAGATACTCATTCATCCCTGTTTAAAATAATAATTTTTTTCTAATATTTCCATTAGTTTGGCTTTTCCACACCCACCCATCCCCTCCTTTCCTTTCAGAGAAGTCCATGCAGATGGGTTCTTTGCAGCACGCTAATACAACAACCAGAGAGAAGAAAGCAGTGGATTAGATGTTCATGTGGCTGCAATGTAAATTTGCTCACAATTTGAGCATATGATTTATCATATAGTCAGATGAACTAATCAGTATTGATGAAGAGGTTCATAACACGCCTCAAAGTCACATTCCTTGCACACATTAAACTGATTCAGAGCTACCCTTCTCCAGTTGTTTTCCTGTTAGTGAGAGGGAAATAAATTTAATCTAAATTTTCGCTCTCATCTGCGCCAACACGTATCACAAGCCACTTTCTATTCATTTCCTGATGAATGGATACTTAATTTGTTTTCAGCCTGCCTTGGAGATCCTCAGTATACATTGGCAGACAAAAAGTAAATGTGCTGAATGACACAAAAAGCACGTTCTATGGAGTACAAAATATTCATAAACTTTTAACCTGGAAAAAAGTAACAGTTAATAATATTTTCCCAGAGAATGAGTATGCAATAGCATACTTACAGTATAAGGCTGTACCTTGCACAGTAAGGCACTAAAATTGAAACCTGTAACCACATATGATCATAATTGGTAAATTAATACCGGTAGAGCTTCTTTTAACCACAAAGCAATTAAAGAATTTTGGTAGCTGAAACAAAATACTTTAAATATTCCCTGCTACTCTTACCGTTTATGTCACCCTGTGTGCATACTTTTGCTAATGTCTTTTTCCCAGATATCAACATCTTAACACTTGGTCTGACTTTGCTGACTGAGCTCTTACTAACACTACAACCAGGGGATGATCTGTCTGTAAGCAGGAATTCTACAACTATCCTGGTCTTTGCACAGTAGTTTATATCTTTTGCTAATAAATAGTTCCCTTGTTCTACATAGTTGTTATGTGTGTAGCAACTTCAATAACACTGTTTTCCCCTCTTGGCTGAGGCAATGCTGCCATGAAAATCTGTTCCTCAGTTCCTCAAGGTGTCTCCTGGACCAACAAATACTCGGCTTATTTAGAGTAGTCAAATAGCTCAAGACCCATGAACTGAACCGGTAAAAGATGACTAATCAAAATCTCATTTTCATAAAATGAATAGTACCTCTCCTGGCATTTGAAGTTCTTGTCAAGATTGCCTTCAATCAAATAAGAAAGTTAAATTGAAGCCAGGAAAAAAGAGCCTGCTAAAGTAGACTGTTATGCTCCTCAGTGGACCAACAAAGATACACGTTAGGACACACTTTAATGTCTGTTTTGGAAGACAGCACTTTCATCAGTACACCTGGAAAAATGTCACTCTTTTGAATGCCTGCAGAAAATAACTCTCCACTTACCCCACCTCCCCAGTAAAATCAGTTTAAAATACTCTCACAGGTAAACCTTAAGCAAATACAAAATAATTCATGACTGACAACTTGCTGACATTCTTCAAAGCAACAGATGCTATTCTACCACCACGGGCAAGGAAAACTAAGTCAAATAAAGATATAGTGCATGAATAGAAATTTCAGCAGGTTTGATTACAGTGAAAAATAAGAAAACCTAAAGCTCCTGAAAAGCTGTTTGAAAGCCACCAGCCTTTGGTAAGAAAAAAACCTAAACTACGTTCCTCAAATGATATTCATAAAATCAAACTTCCCTGCAAAAAACTTTTCCTCTTTAAATATTCAAACTCCCATCTTCAAAAGCCAGTATTTACGAGACTCCTCTTTTAGCAATTTGCTGCACTAATCTAAACTAGCATTGCTCACATTTACATATAAATTAAGCCAACTACATCATCACATTCTTTAAGCAGTTTATTTACTGTGTACTTGGCAAAGCACCTGTTTTATTTTTCCATAAAATAGAATATATCATGTAGAAAAACACACATCTTCTCTGAACACTGAAACTAAATAAACTGAACTGTATGTTCAGTGTGATACAACAGATTCAGAACACAATATTAGAAGAAGTGAAGTAAGAAGACAGTGCAGGAATGACACAATATAGTTTTATTGCTCTTCTATTTAGTGCGACCTGTCAGTCTAACTGTGAGCCTAAGCCACTAAATTCCACACATGAAAGTCAATCTGATCTGTTAGGCAAACAGGCAATTTTTTTAATGGATCACTGTCTCCATTCAAACATAAATCAAACCCAGTGTTGTAAGTAATAGAAGATACAAGAAGAACTTCTTCTGGTAGCAGATCTGTCTCCAAGTCATGACAGCTACAGTAAATGCACCCTTTATTAAAAATATCTTGTCACTGTCAAGGGCTTTCGAGGGTTTATTTTGCGATTCTGATACACGCTTAATAAAGGTATTTACTAAACAGAATACATAAGCAGCTATATTGACAAATCACAGATTAACCTCTCCACTCCTGACCTTTCTTCTTCTACCTAATCTCCTACCTAAGCTGTCTCACTGCTACCTCACCTAGCTGACGTGCCATCAGCTTGACATGGCCAAAATTGACCTCTCTGTCTTCCCACCCGAACACTGCATCACCACCAACCCCCCATCACTCAAGCCTGTAATAAAAATGTCATTTTTGTTTCACCTTTCCCTAGCCTTCCTAATCCAGATCATAAATAAATCTTTCTGCTGCTTCTTCTACGCATTAAAGATAATTTCCTTCTTTTTCCCTGCACAGCTAAATGCTCACTTAAGCTCTTGGTTCTCATTTTGATTCATTTATTCTCAAGCTCCATTACATCGTATCAACCATTCCCTTTCAGCCTATTCTGAATGCAGTTTTTTTGCTTTATCTCCATTTAGGTTTCATCACAATGGATAAAAATTCCAAAAGCATAAAATAGTCTAAAACCCAAAGATCCCTGAATCCATTTAGGATTCTAAATGGATACAGGTCATTTTTGTAAGCATTCATGCAGCTCAAGATGCAGATTATTGTTGGATACATGAACGTCTACAAAAGATTTTCCTCCTGAAAATGGCACATAAGCCCCTAAGAATCTTGAAAATTGGACAATTTTACACACTCACCCGCTCTCATAATCCTTCTGCCACCTTCTTGTGTTCCATGCACCAATTTTTTTGGCATAATTTCCTAATTTTGTCCTTTTCTGCCTCATTTTCTGTCTCAGCTCTTTAAATTCTGCGTCTTCAGCAACCATCTATTTTATATACAGCTTTGCCACTTTGTCCAATAAATGTGTAAAATTCCATTTCACTTCATGCCTTTGGCATAAAACATCCTCTGCATACTTCCTCTTAAATGGTATATCTAACTGTAAGAAGCAGTTCACTAATGCCAACTGTTAAGGTGCTTAATGCTACAATAGCAGTAAAACAAGGAACTATTTATATAAAGTATGTATACGTATACAAACAACATATAGCTGAGGGCACATTGTCATTCTGCTTACGATTTTACATTCTAGTCCAAGTCATTTGTGTGTTGTGCTATAAGAGTTGGAACAATAAATGATCCATCTATGCATATATTAAACACATAACTTTTAATATTATATCCACGAGACTATGTTGAAAATTACCAAACACTTGACACCAGAATTCTAAAGCCAAACATATGTAAGTATAAATAAACAGTCTGTTTTTCCATTCTTTCCTGATTGTTTCTGCCCAGGACTGCCATCTCCCATATATCACAGTATAATTTTGCTGAATTTGCCATTAGAAACCTAAGTTTTTGAGAGTAAATGAACAAAAAAGAATGCTAAGGTAAAGAAAAGTATTCACATTGTTAGCCAGAGCCAATGCATGTGCATCCTGCAGTGTGCCCTGAGGCAGCCCTACATCAACAACAGTGGTTCATAACTGACTCAGAGAACAAAGTGAACTACCTGCTGATGCTGCAACAGCCTGTTCTGACTTCACGTGCTTAATGTCACAGAGAGACATTTACAGACTAGGAGAGACACCCAGACCTGTGCTGTGCTGAAATGGCAAGTGGTGACAGGATGAATGGTCAGTGGGCCATGACCCTCAGCCAGCATTCGTCCGCTTCCTACCCAGGGCAGTAGAAGGGCAAGAGGATTGACCTCCTAGAATGGTGTGGTTTTGAGGCTTAGATAAATAGGAATCTTTGTCCTTGGAGTCCAATTTAACACAAATCACCTATGACATCAGAATTACTACAGCAGTGTCTCCAGTTTGGTGGACTGGCTGGGCTGTTCTGTTCCCTCTGCCCCTAACTAGCACCATCACTAGGTTTGTTCTTCAATGTGTTAAAGTTTCTGTCCCCATAAAAAAAGACCAGGCCCACCTGTTTGCTCTGTTTTAGTGATGTTATCATTCCTGTAGGCACCCAGCCAGCTAGACACTTCCTTTTTATTGGATAAGTTTTTCTCTCAGTCGATGGTTTAACTTCATAAATGCTACAGGGAGCACGGAGGACATAATAAGAGTAGGCAGCCATGACTATGGAAGAGGAAGGGAGGAATTGCCTCTGCTGGCACTTGTGTCAAACTAAATGACTATATGACCATGGCTTTAGACCGTGACCAAATCCCAACTCTAACTTGTCAGATATTAATAACAAATCTCTACCTTCTGGATGGATTTTTAAGGCATACCTATGCAAATGAGCACAGCACAACAAAACCAAACCAAACCCTAGGGAGAAGGTATTTAATGGCCTTCACAGGTAAGCTCTATGCATAAGTAAATTACTCAGGAAGAACTGCAGAGCTCTTTTCTATCCACAACAGGAAGTACATATGCTCTCTTATTTATATTTCATTTAACATTTATAAAAATAAAAGAATGTTTAATTCTAATCAAAGTATCAGAGCCTTTTATTTAGTAAACCCTGATGCTTTCTTTTTATTGTTATTACAATGTTTTTGATAAACACTAAATGTGACATAAAAACTATCATATCTATTTTATAAAAAGAACCTTACCTTAAAGCCTATATAAATGCATCCCATAAAATACTTGGAATTTTTTCCTTGAAAGAGGTACTAAAACTTCCCCCTTTAATTCATTAGCTTTCATTCAACTCTGATTGCTGCTATAAAATGCTATTCCTTTTTTTATGATACCATGATCAGGTCTTTTGGCTTACCATAAAGAAAGAGAACATCAATCATTTGTATTATTCTATCATGATCAGTGCTCAGACGGGAATGCTCAAGTAATTTTATTAAATCATGAATTCCTGCAGCCCACAGCTAAAGAAAAACAAACCACTGAATCCAAAACTCTAGTTATCTGAGAAATATGAATTGCCCTTTTTAATATGTATTATTAAGCCTCCTGTACAAAAAAACTCTAGTACTGAAGCCAAAAATGATTCACATGAGATATGTTTAGGGATGAAGCACTAAGAAAATTCTGGCAGAAGTGTTAATTCAGCACATTTCAATGATGGAATAAAATGGCCAGCACCAGTATCAATCATCTGATATTATCTTTTGTGTAACAGCACATACTCCTCTCCCTTTAAATGTTGGTGGCTGAAACGGCATTTCAGCTGAGTAGAGACCTGAGGATTAAGGTCACAATAATATACAACCAGAACTGCTTTGCCAGGTGTTCTGCTGAGTATATCTTGGCTGCAACTCTCAAGGCTCCACTTCTGCTGAAAGTTGTGATCAAGAGGCCCAGACAGCAAAAGACAATGAAATGACCCCCACTCTAAGAGGCATGTCTTAGTGTCTTATGAAAGAGCACTTGTGACCAACAGATCGACAATGATTACGACCAAGAATGTTTTTCTTACGTCTCATGGCAGAAGGAGGAACCGTGAGCACAAGACACTTTTCCTCATGGGAATGTCTCTACTGACAAATCACTTATAAAGATGATTCCTCCTGCTAGGCTTCATACACTCTTACATCTGTCCAGATGTCTGGAGAAGCTTACTTCACATTTTTCACTTTACATTTCAGTGAATGTAGTTGCCACAAATGCTGCTGGACAACCAGCCCTGCACACAACTTTGTCCTTTGTAATGAAAAGCACTACAAATACTGCCAGTAACAACACCAGCTTATTTCCACTGAGTCCCAAACTTTGATTGCAAGTCTGCGGGAGTAATAGCACGGACTTTTCTGCACATTCTTTGGACGTGCATTTCCATTAAATTTAATTATCTTCCAGCTATCAGAATTAAAATGGAGACCTGCAAGTATGCCTCCATATTCAAAACATGTTATTGAAGAGACAGAAGGGGTTAAAATCAGGGAAAAGGAACATTTTAGGGTCTATCTCTAGGGAATTCAAACCAGTATAATTAAACGTATTTATCCTCTTGCCTGCAAAGAGATACTGTGCTAACAAATTTATGAAAATGCAAGAAATTCCTGAGCAGAGAAAAATGGCCAATTAGTTGCTTGCATATTTAAAAGAAGATGAGGGAAGAAACAATCTAACTTCAACCCCTGGAGACCTACAAAGAATCGCTACATCTAAAAGACCACAATTGCCTGGAGATAATAGCTGGGAAAGAGCCAGTCACATAAGAAGTGGAGAAATACAGCCTAAAGTCATACTACAGAACAATCCCTCTATGAAGCGTTTTCTTATAGGAAAGCCATGGTAGGGTTCAGTTTCTGTGATACCTAGTTCCTGCTACAGGAATATCTGCTACAGCAGCAGTCTTCCCAAATTTTTCATGTGTATTGAGCTGCTTCAATCCCTATTTCCAATGCCATCTGGTTTGGAGTGACTCACATCCACACTGCTTTGGGTAACCTCTACTCCGAGTCGCCTGGTCACACTTACACCACGTGGAATTTGAAGTAAACTCTGCTCCCTCTATCACAGACATTCACCCATCAGCATCTTAAGCACATTTTCATAAAGCACATCTGTAACTGCTCTACAACCACAGGGGCTTTGTCTAAGGATGCTTGTGCCATTCCACACATGGTAGTGATAGGGTATCATGGAGTGAGGATGATCCAGGTGCCCAGAACAAAAGAAGGAGTGATGTCACTAGTACCACAAAGGCAGTAAGGGTAGTTAGGAGTGTACTGAATTCACCTATCAGACCTGTACAGATCGTAATATAAACTACAGTAACAGTGCAACGTTACAAATCCTGTTTGTTTTCCAAAATATATGCCTGAATTAACCTCTAAAATACATTATTCTTGTTCTAGACATTCTAAATTGAAAACGAAACAAGATGTTGAGTTTTAACATGGGTATTTTGGCAATAAAATGAAGATCTACGTGCAACATTTATCTTCTGAGAAGTTTTTAAAATGCTTTTAATGTGATTTTGGGCAAAATTCAAGGCATAAGGTGGGGAGAGGCTGCAGCAAATGACTCTAGGAAAAAGTTTTAAAAGTTTCCAAGAAAAAGCAGACCTGTTTTTTAATTATGGTTTGCACTGACAGTACCAAATTACTAGCAAACTCTGTCAGGAATCAATAATTTTTCCTGCTCATCATATTCATATACTCACCTCTATTCCCCTATTGAAATCATTAATCCTTACTGGGGATTGGGTAATTGTCTGGTGGTAAGGGTAGAAAATTAGAACCTAGATACCAAAATACCTCAAGATATTTTATAACATTCTACAACTAGTCGCAGAGCAAGCAAAACAGCTCTGCAGATGCAACTTAAGAGCTAGTATTGGTAAGAGTTTATCTTGTCCCTTTGCATATTTATATGTTAACTCTCCATAATTCAATGGAAAAAGAAATTAATATCATAAATATAACTAACTGGAAATTATTACTTAATTTTTTGTAATGCTACCTACTGGACATCTGCAGGGAAAATTCCAAGGTACAGCATGCATATCATTGGTCTTGATATTTTTTGTTTACATAGTTACAGAGTTTACTGTGTGTAGGGATTGCCAGGTAGTTAAGAGCTGAGGTAGCTAAGGGCCAAAAGTCCATGCACACAGCTACAGCTATGCCACAATTTAGGGTTGCTGGGGTTGTCCAGCCCAGAGGTTTGTATTTCCTCTTCCAGGGAGCACCATCCACTCCCCTCTGCTGGGCTTTGTGCTGGTATATGCATTTTTGAGCTTAGCACAGGAGGGAAATAAGACTCGAAAAATAGTTATAGAGATCTGGACCCCTCTGCCTCCACAGAAAGACTTGGCTTACCTGCCCCTGTTAGACACATCTCTGCCATGTTTTTCTTGAAGGAGTGTGAGACAGATGGGCTAATTCTCTCCCTCCCTCTGCCCTGCCCCAGTTTATTATGTGGGCATGGCCTGTTTTGGCAGAAAGGGTAGAACCTTGCTAGTATAGTACTAGGCAGTAGAAACAAGCAAACCTTTCCCTCCTGCCAACTGAATTCTGAAAACTTGTCTCAGGATTAAGCCAAGATCTTTAATATCCATGAAATAGAACAAAGTATCAAGAATGTGAACTTTGAAGTTAGTCCTGCCTTGAGCAGGAGGTTGAACTGGTTGCCAAGTACTGAAGTTTGAACTTACTTCATCTTACGTGCATAGGTTCCAGCTACAAAGACACGGAAAACAATCTCCCTTTCCCTCATGGTTGCAGCTCATTAATCCCAATTCTCTGCTTGTCACCTGACCAAAAAGAAGATACTTGGTAGCTTTTAGTTTTCAAGTGTCTTAAGTAAAGAAGATTATCTTCCTCAACAGGCATTCTACACTGTAGCATTAATACATATAATTCTGCTGAAGCCACTTATATAATTTCATATTGCTTTACCTGAGTCTTCCTAAAGTTTTGGTACTGTACATGCAATTGTTACATGACCTCGGTAGATCTATACCCTACTGTATAAATTTCAACATTTTAATGGGGATAGTTGGGGTTTGACATAACAGAGTTAAGTTGAAAGTACACAGCCTGTTGACCCAAGAAACTTGTTAAAATTATTTGAGGAAATTTAGTAATCTTATTTTGGTCTTCCTATTTTGACTTGATTTAAATATGCAGTAAGAAATTACTATTTTAAAGCTAGGATTGTATCTCCCGTACATATGTGGAGTTGTTGCTACTAAGCTCATGGAAAAATTGCTAGGGAGTATAAAGACTGTTTCATATTTGTTCCTGAAAGATTAAGAATACTAATGAGTTGAAAAATGGATGTTTTAAATAGAGGAGAGAGACAGCTTCCACAAAGGGTCTGAGATGCTGTAAAGCAGTAGTCAGAGTAACATAGTCTCATCACTTGTCATGCCTCTGAAAATAACTACTATCAGAAGTTATTTTTACTGTAATATCAGTAGATTTTGCTTTATAGTACTGCATTCTTGCTATATGGTCAATAGGTCACACACACACCTAGGAATGCCTTTGCATCCATTTAGAATAACTGTACATAAAGCTCATTTATCATGCTTTGGTAAAAGGCAGGTCCTCCAGCCTGCTCTTATTTCTCTTTTTAATCACGTTAACAAGAAAACAACCAAAACACCACCACAACAGAAAACACCACAACCTGCAAGGACCGGATACAAATACATATGGAATTTACCGAATGTCCCTCTTTATCAGTCTGCATTTCTGCAGTTATCTGTGCTTTCATTTGCATCTCTCTGTTCCCAACAGTAACTTGGGCACTGGAGAGTTTTCTATTAAGGCGAGCAGCACTGATTGATTGCTCCCCCCACCGCTCCCCGTGCCAAGCCGCTCACAATGGGCTCATTGCCTCCTTCCATCACCTCCTCCTGAATGCCTGAAGCAACCTATCCCTATCTGAGCTTCAGATCAGGTTTTTCAAGGAGCAAAGGACCTAATTAAATCAACTGGAAAAGGAGTTTAATCAATAGCAAGCTATAAACTCACATCTTTGTTTTATCTATAAGTACATAAATTACGAAAGAAAAGTTGAATACAGGAAAAGAGATTGAGAGAAGCACTATCCAATCTACGCTACCCAACGGTTCCATTAAATTAAGCCTCAAACTATTAAAAAGAATAGCCTGAATTTCAATCAGGAAATGCAATATTCATTGTATGCTTTAATTGGGGCAGGTGAAAAACTGTAATTTTTCCCTGTTCTCAGCTTTTCTTATCAGCTTGCAATTTCTGCTCTTTTACAAACCTTTCCTTCAGCTATTCAAGGTACAAAATTCTATTCAATTTCCAGCACATCCTAGACAGTAGTTTTAACCACATATTGCAATCTCTGCCTTTGCCCATTCAGTTTGGAATGCACCATAATAGATACACATTCTACTCAAATACGTCTTCATTATTCACAGTTTTCATGGTAATTTCACTTTTTTTTACTTTTCAAATACTATGTGTGCTGTGTTATCTCCACAGCACATGTGCTTTTTTTGTGCTGTTAAAAGGGGCTTTGGGCTTCCGAATGGCATTAACAGCCAGAAGTACCACTGCTGTTTCCTCTTCGCATGAAGGCTGTCAGGTTTTTTTCTCTGTTCACATTGTTCTTTCCTTTATAAGCATGGGCTCCATCAGTATTTTCGTGACATTGTTTTTGTAGGCTTCTATTCTAGACTGCACAAGGTTGAAGCAGTGAGCATCCATCACACCACCACACTTGCATACAGTGGTCAACACTATGTGCTTGCCCCTCAGATATGTTTGGTCTTCAGCAATTTCTTACAGAGAGCATTTTAAAAAGTACAGAGACTACTTTATACAGAGGGCATAACACAATACTGGATTTTCAGTCCACCCCACTGTGCCTGCTTTGCTTATTTTAATCTATTTGCAGAGCACTAAACAAACATTCTTCTCACACTTGCCTCTTATCTGCATGCTGATACCTTCACATGCAGGACGGGATTCCATATTTCTAAAACATCACACAGCATTTACCTAAAGAAAACTCCCAACTTGCTTTCCATAGACATATATGGAGATTCACTTATTGTAAACAGAATTTCTCTCAAATCCCATGGAAGCAGATACATCTAAATGTAACTTTCATTTTTGTTTAAACCAAATGCCCAGTTGGCATGGAAATGACAGCAAGAATATACCTGAATAGGTAAATATAATATACATATAATAGAATTTTTTTTTTTCTGGTAACGGTTGCCTAAACCAATATGAATAAATCTGATTCCTTCCCCCGCCTCCCCACCCCAGTTTCTTTCAAAACAAGACTTATACAGTCATATGCCATATACTCTGAGTCTAAGACCACAGCAGGTGTTGACTCTGCCCATGAACTGTAACCAAATTTCAGAGGTGGGGGTCTCAGAGACAAACTCCCAAATTTCCATGTGGTGGAAATGGGCACCTGAAGAGACCTTCACTAGTGCTCTCACTGAAGGGCAGCCAGCAGCAGCATCTCTCCTCACCAAACCACCCCCCTGCACAGGCCACACAATTAATTAACACATCTGAGCTCAGGACAACCTACCACTCCCTCATGCTGCCAAAATGCAGGTAGGGAAGGCTGGACTAGGCACCTGTAAACTCTGGAGGGACAAGGCTGCATTCAGAGGCGGAGCTGTCATGCCTAAGCTGAGAAAGGAGAGACAAAAACCTGGAAGAACATGCTTGATTTCCCCACAAAAAGCCTAAATAACATGTTTGCCAAAGAAAAAAAGGTAAGTAATGATCTCAAAGGAACATTATTATGCTGGTGACAGCCACCAATTCACCTTTTCCATCATCCTTAATTCTGCAAGGAGGCTGCAATGAGACACAAATCAAAACCTGTAACCATCTATTACTACAGCAATCAAGCTTTTTACAATAAAAATAAAAATCCTAGATATGCAATGGATGCCAGACATTGGGTTAATAAAATAGATTATTCAAAAAAAGCATTTGCTGCTTAACATTGACTCAGTATTCTTTTCAAGCCATTACTTATCTCCAAAAGACTTAGGAACCCCATTGCTCTATTTGCCCTACAAATCACTGGCTTACATTTAGCCTGCAGTAGTTTTTTCTCCTCTTCCCATATTGCACTGTTCATTTTATTACTGTATATATTAAAAAAAAATATGTGGAGAAACCTAACTTATGTTTTAAGCTTTGATTAATTAATTAAATGTAAAGGACCCTACATCTTCCCACAAAAACTATATTTTATTTACAGTTATAGCCATGCCATTTGGATATATATATATATTTTCAGATAGAGAATGAAGAAGAGGCTTGCCTTTAGTTTCTAAGGGTTTTTTTAACATGAGGAAAAGAATGTGTTCAGAAAACAGTAAAAAAAAGAGTGAATAATTCTGGTGAAAGTTATTTAAAATGTATTTTAAAATCAGCTTTACTTAGTGTTCTCAATGCACAAATATTTCAAAGTCATCACTTTCTTCAACTTTGCATTATGTTGGTGATAATTATTATCTTCAGAATGTTTAACTAATGCTTGTTCCCAAAACACACTCTATATATGAATATATGCATGTATACACAAGGCTGTCGGCATATCAGATGATGATAAACAGTACAAATCCCTTACTAATTTTTTTTTTAGACAAAAACAAGAACGAAGTATAAAATTATATCAGGCTTACATCTGATAAAGAGAAGAAATAATTTAATCTTCACTACATTAATCATCAGACCCATGTAAAAAATTTTTCTCTTCTGCGAAATAAATTTGGAAGTAGCACACTTGAAACACACCCTCTACCCCAACTGGTAGTTATTAAAAATAACTCATGTACTTGTAAACTGCTTCACTTTGCACATAAAGGGTTGAAATTAATTTGTTTGCTGCTTTCTTTCTTTGGCAAGTTTGAAAACTAAAAAGAAACGTCGCACTTGTGATGAAAATGGAGGGGAAAAGGATTAATTAAGAATCATACAGCATGCAGCACCTTGCATTGTTTTCAAGGTACAGTAAACAACAAATCAGTAGTTCCATCAGGTGGCTATATATCAGACTGATCACATCATAAAGAACTGAGTTTGCATCTTGAAAATTTAACCAACAGTAAAGTCAGAGAGCCACTTTAAATAAGCAGTTTTAATGTGGGGTTTTGTTTGTCTGCTTTGTCTCTCACCTTCAGGTGGAAATATCTGAGGAAAAGAGACTTTCTTCTACTTACTGATCATCAGCAATTTTCATTTTGGGTCTTGTTTGCAAGGGAGCCTTGGGTCACTAACAAATTGTAAGAAACTAACTGTTACATACCTACAGTGAGAATCTAGCTTGTATATTCAGTTTGGAAGTTGCAATCTTTTTTAAGGTAAGTAATTCTCTAGTCTTTTGATCCAGAGACAGTAACAAGGAGATCCTTCCAAGCATATATCACTAAAAAAAGTTAACTAAATGTCAAAAGTGTTAAATCCCAGGTGTTTGAGGAGCAGAGATCGTCTAAAATTGTCATTATATTCAGAAAAACATGCTACTTCAAAATAAATACTTCATGATGGTAGCTCAAGAAAATACCACGAGACTACAACTGTTGACATTTATATAAACAATGAAATGTGGTTAATGAAAGGCAGTGGAGATAAATCAAACCCAGTTTATGCTCCCTAATTTCCAAGTTCTGATAATGTGTTGGCTGCGTTTTTTATTTTAATGAAGTTTTTAATTTCTGTTGTTAACCACTGTTAAATGACCAGTTTTCTACCACATCTGGCTTCTAATTACATATAAAGAGCAGCTGCTCAGAAGTGCTCTACCATTTGAGACAGGAGATGTCATTTTTGCTTACAAACACATCAGTTCTATGCATCATTTACGTTTTGTAACAGCCAGAAATTCTTCAAAATTACCTCTCCCTACTCCTAGCACCTGGGTTGGGTTTGTAGTAATCAGATGAGCCTTTATAAGAGCAAAACGAATGTGGATGAAAATTAAACTCCTTCTGGAGTACCAGTATGAACCTCACAAAGCACTGAACACTTACAAGACAAGTCAAAAAGGATGTACAGATGCTTGACAGTGCTAGTAACAAGGCTGGTGGCCTTGTGTCAGTAAGAAATGGATAAAGTACACTAATTTGAAATAAATGTGAAGCCTTCAAGTAAATCTTAACCCATTTAATACCTATGATTGCTGTGGTTTGAGGAATGGAACAGAGACACTCAAGTCCCCACATCCTCTAAGTAAGACACCTAACAAAAATAACATGAGTAGATGACAGTATTTTTTCACTTTTTAGTTTAAAAAAAGAATCCTGTACAAGGAAATTTAATCTTCTACTTCCAAATCAAACATCAGAAAATGGTCCAGAACTGTAACACTGGTGATATGTGTATAATTAGTTCCTTGATTTGCTTTTCCCCATTTGGGTAATACTTGACTTTGATATTTATGCAGACCTTTGTTGGATGGAAAAATGAAAGAAAAATAAATAAATTTATGCTGCCTTCTAGTGTTTTCTCACTTACAGCCCAGAATTATCTTCCTTTTTTGTTGTATTTTTTAAACCTTCCAGAATCAAGTCCAGGGAACTTTACTGCCTTCACATAAGTACTGAAATTTTCTGCCTATTAAAATCTAAGCCTATAAATCCTACTGTAATTGTTCTTCTGTGGTCAACTGATACTATATATAATATAGACACATATCTATTTTACTATTTGAAGCACTGCAAAGTAAAAATACAATAATTTGTTACTATATTCACAGTATTTGTATAAATGTCACACCTATTTGAGTGTGTTGTTCTCAACTTTAATACCCACACTGATGTAACCTAAGAATTTTAGAAGCTAAAGCTTGGAACAGACACCATCACCTCAGGGTTATGAATTCAAAAGAAACATATTAATGCTGCAAATTTTTAATTTTTTAATCTGTAATGTATGAGATTATTACCCTGTATTTGCTCATTAAAAACTTGCAGTAAAACTTATTTACAGAAAGGTCTGTGTTGAGCTGATGCATCTCTGCTATCCCCAATCATTTTCCAAGTAACTGCAACACTGCAAATGGCAGGGATAGGTGGCACCTCTCCTTTTCTCACAGTGGTTTCCAAATATCCTTCAACTTTTTCCCACAGAGCAATATTTTAAGAATGGGAAAGTCCAAGTGTTCTTTTCTTTCAGAATAGTAATATTCCACTTCAGTGTCTGCAAGGGTAAAGCAAATGATTAATATCCCTGTGCAAATTAGGATTGTCTGTAGGATGTCAACATTTAGGTATCTAGAAGCAGAGAAACTAGATTGTGACCATTTTCCCATTTCTTATGGATTATGGAATAGCTGTCAGATGGTAACAACTTACACTATTAAGCTAGTCTGCATTTGAACTGGTGACCTAGGAGTGAAATATTCTCTCTCTCATGATCTTTCATTCTCTCATTAAAAAGGCCCCTGAGTCTTCTGCTTTCCACTGAATAGATCTTACTTTTTCTTTCCTTTTTTTTCCTTTCTTCCCCCCCACCTTTTCTTTTTTTCCCCAGTCAAAATTACATATTTTTTTTTTATTATCCTGTAGGATTGCTCTGACTGGTGCATTTCTTTCAGATACCTGTGACCAGGGACAGAACAATTGTGGGCTAGAGACATAATTACAAAATGGAAAAGTTAAAAGGAAAGAATACATACTTTGTACCACATAGGTGAGATACAGGTTGCAAACTACCTGAAGGCTAAAAGTCAAGAGGAAGACAAGAACATAAAACATAATGTTACATTTTTATGGATGTACACATACACACACTTGCACCAAAGACACCAAGTTTACCAGCACTGAGGCTGAACAAGAAAAAGTAGAGAGAGTTCATCCTGATAGAAAAGCACTAAGCTCAAAGAAACTCTATATCAATGTATCTGCCAAAATGCCACAGTGAATGTACAAATCATCCTAGAAATATCACCCTTTCTTACTTTCTAAGCCCTGTAACTTTATTAACAAGCTGATACCTCTTAAAGACCCAACAAATTCCTGCAGGATTTTACTGAACACACCCTGAGGCAACAGATGTTGTAGAACTATAAAAATCACAGAAAGATACACTAGAATGAAAAACACCAAACCTGCACCATCAAATGACAGAAAACTGTCAAAGTGACTATATATTTATACATGAGAGATGCAGAAAACTTGAAACAACATAAAAGAGGAATAAGCAACAACAGTTTAATCCTAAATGCAATGAAGAGTGAATGGGAGCCAAACATCAAGGAGCAAGAAACATAAAAATAAACTGCCATTAAGAAAGAATAGAAAAGAAATAAAGCATTTAGTAGTCCCAAATCACAGTTATGTTTTCATGCCATCCTCCTTAATGCAGTGGACAAACAGGAAAGTAGAAAGGTGAAAAAGGAAAGAAAATTGCAGCTAGCTATATTTAAAAGACCTGGCATAGCTAATTCCATGGATATGCAAGACTAAATAGAAGCTAGCCTAAAATAGTAATACAATAGTAAGTTAGAAATACTAAAACATACTTTTCTCATTTGTTTTAATTTTTACAAAAGCAACTAAAAGAGTGGCTTCTGGTAATTTTTTACAGTCATATTTTTAAAGAAGTGTAAAAAGAAGTTCACAACCAATATATAACAACTATGTATATAAACATATACTTACATGATTCAGCAAAGCATCTGACCTGAGGCACACAAACCAGGCATGTTTTCCAGTCAACTAGGCAATGAAAATTAAATCTGGACTCTCTTGCACGTGAAGGTGTTACCTTATATTTTAACATTAATTTAAACATGAATTCTAAGTGCTTGGACGTTTCTGCAAGCTAAGGGTTAAATTGGTCTCTCCTCTGTTTGAACTATAACCAAAAAGCATTTTATGAGTGCAATAATGCACTTCAATAAATGGAGCTTACAATGGATACTCACTTTTCTCTGGGGAATGAAGAAAACTTGTATCCTCTTTCTGCCTCACAACACACTGGCAGTCTAAGGTATCCTTTGAAGGCACACAGCCAGTTGTATATTACAGGATGTATTTCACTTATATAGATGCAGGAAGCAGTTAAGTATAACCCCTCACCTAAGGTATAACTATTGTCATCTCTCTTGCTGTTACCTTCCTTACTTGTGCAGAAACTAACCTAGATTATTTCTTAACTCCATCTGAATTCCCATTTCAATTTTGGGAAAAAAATTGTGAGGTGATCGTAGAAAAGGGCCATAAAGTTGCATCCCACATATTTAAATTCTCATATTGATACTACAATAGCAACTCTATTACCATAATAATAGGTATATGAATATAAATAAATGCTTCACTTCATTTGTGTCAGCATTTGCAGAAAATAATATGACAGAGAGCAGGGCTCCAGGGATTCATTTGACATTATTGAACAACCTCTTTGCCTAGGATATGCCTTTAGCTGCCCTGCTGCAGACAGATTACACAAAGGAACATCTACTGTTGGCTTCTGAATGGGAGTCTCAGAGACTGATCTGTGCTGCAGGAAGAATTCACTAATGGAAATGCAAAGAGTGTCACCTGTATAAAACAAACAAACAAAAAAACCCAAAGCAAGAAAACCCTAACAATTTAGCACCCAGACAGATACTTTCTAAAGAATGTTTCTCTGAAAAGATCCTTGTGAAGACTCACTGCATGCACCTCAAGGAGCAATAGCTGAGATTTCCCATCTCAAATTTAGATTAAAATGTTATCATTCCATTTCAAAAACAATGAAATACAAGGGAGGTTTTCAGCTTCAGAGGACGTAAAACTTAACAATAATGAAATGTATACAGATCAGTTTAAAACTTGAAGAAATTTGGGGTATTCTGCTGCAAAAGGTTTTCCAGCACTCTAGTAGGGGAGTATCCTCCACTGTCACAAGGAGTGATGCTTCAGGAAAGAGCTTGTTACCACTTTAAACTGCAGAAGGAAAAGAAGGGGTGTGGGGGGAAAAAAAGCATCTCAGTGGGGCTCCTTTAAGGATAGACTCCTGCTGGCCCTGAGTATATTGGATAGCACCTCATACCATGAGAATAGTCGGGAAGGTCAAAGTCGTTATTCATAGCAGAAGGCTACTAAAGTAAAGATTTAGAAGGTCATTAAAGATCATTTTAACAATAGTCTCTAGTTTATTCAGCAAAATAAGGAGCAGTCTTATTTCCACATGTAATCACTTGGAGACAGGTACAGCCCTGCAGTTCACAAGTTAAAAAAATAACCTTTTTATATTTTTTTTAGTATAATGTGCCTAATTACCTGCTCTCTGCATTTTGTGTTTCATGCACATCAAAACCCCACAAGTTTCCAGTTCTTATACTGTCACACTGGGAGGGGGGGGGGGGGGGAGAGATATTTAAATGCCTACAATACTATCAATTTGTTTAAAATTAACAGGGGAGGAACCATCCCAAAAAACATATGGATCACATGGCACACCTGAGGCCTCCTAGGTAGAACTACAAGACAAAGTCTTGGTGCAAAACATCCCTGAGTGAATGAAGTTAAGGTAGAATCACAGCTCTGAAGGGATCTCTTTTTTGACTTTTTAAAAAGTATAAATGAATTCTTTGTGTCATGTTATTAAAAGTCATACTGTAAGAACTGAATTTTTATACTGTTCCACTGCTGATCTTTAATAGTTTTTTAGATGTGCATCAATTGAGGATGAATTTAGAAAGAAACAAAGAGCCAACTAGAAAGTTACACGGCTGTATAAAAGAGCAACACAGGAAAGCCTTTTGCAAACATATTAGGCCTGACCTTAAATGGGTGGAAATCTACAACGTGCCTTTTTACACCAGCTGAGAATCTGACTTATTGAATTTAAGGTGACATTTCCCCTCAATCTTTTATTTATTTCACATTCATTGCCAGTTTTCTATATATTGCATGAAGCAATGTGAACTAAATCTATTAGCTGATGTATACAAGAGCATGGTGACATTAAAAATAATAAGGATAAAGTTCTGGACTTTCTTTTTCCTCCTTCAGTATGATTTACAATTGTCTTTCAGAACTTGATAATTCTTCTTGGCACTATTCAGGCTACCTTGTTTCAGTAAGCAAAACAACCTGAAAATTAAAGTAGACAGTGCAGAAAGAAAGTTAGAGATTAAGGATAAATTGAAGATGCTCTAAAGTGGTGAAAATAAATTGATTTTTATTGCAGTGAAACCACCTGTAATAGGTTGCTTCAGCAACCTTGTACCATGTGATAGTAGACTGACCTGCCTCACATATTAAAGCACAGGGGGTGAGGTTCACTGTAAGGCCAGTTCTCAGCTGAGGTCTATCCTTTGCAAAGGTGGTAAGAAAATGGTGGGAGGCTTGGGACCCTTTCCTGCAGCAAGGGAATAGTTTGTACTCCCTTGGAAAAGCAAAAGACAAACAGGAAATGAGCTGCATTTAGTTTTTACTTCTATTTCTCAGGAGTATTACAGATACTGCCTTTTATTTGAGGTGAATAGTGAGACAACTATCATATGCAGAGAGATTTCATCTGTGGAATACAGGGGTATGAAAAGAAGATAGTAACAAAGAACAGAGTGCAAGAAAATTAAATAGGGACTGTTGATTTCTAGAATTAACACAGTAAGAATTCTGCAACAGGTACAATCAGTACCCATTTATTCTACAATAAGAAGTTTAACCTGAAATGAGTGGGCAGCACGTGGCTTTGTAGGAGTACAGTGAAAGCTGAAGATGATGAGATACTTGAAATGGAAAGCATTCCTACTAACTAACAAACTGGAGTAAAAGAACCTGTAGGTAATCCTTGCATTATGCCACTGGATATTACTCCATACCGCTAATTTGACAGTGTATTTACGTTTCGGATACACTCAAATCTGCAGAATACTGTATTTTAAATATATCACAGAATGTGGTAGAGGGAAGTAGGAGCTTTTGGCAGCTGTGAAGGAAGCAGTCTGGATACAGCATTTGGGAGGCAGTAACAAATAATACGAAGTAGCTGATTGATCATTGAGAATGCACTCTCATGTCAAGAATCTTGGCTAGTAAGCAAAGCTGATGAGATTATAAAACCAATCTCACTTTGCTATAGCTCTTGGACTTCCAACATCTGTTAGAAACAAATTGACCCTGCTTTCTGATGAAGTTTATCCTCTTACTCTCAAGAGCACTCAAAAATGGTCCTTGAATGTAGGAATATAATGTGCAAGTTCTTGCCTCTTCCGCATCCCAGTTCCAGTCTGTGAGCTCCAGCCTCAAATTCTCAGATTGCTGAGATATTATAAACTTGTCATTCAAACCCAGTCTATACATACCCTCAGTAAACACTTTAATTTCAATAAAACATCATGCTTATTGTAAAAGTACTTTTGTTGAAGCAGATTCCGCTTCCTAAAAGTAATTTAAGTTCACAGCTTTATTTGCCATTCTTGAAAACATACTTTCTCTCTACAAAAGGCAAATGGTAACAACAACAAAACCCAAACCAAACCAAACAACATCCCCCCCCCCCCATGAAATGAAAAACTAAAAAGGCCAAGCAACAAAACCTGAGAAAAACAACTCCAATGCTAATCATTTCCCACATCTTGGAAAAACAATTTCACAGGTATTCTATTTTCAGATAGGACTACATACTCTTAAACTCCATCTTCTACATTTCTTTGAGGACGAGTGGCTTTTAACTAACCTTAATTTAAGTGTCTATAACCACTAAAGAAATACAAGTACCTTCAGGTATGTGATACTTTAAATACCTGTTTTAGGAGGAAGTCACCCTCTGGACACACTCATGGCTCCCCACTGACTATTTGGTCAAGCTGTTAGTGTCTAAGTGCTAGTCTAACCTGAAGATAACTGACTTGGGATGGTAAATTCCTTCCCACTTGTGGACACTTGGCTAACATTTCAGTATGATTAAAAACTGGAAGGAAATAAAACTGTTCCTCTCAACACATCTAGAAGCCACATCTGACACGCAGCCTGCAAGGGAGTCGATCAGAAAACTGTTAAACCAGATGGTTTTCTCCTCAATTCTCTGCATATTGAAGGCTTTGCTCTTTCCCAGTCATTTCCTCATTGTCACTCATCTGTGACTTCACTTTCCATCTGCATTGCCGTATGCTGAGTGATAAGGTCATATCAAAATCCTATCCATAATTTAAAAATAACCCTGTTATATAGCAGCTTAGGCAAACAAGATAAGATTTAACAGCAGTATAAAAAAACCCCACTCTCCTAACTCCCCTTGTAAATAAAAGCATAACCACTCTACAAGTACACGAGTATAAAACTGGTGTTACACACAGATACTGCTTGTGGTCAAGTTCATCATTCTCAAACATCAAGACTCTGGACTGGTTTAGGGTGCTTTTGTCAAATCTGATGAAGAGTGTTTTCTATTGATTATACATTCCTACACGAAGAAATAATGGACTACAAGGTGTTCTTTATAGTAGCCAGTTCTAGACAAAGAAACATGGAAGTGGCTGAAGTAAACTATTTCACAACAAAAGGGTGTTCTTTCTCTCTCTGTCTCATATTAATGCCTCACTCTAGCATTCTAAAATACCCAACAAAATGGTGGTGAAATTTATGTAGATAATAAGACCTCCAGCGTCTCTCAACCTGCTGACTCAATATCCTTCACTCAGGATGCTACTTCTCATGGGTGATGAAGCAAAGAACACCTTAATCTGCACATGTCAAAATAAGTAAAATTCATGTTAGCCCTTGCAAAACAAAACTACTGGTGCAGAAGGTCACTGAACACTTCAGGCCAAACACTGATCTAAGGACCTGATCCTGCAAACTTTTCCTTGACAACACAGAGTTACTGGAGAACATTAAGAATATAGGAAAACAAGTGAGGATAAGCCCTTGCTCAGGGACTTTTGCATGAACAGGAAATATTATCCTGCAAATTTACTGTTGTTCTGGAATTTTGAAATTGGGTTACATATTAAAAACTGTTAGTTATTCCTCTAATAATCTAGGAAGAATTGTGAGTGTGGATATAGTAAATGGAATACCAGTTCAGCAAAGCATTTAACCTTGTGCTCTACAACCATTCCCACTCAGCAAACTCCTTGCCTCAGATGAAAGTTTTAAATCCTCTAGGTAATAAACAGAAAAGGAAAAAGCCACCAGATGCTGAAATTATGAGCTCAGTGGGATAGTTTTGATGCCTATGCAAACTAATGGCAATACTTGAAATAGCACTGGCTCATATAGTCAACCAACAGGTATATAACTGCAAAGTAAGAGCAAAGACACAGCTAAAGTAAAAAATAAATATATATATAAAAATACAAACCAGTTACAATGCTTCAAACCAATTGATTTTCTAGCTTTGTACTTTGCAACTCAGTCAGTGAGGGCAAGGAGGGACAAGAATAGCACAGGTACACAGAGCTGCTTCTCCAGTCTCTAGTGTGACTGCCCAACTTATAGTAGTTCCTGGCTGAGGAGGTTCCTAAGTCTGAGGTCAAACCTGCATCTTTACTCTTATTTTTTGGTATGGTTTTTTCTTTTCCTGAATTTATTTAATCGATGTTTTAATCCATTTTGGCCTTTGCAGTGTTTACATTTGCCAACATGGTCTGCACACCACAAAAAAGCAATTCCTTTGCATTTCATAAATGGGGTGCTCAAACAGAAAAAGCAGATTGCACGAGTCAAAAAAATATTTGGTTATTTTGGTGCTCCTTATAGACAGAAAAACCCTTATTTGTTGATTGCAGCATGGATGGTGCAGGGAGAAGCTGGTACACTGGCACAGGCAGGTCAGGGGGCTGCTCAGTGTGACCACAGGTATTAGGATGCCATTCCTGGCATTTTGTGAAGTTTTGTGTGAGAAGCACAAAACCTCTACATTTGGGTCTTTTCAAATGCTTTGTTCATCTGCTTCTACCACAAATCTAAGTCTATTCCCTTAGCAGGTGGGTCCAAAAGCCAGGATCTATGGTCAGATTTTGTTAATCACCCTCCTGCTGCTCTCAGTGCAAAGGGAAGGCTGAAGCACTTTACACTGATGCTGCCTCAGATCTATAAATGGAAATAGTAAAGCAGGTGTCCCTGCACCACTCTGCCTCCACAGCTGCCAGCTAGGAAGCAGGGAAGCATTGATATTGATTATGATACTTTTGGGTTTCCCATGGGAAATGACTTCTTTTAAAAAATAGTTGGTTTGCATTTGTTATCACAAGCTATAGTCTTCTGGATAGATTAATTGTTACTGAGAAAAACAAGAAAAAAGTAATTTTGCCTTCAATCTCTGTTTCCTCTCACCATCCCTTGTGAGTTACAACCTAAAGTGAGCATAAAATTAGAGAAGAGGAAAAACCCCAAGCTTCTCTGTATTAAATAACATAAGCTTAGCAAAATGGGAAAAAAAAGGCACAGAAATAAAAGAAATTACAACCATAAATGTAAATATAAAATTAAGAAGACACTCTGAAGTCCTTATCTGCAGAGTCCTATAATCACCAACAATCTTAACTACAGCCTGCTCTACAGTGGATGTATTTCCTGGTATTTCTATGTCAGGGTTTTCACTTTCTTGATTTTTATATTCTTTCAAACATCAGGACTGGCTAATATAAAACAAAAATCTTGATGGAGAAGGGGAGGGGGAGAGAGAATCACATGAATAGCACAAGCCAACAGGTTGTGGAGTTTTGCAGTCATAACATTGTTCAAGAAAAGCTTCCATTGATACAATCAGGGCTAGCCCAAATTTAGAAAGAAACAAGCCTGAAAGGAACTCTCAGTGTTAATATTTAAATTGAGTTACTTACACTGAAGTCTTATACTACTATAAAACACATTATTACAGCTAAGTTGCAGTTTAAAGATTTTCAGAAAAGGTGAGCATGGATTTCTGAATGAGCCTTATTTAGCTACATGAACAGCAAGTAAAGAACAACAAGCATGGTTGTGTCTGAAGACTTGATTCATAGAAGTTACTTGCTTTAATTAGAATTCCATCTTGTAATTTCAGCGTAATCAGGTAGAACTCCAATCTGAGATTTTCACTGAATTTTACCTTTGTTCATTTGCAAACTAGCATATTTCTGTGGGACATAGGGCAGATTTCAAAGGCAGTGAAAGGGGGTAGGGTTCTTCTCCTATTTGAGGGATTTTCAGAAGCAGTTGGTCTGAATTTAGTCCCAAAATCCCTTTGTATGCAGATTAACACTCTTTCATTTACATAAGGAAATCTTTTCCTCAAATCTCACAGTTGTCATGCACAGTAGCGACTCCGGGCTATACCTTTGATTACATTATAAATTAATATTTGTCCTTGGTTTCCAATCAATAGGAAAGAGTATTTTGTCAAAAAGCACGCTGTTGGCAACACTTGAGCATATTCATGAGGGCTTAGCAGTGATTACGGTGCTCAGGCACAGGCAGCAGCAGAGCCTCTCTCTCTCCCCCCGGTGCTTTGTGTGCACCTTGCATCCTTCCTGGAGATTTTCCATAGGCTCTAATAGTTCCCAGCAGACCTCCCCACGGCAGACCCCCGCACAGCTGGGAAGCCGACGTTGCTATGGAGCACCACCACCCTCGCTGAACAAAGGTGCAAAACAGGGCATTACAGCTGCCACGCAGCTATGGAAGGCATTAAGTGTCTTTACCGAGCTGTCACTTGCAGCCCTGTGGGAGACAGAGCCAAGTCACGGGTCCAGGAAAATAATATAGTGCATTAGCAATAACTGTGACAGAAAGCTGAAGGGGTTACACAGAATTAGTTATACCACATATGGCTGTACTTGGCAAAGGGTGACTGAGCTAATATTGACTGTTTCAAAGCACACAACTCTGATCTGGCCTTTCAGAAACTTAATGGTATTGCTAGAATGATGATCTGATGAAGAGTTATTGCCTCTATTAAATAAATATATACATATATTAGATATTATATGTATATATAAAATAGACATGTATGCCTATTAATTTATCTGTATGAGAGTTGAACCATACTCTCTTTTGAAACTTAAACATGCCAGCCTTATTCACTGCCTTACAAGTTGCAAATGCACATGCCAATAGCACAGCTCATGCCTTGTAAGAATATGTAAGTAAGCCCAGTAGTGCTTTTCACTATTTTATATTTCTGACACTCACTTCCGTAACTTGAGAAAATTTCCATATAGTCAAATACACTAAATCCAGCAACATAATGATCCATAAAGTGTCCCTGATGCTGTCAACATCTTCAGTTCTTGGAGTCGCTCATAAAATATGCTTATTCATACATGTTTTTAACTGGAGATTTACACAAAACAGGAAACACAGACTTCATTCTTTTCCCTCCAGATTTTTTTCAGAGGAACACTATATCAACAGGCAGGTGTCCATACAAAATCCATCAGTTGTTGCTTGATATAAAAGCCAAGTCCAATCTTGTATTAAAATATAATTTGCAGACTTTGTGCAACTCCTTCCAGTTTAAGGTCTCATTTTCTTTTTACATAAGTTTGAAAGTCTCTCAATAAAATGCTCTACTGGGATGCAAGTTTTTAGACATCATACACATAGACACATGAAATCCTGATCTTCATATGACACTTTGAATTTACTGACTAAACATACATTAGAGTCAGAGAATAAGAAATTTTAGAGTTACAATTACAGCTGTGGTACAGATTACCTTCACTTAACACATTAGATCCAGAGTTGTATCAATTCAGTTGACCTAAACATGCAGCTTCTGATCAAACCAAGACATTGCCCATCTCCTGCACACAACACTGTCCCTACCAATTCACTATTGATTACTATTATAGATCACGATACAGGACACTCTTAACTTATCCATTAAGGGTTTTATTGTATTCTGGCAATATTTAGATGTCTCCTCTAGATCACGGCCATTTTCCAGTGCAACATGTGCTGAGGAAGCGAGAGTTTTTCTCTCTCAAAGATCCCAAACCTTTTCTTTTTTTTAAATGAAAACTTTTTGTTTACTTTCAACGTGGCTGTCATTATTCCAGAGCATTTTTTTTGCTTGTTTTTGAAAATGCAAAGCAGTTCTTTGCTACAAGTTTTAACAAAAATCACGAGTCGAGGGGCTTATTTTAAACCTCAGAAAAGTGGGGAGATTTGCTTTTACAAGAAAATGGAATCTGTTTTGTGATCAGATGGATAATGCTTTGCAGTCTATGGAAACGTAACTCAGTTCCACATTTCTGAGCTATCAAAACATGGAGTTAAATTGTATCTCCACTATGAAAGCAGCAAATTAAATCAAGCTGTTTTAAATCTATGATGAGCTTAATTCAATCTTCGACTGCAAGGACAAGCACAGGTGGAAGTTTTAAAGAAAAAAAGTACTGTTAAGTAAAACAATTCAAGCATATAAATCATGCTTAATCAGTAAAACCTGGCCCAAATGCAAAAAAGTGGCCAGATTCTAAGTTAAAAAAGAACTCCCAAGTTTAAATAAAAATAAAGTAGGGGAAAATCATAAGGTATTCCATACTAAACAGAGGATGAAGAATGCAAGCTCTCCCTTGTCCAAGCACAGGTCCTTTCAATGTCCTTCCTGGAGAGGTGCAGGTGCTTTTTCACACCTACAGCTGCCTGTACATTACAAGATACTTTGATGCACCCTGGCCAAGCTTTTTTCTGCTGTTTAAGTTTTGCTCATTGCCTGACTTCATCATCCACCATAAAAAACCCCTGTTACTGAAAGCATACACATCTAATTCATGGAGTGCTGTGTTCCAAACGAAGTGGAGAGTGACCTTGTCAACTGCTACCTAAAAATCAATTAACTTTGACTTTCAAATATTTAACAGAACAGCATTTCTGGCATACAAATGTTTAAAATATATGTATCAAATACACTTACAGAAAAGGAGAGTTTAGATTGGTATTACCTGTGAAGGTGCTGTTGGTTGATACCATATTAGTTTAGTTTTTCTCCAGGGGAGTAAGACACTACATTGGTGCAGTGAACAGGAATACTATAAGTAATTATTAAATAATTTTTGATATTTCAGTAATTTCTGTACATGCTTTGAAGATGGTATGTATTTGCCTATCAAGAATGAATATTTTACATCTATTTTTAAGGAAATTTTTCATTTCATATGGGTTTGGCATGAAACAAAAAGAACAAACCTTTTAAGAATTTTAAACTAAGACTTCCTAAAAATTTTTAAAAGAAGGAAACAGGAGTTATCCACTTGCAAACTTTTCTCCTAAAGTAACATTCTCTTTCAGTTAACAGAATAGTTTAGGTCCACTACTACTAGGCAAATGTAGATTTTTTTGTTGTATTTTGGGGTTTAATTGCAATATACCCTTATTATTTTCCCAAATAATTCAAAAAAGCAGTGGTTAAAAAAAATGACAGATGCCCATTAGCATAACTGACTGCTTGAAAAATAACATTAATGCCTTATTACTTATAACATATTCACCCAAATGTTTCATTAACTTCGTAATGTAATATTAATGAGAAAGATAACTAAAATTTTCTGGACCCCAGCAAGTGCAAACTGCCAGCTAATCATTAAATCCTAGCTCTCCTTTCACTTAGTTTCATCTGCACAGGTTCCTCACAAATTCCCATTCATAGATCACAAAAGAACAATTTGGGTTACTTCAAGAATTAATTAGACATTTGTATGAAAGCCACTAGAACAACTGCTCCTCCTGCGAGTTCATAAAGCTGTTTAATTTGCTCTTGTATTTTCATTCAGAGAAGCTGGCAACACCACAATAAAACCCAGCATGCAGAGATAGCAAGCCAAATTTCTTACTTAATTGTTCACTTTCATTTACTATGCTCATTTAAAAGAAGCAAGCACTAACACCTTTTAACCTCAGCAGTGACACAGCTGGGGCACTCTTCACACATAATACGGAGTGACTTAGAATAACGCGCCCCTTGTCAATCTGTAAAGAGCATTCAGGTTGAGATTTAAAGTCTGTACTTGCATTAGCAAAAGGATGAAAACCCCTCTATTGTACAGTTTAGCTTTTATTATGTTTATATCTCAGCAGCTAATTGCCTGAAGAAAGGAAAAGAAACACTGAACAGGAAGTACTGAAATGTGTATTAAATGCTGAAGAATAATAAGACAACATAATTACTGATTTCTTTTTTTTGGAACATCTTACCTTCTTCACTGAGGAGTTAAATAGCCATTTGAATGATGCTTTTTTGCCAAAGCTGTCTTTATAAAGCTTCTACTGAGCAGAAGTAATAGACAGACTCCTATATGTGACACAGGACAGATCGGATTTCTGTATTCAGCAGAGGTATTCTGCAAAAAACTTGGCTTAGCCATGGAAATAATGTCACTGAAAAGTCACAGTGTGCCCTGTGGAGAGCTAATCGAGGGTGGAGATGAAGATAATCCTCCTTCTGAACAGCAGCTCTGGCTAACCATAGCTAAATATCTGCTTCATACTACTGCAATATATTCTCCTACTCCCCAGCCGTGGAGATGGAAAACACTGGTGCATCCTTCCACCTTAGACATGAAAGCCCTTTTAAAGATTTTCAAATTCACTCTCTGCAAAGGAAAATGTAGCCACTGTGACTTACAAGCAGCGAAAAACTGGCTGGAGCATACCAGCACTGATGTCCATCTGTCAGCATGGCACCCAGCCCACAGACAAGGTGGAAAGCCAGTTTTGATAGGGTGTAGGTGCCAATTAAATACAAATTTAGAGTGATAGCCTGCAGAAGGCAGAAAATAGCATAGATTCTGCAAAAGAGGCATTTCTGATGGTAAATACTGCCAAATGTTTTATTGTAAGGGATCACTTATGTTTATGATAGCAGGCATTAGGAGTCAGATCCAAATCCCATGAAAGTCAAAGTAGCCTTCCAAACACTGCGGAAAAGTATACATATGTAATACGTGTCAAAGTCTGCTCTAACTTGAATAGCAAGACTATTTAATTCATCAGAACAACGGAGGCCTTAGAGAACGTGCCTTTTTCCAATCAATCTACATGACAGTGAAAACTCTCTGCGCACAGAAAGTACTAATTATGTGTGATTGACAAGGTAAAAAGACTGCAATGCTTACCCTAAAAAAAACCCCCCATAACACAAAATACACAAAAAAAAGCTTGGCTGGCTGTGGCTCTGTCTTCATCCTCCATGGCAAACAGGTTGCAATTAAATCATATTCATTCCAGCTACTTCCCAAATAATTGCTGAAATAAATGTGTTACCAAGATAAACAAAACCTGCAAATTTGCTTCTATTCTTCAGCAAATAGTGTTCAAGGAATAAAAAAAAATGTATTAAGCCATTATTGTTCATTCACAAAAAAAGGCACTCAAATTACTTCATTATTTCCCTCCTCTTTTGTTCCACTACCTACCTTCTAACCTCTGCTACTTCAGCCTTCCAGGACACTTCCCCTCCTACAGAATGTATTTCCCTGAGATAAAGCAAAATAAAAAACAACACAACATAAAACCTGACGATTTCTGTGGACTGCAAGAGGTGAGAAGGGAAGAGTTGCAAAGGCAGGAAATAAATGGGCAGCAGTAGAGGACCAGCTGATATCAAACAGGTGTGAAATCCAAATTAAAAACTATTGGAAACAGCTGAGTGTGGGAAAAACTGAGAGGGAAGAGACTCAGGTTAAAAAAGGAGCAGTTATGGATTGTCAGAGCTACAGACTGCGTTGGTGTACAGAACTTTTGGAGCCAGAGTTGGAAGATAAGCAGATGGAGCATATAACAGGGTTTCTCCTTCCCAGGAACATGGACAACATCACATTAAGCTTTCAGACACAAGGACCCCTCCAAATGCAATCACCTCTTCTTCAGTCTCCCTTTCTCTCCACTAACAACCTCTTACCCAACACCCTGCACCCCCCATCAACGTCCATCACCCTCAGGTGTTTACAAACACTGCCAACTGTACAGATAAGCTATTCTGAAAGTTTGCAAAACATTACTGTGGTTTATGCAGCACACTTTAAATGGAAATATGTTGCACAGGCACAGTTTTACAGTGTGAGAGTTGAACATCTTGGTATTAATACAGTCCTTATCGCTTGTTTCTGTAAGGTATGTCACATAAACAACCCTAGCATTCTGAAGCTTTACTTAAAGCTGTGTCTGAACAGGGAAATAACATCTCATTTCCAATGCCTGTCTTTGTTCCTCTGTCGAAATTACAGCATTTCCAAGTGTCAAATTCAGCTATCTGATTTCTGCTACTACAACATAATATTCTTTTGTTTTTCTTTTCCTTTTTTTTTTAAATAAGGAGGTGGGAGTAGAGTTGTTATTATTCAGAGACAGAAAATAAGTAAAAAGTCCCACAAAATAAAAATAATTTCCCCAATGTCTTCACAGCACATTTGACAAAATTCATTTTCATTAATTGATGTTGGAGAAGTAGTTAGTGTCTATTGTACAAGGAACTGAACTTATAAGGGCATGTAAGTATCTGTCCTTCATTAGAAAAAGACACAAGGAGGATTTTCCAGAATCCCTGGCATCAAGTTCTTGATATAAGTGGTATCTTTAGGTGCAAGCTTGGGATGGGGTGCTTTTTCTATTTGAATCTTCTTGTAGAGAAGCCTTGAAGCATGAATTTCGTATTTGGGGAAATAGCACCATTTAATAGCTCTGCATTTGTTTCCCATTTTCTTCCTCTCCTACAATAACCTTATCATCCTCCTTCCCACTCTGAAAAATGTTAACTGCAGCACACTTTCTGTATCCTGTGCAATATTATCTCATTTACTGAAAATAGTTTGGGGGAGAGGAGCTTCTGAACGGTTTAGGGGAGGAGGAATTGCAATCTGATTGCCAATTCCTGCAAAAGACCTTGGTAAAGTCACTTCCACTGAATTCATCACTTGAACAAGTTATCTCTAACAACAGTACAGAACCTTAGATAATATTCCAGCACAGAACATAAATAATCATGCTCCAAACCACACGAGAACTTCACAAAAGAGAAACAGTAAGAGAATCTGTCAAACACTGGAGCACAAACCAATGATGGGTAACAGAAACAGCAACCAGTTAGTAACAAAGAACTATAAAGATACAATGCAGTCCTTCAGTGTGGCCTAAACAGTGCCTGTCTTCAAATTTGGCAGTGAATTGTAAAAACAACAGACTGTTATTAAAATTGTCTTGCAAGTGGGGCTATCCTTGCATTCCTCATAAGACAGAACAAGCGTGGCTTCATAGATTTGAACTTCCATGACCTAAGAAAGGGGAGAAACTGTGTTTTGATTTAACAGGATCCTAAATCATTAGAACTCATTAAACTATAACAACAGAAAATTTTAGTTGAATCCACAGTGTTAATGTACAGTGTAAGGTACAGAATCTTAATAGAGGATAATTTTCTGCCTTTATCTTGCCTAAATCTGAATAACAAGTTTGAGGAATATACGTGAATTTTAGCATTTCCAGCTACAGACCGTGTCTCCCCCTCACCACCCCAAACAAAATCAAGATGTGAAATTGTGAAAAAGTATTTCCTTATACCAAGAACTCCTAGCACTGTGCATGATATCTCTGGGACAGCAAAAAAGCCCCTCTCCTGCCTTGTGACAGGGTGTGAGCACAAATTTCCTGGTAAAGGCTCACAGAGCCTTCCCTAGAGTTTAAAGAACATCTGCCATGCTTTTCTGTAAGTAGATGAGTTAAGAGGGGAATATTAAATGGTAGCAGATCAGAGTGCCCTAATTTGGCTGCCTTGCAAACAGATAAAAGGTGATCTCTCAAAGAACATCTAAGCACGAAGACGTATTATTATTAACAGTAATTACTTTATTAATTATTATTAATAACAATGAAGGATAATAGTAGCAATATGTTTGCATTTATGTATTAAGGCAATACAGCCTCTTTTGGTCACAAATGAGTAACTAGAATCTCTAAAACCTGATTTGCCCAGAAAATTACATGTACTGAAATGAGCAGCAACCAGAACTTCCTGCCTCAGTGTCTGAATTAAAATAGAGCCTTGTTACCTGAGGGGCTACAATTGGAGACAGACATTACTGAAGCAACAGACAAATCCATGGATTAAGGGACACATTTAATGATCTCTCTGGATGCAAGACTCCTGTTTCACAAGTGGACTTCAGGTAGTCTAAGCCCTACCATAGCCCTAACCCTAAGCTTTATAGACTGAGCTGAATTATTCTCTCACCACCCTCAGTTCTGACTGCCCAGCAGCCTGACAATCCATTGGTGTGACCTGCAGAAGTGTCAGGGAGCTACAAAATGAATACAGTAACACAAGCATAATGACTTGCTTCTGCCTGTATGTCACAAGTAGAAGAAAATCATGCTGGGAATTTGGAAAGAGCTGCTGAGCACCACCAGGGCATTTCTGAATGCCAGCCACGATGGAAAAACCAAATCCCACACAGAAAAAAAATAAACACAGGTTTTCACTGCTTAAATCTCCACGTAAAACATTGGATTTGCTTGGAAAAACATAAAAAGAGTAAAATCTGTCCAAAATCTCAGCCTTATCCCCACTTTTTGTGGTTTCTGCTGCACAGCCACTGTAGTATGAAACAGATATTTTATTTATATAAACCCTCCTTCTTACTGAACTACCACAGAGTCTTTTTTTTCTGCCCATTTTACTATCCCTTAGGAGAAACTGCCTAAGCAAAGAGCATTTCTGACTAAGATGGGGCTGGTGCAGCAGGTTCATGGTTCTTTTGCTCCACTCCCCTGCTCTGGGCAGAAGGCTCTGTACCGACAGTGCACCAAGCTGGGCTGTTTCCCACGTCCTGCCTGCTCCTCTTTAACTCCAGGTCATAAGACACTCTTCTATACAGCTCTAAAACCCAAGTAAGTGTGGGCATGCCTGTGGTCATTGCCCTCATCCTGTGTTGCCAAAGAAAAGAGTTAACTGAGGATCAACCTTTTGAAGGAAAACAGATGTCCTTCAACCTGTAACCTCAGAAACTCACTCCTGGTGTCAGAGATCAGGAAGGAGTAAGTTATTCAGCCGTTTCCTACTTTGTGAGATGTTGCATCATTTTAGAAGCACACAGTGAGTACAGGCAACTGTCAGAGAGAAGGTGCTGGCCTGCCTGAACAAGATCTGAACTGTTTCAGGGAAATTCCCATTGCTCCTTAAGCTATAAAGAGGAAAACATCCTCAGGTTATGCACGGTACTGAAAAGAAAAAAAAAAATACAATTAGAAGGAAAGAAGTTTTACCAACAGGCCACATAATGGATCATTAACCAATACATCCATATTCAGAAGCCCAACAGATTTAGTGAGCCACCATACAGCTCATTAGCACTAGAGATAATAGCCATTGATTAAAAACTGACACATTGATCATTTGTTCTGGTTTTTGATTTGCTTAAAGCTTCCTCCCAATTTCTTACAGTCTCTTACTGCATTTTATCCCCTAGATCATGAAAACTGTAGTTTCAGCTTCATGGACACACATCCTTAGTCCATCTATTTATGGTATTTATGCAGCATGTCCATTGATAGGTTTCTGCCCATATAATTTAGTCATAAAATCTTGCCAGGCCCATGACATGATTTGCTTCAAATTATTAAACCACTTTGTTCATTATTTATTATTGCAATATTGTTTGCCCTGTAACGGCTAAGGTTATGTTAGCATTTCCATTACAAACACAGATACATCAAGGGATTTAAGACTTGACTGTAAAAATCTTGCTCTAGGCTGGGAATCTGCAGACAAGGTTTCAACTGAGAAGAGATTTTTTTTTTAAACACTTTGTGCTAAGAATGAAAACAAAATCCATCTCCTAACAGTTTGGCTGTAGCAGTAAGGAAGAAAATAATTGCCATTTGCTATCAAATCACTTTCACATAGACATTTTCCTAAATTAAGATTTTTATAGTATGCCCTGGGTCATTTTGTTGTATTTCAAAATTATAAGGCAATTTAACTCTGTAAAGCTGGCCGCTATATCTTTGTAATAGTTTCATATTTTATGTATGGAACTCAGAAATTGTACAAAAGCACCATTCCCTGCACATGTAAATGTAACAAATTGCTATTTAAGGACACATAATGGGCATTTCTCCCCCTCAATACCCATACAGAGGGGTTTCAATATAACTTTACAACCAAATTGAAAAATCCAAATTAATATTAACATTTTTCTACACTGAATAATTTATTGCTTCTCCATAAAGTGCTGATCCTATTTTCTATGCCCACCTCAACAGTGTTTATTAGACCAGTGTATATTTTTTAGAAGTGTGGCTATTATTTCTTCTGGGATTGTGTGTAGATATAAACCCCCAACACTGTATGAAATTACAGTTCTTACCAGCATTAGGATTTAAAAGATTACCTTTACAAAGAAAGACTTCAATTTTGACAGTGCATTTGCTAATAATTCAGATGCACAGAGCATCCTATTCTGATGGATTAGAGAGACAGACAATTCACCTTCAAAGAAGGTGGAAGTAATCTTTGCTTGAGGCACAGCAAATTCCAAGTTCACTTTTTCTGCTAATGCATAAGCAGATATATGATAAGGATTAATAATAAGCCTATATGGATTCCTGTCCTAGGTTGTTTCAGAAATCATAAGCAGAATTTCTCCATCTGCTTGTTTATACAGGTGTATTATCCATAGTAGCTCATGGGTTACCTAAATTTAGTATTTTGGTATGTCAAATGTTTTCAGTTGTAAAGATTTAATTGACCTATCCCTGACACAGGAAGCTGGAAATTTAACTAATCATTTGTTTTGGACTTCCAAGTACTGCTACTTTATAATCAAAAGGATTCTGTATTGCACCTGATTGCAGTTTGTGGTGTGAATTTGAGATTGAAATGGAGAAAGAAGACGAGGTTCAGTCTCACATTTGGTCACACTTCAGTGTTGAATTTAATTCCTATAACAGGGATATGATGTCACCAGAGGACCACTATTTTTAATAATGGAAAAATTACAGCAAAATTGTAAGGAAAATTTTTGAAACCCATCTTTAAAAAAATATATGCCTGATAGATATACTGTTCCAGAGATATCTAGAACATCACAACACTTTCATCTGGCAACAGCAAAAAGAAGCATGAAGATTCTATATATTTAATAAAATAACCATTTGAGTCACATCAGAGAACTCATTTCTCTCAAGCTTAAATCTGTATATCAAACTATGATATATTATTTACATTATCATCTAGATTCAATTATATTTGCATGTTAATAGATTCAGCTACACTTCTGAATAGACTGTTTTTAGAGTTAGGTATTGATACTTTGCAGTCACTGCAGACACATTTGTGAACTTATCCTTTCTTTGTTCTCTGTGGTACCTTTATCAACACTGGTACTTTCAATTAAAATGTTAAGATCACATGGTCTATTCAGAAGAGGAGACTGAGGGGAGACCTCACTGAAGTTACAACTTCCTTGGGAGGGGAAGAGGAGGGGCAGGCACTGATCTCTCCTCTGTGGTGACCAGTGACAAGACCCGAGGGAATGGCCTGAAGTTGTGTTGGGGAGGTTTAGGTTGGATATTAGAAAAAAGTCCTTCCCCCAGAGGGTGGTTGGGCACTGAACAGGCTCCCCAGGGCAGTGGTCACAGCACCAAGTCTGACAGAGCTCAAGTAGAATTTGGACAATACTCTCATGCACGTGGTGTGACTCTTGGTGCTGGTCCCATGCAGGGCCAGGAGTTGGACTCGATAATTCTCGTAGGTCCCTTCCAGCCCAACATAATCTGTAATTCTGTGACTCTGACCTTCCTTTAGCCTTCACAGCCACATACAAAAAAAGCAGTGAGTAAGACTATGAAATGATACAGTATAGCCCTCTGATCAAACCCTGCATCATAGAATCACAGACTAGCTTGGATTGGAAGGGACCTTAAAGCTCACCCAGTGCCAACCCCTCTGCCATGGGCAGGGACACCTTCCACTAGATCAGGTTTCTCAGAGCCCCATCCAACCTGGCCTTGAACACTTCCAGGGACTGGGCTTCCACAGCTTCTCTGGGCAACCTGTTCCAGTGCCTCACCACCCTCACAGCAAAGAATTTCTGCCTGTATTTCTTCCTAACAAACTATGCAGTTCAGTTGAAGACACTTACCTATGAGTTTGCCTCATGGTCCAGCAGAATGGATGTGATGTCAGTCTATGAACAGAGGGCAGTGACCCAGGCAAGGCTGGATAAAAACGTGCTAAAAGCTTGGTTATGACTGGGGGCATTAAGCATGTATCCTCAAACAACATCAAATTGATTTGCAGGTCACCTTTATGTAACCAATATGCTCTAATGCTGTCCTCCTACCTTTCCTAGTTGACTTCCTCTTCCGAACACTCCCACTGAGTGGGGAGAGGCAGCAAACATCAAAGAGACATCAGCACTTCAATCATGGAACTCCACCAAAGACAGTGAATGTCACCTTACTTTAGGTGAGAAACATATTCTTACTCTACAGAAAAGACCTACAGTTTTCCAGACCTTCCACTTTTACTTTTTATTGTCTTCCCCCCCTCATTATTTTTAATTAGTTTAAATATTCTACCACTCAAAAGCTGTTAGAGGAGTGTACAGTGATTTGCAAGAGCAGCACAGTTCACAGATATGGTTAAAAAAGAATCCATCACAGGTGGTTAAACCAAAGGAAATACAATAATAAAAGATTCTTTCATGCTTGCCCTGGTCTCTGCCCCTGCTCTGCTGTATTTCAGAGTCAGAACCACACTGCCTGCACTAAGCTGCTTCATATGGACAGGGCTCTTCCCTCCAGAGAAAGGAAGGGTTAACTGGTGCTCATGGCACTTGTTTGCAGCTCTAGACACTGTCACACCTGTGACTTCCCTGTACTATCTTATGCAAGTCAATTCAGTTCCTTTGGAAAAATCAGTCTGTGGATATATACCTGGTGGAAAAAAAAGTAAGTCCAAGATTGATTTTGACTTTCAAGGGGGATCATTAAAGGCAGGACCAGTAATCAGGTGCTTTAAAAGCTCTCATTTAGGCATCTTCAAGTAACTGAACATTTGAAATTTGAAAATGCATCAATAACTATTTCTGTTTCAACCACACTTCCTGCCAAACAGCAAAGGTGACAGATACACTACAGTAGCTATTGATTTGGTGAATTTAGTTTCTACTCTTTCTCTGGGCTTATCCCCTTTGACTGATTTTGAGAAAGACATTTCCACTATTTTTCTTATCAACAGGTTACTATGTGATTAAAGCAATGGTTATTGATTGAAAGCCACGACAGCCTGTACATCCCAGTATATTTTCACTGAGAAGCCTTAAATTACTTTGTGAATGTCTTTCAATCTGGAAATCCAAAATTAATGTCTGAAATAATTGGGTAGATTTAAAAATAAGATTATGAAAAGTTTGTTGCCAGCAACAGAAATCCAGTGCCTACCAAGCTCTTTTCATATTTTTTGTTTCCTTGTTTTGTTTCCTTCAATGTGTTGTCCATGTCTGTTAGCTAAGCTATGAAAGAACTGCCTGGAGACTTTGGGACTAAAATGCAAACTTGTTTTGTGAGGCAGCATCTATTACTCTGTCAGAAGGAACTATCACGGGACCTCCTTCATGCCTCTCAGCACAGCCATGAGATTAAAGTTTTCCCTATAACACCCAGGGGGAACACTCCAGAAAGCAGTTTAAAATTTAAACAGATAATTCAAAAGGAAGCCTCGGTGCAATGGCAGGGTCCACTCATATGCTGAAGGGGGAGTGAGTTAACCAGGGGCTAGAAAACTCCCCCTCTGGACTACAGTCCTTCCCCACAGGACCTTCTGTGCTGTTCTGGAGATACAGGGATGTGTTTCAGGGAAGACCCTAATTGATCCCAGAGCTGGGTGGCCTCTTGGCCCAGAGGAGATAAGAACTGGATTAACAGAAAGAGACATAGACAGGCAGAGCATTAAAAAACATTAGGTTTTAAGAATGACCAAGGTTGGGATTGCTTACTGATATTGATTACCTGTAAAGCTGTAAAAAGAATTCCCCACTTTTAAAAATACTTTAGAAAGGCACTTCTTTCAGAAGTTTAATTATCTTCATAGCTTGGAACACAGTAACCTGAGAAATGGTGGTGGTTGACACAGGATGGGCAGGTAAGTGGGAACTCTTCAGCTTGTACTGCCACTGACATTTGTCTCTCATCCAGCCACAGCTTGGATGGTAACTCCTGATACCACATAAACACTAATCCAATCAAGTACAAGAACAGCCTTTTGGATAGTTTAAAAGTAAACTACAAATTAACAACTAGCATTATTTTTCCTTACCATATCTTGCCAGTCCTGCACAGATCCAAACTAGAAATGGTCTAATTCACACAAATTTCATCAGCTTACCTACAATCATATAGTTAAACCAATACAAGACTCTAGTTGATACTCTTAATTTCATTCCAATGGAGGTCATATTGATTTACCTTGTATTGGTAAATTAGCTATAACTATTCAAAACCTGACACTTTGGTTGTTCACCTAAACTGGTATTGAAATCTAGTTTAGGTCAATTGGTAAAAATTATCTTTTTAGATAAACCACATTCCTGATTTGTAACAAAAGGAACTGCTATATTCATACCAGCATCAGATCTTTTCTTGAAACCCATTTGTCTGCCCTTCACTCCCTTTCTATATTTTCATTTCTTATACAGTACTGCTTTATGTATTCCTCCCTAAGGCACAAAAACATATCATATGTCATGTGTGAACTTGTAAACTCTTTTGAGATACAAAGATAGTAAATTCTGAACAGTATCATTTCTGATGTCTGAATAACTCTACTGAACAAACCATCTATCAAATACACAAGGAAACGTCCTCCACAAGAATTACAGCAAGAAATAAGTGTAAAACTTGCCTTATTTACCTAATAATCAGATCTTATAACAAATATACCTATATACCACATGTAAATTGTTTTCATATTTAATATAGTGTCATAGTCATCATAGTATACAGATAATCATGAGGCAACACTTACAGAGGGATGCACTACTGCACCAGCAGCTGCACCACAGAAATCAAACCCCACAGGATTATAGAAAACAAGCCTAAATCTCTCTTCTTTTGGGCTCCTGCCACCAAGAGCTAAACCTGCAGCTTGAACAGCAGCTGCACACAGAGCTACCTGCACCATTGATATTCCTCAACACCCCCTGCCATGGGCAGGGACACCTTCCACGAGACCCAGTTGCTCAAAGCCCCATCCAGCTTGGCCTTGAACACTGTCAGGGATGGGACATCCACAACTTCCCTGGGGAACCTGTTTCAGTGCCTCATCACCCTGACAGTAAAAAATTTCTTCCTACTACCCAATCTGAACCTACCCTCTTTCAGTTTAAAGCCATTCTTCCTTATTCTATCACTTGTAAAAAGTCTCTCTTCGGTTTTGTTGTAGGCTCCCTTCAGGTGCTGTAAGGTCTCCCCAAAACCTTCTCCTCTCTAGGCTGAAGATCCCCAGCTCTGCCTTCATAGTAGGGGGTGCTCCAGCCCTCTGGTCATCTTCATAGCCCTATTCTGGAATCACTCCAACAGGCCTTATACTGGGGGCCCCAGGGCAGGACACACCTCCAGGTGGGGTCTCACAAGAGCAGATTGGATTACTTTGATGCAGAGAGAAAAGAATATTCAAACTACTCATAGGGAATGACAGACAACACCTAAAAAGTGGTTGAAGACCTTAAAAATAATCTATTTTTAAATCCTAATGGGTTGGACTAACATAGCACAAACTTAAAAAAAAAGAAGCATCTTTGCAAGAGGTTTATTGCATTTTATAGCACTAAGGATGTCATGTACAGCCATCATTTTGGTTGGTAAATCAGCACACCAGTGATTTCCATTACTTTCATTACTATATGTGAAAGTTGGATAGTAGTGTCTTTACAGATCATTGCTTTCTAGATGTTTACTCAACTAATTATAATCATCCTTTAAGGAGATGCAATCCATCATTTTAATAGGTAAGAATCTCATTTTTCTCCTGCACTGCAAACAAGTTCGATGAAACATTAAGTTTCAATTTCACACAGAGATCTTTATTTTAAAATAAATGTAATGATGGCAGAAGCACTTGCCTATAAATATTTATGAGCTGTCAACCGCAGAGATTTCTGTGATTAACTGCGCGCGGCGACTACTTTGCCCCTCATGCTTTGGTAGGCTTGACCACCTTGTGGACTTGGCTGGGGGACTTCAGTCCCTGACAGCAAGGTTTCCAGAAGACTTCAAAGCAGCTCTTTCTCCTCAATTGCTCAGATGAGGTGTCATGAACTGCCCTGCCAAGGAGGGAGTGCGGGCTGGACCCCTGGGAGGACAGAAAGGGCTGTGGAGGAGCTCCATCCATGGCTGAACCAGGGAGAGGAACTATGTTTGCTTCAGGGCTTGGTTGTTTATGCTCTCTTTTTCTCCTCAATACCCAAACTGCTCATTAGAAGTTTGTGTTAACTGGTAACAAATTAAGTAAAATATCCCTGGGCTAAGAGTGTTTTGCCTCACCAATGTGTTAAATACTTTTATAGCTAGTTTGGAGTTAAGTGCTGAAGGAGGGAATGTGTCACAGAAGACTCTTCTTATCTAGAATTCAGCTCGTTATTGTTGGACCTGTTCACGCCCTATAACCTAAAAAGATGAGTGAATTACAAGCTGAGAATTGATACCTTTCCTGCATATTTTGCACCATAGTAACTGCACACATTGACATCAAACGCACCAGTCAGCCCTCCTCCCTCAGCTCATCTCCCAGGGAAGGGATTTTGGAATGCACCCTCAAAGGAGGATTAAAAGTGATAAAAGTGATAACATAAGAATATTTAAAAAGGAAAATGGCTAAAAGAAAAAGAAAAAACTAATTCTAGAAGTCTTTAATTTTGTTGTCCTTCTGTTTAGCTATTTTTTCAGTGCTCAATTAAAATCTGGGTTCTGTTGAACACGGCGATTTTACAAGTAGGAATTCAAAAGTATTTCCATTATGTTTACTCACATAAATTAACAAGAAATGCTTTTCAGTTCTAAGCAGTTCTGTCGAGTTGGTCAAAGTCATATTTAATGCAATTGACGTTAAATTAAAGACAAAAATACCCTCACCATCTTCACTAAACAGAAAAAATGTTCAAGGAATCACATGGTTCCAAAGCATCAAAGCCAAAAAGCTCCCTATAATGAATGTATGATACCTTTTCAAATAACTTCAGGTGAGATAAAATAGGTCATAATTTCTCGTCAGCATGTCCTTCACTAAGGCCATTTGAACTTTCAAGGAACTTACTGTAGCATAAAAATTAGTCAAAGAATTATAATTCTTATGAAATAAGAAAGGACAAAGAACTAACATGTTAACCTCACCTTTAATATTTCATTAAATCACAGAGAATCACAAAATACAACACTGGTAATCCCCAAATCACATTGAAAGTTGACTACCCTGAAAATATTTCATGTTCTAACTACACATTATACAGTTCTCAGATCTCAGTAGCCCTACTGAGATCAACAGGATAACTTGTGCTGTCAAGTCAGGGTCTTGCACAATTTTTGCCAAAAAGCAGAAATAAGAAGTTAGGGCCAAATGAGAAATGAAAACCAAGTGTGGTTAATCCATGAAAAGACTTCAGGTATGTCTTCAAAAATCAGATTCCTGAAACACCTGCACAACTAAATCTTGACATCTCTAGTCCACCAACACCTGGGTTTTGACGGTAAAATCCTTGAGGTACCTAAATGTTAGTGTTTGACAACACTCAGCAGCACCAAATCTTGGCAGTTTACTACCTATCCCACCTGTAGTAACTTGGGACTCACAGAGGAGATTTTTCCAGCACACAGGTTATCCAAGGTGCTCATCCCAAGGAGGTCACCTGAAAGCAAGTTTACAGGCCAGGTAAAAAAAAGTTGCTACTATCTTTTGTTGAGGTTCTAGCAGAGGCAGGGGCAGTGGTGCTTGTGGTTTTGCAGGTGATAGCTCCTTGTCAGGGATAGGCAGGACTATAGAAATAGGTCCCCTTTTTTCCTTTTTGAAAGAATTATCACATCTCTGGATGTGGGCAACACTGTGGCTGAGATCACAGCCAAAAGCCACCAGGGAAGTCAGGTACACCACCTTCCAGCTTGCCCGTGGCAACTGCTGTGCTGCCAGAGCTGCAGGGATAACAGAGCCCAAACCATGCCTCTGAAAGCTCGATGGCACACCTCAGCTAGTTCATCTTTCCATACAGTGTAACACTCCCACTTCCCAAAAATCAGTGCAGACACATGGTCTAGCAACAGTGCTGCTGAAAAGTTTCAGACATGAATTATTAGAATGAAGAAATCCTGGCAGGTTTCTTGTTTTGTGTTATTCTGGCAATTATCCATGCTCATAGCAACTGAGATCAATGGAAATATCTCCAAAGTTCCAAATGTTATGGAGGTTTCAATCAACCTCTTGAAAGAAAGGGAGGATTTGATAGGCTTGTGATTCTCTTTCATGTAGAAAACAGCAAAAAAAGAACCACATGAAGTTTGCTGTGTGTGCAAGATTAATATGAATGATAAAATAAGACATGCTCCCTCACAAGCTTTTAATATTAAACTAGAAGAGTAAGCACAGTGTGTTTAAAGCATTTGTTTAAATGTCAATATCCTGTCTGCTTCAGCAGCAATGCAGGTTTTTGTGTCACTTCTCCTGCCCACTATCGATTAAACAATCATGATTGCTAATGAGGAAGAAAAAGGCACTATTTTTAATTCCACACTGATTTTTAACTCCATTATTTTAAATGTTAAATTACCTTTGTTGTTTTAAAAATCCATATGTTCTTTACTGTATACTCTGAAAATTATAGGCATGTACATTACACCATTTCTCAATAATTCACGTTGATGTCCAAGGATTACTTTTCCCTCCCTTCAGAATTCAATTAGCCTGAATCAATTGCCCTACCACAAACTGTCAGTGAAGCAGAACATATAATCACTATGAATGAAGTTTTCAGAAAAGGCAAAGTCTAAATATTTATGTGTGGTCTGTTCACCTTCACCTAAGCAGGGATAAGGAAAGAGCATGTAACTGAAACCCATAGATCTGTGTGCTGGAGGCACTGGAAAATGTCAGTACACAGTGTTCTTACTCTATATTTCTGTGGAAGAGTTGCATTCATCGTTTAATACACATAATAAAGTCATTTAACCATTTTGTCTTGTGACAGAAGTATGGTACATGAAAAGGTGACACCAAACTGATGTCCAGGACTATGGAAGGACAGCAACTTCTTAGTATTCAAGCATTACATGTATACCCCACTGGTGTCTGATTTCTAACCTTATTCTAATTCCATTCTGGAATATTTCTAACCCTAACCCTAATCTGAATATTAGCAAAAACATCCAAGCTATGACTCCTGTAGGTAATTAATTTAGCAAGGCAATGTTTTCTCGATATAAATAACCAAAGTGGGCATGTAAGTCCTAAAACATTTCCCTTTACTTTAAATTTGGGAGTTGGGCTTAATGGGGTTTATTATGTTGGCAAATAAGCAAGCAATTTCCAAGTAAATATAACTATTACAAAGGATTTTATTGGGATGGCAGTATTTCTCAGAATTTAGTAGGATCTTACTACTTGATTCTTTCCTCCCTTTTGGGAACTCACTTCCCAGTGATTCAAGAGACTTTTAGATGGAATGTATCAAGCAGTTTATTTTCTCATGTCAGGAGGACGATCCCTTAAGGGTTTATTTCAAGTACTGGTGTTAGTACATCCATACTCAGGTCTCAGATGCCTTAAAAAGGCTTTGTAGTACATGAAAATCATATTTTATAGTAAGAATTGCATGGACCCTCAATGAAGTCAGCCAGACAGCTATTGTTTGCTGCAGAGCCAACATGCTTTGGCCTGTAGAGGATAAATAAATGCAGTTAAGCTTTTCTTCCAAGCTTCTGACAGAAGTTTCAGAAAAGAAGTTGGAGGAAGAACAGCTACAAGTTGGAATTATCTGACTTATTACCAGAAGCTTCAGTCTCTATCCACTAATATAATTCATAAAATATTAGAGACACAATAAGTAAGACATACTTATCTCAAGCTGTACTAACACGTTCAGTGAGAAAAAAATGAAGATTCCCTCCAACCATAACCAATTATCTTAAGAGCTGTGATGGTAGAATTAGTCATTCAAAGGTGGCACCTTCTATGGAGTAAAGTCCACACAGAGGAATTAAATGCTTATTCCAAAACTAGATCTAGTTTCCGATGTTTCTTTTGGTCAAAATCTGCTTCAAGATATAGGCATTAAATACATGCAGGGGTGGAGTACAAGACAGGTTTTAACGGTTTGTGATGGGTTTTACAGCACTCCATTTAATTGTATTTGCTCTCACCCTTATTTCCTAGCGTCTTGAATTCTATAAAGTTCTTAAAGGTGAGCTTCAGGTGTGTCCAGGAGCACCACATCTGCAGGGTGCTCCTCTTAGCAGGGATGTAGGTCAGCCAGCACGGCGGGGAAGAGCTACTGTAAAAAAGAGTAAGATATTGCTACTAGTGCAGAGAAACCAATACCACCATGGGGCTGTATCAAAAAGCTTTCTGGTGAGGCAAGTGGGACAAGAAGAAGCTATGCCAGAGTTTCTCAGCTTCTTATCAGGATGCTTGTCTCCCAGTCTGTCCTGACACGGGGGGTTGGCTCCTGGCATCCTCTGCTAGACTACTTCCCATCTGTATCTTTTATTGATCTGTTCTCCAACCTGTTCTCCTCTGCTCTTCGTGCCACAGATGAGTATTCATGTTGTATTCAACCATTCCCTGAATCGCCTTGGTACCCCCGCAGGGTATTTGCTGAAGACCATAGCTCCCAAAATGATTTCATATACATATGTGGAATTCCACTTGAAGCTGGGACTGGAAGCACTTCATATTATGAAAATGTGCCTCTTTAAGCAAAAATCTCAACACAATATAGTGAAAGAAAATGCAGTGTCATGACCACCAAAGGAAAAGCTGGAAGATCATTCATGGAGAGGCACACCACTCCTTTCTCCAGTTTTGCTGCTCTTCCTTGAAAAATACCTTCAGTCATTGGCAAAGACGCTTCTCCATTACCACTTCCAGAGCTTTGACAGAGGATAGGCAAATCAAAGACCCATAAACATCCAGTCAGACTGATTACATTTCACTGAGGGCCAGATCTTTTAAAAAACTCTGTATTTATGCCATGCACATAAAAGATGAATTAAAACCAGAACATTTTAAAGCACTTAACATAACTACCATAAATTGTTACCAGGAATGCAGAAGCTTTTAGGTTTTCACCTAGTGGAGCTTGGTCAACTGTCTCATCTGTCATAACACGTGCTTTGTTAAATTTCCTACAGTTATAGCTTTGAAAAAGAAATAATTTATGAAAACCATTTACTCAGAATTGCTCAACAGTACAAAAAGTCTTTACTACAGTTTCATGACTTATTCTAAAAATTTTAATGCTTCAAGGCAAATCCATTGTTCTAAAGCTGCTTGAGAGGGTTAGTTTGGCTTATCTATAAAACTCTGCACCATATTCCACACAGAGATAGATACTTTCACATCATATTTGTGATGAACTGTCTGTGCTCTGTACTTGATTGAGTTACCTGTTACTCATACTGATAATGCATTTTACGACATCATTCCATTTGGTAATTATTTAATGTTGCCCACTAAATCACTTTCAATTACTTGTGCTATGGCATCTGTGATATAACACAGCTTAAAAATACATTACCACATTTCTAGATTCTTATCTAGAAAACTTTAACCTATTATCAAGAATATCAGCTATTATTAAAACTTACAGAAGCTGATGGAGCTGAGTATTTGATACTGCATTCAGATAAATAAGTAATAGATAGAAAAAGACATAGGATGAAAACAATATTATTCATGTCCTAATGATTCCACACAGATAACCCTTCACATAATGTAAGTTCCACTACATGGAAGATCTTCATCAGCAGATCATGCCCAGTGAGGGACTGCTATTTGTGCAGAAACTTTGAACACAGTATTTGTGCATCACCTTATCTATAAATGAAAAAGGAAAAGGCAGGGGTAGGGTGGGGAACTGCAAGCCCAGCACAAAATTTAAAATGTAGCTATCCAAATACAGGGTAAGGTACCAGATGTGCTATCTTACCCATCCAGCTTGATCCAGCTCAAAGCACTAACAGTAGAAGTGCCAAAAGGAAGTGTTAGGCACGCTAGAGATCAAGGATAAACTCTCAGAATTTAAGCTTAAGAGATTTCAGGGGATCTAAAGTTACCTGAAACTCAAACTCTAAATATATGAAGATGTTGGGGTATTTCCACAAGCTCCAAATCTGCACACAAGAGCCCAACTTTGCATTCACAATGAGCCACTGTGGAGGTATGAGATGCTACTACAAATTCTAAACTTATATTTTTTTCCTCAAGTGACTTTTTAAAGATGGGTGATTCTGGCTCTTCTGTCTTTTGTTCTGCTGACTAAACCTGTTGTAGGAGGCATGACATGTAGACAACAGCACCAATGAAAATCTGGGACAGGTCAGTACTGAACAGTGATTAGAATCTGCTCACGTGTTTTTAAAAACAATTTAATCTGAGGAAGAGATACACATTGGCAACTATGCCAATTGTTAATTGGTGAAGAGAAGGGATAGAACAGAGGAATCCTAACAAACTCCCCATTCTTGCTACATATTATTAAATAAATATGTAAAGCTGATCTATCAACAGTGGATGCAAGCTAAAGTTGGTCTTTAGGAGTGCTGTCTGGTGTCTTAAGTGCATTAAAATGTCATTATCCATACTCACCAAAGTACCTTTCTCACTTTCTTTCTTTAAACCTTTTTGTAAGCTATAATTACAATTAAGCAGAGACATGTTTATTGTCACAAAATGTATGCCAACAGCTCACACTAATGCAATCCAAACATTACTATGAAACATTTTTCCAATTACTGCACAGACTCCCTATAGTGTTTCAAGCTGCTTTATGACATTTTAAACTCCATATATAATAAAGTCCTTTAGAAAGCTGCAAAATCTTTCTATTTCTTTCCTATGACCCGAGAAAACCTAAATCTATTAAAAGCACATTTTCATAGCAGCAGGATAAAAATGCTTTTACTACATTTATCTTCAAAATTGGTGGTGTTAAATAGTGCCAGGGGATAAATAACCATAAAATATAACATTAGTGTATGGGGTACCGCTCTAACTAGGCATGAGGGGATGTCTTTCTACCCTTTCATTTCTTCTTTCTATTTGTCCCATTAGAGCTGTGCAATCATTCATCAGTCACTGTGGCAAGCAGTGCTGTTCCGTCCTGACTGCTGCCTAAAACAAGACCTAAGAAATAAAGCCACAGAGAGAAAATACCCTTCACAGCAGTCCAGAGATGTCCACACTTCTATTCATGACTGATTTTCTGCCAAAACACTTTTGCTATTTATGGAAATAATATTTTAATAGCTTCACACGTGAGCCTTGAGGTCCTAAAAGAGAAACACTCATTTCACACATTAGATAGAACTAGCAAAAAATCTGAATAGTTAATAACCACACCAAAACCCCCCAACTTTCAGCTGATTTGAAACCCAGAAGTTACAATCATGCTTCTGCTAATCTAATTCTGCTTCTGACTCCTGGCACTTGAAGCAAACTTATTATAATTTAGTACACATGACTGTCAAAGTGTTTGAGCTTTGAGCAGATGCTAATTTTCCAATCAAAATACTAATAACAGCAGCATTGAAGCAATCCTAGAATAAACCTAACAAAAAATTGAACAAAACATAATACCTATCCATGATAAAGTCACAAATTTTTTTACTGAGAACATTGAGAAGAACAGTATGGTTTGTGAAATAGATAGAAGATGGCTTCTTGACATAGCTTTTGATAGAAATGCAGCTAGCAGTTCTTTACACATTATGTAATATCCACCAACTAGATAGAGAGGATTAACTCACAAGAACATCTGGGACTTTTTATATATCATATCTTGCAGAAATCAGCCAGAATGTTTACTTTCTCACTGAAGATTATTTTTCAGCAAAAAATATGAAAGATAACTCCTGAATTTGGGGTCAAGGTTGGAGTATTTGCCATGTCTCTTACAGAAGAGTCAACACATAAAAATGCCACCTTCTGGTTTAAACGTGTACTTTGTTTTTCAAAGGATGACATATATCCTTAAAACACTTTTAAATACCAAAATTGATGTTTAGAAGATTAGGTTTCCTCAGGAAATCTTGCACGGGAAGGACTGAAAACTGCACCTTCATACTGTGTGTTCCACCTTAAGCACATACTCATTACTTCCAAGTATGGCCTCTCACTGATATCTTAGAGAAAACAGACTTTTTAAAAGAGAAACTAAACAATAAAACCTCTGAACTGTCAGGTTCTGAATAAAATGCAAGAAAAAACTGAAAAAGTATAGAGTCTTCCTTTCAAAGGTTAAACAATTTCTTGAACTTGTAGCTACTGAGAACTCTAAACCATCTGGATTTTGTTAATCTAAATTACTTATGAAGTCAAGGAAAGGAAATATCATACTTCAAACCCATGGTGTTTGAAGTATAAAGATCGGTAGACATACATTTCTAAATCACTTTAGCAAGACTGAATCTGACTCATAAAATTAGCATTTTATTTCACCAAAATTAATGAATGATCCCACCAAAATAAAGAGCAGAAGGCCTGTGTTGACAAAAGTCCCTGTTTTCATTTCAAGACCAGGAGTCAACATATCTGTAGCTTTGGTGACCTTGTGGACACAGTACATGCTTTAAATTTTTTCCTTGTTAAGTACTTCTGAGTCAAAGCCTAAATTCCCAAACCCAATGAGCCTAACAAACTCAGGGATTTATTTTAAATTCAAAGTGATTTTTTTTTCAACTAGCATGAGCCAGCAACCTTAATTTGTCATGGAGACAAGTGGAGTAGTCATAATGGGAACTCTTCCACATGCAGATCAGTGGCACAAAGGGATAAAGGAGATTCAAGAGCAAAGCAGAAAGGACACTTTAATCTGAAGTATCATTAGCATCCACAAATTCATACATCTTGTACTGACACTGCATCTGTTGCTGCAGTAGATTTTGTGAAGTGTCTCAAAGCAACTTAGAGATGACCTTTTTGTCATAGGAAGTGCCAGACAAAGCTAAGAGAGCTGAAATTAAGGACAGTCACTTTGCAGCACAGAAAAACACACCTTGCTCATTTTCTCTCCAAGCCTGCCAACCATGCTTCACTGAAATTTGTAGCTGTGCAGCTGTAGGAGTTTACTGCATTCCACAGTTCAAATGTTTGGATGGAAAGAAAAGCCAAATATTTAACTAAACTTGTTTAAAAGAGCAGCAGATCTCAAGGAAGCTATGAAATACAAGGTGTGTCAAATGTTGAATTTAATACACCACAGCCTTTGAGTACTCCATCCTAAAATAAGTGACAGGACAAAAATAAAATTCACATCAGCCTCACAGAAGCAATATTTTATTAGTATCAGCAGAAGACAAAGACTGTTTTGAAAACTTGTTTTGAGAGCAGTTATGCCAGTTACTATGCTATCCAATACAGTAAAATAAGAAAGTTGTGTTTGATCCAATTTGAGCAACCACCATTCTCTCAGTCCAGAATTTAGCCAAGATGTTGACTTTGAATATCTCTGCTGAACACTTCCAGCAGCAAAGCTTAGTAAGAAATATAAAAAGGCCTACATTTTTTACTATCTTCAGTTTAATTCATAACTAAGCAATGCCTAAAGGAGGAGCCATCCCATGAGCCACAACCATGTGAGAAGCCAAGAGACCAACCTGTTGGCAATGCCTGACAAGCACATGAGTTGCATGCACTTGAAAGAGTCTGTTCCAAAATTACAGTAACACACTATGCTTAAAAAAATAAACTCTTAGGGAAATAAATTTCAGCACTAACTGGCTCGAATCACTATAGTTGAGTATGTGGTAAATTGCCGTTCGAACTGGTTTCACTGTAACTTTATTTATACTCTCCTGATCTAAATGCTGTGTGGCTCATAAAAACTACTGCTATAGAGTGTTCAAATCCTTGGCATATCTCCAAAAGTTCTGCTTTAGATTCTACACACACAGGAGGAACTATTCCCGACTCAGACATTTCTATTAGCACTGTAAATATTCTGTTCTGGAGAGAAAACATGAGGACTCTTTCACAGAAAACTATTCCAGACTTTCATAGTCAAAAAGGACATCTCTGCTACTATCTTTTCCACATTACTTAATTTTTTTATGAATGGCAGTAAGGACATAAAATAACATCTCCACATAAGTATTTGGTAATAGATTTTTGACCAGCTGAACTAAGACACAGCAGGTTTATTCCTTAATCTGGGCCCCATAATGATGGAAACCTTTTATCTTGGGAGGGATCACTAAACCACAAATGCTCCACTGGGAAGACAAAGCCTTTCAACTGACTTCAATGAGATTTAAGAGATGGGGCCAACTGAATTAAGGGATACTATTATCCATACCAGTGTCAGATTTTGGTGGGAGGTAGCTGAGTTGTTTGGGTTTTTTGTTCGTTGGTATTGAGAAGGATAAATGAAATATACTGAAGTTTTTTTGCAGAACCTTTGCAAGCTTAAGAGCTTGTTTGTCTATTTAAATATCTGACATAGCAGCACGTGAATAAAGCCAAGACCAACCCAATCTGCACACAGAATGTGAAATCCAGTATATTTCATGTGTCTTTTCTGCCCATCAACTCTAACAATAGCTCAAATATAGGAGCAAACAAAGCCTTCCCCTACATTTAGCAAAACCCTGAAGAGTTTCTGGAATACAGTTGTTACTACAAGGGATACCAAGGGACTCTTGATGTTGAATTCCTTTTCATATGGTTTGAGGTTATGGAGTGGGTTTGATTACCATGATACATGTACAGGTCATGCCTGCCACAGGAGTCATGTGATTTTATTTGTTGAATAGGAGACATGATCTAATGTGAACAGAAAAAGATGATATCAACAAACACATTGCTTAAAAACCCTGTGAGGACTTATAACCTCCATTATACAATGTGGATAAAACTTCATATTGCTAATGCAAAGCAAAATAGCTTCAAGTTCCAAATATTAAAATCATTTTTTTAATCTTGACAACTTTTCTCCATTTTTCTCTGCAAAAAATTAGACTGTACAGATTTATGATGAAAACAAGCCAAAACCTATGTTTGTGGGACCTTCTTTTGTCCTCATTTAACCTGCAAGTTTACAGTTACATGAGCACGTTAAAGGAAAACCAAGTCTATCTACCAAACATTTAGATCAGGATCAGAGGCCACTGTCAGATTCTGTCTCATGTTTTAAAACAGTATGTAATACCTCATTTATCGATAAAACGATGGGTTTTACTTCATTCATAGTTAATTCATGATCATGAAGAGCAGTATCCCAGACCAACTACTTACTTTCCAGATCTATTACATGCTGAATGTAAAAGAAATTAATTTCATGGGTAAGTTACATTTCTACTTTAAAAATTTCCTAGCACTTGTTGTCTCAGTCAAGAGTAATTTTATATTTGTCTACTCTCAAAATTAGAGCTTCTTTTTCTTCTTCCTTAGATGACTCCTCTGCAAGCACTTAGATCATCTTAAAACAATTTTTTTTAAAATTACAAAACCAGTGTTTATTTATTACGACCACTAAAGACCAAAGTCATTCTTCTGGAGAAACAACATTATTTTCCATAACCTATACAAATACACAAGTTCTACATATAGGAGGATGTTAATTAAAAAATGTGTGTTCCCCATTTTCCTCATTCCCTCATCGCTGCCTCTCTCCCCCTTCTTCCCTCTTTAAGACATTTGGGAACCTGTCAATGTATTCCTATCAAGTTGTCTTTGACAATGTTTATGTTCTTGCAGTCAGTTGGGGCCCACATTAAGAGAGAACTGATTCACTCTCAAATTACTTCTGGCTTATGCCAGAAACGGAATCTGCACTATTTGATGTCATGCAGGTGTGGGTTATCCAGCCTACAGCAGAGTGCTATAGGACATGGCTCTGACACATCCTCCTTGCCAAAGCTGAAAGTGCAAGAAATTCAGGTCCTCTTCATACATTTTTATTATTATTTTTAAAAATCTTAACCAGAATTCAACTTGGAACAACACATATTTAGTTTCTATGGCTCACGTCTCTTCTATCTTCAACAAATTATATTCTCTACCCGGGGTACATTTTTTTTCATTATGTAAGCTTTTCTTTTTGTCCAGACACCATGGTTAATAGAATAATGTTCTAGAAAGAATGCTGTGCAAAACACAGCTTGGTAGAGCATGGCCTCAAATGGTATCATTTATTAAGAAAATTAGCAATTTAGCTGAATATGAAGAATAAGGGAAAAAGAAAGGGAAAAGGTAAAATACTTTCATATATTATTATATTTCAAAACACAACAAAGAAGGCTAGATCTTATAGATAAGGTAGAATTTTTCTATTTAGATAAAAACTCTGCAAAGTTGAAGGGATTTTTTAAAGGATTTTTTTCTTCAGCTTCATCTTATTTGCATACTTATTGGTAAGTTTCTCTATTTAGATGAAAAATTCTTTTTGTCAGAAATACAGACACGGGTCTTCATTTTCATGTTCTAGCACAAATAAGCCAGTTCTTTATATCTTTTGCCGTAGTCTGTGATTTTTTTTTTCCAAAGTGAACATTTTCCAGCATTTAACTGATTATCTGACAGAAGTTACTGTCTAAATTGAAAATATTTCCAGATTTGTTTCAAAAATTCAATATTACACTAACTGCAGTGAATGTTTATGGCAGCTACTCAGCTACTCATTTGGATGAATGGGTGGATGGATGGATGGATGGATGGATGGATGGATGGATGGATGGATGGATGAAGGGATGTAAAAGAATTTCATAGATCATGATCAGATTTCATGTACTATTTTGTTAGGAAAACTTTTCTTTTGCTCAATAAGCATTGAAAAAAGCAACTTGGTGATATATATTATTGGGAGACACAATGACATATATACACCATCACTTGCAGAAACTTCTCTGGCAAAAACTAGTGTATTTTTGTCTTGTATTACCACTATAGAACATCTTGATTAAATTAAACATGAAATACAACACATGTGTCTTAACGTACATGCTCTGGTTCTGAGGCTTTTGTTTCATAAACCATCTTTCTCCTGAGATGTATCTATTTAGGTCATGACTTAGGTAGAGATTAGGTGGAGATTCATTCAGGTTAAGTCATTCAGTAGAAACCCTTAGATATTCAGCTTTATGGTTCTGGCATATCAGTGTTTTTCCTTTCTAAGTGGTCTTATAGAAGACCAAGAGCCAGAAGTTTTCATGGCTCCACTTAAACAATTCGAAGTCACAAAATGAAGTTTATAAGCAAAATACATCCTAGAAAGCTGTAATGAAGGAAACTGATTTCATGTTATCTAAAAATCTATGATTTGGACAAGAGAGAGAGATATAAAAAGAAAACAGCAGGGAAAATTTCTTTCCTCCTATTGTATGAGAGCAGTTTTTTCTCATTAGGCTGCCTCTGGCTGCTGATTCTTCCCGCCAATACATTGCTGGTTTATCCTGTATTCCTTTTTAAGACCGTGTCATCCTTCTTGTCTGGTTTTCATTTTCCCCATTAATAGGAAAAGGAGAAGAAAAACATGCAAAAACCAGACCCTGAGCAAGTATATCTATAAATTGGCTCAGAAAATAAACCAAAACAAATTCCAAGTAGAAAGTCACAACATTGTAATGTCATGTTACCCCAAAATACTGACTACAAAATGAGACAGTGTGACAAATGGAAGTCACTAAATATATTTATGATCCTTGAGAAAGTAAAGTTGTGTAGTAGCTGTGCCTTTTAGAAAATCTTATTTATGGAAAATAGTGAAATTTTTGTTTTAAATGGTTACCTTATCCTGAACTAGGTATCCAAGACTAGAGTACATGCTCCTACAACTTTAATTAGAGAATCAGACAAAGTAGTAAGAAATATTTTTTCCTACTGTAGAGGCCCACCAAGTTACCCTTTACACAGATCAAGTTAACCATGCAGTCAGGTTTTTCAGAATATGAGAGTAGCTGAATAGTTTCATTTTAAGGATACAAGCAACAGTATAATTTATTATACATTTCTTAAAAGCTCAGATTTCAATGCTCCTGTGGCAAGCATTTGAATGTTTGGTGTTGGAGCAGATGGAACGTTTTATAGCAAGGCTTTAATTCTCCATCCAAAAGGCATTGCTCTTTCTTCTGGTCAAAGGTGAATTTATTCCCTCTGCTAGCTCTGTCCTGGGGCTCTCCCTAAGCAAGCTCTGTCAACTGTGCTGTGCTTCTGCCAAATTACAGGATGATTTTGTCATGTGGGCTAATATTCCCCAGTGGTCCAGTTTTAATCAAATGCATAAAAGCGAAGCACTGTTGAACAGCACAGTAACAAAACCAAGTGCTTCAGAGAGAGAGGAAGGAAGCACAGTTGTGTTTTAAACTTTGTGCATGTGCAAAAGTGAAAAACCTGCCACACTTCAGAAATGCTCTCAAAGCAGGTCCTACAGACAGCAACTCACACTTATAGCTGCCCTTAAATTTGTAACGTTTCTCACTGTAATAATAGAAAATATGATTCATATTGGAAATTATACAAGGGACTGAGTTCATATGGGTGAACTTTAGGGTTGTTGTCTCATACGTACTCCAACAACATCCAACTATCTTAGTAGAACTGTAAAGCAACTTGCATAATAACCTGTACAAACTTCAGGATAAGGTTTTAAAAGCCAGTGGCAGAGGCAAGAGATGGTTCAGGCCAGAGAAGTGAGCTTCTGCTGAGGGATCATGCAGGTTTTGCAACATACTAATATTATATAGCAATGAAGCTGTTCTAACTGGCTGTCTCACTGAATACATGTATAGACTCATTCTGTGCTTTTCTACAGCAGTGCCTGCTATGCTAGTGTAGGAACAGTGTCTTATCCTTTACAGAGAATCATAAATAAAACAACAACAAAAAAATATAATGAAGAACATGGAAGAATTCAAAGACCATTTCTAGGTTGGCAGATGGTTTATAGATGGATAGTGGCAACCCCATAGAGAGAAACAGTTGATGCTGACAACACGTGTCCACAATATACACCTTTCAAGGCTTTTTATTTCAGATTAACTCTGGTCTGACCCTCTGGACTGAATGCCCATTTGCAGCTGGAGTGCATTAGTTACACTCCTGGAGTGTGCTAAATCTTCCAAATCTGAATCTTAGTTTCATCTGAAAGGAATCAAGTTGAGGCACTGCAAAAGCTCCACATGACATCAACCAAAAGCTCAATAAGAAAGAAAGAAAAATATGCATTTCAAAAGCTTGCTCTTGATTCAAACTAACACAGTAACAAAGATGTGCCCTGAAAATACATATACATGTCTCAGCCCACACACATATGTGTTACTAACATCAAAATCCCCAAAACAATTCTACCATAAAATGGTGGATATAATTTATCTGTTTTCTTTATGAGTTCATTTTCTTTGTTTACTACAAACCAGCATAACTCTATCAGGATTAATTCGCCCAGTATTTTATTTTAAACTTCAGTCTAATTAAATTTTAAAATCTTTTAATGAACCTTGTCATACAATTTTTTCCTCCATTAAAATTTGATCTCAAAATAGCGATTCAGTAATTTGAAACTAGTTAAAATTGTTCATTAGCACGGAATTCTGAACACCGAATTAGATGCTGCACTTGTAAAATAAATGTTGCGTGTTAAAACAAGTTGGTGTTCTATAATGCCATGTAGCTTATCAGGGAAACTATCTGTGTACATTTAGCTTACAGTCTTGCCAAACACACCAGTTGATTTGCCTTGGTAATACTTTCTCCATGTAAATAACAAGTGCGTTTTACTTCTCAGCAACAATGGAACAATTAGCTTTAAATCATGATTCTTTGATTCTACCACAATAAACTTGAAGATGAATGTGTGAAAATACTCATTTAGAAATAGGAAAGTACAGACCCACAAAACATTCTATTATTACTGAAAAGACTGAGAAACATAATTTTTCTCATATAAGGATAGGTGAAGAAGGGCTTCTGTATTTACCCATTCACACTCACACAACAGCAAAGTTAGAAGACACAATTTAGGGAGACAAAATGCCTGGTATTCAAGATTTCTGTGTTAGTTTAGAAGACCCTTTGCTCAATTACAACCAGCAAATATTTGGATTTCTTTTTAAACTCTGGTGCATCGCTCATTTCCCAAAAGACAGTTTCCAATAAGCATCTAGAGTACTTAGTAACTGAAAAGTATTATATTTTTAAGTGTGCTCTGTGGCTCAGGGTTTTACATAACACAACTTGTGAACAGATCTCCTTTGCTTTATTTTTTTGCATACTCAGTAGTGTATGTTCAGTACATCGAGGACTTTACTTTGAAGAATGAAAAAGGTAATTGCACTGTGCTATAGTGGGCACTCCAGAAAGCACCTTCTTCTTAAAGACTGCAGCATATAGCCACTTTTTATAGAAAACAGTTTGGTTTATCCCTAAGGAGTTCAGTTGGCTGCTGCAGAGTAAGGCCATGTCTTACTAGGATGTCTTCATCAAGTAATTATCTCAGAAAAATCAGGACCTGGCTTTGAATTCTCTGATACTCTGCTACCTTAAAACAGCTTGTATCTCTGCCTGTACTACAGACTGTGTAGTCCACAATGGTATTTATGTACGTATCCCAATTCATATTGCAGTAGCCTAATATTTTAGGTACTTAGATGTTCTGATACTTCAGATGCTCAGAATAATTTGATGTTTACAGCAATCAATGACAAGTGGGATATGTTGATAGGGTGAGCACCAGCTTTGAAAAAAGCTCCTGTCCACAGTACAAGTCCACAAGTCTCTTCAGCTGCCAGCATTGTTGGGAATGAAGGCAGTTGCTTTTAACAGGGAAAATGTTTTCCACAAAGTTCTGAATGAAGAATTGTACTGAAAATGCACTTTTTATGTATACCAAAGGAGCAGAGCAGTGACAAAAGCTAACATTTAAAATGCAAAGCAGCTAGTGTTGTGTGACACAGTGTGAGATATATCTCAAAGTCTTAAGGCTGACTAATTGAATTGCCATTGATAAGATGTCACTTAAAGAGACATCTCTGCAGTGAAACATGGGTTTGCTGTAAATGACCTGTCATTAGAGCCATGGGTAATGTCCGTGTCCAGACTGAAAAATACTGTAGCTCCCAGCAATATGCTCAGTAGGAGTTAAAACAGCAAGAATGCTAAGAAGTCGGTGTACACGAACCACCAGAGAATTCTGCCTCAGGTGCTACGTTAATTTACTTGTTGGCACACATTAATTGAAACCAATCAATAAGGCTGGTGGTACAACAGAGGGAATGCAAAAGAAGTAATCGATTGCCACACTTACTCATTTTAAACTTGGAAAACAGGAATAATTTAGTCTAAGATTTTTCATTTCTGTCAATACAGATAATGGGATTACTTATTTGTTTTCTATTCTTTCAGCACTAATTATAATAACTATGATGTCTTTCAACATCCCTCATGTAAACCCCAGTATTCTGATTAGCAGCTGTTAACTTGCATATAATGAGAGTGACTTCTTTCAACTGAGAAGTTAGAAATTATATGTTTTTGCTGTTACAAACAGTGCTCATCATTTTGCCACACTGAAAACAATTATATATTTAAATAATTATAAACTCAATTTGATTTTTCCACTTATGGTATACTAGCTTTTCAAATTTTTGTTCTAGGAGATAAACATTTCAATTGTTTATGAAGCAGAGAAAGAGCTGAGATTTTTTTTTTTAATTTTTTTTTGCACTAAATTTGCTTAATATATTCATTCTATATGTCCAGTGTTGACTGGTACACCTTTTAATTTTTAATCTAGGTTGCTGTGTCTTTTTTCTTTTTTTTTTCCTGTTATCTTCTTTTCTACAATTATTTCTGTGAGCTCCAGCAGTCAGTTGCCAAGACTACACCATGTAAAAAAAAAAAGATATAGGACAACTTCTTCATATGTGGAGAAATGCACTTGCAATTATCACCCTCTTTTCATGAAAACTGTTCATCCTTACTGATCTGTTTCCAGAGAGATAATGGAAATCAGCAAATTGTTATTCCTTTGCACAAGGAATGGGCATTTGCATCGTGGTAATCATGGTGCCAGTCACTATCATTATGTCTTTGGTGACACCGAGTTTTCTCAAAATTTGTCCATAAATGAACAAAATATAAAAATTTAGCCTCTGTCAAACATGTAACACATCCTTCCACGTCTGTGACAGCATTACTTTCCTTCTGATCACGCTCAAAGCCATATGAGCTTAATTTTTCGTGCTCTGTTGGACTGCACATAATAGCGCTCAGTTCAACCTCCAGACCAAGAAATGGATCTGCAACTGTTGTCCTTGGGCACATGGAGGTGTGCAGATGTGTATCAGGTTTGATGATGGCAACCTGACTCAGTAACACTCTTTGCCATGGTTGTGGGTAAGCGTAGGCAAGACATGAAAGATGCTATATAGGAAAAAAAAAAAGAACATATTTGCCCATACTGATTAGTGGGCAGGATGTTTATTAAGGGATTGGCCACACTGGGCAGATTTTTCTCACACTGGCATGTTTTGCTTGTAAGTGAACTGAACCATCCAGCTACAATTTCTGTGTACATGTATTTGTCTCCAGACTCTTGCTTAATTTGAGTCTAACATATCAGTTCTACAGGATCATTTTCTAATGCAGTCTAATTACTTCTAATTCTTGGAGGGAAAAAAAAAAAAACACACAACAAAACAAAATAAAAACCAACCACAACTATTAGCTTTTTGTTAGACTGAAGATCCCATAACCCTGCAGATGCTACTTTTACCAAAGACTGGGAGTATCAGTGAGTACTAAAAGTGTATGCAGTGAGGGGGGTGTTGTTGCTAGACAAGCCTGAAAGCAAAATGGCAAATAACATCCAACTGAAAACCAATTTTTTCTGTAAACTCAAGTAAGTTTACTGCAGGCCTTTTGAATTACCTTTTGATTATTAATGTGGTAGAGATTAGTGAAACACTGAGGAACAGCATCAAACTCGCTTAGGCCTTTTCCATGACAGGAAAAGGCTGTACAACAGTAGGGAATTATGGATTACACATTTTTCAACAGGAGTTCTTCGGCCACAGGTTAATTAAATTCCCAGAAAGGAGAAAGTCATGGGTGCCAATTAGTAAGTAATGGGTGAGACTGAAACCAAGAACTGAATCCCAGGTTACTGCCTCGGGAATTCAAAGTTAGGCTGAAGCTCATTTTCCCTCTCTCATGTTCTCTAAATCTTATTCATGACTAACGATTTCAACAGTTTGAAGTAGTTTGAGCTTTTTATTTTGAAACCTGGAAGGAACAATACTGAAATCTCCAGGAATCGAAATGTACAGACCGTAATTATAGAGGTCGAAGTATATACTTCCAACTCAAACTTTATTTTTTTTTTCTTAAAGAAAAGTTTCTGTGGCAGGCAAAAGAAGTATAATATTCTACATCAGACTGCTCAAAATTTTTGCCATTTATTTGCAGCTACAGAACAGGATTCAGAGCCAGCTGTTTAATACGTCTATTAAAGTGAAAAAAATCACCTTTATGTATTTTGCACTACTCATTTAAAATACTAAGAATGAATGATAACAGCTAAAGACATACTAATTCTCCTTTCTTCTGGTAATAAAGGCTAAATAATCCTAATTTTATTCAGTCCCACATAGTTGATCAAACCCAGAACCAAAATTATTTCATAAGACTTCTTTTATTGGAATGGAGAGATTTAGTAGCTGCATTTGTGAGGTTTAGAGCAACAGTCAATTCATGGATTTATTTCAAGACAGTAAATCTAGGGAATGTTCTCACATTTTCAAAAACTACTACAGACAGTCTTTCCTCCCTTTGAAAATTGTGCCATTCAGCTTCTTCTGGAAAATGTAATAGGCAGGCCCTGTGGATGACTGCAAAAAAAACCTTGTGCTGTGAAACCTCCTTTCCTAAAGATTCAGGTCCTAAATCCCTTCTCCAGTTCTATTACAACAATGCCAGTTACCATTCATTCCCCTTCCTTCCAGTCACTGTGGAAAATGGAGGTCAACTCCACATTTCCCAGTTTCCCACCAGCACATGCCAAAGTTGCTCAGAGGGACAAACTAGGAAAGGATCCGAGTTTGATATGGTGCAGTTTGCTTCTCATTAGCCAAGAAGAACATAGTGCTCAGTCATTCAGTAGGACTAAAAAAATAGAGAAATACTGTGGTAATGTGGACATTAATTTGGGTCTCCCTCTCCTCCTCTGACACTTGTAGGAACTTAGATATCTTTGAGACCTCAATCTCTCCAGCAAATTGAACTGAAGAGTCAGATAGCAGATTCCAAGATTGGCTATTGAGAATGACTGACATTGTAATTGCTCAAATATTTTGTCTTCACCTGTTTGAAGCATGTGAGAAATGGATAATGTAAAATTATTCCAGTTACAGGTACTAGACCCCACCTATGCTGGCCAACACCACTGTGAAGCCCAGCCTGAAGAACAGTGTGATTGAGTCCCCTCCTCTCAGACAAGTTTTATCTTAAAGACTCTGGCTTTATCATATATGTATTCAACAAAATAACTTTACAAAGAAGCAAGCAGAATGTATCCTACCCTGACCTGTTAGGACACCTAAGATAAACAACAATAAAAGAACAGATTTCTTACCAAAAGTAGACTAAATGGACAGACAAGGGACAAAGGGATAATAATAATATTATTAAGGGCTTACTGCAGCAGCACTTCCCCAGGTTATCCTTGCTAAAAAAATAAAAAATAACCAACAAACCACTAGCAGCTTTGTAAAGAGATGACAAAGGTCAGAATGCATCCTGAGTTCTTCGGCTGTATTTTTTCCTTTTTCTTTTAATATACAATAATTCCTTTAATTTCTTTTAATATACAATAATCTCACTTGAGAGGGAAAAGACTCCTAGAAGCAAGTGTGCTGTTTCTGTAGGACATATAATGCTTGAGTATCCTCAGCCTAATGTCTCAAGTTTACATTCAAAGATCCACTTTTAAAGCATTGCACAAATGGCTTCACAATGTAATTAAAGGCTTATAAGCTTTATTCAATGGTCTCTTCAGCACGCTCTGCTCACCAGTTTATAACTACAAAGGCATTATTTAGGGAACATTAACCTCAATGTTTCATTTGAATCAAAACTTATAATTTTAAACTTTTAAAGGCAACTTATCTTCCACATAAAATTACGAACAAAAAGTGGATCTCAAACACGATGTAAAATAACTGCCTATCAATCTTTCCTACCAGACCTTCCACATTCATACTGTCTTAGCCTGCAGATCCAATTATCCTCCAACATTTGCTGCTCAACCATGCTGAGATTATTCACCAGCCCTCCAGTTAGACTGCAATAAGAGGTCTGTAGGTGCATTTACACTCAGAGAAATAAGGTATAAATGCTAGGATTGTCATGGTATCTTTTTGAGTTACATGCACAGCCATAAACTGTACAATAATGAATAAGACTATTTCCAGCTGCTTTATCCATTCATTTGCATGACATTTGGACTTGCTAATTTTAAAAAAATCTAGGTGAAGCATACCTTCAAGATGGTACAACCCTTGACCCAAAGGCCTTACAAATAGAAGTACTAATATCACATGGAAGATATTTCCTCCTGTGCCCAGACAGCCGAAGCTCCAACATGGATATGTGATTACCCTCTGTAAAGGCAATCTCAGCTCCTTCTCACTATTCTTTTTTTCCTTAAGCTTAGCATTTTAAGAAAGCAATCACACGTGCTGAAACTGCATTGACCTGAAAGATTATGTTCTGCACAAATTTGGCAGACTTTCTGATTCTCAGCAAAAACATTAACAGCAGATTAATGATAAAATGGTTTCTGATACTCCAGTCCTCGTGGTCTTTGCGCACTGCAGTAGTTGTACATCACGGCAAAACAAAAGCCCTCTGCCGCAGGACATCAGTGTACATTGCCAAAAATGTCAGAACCACAGTTTTCAGCCCAAACCTGCAACTACTTGAACTGCAGGAGTCATTTCATTAGCTGACAGCTGCAGTAAGCTGTCCTCTCTCTGTGAGGAGAAGCTACTGGTGGGAGGTACAATTCACACAGGCAGACTCCATAAATCATATACCACTTAAAGAAAAAGATACTTAAGGAAACATTCACAAAGAACTGTGCAGTACCTTTCCTATTTATGATCTTTATGTTCATGCCATAAAAGTTTGTATTTCAAAAGCTCAGAATAAACTTTAAAGATGTGAGCCAAATTCGGGAACATCCAAACTTTTTGTTCCTGTTTGTACTGTTTTTGCTGATCTAGAGAATCTAGATCCTTGGTGTTTCTTGATGATCTATTTCTAGTGAATGTATTCCTGCTGACCTAGAAAAAACAGAATTAGGTTCTTTAGTTACAGGTTGAAACCACCATGCTGGTGTTTATTTACTGTGTTACTACTATGTAAGATAATAAAAAATTGTAATATGTAATTAGCTGAAAAAGACATTAACATTTCAAAACCAAGTGGTATTAGGAATATACAGCGTATTATTGAATGCATTAACATACATAGACATTTTTGAGTCTTTAATGCTTTGATAACCTTTAGTCTCCAGCTGTCTAAGGAAAGCTGTAGACAGATATTAGTCATGAAGTTGTGGGAAGAGGCTTCAGTGTCACAAATGAGTGTTTGCCAGCCACTGCTGAGCCAGGCAAGTAATAGGCCTTCAGATCTACCTCTTCAAATGCTTTATGTATTATTCAAACACTTTTCATGGAAACAATTGAAAATTGCTGGTGGGTAATAATGTAACTGTACACCCAGACTTGTTTTTTTCTTTAAATCCATATTACATTTATTATATGAACCTAAAGCAGGTGTACATTCTTCATTCTCATAGCAAATCTCCTCTATTTTTTATCAGTAGCTTATTGCTAAACAAACAGAAATGCTATGTTGGAACAAATATAGCATTAAGAGAAAAATGGGTTATGTTATCCTTGATATTGCCTTTCCAGAGCTCCTTTTTAATATTTTTTTAAAATTACATAGCATTACACAAACAATTACACAGCTTGTTGTTTGGGGTGGGTTTTGTTATGTTTGTTTGTTTTTTTAATCTAGAAACACACTGAAAAGGATTGATACAGGCATTTTACTTCTGAACTACAGTCACTCTACTCTAGATGATTAGTACAAACCAATTAAAAAGCTACTACTGTTGAAGCAGAGTCTTGGAGAAGGGTTCTACATCTCTGTGACAGACACATAATTAGCTGTCACACCCCCGGAGTATTCCCAGGCACCAAAGACTCTGGAACAAAGCAGAGCAAAACAGGCACCTTATTCCTGCACTCCAGCAATGGCTCCAACCAGCAGGTGGCCCAGGTGGAGCAGCATTTAAGTTGCTTTAGCTGCCTAGAGAAGCAGTTCTTGTCCATTCAATTTTTTGAGCCATTTTAAGAAGTCATGGAGAAGAACAAACATACATTGCCAAGGGTATGTATTTCCATCACTTTTCTCCAGAGCTACTGATGAGAAGAGTATCTGTTCCACTAGAGGGAGGAGCAGGCTCAGGAACTGAATTTCCAACTAGTGTTCCACTAACACCTACAATAACAGACTCATTCCTACGTGAAGGATGGTCTGCTGTCAGAAAGTGCTGAAAAGGCAAAACTGGAACAGAAAGTTTTGTGACAAGAACAAAAATTAAAAAAAAATAATGAAAAGGAAGAATCTCACCTGAGGTACATTTCATTTTCTTATTTTGTTCCTGTTTATCCTGAAAAAGTGATGTGGGCTTAGTTACAAATCATGTCTTTCATATTATATTTAGATTTCTAGACCATTTTTTATTTTGACAGAAGGATAAAGTTACCTGGAACAGAGCAGCAATTAGTAGCTTATCTCCTCTCTTCTATGATATTAATATTTCTAATTCCGTGGTTTTCCCTGAAATATAGTTGAGATAGAACTGATCTAGAGATTTCAAAGCTTCAATTTTTCCCTAAGAAAACTCAAGAACTGCAAAGTCCTCACATCAGAGTTCCTATCTGTTCACCTGCATACAACTATATGCCAACTCACTGCCGTGAAAAGATTAAGGTCATTCACTACTGAAACTATTTTTAGAGACTTTGGTTGGGTCAAATCCAGTCACTATTTAGTGCAGCACAAAGGAAACAAGGGAGCAGCTGTATCTTACGCAGACAAGCAAGGCTACAAGGAGACATGGCTTCAGTCCAACCCATCCATCTCACCTGCCAGAGAATAGCTGTACCAGAAAAGGAGGACATTCAAGGGAGAGCTGGAACCTGCCACGCATTCCTTCCCTCCTCCCCCTCTGCAACAGTGCTCAGCCTGATGTACAGCCTCTATAATGCCATCCACACAAGTAACATATAGAACACTAAACATAGCAGCACGCTACTGTCTTCTGGTTGGGTTTGACTAGCAGCTGTCACAATTGAATTTCTCACTGGTGATTGAGAGATGGGCTGAAAGCAGACAAGACTCCAACAAAGAGTGCTGTATTCAGAAAGGAAGGTGCAGTTAAATGTTGGTTCCTAACTCCTCAGGCAATCATTTTCATAATGCTTTAGCATATGGCCCTAGAAAGTCTTGTCTCTTCCAGAGGTTTTACTGTAGCACATTCCATCAGGCCAGAAAGACAGAGACATTTTTAACAGAGCTTGACAAATTTCTGTTTGTCCTTGACCAAAGACATTAAACTCCCAGGATATTAAGACAGAAGCCTTGAACTTGATGGGATGCAAAGAGTAGGGTCAATATGCTTATGGTAGCCCCAGCAGAAAATGTGCTGTGTTATTTTATATTGCATAATTATTCTAAATATTTAGTCTTCCATGCTTCTCGTTACTGTAGCTCAACCAAGAATCAATGAAAACCTGAGTAACTGAGGTCAGTTGAAATTTTTCTGCCTTCCCAGAGATGTGTGAGGGTTTGGACCATTCTCCCAAGCAACATGTTATATTGTAGTAAGAATAAATTCAGAAAGAATTTTAGAGTCATCCATGATCATCTTAGCAGAAAACAGCAGGAGTGCCTTGTACCAAAGTGCCATAAATATTTAGTGCTTGTCTTTATTATAGGTTATTCCTGACATCAGGATAAGACGACATGTGTAGAATGGGATTAAAAATGCATTGCAGAGTCATACAGAGGTCAGTGAGAAGAAATTTGCATTATTCTGCTATTTCTAAAATATACAGATTTCCCTTCTGAATGTCTTGATCTGTGATGATAAGCAGATGAGCAGAAGAGCTGTAGGACTCACACTTGGCTCCTGTTGTCAGAAAAAACATTCTGAATAATATCATCCGCATCCACCTATGGCTGGGCTCTCCCTGGATCAATGCAAGGTTACAGCCACTGCCTCTTTTGATCTCTGTCAATTAGCACAGAACTTGTGGTCTCATTAGTCAGAGCTGGGTGATGCTGGGCACAGAGGGCAAACTTGAGCAACAGTAGATTATGAACTGTGCAGTATCACACTAAAACTGATGCATTTTGCTTCGCAGTATTCAGCATATCTTGACATAAATTAAGATCGGTTTCACCTGGTTTCATCTTTTAAAGTGCTGCTCATTGCTGTGAGCTGCATAAAGTGAAATTGTTTCATTGGCACAAAGTCAATGGGAATAGGTACAAGAGAATTATTGTATTTGCACTTGAAGTTATTTATCAAGTGAAGTGAATGCATACCCGTTATAACTTTTCCCAAAATAACCAAGAGGAGGTTGCTTTCCATCAGTGAAAAATTAGGGAGCCACTTTGAGCCTGTAGGCACTTTTCCCTTACAAATATATATCTGTGACCTCAAGTAATAAAAAAGAGATTTACTCTAATGGCAGTAGAAATCTAGTCTAGCAAATTAAAGATAGCCCTTCCTGAAAAACAGGTTGCAATATCTAAATTAACAATATTTAAAACACATTTTTTTACAGAAATACAGTTGTGAACTATGTTGTCAATGTGAATGGACTATTTATTGTGTAGTTGTACATTGGTTGTGTCACACACGAACTTAAGGAATGATATTGAGAGAGGAGTTATGGTCCCCAGAGAAAATCATTCAGGCCACCTATTTCAAATTCCTTCTAGTAAAGATTTTGAAAGAATTAATACTTATTTGAAAAAAAAAGTTCACAATCAGGAAGGTTGTTCATTCACACATTGACAATCTACATGCAAACACAAGCAAAAATATTTTAATTGCATAAGCTACTGATAGAAACATAACACCCCTCCCTAATCAAGTAAAGCTGAATGTAGATGATATTTAAGTATGGCAAGGCATGAAAATGCCTGTCCTTCTCTTAGCCATTTATGCTTAGTACATTTTATTAGTTACCAGAACTTTTAAGATGAAAAAACCTCACTATGTCAAAACATGTCCCAGAGCTAAACTTTGCACCTTATACCTTACAAAACTTTCAGTCTTGAAATGTATACGTATTCCTCAAGTGGAAATGTTTTGGACAGAGCTCTGTTCTTTTGATTAAAGTATTTTTTTGATCTTTTTCAGCTGAGATAATGCTTCAAGGTAGACAAATACCACTTATGCTACACATGGTTGAGGAACTAGAAAATTAAAATCCTGGTTTGGGTAATGTGCCAAACACAACTCAGATGATGTAATACTCTTCATTCCACCATGGCTGTAAAATTTTGGAAAATGTACTCATTTCCCCTTAGAAGAGGACTGCCTCTTGGTTTAGCTTACCATCCAGTCATTGTCATTATTTAGATATATATTATTCATAGGGTGGTCCTCTCCTTACTAGGGCTGCTTTCTGAGATGAGGTTTACTAACACACACAGGCTGTGGGTTACTCCAAAATATACTCCAGCAAACAGAGATAAAATTAACTTGCCGCGTCAGATCTCCGTGCAAGATGAAGAATATTTGGACCCCATAATTCCTTCTGCCATACTTTCCATTCTCTCATTCCTCTCCTATTTCACCAAGAGGAAGTGTTCCTATCTTTGCATAACAGAATGTAGATAGCTCAAAAGCATGCCTTGCTTTCATCCATATACAGCACACCCAATCTATAAAGTTATTTGAAATAGTTTTTTCAGCTCTTCATTTTGACAGCGTGGGCAGACAAACTTGATTACAATGCCACAATACAGGAAACAGTGATACAATTTAACTTTTCTTAGGTCTTATGGGGGAAATGTTCTCAAAACAAGCTTTTTGCTTGTTTTGAAAAACATTCAGAAGGGTTATTAGCCAAAAATACTTAGCTGCATCAGGGGCTTATCTGAGGACTGATGTTGGCTTTATTTTATTTAAATATTTCAGTTAGAACTGTCTGCAGTCCTGTCTGCCTTCAGACAATTTGTTTAATTTTCCTGTTAGATTCTTAGCACAGAAGGGATTTTTTTTTCAGTTGTCCGCTATAAAAACTTACATATGGGTTCAAAGATTCAAGTCATATCCTTAAATGCATTTATCACTAAAAAAATTCTTGACACAACTGGGGTGGATTTGAGGCACGAACTTGCAGAATAATTTAACTGAGTCACAGCTACCACTGGTGACAAATGAGAATAAAGAAAAGCATTTGACTTTCACATATTAATTTGGGTGTGGCAGGAATTCCAGTTAGAAAAACTAGAGTACATTTGGAAAGTTTTATAAGGAATCGAAATGAGTTTACAACTCCTTTGTCCAGCTGTTCTGAGTAAAATCCTGCTCTAAAGTATTTGCATTCTTGGAACAAGAGCAAGCTAGAAACACTGCTGCAATTTGTTTAGGTTTCCATATTTGCCAGGGGCGGTGCCATATGCATCGAATCTCCTCCTGTGTTGAGGTGATCTGTTCTTACATGTTTATTGTTTTAGAGGATCACTTTACCATTCATGTTCAGTTTCTTTGGTGCTTTCTAACCCTAATTTATTTTGAGTGTAGAAATCTTAATGAAGATTGAAGAAGTTCCTTAACTCTTGGGTTTTTTTCTAGAATGGACTGCAGGACACTAAAAGGTGTGAATACAGCAACTTAATGCGTGTATGCACGTAAGCCAGTGTCTTGTATTAACTAAATTTCTTCCATTACCATTCTACAGTTACTTTTAGAAAGAAAGGAGCTAAAAAAAACCAAAAAAATTTAAAATAAACCAAGTATTTAATTGACAATCATGTCTGATGTCAAACAGGTACATAAAATACTAGAAGTATCAAACTGTGATATATTAGATCACATAGTCAAATATGGTTCTTTTTGAATATAGAGTCACCTTTACAGCAAAGTTGCTAGTGTGAAAAAATCATCATCATTAGCAAGTGAATCCTAAACTAAGAAATTAGTCAAATTCTTTCTAATGCCATTTTTAGGAGCAAAACAGATTTATTGTTATGGGGAATAACAAAGATGCACATTTAAGTTCTTTCTTCATGCCTCCCCATTTCTTCTGTCATGCAGGGGCTCTGAGAGCGACATCCAGAGCATGCAATGGAATTTATGCAGAATTATTTCCCCTAAATTGAAGGAAGTGATATAGAAAAAGCTACATTCCAATTGCTACTTAAGATCTTTCTTTCTTCAGTCTGAAAATTTCTCAGGAGGGATGGGGATGACGCAAAACTTCCTCAGCTAAGGATTAACTTAGATTAACCCCACAGCAACAGAGAATCAAGATGAAAGGACTTTTGAACTCAGTGACACTCCTTGGTCGAAGGAAGCCCTGTGCTCTGAGCCAGGTGAAGATCCAGGCAGCATGAGCTACAATAAAAACCATGGCAGCTACTTTACTTCAGAATACTGAGGAGAAAAAGAAGGAATCATAGAATCATAGAATCATAGAATCATAGAATCATAGAATCACAGAATCACAGAATCACAGAATCAGCTGGGTTGGAAGGGACCTCTGAGATCAAGTCCAACCCTTAATCCAACCCTGTCACAGTTGCTAGACCATGACACTAAGTGCCACATCCAATCTCATCTTAAAAACCTCCAGGCATGGAGAATTCACTACTTCCCTGGGCAGCCCATTCCAACGCCTGATTACCCTCTCTGTAAAGAATTTCTTCCTAATATCCAACCTAAACCTCTCCTGGTACAGCTTAAGACCATGCCCTCTTGTCTTGCTGAGAGTTGCCTGGGAAAAGAGACCAACCCCCACCTGGCTACAACCTCCTGTCAGGGAGTTGTAGAGTGATGAGGTCTCCCCTGAGCCTCCTCTTCTCCAGGCTGAACAGCCCCAGCTCCCTCAGCCTCTCCTCACAGGACTTGTGCTCCAGTCCCTTCCCCAGCCTTGTTGCTCTTCTCTGGACCTGCTCCAGCCCCTCAATATCCTTCCGGAACAGAGGGGCCCAGAACTGGACACAGCACTTGAGGTGTAGCCTCACCAGTGCTGAGTGCAGGGGAAGAATCACTTCCCTGGTCCTGCTGGCCACACTGTTCCTGATCCAGGCCAGGATCCATTGGCCTTCTTGGCCACCTGGGCACACTGCTGGCTCATGTTCAGCTTTCTGTCAATCCAAACTCCCAGGTCCCTCTCTGCCTGGCTGCTCTCCAGCCACTCTATCATATATTGTGAGGGAATTGTTTCATTTGGAAGTAAGGGACCTCAATTCCAGCTACACTCTTGCCAGATATTCAGGTCTCATGATTCTATTCAGGTCTCTGATACCTCCTCAGCCTTAACTTAAACTATTCAACATTGTGGTTCAAGGAAGACAGGCAAGTGACATCTTCCATCCTAACTGTGCCATCCTGGAAGGAGAAAAGGATGACTTTTGGGCCCAAATAGCACATAAGAAAAGTCTGTGGCCTAAGAACTCAAGCACTTGACTGAATATAAAACTTTCTGGGCTCTGATTCTGACTCCTTAGACCAATTTTTAACATTATAACCACATGATACTTGTCTGAAGCCAATTGTATTACTGAGAACTCATACCAGAACTAGCAATATCTCCCCTCAGCTGGGGACAACCAGTAAGTTACCAATTCACACTGCTGTTGCTTGCCAACTCATTTTCTCTCTCCTGCCACACTCATTTTGTTGGTGTAAGGATCAACTTACTCTGACAAACAGGAGATGAGTATGGAAAGAAGACAAATACGCTCAGTGTGTTCACCACTGACAAAGAGGAAAGCCAGAGGACCCCTGGGGAAATAAATTTACTGTATAAAAACATGACTTGACAGACCTGGAGCACAGATCTGGAAATGGCTAAGGAAAGATGGATGATACAGGACTGTAAACAAACAAACAAAAATGCCCTTATGGAAGTCACACAGAGGGAGGCAAAAGGATGGTACACACTTGGACCTCACTGTGGACAAGGACAGATTAATGAGTAGAGAAATTTGGAGGACAGAGAGAGTTAATTGAGGCAAAGGATTGATGTGTTTGACAGACTATAAATTGGCAATGGTGAGAGAGGGCTGATGGGACTGATGATTAGAGGATGGATAGGGAATGAAAGATTTATGGACTGGGCAGTTTAGACAGATAGAGTATTACAGGTGAAACAGGATAGTCTATGAAGTCTCTTACAGATTGGAGGGAACATTTCATTATGTCCCATCGTGTGCTGGGTAAAGATTACTTGAGTTTTATGAAACCTAATGATGCTGTTTAACCTACATGCTCAAGGTATGTGTACTTGCTTTATAATTCTTTCAAGGGCTCTAGGGTTATTCATTTTCCCTGTCCTTTCTACAGCTTTTTTTTTTTTTTTTTAAGGCTATCCTATTACAATTGCTGAGGAGGACATACAATGATTCTCTTGATATTTCTGTTGTATGATGTATTCCCCTTTGATGAACCTAGAAATCTGTAAGTGTCTAAACTTTTCTTGAAGAGGCCATTTTCCCTATAATACAGGTAAATACATGTGCAAATCCACTCAAATTGGTTGAGTTATGGTGTTATGGAACACAGAAAGAGATGGAGAAAACATTAGGTCATAAGTTCCTTCTGAGTCTAGAACCAAATGTTGAACATGTATTTCCACAGGGAAATACTATTTCCTAGTGCAAGTGTTCACAAATAATGTTACCAAGAAATTTGAGTATTTATATGCAATTATTCTAGTATTTTCCTCAAGAGAAGAGATCAAAATGTGTAAAGTTCCTGATCTTTTATTTTAAAAAGGACGTAGGTAACAAGAACGTACAGAAATATATTAGCACAAGGACACACATTATAGGTGTTAAAAAATATAATTTGCATTCTAAACCATAGAAAAGGGCATCTGAAGAAAATATAAAGGTGGAAAAAGTAAAGTTTAGGCCCACTATTAAATTCTTCCTCTCTTTCACAAGCACAGGTTTGTAGCTTCTGATGGTTTAACACATTAACATACACTTCCTGTAACCTGCTACCTGAGAGTTCATGTCTGGCTCTAAGCAAAGCAACACAAGATTGCTATGTGTTTCTGAGGACACAGAACACACTCAAATGGGCAAGTGCAAAATTTGGGCAAACAAAAATCACAGTTTCCTGCTCATTTTTAAGTTTTGACCTAAGGACTCATTTGCTTGCCAGCTGATTCCATCCCAGAAGCATCATAGCCCATGGAATCCCCCTCACATAAAAGGTCAAGCAAATATAAATCTCCTCCTTCCTCCAATATTCTTTTTTTTTCTCTCCTTTCTTACACACTTACCTGTTGAACTATACAAGTCTGCTAAATATGCCACTATAAACGAGTCAGGGAAATCCAGACAGAAGAAGGCAGACTTCTCAACTCTCAGTTCTACTTAATATTTTACACATGAGTAAAGCACATTGCATTTGCTCCTCTGCATACATTGAAATTTCCTATGGTTTCCTCAAAAAAATCTGAGCCTCCTGTGACTAACACCTGTGACTCTGTTGCTCAGAGTGAAGTTCAGATGTGCACATAATACCTTGAAAAGTCACTTGAAGGGAGTACTTTGAATGTATAAGGTCCATGGGGACTATGTTGCTTATTGTGGCCCAAATCCAATTACAGCAGAGACAATATGAAAAGTCCACAAAGTGAAAAAAACAAAACAAAACAAAACAACAACCTCCCCCCCAAAAAATAAACAAGGTAAAGGAAAGCAACAGAACTCAAACAGCCTTCTCTGTTATTAAGAATCTAGTTCTCCTTAAAACCATATTGGGAGACTATGTCTAATAAGCCTTTGTTTATGCCTTGATGAAGACACCTGTGGATACCTCATTCCAAAATCGGTTGAGTCCTCCTCATTTCTCCAATATTCAACTGGTCAATATTTAATACTGAGGATTCAATATTACTAAGGAAAGCAAGAGGATAGGACTGAATTTCCTTTCACTAACTAAAAAGTCACTCAACAACAAACAAGCTGTTTCACGTTTCCACAATGGCATCCTTTGTTTTTATGAGGATTCTTATGGAGATCAGTGCAGCTTCTAAGCAAGTGTCAGCCATGGTACCAAACATGCTTGCAGGAATCTGTTATTGTAGGGGCTTGAGACAATTGCTACACAATTTTCAGAAGTTTGGCCATGTTTGCTGAAAGACTGAAAAGCAATTAACTACTCTGAGAAGTACTGGAATAATTTTATTAGCTTTCTGCCTTCTTTCCTTGCCCCTAATCACCAAAAGCTACATCTCTTACTGCACTCTTACAGCCCGTTTATACCAGTGTAATGTCCCTGGAATGCACAGCAGTGCAAGATGTAAGTAGAAAACATGCATGCAGACAAATATAAAGTAAATGTAGAAAAGGAGCACGTAGTAAAATAAGACATAATGTTTGGACATCAGCCTTATTACTCCATAATATAACAGGGCATTCTTAACCTGTTTTGTCTGCAAACTGCATCCAACAAAGGCTTCTTTTTCCTTTAATGAAGAGGGTGAACTTCAGCTTAATAAGAAATCTTCTCAAATGCCAGTTCTTGCCTTTCAGTTGAACCTCAGCATGTCTCTACACACAATGGTCTACGGTCAGAGAACTCTCCCTTCTATCCTCATGTCTGTGAAGCATGGGTATGCCACAAAACCTCAAAAAGAAATGCCTCTAAAGTTCTTCAATGTACTCAGAACAATCAGCAACTTAAAAATTTCCTTTTTGTAATAAAAATGTGAATTCAAATTGAAAAACACCTTAGCTCCATTTAAATCCTTTTTCTGAAGTCATCGATCATCAGTTAACCTTAATACGCCCCAGACAACATAAAAAGAAAAAAAAATTGTAAAATTAACACTTTACAAAAAAAAAAAAAAAAAACAAAAAAAAAAAAAAAAACAAAACAAAAAACCACAAAACCAAAAACAAACCAAAACCGGATTCAGATCGTGTTGTAGGTAAGTTTAATTGCATCCTGAATTTCGCGTATGCGTTTTGCCCTTCTCCTTCCGTGTTAATTTTTTTTTTTTTTTTTTTTTTTTTAATACCTTCACACTCAGGTGCGGAAACACTCCTGCTGCCGACCCTGCACTGAAGGAGCGGGTCGTGGCCGGGGTTGTCCGCCCGGTTCCCCCCTCGGGGGGCGCGGTACCCCCTGGCCGGCGGGGCCGAGCATCCTCCGCGGGGGCGCTGCCCCGCGGGCGGGGGCGGCGCGGGGCTGCGGCAGTGCCGCCGCAGGAGCAGCTGCTGCAGCGGAGGAGCCGGAGACAACCTCCCTCCTCCTCCTCCTCCTCCTCCTCCTCCGGCGTGCTGGGGGCCCTCCATTGTGCGGGGCTGCGCATCCCCCTCCGAGCGCCGCAGCGCCCCCGCGTAGAGGGGCGCTCCCCCCGCCGAGGGCTGGAGGGCGCGCTGTCACAGCCCCCCCTCCCGCGCTGCGCTTGCCATTTCTGAAGGTATTTATACACCTATATATATACACACACACAGAAACGCACAGACACATCCCTCCCCCCCCCCTTCCCGCTGAACTTCGCTCTCCGCCCCGCCGGGGATCGGGCGCCGGCGGGGGCACAGGAGGGCGCTTCCCCCGCAGTGCTGCTCCCCTGGCAGCGGCATCCCCGTCAGAAGGGAAAAGGTTACAGCAAGCGCGGCGAAAACAAAGCCGGCGATGCTCGCCCCGGCTGCGGGGACCGCCCCGCCAGAAGTTGCGGTGCGGATCCCGCATCCCTCCCCCGCCTCCGCCCCGCTCGGCGGCAGGACAGCCGGACAGGCACCCCGACATCGCCCCGGGGCCGGCGGGCACGGCGAGGGAACGCCTGCTGGGCAGTGGGTCAAAACTTCTTTGTTAGTAACACCCGAGCCCAAGGGCGGCGATAAGAGCGGGGAGCGCATCCCGAGGAGCCCCCGGCAACTTTTCCCGACCGTACGCTCGCCGCCGGTCCCCGCACAGAAACTTGTTGGACCGCTATCCCTGCGCTCGCGACTCTCGCATCCCTTCTCCCGCGGTGACCTCTCCCGGCGCCTCCAGGAAACTGTTGCCTTTTCCCGGTGCCGGTGCCCGGGCGCGGCGGAGCGGGGAGAGGCCACCACCTCCCTGGCACCGGCAGGTCCTCTGGTACTTGGGAGACTCACCCTCCGGGGTCAGAAGGCTCTCAGAAAACTAGCGGTTCCATCATCCAGGCAGTCCTTCCCAACTTTCCTTGCATAGAGCGAGGGCAGAGCTCCGCGTATTTATACGGAGAGGGAGAGAGGGAGAGAGAGAAAGAGAGAGCAAGAGCGCTGAAGTCGACAAGCCGCTCAGCAGACTTTTGAGTAAAAAGGGAGGATGAAACCGGATTCTCCCCAGCTATCAGGACCCTGGAGAAAAAAAAAAAAAAATCAAATCCTTCTCCGGCGGGGAATTCTTTCGGCGGCGCTGTCCGTGTTACTCTCCGGGCGCGGGGCGGGAGGCATCGCACACAAATAGAGCCCGGCAGCGGCCGCGATTGGCGGCGGCGGCGCCTCCCGGGTCCTACAGCCCCGGCGCCGGGCAGCGACAAAGCCGAGCGGCGGCTCCGGGGCGGGCACGGGCTGGGGGACGGGGCGGGGGCGGCCCCGGGGGCCGAGTCCCCCTTAACTGATTCGTTACCTCGCCTATTGTGATACGTGTTGCAGCGTTTGAGCGGGAGAAAGGCGCATTATGAAGGGTTGTCATGCCATCTCCCCTTTCGTGGCTGCTCTTGCAGGGCTATTGTGCGGTCTGGTGAGAGAAATGCGCCTGATTTTTTTAAAAACTGGGGTTTATTTGTATACAACCTTTTTTTTTTTTTCCTTTCCCTTTCGAAATTATCTGTCGTCTTCCCTAATAATTATGTAGTTGATACAGTAATCAATTATTCATTGAATTCCACTTACCTATGCTTTTTTTCCCCTCAAGTTGAGGCTTTCCAAGGGCACATCTACTCCTCTGTGAAAAGAGAGTAAACAAACATTCTTTAAAATTACGCAACTTATTTCTAATAAAAAGAGAAAAAAGTAGAAAAAAACCCCCCACAACAGTTATCAGGATAAGTTTTCTCCATTAGAGAATACAATTTATGATATTTATGGTATTTATGGTATTTAAAGTATGGTCCCTTTCTGGATGTAAGGAATCATTTGACTAGAGAAAATATCCCATTTGAAAAGGGCAGTAAAAAGAACAAAACCCAGAGGCAGCTTTTATGTATCAACTGCTATATGGAGAGTAAACAGGAGATAATGATGACATAGGTCAACATGACTGAGAACTAGAAACATAAGCACTTACATATAAACAAGAGTACTTCTATTACTGTCTGTAGATAATGTATATTGTATACTAACCATACATCTAGATAATTAACATTAATAGGCCTAAAACCGTGTATGTAATGAAATCTTTTAAATAGTGTATGAAGATTATCTAGAAATAAAGCCTGCAATATACTGCAAAGCACCATGCAGTTGAAAGTCTAAACATGCCCACTTGTCCTACCTAGAAGAATGGAAATCAGCAACAAGGGGACGTTGTTCCAAAAGGTCCAGTGTGTTGGGTATTAATTATATGGCAAGGTCCTTACAGTATAGTTGGGAGCTAACAAATTAAATACAGATATTATTGCAAATATTATTGAAAAGTCATACCCGCAGCACAAGGTTGCTTGCCACTATTTGCCATTATTTCACCAAGTATATACATAGAAAGAGACAAAATAAGTTTAAAAGAAAACATGGAAGAAAATAGAGTGTTTAAGCAACTCTTGCACATTGAGAATCAACAGTAGTAGCTGGAGCACTCTTTGAATGAAGTACTTGGCACACCTTGGAGCAGAGCAACAGAGGGGACAGGAGGAAATCAGCATTTTGTGCATCAGTAGCCTGTGACGAGAGACACGCTGATGAGTTCAAAATCAGGTCTTCAGTGCTGCATTTCAGATCTACCTTACAGCTTACACCTTTAAGGCTTTGCATCTCATAGCAAGAAGTCTAGCTATTTGTTATTTGACTTCTGTTGCTGCTTTGGTTTGGGTATTTAATCCTTTAGATAACAAGATATATATCTCAAACCAGTAGCATTTCCATTGTCAGAGGAGGTACACTAGAACAATTAATAAAATTCTTCTATGAATGCACATCTTCAGTTATCACTGTAGCTACGCATACATATTTTTTCTTATTAAGTAGAAGAAATTTAAGTTACAGTTATGTTACTTTGAAAACAGGTGACTGCTGCACTAGTAAATACAAATTTTAGAAGAAGATGTTGTAGTTGTTTGCAGTTTTGACCAAATATTGTTTTACTGTTCTGTTTTTGTTTCTCTTGAGAGCTACTTAGGACAACTTGTGTTTACCTGAGAGTTCAGGATATACCTCTCTAAGTTTATTTCTTCTGTTACATTTGCCATCAACACCTTAAGGAGATTCCTGATTAACATCAATTTAAAAAAAGAACAGGCTCTGGGCTATTTTACTTAACAAAATCGTGTGAAATCCCTGATATCATCTGCAAATTTAACAAAAATGGTAAATTAGTATAAGTGCAAATGAAGGAGGCAATAACAAACACCGTCACAATTAAGAAATTACTCTGTGAAGGAGAGAAATTGTCATGCCCATTGTAGAGCCTACAGAGATTAATGGAATATGGCTGTGAAACTGTTTTAATAGATAAATTGGGTGGGTGGTTAAACATCTGAGCAACGATGATTACTCTGTAGTGAAACAAAACAAAGAGGAATAAATCACAAAGCTGCTCTATTACCACAATTAAAATGCAATTGCTTGATCAATTATCACTAGCTAATGGCTTGATGGAGGACAAGCAAATAAATAAAACATTATGCTAACTAAAGTTCTTTGGAGTATAGTCATAATTATAATAATATCTGTATAATTATATATTCCTTAATTGTATGCATTCATGCATTTATACATGTATAGTGCATTGCATACCATAAGCAAGGCTGTATATAATGTGTTCAGCTATTCTTTTGTAGTATATGAGTAACCATAAATGACACATAATCATGATAATGCATGCAGTGGGTAAATGGCTAACACGTGGTGAGAGAACTGATAAAGCACATTTCAATATTTTCTAGATCTCTAAGAATCTCCTTGTTTTACATACTTATCAGCCAAAGGTGATTGGGAGGAGTTTCCCCTTGGAACAGTTTCCAAGGTCAGCATATGTGCTGACACATATCGGTTTCCAACTTGCCCTTGGAAAATAACCTGAGTTTATGTGGACACGGGGTGGTAGTAAAGCAAACTGTGGCTGTCATATATCAGCATTACATTTTTATATCTAGTAACCAGCAAAGCGTGCATTCCTATACAGGAAGGGAAGTGGTAACACATATGTTTGTATGACGTAAAATCTAGTGTACAAAGGCAAATAACTTGCTGATGTATAGTATGAGCACCCTGGGATAACCTGGTCCAAAGTCAATGGCAATAACCCCTTGATCCAAAGTCCTAGTCAAGTATAATACTTATTTTATCTATGGAAGTATTCACATGGTATAGTCTGAATACCTAGGGAACAATCACTTTGTGATGATTATTCAGTATGGAAAAAAATTTATGTACTTATATTGACTAGTAAGAACACAGATTCTGTTAAAAGCGGAGTAAGATTTGAGAAGAAACAGGCTCATGGTGAGCTTCAGTGAACTTCTCAGGTATTAAAATGCAAATTAACGGCAAGCAGTTCGTACACTGAGTTGTAGAGAGTTACACCTAGGCTTTCTTTTTAACATTTTTAATGCTTTGTCTTATGCAAAAAAAATTACATATATTTGGCAAACTTGTTTTGCCTTTCCTGGGGCAAGACTGATCAGAAAACATACAAGTTTGAACATATTTAAAGAGAGCAAGGTATATGTTGCTAATATATAGGTATTGCTAGAGAGTACTAATGAGAAAGCAGAATCTGTGCTCTCCCAAAAGCAGTGTGAGATCTCACCAGATCTCATGTCCTGTAGGTAGCACCTACATTAAATCCTTTCACTTCTCTACTTGCAGTTAATTTTTTGTCTGTATTTGCTGGTTTATTTGAAGAAAAGTCTGAGAGACTACTGTCACTTCATCACTTCTGTATGAAACAACTTGAAAAGCGGGGACTCCTTCCTTTTACCTTTCCCATTTATAAAAGCAAGAGATACCTTCTGACTGTCAGAAAATATATACTGATGAAGGTAGAAATTCAAAGTTTTGCAAGGAAAACAGTAGAATGATCTCTGAGAACAACATTTGCGTGTGAAACTGGATTTTGAAGTCCTCCTAGAATAATGGGCTGGACCTTTGTCAGGTACTCTGTATTACCCAACATCCTGGACATCTAGTGATGAGTTGTCAGAAAATGTAGGAAGGAAGGAAAGGGAATGGAGAAAGGAAAATCTAGAATGACTAAAATGCGACTTCAAAAAGGAGTCTAACAGAAACAGTAGAAACCCACATATATAAAAAAATTATTCTATGTTGAGCAGAAACACTGGTCTATAAGATTAGACAATAATAAAACCCAAGTTTTCTTATAATAGAAAGGTAAGAAAAAATGTAAGATTGCGTACTTTCATGCAACTCAAGGCAGCAATTATCTTTGTTGCAGTGCATGAAAGAGTATAATTGAAGAGAAACAGTCATTCAGCACCTTGTCCCCTTATACAGTCCCATATCTAGCCCCCCATACAATCCTATTTTTCCAAATCTCAAGACACTTTCAATCTGATTGACACCTGTTGTCAACAGATAGGAATGGTTACTGTTGCCATTTTTTTTCAGATGCTATTGGGCTTGAAGTTAGTAAAGAAATGAGGTACTCCCTGTAGGTGGATAATATGGCTTTGCCCATCCATACAATACAGTCACACTCATGTCTAAGAATATCTGAGATGAGAGGGGGCACAAAGAGGGGAGACAAAGAGAGAGGAAATGCAGTTAACTGGAGGGGAACCATTAGCTCTGCAAACATCCTCTGTAACCAAAGCAGTGGCATCTGAAGGAGATGTGAGCCCTGTGTAGTGTGTGTGTCTGGTCTCACTGCACAGGTAACCTGAGGACACCTTGTATATGCAAACCAGGGTGACCTCACAAACCCACTGTGCCTACATCTCAGGTCTGATGTACCTGGCAGCAGGGCTGGCATGTTTATGCTTTCAGGTGGCCCTGGGCCAGAGTCCACAATCTCAGGATCTGTGTTTTGCTTTTTGCACCTGGATTAACAAATTGCAGCAGGGCCAAAGAGTGCACTTTCATTTTGTTGTATGTGAAGACATGGAGAGTTGAAACACAGAATAACAGAATCACAAAATCATTTAGGTTGGAAAAGGCATCCAAGATCATCGAGTCCAGCCTTTGATGGAGCACCACCTTGTCAACTAGACCAGAGCACTGAGTGTCACATCCAGTCATTTCTTGAACATCTCCTGGGATGGTGACTCCATCACCTCCCTGGGCAGCCCATTCCAGTGCTTAACAACCCTTTCCATGAAGAAAAACTTCCTGATATCCCAAACTCTTCCTGAAGCACAGGAAAATGGGATTCCTACATTTTGGGAGAGTGAGGGCTCTCTGTTCCTATTTTTTTTTTCTAATGTGTAGGAGAAATTAACTCGTTGGATGGGTTTTTTTATCTTTTGAAATGTATTGTGAAATTGGAGACCTGACCATTGAAAGGTCATTCTATATGCTATCTGCTTAGTGGTTTTTTTCAGAGCTTAATAATAAACAAACAAATAAATATATAAAAAACAAATACATGAGCGTGCAGGAAGACTGAACATTAAAATGAGCTTGAAGAAAACGTGAAAAATAGGAAAGCTACATATATTCACTTAGTGAGGGCTGCAGGGGAAAGATAATGTCAGGAAAAAGCTAAATGAGCTAGTACATTCCAAAAACTATAGGAGAGAATAAAAACTTCAGAAGTGTTTATCAGAGGAAAGCAAAGTGTCAGAGAGAAACTGTTCCTATTGCCAAATGAGGAGTAAAAAGAAGGTTCAAGAAAATTGATTCAGACACTGGTGTCTTTAGTTTTCTGTATACTTTTTCCTTCTGATAAAGAAAACTAAAAGGTCATTCTGAAAATAGTTTTGCTGGTGCTTCTACAAAAAATTTAAAAAGCATGCCTAAAAAATGAATGAGATCTATGGAAGATATAATTTCTAGATTATATGACATTTGGTTTTAAGAGAGTCAATGCAGAAAGATAAAGTGGACCCATTGGTGCAGCTGAGGAGTGAGAAGATGAGCCTGTAAAACATACAAGCTCTTCAATGCAGTTTGTATCACTCACATCCATAGACCATAACAGCTATGGCAGTATGAAAACTTGCATTTTTGCTTGAAACATGAACTTGGAAAAGTGCTTCCTTGGACATCAAATCAACCTTCCTACATTAGAGGAAATCTGGACAATTGTCCTCCGATTTAAAGCGTAAATTGAAACACAAAACTCAAATAGTGCAATTTGTTTTATGTGATGCAGATAATATTGGCTTCAATATAAACTGAAAGAACAGCAGAGAAAGCATATACAATATCCATTCTAGTGGCACGAGGCTTCAGGTACACATAAAATTTTGAACTGTTGCAGGTGTCCAAACCTCAGGATTAATTTCCCCCAAGGGCAGGGAGGAGTGAAGAGATCTCCTGCCACTGCTAAAAAGTCAGCCTGGTATTTCAGTAAAATCTGTGTTCTTGCTGGAGCAGTAGGGAATATGAAAAGGGTGGCAACTCCAGATACATTCTCTCTGTTATTTTTACACTTTCTTCTTGCTGATGGAGAGTAAACAGCCTGTGTTGTTTGTGCTCCTGCACCCCGTTAATCAATGATTTGTAAAGGATGACTCACCCCAGCCACACCTGATCCTATTTGAAAGGCCTCTAAGTGTATGTGGGGCGGAAGGGAATTTGTCAGAAACTCAATATAACACTTAAAAAGTTGGTGAAGCTTTTGTGGGTTTGGTTTGTGGTTTTTTGGTTTGTTTTTTTTTGGTTTATTTTTTTGGTTTGCTTGTTTTTTTGTGTGTATGCATGTACCAAGAGGCTAGAATACAAAGTAATTGTGTCAGCAAGTTTACTGCTGATTATAAAGCCCTATCTTGTTTCAGATCCTTGTTGCTCAGAAGTAGAGAAAGAAGTTTTTCATTAAAACTATGATAAATTTAGAAGGCAGTTCTTTCTCCACCAATGTATATGTTTAGCTGTTGGTCAACAATGTTTTGTTAAGGCAATACTTTGTGGAGAGGATTGAGTGTTTAACTAAAAAAGTAGATATGTTTTAGGGAAACACTTGTTTCCTATTGAACACATTTATTCCAGAAAAGCCAAAAAAATTAATTGAGGGCTTAAATTCAGAAATACTACCTTTGTATCTCCTTAGTACAGCTGTAGTGCTTTTGTATCATTTTGGTCTTGGTTTCTCAGCCAGGCTTCATCATACATTCCTTACATACAGAAATGAATTTTTGAATGTAAACTAAATTTTTATTAGTTTCAGGGTCTTTACACATCAGAGAGGAGAATTTTTAGGGTTTTTTTAAAGGGCTCTTGCAGGTAGGAGGACATTATTCTAGGCAATAGAAAGGCAGGTTTGGATGGGAGTTTGTTGTGGGAAGCTACCTTTACAGGACACTCTTTCAAAACCTGGAATTTATTTTTAGCTGCACCATATGACATATAGGATGAATAAAGCCAGAGCTGGAAGATAGTAAAGGGGCTGCCAGTTCTTGACCAAACTCCTGAGATGAATCACTGATGGAAAATGCTGATTAAATTACTGCTGGTGTGCACAGGTGTTTTGTTTTTGTTTGGGGAAACCTTTAAAGAGACCCATGAGAGGGAAAAGACAGGAAGGATGGGCTGGAAAAGGTGGGAGAGGTCTTGTAGAAAGAATGCTGTGGCTGAAGCCATGGATAGGTAAGTATATGAGTAATGCAAGCAGTTTATGAGCCTTTTTTCTTTAAGTTACTCTGGTATACAAGAGTGTTGAATTTGGAAACTTTGAGGAGCAAATCCTTTGCTATTTTGTGCAGGAAAGGAAAAGCACATTCTGATTAGAAGATGAAATTAACTTAGCTAAATTTGTTCAATTTAGTTTATGTTAAGAGTTCTAATAAATTGGTAAATGTATTTCATTGTCTAAGGGCTATGAATATGTTTTAAAGGATGAAAATGAGCAATATAATGTCTTGAAGGATTTCCCATGAACTAGGCTTGTCAGGTGATGAAATAGGAACAAAAAAAACCTAAATGTGTCTTAATTTGACATATTTGTGACTATTACAAATATCTCTGCACAAACGACTTAACAAATGTTTGTTAGGGAGTAATTCTACATTTGTACAGAGTTTTTATAAAGTTGCTACTTGTAAGTTGTACCATGTGTGACTCTAAGAATTTTTCCCTTTGCTTGTGTTATGTATTTTTTTCTATTATATTGTCTTTTACAATCACTTAGAATTCTAGATTTAACTTCTTTTTTTTTTTGTGAAGAATTGCTGGGGGCCTTCCAATTTATTTTCTAATGCTTCCTTGATTTTCATCTCTGACTTGTACCTTGGAAAAAACGATGTTTCCTAGAAAACACTAAATCCACTTTAAAATAAACTGATGAGGGACTATTAAAGCCAAGAATTAAACTTTCTTCTTTTTTAAAAAAATGTGATTTGGAATTCTTCTGAAGATGATCTGAAGTGCTGTGTCAGGGGAAAACAAGCCTCACTCTTAAAATGTCTCATTGAAACAATTTGAAAGCAAATTGGCATGGTTTAGTCATTAGCCAAACCATTCCAAAACATAGCCTTAAATTTCATCTAAAAAAAAATCTTACACTGAACCACTGAACTGCATTTTTGTTTTCTTTCTGTTTTTTGTTGGTTTTTTTTCCCCCTCCCACTGAAATACATTTGCTGTGCTGTGGTTACAAAATCACTGGCTGTTTCTTCAAAGTTCAGAATTGTATTTTTGGTTATGTTCTCTACCTATCAGCTTTTTAATAAACGAGTCTCAAGAATACAGATTTTTATTTTTTTTTTCAGTTAAGGTTACCAGAAATTGAAATCAGCAAACAGTCTCTATATCTATGTCAGCTGATTGGATTAGATAATTTATTTTCCACATCTTTTTCTCTATTCTTTTGATACTGATACTTACAAATGTGAGTGAGTTTTTGGACAGTGCTTGGTGCACAAGCGTTGCTTAAGCATTAGATATTATTACTGGATATCATATTTGGTATATTGGATGACAATTAATGTTTCTGGAAAGAGAGCCCAGACTTCATTTGGAGAAGTGAATGGGGGCTGTAGAGTGTGTTCTCAGTTTCCTCCAGTTTTAGGAATAAGTCTAAAAGAAGGAAGGTTTCTTCTGTTTTCACTACACTTTTGGACATAGTAACATGAAGCCAAGATATCTATTTTGGTGATATACCAAGCACAGACCAACCCCAAAATTACATGTGCAAATAAGATTACTTTTAAAATATATCTTTATTGTTTACTTGGTCATTTTTTCCTGATAGGCATTTTCAAGATGAAAACTACAGGGGCCAAAAAAACCCCCATTCTTTTGACACCTGGAAAGAAAAAAATGTGCATCACAGGGTTGAAATATTTACTTTGAATTTCATGGCTTTTCATATAGGTGCTGTAATAACTGATTTAAAAAAACAAGAGGTTCTTCATGTGGAGAAAACCATGTAAGTGTAATCATACCTGAGCTAACTGGTTGTATATAAGGGGTGTATTTATTCTTACATATTCAGAGACAGTGACATGCAGACTTGTGCCATGCACAGCCCGTGAGAGTACCAAAAAACCTGCCAGATTTTTGGAGCTGGAGCACTCACCAATGTGCTGCTTACAGGGAACACAAGCTCTTGTCAGAGCTGCAATCACTAACCAGAGAACACCATGTAAAAAGAGCAACTTATTGTATCAGGCAGAGAGAGAGGGAGTTCTAAAAGGAGAGGAACTCGACCTGGAGTGGCATGAAAGGCAGTTCAGCTCTTCCAACAGCACCAGTTTGAGAACAGGCTCACCAAGGTAGGATCCTGAGTTTATCCTGTTGCCTGTGCTGAGGAGGGTGTTAGTGTGGGAGGAGAGGAGCTTTTATATTCCTTAGTGAGACAAGTCACTTTTGAAATAGAGCTGGCTTTCAGAAAATGTTTAATTATTCTACATTGCCCTGTTTACTCTCCTACTGCTGTTTTCTCCTCTTTCTTCAATTAAATACTCTTTGTTAAGCCTCCTTGTTTTCCAATTATGTGAAGGCATTAGCTCACTGAGTCCATAAGATATATTTTATCAGCTTGCCAAAATTTGAAGCTATTTTTACCAGTTGATTGTCAGTAGAAGAATGATGATTGGTTTCACTAATTCTTCTTCATAATTAGGGTTGTTTGGTTGCTTTTGAGGATGGGCAGAATGTGAATAACAAGCCTCAGTGATATTTTAAAGAAAAAAGGCATATATCGAAATGATACTACTCTATAGTTTCTTATTCTGATGATGTTCTTCTCTTCCTTCCTCTCATGGTAATCTCTAGAAAACAAATATAAATTTCCTCTTTCCTCCATTTTGCTCTCTTGTGCTGGTTTAAAAGTTAACCAGCAGGGGGAATGAACCCAACTCAAAGGAGAGATTATAAGTCAGAATAACAATTTATTAAAATAATACAGTAAGTACAATAATACAAACAAACAATTGGTCTCAACCCACAAAAACCCAAATGTGTAACCCAATACCCTGGGGCCTGAACAAAGTGGTGTTCCTTGGGCCCTGTTTGAGTCCAAAGTAAAGGGAGAGGGGAAGAACCTGCTGGTGGGAGAGCTGCTGCAGTCTGGCCAAACTGGTGATCGCAGTCCAGTGGTGGTCTAAGTCTGGTTGAGAGCGATGAGATGCAGCCGTCCTCTGGATCCCACGAGTGGGTTGAAAAATGTTCCAAAACTCCAAGATTATATATCCTCCAGTTCAGGCAGGAATGCTTGGTACTCTCCTCAGGGCGGGGAGTTCACAAAGGGTATGAGGACAGAAACATCCTTCTATCTCACAGGCCTCTTAACACCTAGTTTATAGCCTGAGGAGTCAGGCTCTATGGGCAGAGGGTGCGAATAGTCTATTGACAACAATAGTCTAGTTTCTGGGAAATGACATGGAAGGCTATAGAATACAGTTTTGGGTTACACCCACCATGATGAACTGATCTCAGCTGTCCTAACTAGGACATTATCCACCCCTTATTCTATGCCATCCATGTCATGCCCAAATTAACCCCCTTTAAAAACTATATCCCTTTAAAACTATATACATCTATCTATCTATCTATATATATATATATATACAATGAAACATTACAGACCATTCTCACTCAAAATTAGGTCCCCTTGTGGTACACAACGTGTCTCCCCATCTTTTTGCATTACCCACCAGGTGGAACCAGGTCCCTGAGCAAAAACAATCCCTCGGATGGGTTTGCCTTTGCTTGAGGTGGGACTAATCCAAACAGTCTTCCCTAACATTCCTCTCATATGTACCACGGGGACTTTATCTCCATCTACAGTATGCAAAAGTTCTGATTGGGCAGGGCCAGCTCGATTGATGGAACCTCGGGTGTTGACCAACCAGGTGGCCTTTGCTAAATGCAGCTCCCAGTGTTTGAGAGTCTCCCCACACAGTGCCTTCAGAGTGGTTTTCAGCAGTCCGTTGCACCGCTCAACTTTTCCAGCAGCTGGTACATGGTAGGGGATATGATACACCCACTCAATGCCGTGCTCTTTGGCCCAGGTGTCTATAAGGCCATTCTTGAAATGGGTCCCATTATCAGACTCAATTCTCTCCGGGGTGCCGTGTCGCCACAGGACTTGTTTTTCAAGGCCCAGGATGGTATTCCGGGCAGTGGCATGAGGCACGGGGTATGTCTCCAACCATCCAGTGCTTCCTTCTACCATGGTCAGTACGTAGTGCTTGCCTTGGCGGGTTTTGGGGAGCGTGATGTAGTCAACTTGCCAGGCTTCCCCATACCTGTACTTTGACCACCGTCTACCATACCATAGAGGCTTCACCCGCTTGGCCTGCTTGATGGCAGCACATGTCTCACAGTCATGGATGACCTGTGAGACAATGTCCTTGGTTAAGTCCACCCCTCGGTCACGAGCCCATCTGTATGTTGCATCTCTCCCCTGGTGACCGGAGGCGTCATGGGCACATCGAGCCAGAAATAATTCTCCTTTGTGCTGCCAATCCAGATCTACCTGAGAGACTTTAATCCTGGCAGCTCGGTCCGCCTGCTCGTTGTTACGATGCTCCTCATTAGCCCGTTTCTTGCCTACATGAGCGTCTACGTGACGGACCTTCACACTCAGCTTCTCTACCCGGCCAGCGATGTCCCGCCACATCTCCGCCGCCCAGATGGGTTTCCCTTGGCGCTGCCAGTTGGCCTTTTTCCATCGCTCCAGCCATCCCCACAGAGCATTGGCCACCATCCATGAGTCAGTGTAGAGATAGAGTCTTGGCCACTTCTCTCGTTCAGCTATATCCAAAGCCAACTGAACGGCTTTAAGCTCTGCAAACTGACTTGACCCACCTTGTCCTTCGGTCGCTTCTGCAACTCGCCGTGTGGGACTCCATACAGCTGCCTTCCATTTTCGGTTTGTCCCTACAATGCGGCAGGAGCCATCTGTGAAGAGCACATATCGCCTTTCATCTGCGGGTAGCTTGTCATATGGTGGGGCCTCCTCAACCCGTGTCACCTTCTCCTCCTCTTCTTCAGAGGATAGTCCGAAACTCTCACCTTCGGGCCAATTGGTGATAATTTCCAGAATCCCAGGGCGATTAGGATTCCCTATCCGGGTTCGCTGCGTGATCAGAGCCATCCACTTACTCCATGTGGCATCGGTGGCATGATGTGTGGAAGGAACTCTTCCCTTGAACATCCAGCCCAGCACTGGTAGTCGGGGTGCCAGGAGGAGCTGCGCTTCGGTGCCGATTACTTCTGAGGCAGCTCGAACTCCTTCATAGGCAGCCAGGATCTCTTTCTCAGTTGGTGTATAGCTGGCTTCAGATCCTTTGTATCCCCGACTCCAGAATCCCAGCGGTCGTCCTCGGGTCTCCCCAGGCACTTTCTGCCAGAGGCTCCAAGAAGGGCCATTCTCCCTGGCTGCGGTGTAGAGCACGTTCTTCACGTCCTGTCCTGTCCTTACTGGCCCAAGGGCTACCGCATGGGCAATCTCCTGTTTAATTTGTTCAAAGGCTTGTTGTTGTTCGGGGCCCCACTGGAAATCATTTTTCTTCCGTGTCACAAGGTAGAGAGGGCTTACAATCTGACTATACTCGGGGATATGCATCCTCCAAAAGCCCACAGCGCCTAGGAAAGCCTGTGTTTCCTTCTTGCTGGTTGGTGGGGACATGGCTGCTATTTTGTTAATCACCTCCATTGGAATTAGACGGCGTCCATCTTGCCACTTCACTCCTAGGAACTGAATTTCCTGAGCAGGTCCCTTGACCTTACTCCGTTTAATGGCAAAACCGGCTCTTAGGAGAATCTGGATTATCTTCTCTCCTTTCTCGAAGACTTCGCCCGCTGTGTTCCCCCATACAATGATGTCATCGATGTACTGTAGGTGCTCTGGAGCCTCACCCTTTTCCAGTGCAGTCTGGATCAGTCCATGGCAAATGCTGGGACTGTGTTTCCACCCCTGAGGCAGTCGATTCCAGGTGTACTGCACACCTCTCCAAGTGAAAGCAAATTGTGGCCTGCACTCCGCTGCCAAAGGAATGGAGAAAAAGGCATTGGCTATGTCAATGGTGGCATACCACTTGGCTTCCTTGGACTCCAACTCGTACTGGAGCTCCAGCATGTCCGGCACAGCAGCACTCAGGGGTGGTGTGACTTCATTGAGTCCACGGTAATCCACCGTCAGCCTCCACTCTCCGCTGGACTTACGCACTGGCCATATAGGGCTATTAAAGGGTGAGCGAGTCTTGCTGACCACCCCCTGGGTCTCCAGTTCGCGGATCATCTTATGTATAGGGGTCACAGAGTCTCGGTCGGTGCGGTATTGCCGACGGTGCACTGTTGCTGTGGCTATCGGTACCAATTGTTCTTCAACCTTCAGCAGTCCCACAGCAGAGGGGTCCTCTGAGAGACCAGGCAAGGTGTTCAACTGTCTAATTTCCTCCGTCTCCACAGCAGCTATGCCAAAAGCCCAACGAAGTCCTTTTGGGTCTTTGAAATACCCACTCCTCAGGTAATCTATGCCAAGGATACACGGGGCCTCTGGACCAGTCACGATGGGGTGTCTGTGCCATTCCTTCCCAGTCAGGCTCACTTCAGCTTCCAGTACAGTCAGCTGTTGGGATCCCCCTGTCACCCCAGAAATGGAGATGGATTCTGCCCCTACGTATCTTGATGGCATTAATGTACATTGTGCGCCAGTGTCCACTAAAGCCTTATATCTTTGTGGCTCTGATGTGCCAGGCCACCGAATCCACACAGTCCAATAGACTCGATTGTCCCTCTCCTCTACCTGGCTAGAGGCAGGGCACCCCTAGTCCTGGTCATGGTACTTATTGTGCTCTTCTTGTGGGTATGACCTGGAGGTCCCTTCAAGAGGATCAGACATATCATCATTCCTGTACCGTCTGGAGTCTTGCCCACGAGAGACTGGAGCAACGTTCACCCTTGAAGAGTTCTTTATGGTATTTGTTCCTCTTTTCAGTTCACGTACCCGGGCTGCTAAGGAAGAGGTGGGTTTCCCATCCCACTTCCTCATATCTTCTCCGTGCTCACGGAGGTAAAACCATAGATCGCCACGTGGAGTGTACCTTCTCTCCTTAGCTGGGGGACGCTGGCTCCTGATAGCAGAGACTCTTGTTTGTCCTGGCGAGATATGGAAAATCCCTTCCTTAATCTCTTCTCTTAGCTTCTGGTGTCCCTCTTCAATTTTCTCTTCCAGGCTTCGGACGTGTTCAGCCAGTTTGGTTTCCACAGATGAGACGTGGGCTCGTAATGGGGCGGTGACAGTGTCTTCATAAATCCTGAGTTTGCTAACCAATGCTCCCACCTTGTCCTCTCCCTCCCTCCATTGCAGCGTTGCTAAGTAGCGGGAATACATTTCTGGCCCGAGTCGTGCAAACTTTAACCACATTTGGGAGGTGCACTGTACGGCATCTGGACTCTTAGGGAATCTTTCATCCTCTGAAAAGATTATCTCCAGTACAGCTAACTCCCTTAAGCACCGGATACCTTGTTCCATCGTGTTCCACTGTCCTTGCTGTACGTGGAGGTCCTCCTTGCAAAGGTATCTCTCCCTCACACTGGACAACAGTCGCCGCCAGAGGCTGAGAGTTTCCTGCCTCCTTCCAATCCCCTGATCAATGACTACATCTCGAGACAGGGATCCCAGCTGTCTGGCTTCACTCCCATCTAGGATCGTATCGTTAGCTGCGGCATCCCAGATTCGGAGCAGCCAGGTCAGAATGGACTCGTTCGCCTGTCGTGTGAACTCTCTCCGGAGCTCACGTAGCTCACCCAGGGACAGGGACCGAGTGATTATTTCTGGCTCTGTCTCCTCCGGTGGATGTGAAGGTCCCGCCTCTTCGTCATCATTTGCTATGCGAACTGATTTAGTCTTTGATTTCCTTTTCTGGACAGGGGCGACTGCTATTGGTTTTGCTTGTTCTTCTGGCTCCTCGATGGTTTGTGTGGACACGGTGCTGGTTGGTTCATTTCTTTCTCCCTCTGACTCAGCTGTGGTTTGGGTGGACGTGGTGTCTGCGGATTTGGTCCTTCTCTCCTCGCCCTGACAGTGCTGTATCATGTCAAGCAGTGCCCGGTAGGCAGTGGCCAGGGCCCAGCAGGTTGCTGTGAGCTGGCCATCTCTGGAGCTGCCAGAGCATTTTTCCTTCACCAGTCTTATCATGCTAACAGGATCCTGCAGTTGTTCAGGGGTGAATTTCCAGATCATTGGAGGAGAAAACTTTTCCAAATACTGGCTGATGTCCTCCCACTTCCCGTGCCACTCAGCATTATCTGCTCCCAGGGCAGGTGTCCAACCAACCTCCCTAAAAGGCACTTTTCTGACCCTAAACATGGTGTACACAGTACAGAGCAGACAGAGCAACACTAACAATAACATTATGCTGTCCTTAACATCAAAAGGGAACTCAATATTTTCAAAAACTGTTGTAGCAGGTCTGAAGGGGAAGAAGGAGGTGGGAGGCTGGAAACCATCCACCCCTGTTCCCCCAAAAAGCTGGGTACGATTTTTAACGAGGCCCCAGAGGTAGCAACCCAAACCAGGACAGGCAAACAGGACTGAATACACATTTACAATGAAACTCATTGCTTCTGATGTTAGAATGACATAAACATAATATACTAATAAAGCAATTTGGATCCCTCTCCCTGGTCTTAAAGAGAGTATCAAAATAGGCAAATAATACGCCATCTGTGGAAATATGAACAGGCTCAAATACAACATCCATGTGAGTGCATCAAACAACATGGTGATCAGGGAGTTTCTATATTCAAATAGACAAATGCTTCAAATGAAATTGTGATTCTGACTTCTCTCTCTCTGCCCCACGTTGGGCGCCAAAATGTGCTGGTTTAAAAGTTAACCAGCAGGGGGAATGAACCCAACTCAAAGGAGAGATTATAAGTCAGAATAACAATTTATTAAAATAATACAGTAAGTACAATAATACAAACAAACAATTGGTCTCAACCCACAAAAACCCAAATGTGTAACCCAGTACCCTGGGGCCTGAACAAAGTGGTGTTCCTTGGGCCCTGTTTGAGTCCAAAGTAAAGGGAGAGGGGAAGAACCTGCTGGTGGGAGAGCTGCTGCAGTCTGGCCAAACTGGTGATCGCAGTCCAGTGGTGGTCTAAGTCTGGTTGAGAGCGATGAGATGCAGCCGTCCTCTGGATCCCACGAGTGGGTTGAAAAATGTTCCAAAACTCCAAGATTATATATCCTCCAGTTCAGGCAGGAATGCTTGGTACTCTCCTCAGGGCGGGGAGTTCACAAAGGGTGTGAGGACAGAAACATCCTTCTATCTCACAGGCCTCTTAACACCTAGTTTATAGCCTGAGGAGTCAGGCTCTATGGGCAGAGGGTGCGAATAGTCTATTGACAACAATAGTCTAGTTTCTGGGAAATGACATGGAAGGCTATAGAATACAGTTTTGGGTTACACCCACCATGCTCTATGGGCAGAGGGTGCGAATAGTCTATTGACAACAATAGTCTAGTTTCTGGGAAATGACATGGAAGGCTATAGAATACAGTTTTGGGTTACACCCACCATGATGAACTGATCTCAGCTGTCCTAACTAGGACATCTCTGAATATCATCTTTTTGCTTTTAGTGAGAGTAGAAGACATAGTATGAAAGTGAGACACAACTGAATCTGAATGAATAATAAGCGATTATTTTTCTCTTATCTTTAATTTTCTGCCACTTTTGGTCTTTTTGAACTTTAAAAACAATCACTTAGTGTAGCAAGGAGATCCAAAGGCAAAGAGATGCATTTCCTGGAAGTCTTCTGGAAAACTGTATAAGGTAAGCTTGTCTAAAACTGAGAACCATGCAGATTTCATAACTGTGGAATTATATCCTGTGCTCTGTTTCTGTAAAGTGCTTGTTAGCCATGTAGAACTTTCAGTAGTAAGGATGCAGTCTGACCTGTCTGTTCATGAGCCAGACAAATACACAACCCTTTCTTCAGTGATGATTTACAAGAACACTATCTAAGCCCTGACATTATAAAAAAAAATGATGTGTGCTTTTCCCACTGACAGTTAATACTGATGATGAGAGACTTGACAACTTGGGAAGATGAAGGAAACTCTTTGGAAGTCAAGCACTGAAACTCCAGCTTGGAGGAGATTTTCAGGGTGTGTTTGGAAGTGAGTAAAAGCAGCCCATGATTTTTTAGGAAAGAAATGGAGGCATCCCAAGCAGGGAGTAATAGGCAGGGGTTAAAAAAATAAAAAAAAAAAAATAAGAGAGGGGGGGAAATAAGAAAAAAGGCAAACATCAGTGTATGAGAGTGAGAGAGCTGTGGCAGGCAGGGAGGCCATTGGACTGACTGCTCTCAGAGGTCAAACTAGAACACAGAAAGAGCACAGACTGAAGAGATGAATAATGACTAGCGAGAGTTCAACATGATCTCTCTGGGCCTCAGCAGGAAAACTGAGCAGTGAGGAGCACTGACAGGCTGAATCCCAGAGTCTGAGGAGGTAAGAAATGATGATGTCCAGGCCAAGGAAGAAAAATGGAGCGTGATGTGAAATCCATGGTAACACCTGAGATACAAATGAGTTTCCTTTTTAAAACCACAGATACAACAAATGCTAATCCTGATGATGATGACTTCTGCAGTGAATATTTGGGGATGGGGGGAAATAGCAATTTTCTGTTTTGAGACAGGTCTTCAAGTTACTAAATGGGAATAAGCACAGCACTGCAGTGCCTCAAGACTAGGTGATTTTCAAGAGCTCTGCTGTGATGTAGGAGGACCATGACTGATGATGAATAAGTAGAGCCTCATCAGAGAAAAATGTTAATAGAAATATTTTGATCGATAATGTTTATGTTTATTTTTTAAGAAATGAAAATATAATTCCTACACACTTGATGAATTTAAAGCTTCTGTCCATATAAATATGTAAAAGTAAGATTTTACTATTCACTCAATGAGAAGTCTGGGAAAAGTTACTATTAGCTCACTTCCCTCCCTCTTCTGCACCAATCCAGGGAAGTTAAGTCAACTAAAATGGCATATGACATCAAGAATAGTATTAATTATATATAGCACTTATGCCTTAACTTAAACCTGTAAGTAAGAATTATGGTAGCAAAGCTAAAATACTTTAATTTTAAAAGAAAGAAAGAAATTTGTGATGTAGTGATCAACACTATCCACTATTACCAAAAAGAAAAAAAAAAAATAAAAAAAGAATAGTAGCAATACTGCAAATTCTAATGTTTAAATTAAGAAAGCTTTTTTCCAAAACTTTTCTCATCTGAATTTTACAGGTGTTTTCAGCATTGAGGTAAATGTGTTTTAATGAAAACGATATCTGCCTATTTTACAAGGTTCAGATTGACCTAACCTAATCTGTCTGTGTTTCTGGGGATGATGAAATGACTGAATAAAGCATCTGGGAAATCTTTGAATTAGTTGTTAAACAAAGGCCCACAATAGAACTTAAAATCTCCATTTGAATGAAAAATTTTGGCAGAAGAGGGAAAACCTTTATGGAAAGTCAAGTTTCCACAGTTTTACAATGAATTTTGCAAGAGCAGGTGTCCCATTTTGATGCATGACTGGAGATCCCTGTTATCAATGCTGACACTTCCACTGTTTGGTGGAACAGCACTAAAACCTATTTTGCTGTCTTTATGTCACTTTTCAAATCCTTGGAAGGTGCATCTTCTTCACACTGATTTAAATCTAAAACTTCATTTTATTCTGTAAAAGGAAACTTTAATGTATCTAACGAAAAGAATTGCTTTAGTTTTGAGTGGGGAGGTTAATATTTTCCACCACTTGTCAGCAACAGCATCCTGACCTTGCCTGAGCAGAGAGGTTGGAGCAGATGACCCACTGTGATCCCTTCCAACCTGACCCATTCTTTGATTCTGTGGTGCTGTAACATCTCCTGAACCACAGCATCCTCTATAGCCACCATTTTCTGGGATCTCCCCAGAGACCTCTACAGCTATTTCTCATGTGGATTATACGTATTATTATTTATGTAGCATTGCACAATATCTGGATATGGATAGAAGTATCTCTTGAAGAGCCAGATGTTTCGAAAAGCTAGATTCACGAAGAAGATACAAAAGCATATTTGGCACAAGAACTTCACATTTAATCTTGCCCCAAACAGATTAATCCTTGTCACTCTCAAGCTTCAGTTTTTGATTTTACAGGCAGTAGAAATAAACCTGCAAAGACTGAAGCTTATTAAAGTTTAATATATAGTTGGGTATACTTTAAGTGTATAAAGTGAAGCCTTTTTTGGCTGTTTTTTTTAATATATATATATATATTTTTATATATATATATATATAAATTTTTATATATATATATATAAAAATTTACTCCAGGTGATTCAATTCAAATTGAATTCCAATCTTAAACATAGTAGGACTTGTTCACTTCAGTGACTTTAACATTTTTTCAATAACCAACTATAAAAAGAAGTGTAAGCAATGTATTTGGGAGTTATCTGAGATCTGCAGCCTTTGGGTCTCAAGCCTGTAGAGTTAAAACATTTTGCTTAAATCTGTTAAAATGCTTAATTGTATAATTTATTTGTGCACAGTAAGCAGTTCCAATTAATATATGTTAATGGACTACTTGCATATCTTAATAACTTGTGTGGCTCCGGAGTGCATGGCACATACTAACCTCTAATCACCTAGGAATTTCTGGAACATAAAAGAACAACTGAAACAAAGCAGCATAATGAGCTGGGCTTTGTTTTCTTCAGTTCATTGATATGGCCAAACTTCTATTGGATTTTCATGTAGATTGCCTCAGTCTGCATCTGCATTACAAATTTTTATTCTTATTGGTGTTAAATGGATATATAATACTCACATGGCTGTAACAATGAGTTTACAGGCTTACTTATTTTACATTATAATTCAGTATTGTAGTGGAACTAAAAGCAAATATTTTGCTATAATGATTATGCTAATTGACTTTTAATGTCGTTTTATTTTCCAGCTACTCACCAGCAGTCTCCCAAGTTTAATAAAGCTCAAGCATTTAATTTTATTGCTTTAGACTATTGATTATCTGTTTAACACTAAGAACAATGTGATCCATTGTCTTTGCCTTGCTGATTGTCTGAATTATCTTGAAGAAATAAGAGATGTGCATGAGGAGAATCTCAGGCAGTAAAAAAGTCACTTGTATGCATTACTCATGGCTATTGTACAAAACCCAAAAACCTTTAATCAGACTCGCAAGGGAAAGGAATTTTATTGTTTCACAACTGAATTCAATATTCCCTCAGGCATTACACCACCATTTACACTTCTCTATCTGGATTTTTATTGCCAACATAAGCTTATTTAAAGGAATGAATAGCATGCTGTCTGCTTTGAGACAAATATTTAAATTTTACTTTAAAAATGCTACTAGATTTAATAGAGATGGGTTTTTTTTTCAATCTTAGAAGTTAAATAATTAAGGAAAATCACCTGTGTTTCAAAGAAATAACAGAAAACCAGAACAATTAGTACGATGGAAGGCTACATCCATTGCATCATTATGAAATATTTTTCATTTATCATGTGGTTGTGAAACCTTGGATAGTGGAAAGACTGAGACAATCTCTTCACAAGAAATAATGGGTAACTCCTTTTAGAAATCACATATCAAAACAAAACTATATTTTGCAGCACTTTTTTGTAGTGTGGTGTTTCATCACAATCATCAGAACTTTTTTGGTGTGTGGGAGTATATTTTCATATATTTTCACTATCTGCCAATCACATGGTTAGAAAGAGCTACTAACTTCTGTCAAAGGTACAGAAATCTTGGCTTATTGTATAATTACTTCTTTTGAAATCTTCCTTGATACTGACTGGGCTGCATTAGTTTTCTGTTTGCAAAGTAGGACAAATTCCAGGTGTTGTGGCAGCAGATGTTTTACTATCAGTGAGCTCATAGAAACTGTCATTCTGGTGAATCACTAAGTGTGATCCTGTGCTTGGTGAGCTGGAACAAATCACAAGTGTTTCATGCTGCCTTTATTTTAAGTTTATCGCATCTTGTGCCTCCAAATTTTTTGGGAAGTGTGTAACATGCTTAACAGCGACCCCTCATTTTTCTACATGTCTGTAGCTTCAGTGTTTTTATCGGGAATATAAATTGAATTCACTGGAGAAAGGAAAACAAATGAGGTAAAAAATCATGTAGGGATATTACTTTTGAGAAAGTGAATGGAGGTATATGCGTGCAGAATGTGCTGGTTGCTGTTATTAGGTTCTCTGCCTTTTTAAGAAAATCTCTGTGTTTTGTTTCCATATATTCTGAGATATTAATATGTGCTGTTTAGCCAGAAGAAATTTGAGCTTTCTAAAATGCAGTTTCTAGAGTTCAGAAATAGGAAGAGTTCTCCATTCCATGTAAAGATCCCTTTCCTCTCCTCCCCTCTCAAGTTAAATTTTACCTTTAAATAATACTATTGGGAAAATGGAACATAAAATCATGGAATTGTTTGGGTTGGAAGGGTCCTTTAAAGATCATCTGGTCTGACTCCCCCTGTAATGAGCTCCTTCAGCTGGATCGAGGTGTTCAGAGCCTCATCCAGCCTGACCTTGAATGTGTCCAAGCATGGGGCACCTGCAGCTTGTTCCAGTGTTTCACCAGATACAACACGTAAGTTCATGCATGAAAGTAGAAACATGCTCCAGATTTAGGCTCTTCTTACCTTGGCTGTGATTTTTTTCACAAGAATAAAAAAAAATTCTCAAAGAAAGCTTTGCCCCATAGTATTTTGTATGTCCAAACTGAGCCCCATGCTTTAATTTTGTGATAACCTTTCGACCCATTCTAAAAAACTTTTTTAGTTTCTGAACAAGATAGGTTTAAAACTGTGTATTGGGACCCTCCTTGTCAATAATCTGGCGTATTGTTTGTCTCCTATTTTTGTGGGGAAATTACAAAAAGACACACAACTTCATTTCCTATTGTTTAAATTCAGGAATGTTGGACTAATTCCTCACTGAAGCTCATTTTTTGGTTCTACCTCTATGGTTCTCTCTAGTATTATGCAAAGCAGAAAGGTTGGTTGTGCTTTGGGGCAGAGAACAGAGCTTCTGGCCAGCGTGGCTCAAAAGAACCAGGTAACTTGTGGTGAACACCCTGTCAGTGTCCTGGACAACATTTGAATCCTGTTACCTCCATAAGCCCCCTCTAGAAATAATTCTTATCAAGTCTTTTGCGAGTCAGAGTTTTGAATGAGCATGATATATTGGACAATTATAATAAACTTTTGATTTATATGCAAGTATTTTAACATTTTCAACATTGTTTTGCCCCTTCTACTTAAAAATAAAATTTTAATCTAAAAGTGATTGATAAATGTCTGCACTGTTTTGGAGTCTATGTGAACTTTTCTTTATAAAGATGAGATTTAAGCATGGACAGCATGTCGTTTTGGGGGTTTTTTGTTTGGTTAGTTGATTTGGTTTTTTTGGTTGTATTTTGTTTTTCATAGAGAAAAATATTTTGTGAGCTCTTGTGATTATTTTTTTTTCTGTTGCACAGAAAATGAATTGAGAACCTACTGGTAACATCAGTTCTTGATATCTAAACATCTCTCTGCAGGTTTGTAAACATTACCATTCTTGGTGAAACCTGTTAAAAAGGTTTCAGGAAACATTGTTTACCATATACATTAAATGAGGTCTCAGTAGGAGCCAAAACAAGTGCTTGGTTTCCTACTTTGGACAACAGAGAAATCAGTAAGAAGTTAATTGTAATTATTAATTTGAAGTGCTTTCACTTGTATTATATACTATAACTATTGTATTATAATAGTTTTAAAACACAAATGTTGTAAATAAAGAAAAGAATATTGTGTATTTCCATCAGAAACAATTGCTTTTTGGAAGAAAAATAGTTTAGAAACATTAGTAAAAATAGTAAGTTGATATAAAATATACTTATTATGAGAATTTCAAGATATATTTTGTTGTAGCTGAGTATTGATTTTTACTTTCTTGTACTTTGAATATCATAATTGTTATATATTTTCATGTTAATTTTACATTTTTGTAATGCAAAAAATATGAAAATATTTAGACTGTAAGAGGGGAAACAATATTTCAGTGTAAGTACTTAGGCTGCTTTAGAATTCAGGACTTGTAAATTTTAATGGACTATCTAATGGGCCACCAAGAGTATCTGTATGTTTTCTCTGTATCAGCTGCAGTAATGACTGAAGATTTCTCTAAATAATATGTATAAATTATTTAAATGTAGCCCATAAGATTCAAACAGAACAAGCTATGGGACAAAACTGTCCATAAAACACCTGCAAACCCTGAAGATTTTATCCTATAAATTTGCATTTTTTTTACCCTGTGAGATTTGGATAATGATAATTATTTCTTTGTGGCTCTGCTCCCCTATTTGTTAAATAGAGGAAATTATGCTTTTAGGAAAGCATTATGCTTTTAGGGAAGCATTCTGCCTGCCTGTTATATTACCTTAAGTGTCGCTGTGAATCTGTGTTATTCCTGTAACACCTCCATCCATCCCTGCGGCCACTGTCCGCTCACGTTTCTGTGACACCGTGAAGTGTTTGAGAGGAAGATGTAAAATATAGAGCAGGACTGCCAGGAGTCATCTCTGTGGTAGGACTGTGAGTGTGCCAGCACCCACACAGACGAGGGTGTTGTGGCTGGTGGTGGGTTTCTCTCTCTTTTAATATTTAGGTGCCGCAAGGAGTTGAAAGGTGAAGGTGAGGGTAGGAAGAAGAGAGACGTGAGGTCCAGATTTCTTCTCCTTGTTGCTCCAAAGCAGAGGGCTAGAGAAGTGCAAAAATGATACAAAAAGGTCATGGATTAGGTGTAAAAACTCCTTGATGGCTTACAAGGCAAACAAGGTCTCTGTGAGGGCGGCGAGGCGCTGGAACAGGTTGCCCTGAGCAGTGGTGAGTGCCTCGTCCCTGGAACTGTTTGAGGCCGGGTTGGATGGGGCTCTGAGCAGCTTGGTCGAGTGGAAGGTGCCCCTGCCCAAGGCAGGGGGTGTTGGAATTGGATGATCTTTAAGGTTCCATCCAACCCAAACCATTCTATGATTTTTCAAGGAGCAGCACAGTTATGAGTGTGCTGTGATGCATGTGATGGGTTGGGTGACCTTCAGGGAGTGCAGGATACGGGTGTGGTGAGCCCATGCTTTGATGAAGTTTTCTTGACATTTCTTTGCTTTGGGATCATCAGTGTTTCAGAGCATTTCTGAGACTCTTATGTCTGAGTTGGCTTCTGGCTGTGGCCTATGTTCTTCGAGAGGCTCAGGAATAAAAGTCACCTCGTGCTAAGCTGGAAAGAATAAGCAATTGCAGGTGTAAAGAAGGTGGAAATATGAACATTTGTACTGGTCCAGTTAATTTAACTCAACTTTTGTCATTTTTGTATGCACAATGTTAGTTAATAACTTTTAGCTAGCTTTTATCAGAAGCCTCCAAAAAACTTATAGAAAAGGTATTTTTTTATTGCAATGGGAAACTGAATTGAAGGGTGATTAAGTGATTTTTCTGAACTCATCAAAGGCAGAGCCAGGGATAAAGTTTGCATTTATGAGACCCTGACATTTATTCACTAGATCACAGCGCTATGGTAGAATTCTGAGATACGGTTCCATTATGATAATAAGTGAAATATTTCTATGAACTCTCTTTTTGGGTATAGTAGGAAAGGGGTATCTCCTTTTCATAGGGTATTTTCTAACATATGCATCCTGCAAGTGCTGTAGTCCTTCTTTTGTCTTATAACAGTTTTACTACCAATGGAAAAAAAATTATAGGGAATGCTTAACATGGTGAGCTGTATCTATCTGGTTGCTATTGTATTTTTTTAAAAAAGTTAATTTTGTAATGGTTTTTAATTATAAGTAATGTCTTAAACACATCAGGCTTGAGTTGCTGTTTGAATCAATTCAGTTTAAATTCAGGCCTTCTTTTCTCATTTTTCTTGCACACACTTTCACTCTCTATTCTTCATGTCATTCTAAAATCTAAAAAAATAAACTTGATTGCTTTGCAGATTAAAAGTAAAAATTGGTTATCTCATGGAATAGAGAGCCAAGCTTGGCATTTTTATTCTTGGAAGGATGACATTTAAATTGCTATTGATCAGAGGAAGAAAAAGTTCAGTTTGAGCAAAAGAATAAGGATAAACTCAAACTTATTTACTGAGGATTTGCAAACAATTTAGACATATAACAGACTTGCAGCAGAAAAATCTATGTTTGCTGGAAGTCACTGGGTTTTGTTAACTCTGTAATGCTTTCAATGTTTTTAATGCTTATTGTTAAAGGATAATTTTGAATCCTATTTAACCAAAAGATGAAATCATAGAAGAGGGAACTAAGGCCTTGTAGTGTTTTAACCCCAGCCAGCAACTAAGTATCACACAGCCACTTGCTCCCTCCCTCCCCTCTGCTCTTGGCATGAGGAGGAGAATCAGGGGAAAAACCAACCAGCCAACCAAACCAAAAAACCTTTGTGGGTTGAGATAAGAACTGTTTATAGAAATACTAATAATAGTAATAAAAGGAACACAAAGGAGAGGGGAGAGAGATAAAATGCCAGCAAGACAAGTGATGCACAACACGATTGCTCACCACTCACTGACCGATGGCCAGACTGTCCTTGAATGCTGATTGGGGTTTGGTTTGGTTGTTTTGTGGTGGTTTTTTTGAAGGCTAAAACCTGGACAAGACTGTGATATGCAGGATCTTCCTGGAAGGTGAATGCTCCTCCCTCTTCCGTGGGATAACTGGGTTTATTTCTGTTCTGGAGCCTCTTGCCCTGGTGAACAACAGGTGATTGGAATGCTCTGAAACAACTGCTTGTACCTTTGGAAGGTGTTAATGCCCTTTGCCTTGACATGTTGATGACACTTTCAGACAGTTCAAGAACAGTTCTTAAAATATTTTTATCCTGAAGGCTTATTGTGGTGTTGACCTTGTGGCATGAGAAAAAAAATCAAGAAAAACAAGCACACGAACAAAGCACACAAACAAAAAATCCCAGTCTTTTAAGAGAGATCTGATATGTCTGATATTTGCTTAGCATCCTTTTTGATTAACCCCCCCACACACACATTTCTTGGTTTTTGATGTCTAAAATGTTTCTCTCATGGTAACTACAGTTTTCTCTTTCCATTTTGTTGTATGTGGGTTTTTTAGATAGAACAAATACCTTTCAGCAATTTTAGAACATCCATAATAGTGCTGTTCTAGTTTTTGTGTGCGTAAAAAGCAATCTTAAAATTTTGTTGGTTTCTTTGCAGTGTTAGGTTGGCTTTCTGTAGCACTTGCAGAAGCTCCCAGAAGGGACCTTTTAGTTATAAAACAAGGTAGGAATTTCCATGTACTCATCTTCACTTTTAAAAAATGCCTCTCCACTTTTATTTCTTCTGTTTGATTTTTTTCTCAGCATGATTCATATTGCTGATTATTTTTTTTGTCCTGCCTCTACTTTACCTTTTCCACTGTACTACTAATCCACTGTGTGTATATGTTAGGAATCCCTTGTTCCTTCCTCTGAAGCATCTGGAGTAGATTAGTCAGGCTGTTAAAGCTCTGCCTGAATCACAGGCAGAGAACTGATTTTCATCAGTGATTCTATTTGAAGTAGAATCAGCCCTTTTCAACATGTCTTTTCAACACTCCACTGATGTGCAGGTCTTTAGGTACGTACACCTTTATAAAAAAACAGATCATCGCTCAAGGTGCTTGAGGCTAAAATTTTTGGCTGTGAAACTTAGAATTTTCCCCAAATGGGGAAGAAATAAGGGAAGGCAGAAAGGGGAAATAAAAGAGAGATGCTAGATATATTTGTCAGTTGTGAGGTTTTGGGGGCTTAGGTCAGTTCTTTAAGACTACTCATGGTCAATAGCACAGCAGGATCCACACTGAACCTGCTCTACACTTTATTTATGAGTAAGGGCAGGGTGCTGGGGTTTGGAGACATTTTGCCCTTGTCCTTCTATTAAATACTTCTGTTTCCTGGGATACAGTTACCTGAAAGATCCAGAAATATTATATAACCCAATCTGATGGACAACAGAATTACAATTTTGAACCAAAATGACTTTGTTTTAATGGAGTTCTCCACGACGTGCACAGGGAAGTTGGGTCTGTTATTCATCAGAGGGTAGGAAGTATACTTTTGCAAAGATACGCTGATACAAATGAATGGTTATGAGAATTTTATGACCCACTCATTTCTTTAATATTTTAAGTAGGATGAGGCAATTGGCTGGCTAATGAGATCTTAATGGGGGTAGTGGTCTGAATGAGGGGAGTATAACTGTCTTCATTTAGTCTAAATCTGTCCTGCTTAAAAATTTACAGTCCTGAGAATTTTTCTTTTTAACATTGCAGAACTGGTACTGATGAGGTGACAACTATATGTAATGGTTTGAAAAGGGGCAAAGACAGCAACAGAGAAAGTAATCTCAGCAAATGTAAGCATTACTGGTGAGGGGTTTTTGGTTGTTTTTTTTTTTTTTTTTTTTTGAGAGGAGTTGCATATTTTCAGGTCCAGATAGAATTTTCTTTTATCAAAGCCCAGGACTTTAAATCTCTGTGGCCCAAAAGACAAATTTCATAAATAATTTTCATCAGTTAAGGCAATAGCTTTCATTTTAATTTCCTACCAGAGATATGCAATGAAATGTAGGAGTATAGTGACATAAATCTTAGTTCTATGGGCTTTTGTTTGTTGTGTCCTCTAATTTTATCTTTTAATTCACTGCTATTTCTTTCTATCATTTATTTTTTTTCTTCCTTGTGATAGTGAGAGCTTATCACATGAACAGTTTAATTTTAGTTGATGTATCTTTTCTACTTTAAGAAATTGGGTTTGCTCTCTCTTTTTGCTTCTCATCCATTTCCATCTGACTCTCCCAAGACTAGCATAGTAACTATGACTCACAGTTTATATTTACTTTCATTTCCCTTTTGGTCTAAAATTGCTTTCACAGATGTCTCTCTTGCTGCTGTATATTTTGAAGTATAACATGGTGAGGTCAATTAGGTCTCTGAAATTTATGTAGCACTTGGTTGCGGTAGCAGAGCTACTGTAGCTGTTATGGTCTACAATATTTTGGCAGAAGGTAGCATCTTAGACCAACCAGGTTAGTCTGAAATAAAACCTGCAACTTGTAGGCATATGTGCTCTTCCTGTCTGAAAGAGAAACAGCAATCTTTAAAACTAAATACCAATTGAAAAGAATTATTCCAACTTAATTAGCTGTGTTACTTAGACCATGGGATGATAGATAATTGGCATCTGCGTCTGTGTGGAGGTGTTAACCATGTCTTTACCTTTTTTCCTGACTTACAAGAGAGGGAGATAGTGAACTTACCATCTGCGGGATGTTGTTGGTTAACAGAGGGAAATTGCAGTGTTCCATGAAGGCAGTTCTTCTATTGAGCACATAATTGTGAGTATCCTCTAGTGTTATGAATTCCAGTTTCCAGTTCACATGTGAATTAGTTCATCTTTTACAGGCATTTTGGGAGCCTCCCTGGTGGGGAGGAGATGGGAGTCAGAGATGACTCATGATAAATGCCCTTCTCTGGGTGCATGTGCCCTTCATCAGCTGTCTCTGCAAGGTCACTGTGAGCCTGTTTCGTGCCAGCTATCTGGGGAACACTGTTTGGTGCTTTGGATGAAGTATCCTGCATTTTGGAAAGGGTGTGGACTAGGTATGGGATTTTTTTCCCCTGTGAGAGGCATCTTCTGTGGGGTGTCTAGATTTGTGCTTTTTCCCAAGGTGTGAGCAGGTTACATATGATACATATCATGTATTTGGGGGTGTTGATGATAAACAGGGCTGTTTGGAAGGTAGAAGTTTCTGGGAAACGTATTTTAAGATCAAAACTTCTTCTAGCACAGGTTGTAACTTTTCAAGTGTTATGTTTTTGTAAAAAAGAATTGCTTGTAGGAGGTATTTTTCTAGAACACTGCTCTAGTCAGGTAAAAATCCCTTTTAGGTAGCTGAGTGATAACACTTCTGTATTTGAAGTACAGAAGATATGGCAGTATTTAAAAGAATGATTCATATTATTTCTCTTGTTTACCTATATTGTTAAAAATTAATTTATAATGACTAATTAGTACAACTACTACTGCAACTTTTATAGTAATAGTATCAACAAGTAATAATTCTTGGTTCATCATACATCTGTTGAATTCTTTTTCATCTTCTTGGAAAAATTGCTGTGCTTTTGGAGATGGAAATTAGCCTGGGCCAACTCCTGACTGTTTTCTGCTAAAGCTTGTCATTTAAAAGGGACAAAAGAGTCCTACAAGAGGCTCCTCAGGGTTTTTAATGTCCTTAGAATGACAGTTTGAGTACAGCACCATAGGAGGGATAGAGATATAACACCCTTTTTAAGTTTGTTGTAGTGGATAATCTCAGAGCTGCTTGTCAGCTTCATTGATGTAGTCTTTCTGTTTCATGATTACTATCTCCTTTCTTTTGTTTGCTACTTTAATTACTATTTGATTGTTATGGACAGTATGGATTTTCTCCCTGAAAGATAACAACCTTTTTCTCTTCTATAGTGTTTTCTGCTCTGTAGTCAGAAAACATCTTTCTTTCAGATGATCTCACTAATATATACAGTTAAACTTAATTGTTTGCAATTTGTATGCAGCTTTGAAATATCTTCTGCTTCAAATCTGAAGAGCTCGTGTGCCTAAAAGTCTATTTTCTTTTCCTAATATAGGCTCTTTTTCTATAAATCTTGTCTTAGCTTGAGTGAGAATCTGTTTCTAACATGGATCATTATCCTAAATAACATATTAAAATGTGACACCCCATTCAAACTGAAATAGCAAAAATTCAGTACAACTATTATTGCTTTGCTTTAAAACCAGTGAATTTAGGAAGCCATTTTATTAACATGTTCTAGAGTATAAAATTTGCTTAATATACTTGCAACTCTACATGGGCAGCTAAAATCTTAACATCGTCATTTAGTAAGCTTAGTCAGATAAAGGCAGTGAAACCCAAAATGTGTATCCCCATTCAGGAAATCCAAATTTCCTGACAAATCCTAACAAAAGGACACAGATGCTTGAACATGCACAGAGGTGAAATTAAGGGCCTAATTTCAGTATTGTGAGTTTTAGAATTAGTAGTCCTCTAGCTCCCAAAGTCTTGAAGAACATAAATTTTATTAGGTGAATATCCCTAAGAATTGTTATTTATGTGCTTCACTAAACCAGTGCTGCTTTGGCAGAACTGAATAGATCAGCATGTTTCATAGGTTCTGAGCTCAGCTGTCTGAATAGCACCAGAGCAACTCTTCTAGCAGTGTATGATATATTGGCGTTTATTTTTTTAAGATTTTTAATTTGTTTTTCCTGAATAAGGGCCAGGGGACAAAACAGCTCCGTGTGAGAAGGGAAAATGAAGAAAAAATGGGCTCTGCTGGCCTGCTGCTCCTGTGGACCTGCTGACAAAGAGGGTGAAGGTGGCAGTGGCTTTGGAAGGAGCAGCCTCACCAGGATCCTGCAACAATTCTTGGGGCTGCCCAGGGCTCGAGTGCAGTGAGAGCTGTGGGGCCAAGGCCACTTGGACACAGGGAAATTTCTGCTACAGGCCAGCACACTTCTTGTCCATGCAAAACTCTCAGCTCAGCCCAAAACACACCTCTCGGGCAGCAGCAAAAATGGAGGTGATGGAGGTGCTGGTAATCTACTGTCTGTGTGATTACAAATTAGCTAAAGCACATAAACCAGTCCTTAGAGTAGGGTTGCAATTACAGTCTTCCTCTCTCAATAAGATGAATATCTTAATCATGGAAGCAAAGGGTTATGAACTGATTTGTCTACAGTAGGGTCAGGGTTTTACACTTGCCAGTGGAGCATTATCATTATAATCGAGCATAAGTCCAGTATTCACAGAGGAGAAGAATATGGGCCACAAGGTCTATAATTCTGTGCTTTAATATTTTTTCCCCTATGCTAAATCAACAAGTTTTATATAGTAAGTGCAAATGAACATCAGGCCACCTGGAGGAATAGCAACCATTTGAAGAAAACCAAGAGAGACATCAGCACTTACTTTCCTGGAGACAGTTACAGATATTCCTGATGATGGTATTTTGCAGTAGAAATAGAAAGTCCCACTCTTAGAGGCAGTGGGGAAAAAACTAACAGTATCAACAAAAACAAATTAGAGGAAATGGTTTTACTAGAGTTGCTAAACAGGTGAGAGTAAAAGAGCTTGACAACAGTTTGCCTTCGTGTGGTCTGAAGGACATTAAGGTAAAGAGCCAGCAGTTGTGGACAAGTATTCACCAGGAGTGAGAATTTTCTTGAAGTTTAGGCCACTTACAATAAACTCTTCTGCTCTCATGGTGTTTTGTTTGCCTTCAAACCTCCTTAAAGCTGGAGACAAACTGCAACAGAATGTCTTTGGGAACACTTAAATTCTTCTTGGTGGTTAAGGTCAAAACTGTAAGATGTGTTCCTTTTTTTTCCCTGGAATGATAAATTAGGATCTACAAGGAATTAAAAAAAAATATTTGGGATTGATATTGTTTATAGCTCTACCTCTAATTATTTTAAATGATTTTTAGTTTCTGTAATGTATTCCTAGAATGTACGACTGGTCTGGTCCCACTCTTGTTAGTGAGATTGCTGTAATCTTCCAATCCATTTTTGTTTTGGCACTCAGTTTGTAACCCTATTAAGTCTGTCAAACCTTTTGACAGCCAACTCTGAGCATTTGCCAAGCTGGCTATCTTTAATTTGAGGAAGGAAACACTCATAGAGATGGCTTTCTCTATAAGTGTTGATGATTTTCTTTAAAAGGACAAGTTCCAGACAGTGAGTCATGCATGTCTTTGGGAAGCAGCCTATGCATCAAGTTAGCTGATGGGAGTTACTACTTTATCAGGAATAGGATGGAACTTAATGCTGCAAAACACCATCTCTAGATTTTTTTTTTCTTTTACTTGAGTGAGCAATGGTCTTAATTTTATATGATAATACACATACGGTTGTACTATGGCTAATTAAATGTGTCATCTTGCTTTAGATAAGTTTCTTTCATGTTGAGACTCTTGATGTAGTAGATGCAAACTGGTTTTGATTCAATGGAGCTAATTTATATTGGTTAAGGATCTGGTCAATTATATTCTGCTTATGTCATCTTGTAAGAGGGAAATAACAAGGAGTAAATTCATAACCTCATGTCTCATTAAATAAAGCATCAAACATAAAAAAAGTTCATTAAATAATAATTCTATTTAACTAAGCAAGCTTGACTGTGGTTGAAGAAATGGATAGAATGCATGCATAATTGACAAGATTGGAAAACAAATTATAGAAAGGGCAAGTTCAGCCTAACCTTAAGAATGTGTTAGAATTCATTCAAACTCATCATTAGGAGTTTGGGGGGAATGTCTTCATTTTTACCTCAGCTGAGGAAATATGGAGTACACTAAGATAACTAAGCCAATAAAAAAACCCTTGTATTAACAAGTCAGCCTTCAAATAACCATTATACAACAACTTCTGTAAGTGTTTACTGATGTAGTTCCACTTGTCAGTCTTAATATTTTCATATTGATAGAATGTTTAATATCCAATAAAAGGAAATTTTTAACTGGAATATGCCTTTTCTAAGCAGACATGATGACAGAGTACTGCTTTATTGGAGATTTACCAGCATACACTTGTGATCATTTTAGGTATTTGAGATGCTAAATCTAAATGTTTTTGTGAATAAGACTGGGACTATCTAAGGGCTTAAAATCAAGCATGTTATCAGACTGTAATGAGCTCTTGTCTAGAGCTAGGCAAATATGTAACCAATATTTTTTTTCCTGTACTTTGTAGAAAGATACAGTTCTATACAATTTTTGGACTGAGTTCTGTCATTCTATTTTTGGTCTCTCCCTAATGTCTGAAAACATTTTAGTACATTATTGTTGCTTAAAAAAAGGTGGTATTTAATTAGAAGTAGTGATTGGAAAAAACAAATTAGTTAATTTTTAGAATTATAACCTAGCTATTTTGTGTCTAGTATTCTCCCCTGTAGGTGTAAATTGTATTTTTCCCTGATTATAAGGTTTGCCAATGTGACATTCTGTTTTATGTACAATAGTATTTCTTCAGTACACTGCTCACTGTGCTACCATAGCTGGAACTTTGTCTGGGTTGACAGATCTGCTCTAAATCAGCCTGAATTATTCTAAACTTTGCCTTTCGTCTACTTGATTATATATGCAGGAAATAACATAGTAGGGAATTATATAACTTTCCTAAGGTATTTAAAAGAGTGAGATTTGACTTAATAAAATGACCAAGGTTTTCAAGACCATTTCCTTTATGGAACAGATGTGCCTATATGCTGTATCTGTTGCAAACTGTTTGCTAATTATAAAGTGAACTTATATTTCAACTGCAATGGATGGTTTGGGTTTTTTTATCTGAATAGATACAGGGGTACACATTGACCAAGTCATTGTCTTTAGAGGCTGAGCCTAAATCCTCTCTACCTTCTACCACTCTAGTCTAAATAATGTCTTATTATTCATTTCTGGACCTATCTTCCTCACCAGTATGTATCCGTTCTAGTCTTTTTGTTCTCCCTTCTTTCTTAATTAAATAGATACTTTTTACCATTACAGATTAAATTATCCAACAATATCTGGCTGTAGTGATCAGAATAATGAGCAAATGTTATTTTTAATATAGATAACTTTGATTTTGAGCTTCTATTCAAGCTAAGTGGAGTATTAAATTAAACAGTGGTTGAATTTTGGGGAAAACTTTGTACCAGCTAAATTTTAAAATGACTTTTAATAATGTATTTCTAGTAGCACTTTCTAAAGTCTATCTAATGTTCTTCAGGCAAGTTGAGACTTTCTGAATCACCATAGACATACTAAATATCATTTTTGGCTGTTTATATTCCTGAACTTTTCAATATTACTTCCTAAATAAACTCTGTGCCCTTGATTTGAGTTCACTTTGTACTTTTCGTACCATAATCTCTGCTGGGATATGGATAAAAACCCTTGAATTATTAGATAAAACTTACAGCCTACTGACCTGTGCCTAAGATTGCAATTTGGAAAAACCTGATTTTGTATCTGTCTTTGCTTTTGACATTTTTCTTGTAGCCTTGTTTAAAGACAGAAAAATGCTTTTCTATCTGTAGAGCCTGAAATCTTTTTTCTTAAGAGTGTGGATTCTTATATTTTATTTGACTACTGCACTAATGGTTTTTGAAACAAGTTGAAATGTATTCCTGGTTTAAAGATCTCACACCTTAAATAAAAGGGGAGTCATCTGAGAACACAGGTTGTGTGCTACGACTTTGTATGGAAACTGCTCATGGGGGTGATTTGATTTGTTGCTTTGGTTTTTTTTTTTCCTAAGCCTTGCTGAGGGGGAAAAAAAAATTCAAAGCAGGAATTCCTGGTCGGTGTCTTTTCCATATTCAGAAGGGAAAAGTGAGGCATGAGGAAGCCTGGAGACTGGCCCAGTGCCACAACCGTGTCAGTCACTGGTCCAACAGCACTGACAGGGGTGTTGTTCTTGAGAGCCAGACAAGGTATCTGCTTGGCCAGCACGCTGCCGAGCTGAACGGTGTCTGCAGCTGCAGTGAGGGTTGGCTCCTTTTTTCCCTTTGTTCAGAAACATTCTGAATGATCTTATCCAGCTTGCTAATATCAAGAAACACTAAAAATGTGGAGCCTTATATACTCATCATCTTTCTTGAGAAAGAGACTATGTATGATACAAGCAGACGGCTGCAGAATGCCAGCTTTTAGGAACTGGGGACAGTGTGCAAGTCAGAGGGATGCAGAAAAAAATTAATAAGCCCTTTAATAAGGGCTTGTTAAAGCACAGCAGCAGGATAGGATGAAAGCAAGTTGGGAGCATGTGAGTCCATCTGGAGTCAAATCTCTCAAACTTTGAACTGTTAGCGTAGCTGTTAATATTTTTGATAGACCAAAGTAAAATGCTGGTAATCAAGGCCCTGAAAATGTAAGAAGGTAAATTTCTAGAATGTAAGAGATAGCAATGTCCTTCTAAATTAAAAAAAAAAAAAATTGTGTCATATTTGTCATTAAAGAATGAGACACTTTATTTTTACTCCCACTTGCAAGGACCAGTAGATGGAAAAGATTAGCAGTAAGCAGCAAAAGCTGGAGGGGAAAAATGACCAATGTCACCTTTCAAGCCACAAAAGCTGCAGCAACTGAATTTTTATGCTGCTTCCCAGCTCCCCCAGATGACTTACAGTTAACATTTGCAGCACTGCACTGCTGAGAACTAAGGGCTTACTCAGCAGAAGGAAGGTAAGGTGAATACACGGTGCTTGCTCGTACGGGGTCAGTGCGAGCTGAAAATGCTTCACACTATACCATCATCAATATTGCTGGATAGGGAATGCAACCAAATGATAACAGGGCTGGCTGTGACCTTGGTGTAAGTGACAAACACCCTACATTATAGCAGTTCACAAGTGGCAATAAGTAATAGTGCTCCGCAGAGGTGGCCATCAAATATAAGTAATTAACTGAAGCAATGTAGGGAGAATACACGAGCCTGGGAAATGGTCCAAGAAAGAAGTATAAAAAATACCCAGACAAACTGGAGAAAAAGACATTTTTTTGTTTTAAGATGAGAGACTTATGAAGGTTGCTGATAGTGTCCTGGACTGGCTGGGAAGTGGAGATAAGTTGGGTGAATGCTATATATATTAAAAAAAATATCTTGCATGCCTTGGATGATATCACAGTGGCAAAACTGGTGGTTCCTTTCCTGCTAACAAGCAAAGCATATAGTAAACTAATACATATCTCCTGGGAGTGGGGAGGGAAGGGGGTGTCCGGACTGAGGCTTGAAACATAAATATATCCAGGGCCAACATCCTGAAGTTACAGGAAAAAAAAAATAACCTTAGCTTCAATTTTTAATAGTTTTTTTTCTTGTTCTCACCTCTGTGAAGGAAAAGGGATGGGATTTGAAAGCATCTCCAGCACATAATTGAACTAGTGATGTCTTCCTGAGTCAGCAGCTGAGGGGTGGGATGGGTGAAAATGAAATGAAAAGCAAGACTGTTCCAGTGCAGAGGTGTGTCAGAGCTACAGGTCACTTGGAAATCTTTAGTCCTGCAGAGGCATTTCTAGCAATTAAGCGTCTTGTACATTTTGCAAGTATGTGCGCCCTTATCAAAAGTATGAATTCAGAAGAAAGCCATTTCTGTTAGCTTTGTCTCTAACCATCTATTACTTTACAAAGCTATGAAATCTGTGTCGAGGTGGAAGCTCAACCTTCAAACTGTTTGTCTCACTGTGTGCTGTCTTGCAAACATCAAAAGCCTTTTATATTTTTTCACAGTAGGTCAAACTTTATTAGCTGTCTTTATCACATTCTGCTTCCCACCTTTTCTGAAAACTGGGTGTTATAAAGTAAACAGGGAACATTTGCAGTTTCTTGCAGAAAGGAAGAGACACACACTATACTGCTGTTAAATCCAAGAACTTAATACCTCCATTTTGTGTAACCTCTGGAAAATGTTTATGTTGAAAAATAGAAGAAAAACGTAACATACCTATTTTTTCCCCCTCTTTGTACTTTACAGGGGCAGTTGCAAAACAGAACATGTTACTTCAACCCTTTGGGTAATCAAGTGCTGGGGCAAATGATAGGAAAGTTGAGAGTAGATCATTAATTTGCAACTCTTTTCTTTTTCTCTTTAGCTGAACAATATCATTTTTATAGAGCGTAGCAACCGTATTGAACTCTTACTCTGCTTTTCTGTGAATTCCATAACTGGACAAGGAAGCGGGCAATATTCTCCCCTTTGTTATGCTTTCCCCTTCCAATTTAATAAGCAGGGGCAGCCTTAAGCAGGTGTTATGGAAAAGAAACAACAATTGCTTAAGATTGTCCTGTGGCTCGTATCAAACGTGCTTCTGAAACTACATGACAAGTAGAGAGATTTGAGGGTGAGACAGAAATAGAACTTCTTCAGATGCTGTGGTTGGAGGGAGGTGACCCAGGGAACACTTTATCAATTCATCATCACAAAAAACTTGTTTCCTTAACTGGAGCAGTGAACTCTTCCCTCCATACTAGAATTTCTTTTTAATATGCAAAGCATGTTTGCAAATTGGTCAGAATTTGGTAAGTGCTCAGTATTCAAAGTGCCAAGTCTGTTTACAAAGGGCTGCTTTCCCTGAAGCCAAACCAGTTGAGCTCTCTTGAATGTCAAGCCCAATTTCCTGTAAAAAGTAAAGACAGTTTTGTCCTACATGCACCAGCATCACGATGACTTCAAATCCTACAAAAAAGTGGAGCTTGCTGTTTCAGTGTGGTGATTTCCAGTGTGTCTTTAAGAAAGCAGAGAATAATAGTAGGGAGGTTGCCCATTAATAGGTCTGACAATAGTTGAGAACTATGATTGTCCTGCAGGTCTTCACTTTTGTTTTTTTTATATCGTTTTAGAAGTCTGTCATTTATAAAATGAATATGCACTGGTGAATATCTTTGAATACTGATTGTTCAAAAATGCTTTATCAAAAAGTCAAACTCTTTTTGTGGTGCTTCAATCCTGCAGTGAAGGACAAATATCAAAACCACTAGAGAATTTAAATAACACACTTTCAATGGACTTCAGAAAATGGGATGTTTATAGGTATTTCTATGCTTTTGAAAATATGCTTCTGAATAAAACTGTTTAGAAAGTATAAATCACCTAAAAAAAAGAAATTATATGCTGTGTACCACATGCAGTTTTAAAGTAAAGTCCATGAACAATTCTAAAGTGTTATCTACTTGCAGAGTTGTACATAACACAGTAATTATTGATGTATGTTTTTCTTTTTATTCTTCGGTAAAGTCAAACTTTTGTTCTCATCTGTTTTTTTTTTCCCCAGAAATGTACCATGCTTGAAAATGGTAAGAAAGCTTTTTTTTTCTAGAACACAATCCTAACTGGAAACCATATTGAAAACAGAAAAGTTGTCCTTGTCCACATCATATGTGCTTAGGTTTAGAAACTGACTCATCATGTTGAATATTATTCTGGTAAAATTCTGTGGAAAACTTTGGAATCTCCACAGAAACCTTTCAAGTGAGAGCTGGTCAGTTTGTTGCAAGCACACAGTTTTCACTGGCTGCCTGTACTTTCCTGAATTCGTGACTCTTTCTTCATTTTATCCAGCCATCCTAAAACGTAAGTTTCCCTGAAATTGTAAGATTTTTGTGGATGTGCACATATGGTTCTACCCAAGATAGGCACCGTTTTAGAAGACAGAAGAAACTGTTTCACTATGAAACCACCCAGAACAGTTGTTAGAACATATTTCCATTTACAACTGATAGCCAACTGGCAATGTCTCCTCCCTGGCTGCAGATATTTGCCAGAATTAAATGTGGATTTGTTCTCCCCGCCTTCCAATTTTGCCTTTGTTTCTAATATTTCAGATTCATCTACCCTGTGACCTCAAATTATTTTCTATTGATTTTTTTTTCCTTTTCAATATTTACCTCTGACTTATTCGAAGGTAAGAATTTTCATACCAGAGAATTTCTTCTGCATCTGCATTTGATTTACCCTTTCAAAGACATCACGTTTTCACTGACTGACCCTTTGTAAGGACACCTCACTTCCTTCTTGAAGAGGCATTATTGGTGCAAAGCAAATTTTCTATAACTAAATCAGAACGGGTGAAACCAAAATTTGACACTTTTATGTTGAACTTTCCATATATTCAATTCAGGCACATTTCACGAGGAAGCTTCTACTGAAATGTTTATCAACTATTTCCCTAAATAATAATCTGTTTATCTCAATAATATTGTTTATAATATATTGTTTATAACATTTATTTTTTGTCAATTCTTTGGCTCATATTATATATGCAATTTGCAGAAATCCTGGTACTTTTCAGAATTCTGGACATTGCCATTCACATTACTTAGAGCAAGAACCATGAAAGATTTTAGCAGACAATTAAAACCAGGTGCTTTTATCCCCCCTGGGAAAAAACAGGAGTCTGGTTGCTAGTAGAAACTACAGTTTTATGACTTTTGTAGGGAAATAGTGCAAGTTTACCGTGTGTTAGAAAGTATTTCACCTGATGTTTTTATCAATCTCATTTATTAAAATTTGTCTTTTCAATCTGGTGCCCAACTATCATAAGAGTCTCTTCATAAATGTTTACATACACTAGGAATAAAAAAAAAACCTTATGGAGAGCATCTCTAGAAAACTGTTACCACCCATTTGCTTCATAGGGAGCTCTGTATTCTTCAGATACTCCCTGTATCTGCTTGATTATTTTTTTTCTTGGCTGGACTTTACCTTTTCTATGCACTCTCAAATGTATATGGTTGAAAATAACAGAAAATTAGAAATCTACTTTTATGAAAAATGCCTTTTTTTTTCTGTAGTCCCTTTTCACATGGGCCACAAAATGATGCAACTTCAAGCACAAGCACATCCAATCAACAGTATACATGGGGTTGAATCATCTGCAGTTATTTTTATTAGTTTTCTATTAATGTTCAACTCAATTTTGAAATTGCTGTATTTCTAGGGAGTTCTCCAAGATAAAATTGGTGAAGAGAGAACCTTCCCTTTCCCTATTCTGCTTTCTTGTATTAGAGTACCCTTAAAATGGACATTTTCTATAGATATTGTGAAGCACTAACAAATACTGCAGTGTGCTGAACCTTGTCTTTGAAACATGTTTCTTGTTACCTTTTAAATCAGTAGAAACATCTTATTTCAGAGCAATCCACTGAAATTTATTGCAGAAAAGTGAACAGAAAATGACTGAAAAGAACTGTCTCATTCAATCTAGCAGTAGAGCAACAATAATCTAAGAAAATGTTTTAAATTTCATATTAATTCCTTAAAATAATCATAAAATCAATGAAAGAGTATTTTTGGAAATTGCTATGGCTGATCACTGTTAATTGTTTTTTAAACACTTTAAGCAGTGTTTTTCGTTAAGTGTACAGAGCATTCAAATCCCTTTCCATAATTTCTAATAATTTACATACCCCAAATGTTACCTAGATTAGAATTACAAATATCAGGTATGGTGCGGTTTACCTTGAGTAACATTCACTGTCTAAATGTAAATCTGGTTAGCAGATTTACAATAGATTGAAGAAACTGCAAAGGTTTTTTTTACTTGCATGTGATTAAGTCTGAGACATAAAAGTTTTATACTCCGTCATTAGATAAAATCTTATCCTTTTTTTTTGCTGGGTGAGTTTTGAGATGTTGCACATAAAAAAAGAGACTCTTCAAGGCTATTAGCCCTTTTTGACCCCTGAAGTGAAAATAAAATGGAGGCAAAAAAAGGTAATATTGAATTTGAAACTTGTGTGCAGCAGCACAATGGAATTTCTTCCATTGGGAGCAGGATGGTAATGATCCTGAGAACTTGCTCTCTACATGAATAAGGAAGAATCAAAAAGCAGTAAAGACAAGTGAAAAGGAGGAGGAGGAGGAAGAAAGGTTATTATAAAACTAATCATAAATTATCAGTGAAGATTTATAATGATATGCCACAACAAGATGGAGGAAATAATTCAAAATATGATGGTGCAGGAGGAAAGAAAGAAAAGGTCAAGGCTTCCCACCCTCCCACACTGCGTCTCCCACAAGCATTGGTCTCTTTTCTGTCTCTTGCAGCACATTGGGAAGTGGAGACTTCATTTGTCCTGGTCTGGAGGCATCAGTTGGAGCTCCTTTCTGTCCCCATTATGTGTACACATCCTTCCTTGCCCTGCATCTGCAGAAGTCTGGCACTGTGAGGCATAATATACACCTGTTTGGCAAAAATTACACTGTTTGTTGGGTTGATGTCCTTAATCTCTGGACAGGCTGGTTTAATCTTTTCAAAACCAAGTGACTATGCAATATTGTTTCTACCCCAATATTTGAATACAAGATATACTAGAAAACAGTGGGGGGTTCAGTAGTTTTGTTGTTAATACTGACACATATCTTGAATAAGGAGAAGACTACTTCACAAACCCACATTTATTTTTTTTTTGTAACATGAGACCAAACACATGTAGTTCTTGCACAGTGGCCATGGAGTGATGACATGGAAGAAGGCACAGAGACAGAGTATCAGACTTGCTATAGTCAGCCTCTGGACAGTTTAAAAATGGCAAATAAAAGTGAAACAGGGACCAAATCAAAGTGATGAAATAAGTACATATAGGGGCATTCACCCATGTTTCCTCTGTAGTCCAACATAATGTCTAGCTCCAAACATTCGACCTGTGCTTTCTTACAGGCTTGTTAAGCTTTGGTGCTCACCAGTGAGGGTTTGGAACAGGTATGTGCTCAGAAAGATGAAAATAATGATAAACATTTGAAATTGGGTAAAAAAAAAAAGAAAAAGAAACAAAGAGTAAAATGTTCACTATAAAAACTTCATACTGTGTTATTGAAATTAAAGTTTGCTCAGTTCTCACTCGTCATGTTTGGCTTGTATCGAGTGGTGATGATTACACGACACTGATGCACGGACGAATATTCTAATAGATTTTTAATTGAACTGAGGAAAACACTTGTGGGGTCAAAGTTTTTAATGAACGAACAGATTAAATGTCCCATGAAAGGTACCATATGGTTTTTTAAAATCTGAAAATTAGTTGCAAAGTCACAGTTAATTTAATTATATGGTCTCTGTCTTGGGATAATAAAGTAGACTGAGAATTATAATAGTCAGAGAATGAAACCTTTGCTATTGAGAGGCATTTTGAAAGTGAAATGTTTGGCTAACTGCTTTTAAATGACTCTACTCATACTTATAAAGATATTATTTTAAAGATAATGTATTTAGGTCATAACACAATAATGATTGGTGGCGTGTCATCTTCTGAGTTGTACCTTCTTGCTGTGCTGGGTATCACAATTTCTGCATGCACATTTTGCTCCTAGTAAAGCAAAGGTAAGTGGGAAAACATGGGAAGAAAATATCTTGGGCCACTGATAACATTTCCTGTTTATAAGTACACTGACCTACCTTTTTAAGCACTACTAAAAGTGCAGCTATTAAAGAACATCCTTGTAAGACAGCATCTGCCCTCCAGTGCACCTGTAGCTGTCAGTAAAATGATTAAAAAAAAAAGCTTATGAATACAAACTGGAATCTGTCATAGTCTTTCTCAACCAATAATGTATTCTGATAATCCTTCTGCTTCTGTATGTAATTTGTGCTCATAATTTTTGAAATTTTCAAATGTATATTCTTCTTTCCAACACAGTATTTTTCTACCAGCTGTGATCATCACTAACTCTTCTTTTTTTTTTTCTTTATTCTTGGTATTCAAATTCTATATCTGCATTGACTTTCTTCTTTCCAAGTGAATGATAAATAAAGTCAAGTTTTTGAATCATTACTCTGAATCCTTATGGGCATCATGGACCAAAGTTTATCTTGTGATTAACAGAAAAGACAGGACTTGTGTGAGGAGTTGAAAGCAGATTGTTCATGGAAACAATTGTTCTTTACACCTGTGAATATTCTGCTTTAATGACACAGTGAAATCACAAGTCTATTCAGCAGTAAAGTCAGTCACTGGTAAGAAATAAAGCTGGTTTTGATTACATTTCTTTCAAATATAGTGTAAAAAATTCTTTCAAATTTAGATTTCTTTTCATTCTGGTCAAGTAACTTTGAAGATGTACACTTGAGGTGTGAAAGCATACAATGAACTTTTATATTCTTCTGAAAATGGTTAATTTATTTATAGTGTCTGGAGCAAAGGAGCTTCAGAAATGTTATAAATAATTGTTAAAGGAGTGAATATAATAATAGAAAATTAATTAATTAGAAAAATACATTTTAAAAAAGTGTCATAAACGTAGATGCAGAAAACGTAAAGCAAAAACTCACCAATCAGCAAAACATAAGATTATAATGCTTTTTTTTCTTTACTAACAACTTGAAGAAGACTCTATCTGTGCAAATAGATTTCATGAGAATCTTTAATAAGTATCCACCCTGACTTCTTATACCAAAATGAAATGTTAGGAAAAGGCTAGAAGTTATGTCCTGCTTCAACACTTACTGAATAGAAAAAAACTGGTTTGAAGTAGTGAATACCCAGAGGAAAATGGAGTAGATAACCTGAGTCATTAAACTGCATTGTTAAGAGTGATTCAATTAAATTTTTTCCTTATCTCACCTTATTTTCAGGGGCAGAGGGTTTCTACAGACTTGTAATACTGTCTTGTATTAACCAATTTCCACCTCAAATGTATTAGCTTTTCTTTCTCAAATGAGCAGTTTTGAATACTTTCAGTCAAAAGTATTCATAGTAGACTAATATAGTTAATCCTATTGATTATACTTAGGGTGAAGTATTTCCTATTTTTTGTCATATTATTAAATTATGCAACATAGAAACTTTCAGGACATAAAGGGAACTATGTATAGGAACAATTCTTACTGATCTAAATGACTGTACTACTGAGTATTAAAAATGTATTGTATAGGAGGTAAAGAAATTGAAATGCTCCTCTGTGGAAATTGGTTTTGTTAGACAGGAAACATTCCCTTTCCTCTCCTCCCAAAATTTCTCACTGAAGACATGATTTGAAGACAGATTGATAAGACTAGGAAAACAGTTTGGTTTTTACCTCTGCACTCTAGGGGAAAAATAATTCTCACCTACCATTTGACTGAATCTCAGGTTCCTGAAACTTAGACCTTGAAAAACATTAATACTAAGCACATGAAAAGATGAGGCTAAAAATTTCAAAACCTTTTTGCATGAAGCTGGATGGACACCTAGGGAAAATACTTTAAAAGGTAATAAGTTTAAAAGGAGTGTTTTGATGTGATTTATAGAGCACTGGCTGCAGAGTTAGGGAGAAAAGAATAATAGTAGACTAGGTGTATCCAGCCCAGTTATGTCATGTAAAGTGGAAGGCCCAGGTCTCCTATGGCTTGTAAAGGCTGAAGAGTATAAAAATCTGACCTGACTTACTGAGCTGACTTTGACCATAGTCTTGTTTTGGAGAACTGGGCTTCATGACTCCAGTGCTTGACCTCACTCACAGTGTGCAGTGCATCTTATACACATATGCTCTGTAAACACCTTTAACTTAGAAATTTTTTTTAAACCCAAAGACTGAAGTAAAAGTAATTTTTAGACAGTGGCTCTTCAGTTCTGTGCATCTTTTAATGTTGTCGTTAATGACTGTGACTGTTCTCACATTAAGTGCAATCTTTGGTTTGATGCGCGGTATTTGCACCAGCTGGAAAGCTGAAAGTAGATTTAAATTTACCAAAAATAGCCAGTTGAGGTTTTTACCTGTGAAATACTATTTTTATGTGTAATAGCTGAGAGAGAAGTGTAGGCACTTGTTACTACCCCGGGTGGTCCCTGATGTGAAATAAAAAGGGAAGGGAAGAATATTTAAATATGGATTAGAAGCAGGTAAGATGCTGAGAAAACTCCTTGGTGGAGGAGAAGTGGAAAAAAATTATTTTTATATTAAGATACAATGTGTCAATAATATCAAAATATTTGATATTGATATTACATTACTATGAGAAACAAATGTTTAGGTTACTTATGATATAATAATTTTATGGTAAATCTAATATAAATAATCTTTAAAACCTGGTTTTAAAATTAAACAAAATGAACCATGAACCAAAATGTAATACTTCACCGTTATTAAAAAAAACTTTCACTCCATGTAAATTTTGGTATTTATTACATCTGTCTGTATCTGTTGATAGCAGTAAGGAAGATCACTCTTTCCGATATATGTTATTACAGTTTTTGCTTCTTTATACTGTTGGGTTTTGCTTTGCTTAAATTAGATTTTGAGATGATTCAGACTATAGATATCTGCAGCTAAATAATTCTGAAAGAGTCTGTGGGGTTCATGTGTTTCTTAACGAGTCTACATGATACCAAGTGCTCTGCCTGCTACATGGCATAACTACTCATAATAAACTACTAATCAAAAAACCCAAACCAGACAGGAACAATAAAAAAAGAGGCAACTGATATTATAAACAATTGCCGAAGAAGGAATTTGTGCTGGGGAAATTCACAGGGCTGGCACAGTTCAGTTGTAAACAATAGTGAGAAAGAGGAGGAAAGTTTGTTCAAGTGGAAGTCGCTCAGCTGAAGAACAAAATAAAACAAGCTCATGAGCGAGGCAACAAGGGGGAAAGTCTTTATCTCTTGATGAAATAATACAAGTAGAGGTGAAAAAAATTAGCACAAAACTTGATTCTGATTTCTGGACTTTTACATGTACAAAAATTAAGAGAACTGGTCTCTGACCAGTTACATGCATGAAAGCAGCTTGGGAGTGACTGGTGGGGACAGTACTGTTCTCATCTACAGTGTTGTCCTTTCTGAAATAAAGGGAGACTTCTTTAGACTTTCCATGTAGTAGGTCTGTTTACCACCTTTAACTCTTCTGATAGTAGTGTGAGAACTTATTCAGAAGCACCTGCTGTTTTTATTATCCGATCCTGAAAATATGAACGCAAATTTCTGCATGAGAGCCATCCCACTATACTTGACATTAATTCATGCTAGAATTGTTGTTGTGAACAAGAATGTGTGAATAGAAAGGCGGTGGTATTTTCCTCTAATTCCAAGATGACACTCCATCAATCTGGATGAGGTGATTATTCATCCATTTCCCTTTGTGTGCATACATAGATATAACCTCCAATCATAAATGCCCCAATCCTAAGAAAGTTGCAGTGGCTTCTGCTTTTTTTTTCCTTTTCTCTACTCCTTTTGCTTAAAATATTCCCATTATTGATAGCAATATAGGAAGATAAAGCAAGATTACCAAAAAACCCACAAAACCCCAAAAAACAACCAACCAAACAAAAAAACCCTAACTCAAACAAAAAAACTCCCTTATTTAAAACATATATAGCATTTACATAAAATGTGTTTGTAAAAACATGCTTTGGTTAGGTAACCACTCTTGTGATTAAGCACCCTATATTTTTTTTTTATTATATTATTTTTATTTTATTTTTTTTGCTTTTCTTTAGTTTCATATGCCTTTCCTTTCCCTTTAAATGCTCTCTGGTTTTCATTCATTGTCTGTTCCTAACTGGTGGATCGTTGTGATGAGTTAACACTTATATTAACCATTAAGTACAGACTATTTAGTGTACACTATTCACACCGTCCTTTTAATGCAGAATAATGGACAATTTCACACAGATTTGTGGTACTTCTAGATATTTTAATATTGGCCTACTATCACTTAGAAATCTAGTGTTTTTGTTAAGCATGTGATGAGCTCTTGTCTAAGTTTTCCTACTTCTGCTCTGGTTTTAGCTGGGGTAGTTTTCTTCACAGTGGCTGGTATGGGATGGGACTGTGTTTTGGATTTGTGCTGGAAACAGTGTTGATAAAACAGGGATGTTTTTGTTATTGCTGAGCTCTAGCCTTACCTATTAAACTATCTTTATTTCAGCCCCTGAGTGTTCTCAGTTTTATTTCTCCAGTTCTTTCATGCAAACCAACTCTGGGGGAGTGAGCGAGCAGCTGGGTGGTGCTTGGTTTCTGGCTGGGGTCAAACCACAACACTTCTCCTTTTTTAAAAAAAAAAACAACCAAAACCAAAACCAACAAACTAAATTTTATGGAGAGAGTTCAATTTCATGAGTCTATTAAAAAAGTAAGTGAAAAAGAAGTGACATTTCATGTTTCACCTCCACAGCTGGAACATACTAAAGCCATTATATGGATGTTTTCTACCAGCCCTAGCAGGATAAGGAATAAGAGTAGCAGCTCCCCATTTTTGTGTACAAACTGTTACTGGTATGCTTGGACGCACTCAGCTGATGCATTTCATAAATATTTGCTGATAGCTTTAGGCAAATGCTACAGTAAGCATCCCTTGGAAGCATTTTAAGTGCATGTTCTGGTGGTTGCACATTTTAAATCTTGTAATAAAGCTAAAATGTGTTGCATAGAAAATTGCAAGCTTAGGTATGTTCATAATTTTTACACTCCCCTTTTATGCAACTCTTCTTTCATGAGTACTCTACACCAATTTCATACTATGCAGGATCCTGTATTACTTAGTATCTCCATGCCAGGAAGATGAGGTAGGGCTGCTGCTCTCTTCCATGTACCCCATGGTAGCAATCCTTGTGCTGCCCCATCCTGACTGTGTTGTGCATCCTAAGGATTCTACCATAACCATACACACTGGTTTTCTTTTCCATGCCACTTGGGTCCAGTGGCTGGCTGGGATGCACCTGGATTACACACATGAACCTAGGAACTAGAAAGAAATCCTGGGTGTAGCAATTTAGACGTATGTGGGAAGTTCAGGATTTCATCCCAAGCGCTTGAATGGGCTATGCTGTTGTGGTCACCTATTTCTGTTGTCCTTGCTAAATGAAACTTCTTGTCTCTGCCTATTCCAGCCTCCTTCTGTGTCCACCACTTTCCTGCTGGCTTTTGCAGCCCCATGTTTATAAGAGCAAATCAGAAGGTCACTTGTTGTGCTCTTCAGCTTACAGTCTTCCCTCTAAAGTTCTTCATCTCAGCCCTTGTTCAAGATTTTTGCACATAGTCTCCTTGCCTTGATAGACCTCTCTTTTTTACTCCCTCTTCTTTCCTGCCCTTTTATTCCCCTTCTTTCAAGAATTGTCTGAAACTTCAGACGTGAACCTAATCTTATGCTTTCTCAATTGCTACCTTTTTTTTTCCCCTTCCAATTTCCTGTATTTACCAGATCCACGAATCTTTTCTCCCATCTTTTCACACCAGCTGCCAATCCTCTTTTTCTTCTGATAGCTCCCACCCAAATCCGCTTTTTATTTGTTTACAACAACCAGTTTTCTCTCTTATCACCCAAAGGGCTGTGGAACGTTTTGCAAATTGCGACTTTTGCAAATGAGGCTGTTATTCCATTTTCCATTAGGATAGTAATTTCTCAAATGCCTTGAAGATGCAGATAACTTAAGAAAATCCCGGTAAATATAATGTTGTTTCCTTTTTATCCCATTTATGGTGTTTCTGCTAGGTAAAGTGATATTGCTTGTGAAGAAGGCAACAACTTGGCAAGTTTGAAGCAAGTGGCAGAAGTGTACGGCTTGTTTCTGCTATTCTGTTTCATATCACACTGTCAGCATCCAAAAGGTATCTATTTTTTTCTTTTTTTCTTTTTTCTTTTTTTTTTTTTGCTAAGTGTGGAGGATTGCCAGCAGCAGCTCCACATTTGCTGGCATTAGGATGACAAGGCTCAGCAGTGCTATGAGGCTGAGGCAGCTTTCCTATGCATTTCCAATTAATCCCAGCAGGTTGCCTCTTTGTGGCAGGATAACATATAAAGTGCACCGTAAGATTGTGGTACTTTCTCTTCTACAGATGGAAAAGAAAATACTTGTATCTGTACTTCAGATACATAGCTAGACAGAGCTTGCCTGAGGTCTTTTATCTGTGCATATATTTTGAACACTCTGGAGTGCACAGCACAATCCAGCAGGTGCTCCTTTCTCAGCTGAAGATCCCGTTACTTATTTTGAAAATCAAAGAGAAAACCTGCTCGTGTACTGGCAAAATAGTGAGATCCTAAGAGTCAAAACAGATTAAATGATTTCTTCTAAAGTTACCACAGTAGACTGTTGTTTCTGGTTTTTTTTTCTTGGCACATCTGTTATTGGGTATGCTTGTTGTGCAGGATGTTATTCAAATAGATACACAAATGAATTTTACTGAGGTATCAGAATTGCTGGTAGATGCCCTGCCTCGGTGATGAGTAAATGAAAACATTGATTCCTCTCCCTGCAAAACAAGGGCTAGGTGATATAGTCACACACAGAGTCTCTTACAGTTCCTGTAAATGAATAGTTACCAAAATTTGATTTATTTTTTATTAGGCAGAGGGTTCATTAATCAACAGTCCTAAACTATCAAAGTCATTATTGAATAATATTTTATTATAACAGATTGTATTTCCTAGAGAGTGGTACTGTTCTGCAGACATTTTGAATGTCAAATGAATAGCTGCACATCTTTGGGATCTGTTAATACATGCCAGATCAGAGCCAAATAGCCACCAGCCACACAGATATAGTGTGACATTTCTGAATTCTCTTGTTTTCTTTTACAGTCATATTTGCAGAAGTGGAAACAGTTAACAGAGTAAACATTTTTCTTAATGATTTTGTCAGCTGTACCAAACCCTTTTTTATATAAAGGCAAAATATTTTTCCTAACTTTCATATGATGTTTAGAAAAATGTATACCTTACAATTATATAAGGATCCAAAATTAAGGTGTTCTTACATGTTTATATATTCAATATATTCTTTCATATACGATTCAACTCTTTTCTTAACATTTCCTCGCCTGTGATTTAGATAAAAAAATCCATGTTTCCTCCCCAAATCTACTTATTTGCATAAAACATGTAATTGTCTCCTGGAATAAAATAGGAAACTACTTAATGTTTAACATATTGGTGTTCTGACAGATTAAAAAAAATAATAGCAAATGAAAAATGTTATTTTCAGACATAGTTAACAGTAATTTAAACCTTTCACTGCTATTAAAATATATATACTTACAGCACATGGTTAGAAAAAAAAATAGTTTCTATGAAGTACTGCATATTCATTAGTGAAATGTGAACCTAATGTGAACCTAAGGTCTCATTTTGTATAGCAGGTGATTAAGCTTTAGAGGTGAAAACAAGATATTCCTTTAGAAAGGTAAACTCCAGGCTTCAGTAAGGTGATAAGATAAATATTCTTGCTGGTAACAGCAGGAAATGTTCTTTGATGTGTTCTCTGGCAGCTCAGTACAAATGGTCCTTACATGAACGCTGATGGAATGGAAAACTAACTAGAGGAGTCAGCCTCTAAAATATATCTCCTTACAATCCTGTTCTGGCAATAGAAATATAGTATTTTAGAAACAAGGAAATAAGTCAAGCTAACTAATTTTTTATTACCAGTGTATAAGAAGAATAATTTTTAGAAAATATTATTAAGATCTTTCTGGAAGAAGTATTTATCTTTAAAGGTAAAAATCATTAACGTTTTTGAACAGTGAAATTAAATCTGTCTAGAAACTAGTTTTTCAAAAGATGCATTGCTTTCAGAGAGGACAATAAATTAAGATTCATATTTATCACAAAAATCTAAAGATTTCTTAAAACTGTATTAATAATATTTATGAAATTCTTAGTATGTAAGTTGTATAGTTCTTGAGGGGAAAAAGCATTTCAAATGAACAGAGATTCAAATTTTTTTTTGTGTCAACTTTCTAAAATGAATTGAAATATTTTCTCTGTTATAATAACAACCTGTGCCTCCATGTACTTCCCTGGTATTTTACAGCATATATTGAGCATATCTGTATGCCACACTGAATCCAAATAGACTTTCCAGTACATATAAGAGCCCCCTCACGTAGGCCAAGGAAGTTTTCCAGGCATCATGGTATAAGTTCCTCAGCCAAGAAGAAGCCAAACAATTTTTTCTAAAAAGTCCTATAGTATATTAATGAAAAATTAGGTATCTAGTTGTAGCTGAAATTTTCCTTCAACCTACAAAACACTCTGTTAGTCTTTTCTAACAGATAATCTCTAGTTGTGGTCATGCTTCCTTTGGTACCTGATTCTTTGGCCCCAAAAACTGATGGGAAGATGCAGGGCAAGCACTGGAGTGTTTCTGGATCGCTGTATCATGAGGGGCAAATCATCCCTAATGGAAGGAGGCAAGGGCAGACAGAAAGGTCCCAGCTGGAGGTTGCTTTGTGGGGTTATAACACTTCTGTTTGTCATTATGAAAGTTGATTGATGCAAAGGTGAAAGGCATCTCCCTCTCTGTTTCCAGCCACATCCTGGGCTGCATCCAAAGCAGAGTGGCCAGCAGGTTTAGGAAGGTGATTCTGCTCCCCTACTCTGCTCTCACAAGACCCCACCTTCAGTGCTGCATCCAGCTCTGGGGCCCTCAGCATAAGAAGGACAAGGAGGTGTTGGAATGAGTCCAGAGGAGAGCCAGAAAGATGATCAGAGGGCTGGAACACCTCTCCTGTGAAGACAGGCTGAGAGAGCTGGGGTTGTTCAGCCTGGAGAAGAGAAGGCTCTGGGGACACCTCACTGGGACCTTTCAGTGCTTGAAGGGGATTTATAATAAAGATGGGAACAGTCTTTTTAGCAGGGCCTCTTGCAATAGGACAAGATGTAATGTTTTCAAACTGATAGAGGGTTGAGTTGGACTCGATATAAGGAAGAAATTTTTTACAGTGAAGGTGAGAAAACTGGTACAGATTACCCAAAGAGATGGCAAATGCCTCATTCCTGGAAGCATTCAAGTTCAGGATGGATGGGGCTCTGAGCAACTGTCCCTGCTCATTGCAGAGGGGTTGGATGTGATGACCTTTAAAGTTCCCTTCCAATCCAAAGTATTCTGCGATTCCATGACTCCATCCAAATACAAATGCAAGCTTGAGCAAGACCAATATACTTTACATCATGTGTAGAATACATTATTTTTATTTATGTGTTTTCCTGGATGCATAAACATACAAATGGAATGGCTTGGAATAATTTATTTGAAGGATAAGATATATATGTGCTATTTCTAATTTATAAATGATTACGTTGTACAAATAGCAAAAAGAGGGCATCACCAAGTTGCTTGCAGTGAAAATTGAACCTGGAAATAAAATAGATGGACTCTTTTCCTTGGGGAGAGGTTTGGGTTCCATGAATGCTGTACTGCTTGAGAATGTTTTACTGAGAAAGATAGAAATTATCTTTTCCAGGGAAGTATCACAAGTTTCCAGTCTTTCCATTTTATAAAATGTCATATTACAGGGAGGCACAAGAAGATACTGATGTGAATTCCACTAATTATTGAAATAATCACTACATCTAAATTGAAGTGTTTCAGAGAAGCTTAAGAGGCTGCTCCTGATTGCCAAAGGTGAGGTATTCTCAATTACCTCAAGTGCTAGTGACCTCCACAGCAAGGACAGGAGGCCTTGGTTTTGATACCCACTTGGGAAAGAAGTTTCTCATAGGCAGGGAATGGTCCTGGATTTGAAACTTACAGATATTGAAAACAAATTACCTTCATCAGATAGAGGAGTAATTTTGATTGATTTTTTTTTTCCATGGTTGTGTGGATCACATTAGAATTGTAATGGCTGGAAGTGTAATGGTTACTAGACAACAGAATCTGTTCTGCTTAACTACAGTCTTTTTTGGTTTTGTATTTTGGCTCTGAAACAATTCAGGCTATTGAATAAATGCAACATACAACAGCTATTCTGAAGAAAAATATTGAAATATGGGAACCACTGACGGTAAAGAGGAAGAGATTTAGCAATTTTTTTTACTTCAATATGGATTTCAGAACTGGTTACTAAATTTGTTCATGAAATGAGTTGAAAGGGCTAGAGAGGAGAGTGAGCAAATAAAAGTTTAGAGGCTTATCTAATAACAAACTGCTGTGCCAGCAGGTCTGAATGATGGCAGTTTTATACAGCTAGATATTTTAATGCAGCACTATTAATATAGTTAGTGTTTTCCTCACTAAGGAGAAGTTAGAGCAAAAAGCTTTCCTCTATCAATTTGTTTCAGTGCTTTGCCAGCAGGAATCCACTTAATTATACCTTAATTTGTAGTTTTAATGAATGCTGTGAAGTTGTTGGTTTTTTATTTTTTTTGGTTATACAGTACATTCCAAGAAATGAAGTTACAATGTGCATTATGCTAAAAAAAAATACTATAGTATGTTGATAAATATTATATTATCATAATCTATGCTTTAAACAATTGCACTAAAGAAAATGTAAAAATTTTTCAGTCTGGATTTTAAGACTGGATTTCATACACAGATTAAACTGTGGTCCCATGAAAATTGAGAATAAAATTCAGATCTTTTTCAAAAAGTCATACAGAATGAAAAAAACTAGCTGTTACATTAAAAGAAATAGAGAAAATAAAATCAGTACATTTGGTATATCTATAATAATTTTAAAATTATATAAGAATTTATTTGCACGTGTTTATAAAAAACTTTTATTTGATATTGGTGTCTAACTATGCATCTTTTATGGTTTTACAAGATGTAAGTTGTTTTATCAGTTAATTATTTTTTATAGCTATTAATTCTGAAAATATTTCTCTCAGTAAATTCTTTTGCTCTCTTGAGGTGGAAGGAATGCAACAAAGTTGAGGCAACTTAATACCACTGAAATCAGTCCATGGTAAGAAGTTTCTCATTATAAGAAAAATAGGATGGATAAACAAGACTAACTTAGAGAAGTCTGTTATTTTTATCTAGTACCACATAGTCCAGAAAAAGGTATTGAGGCATCAGAATTTATTTGCAGGGAAACTGAAATTGTTTTCCTGATTGATGGTTAGGGTTTCCTGTTACTATCTGATGAAAGAAAATATAGTTCCTTGCTATAAAAGATCTGTAATATTCATTCACAGTGTAAATGTCTCCCAAATGATTATTTAAGCCAAACAAGGTTATGTTGTCACTGGAGAGTGGCAAGTAAGGTCTTGGGATTTGCATAATAATTGGCTTGAAACAAGTGATATTCCATGTATACAGAGAGTAATGAGTATGGTAGCCACAGTCTGTGAGATCAGTATCAGGACTATAATGGAAACTGAGTATTTTACAGTCTTTGGAGGTTTTGAAACATCCATATGAGCTAATGAGCTAATTTAGATGAGCATTAAACATTAATTTAATCACATCACTGGTAATTATTAGCAGACACACAATATGAAGGCCTTACAGTTTCCTTCAAAAGTTGTAATAAAAATAAAAAATAAAATAAAGAAATACCTTGTTCTACTTTATTCATTGCATATAAAAGACTCAACCAAAGACTTTTAGATTTAATAAGATGGTTAGCTTAGAGTCATTTTTCCTTATATATTATTTAGCTGAAAGCTCAAGTGTGTTTTTTTACCATATGTTAACTTAGGAACAAAATGAGACTATAAGTCTGAAAACATTACTTACAGAAAAACCCAAACCCATTTCCTAAGAGTACACAGCATATCTTTATCTGATACACCACTTCATTCCTGCATTGACTCCTGTGCTGGTCATGAGTTATCAGGTAAAAATATACTTCCAGTAATCTCCCCGATTCCTCTGAAATGTTTTAAGTTAAGCATGTGAGCGAGAGTCTTGAAGTTTAGAGCAAAAACTGTGCTCAAATAAGACTCAATATTTGGCAAACATCATGCTGGCAGGCATACCTGGCCCCAAAGGCTTGGGAGAGAGCAAGATTTCCTCTCTGCTACCTACACTCCCCATGCATTTCAGTGATTAGAAAATAATGGCTGGAGTATAAAAAGAAGCATATAGCAATTTTTATAAAAGGAATTTTGAAGTAAATTTTCCAGTCCTAGAAATGTGAGACCAAAAAAATATTTTTAGTTTGCTGGTTTTAAAGGACAAGTAGTTGTTACACAAAGTCTTGAAGCTGAAGTACATAGAATTTGGTCCTTGAAGTGATGATTCGGGAAAGAAACACTTAATAATCTAATTTCAAGTAACGGAAGCAAACTGTTTTCTGAAAGCTGGCAGATGACTATGACTGCTTGATTTCTCTCAGGCAGAAGGAGAGGGCTTTCTTATTTAATAGAGTGGTGAACTCATCTACTTTTTCATTTTTCAATGGACCATTGCTCAGGAGCACATCTTCCATGCCTTTACTCATGTTACTCAGAAGCTGCATTTTTTTCAGCAACATTGGAAAATGAAGATTTATATGAAAAGAGATAAAATACCTTTTTTCCCAATGGATTATCCATGATATAAAATTATCTTTTTAGAGGCTTGTTAAAAGCAATTTTTTTTCAGTGTAAAAATTGGTAGAGAAGCCATTTTCTGTATAATAAATTTTTTGGTAAAAGATGTTCAGCCAGCTCTCTGAGTAGCTGTGTTATCTGTGCCTGTGGGTAACCTAAAGTCTGTCTTTGGTCTCTAGCAAGTCAGCTGTCAACCTAAGCTAGAATGTGCTTTTGCACACAGCAGAGTGGGCAAAGGGGAATCAAGCCAAAGCTACGTTTTTCCTATCTCAGAAATGATTAACAAAATGGGCCATGTGTAATATCTTCCCTCCGGCATGCTTAAATCTCATGTGGGCTTTTTATGAAAACTCACTTCCAGCCCCCAAGTCCCACAATATTTGGCATAGAAACAAGGGGAATTCATCAAATGGAAGTGTAGTTAATTGGCTGTAGAGTTGTAGGCATCAGTTAGAAGACAGAACAATCAACAGGTTTTGGACACTGTGTAAAATTTTTCTGCTTCTTGCAGCTGTTCCTCCTTCCTGTCCTTCACTCTACTCTGTTCTTTGGCTCTGCTTGAAAACATTTTTCTCTCCTCCTTCCTCTCTCTTCCTCTGATGTAGTCACCCTCTCTTCTTTTGTTGCTATTCCAGCTGGGTAATCCTTGCTAAATAGAGCATTCCTGAAATATTGTGGAGCCAGGATGACTCCTGCAATTGCATTCTTCAATTTATTTACGTTATACATCTTTCTCTTATGCTATATTTATATAAGCAGCTACAACAGCGGAGCACGTTATCTGTAGACTAATTAGAATGTACTATAATAAACACAACTATTAATCATGGCTTTCATTATTTTTTACTCTAATAAACTGTTGATATAATCCAGGACAATGTCAAGAGAATGATCATTAATAACAAACACTTAGTATTTGCTAATTAATTAAAGCTGCTCATTTATTTATTTGAAGGGTAAAGATTAAAGGAACAGACCATTTCTCTAATTTACTGTAACTGAAGAACAAAAATATCTTCCCTTGGATTTGAAATTTTCCTGAAACTTTACATAGTGCATTAAGGACCCTGTGAGTGGAAAGCTACAGCTGTTTAATGAGTAAACTTCAATGCTTAATTTTCAGTCAGAGGACTCAGAAGCTGTATGGTCGATGTGTGAAATTGTATTAGGCAAATAAGAAAAATACTCTCTTTTTCACACTGTCTACATAGAAAGAACATCTCTCACTACGCTTTTTGTGCGTCGTTTACAGTGAATGGAGATGTGACCTTATCTCTGTGTCTCATTTTAATGTCTCTTCATTCTGTTGTGTTTAGCTAATATAACACAAAACCAGAAAATACCAACTTCTTACAAGAATATAAAATTGGACTGAGAAAGGGAATATTACTTTTTCTCTTGTTGCCTCAGGCACAGTTCAAATTAATTTTCACCCATCTCTATGGAACTGATTTCTCCAACCTACCTGCTGGAGTCATCTTACACAACTATTAATGCCTTCTATTGCTTATGCCTTTCACAGTCTGCTTTTGTAATACTCTAATTACACTTGGATGTACTCCTCCTGTCTCTTCATTATGACAAATTTAAGTATGAAAAGTTTCTAGCTGTTCAGTGATCAGTTTTAGTTAATATATGGTGTTGTCTTATCTCTTTTAGAATCTTCATCTTTTATGCTGTGTGTTGATGAATTTTTTTCCCTAATTTTGATGTATAGTAGTAATACCATGAAAGCATGACATGGAATGAGAACCTGTGGTGATAACTTGAGAAAAGCTCTTAGAAAAACCACATGTAGTAAGAACTGTGTAGTTCTTTCTGTTTTTAACAACAATCATCTTTCATGGTGTTGAAGGGCTGCTTGTCAGTGTTGGGGTGCTGAGGATTTTCCAAGATTGTGGTGGAAAATGTACCCCCTCCAGAGCAGTTTTACCTTGGACAATTTGGCTCCACTGCCTGCTATACGGAAATCCATGTCTGGGCTGTTGAATCCTGAAAACTAATTTACTCAGGGTGTGTTGAATGTACCGATGCACTAAATGACTTCTGTAGGGTCTATTAAAGATAAAATCTTAAACAAATTTCAGGAAGATTGTCTCAAACTATGAAAGCAGTTTTTGAAATGAAAATGGTTGTCAGCTGAAGAAATACCTATTTTTGTTCGTTTCTTTTTGTTACAAAATATTTCATGCCCACTGTGCTCTATGTTTCTGAATTTCCAGAGGAACGAGTCTGACCTTTGTAGAATGTGTTTTGAAGCTCATTGGTATTTTGTGTCTTTGAATGCAAAATTATCTTTTCAAGTTGTAAAATCTGTATGTGGACTCATTAAGTAGAGCAATACATGCTAAAACTTTTTAAAAATCCTCTTGGAATGCAATTTTTCAGATCCTTCATGGTGGGACTAGATCATTCTCCTGGATCATGGCATGGAGAGCAGTGCAGTTTCGAGAGCATTTGAGATTTGTTGCAGAAATTACTTATTCAATTGTGTTGCTTAAAACTGTCATTTTTAAATTTTATTTTTCATAAGCATAGGGGACAGGTATTCAGCATTAATCCATGACAGAGCTATGTTAATTTATATGACATAATGATCCAAAAAAAGCTTGAGGCAGCTTTTTTTGCCTTTTTTTTTGTATATAGGAAAGGTACTTTGAAAGTTATAGCAATTTTTCTTAGTGAATCAGCATATGCTGTGAAAAGTAGAAGAAATGTATAAATATATATATATACACACCATACTTGCTGTTCTCCTCCCCCTTATCTTTGCATTATCAAATTTAAAAATACAAAAATAAAAAAAGAGTAATTTTGACTGATGTAGCTCCTTCAGTCTGTCAAGTTTTAAAAAAAACCCAACTTACTGAATGAGCAAAAAAATGATGTGTCTGCATGGCTATGGAAGCAAAGTGTTCCAGTGGGATCTTGTTCATTCTGTGAGTTTTTGTGACCTCTGGATGAGCAGAACGTTTCACATGAATATGTAGGCCAGCACCAGCAAGGCAGATGTTACACTTACTGACCTTCACTCACTGGAACTGCTAATCAGTTTGGCTGTCATTCATTGTCCTTTGGAGGCTTTCTTGTAGCAAATGAATGCCAAGGAGACATATTATATCCTGTAGGTCCTGCCAGAAATTAGGTTTGGACTTGGATATTTTGGAATGAATCTGAGTTGAGTTTGACAACAAAGGGAAGGCTGCTGCAGTAACACGTGCAGATGATGCACTTCTCAATCTGTTTGTATTCTCCAGACAGAGGGAGATCAGGGCCCTTTCCTGCCTTTCACTCAGCTGTGGGATAGGAAGGCAAAGTATGCAAGAATGTCAAAACACATAATCTATTTATTTATGCAGACAAACTGCTACTGAAGTTGCACCTATGTAACCTAATGAGTGGGTTATCAGTGTTCCACTTAATAACAGGTGAATAATTAATGACCAGCAGCAGAAGTCTTCAGTTTTCTAGTATGGAAATTAGAATGGGGTAATGATACACATACTAAATATTAAGATAAACCTTTTCTTATACAGCTAATGACATCTTACATACTTTAGCTGCTCACTAAGTAAACTGTGTTTGATTAAAAAGCAAATTTTCTGTCTTTCTTAAACAGGTGTTTTTTTATTTTCCTAACATTTCATTAATGGTTTTCAGAGGTTCTGCAAAGGTATATGAGGATGAGCAGCACTGCACCTGCATGTACTGGATAGAAGGAATGTGGAAACAGATGCATAATAATGTTTGAGAATCAGAACATATGAGAGTTTGTAAGACTTTAGAATCTGCAGTGGGATGGTAGTAGAAGGTGTGTTTCTAGACAAGTAACTAATTAAAAAAAAGGTATAAACACCGATGAAAAAGTTTCAGTCAATATTATTTGGAACAATGTTACATGTTGTATATGACAAAGAAACATATTCTTTGTCCCTTTCCTGAATAAAGGGGAGGTAGATACTCCTTAATTATTGCCTCTTTTCATCAACCAGTTATAGTTTTCCAGCCTTTGGGTCAGCAGTCACTTTTTCAGCAGAAATAACGTGAAGCTGTTTACTGGCAGCCCGGGTTCTATACCCCTTCAACCTCCCTCAGGTTCTACCTGCTCTATCCTGTTTATTTCTCTGATGTTTGCCATCTTCTTCTAGATTTTAATCAGACTTGTAAGAGTACACAAAGTAGTGATGACAAACTGTATGATGTTCTACAAATACAGGATAAAAACATAAGGTTAATACCATAGCAAAGAAAGAATCCCCCAGGAAGGCTGCAGATTCATGAGCACATTTGGTCACTGGTTGTGTAATATAAATCTGTTTTGTGCACACTGTGTGTGAAATACAGACATTGGTGTTTCCTATTAATTTTAATACAGCGAATATTTCACGCAACTGTATGCTTATATTCCAAGCACAAATTACATCTTATTATTTCTTTTTGGAGGTTGTAGTAGGATTTATTAGAGTGATACTGAGATGTAAAACTGCCTTGTTTCCCTCTCCTTTTTTTAATTGGCTGATTTCAACAGATAAAACAGATTTCTTCTGTTTCTGTTTAGTTATACTTATCCTTAAGTGTATTGATTACCATAACACATAAACTTCAATATCTGTTTCTGGAGATGCCATTATCAGCCTTTCCCTGCTTCCAGTATAAATTCCTTTTCTATGCCTCTTGTTGCTCTTGGTACTTTTTCCAGAAGCAGCTTGGACGTTTGTGGAGTTACAGTAAATGCTCTTCTATAAAAAAAGATGCTGGGAAGGCAACAATTAAGTTCAAAAATGAGGGAACATTGACCTTGAGGCTCATGTAGGCAGATGTTGTGGTACTGCTCCTTGGCTGAGCTCTCCCATGCCTGCTCTAAACTTCTCTGGTGCTTGGTGTCACACAGGCCTGTGTGTCACGACCATTCAGAAATTCAGAAAAGCTAAATATGCTGAGTGTATGTTGAAAATAATGTGAAAAAAGAGACAACAAAAACCCCTGGCTTAATTAGTGTTGTGCAAAAATTATGTTGGTACATACAGGAATTTATACTGCAAGGCAGTAATTGCAGCTTGCAGCTGAGGAACATCCAGTTCAGCTCATCAGGAAAATCAGCTTGGTCCTTTCTCAGTCTGCAGTTTCTATTTTTCTGGCATAGCTGTACCTGTCCAGGGGGGCTGTAATGGACAGCAAAGAAAGCCTGAGCGTGAAAACCCACTCCCTCTGTCTTTGCTTAAAAGAGAGCAATTGGAAACAGTGATATTATCTCAAGAATATTAGGGCGATCCCTTGATTATTTTGGCCTTCAATTGCCTCTCCATTACCAGAAGTGTTCCACTAAAATACAGGATTGAGGAAAAGATGCAGAATCCTGTTTCCAAAATAGTGCAGTGCACTTCTAAGTCAGCAGACACCCTTTATCGCTGTGCTGGCCAGTTGACCTCTCAGTGTTACAAGGTCTTTGGGGTGTTGTTTACCTTGCTATGTGAGGTTTACACCTCAGAGCTGAGCCAGAGCTGGCAATGACCTGGGCTGTTAATAGCACAGCACGCAATTTTGATGTTAGAGCTTGAGTTTTTCGAGCACTCTCCAGCCATATAAGTTTCAGTGCCATTTGCTAACCCAGACTATTTCTTATTCCAGAGCTTTTAGCCTCTGTTTCTGTGTCACTGCTGAGTGCAGACATGATCCACACTGGTTAAAAAGCTATTCAAGAAAGATGAAAGGAAATAGCTTTTAGAGAGAATGAAATAGTATCTCACTTCCTTGTATCCATGAATACTTTGAGATTTTATACAGGGATTTTTTTTTTTTGGAAAAAGAACTGGTTGAAGATTTTTAAGATTTGTAAAAATGAACTTTAAGAGCATTACTAATAATAAATGTATTTTCATTATAAATACTCTATCTATAATTCCACATGGGTGTAACCAAGTCAATTTTGTTTTTAACCCAGCAATCCCATTTAAGAAGTTTGCTTTCCCCCATTCTTTTTTCTCCTTTTCCAGTTGTGAGCTAAAACTAGGAAAACCTGCTGTCTTATTGGCAACTAAAATCTTAGCAGCAGCACAAAACCAGCCCAGAGTGATACATAGCCACTGAATCCTTTGAACCCTGTCCTGTCTGAGACCTTAATCCTGGCTTCAGATTGAACACTTTTTTAAATACAGAAGACAATTCAATCTCTGAAACATCGCCATCCCAGGGCTTTCTGCAACACAGGCTCTTAGCTACGAAGAGAAAAGGAAAAACCAGGAAAACATTTCTGTGTGTATCTGAAAATTAGAAAGTAAAGTGATAACAGAAGAGTCTAAGATTGTAGTTTAGAGAATTCAAAAAGAAGAGACCATTTTACTTTTCCAGGCTGGTTCAGAAAAAAATAAATCTCTCAGTGCTTGTTTATTTTCCATGTATCCGGCTTTTCAGAGTGACATTTACCATTGGTCATGAATGTGTGCAGGAGTTTGCTTTGTTTTTTTTATTTTGTCCGGAAAAAAACATTAGTTGGGTTGTACTTTACCAGAGAAATGTTATTGTTGGGCTTACCTATACAAGTAAATAAGGTATAAAGTGGCATAATGGTACCTATCAGCCAATTCCTGTTTATTTGTTGAACCAACCATCATTAGTGGCTGTGAATGGGTCTCATTGTACTGGTGTCATTGCTGTTGTGCTTAGTCTTTTGACCTCTGGGACAGATGATTATGGTTGAGAAAAAGACTAAATAATAGGACTTGAAACACTCTTCCGCAGTTACCAAGGCACTGGTACTGAATAGTTGTTTTACTCTGGAGAGAGGAACTTTTTGTCCGAGTAGAGACAGCAGAGAAACCTCAACCATCCTCAAAACTGAATGCACAGGATGTTTCTGTATGAGGTAGGTGAGGCTAGGAATTATGTAGCTAATTCTGTGGTGATGTGTGATGTGCTGTTTCCAAATTCATGCTTCTGAGTCTTCAATGAACTGTATGTTTTTAATATGCTTGAATATCCTCCAACCTGAGTACCTGCTTTGTTTGTGCTCCCTCATTGCACAGACTTTACATATTTTTGGGTATGCCAAAAGTGGTATGAATACAGGTAAGAAAAAGAACCCTCAGATCCTCTGCTGAAGAATTATTATTAAACAGATGGTATGTTATTTTAATTATTAATTATATGGACGGAAAACACATGGCATTGATGCAGCGACGCCATACAGACCCTTGGTAGAGCAAAAGCCATTGTTGTCCTGGGCCCGTACTAAGTGATGGGAAGGAGGAATTGATTCTCTCAGGTTGCTGGAGACAGAGCCTCACAAGTGCAGGTTATGTGTCCTGCCTTAGTAGAAGGTGATCCTGGCCTTGGGACTCCCATCACTTGTTTGGCTTTCCCGTGGCCTGGCTCTTCCCTTGGGGCAGAACAGTGCACAGGAGGAATTCAGAGTCTGCAGTTTTTGTGTCTGGTTCTGTGCAGCCAATGTAAACAACTGCATTGCAGTCAAAAGGGATCATATGGTAGGGAACTGCACCCTGGAGTGCCTCTTTCTCTCTTTACTGGGCTAAAGAACATCAGTGGCATATAGATTTTCCTTTGTTATCAGTGGTATGGTGTTCGTACTTAAACTAATCATAATCCACCGAAATAAGTTATTGGGGTTTTCATTGCCATCATGGACAGCAGGAAGCAAAGAGGGAATCTGGAAAGGATAAAACTGAAAAGACAAGAGGAGGGCTATAGAAGGAAATGTAAACAGTACTGGGATAATTTGATTTACAGAATACTTCAGCTGGTGTTACTAATGAAAAATAGCAGTACACCAGGAATGGTAATTTGGTACATTGGTATGGGAAACGATTTCTTTTGTTTCAGCATGAAATATGTGTTCTGGACACAACAGAAACCTGTGGGAAGGTAAAAAAGCTCCTATTTCCTGGTATCTTCGAGATTTAATAGAAAAGAATGTTGAGGACAACATGGGACTGCAGCCACCACAACAGACCAGTACCATAACAACCTAGAAAAAGGCTAATCTCAGGACCTGTGGTGGAGCATGCTCAAAAAGACAGCACTGTTTAAATAGAAGATTGGAGTCATGTTAACTCAAAGGGACCAATTATTATTTTTTCAACTGTGCTGGTCTCTCAACCTAAAGGCACCTGCTGAACTATTCCCACTCTCATTTCAATCCAGAAAATTCACAGGTGGTTCGTGTTAGATTATGGGGACCTTCATAATCATAATTTTGATGTTACTACTTCTCTGCTCACTGTATTTCAGTGCTTTGATCAGGGGACTGGTTTTCCTTATAGTCACAGATGGTTCCTGTTTGACAGGCTGACAGGCAGACAAAGTAAATAGGCATGAAAATAAAATATTCCTTTGTTTTGGTGAGTCAGGCCAGTGTCATGTGAGTACACACTGCTCTGTAATCCTTCTGCCTGTGTCAGGATGGGGAGAGGGTATCGTGTATAATGGTGCACAGGAATCTTGTATCATTCTTTCCTGGACTGTCTTGCTGAGGATTTGATCAAATCTGAGCTTACAATGAATTTTCAGTGTTACTTTTTCAATTAAGGTGGTAAGCATTGCCATTACACAGCCCTCTGAAATTTCAAGGGGTTAGTCTGGACAAATCCCATCTGGCAAAGATGTGCCTGATCCTGCATATCAATAGGAGTTTTGAGCACAGATCAATAGCAGGATGAAATGCTACATAATTATTGCATGTCTGTGCCTTTATCTACTTGCCTGCATTCACAGTGCAAAACCAAAAAACCTCAGAAAAAAAAAAAACCCTTTGGATCACTAAAGATACAGATCCTAATACAGCATTAAACTAGTTACCTAGGCAGTATAAAGGCTTTTATGAAAAAATTTCTCTATTATGAAAAGAGAAATCTAATAAATAGTGATTTTGAAATCGATTAAATACTTTGGATTAGGGACTGTTGCACGGCATTTGTGGCAACTCCTGACGAAACATGACATCTGGTCGCTGAATTCTCCTGGGGTGGTTTTGTGGGATTGGAAATCTGGTTTTCCACAAAGAAAGTGTTGCTGACCTATTGATGTGATATGACACTGCTTCCTTTTTTTGGCAGGTTGGCCAGTGACAGAGAAAGTTAGTCCCACCAGCCTTTACACTGATCTGTTGCCAGGTAAACAGAAAAACCCAATCAACTGGGGACCTGGCTGACTGCCCGCCCCCCCCCCCAAAAAAAAAAATGACAGCATGATGAATTTCTCTTTCTCATTGTCTGTCAATTCAAGTGAGCCTAGAGCTGTGCTTTTTGTCATTATCTTTAGTTTTATTGAAAACGATGAAGCTACCAAGAAAATGCATGTTGTTTTATTGTCTAGTTAAAGACCAACTCTTTATATTCGGTACTTGAAATAAATGATTTAGTTATTTTAAATAGTTCAAAGGAAGCTTCGTTAGCAGGGAACTTTCATAATCATTTTCTCTATTCTGTTTCCTGAACGGTTTTGCTGGATCAGGTTTATCTGGTCAATTAAGCTAAATAGGGTTTTGTTAAGCACTCCTGTTGAAAAGGAGAAGAAAGCCTGTTATTCCTAAGGGCACTAGGGGAATGAAAGGTGTTAATTTTTGTAGGATTTAATCCATTTTGGAACCTAGTGGCTCACAGGCTTCAGATGAGGACCTCTGAGTGAGCTCCTGCTACAAAGACTGCATCTCCCATCAGTCCATAATTAATGGAATAATTTGAAGCTGGTTTCTGATGCTTCCTGTGGTGACTGAGAAGTCCGGTCCCTGAAACCCTCAAGCAGGGCAGATGAGCAGATAGGAAAAGTGGCAAGAGGGGGCAGCAGTGGCCTGTGCAGGGGCTGATTTCTTAAACTTAACCCTGGAAGCTTGATGGTGGGGCAGGCAAAAAAGAGTTTTCAAAATTTTAGTCTCATATAAGGAGTCCTAGAGCAACCTGAAATTCTGTCACTGATTTGGGAAGTGGTCAAGGTTTGACTGGGTTTGGTAGCTTGGATTTATTGATCCTCAATTCCAATTTACAGTAAGGGTGGTTCCTCAAGCTGCTGAAAACAGTGGGTTCATTTTGAAGGAAAATATCTTAAACCATTCAATTTTTTAAAATGGTAGATATTGTAATTTCAAGATATAATTTCCTTTGTTCAATATGCATGAAATTCCAACAGACTATATTTCACTAAGAAAAAGACTAGCTAGAAATTTCAAACCAATGTCTTCAAGTATTTTCCTACTATTTCTTTTTCTACTGCTAATATTCCTACTATTCCTAAAATACAAATTTATAATCTGGAAATCAATACTGTAAATTTGTATAAATAACTTACTTTCAATTGGGTAAACGCAACTGGGTAACTCTCAGTTAGTAAAATTATGTGTCTATCAGTGGAAACAGAAAAAATGGTGTTTTCACATAAGAAATTACTTGGTGGTTGTTTGCTAATGCTTTCCCAGATTGAAATAAATTAAGGTCAGGAAGGCTGTATCTTAACAAAAAAACAGGGCCAGAAGAGAACATAGAAGATCTCATGAAGAAATAACCAGCAATTGTATTGTAAATGCATACAAAAATACATATTAAATGCATATATTGAGTTGTAAGGATTATTTCCTAAATATTTGAGGTGGATGCTAATGCTCAAATTCTTTTCGATCCCAAGTATTAAAAAAAGCTAAAGACATCTTGGTGTAACAATGAGTATATGAAATAATGATTGATCACACTAAGTCAATCTACCTTGGAAACATGTTTCTTTTTATTTGTACTTGTGTTAGATCCTACTATTCTTACCATCAGGTTTTGTTACTTCTCCCAGAATCTGCAAGAAACCAAATTTTCTTATTTTTCCAGCTCCGTGTTATGACCCAAAAGATGTATTTGAAAATAGTTGAAAATGTTAATGGTTTTATTATTGAATCTTTCTACAACATAGGAGACTTGAGGCTTTTTTGTGAGCTATGTGGAGATTGGAAACGGGTACACAGTCATTGATGTTGGCTCAGGCTTTGTTTCTGAGTAAACCCAAAGCTTTGTTTGCCACAGCATTGTTGTCTTTCTGTTGTGTCAATGACAGACCCCCAGCTTGCCTTCTGAAGAATCTTACAGCCTTCTACACTGCAAATCTCACTTAGGTTTGTAAGAGAAACTTGCTGATAGGCATATTTGTTCAATGTGTCCCATGGTATAATTTTTTATTGGTTTCAGCTCCAGAACCACTTCAGTTAATTTTCTCTCCCTTACTTTCCATAAAATTTATATCTTACTTTTTATAAAAGGAAAAATAAACCCAAATGACTAAAGCGGGCTTATTATTTAAGTTTAAATATTATGACCAAGCTGTTAACTTTGGTTACTACTGGCAAGAGTAACATCATCCATCTACCCTTCCTCTGCATTGAATTAATGGCTGGGTTTTTTTATTCATCTTGGCTGATTTTTTTCACTTTTTTCCATGTGTCTATCGCTTCAGGTAAATTAATGAGTCAACATTGTTCCTCATTCTAGAGAACTGAAAAATGAGAAAAATCATTCAGCTTGTTCAGCTTGTGCCTTTGCATTAAATCAATTTTGAAATAATTTATCCTTCCCATGAGCCTTTCAGATACACAGATCTCATTTATGCGGCTTCTGTGCAACTTTCTTCACAGCTTTCATTTGATTTGCTTATCCGTGTTCTTCTGCTACTAATGTTGGATGCTGGACTTAATAGGATGGATGGCAAGTCTTCATGGTGTTTCAAATACTCTGAGTAAATCATATCATTAAAATACAGCTTAACCTAATGGATCACCCTGGAGTGTAAAAAAACCCTTTTCCATATTAAAATGAACAAACACACATTATTTTAGCAACTTCCACAGCACTGGAAAATAACCATTAAAGTGTATGTGGAAAAAGAGTATGAAACTTTATATGTGACTTATAATTCCTTAAAGCTCACAGTTTTTACTCTTCTGTCGGTACCCTCATTTGGGATTTAACTTGAGGGAGAGGACATTTTGTTTACACAGTGTCCTGTCACATGATTGGGTGTTCCTTGTTGGAATTATTGCATGAATAGACTCAGTTTGTAATCAGAAACATCATTAAAAAATTATTTATCATGCAGTATTCCAGTCTAATCAGGTTTACATGTGCTAAGACCTTGGTCATGGATATAAATGTGTTAAAGAATGAAACAGATATTTGTGAGCTTGATAAGGCACATTTGGATATATTTGCTTTGTCTGAGAGGTGAAATCATCTCAAAGTTCATTTGTGCCTTGACTGCAATGGCTGAAACATCTCTCTGGTCATTGCAGAACTGCTCTGGCCCCAGATCCAGCACCTCCTACATGTTCTTGGAAGCTTTGTTAAGACACAAAACCTAGTTGCTCGTGTGGTTGGTGAGATCTCTTGTCAACCAGAGAGGACAGAGCACAGTTTCCTTATTTCTGCCGAAAAGAGGGGCTGAAATCTCACTTTGACCACCAAGGACTTGACCGAGTTTGGACTTTGATGCAAGACCTCACAGGGGCATGTTTTAGGGTCCTGATTCTTCACTCTCTAGGCAAGGGTCTAGTCTTCCATTTGGTCCCTGCATATTTTATTGGCTTATGGTTTTTTTTTTATTTTGTAATAATTGGCATAAACGCAGAGTGATGGTGCCAAACTGGCTCTCTCCCTGGCAGGACAGTGAGATGCAGCAGGGGCATGTCTCCAAACTTGTAAATGAAGAAGTGCTCATAGGCCAAATTAAATGTCAGAGAAACTTGTTCTGAGGAGGACTAACTGAAAGGACAGAGTTAAGATTGTGTTCTGTTAAGTCTTCACCACCTCAGAGATGTCGTAATTCCAGGAAAAAAATACCACCATGAAGGGTTAGGACACTGTGCATTTCAAGCTGAAAATCAATGAATCCTTGCAAAGACCTTAAAGATTCTTTATAAATGTACACCAGCAGTAAGCATTTCAAACCAATTCAGTTGCCTATTGCACTGCTATTTGCCATTTGATGCAGTTCCTGTTCAACTTTGCTCTGTTGCTGCATTTGATTTATCACTGGGCAAGACTTTAATCCCCTAATAGCAAACTGAAGTCATATCAGCACTCCAATGCTGCTGTGATCTGCTGCCACTTTATCAATGTGAACAGTGTCCTGCTCCCTGACCCCTGGGCCAGGCTCTGGAGCTGAACTGCATGGATGTACATGTGCCACTTACATGTGGGTCATGCAGAACAGCAAACACTAAACACGACCCCTGAGATTTCTAGCAGAGCAAATAGAAGTGTCCACGAGAAAGAATAAGGACTGGAGCTGCTGCTTCACAGGTTCAAGCATTAGAGCCTCTGGTTGAAAGATAATCACATATCCTACATGCAATAAATGATCGGACTAACCCTGTACTGAACAGGTATTTTAGCTTAACAAAAATCAGAACAGAACTCAGAGGCTTAAAGACTAAATTCATTAGAAGGCAGACAGGAGAAAAAAACCCCAAACTTGAAAACCTGTTCTGGGCACGTACTTGATTTCTTTTCTTAAAAAATTATTTTTCGGAAAATGCACTATAAGTTTTTAAAAATACAGACATGCTGTGGAAACCTCATTGACAATACCTTTGTAAAAGAAGAGAAGGTCAGTTTTGAAATATTTTCTGTCTATTGGTTTAAAGCCTAAGGTAGTTTTTCTTGATCAAACTTTGCATAACTGTGCAGAACATGACTGGAAGGCTCAGCAGGTTCCCTTCAGAAAGAATATTGCCAGGAAGAATTTCATGGTTCAATCCAATTAGCCTTTCTGTAGCTGCAAAACTCTTCATAAAACCAGCTCACTAAGTTTGTGTGCATTGAGTAGTTCAAGTGAAAATCCGTCAGTGGAACTGAATTAAAACCATAGAGCCAAGGTCTCTCCCAGTATAAATCATTTACATTGCTATAATAAAACAAAATGCAACAGAAGCAATTCTTCACACCACTGAGTTTTTGACATGGGAGCTGGTCCCAGAATCCAAACCTTACTGCTTCAGCTTCCATATTTCATAATGTGTAGGAAAACCTAAACTACAATATGCTGTAATAATTTTGTGACATTTGAGAATAGAATAAATGTGACCTGGGATCTAAAAAAAGCTAAAATAAGTTGGGATTTATCTTATTTTTCTTTTTCAATGGTCTTGGCCATGCTAGTACATGGCATTTTCTCATCTGTAAAATGAAGTGGAGGTATTGCACTGTGCCCTGATTTTACCAGTTGAAGCCTCTTTCTTTTTTCAAAGTCATAAAGTATATGTCAAGCACTCTGAGCAACTCCTTTATGCCTTGCTTGCAGTGCTGCAATTAGTATCACACTGTGTCATATTCGAAGCTCAGTGACTGTTAAATGTGCTACGCCTGCATCACACTAACTACTATATCAGTCATTTTAGATGACCCCCTTGAAAATTGCTGCCAAAAGTTTATATGTCAGAAACCACTTTCAAAATGCTTATGAAGTGAAGAATTTTCACAGCTCTTTACCTACTCAAATACCAAAAACTGTCAGTCAACGAAATCAGACTCGACAGTTTATATTCCGAGACTTCACTATTCAAAGATTTGCTTGAAAAATTATTCCTATCATCTGTCAGCAACTGGCTTCTGTGTTTAGTCAGTTGTTCACTTTTATACTGTAGTAATCACTGTAAGTTGCTACAAAAGATCAGCCAGAACCTTTGGTATTGTTTTTTGAATGGGGTGAGTCAGGGACTTGTGCATCAGCACTGCAATACTGGAACGCTGCCTGTTGCTGGAGGTGGGAATTTGGTCCTCTTTGCCAGGTGTGTTTTCATTAGCTCTGTGCTGCTTTAACAGTGTCTTCAGTCCAAAATGATAGCAAAAAAAATATGATCCAGGTACTGGAGATTTATTTACAAAGCAGTTAACAACTGATAAAGCTTTTAGGGAAAGGAGTTTAGGAGGTTTTTTTTTTTAATTTTCAAGAATTTGAACTGTAAACTTGTCCAGTAGGTCCATTACCAAGGATGAGATTTGATTTATGGCTGAAACTCTATTTTAATTTTTTAAATTTCTGGAAAAATATATCAATCCGCTCTGCTAAAGGTGGGACTTTAGTAATATAGCTTTGATTCAAGCCTAAGCCTACAGAATCCATAAGCTAGATTTAAGTGTTTATTTTATAACTGCATCAACAGAGTGCTAAGAGTCAATATCTACAATGAACTGCTATTAATTATAAGTGAGTCACTCTTTTATTTGTAATCCCAGTACTGAATCAACACCCTGTTATAATCACTGGCAAAAGTGAAATTGGACTTTGTGTGCCCTATTACCAACCTGTACCAAACCTTTCCACTTCCTTGCTTCATAACACTAAGGAGTTTCCTCAGTGCCATTGGTCTCTTTGCTCAGCCTGAGCAGGTGAAGGGTCTGGGCACTGGGGATTATTCAGAAAAAAAACTTATTGGTGCTGAAGCCTGTCAACAGGACCTATCTGACAGACCTACTCAAAGCATAATAAATATATGTCTCTATGACTGGGTTCTTCACACAGCAAATCATAGAGAAATTCCACTACAGTCATCTGTCTTCTATATAGTAGAAGACGGGTTCAGCACTTTCCTCATTCTCAAAGGATTTAATTTCCTTTTTTTGGCTTTTCAGGAGATGACCCAAGCTCTAGGTCAAGGGCAGGACTTTGTGTCGTGTCCCAGTAAGGAGGAAATTCAAACACGAAAGGGGGAGATCTGTGTCCTTGTCTTTTGATTGCTGCTGCCTTTTACATGGAACTCTCACTGGATAAACAAAAATAATGATGGGACTGGAACAGACTGCAGCCTAGCCTCTATGTGTTATATCTCCCTCCGTGTGTGAGACTTTTACAGCTCTCTTAAGGGTGTTGTTTAATTTTCCTACTAGGCCAACTGTCACTGAAAAAGAACTAAAAGAGGTTTCTTCCTTGTTTAAAGCTGCTTTTTTCTCCTGTGAAAGAGGCTCGGTAGACCCAGGAGAATTAATCATTCACCAGGTCATTCTGTGAGGTGCTGCCTTGCCTCCTGCAGGAAGGAGATGCAGCTTCCAGAGACCTGTCCTTGCCAATGCCCAGTGGCAATCAAGTCTTTGCATGCAAAAGATAAACTATATCACAGAACTTCCTCTTGACATGGTATGTCTATACAGTCCTTATAAGCATTTGAGTGTTTCCAAGTATGTTTAGGTGTATAAATATTTATGGCCATAACAATACAGGTTTTAAGAAAGCACCCTAGATGATGTTAAATGAACGCATAAACCATGCACAAGAGTGTCAGTGGCAAAATCTTCACTGGCTTTCATGGGTGTTCAGCCAGACTCTCCCCAGAAAAAGACATTTTGAGATTCTTTACTGGGTACAGAGAGTTCTGGGTGTCAGATTGCCCTTGGATGGGAGCAGAGACAAAAGCATTTCTAACAGTCTGTTCTTGTTTTTCTGTAGTCTGATGAGGAGCCTTTTTGCTGTCTGGCCCAGCCATTTTAAACACCAAGCCTTTGGATGGTATTTCTCTAATGTCAGCCTAGTTTCCCTGGCCTGTAACAGCATGTTAGTTATCAGAAATACTCCAAAACACAGCCATCCAGCAGAGGAATTTCTCCAAGAATGGAGTTAGTATATTTTTAATTACATGAGATCAGAATCAGTTGTATCTAACGTTCAGTTCAGACATTTCTCCCCTGGCATCATAAATGTGTGCGACCTTTTATTACAGGTGATTTAGTTGGAAACAAATCTACTACCTCTGTTGTAGTTGCCTGTAGAGAAAAAAAAACAACCAAGTAGGATTAGAAGAATCTAAATAAAATTGGACTCCTTAACCACTTGTTTTGTTATCTACCATTGCTGGAGTGATAAATCTGCTTGAGAACACAGGACTCATTTTACACTTTGCAGGTGTATTTTAAAGACTCATATGCCAAGTGCATAATGGAAATACATGATACTTTGTGTATTCCCCAAGGATAAAAAGTGATGATAACTCCAGTATGAAGACCATCAGCAGCCCTAATCTTCAGGCTAAAGCAGACTTGCTTGAGAACATGTTTTACTAGGATAATAAACAGTGATGTCGATGAGGAATTTTGACATGAGTAGTGTAGGCCGTTCTGGCAAGTAACTTTTTCTAGATTATATCGTGTAAGACAAATAAGCCTTAAATAGGCAGGGACAATTTAAGAATAGGATCTGGAGTGTTATTAAAGGTGGTCCTCCATGAAGAAATGTACTATCAAAACAATATTTTCTGCACTGCATTTCTTTCTACAGGGCTATTTTTATTTTTGTTCTAATTTTGAACTTACCCCAGGTAGGATCAGGTCTGGGCTGTCACTGATCCTGACAGACAATGCAATTCCACCTGTAATTCCTATAGTTTTTCACCTGGATCGGTTTAAACTCCCCCTGTTGCTTCTGGAGTTCATGGCTGGTGCCAAAAATGCTGACCAGATAGGTGTATCAAAGTATTTTTTAATGATGGGACCACAATACACTAACTATGGGTAGTTTGCACAGCCAAAACATCTACATTCATTATTTTACTTGAGTCTGTCCCCACCCTGCCTTGGAACCCAGGAATTTGGGTTTTTTATAAACTGTTGGAGTGATCTTTATCTGAGTGCAATTTCTTAAGTAAATTCCTAAACTGCATTTGTTCTCCAAAAAAGGATTGACTTCTTGAACCAGTTCGAGGTCCTTCACCTTCTCATTTTCCTTGTGACTTTGACAACCCGGTGGGGTGAGTTCAACAAAGGGTCAGCCCTTGTGTTACCTCTCAAGTGTTACTAGATGGGTAGTTATCAGAAGGTGTTGCATTCTCTTGTACTCTTGGGAACTAGCCCTTTGTTAAGTTAATGCTGTATATTTGGATCTATGTCTAATATGTATAATACTTTTACCTTATGGCAAACCTCCTCTTTAATCAATATGTTTACTGCTGTTCATGAGCACTGTCAAACCTTGCTATTGCAGTTTAGGGTTTTAACCCCAGGTTTGAATTCTGTCCCGAGAGCTTTCTGCCTGTCAGCAATGCTAGCAGGAGAAAACGTGTATATTGTTTTAGCTCAAATACTCTGTCACTGAGAGTTTCTCCTGACTCTCTTGTGATACTGGTAAGCTGTGGCAAAGAAGAGTGGGAAGGTGTTAATCTCTACAGCACAGTCTGCTAGAATGTATCTGTTAATCCCAAAACCTCAGAAGTTTTGTACAGGATGAAAGAAATATTCCTGTGGTCTGTTTCAGATCTAAGAGTCAGGCTGGATCCTCTACTGAGTGCTGTATTATTCTTTCTTGTAAAGAGCCCTGGATACCATTTCAAAATAAACAAACCAGCCTACTTCTAAAGTCTACCAACCTATATTTTATTCAGGATCCTATTCTTTTGGCCATATCCTCAGTCTGAGGCAAAGTTCAGAACTCCTGTCTGTGGGAAAGCACGTCCTTTTTCAAAATAATGGATGAGGATACAAATTATAAACCAATTTCTTTGTTGTTGTTGTTGTTAGTTTTCTTTTTTTAATTACTAGCTGAGGAATAACTCATAGAGGTGGATGTTGGTAAGAAGTTGCATAAGAATGGCATTACCCAAAGAAGAAAGAGAATGTGATTAAATAAAAGTGTGTGTCAGTGCTCCTTTAATGGCATAAGTGTTGCAAGGTACGACTGTCTCAGCTGAGCTGTAGGGATGGCCTGGAGGAGAAGGGGGGGCACCCTCTAAAAAGTCAGTTTTTATTTGCTGGAGTCTCCAACACAGTTTTTCTCTAGTTGGTCCCACCCCTTACTTGTAGAGGTACCTTTATGTTCTCTCAAATCTCTATGAATGTGAGTCTTCTTTACTCCCTCGTTCCTCACAGACTTGCCTCTGGGGAGTTTCAAAACTGTGACAATTCCAGCACTGTTAGTCTGTTTAATTTATTCCTTGGTAAATTTTAAATCAGTATTTTGCTAAATATGTTTAAACTGACTGAACAAATTGGTTATTACCCGATTACTTCAGTCAGCAGTTTGGTTGGTTCCTGTCTTGCCACAAGAAATGCTAAATGTTTTTGTGTGGGGCTGGAACTTTGGTTGCTGACTTATCTTGGTAAAACTTTTCCATTTCCCCTACCAATGACTCATGATGTTTTGAGAAAAAATCATGGTGGGGTTTGTTTTCTGTTTTTCCTTTTTCCCCCAATTCTTCTGGTTTGGTTTGGTTTTTTCCCCTCTCCATTTTCCCCCATGTTTTCTTTTTTTCCCCTTTATATTCTTTGTTACTGTTAATTTTTATTCAATTTTTATGCACCAGAATTTGAAGAGTATTAGACTTTGTCAAAGGAAAAGATGGAATTCTCTATATTTACTAAAGAAAGTACATTTTACACTCCATCTCTGCAACAGGCAGAACAATTCCAGAATTGGTTTTTGAAGCTCCTTTAACACCCAGACATATCAGCACAGGGCTTAGTCCTCTTTGTGCCTCCCAGGGAAAGTACGGTTTTGATGGATCCACTCTTTCTGTCTCGACTGAGAGATTTCTTGAGAAGCAAAGAGCAAGTAGTGAATCAAATGTTCTCCCTTTGCACCTTCTCTTCTCTTTCCAGATTCCTCACTGCTTTTCATTTGCAGGCAAACCCAAGGAAGGTGCTCCTTCCCTGTGGCCAAATCAAAGGCGGCTCTGTTGCTTGCCGAAGTAATCATGAATTGAAGTCATCAGCAGCTGAGAACCGACTGAACTCAAATCCCTTAACAAACAGAACCAGGTTAAGTGATAGCATTGCTCCCAGTACTCCATAAGGCAATTTAGCCGTGTGCCCCTCCACCAACAGAATGTTAGAGAAAATATTTAAATTGGTCATAAACCTGAGAAAGTTAGAGTTTTACTAAGTGCTTAGCCAGCTCAGCTATTGCTTGTGATCCTTGCTTCATGCTATAGCTCGAATTTCATTAGAAGTTGCTTTTCATTCAACTTAAATAATCCTTTAGAATCCTTATAAAAATGGAAGACACACATGCTTGAACTGTTTTTCTTCTACTAAAGCACACACTGCACAAATGAAACTGACTTTCAGATTATGATTTGCACAGTACTATATAATATAAATGCATCTGAAATTTATAGCACACCATGAACTGTTTAATACTCAACACTTAAACTGCTGTGTTTCCACAGCAAGCTCTAATAACTGAAGATTTAATACAGAATCTGATATCTGGACTGTTATTAACATTGTTTTCTTAGTATTTTACTGCCTGCTTGTAAACACTAGTTTATTGAAATGTAACAGTATATGCACGTTCATATACACTGTGAAAAAGAACATGTTGTTTTCTTTGCCAGAGGTACTGCAGATGTAAATGAAAAAGTCTAGACCTTGAATTTAAATATCCAATCCAATATACAGAAAAAAAGAGTAAATCCCTTCCCACCACGCTATTTTGACCTTGTGTAAATATTCAAGTTTTTGACAAACGGCCAGAGGAAGTTGCTGCTCTGGAGATCTGGTTTGTTTGAGTTAGGTTTTTAAACTCTGTAATTCCCTTTAAAGAAGTAGGGCTCCCTCGCTTCCCCCTTTATAATCTGCAAAAAGGCGGAAGGACACTTCAATGTACGGTATTATTTTTACTGTTGGGTCGTGTGCCAACAGAAATGCAGGGTTTAATTTTATTAGACTGTAGAGATTAAAAATACCATAAGAATCTAAGCAAATGGTTATGAATTGATATATTCATGTTCTAAAGCGAGTATCTCCTCTGATCTAATTGAAGTGTATTTTAAGACTTGTCCTTTCACTCTTTGTCACCTTAGATAATGATTTTAAGGTAAGACTTTAGCAACTGTACAAAACAAAAGCAAGCAAGCAACCAACCAAAAAAAACCCATAGGAAAACTCTTACCTAGGTTTGTAAGTCAGTGAAGCATAATACTGACATGAGAAAATAAAATTTTTGTAAAATTATCCAACAGATTTAAAAATTAGGGTAGGACGTTAAGGACTTACCTTCAATCACCTAATTGAGAAAATCCTACCTATACTGCCAGAGACAATCCATATCAGCCTCCACAATGCTGGATTTTTATCTAAAAGAAATCCACCTTGTTCATCAGGAAGGGGAAAAACAAAGAAAATTAGCAGCTGTTTTGGGAGGGAGGGTGTCATACCTTAAGCTGCCAGCTCAGCAGAATTAAGTTTAGAATCTGTACAAATAAAACTAGTTTTCATGTGCTTTTTGTACAGAGCTTCACTTTCTAAGGTTGGTCCTATATTTTGAGTCTTAAAGTCTACAAGTGCTTCCTCTGTAATCCGTGACACATGTTTTCCTGCTCCCTAGTTACTATTCTTTGGCTAGGTCCTATGTTTCAGAGTCCCTTTATGGATGTTTTTCTCACTTTGTTCACAAAGTTAAGTACCTGGGAAAAGGAACCAGACTCTAACTTGTTGAAAGATTCCTTCTAGTTTCTTATTCTCTATCAAATTTACTCTAAAAGGAGAAATGTGTAGTCAAATTTGGTCTATAGATAACCTCAAACACTGTACAGCTGTTTCATATATATAGTTATGTTAGAATTTTAGACACCCGACTAACACAACCTATTTGATGAGGTTTTAGGTCTAGATATTAACTTATCACAGATATGACCAAGAAGGCATCTTACCTCTCTGGAACTTTCTGAAAAGTTTTGGCACAAAAAGGCATTGGACATACTGAACCTTGGAAAACAAAACAAAAGAAAAAAAGCAACAAAACAAAGGAGTAAAAAGGAGAACATTACCTTAATAAGAGAGGAAGTGAGAACACCTATTGGGTTGGTCACTACTTTCACAACCTTTCCAGGTCAAACACGAAGTGGTTTATGTTTTATGTGTGTGTGTTCATGACTTATAGATGGAAAAGTAATTCCACAGAGTTCTTACTGGTCCCATTTTTTTAAAAAAAATCCTACAGCCCTCAAAATACATATTCCAATATTAGGAAATAAATATAAAAAAAGAACAAACAGAATTACCTGTGGAAGAACAATGATGTATTTTTAGCTTTACTGAACTTTATGATGCCAATGTTACTTTTTTTTAAAAAAACTTTTAGTATGAGGAGGTATTTTCTACATTTGCAGATGGAATACACAGAAAGCAAAGGAAGTATCTGCTACCAGTCTGTTTTACTACTAGATTTGATTCATCCACTTGTACACAAAAAGAGTGAGCAGAATGATTCTCTGATTCGGGCTGTAGCTATTTTTAGCTGCAGAGAGTATATCTATCACATACTCTAAGTTTATACTGAATGCAGATACCAGAGGAACTGCAACCAAAAGACTATAGATTATGCAACAAAGACACAGAGCACCACATTCACTAGTCAATACCATTGCTTGCCTTTTACCCTTTAGAATGACATTTGAAAAATCCTAACAGGATCTAAAAGGGCTTTAATAATTCTGTTTCTTTTTGGTCAGTAAAGAACAGAAGTGTCAGACAACAAAGTTTAAATGAAATGGCAGGATGTGATTCTTTTTTAACGAGGTTTTTCCTTCAATTTTCTCCTCCTTTGTTAAAAAATCAGCTGATATTTATATCTCTATCTCTATATTCTATTATGAGATGGGAGACGTGTTTCACAAACAGACATTTATTCACTGCATTCTAGCATGGCATGGGGTCTCCTATGCACATATAGCATATAAAAGAATGCAGAGGGGCTTTGAGCAGAATCCACGCATTTTAATGCTCCTCAGTTGCTCTCCAGCACTGCAGCTCATTTCCTTTCACTCCCAGATTCCCAACCTGTGAATGTACAGCCAAAGCCATATTGTTTTTTGCAAAGACTTTTGCTCCAACAGAATTCTAAGAAATGTGGCTGAAGGTCTGAAAACTCCATCACACCTTTTAACATAGAGGTAGATTTTGCAAACCTTGGTTTTGCCAGCCTAAGGCATAATGAAATGACCATGCCATTTCAAAACTACTGAACTAGGACTTAAAGGAATATGCCCTAATATCTGAGATATGTTTTCTGACACCCTAGACACCAGGGTAAGTAAATCTTGTGCTTTTAGTAGGCTGGCTTGATGTCATCATCTGGCACAAAGGAGCTAATGTGTATCAGTAAATTAAAATTCCAGGTTTGTTGGTGTTTTATTCTGCATACAAATATTTAAGACAGAAAAGTACTAGAAGAGATTTCATTAACATAAATGACAACAACACATGAAGAATTAGAGCCTGCTGTCTAGGTAAAGACAATACTGCAGAGAGAAATCTTTTTCCAAATCTGCCGGTATAAGATTAAACTTTAAAAACCTCTCATAATTATCTTCACTGCAAACTTGTTTTTCATATCAGCATCTTATTTTAAAATATACAGGCATACATAAAAAATAAATCCCAGTAAAGTATGCAAAATATGTATTATATAGCTCATTATTGCTCCATGTGCATTCTAAATACAGAAGATGCCATCCCTGCTTCTGAGCTCCTGGGAGAGTTTGGGCAGGTAAGAGAGAAAGTAGAAACAGAATAGTCTGTGAAGGGGTCAGTATCTCCTAGACCACTGCCATGGACCATCATTTACACCTCGAACCAGAGAGCTTATAACCTTAACAAGCAAGAAAATCTGTGTTTCATGATGCTTCAACAGAGTGTAAAATTTACACGAAGAACAAGACGTTGGAGGTCAGCTCACACCACTTTTTCCTGAGCTGTCCATATGAAACATTCCTGGTATGGGAATGATGTACACATGGTCTGTGCAGAATAGATGATTACTTGGGCTGGCAGCTCTCCTTTGTTCAAACTCCAGCCCTTGTATTGCTTCCCACAGCTAAGTCTCAGCTTCAGCCTTAAGCCTTGTCATCAAGTACATGAGCAACAAGCATATTTCTTGGCTAACAAATTCATCTATAGCTGTCTGAGAGTAAAACAATAGCAACCAGCAAAAGAAGACATTTAAAACTACTGTAGCATGCACACTGTTATAAAAAAGTTACTTGCTTTACAGGTTTCAGTTTTTCTTTCTAACCTAGTTGTTATTATTGTCTTGAAAGCTGTTGTAATTATTAAAAATTGTACTACTCCACTTTTTTTGCTTCAGGGCCAGGACTTCTCTTGAACTTTTTATTATGTCTGAAAAGAAGTTGGATCTTGCTAGCTGATGTTGTCAAGGCAGTCTAACCTGGAAGTCAGAAGGTTAGACTTAACCCGGGTACAAATATATAAAGGTTGGGTGAGGGAATATGAGCCTTGAATAGAGTACTCCTCAGTCTACTAAGGAACAAATGCTGTGTTCAAATAGGCCCCAAAAATCATTATGTCCTCATTCATCTGTGCCAGCATGGATTGCTGAGTTATTTTGAAAGCATAAGACAAAATAAGGGTCCTAAGTTCCAATTGTATTTTATTTGCATTGAGCCATAACCTCGTGAACTAATATATGAAAGTACAAAGGATACATAAGTCCAGCTCAATAAAACTATAAAATTAGACCTGAGGTTTATGCTTCTGCACTTCTCATTTTATCTTTCATGTTGCCATTTTCAAGATGAAACAAAGTTGTACAACATAAAATTAATTATCCCTCATATTCTTAACTGCATTAGCACTCCTAAAGATGCCTATCTGGATAGACATATAATAAATTATCAAGGCATCCCTGTTTGTTTGAGCTATCTATTGTCTTATAATCTTGTCCTAGTTAGGACAGCTGAGATCAGTTCATCATGGTGGGTGTAACCCAAAACTGTATTCTATAGCCTTCCATGTCATTTCCCAGAAACTAGACTATTGTTGTCAATAGACTATTCGCACCCTCTGCCCATAGAGCCTGACTCCTCAGGCTATAAACTAGGTGTTAAGAGGCCTGTGAGATAGAAGGATGTTTCTGTCCTCACACCCTTTGTGAACTCCCCGCCCTGAGGGGAGTACCAAGCATTCCTGCCTGAACTGGAGGATATATAATCTTGGAGTTTTGGAACATTTTTCAACCCACTCGTGGGATCCAGAGGACGGCTGCATCTCATCGCTCTCAACCAGACTTAGACCACCACTGGACTGCGATCACCAGTTCTGGCCAGACTGCAGCAGCTCTCCCACCAGCAGGTTCTTCCCCTCTCCCTTTACTTTGGACTCAAACAGGGCCCAAGGAACACCACTTTGTTCAGGCCCCAGGGTACTGGGTTACACATTTGGGTTTTTGTGGGTTGAGACCAATTGTTTGTTTGTATTATTGTACTTACTGTATTATTTTAATAAATTGTTATTCTGACTTATAATCTCTCCTTTGAGTTGGGTTCATTCCCCCTGCTGGTTAACTTTTAAACCAGCACAAATCTACAAAATCATTCAGTAAAATAAATGTTATAAAATATTTTTATATCTCTAATATATTTATTACATTATACTTTTTTTTCCTGACTGTTCCTGTTGTCTTCCGGCCTAATATTTTCTTGAAGGCTGAAAGGACAGGACAAAACATACTGTAAATCTGTTGGCTCTTACTTGATAAATTATAAAAAACTTTTGATCTTTTGATCTTGAAACAACATAACCTAAAAGCCTTTTCTTTTTGGCTGGAATCCCAGACTCCAAATGTCATTCAAAGGATACATTTTCATGATAAACTGTTTGATACTCTACATCCTTGTATAAATTTGTGTTATTTGTGTTTTGTTTGTTATATATTGGTGCTTTCCGGGAGATTTTTCGTATTCAACTTTGATCATTTGATTTGGGTTATAAAATGTTGGATATTTAAAATAAAATTTTTAACAACTTCTCCCACAAAGGAATACCAGAACTTGCAGAAGGAGAAATTTAAAGTGGAGCAAAAGTAACCTTTCTCCATTGCTAGATGAAACCAAAGAATATTGCACTAAACACGAGGTACCATAGTATGGTTGAGAAGAGAGGTGGATATTTGAGAGAAAAACAAAACCTGATAGGAATTAGTATTAGAAAAAATGTCTTGCTCAAGTTTAATTGAGCAGAGCTACCTAACCAACACGTGAATTTTCATTTCCTTTTCTCTTTATGTCTTACTATCCACATCTAATTCTCTTTTTTAACACAAGTTTTACAGTTGAAGGCAAATTCCTTTGGCAATAGTGAAACACATAATGTGGATAAATAATGAATATACATGGCAGTATAAAGAGAAAAAATTAGTATCTCCTTGTGACCCAGTATGTCAATAAGTGTAAGACAAGAAAGTATTTGGCTTCACCCAACTTTAATTTGATGGGAAGAGTAGGAAATTATTTACTACAAACTGTTTTAATGTTACTGCATAATATAACCTTGCAAAATTGAAAATTTACTGTTAGAGATGCAAATGTATATTTGTTTCCCTTTTTTCACAGTAATCAATCATCATGGTGAACTAATGATTTTTATTCACTGCATTGCAAAATACTATTAATTTCATCAAGTTGAATGAAAAAAAGTTGCCAAACTGCTATGCTATAAATACATATTTCTGTATACTTGTCTTTTGTAAATAAATTGTGCACTGTAGCTCTGTAGCTTTCTTGTGTGTTTGGAATATAATCAAAATTGCAACTGAAACAGAATGCACAAAGATTACATAAAAATGACAATTGTGAAGTGCATAAACTTTGTGTGTTTTTTTTTTTTTTTTAATTTTAGGAATGTTACAGACAAAGATAATACTAATTTTAGCTACATGATAGGGCAAATTTGTAGGTTTTATGTTGTAGAGAGATATCTTTAGAGTTTTAATAACAGATTTGTTGTATTTTTATTATAAATTAAAAATTATCATGATTAAGATCCAAGTCATATCAGTGGTTCAGTGCTAGTGATTCACTCATCTCTCAGTATTTATGCTTGCATTGGAGATGTGGGACTAACAGGTAGATCTGGATGGATTTCATAGAGAAGAGGATTAGTGACAATTTTGTGGGTCCAACATTCTTCCTGGACTGCACAGCACAAAACAGTACAAGAAATATTTTACATTGTAACATCCACAGTCAGCTGGCTCTGAGAAAGCTGAAACACCTCTACAGCTCACCATATTACCTTGGATCCCAGGAACAGAGTGGGTATCCAAAAACCTTACTGGAACTTTTCGGAAGGACAAACTTATTAGGATACTGTAAAACCATAAATTGATTTTAATTGAGAACATTAATATTTTGTTGTTGTTGTTGTTGCTTTATTCATTTGGATATTGGCCTAATGATTCAAGCAGTGGTGTTCTGTGGAAGATTTAGGTTTCTGTGCCAAGTTTAGCACGATTTGAAGTGGAGGAAGTTTCCAGTTACAAAGCCCAGTCCTCCATCGTGCACTTCTGTGTACTTGGATGGTTCAAGTGATGTCCTGGACTGCTTAGTTTATCATTTCATGATGTAGAGCTGGTTGAGATGCTGGAGAGGGATTCTGTTGCAGCAAGATCCCTGTTAGTGACAGGGAACTAAGGCTGGTGAGAACCTTCAGGTTTTTTAGAACAGAGGGAATATTGGAAGTACGGAAACTGAGTTGGAAGCAACAAAGGGACAAGTTTCAACAAATACCTAGTAGTCCCAGAGGTAATGAGAAGGTTCAGGATTGTTGAAATTACTAATGAAAATCAAATTACTTCACGTTATATACTGTGTAAGGCAACAAGTTAGTTTTACTAATAAAGAGCAACAAAATCAACCTCTTATTTGCAAAAACAGAAGAATTTTTTGTTGTGGGATAAAAGTCAATGACTGAAGAAATAACGAAGGCATCTATATGAGTGTTTATGACAGCAATTGCATCTGCCAAAAGGTGGAATATTTTTCCATGTTCAGGTGGATGATGCCAAAACTGAAGATTAACTTTAGATCAGGGATATATTGTGTAATTTTCTTTTTGGCATGGCTGATTTAAACATAGGAATTGAGCTATGAAGGAATGGGAAGCAGATAAACTATCATTAGCATCATTCTAGTAACACCAGCTGCAGTGAATACCAAACAGGTTTATACTTAGCAGGGGAAAGTAAATGTAGCTGCACTGAGATTTGAATATCTATTAACAGCTTGTCCAGTGGCTGAGATTAAACTAGACTCGCTTCTGTTGATGTCTTTCACTCATAAAGTGTTCTGCTTAACATTAAGATAATCACTGTTTATGAAAACAAGAAAATCATAAATATATGCAATAAATCAGACTAGGTCCGTGCCTGATCATATATAGAATTTATTACTTCCTTCCTCAACATACAAAATGAACTTTCAATAATTCTGGCATTTAAACCTAAAATTTACAGTGTGCTATTGCCAAATAGTCATTTGCTGCTGGAGAAAGCTTTTCAGTTCATGATGCAAAAGATTTAACCTCTTCTAAATATCCCACAAACAAAAGATTTTGCAACCAGAGTAGATCACACATGTATTTTTTTCAAAACCAATCTATATGCAGTAACATAGGAGTTACTACTGTAATTTCAGCCACTCTAGTACCATCTTTTGTTGCATTGTGAAGCTTTTTGTCTTGGTTTCTTTTAGGCTACCGCTTGCAGCATTGTTTTGGGCTTCCGTGACTCAGAATCATGGTAGTCTCTCTCTGTTTTACTGCTACCATCTGATGTGTGGCTGCAGGACAGTGTCACTGTCCTTTCACTTATGAACAATTATGTTAACTCAGAGTGGAGCACGGTTTGGTTTTCATCCCAGTTTTATGAGTGTGAGCTGCTTTGGACTAGAATACAGGTGAGCACCATCAATTAAGAGCCGTGTTGAGTGTTACAAAAGTGACTGTGAAATTTTTGCAGGTCCTGACCCTGCTAAATTCTGAGGCCAAGATGTGCAGAAATCAAACACTCAGAAAAACATTGAAAGTATATGCTTAAGCACAAATCATTTCTCTATGGTTTGAGTGCCTGCTTAATGTGCTTCCCTCAATATCAGCTTTGAGTTGCACTGATTTAGAAAGAAGTTAAAGGTGTTAATTGCTTTGTATGACTTTACCAGTAATTATAGTGTTGGAGAATTTACGAGTATTTTCTCACAGGAGAGCAAAAAATTCCTTCCTGGATGCTTCTTCAACTGCAAAAGAGTTAGACTGAACTTGAGCATTTCAGGGGCAGTGGTAAAATGGCTATTGACTTCTTTGATTCAGAGACTGATATTTATCCATTTGATGAAAAAAAGATAGTTACAGCTTTGATTGTGTTGGGTGGTGGAATCAGAGGTGAAATATAGTCATGGTGATAAAGAAATACAAGTAATTCTCGGAGTTTGCTCAGGTGTCTGTCAATGCATGGTAATTCAGTAGAAATCTGCTCTAAGAAATGTGCCCTTACCCCTCATTTCACGCAGATCAGCTGCAGTGGTACTGTTGAATGCTGTGACAATTGAATCAGTTTTAATTCTAGTTGTCAGGCAAAATATATTTTAAACATGTAACAGAGATTAACTTAAAGTAAATGTTCATCTCAGCTATTTTATCAGACTGGGTTAATACATACTGATTGGAGCTTCTGTCACCAGGATCTTAGTAACTTTCAGGACCACTGTCCTTTGCTTAGCTGACTGACTGCTACTACTGAAACATCACACTAAATACACCATGTAGCATATTTCTATTTTGCTTCTCAAAGGGCTTATGAAAATTAAACCCTGAAAATTGTTTAGCTCAAAAATGCTATTATACCTGAAGAGAACAAAAACTAATGTATTTAAAAAATGAGTCTTCTTCATACATGAGTTCTGGATAAACTCTGGAGAAATTTTACGCATTAAGAAGAGGAAAGAGGGCAATTTATACATTTAGCATAGAATTCAGACTAAACTGATTTGGCTTCCTGTGTACATTATACAGATGAAACAGGAAAAGAGAAAGTTTTGTTCAATTCCTTTTTCCATTTCAGGATATAAGTAAAATTGTTATTCCCCTGGCTTTTCAGAGTCTGAAGGGTTGTAGGCTATAGGCTTCGTTCCTAAACACTATGGAAAATCTATTAGCTTTTTTAGCAGATATACATCATCACACACACATCTGGACTAGCAGAATATTTTTGAGAAGAGTTTATGCTTAATTGAAGATATTATGGAACTGTTGAATTTTTGGATCACAAAAAAATATTTCCTATACTACAGAGTGAGCTGGAAATTTTCATAGGAATAAAAGATGTTGCATTTACAAGAACAAAAGCTATGATCCTTCTTGTATCTCTGGAAACCCATAAAAATGCAGTCATCAAACCTCACAGTCTTGACTATTAAAAGTGGTAGTAGTAAAAAATACCCATAATAATATATAAATTTTGTGTTTGTTTCCCACCCTTCCAGGAAAATCTGGTATGGAGGAATAATGAAATAAAAATGTAAGTGCCATGTTCAATATCTGATGGAGACAGAAACATAAAAGTCTTCTTCATCTTTATAAAAAATGAGTGGAGCTAGTTGTTCTCCAGTGTTTTTCACCTATGTCAGTCACCAGTTCACTTCTGCTTGGACATAGGATTAAGACATGAATATAAAAGTAAGATTGTTGCTCTGATCATTCTTCATCTATTTTTTGCTCATTTTTCAAGCATTTTGCACACTGGATGGGTGGATACAGCCAGAGAGTAGGGACAATGTCTCTATGTCCAGACTGAGGCTGAGGCTGGTGACAAGTGGTGTCCCTCAGGGCTCTGTCCTGGCACTGGGGCTCCCTAACGTCTTTATCATTCACATAGAGGCATCAGCAAGTTTTGCAAAGACACAAAGTGGTCCAGTTGCCACACCTGAAGGATGGGATGCCATCCACAGGGACCTGGACAAGCTTGAGAAGTGGACGCATGAAAACATCATGAAGTTCAACAAGTCCCAGTGCAACATCAGTACAGAATGGGGGAAGAACTCATTGAGAGCAGCTCTGTGGAGTAGGACTTGAGGGTTCCACATGATCTTTAAATTCCAACCCAGGCTATTCTATGATTTTATGATTTTGGGCAGAACAATGGACTGCCTAAGGATAGTTCAATAATAACACTCAGACTAGTCACCTGTAAGTAAACCATGGAGGCTGGAGAAGACTTGTGCTTAAATAGGATTAAATGATTTGCCTTGTGCAGGGCATCACCCCCATCACACCTCAGAGTAATCTCTTCTTGTCGTGATCATCTGCAGAGATGGGACAACATTGACGTTGAGGATGACAAACTCAGTGAGATTGACTTTAGTGTGATGATTGTCTGTATGGTGATTTTTTTTTGGTTGTCTCAGCACCTGAGGACTGTCTTGAGTGTATGTTATAAGGCCATACAGGCTTGTGTTGTGGAAACAGAGTAGGAGGTCTCTATTAAAATTGTCTGTTGCGAAATGAAATGCCTGTCAAAATGTTATTGAAAATAGCTAACCTTTACAGTATAAAATCAAAATGATTTCTCCATTAGAAAAGGATAAAAAAATTGTCAAGAAAAATCTAAGAGGCAAGGTGAGCATAGCAAAGTAAGATTTCCACATTAAAATAAAAAAAGCCAATAGCAAAAGCCCCCAAATAAACCAGCATAAATTATTTCTGGAATCTCTTTTCTCTGCTGGCAGATGACAGTGATTATCCTAATTACAGTTATATTTTCTGCAGAAGTTTATGGATAATGTATGAAATTAAAATATTGTCAGATGTTAAAATTACCGAGACCAAAACTTTATGCGAACTTTTTGAGAGCAGTAATCTCAGGAAATGGGCAATCGAGGTTTAGCATTGTTTTGGCATTACATTCTTTTTGCAGTAAAACGCTGAACAGATGTATCTGATAGCAGTTGTAACCTATTCAGAAGGAAGGCTGCCAGTGCTAACCTACCACTGGTAGAAAGCAATAAAGTGTCTCTGGAACCTGTTCGCTACATATGGTTTGCCTGAGGTTACTGTCTTGCATTTCTTACAGTGTTACCCAATAAATCACGGTAAATATGGATTCATTTTGATCTTAAATGAAATAAGAAAAGAAAAAAAAAAAGAACAAAAAGAAAAAAAAAAAAAAAGCAAAGAGCAGATTGTGAGGACTGCTGGATATTTTCATTTCAGACATGAAATAAGTCATTTATAAGACTAAACTGTTTTAAAAATCCCTAAAATAGTGCCACTAAAATGTCTCTATTGTTGTTTAATATACTTATTTTCTTTTCAGAGAGAAATGCTGTTGCAGCCTAGACTTATACAACATCTGCTGTGTTAATTACCAATATATTACTAAGCCCTCAATTTCCTTACTCAGACATAATTCTTTGAAACATTATGAGAAACAATGGATTAAGGAGTATATCACTTGGGGATTTGATGTACTGTTCAACTTAGATTCTTTCATTCTGGCCAGATGGAGTTCATAAGAAGTTGTGGGGGAGAAAGCCTCTAAACTATTGCCAAAAAATCTTTACTGCACATGCAAGATTTGCAAAAATTGTGAAAGAGCGAGTTATCCAACAGCAGCCCTCAGGGAGAAGAAGCATAGGTTTTACATATAAATCAGTTGTGTCCTTAATGTAAAATCAAAGGTAATTCCATTTCAGACTGGAGAAAGCATGTTCACATACAATGCGGCTTCTGCCTGAAATGAGCCATTTGCTTCATCTGTACCCATATCTATTTCTACAGTGGTATTACTTCAAATACCATGGAGCAGCAGATAAAGAGTTGGAGTCTTCTCATGGTATGTACCAAAGAACTGGCTGGAGGGCTCGGCCCGGAGAGTGGTGGTGAACGGTGCTGAATCCAGTTGGGATCCGGTCACTAGTGCTGTCCCCCAGGGATCAGTGCTGGGCCCAGTCCTCTTTAATGTCTTTATTGATGGTCTAGACGTGGGGATTGAGTGTACCATTAGCAAATTTGCAGATGACACCAAGTTGGGGGTGTGGTGATCTGCTGGAAGGTAGGAGGGCTCTGCAGAGGGACCTGGACAGGCTGGAGAGTTGGGCTGATTCCAACGGGATGAGGTTCAACCAGGCCAAGTGCCGGGTCCTGCACTTGGACCACAACAACCCCCTGATGCACTACAGACTGGGCACAGAGTGGCTGGAGAGCAGCCAGGGAGAAAGGGACCTGGGAGTTTGGATTGACAGGAAGCTGAACATGAGCCAGCAGTGCGCCCAGGTGGCCAAGAAGGCCAGTGGCATCCTGGCCTGGATCAGGAACAGTGTGGCAGCAGGACCAGGGAAGTGATTCTTCCCCTGGACTCAGTGCTGGTGAGGCCACACCTGGAGTGCTGTGTCCAGTTCTGGGCCCCTCAGTTCAGGAAGGATATTGAGGGGCTGGAGCAGGTCCAGAGAAGAGCAGCAAGGCTGGGAAAGGGACTGGAGCACAAGTGCTATAAGGAGAGGCTGAGGGAGCTGGGGTTGTTCAGCCTGGAGAAGAGGAGGCTCAGGGGAGACCTCATCACTCTACAACTCCCTGACAGGAGGTTGTAGCCAGGTGGGGGTTGGTCTCCTCTCCCAGGCAACTATCAGCAAGACAAGAGGACATGGTCTTAAGCTGTGCCAGGGGAGGTTTAGGTTGGATATTAGGAAGAAATTCTTTACAGACAGAGTGATCAGGCATTGGAATGGGCTGCCCAGGGAGGGGGTGGATTCACCGTCCCTGCAGGTTTTTAAGATGAGACTGGATGTGGCATCAGTGCCATGGTCTGGGAACCACGAGGGTGTTGGATCAAGGGTTGGACTTGATGACCTCAGAGGTCTTTTCCAACCTATGACTCTATTCTATTCTATGATTCTATTCTATAGGACTTTGGAAGATAAAACCAAGATGAGATGAACAGTTAAAAATTCTGCACATTTGATTTTTAATTACTTATGTTTGGGGGACAAAAAGAATTCAGTTACCTAAGGTGGTAATTTTTGGTGGGATTTTTGTCATCTACATCGAAGCTTGGCACCTTGACCTGCCTTTAAGTGAAGAGAGATGAGCTGCCACCTTTAGTAAGCCAGGTAACCTGGTTTTGGTGATTACTGTGCATGAGGAGAACTGCTAATGTTTTTATTTTTCCCTTGATGCTACAGACAGCCTGAGGGGCAAGCTCAGATCATGGTGTTTCCATTGGCCAGTAGAATCCTTGCCCCACAGCTATGGGTGTGTCATGCTACAGAGTTTATACTGTGGATGAGCTGAGAGACAACGCATCTAATTGTTTTTAATTTATTTACTCTGCACACGATCCCCTTCAGAGAGTGTAAACTGTCCTGGAATTCAGCAGCCAGGAGTCAAGCCCAGGCCAAATGACATGTATGTTCATCTGTGTAATGGGATGATTTACAGAGAGACTCATCTTTGGCTCTAGGTATGCTCTGGGACCATCTTGGTAGACTTGCCTGTTTATTGGACACACCTTGTGTGGGTGAGTCCTTTGGACTGTGCAGAGATATGATGAGAATGAATTTGCTTTAAGGTCAAAGAGATTTTTTTCCTCAGGAAATATATTAACTTATTACACTATATTGTATGTGGTAGGATACTACTTAAAATATATATAATATTCTTTAGACCTTCAGAAAATGTTTATTTAAAAAGGATTGACTATATAAATAAATTTAGAGAAAATATGTATTTATCAAATGCTGCAATTAAGATTAATTTACTTTTCTTGGCAGTTCTTGAGGAACAAAAATTTTGCTCCATAGAATAAAGGAGCTTCATTAAATCAAGTCAAAGTAACTGGGGAATTTATACCAGAGAATGATCTGCATCACCAGGTAAAATTATTCCCAAAAGAAGATTCTTGGTGTAATTCCAGTGAATCCACTGAATAAATGTGTCCCTTTAATCATATATGAAATAATCTAGCTTCTTCATATACGATGTCACTGTCTTGCAGAAAGAGATTTCTAATATGCTCTTTCCTGACTGTTCACTGCCTGAATTAAAACTAATGAGATTCCTTCGGCTGATTTTCTTCTCTTACACAGACATTATTATTACTTTGTTGCTTTTTACTACTTTTTAAACAGTGAAATATTTTACCAGTAAATAAGGGTTAGGTTGCCTCAGTATACTTAAAATCTTTAGGAGTTTTTATTAGAAAATATATATATACCATATATATATATAAGTGTAGCTCGACAAAGTTATATTCTTTATCTTTTAAATTATCATCTCTGTGTTAACCTAATATCGACAAAGAGATGGGAAAACCGTAAGCCTTGAGAATGAAATAGAAAGTTACAAGCAGGAAGATATATGTTCGGAATTAATTTGGTTTTGCTTTTGCTATTTCTCTGAAGGAAATAGAATATATACAAACATTCTTGAGGGTTTTTTTAGTGCTTTGAAACTGATGTTATTTAGAAGAACATATCACCTACTTCTGCAGTTTACAAATGATGCAATAGTAATAATTTTTGTTTGAAAGTTACTGTCTTATTTATACAAGGAATTTGAGGCCCATGCAGGGCATTTACAGTCATATGTTTAACTCCATAGAAACAGTTACTATAAACTTTTTGCCATACACCAGAAAATATATCTATTAGTATGAGATGGATCTACAGGTGCAATAAATAACAATCATGATAAAGAAAAATAGTTTCTCCAATGGAAATAGATTTTTCTATTTTCTTCTAGAGATTTATTTTGATCACATGTGGCTTATAAATGAAATATCTTTGTTAGAAAAGAGAAAATGTTTGTTTTTACAATTTAGTAGGAAATTAAGATTTACGTCTGACTTTTATTTGAAGAAAATAAGTAGCAAAGGTCAAATGCAAGACTTGGACAACTTCAAACTCATACAGGGCTTTTTTCAAAACTATTTTCAAAAGGTTCTGATTTTACTGCTGATTCCCATTTCAGTAAAAGGGCAATATACAATTAAATGAACAAACCCCATGTTTAAGTAAGATGAAGGTTGTGACACAGACTGACAAAAGACAGGAAATTTAAAGTTAAGGCTGTAACTCTGGCTTTAAGTCACGCCATGGAAAAACAGAGAGTGTAATAGATAGAGTGTCAGCCTCAGCTTTCAATTTCCTGGCTTTTGTCAGTTTATGTCACAACGTTAATCATGTTTAACATATCGTTTGGATTTAATTTCCTCATATGTTTTTCTGTAACTTCTTCTTGTTGCTGTTGTTGTTATAGGGGAATATAAATTTCATTACAATTAAGAAGGTACATGTTAGAAGCGTGATTTATTTTTTGTTTTAAGTTGTGCTGGTTTTGGCTGGGATAGAGTTAATTTTCTTCCCAGTGGCTGGTGTGGGGCTGTGTTTCAGATTTGTGCTGAAAGCAGTGTTGATAACACAGGGGTGTTTTATTCACTGCTGAGCAGCGTTTGCACAGAGTCAAGGCCTGCTCTGCTCTTGTACTGCCCAGCTGGTGGGTGGGCTGGGGAGGCACCAAGGGTTGGGAGGGGACACAGCCAGCACAGGTGACTCCAGCTGATCCAAGGGATATTCCATCCCATATAGAGTCACACTGAGCAACAAAAGCTGGTGAATGAGAAGGAAGAAGGGCCCTGGGAGTGATGGCATTTCTCTTTCCATGTCACCGTTACGTGTGATGGAGCCCCGCTTTCCCGAGAATGGTTGAACCCCTGCTTGCTGGTGGGAAGCAGGGAATGAATCCTTTGTTTTGTTTCACTTACGTGTGCAGCTTTTGCTTTACCTGTTAAACTGACTTTATATCAACCCATGAGTTTTCTCACTATTACACACCTAATTCTCTCCCCCATCCCACTGGGGGGAAGCGAGTGAGCATCCTTGAGAGGCTGAGCTGCCGCAACAAAAGGTTTATCTCAAAGGCATAATACAGAACTTGGAAAGCCTATTTTTAAATATCCTATTATTGTTAATTAAGAATTGTTATGATGAATTTGAAGACTGAATTCTATATATTTTTGCAAAAGTTTTTTTGCATTTTTTAAAAACAGCACTAAGGCTATGTACACCAATTCTCAACCTATCAAAATTTTAAGGCTGGAATAGGTATCCTAGATCAAAAAAACTATGGTTTCTTTTATGTTATGGCACTTTATAATCAGAGAGTCATTGTCCAGTTTAGTGATTCCAGCCAACACAGTCTCATTGCCCATGGTAGAAAGTTGAACCAGGAGACGACTCTGTCCTTGCTGTATGTGCTGCAGTCCCTGTAGAAGTTGATGTTGGTTGTAGAGAGGGAAATTATGACCTTGTGAATTGGTATTAATAGGAGGAAATAATTCCACAACGCTGAGTTCGTTCCCATGTTTCAGTGGAAAAAAGAACAATTTATTTTATAGTACTTTCTTATAGATACACAGAATAGATGCATTTATTTATACCTTTATTTAATTTTTGCGGGACATAAGGACATTTGTTTTAGGACAATTGATTTTTGCCTAAGATGGGAGCCCCTAGGTGCTGGATATAAATCTGATCTCACTCTTTGAAATATTATATCTACCTTGGAGCTGAAGTCTTGTATCACACTATCCTTGAAGACCTGGATACAACACATTGACTTTCAAAGCACATATTCCCAGCTTGCAGGTTATTTAGGAGCTTATGTTTGGTGTTACTGATGAGAAGCCTTTAGATCTAAATTGGAACTGTGAATTTAGAATAGGAATCTTTTAGGTGTGTAAATAATTAAATTTCCAAACAGTAAAAATTGACAACAGTTTTTTTTTTCACTTCAGTATTTTGTTACGACTAAATAGGACAACTTTTCTACTTCAATTACAGGCCAAGTTAGCATTCACTGAGGAATCCCAGGTCTTGGATCCTTGGTCTTGAATGAAGATTTTGTCATCTGATGAATGTTCATACTTGCCTTTGCTTCCCCCATTCAGCATGAAAATTCATCAATCCTCAGTGACTTGCAAATAAGTCAAACTTTTTCTCTGTCTAATACAGATTTTTAAAATAACAGACCAGTTTCAGATTTAACCTGTATGTACTTTAAAACTTTAAGCTGTATTTTTGTAGTTTACAATTCCTTAAATAGGCAAAAAAATCCCTTCCAGCTGTGTACATAAGGCTTTGTAGTAAATCAGGAACAAATATATAAAACCAGTAAAACTAAGTTGCTTAAATGACTCTACTTGGACCAAGTTGAAATTTTTCCTCTCAGTGCTGGCAAAATTCCATGAAATAGGCTGTACTTGTAAATATTGGAAACAATCTGTTTTCTATAAGAGGTCAGGCAGCTTAATGTCTCTTTACTATTAAATACCTTTCAGTATATATGTTTTTAATAGTTCAAGTATTAGCGAGTTTCAGAAAAGTTTTGTCTATCTTAAATCAAACAGTGTTTTCTTTTGAATAAGGCCTAATGATTTTACTCAAACTCAGTTTAGTGAAATAGTTTTGAATGATATATCCAGAATAAGATTCCCACTATTGTCTCTATTAGGTGCTTGAATGACCATTGTCAAAGGAAGTCTTTCTATAGACTTCAGTGTGCTTTCGCCCATGTCCCAAATTAATTTTTTGTTTACTGTTTGTTTCTCTATTTTTGCATTGACTAATTTAACTGATGTCACAATTTTGATTTATTGGGGTTTTTTCCCCACATACAGTGCCACTTAGATTAATTTCCTTGCACCTGTAACATTTTTGTTTCTGATTGCCATTTCATTGGTCCCAGGAATCTAAGATATTCATAAGAAAATACATGATTTTATAGGAAATAAAAATGTGAATGCTAAGTTTATGTGAATGTATCATTACATAAAAAAAATTAAATTTTTTTATCTTTTTTTTTTTTATAACTGCTAATAAAGCTCTCCAATGAGGTGTAAAGTACTGGTGTGGAAAACTACTTCTTAGTCACTACTCTACAGTATTTTCTAGAGAGCCATTCATTGAAACAGCCATTTTTATACCTTATCTGCTAATGTTGTATGTTGCCATTTTTTCTCAGTAACCTAGGACCTATATGTTTAAAAATTAAACATTTCTCTATAAATGTTTTAGAATGTGATCTCACATGGTCTAAACTACAATTCTTATTTTATTTTTCGGTTTCTTTTTATTACTGAAGTACAACCATGGCTCAAGAGAGGAAGCTGTGCCAGTTAACTGTTCTATTTTATGTCACCAGTCCTTCTGCTTATTAGCCTTTCTTATAAAATTCCTTATTTACCACATGCAGCAGGACTGAGTTGATGCAATAAAAGCTACAGCTGTTTCAGCTTGTGTTTTGCTCCTTTTGCCTTCTGCTAAATATGTCACAAATATGGTCAACAATTGTCTGCCTACCCAGGAAAAAACCATCAAAAGTCTCTTTTGTTTTCTTGCATTCCTCCTTTGTTGCCCTGAGAGGAGCAAGTTTTATAGCACTTATAGTACATCAACAGCAGCAGCAGTCGTGAGGAAGGCTGTGGGTCATAATGTCTCATTGATGCTTCTAACCAGAAGCTTTCTGGTGTGGCTCCAGACTCCAGTGCCAGCAGCACCAGTTGGCCCAACATCCATGTGGGCTGGTGTCTGCCTTTTTTCCACTTTTATTAAGGACTTGCTGTTGGGCCAAGAGGTTCTGAGGACCCCCAAGCTGCCCTGATGCATTAAGTCCAGAATGAGAAAGAGGTAATGGCCCTTACTGGGCATTGATGGCACAGACCTGACCAGCAATTCATGGCTGTGGCTGCAGTGTCCAAGCTGTGATTTAACCCTGGGAACCCACTAATCTGTTTTTAAATGTGCTGTTGTTCATCTGGTTCTGACTTACAATCATAGAACCACTACAGTTGAAAAAGGCCTCCAAGATCATCAAGTCCAACCTTTGACTGAACACCAACTTATCGACTACACCAGAGCTACCTCCAGTCATTTCTTGAATGCCTCCAGGGATATTGACTCCACCTCCTCCATGGGTAGCCCATTACAATTCTTCTCTTGGTGGACTGCAGGTAAATTCCTGGTATAGACAAGAAAACCAGAAAAAGGCCTGATTTCAGTACTCAGGAGAGCCCACCCAGCGGTTGTTTTTCTTCCTACCTAGTGTTACCTCTTTTATACTGACAGCTGTGCACAAAAAAAGAACTTCTAAAGCATGACTTCCCTTTGACAACTCAAGAATGAATTATTAAAATAACACTTTGTGAACGATATATTCTGTCTCACATGTATATTGCCTCCAGATGATCAGCCTTTTTGTATTGTGACATGAGAGGCAGAAGCTGCTTTGATTCTGGAGAAAATGCAAATTACCTAAAAAAAAAAAAAAAGAACAAGCAAGCACTCTCTTTGTTCTGTAGAAAGGAGTTCAAAGAGATAAATTAGTCTGTTTTCTACTCATGCAAACTTGATGTGGCCGATAGATTGTTTTGCAATCACTCCCTCCACCATGGAGCCTGTCTGTTGTGATTCGACCCCAGCCAGCAACCAAGCACCACCCAACTGCTCCCTCACTTGCCCCACATTGGACTGGGGGAGGAAATCAGGAGTGTAAAAGTGCAGAAACTCATAGGCTGTATTAAAGACAGTTTAACAGGGAAAGCAAAAACCATGCATAAGCAAAGCAAAACAAGGAATTCATTCCCTGCTTCCCATGGGCAGGTGGATGTCCATCCATCCCCAGGAGAGCCGGGCTCCAGCGTGTGTAATGGGGACTTGAGAAGACAAACGCCATCACTCCGAACATCTCCCCCTTCCTTCTCCCTATTTCTGAGGAAGAAGGAAGGGGGAAGATTTCCTTTATACGCTGAGCATGGCACCACGTGGTGTGGAATATCCCTTTGGTCAGTTTACGCAATAAAATGTATTTCTTCTACTGAAACATCCAATTTTAGATGGTAACAGAAACTGAGAAAATATTGCGTTCTTGGTTTATGGAGAAATCAAATGAAAACAAACTCCTGTTGACTTCAAAAATATTACTCATGATTCCCCACTGTGACAATTCATGGCTAAAAAATGGTGTCTTGGTTTCTCTTAAGCACAGTGACCTACTCCAGGCTGAGTATTTAAATGTTAACAAATAGCTATTACACAGAACCAAAGATCTGATAGCTTTTATATATTAAAATGAAGAAAATCCTTTGCATACTCTTCATTTGATAATCATTTTGGTGGTGTTAGTAAAAATATTACTTGTTACATTTCCCGGACTATTCTAATGGAAAACAGTGTTTTCCTGGAGTAAAAAGTTCTGTGCTATATTACTGCTTTTCTTAACATAAACCTGAATTTATTACATGTAGCAATGATACTTTTGTTTATTCCAGGCTTCTGAATCTACCAGTACCTGTGAGCATTTATTATCTCATAATAACATATCTCTTATTTGTCTTACTGGTTGACTGCACCATTGCCCAACTGTATACCCTTGGTCAATCTAAAACTCTTGTTTGTGAAATTTCCCATATTCCTAATCGAGAGGTCTCCATGTCCTCTAAGTTGAGAGATCTTTAGGTGTTGTGTTCATTATTCAGTCTTTATCAGAGAGTTGGTACTTAAAAACCAATCATATGAACATATGATGGTTATGCAACTGGCAAACAACTACACAGATTCATAACCATTATTAAAGGTAATATGATATGTATAGGATATATAAGAAACTTGCACTTAAATATAGGTGTAAATCACTGCATAAAAAAGTACCTATAAGAATCTGTGTGCTATTTTCTCTTCATGGAGTTCTTTATAAAATGGATAATTTCTTTGCAGATGCAAGACAATATAGTCAGTTACTTTCAGTCCAATAGCAATACTATTAATGCCCGCAGCCAAATTATCTAGTTAATGCAGAAAAATCTCTTTGATAATAGATTTTAAAGTTTTATGCAAAAATTTACTAATACCCACCATTCTTTCTTCTGCTTTTCTTCTTCTCCTCCAGGCCCCAAAAGTTCAGCAGGACAGGGTACCAGGGGTTTCAGCAAGTCACCATTGTCCTGCCAGCAGCAGATTCCATGGCAGCCTGGCACTGTACCTTAAGTGCTCTGGGATGAGCCCGTGCTTGTCCTGTGGCCCTGTGTTGTCAGGTGAATAAAAAGTCTGGGGCCTTTCATTAGGAAATATAAAACATTACATCTGCTGGGCTACAAGAAGCCTGCAAAACCTCTCTTTTGGTATTGACAGGGTGGAGGTCAGATGGCAGGAGTCTTTGGTGTGCTGTTTGTAGAAGAGTTTCAATTTAGAGAAAAAGGGAGTTGTAATGATTTTTTTGGCTGATCCCTAACTGATATTCTCTCACTCTTTTGAAAGCTCCCATTTCATTCATGCATTTGGCACAAAAATCAATCCAGTACAAGATGCAGCAAGGCTTCATAATCAGCTATTACAGAACCGACTGAGACTGCATCAGAGAAAAAGGGGAATTTCACTGTTGTGTGCAATTTAACTGAACACCCCAAGATGCTCCTCAATTATTACTTTTCCAGCCACAGTGCCCCTTTTCTCTCACCCTTCCTACTTTATACTTTAGCTACCAATATGAAGTCACACAATAGAAAAAGATATCAACCTCTATGATTTAATTGTCTTGTTTCTTTCTACTTTTTTTTCCTTCCAGATTTTGTTTAAACCAATGCATAATTTAACAAAGGCGCTATCCATGTTTGTTTTTTTCCCTCCTTCACATTAATGATAATCTTTATATGTTTTAAATTTCATTAGCAGTGAGTAGGTTTGATCTGCAACCTGATAACAGTTTTTAAAATCCGCAAGGTCAATTAACAATCCGTGTTTTGTGTGAAAAGCTGTCTGTGTGTCACTGTTTATAGCACTGACAGCTTGACTACTGTAGTTGGAATTTCACAATAAATAAAGACCTTCTGAGCAACAATGGGCACCAGCAATAATCCTAAACTGAAATTGCTTCTATTTATTGGTTCTCTATGTAAAGACACAAAGATAAGAACTGGTGACCACAGTATGACAATGTGTGGTTTTAAAATTCTCACTTGATGGTGTTTTCTGTAGCTGAGATCAGTATTTAAGCAAGGGATTAATGTACAAATATTCTCAGGTAGTTTTGCAACTGGAAAAAACGCACTGGCTCATCTAATTCACCAGTGGATGATCACATCCAGAAAAATCTGCTGTAACCTTTTGTTAAGAGGGCAGATTCACAGATAATGGGTAATATTGCTTACTGGAAATCCTGATGACGTTGAATGGCTGAAATCTTCTAAGTACATAAGTTGTTTAAGAATCTAAATAAAACTTGAGAACAATGACATGCATCTGATCCAAATATGCTACTCAGACAGTATGAAAAATGGGCCTGTGGACTAAACTGTGGTGGTCACAAGGAATAAGTTGATGGCCTCAGTGGGGAGATACTTACTGTATCCTTACTACTGATGAGCCAGCAAGGCTGGTATTTGGAGAAAAAAATAATCATATTAGAAGAGACCTTAAAGATCATCTAGTTCCTATCCCCCTGCCATGGGACACCTTTATCTAGAAAAGTATAATTAAATAAATAAATAAAATATAAAATATATACAATTTTATATATAAGTATATATATATTAATTCTAGATAATATAATTGAATACATAAGCCTATTAGCTAATGTAATAGTTGTGCAATATCTAATAAAAATTTTAATGAAGGTAGTGAAATGAAGAGTGTCTTCTGAAGATATTTTGAAGGCTTTTCCTGACATCCAAGGCTCCAGAAAATCCAAGATGTGGATTTTAATCACTGGACTACGTAATCAGTGAAATCAAAGTGAGATTGATGCTAACCTGATCTTGAAGTATTTTGTGTTAGAAGCACATTTGGAAGAGAGAGTCGAGGTGCAAATTAGTATTTTTATCTCTTTTTTTTTTTTTTACAATGAAAGAAAATTTTTGAAGCATTAGGAAACATTGCAAAATTTCTCTTGGGCACAAACATTTTCACAACTACAACCGTTCCTTTTTAATTTCCTTTCATTTTTTTTTTTTAATTTTTTTTTCGTTTAATGAGGATTATCATAGATTCTGGAATAATTTCATTCAACAGACCCCTTGAGCTGGGAAGACGTGTGACACTTGCAGAGCACTGCTCTGGTAAGAGTCAACACAGGTGTGAGTGACCAAATGTCTAGACCACAGCCAGTCACTGCAGCAGCAGATGATAGTCAAAGGCTTTCAGGAGTCACAGAGGAAGTAATAATTGTATCAAATGAAGCTTTGTAATGAATCTAGTTCTTCTGCTTTGTGCTCTCTCTGTCTTTCAAGAAGGAAAAAAAAAAAAGCTAAGTGCGGTTTTGGCACTATTACGTCTTCTCTTCACCCCTTAGGAGAGCTTTTACCTTTAATTTGGGGTCTCCTGCTGTGACCATGCTATTACTTAGCTGTGACAAGAGTTTTAAAATTACAAACATGTGGGGCTAGGGTTGCTGCATTTTGCTTTAGCCTTTCAAAGTGGCTTGTTGATGTTAATATACAGCACCCCTGCTGTGCTATTTTTTTCTTATTCTGACTTTCTTTTTTGTTACATTTTGCATGTGGAGCCTGAGTGATTAATATTTCATCAGGTCTTCAGTGCAGAATGTCACAAGGATGTGTTGCATTTGGCTTTTCTAGAGCTCCATTGCCCCTGAATTGTGACTGGAGCTCAACCTGTAATAGATTCTTGGGATCATCATCAAATAGGAATAAATTTTTGCCACATCATTAATCTACAAGGAGTTCAGTTTCATCTACACTTTAAATATCTTACCTGCTCTACAATATGTCAGAAATTATTCTGATAATGTATACAACTGACTTGTCTTAATTCAATGTTTAATGTAAAATTCAATGTACAATAGCATTGTTTCATTAGTAGAATGATTTGTTGCAAAGAAGGAAGTGTTACAAAACAATGTTCATCTGTGCATTTCAATTATTTCAACTGGAGATGACATAAGGAAATTAATTTCAAGTTTACAATTTTTGCAATTTTAAAGCTCCTAAACAAAAAAATTCATACATGTTCTCATACATAAATACATAAATACCAGATACCAGTAGCACATCTGCTTCATCTAGAATATATATTTGTTTTTATAAGTTTTGGATGCAATTTTTCATATTTAGAGTGAAATCATCTTGTGTTTGTACTAAAAAACATCAGGAAGAAACAACATATTTATCCTGATTTTTTAAATTGCAAACATGAGATAATTATATAATACAGAAATAGTAATTTCATTTCTTTCTGAAATTAATGCATGCTTTAAGGTTGCATTTAATGGTGTGTGATTCTTAGCATCAGTTTTTCACATTGAATTTCTGACTTGGGTTAGCCTTGAAAACTCATGACAATGGTGATGGTGGGTGGTAACCAGAATGCTGAGATTACATGAGAAAAAAAAGGACTTAAAAGCATGGGGGAAAAAAAATCATCTGAGCTAAATCTGCAACTCAGGTTGGAGGGCTCTTTGATTATATTTCTTCTAGATAACCTATTTGAGTATAAATGGATAATCCACATAAGTGCTCTTATCAGAAGCCTTTGACTCTATATAGTGATCTCAGTAGGCTACAATACTTCTACCAAAACCTCAGTGGTTGCATTAACAATAAAAAAACCAGTTAACATTGGCTTTTCAAGTTATATGTATAAATATTTAACTTTCTGGTTTGCTCCTGTTGCAGTTAATTTTGTGAATGATTTTGTGGATCTTTCTGCTCCTTGCTTTCCAAACCTAAAGTGAGTGTTTAACAGCAGACTTGTACCCAGGCAGGCTTACAGAAACAAACCAAACTGTTCTCATATGAAGTATTGAGCACAAACATATGGAAGTGATGAAGTATGCATTAATCTTTCAGAAAAATAAAGAACATTGGAAAATGAAGAGCAAAAGATACCACGAGTCTCTTCTCAAAACTTTAAAGAAACTTGATACTAGTACAATATGAGTCTCATCTCAGAACTCTAAAGCAACTTAATACTAGTACAATGAACTGCCTTAAATTCACTATTTTTTGCTATGATCTATCAAACAGAATGAAAAAGGTTCTTTTGACTGTTATTTCATTGAAGCCCTTTCCAGTGCGATAACGTTTCCTTCAAAATTATCAAAGGAAAATGTATTGAAAATGAAAAGCATGTTGTATCATCAGCCTATTTTATTTGAAGGGAAGCAGAGCCCCATCCCTGATGATTTGGGTATTCCCTACTGTTTTTATTGGTTGGTCACCTGTTGGTAGATTCTCTTCTACTTCCCACTGCATCCCACCTTTGCCCATGTAGTGTGCTACTAGAGGGACAACTTGGCATTTGGTGTTGCTGGGTCACATTTGCATCACTATCTTCTCTACAGGCTCTACAACATTTGCTAGTGTTTTTTTAAAAACTATCAAGAAAAATCAGGAAATTTCTTGACAGATTAGGCTGGCAAATGCAGTAATTCCCAAATCTTCCAGTCTTCATGGGTGTGGTGAGAATGTAACTAAAAGGAGAAACTAGAAAACCAGGACAGGTAAGAGGAATATTGTTATGATGCTTAGCAGAGGGAAACAGCCTGTTACTTTTGAATGCTTAGAAGCTGCACTGTGCATTCATGACTTGGTGTCTTTGTTTCCATATCATCAGAGGTAATCCAGCTACCTCAAAGCACATGCTGAAGGAGCACAGAAACTTAAACCAGCCTTCTGTAGCCCAGGGAAATGCTCCCGCTGTCAGTCTGTTGGGTGTTCAGCAATGTGGATGTCTCAGTGTGTCCTGCAGGATTCATCCCACCCTGCAGCCCCAGTGTCTTCAATCTTAGTGTCTGATGCATTGCTGTGTTAAGAGGTTGCAGAGCCATGATGATGAAAAGTGTTTTATTGTTGAAAAAAAAAAAAAGAGAAGAGCTCCAAGCAGGAAATCTCCAGTGTTCATGCAGGAATAAACAAATCCTCTTGGCTAGGAGACACTTCTATAAGACTAAGGTTTAACTCCTCTCTCTGAATCATACACAGAGAAGTAACTGTTTGGAAAGCAGATAGTGTCTTACTTTCCTGTTTGATAGACTTGAATTGCTTCACTGGTACATAAGAATATAAAAAAAAAAAAAAAAAGTAGGCATGGATGGTAAATCTATAAAACTATCTCTTTCCTGGAATTTTTTAGCCTCTTTGAGAGGTAAACTTTTATGAAGCTGAGGAAACATAGCCAGCTTGTGTGCCCTTCCCATGGTGAGGCTTGCTGTGAACAGACAGATAATGTGTTTCCCTGTGGATCTCTTTACCTGCCCGCTGACATGGATCTGAGCATGCCAGAAGCCTGCCTCGAGCCCTTGGCATTATCATTCTGGGTAAAGGAATGCAGGGTGGATAAAACTGGCATTGGGACTGATGTCCAAAGACACGGCAATGGCAGTTGCAAGCTCCCCTTTCCCGTTTCACCCGTGTGCTTTCCCTTTTCTGGCACAGCCACGGTCATAAAATTCTTGCATAGGCTTCATTTCCGTTCAGTATTTGGCCTGCTGCAAGCATCAATTTAAGTCAATTGAGTTTTTAGTTTGGGGAGCTCTATGCAAGCAGTGTATTGAAACAACTAATGCATTTTATTAGAGCAAGAAAAATCTAATCTCATATAATGTGCTCTGCCATCGCTTTGCTGTGTTATGACTGAAGATGAAGTTTCAGATCTGTCTTGCTCCTGACCTGGGCTTAAGCTGAACATTCACTATAAATGAGTGTAAAACTCCATATCTCATTACTGGCCTCCTGGGTTTTCTCTAAACAAATACAGTGGATTAAAATGCAAGTTCATTAGGTTAAAGTGCTTAATTATTTTAAAACTCTTAGTGTTAGAGTCAGATGTCAGGATTTGATTAGCGCTGCAGGGAGGCTCTGTAAGGAGCAAAATGGAAATAGCCATTGTGCTAGTATAGTTAAAATGCTATAAATATGTAAATAAGGACACAAATATGGGTCTAGATACATATGCAATATTTCTTAACTCTCAAATGAAATAATTAGCATAAGTTATTTTGATGTATCCCTATCTCTGATCCTTAATTATATCAATGCTACATTATTTAATATTCCATGACAAGTTGTCATAATCACATTCCTTTCAGTCTTGTTTATTGTTTTCGCTACTTATTAAAGTGCCTTTTATTCATGTGTAGAGGATTAATATCATTTATTATTGACCCTTAATGCACCAAGATTTAGTGTCCTGGGACTCTCCCACAAGGTGTGTTATAAGGCTGAATTTTAGCTTAGAAAGAGTACTCTAAAATGATTAATGAGCCACTATCCAGGGAAGAAATGAAAGTACTGTGTCTTACCACAAGAAAACATAATTATGTTAAAGCAGGCAAGGGTCTGTATTTTCACCTTCCCTGTTTCATTGACTTTCTTATTTTACTTAAAAAGATTTGGTGTATAGGAGAGAGAGCAGAAGGTGATTTCCATGTGAGAAAGACCTGTGATCAATGTACTGTATAGGTTTTCTCATCGAGTGTGTATGGGGGGAAATGGAGTTAGGTGGTTTTCAGTGCACTCTTTGCAATTCAGTCCCTCCAGTAAGAGGAAAGGCTTGCCCAAAATACCAAAATCTACATGCAGTTTCACTATTCTCTTCACGTTCTTGAAAAAGAACAATAACCCAGCTACTTAATAGCAGCAAACAGGAAATGAAATTGAAAATGATCATTAGATTAATCTTGAGCTTGCAAGCCCATAAAGTTCTTTTATTTGTCTATTCTTAGTTTCAAGGGGCAGCTGAGTCAGCAGGTAGCTGTAATTCTTCTTTCTTAGTGACCTTTTTTTCCTATTTTTTTTTCTCTCATGCAAGGATTTTATTCTTAAGGTGTGGCTAATTTCTCTTAAGAGCTTGAAATATTGTTATTTCTAGCCCGAGATGAAACCTGCCACAGCACTGCACTGAAAGGTCCCTAACAAATGAAATTCCAGGTGTGTAAGTGTTTGTGATTTACAAAGGCTTGGACAATGGTAAATAAACATGCCTTTGGTAGATGTGGCAGTGCCTGTTGCAAACTTTAGCTTGTGCCAGGTGCTGCTGCAAAAGAATTTGATGTGCTTTTGAGATGAAGAATCTCATCTCTTCTGCTTGGATGCCCACTGTTACAGAATATTCATGATGGGTCTGCTCCACTGAGGCTGAGATATTTAATCTGCAGCTTGCTGGAGGGTTTGAGACCTGTTAACAGAGTGAGGTTCACACAGGGAGCAGTATTCCAGTCTATTCCAGTCTCAAGTGTGACAGGCTTTGCTGTAGGAATATTTCATTTCCATGCCTCTCTCCCTCTTGTGACACCGTAATGAGATTTTTGCATGGCATCAAAATGGTTCTGTAAATAGCTTGGGCAAAATCCTGCCCCAGGGATGGAAGTAGCAATGCCATCGGAGGGAATGAGTCAAATTCAACATTTTTGCCAGGTGGTCCCCAGAGCAGAATTCAGAAGGCAGAGCTGAACCTGATCATGCTCCCCTGTACAAGTCACCTGCACCCACACATGAGTTCAAGGAAGAGATGGATCCATCCACTGATCAATGATTATAGCAGTGGGCATTTAATCTTTTGGAAAGTAATGATTCTGTTTATAAATATTTTGAAAGAAAAAATATTCCTGGTAGGAAGATCTTTTCTTTTTCTTTTTTTTTTTTTTCCTACAGTATTAGTATTCTATAAATAGGAAAAAAAAAACAACAAAAAAACACAACAAAAAGTTTTCTCTCAAAACATGCCTTTGGAAGAAAATCTAACTGAAGGCAGAAATTAAAAGTTCAGTGCTGGCATCAACATCTTGTAGTTAGTGCTTCCTAACAACATATTTAAAATATTTTGAAAGGTAACCTTGAAAATGCGAATTGGCATCCCATGTTGCTTTTTTCTCACTTATCCTCAACATTTTTTATTGCTTCTAACTTTGTACAGGCTTCAGTTTCTGATTTGAGACCCTATATCCTCAAGTTCTGTCTTGCCCTGATGACTGTCTGAATTTTGTATCACTGATCCTAAAGTGTGTTCACACAGACACACTGCTGTAAATCTATTAACCTTTGGGTTTCTGCAGATGTGTATAATTTTGTTCTCCTACTCTTACGGGAGGAAAGGGAACACCAGAAAAGTACAAGCAGTGAGATGGTTAACTGGCTCCAAGACAGATGTTCGTGTTGCTCTAATTTTGACAAAAGTACATTGGCTTCCTGTGAAGCAAAGGATTGATTTTTAAACATAGTATTTGCAGACCAAGCACTATGTGGCTCAAGTCCAGCTCTCCTGAAAGACTTATTAACAGCCCCTCACATTCTCTTTGTTCTTTTGAAAATCATCAACTGCTTCAGACACCTACTGTAGCTTCCTGCGGTTCATATACCAGCATTTTTTTGGTGGTTCCTTCTCTTATCTATTGAACATTTATACTCTATTTTTAGAGGCTTTTAGAACATTTTTTAACATTATCCATTAGGTAATTGCAAGAAGTCATCGTATTTTTTCTGTAAACAAGAATTTACTTGCAATTTCTTAGATTATGCTTTTCTAGTATACAATCAATAGATTTTGTCTTCTCCAAAACATACTTATAAGAAATCTATTCCAGATCTGGTTTTTCTAAGTGGTTATGAATGCCACTATTAGCATTTTTATTTTGTTTTATTGTATTTTATTTTGTTTTATTTTATTTTATTTCTTATCGCTAATTAATTTATGGACAGGTTTATAGAATTATCAGACATTTTAGTGTCAACATCTACTATCTTGTTCTGATACATGACGTAGTTTTACAACGTATAATACATAGAATATATCAGGAACATGTCTGTGTGGGTTACAACAGTGAGACTTGGACTGGCTTTCCAGTACAGAGAATGGCTGACACAATTTCTCTGGTCACAGTGCAAGTCAGGTTACATGGCTCAGACAGTGGGGTCGGGCATGTTAAGAAGGTAACCTAGACATAATATTTAAACCAGTTTTGTTTTTAACAGTCTCTTGAATACCATAGTAATATTCATATACAAATTTCTATAAATTTGTGTGCGTACAGATGTACCTAAAAGGACACGGAAGTTTTTATTTTTTCACTATGAACCCCACTCTATATTTGTCCTCAAACACTCAATAGTTTGTAACCAAACTCTATCATAGTAATGAAATGGGAGACCTGCAGGAATAAGTGTAAGCCTTACAATCAGAAATTTCTTATACTTGTGGTTTTTATTATATTTCTATTACTTATTTATTTATGTATTTACAAATTTATTTATGCATTTATATGTAAAAGAAATTCCCCTCTTCCCTTAATTTTTATGCACACTAAATGTGTGTGTTAGTCATCAACTACAATAGTGTAAAACCAGAGTAAACCTTAGCTTTCTACTTCTATTTCCAAACACATACATTATTCCAGTAAATGCTTAATATAACATTGTCCAAAGCTAAATCTGTAATTGATTAAATACATGTTTAAAGGAGTGTTTGGTCTCAGATAAAAATTGAAGTAAAATCTAATAACAAAACAAAACAAAAACTAAACATTCAGCTTTCTGTCACTAATTTCATGAGTTTCTCATTTTGCAGACAAAATATTCTACAGATAATCTTATGTTTCAATTGCACTCACTTCTTATTCACTCTAATATTGAGAGCTCCTCATGTTAACATTTGTAACATATTTTAAGCAAACTGACTGCAGTTTACAGATGCTGAGAATTAGTCTTGGTGAAGGGATCACCTATAGGAAAAAGTAGGGAATGTCACGTTTCCATTCTCTTTCAAATCCAGTGTTATTAACTAATGTCCTTCTAAAATATCCTCCAAAATACAATTGTTCTTATCCTGATGAAATAAGTAATGCCAAAATTTCAGAGCAACTTACCATGGTTTTCTAAATAGTTTTGCCAGGATATATGCAACAGTGCAGTATTTTACTTATTTTTTTTTTCTCTTTGACTTCCATGTATAGAACTGTAGAACATGAAGTGTCTGTGAAACTCAAAACCACCATGTACTACTCTTAGAACTGCTAGCCTTTTTCCAAGACTCCAGTGAAAATGTCAGAAAAAAAGCAATTCTCTGAGTGATTTCTTCTCTCTCTCTTTCTTCTCATTTTTGGTTCAGAAAGTCACTATTCTTCTTTGTAACCAGTGAAATCGATCCTATTTTATCACAATTTAAATCTTCTAATTCCCTGCAGCAGACTCAATCTGCAGCACATTATGTTTGACACACTTGAGTCAGAGTTTAAATTCTAACTTTTGTCCCTGTTTAAGAAGGCAGAAAAATCTACTGGCATAAATTGACTGAACCTTACTGCCTAGATAAAAACGTCACTCCTTTAAAACTGAGTGACATCCATGTGCAAAATACCACCATGACGGACTATGATAGAACAAAATGTTCCTGGAATGCTTAGCTTTCCTATCAGTTTTATTGTTTTTCATCTCTTACTGAATTATAAAATGCTGCATGTGATTCAGGTCATTTATTCAGACTGCTGTGAGAATGGCCTTCCAAAGCAGGGTTTACGATATTTAATTTTATTATTTTATGGTAAATGTACAAAAGCTTGAAAATAAACAGTAGGAGAGGCATGGATAAATGACACAAATCAGATGTTTTACAAATCAGAAGCATTATGCTCACACTTAAGGCCAGTTATGACTCAGACTATAAGCAATTTTTTTGTGGTGACTAATCATTAGGAAAAATAGGTAGCCATGATTTTCATATCACTGCTATTATCCACCCTTCTCTCCGGGTAAATTGCAAAGGAAATGTGAGTCTCTTTTAAAGTATGATGGTGTGTATGACATCCTTTTTTCCTACCATCTAATGAGGCTATCCAAAGATAATAATGTTGGGGAATACTAGAGATATGGATAAAGCACATTTAAATATATATTTACAGTAAAGAATAAAGAAGATAAAAGGAAGATTGATTCACATAGTAAAAAGCTTGAGCTTTGGCTAGGGAAATTTTTCTGCTGTGTGTGCAGTGGCTACAGTTCTGCTAAAAATGATCACCTGCAGAAAATCACACTTTGTAAGTTCTCAAAGAAGCAGAACATTTTTTGCCCTGCAGCTTTTTTCTTTCATGAGTAAGAGAACATTTCATGAAGCATAGATCATTTTTGTGTGTGAATACTTGCTAAAGGTAAAATATCCCCCAACACTCACATCCCAGTGCCAGGCACTGAAAGATTCAGAAATCTACTGGCTGAGTGATGCAATATCTACCTTAAAGGTACCTGAGGTTGAGGATTGAGCAACCCAAAAGTTTAGCCCAGACAGATTCATGGTGGGTCGGTCTCTCTGCAGGTCTTGGGCACCACAGTCAGGTGGCACCTTGAGTAACATCTGTTGTTCACAGCTGGAAAGAGGATCCTAGAGAGAGAATAAGTCCGTGGCCAGGGTCACTATTTGTGATCTAAGGCGTTATTCTAATCGTATGGCCCGTCCCTGCCATGCCTATAAACTGAGATATTAAAAATAAAATCAAAAAGTAAAAAAAAAAAATTGTGCAGTGTACCCTCCCTCATGGGCACCTGAGCCAAGACTGATCCCAGCCTTCTTCATGTGGTATCCACAGCTATAACCATGTATCACATTTCCCTTTAAAATGAGACCACTGTCAGGAAAATGTGGTGGTTGTGTTTATAAACACACATTTTATACATGCAAAGTAGTCTTTATCAGATTTCATAATGTTTAGAGTATTTGCTCAGGAAATGGAAAGTTTTATCTATCCTAGAGTTCCCCTACCCATTTCTCATTTCAGAGTTGTTCCAGCAAGCAGGGGACAAGTGAGGCTGGAGGAATAAGGGCATTCCCTTTCCCCTCTTCTCTGGTGCCAGGAAAAGACCTGTCAACTCAAACACAATTTCCAGCCAGTGCTCAGCATACTTGGGAGGAAGGAATTTTTGAAAGCCAGGGGCTATAAAACACCTGCTTTTAAATAAAATAGTGTGATACAAATATGAATCCACAGACAGTTAACAGTGTAGCCCTTTTTGTCTCTCAAGACAAAATAATTTCAGCATGCCAAACAGAAATCTTCCTTAGCTGATATCACTGTAAAGAAGGAGCAAATCTAAAAGCTTCTGAATGAAAATTGAAGGTTCTAGTATTCCAAATATTTGTATATATATTTACAGATCTATATGTGTATGTATATAAATGGAGGAAAATGGAGGCTTCTTTTGCTTATAGCATTTGATATTACCTCATATGAATTTTGGGGGCAGTGCATTCAGCTCAGAATTCTGAAGAGTCTTCATCCAGGAGAAATGTTTGAAGAAGTAACAGTTCTTCAGTGCAGTTCTTCACAGAGCTCTTGTGTGTAACATCATCTTCCCTTAGGTAAAAGCAGAAAGCCTGCAAGATGGACAGATGTTGCCAAAATTACTCCAGACTAGAAGACAATAAAATTTGTGCTCATGTCCAATCAAATTTGTAAAGTAGAAAGATGGAGAGATAAATAAGAAATAAGAAAATAAGACAAGCATGATATTTAACTAACTTTTGGGAAACTAATTTTATTTTGAATCTCTTGAGAGCAGAATACACAGGAAGTCACATAGAATCACAGAATTAGCATGATATGAGACGTATAGAATGAACAGTGCACAGAATCAGCATACAGACATTTTCCAAGCTAGGGAAGCTTCACCAACAGCAAAGTACTGGGTGATAGGAAAAAAACCAACCCTGTACTTGAAAGAATGAGATGAATGTTTCTTTCTACGGTTTCAGAAGACAGTAAAAAAATCTGAGAGGAAGAAAATGGCACAGGATTCAGGGGCTTGTCCCCCAGACCTTCTGAAGTGACTGGTATTGTTTTGCCCAGCATTTTGAGACCTTCCTCAGAGATCCCTATCTCTGGATTAAAGCCACTGGCAGCAAAGGGGAAGTTGTTTTCCCTGGTTGTGGAAGTTGTACTGAGTGAGCTATTTCCAGCATAAATAGAGTCTTCTTTTCTCTTTTATGCGGGAGACAGAAGAGATATCACTTGCAGCACCTTGTGTAATTCTTGTTGCCTGCGTTCAGGAAGATTAAGTGAAAGAGTATTAGAATGATTGAGGAAGTGGGAGCCTTGCTTATAGGGGCAAAGAAAGGATCTAGCAAAATAAAAGCAATGTTTAAATGTATAAAAGACAAACATGGAGCAGGGGGAAATTTCTGCTAACAGATAACACTTGTCAAAAGACAAATAAGGATAACCTCAGTACATATGAATTTATGAGGGAAATTAAAAACAGGTTCCAAATTCTCAGAGCAATGAGACCAGGAAAAAATGTGTGCTGGGAATTTTAACTGCTTGCAACAATAGTTCTGCTGCAATATTAGTTCTGCTGCAGGACTGCAGAAGCAAATATTTGGTGGACTCACCTAATACAGGAGAAGGCCCCTTTCATCCTGTTTCCCATTTTCTTGAGAATTTTAACTTGCAGCAGAGTATTTAAGATGAATACTTTGGAAATCAGTGTTTCATCTTTCAGCAGAAGTGTCTGTGCTTTTTCAAAAGCTGGAATGCATACGTTTACATTTAAGTTTGTAGAGTTTAACCACTTTTATTTAGATAGATCAATACACTAAACATGTTATGTGAAACCAACAAATGTATTTTCTTAGCATGGATCACAAGTATGTCCTGTGAGTAGATTTTTGAAACATTCAGTGGGTGGTTAAAATCTTAAAGGCTATCATCATTCTGCAAAGTAACCAGTTGTTCAAATGCAAACTTTGAGTAAATCTTATTCATATACCTTGCTAGTACTAAAACTTCAGATTACCAAGGGCTCTTCAGATATTCATATAATTTCTTTCTACTGACAAGTTAATTGCATAACAAGGCTACTAACATAACTGCTGTGTGTTCCAGAGTTGTTAATTCTGCCCAATATATTTGTGATTTCATTGGGATGCTGTTGATTACAATGGTTACAAATTAATTTATGCATTGCAATGAATTCTATTCACAAGGAATTGCAATGACAACTACATTACTGATGCACTGTCTTTCTATAAGGTTTTCAATTCAAACTTTAATAATGTAGCCACATTCTTTAAATGAACCAATGTATTTTCAATTATAAACATTAAAGTGATAGGTATGGGAGAAAAGGAATATTGCTATTGCATATTTGGTTATACAAGCAGAAGGTCAAACCTTCATTATCACTATATTCTCTTTGGGAATTTGACAGAGGCTATGTTACAAGTAAGATAATTGACATTACAAAAAGATTTATGTATTTTTAGGCTGATTTTCCTTCTGACAATTTATTTTCATATCTATGGAAAATGACTTGTCAGTTAGGCCTAATGTTTTAAAACATTTTTATTATATTTATTTTTGGTTTTATAATGAGACTGTATCAAGATAAAAATGGGACAATAGTAATTTTATGCTTTTGAGTATTAAGGCTGGGCTGCAAATGAATCCAATTTTCTGAAAACTCTGTAAAACTTGTAAAAAGTCATTTCAGAAACTCTGTTTTTGAAAGTCTTATAAGTGCAGTGGAAAGAGAACAGAAAATTAATTTCTCCCTGCAGCAATCTTAATTCTCCAGACTTATGGACTTCTCCAGGTGGTGTTTTTCTTGCACAGCTTTATGCCTTTGTTTACTCTGCATTTTTAGCCTGTATTTATGTGGTCTTTGTTGTTTAAATGCTCAAGTTAACAAACACCTGACAGCTGTAGAGTAGGTATTGCAACCCACTTCAGTGCCCAGAAACAGATAGTGTAGTGCACATCCATCAAACTGGCACCTGGAGAACCCTGGGAAAGATTCTGTGTCTTAATGAAACTTTGACAACAGTGGAAGTGCCTTCAGAGATTTGTCCCTGAGTGTAGCATGGGAAAAGTTAACAGATTGGTTCCCTTCCTAATTTATCATTTGTCAGGCCTTCAGGTACACAATGCTTTAATCCTGAATTTTTCATTGTCTGATATTCTGGACTTAATTTTCACACTGTGTTGTGTCAAAACAAGAATACATCATTATAAAGGAGCAGAAATGTCTTTTTGTAGAAATAATAAAAGTGGGTTTTTATTAACTTTTTTAATTTGGGAAGCTAGGGCTATTTAATTTCATCCATCTCTAGTTTTTTAGGTAAATAGGTTGGATTAAGTAAAATCAAATACATTGATTACTGATTTTGGTTTTGTTATTGTTTTTGAAGCATTTGAAAATTTATGCTATCTCCGATTTCCGATTACTTCAATTCTTTAAGAAAGTCTTCTTATGACACTATTTCATCATAAAACACATTAGAAAGATACAAAAGTTCTGAAAAGGACTGATAAAGTCTCTAATCTGGCAAAAGAACTGAGAGACTTGTCAAGCTAAAAATATTAAAATAACTCTAAGCTTTTCTTTCCCTCCAAAAATATAGGCAACTTCATTTTCTAAAGTGTAAGAATAGATACCATTGTTTAAAAGTTATAAAGATGTTAAACTTAAATAGCAACAAAGATGGTAAGCTAGCATATTTGGTTTTGTATGTAAAAATGGTACGTGCTCTTTTATCCTCACTAAGAACTGTCCATGTAAGGTTTAGACCTGAGCTGAAGAAAAAAGGAAACAAACATTACCAGAGAGCCATGTCCTTTATTTAGGCATGTAAATAAGCAAGCAGAACCCTGCTGTCAACTCCTATTAGAGTCCCTCAAAAGTCTGAAAACCTGGCCAGGTACCTACTATCAGGGGTTTAGGGTTTTAATCTCAGGCCAAGATTTTGCTTGTGGTTTGTTGGTTTGTTTTTTTCCCTAATGAAGAAACATAATAAAACTGAGAGACACGGGTAAATATTACACAAAAAATGAATGATCATTTTCCAGAAATAAAGTGTGGTTAAATTTTGTAAACTCTCCTTACTGTGTTATTAATATCAATGAACTTTAAAAAAATATGATACTGTGAGACACAATATTGCTTTGTTATTAATATTTAAAAAGTAATATATATCTGGAGTTTATGTCTTCAAATTATGGGATATGTAGCTTCTTCAATGTCAGTTGGTGCTCCAATTCCTCTTAAATTTTACCATTTCCTCCTGTGTTTTTCTTCTCAATACCTCTTTTTCCATTATTTTCTCCTAGGTGTTTTCTCATTGTTATTCTTATCTCTGCTCTTCCTCTTTCTGTTCACTTTCCTGCACTGCTTCTCATTTTTCTTTCCCATTTGAGTCTGTTTTATCTGTATTTTCTGTTGTCAAGTTTTTCACCCTCCACTCTCCTTTCAGTTCTCACTTGTGTTCCCTTTCACTTCACTCATAATTTTTTCAGTTTCTCATTCTTTAAATTAGTCTCTTTTTTCCTTTTTCTACTCTTACAATTTGCTTAGTATACATACACTGCTTTTTCCCACTTGATCCATATGTATCCTCTGCAGGGAGCCTTAGTGAAGGTTTTTCTTTGTTTCCTATTTGCACTCTGTCTTGGAGTCAGTCATTGTAAACCCTGCAGATATCATGAACAGCAATTTTAGAGGCAACTCCATCATCATTTTAGGAAGTGATCCCAGCATGCTGCTTTCCCATGCATAGATATTGTGTCTTCATTCAAGATACACACAGGATTATCTGTCTTTTTTCTGTGGTGCTGTCCCATTTCTATGGTAACACTGCACATCTACCATCTGTGTGTGATGGAGATTCTGGCAAGTGGGTCCCTTTAGCAGATCAAAGTACCTACAATATATAGAATGTTTTGAAGAAACTAAATGGAATTAAAACAACATTTTAGTTGCCTTTTTTTCCCCCCACGAATCTGTTTGAATATGGGCAAAGATCAGAATAAACAAATTTTACATTCTTTCCTTCTATTTTATATAATTATAATTTTTTCCTTAGAAAAGTTCTTAGATGACAGCACTTCTGTGCTTACTGTGGTGAAATTTTTTCTAATGCCTGTCTAACTTGTCATGCAAGATTTCCCCCTGCAAGGGGGACTGTGGTGTTATCATAGAATCACAGAATCACGGAATCTTTAAGGTTGGAAAAGATCTCTGAGATTGATTCCAACCATCAACCTGCTTACAAGTAATATCAGGACTACAGTTAGAGCCTGTGTTCCGGACTCTAAGACAGGTTTTAAAACCTACATGTTTGTGTAGCAAACTTTCACTGGTACAGAAATGATAATTATTATAATTTCTATAGAAAAGTGCCTGGGTGTGTTCCACGTAGTTCTATGTGCTGTTTCACTGGGCAGGAGCAATATCCATTGGAGTAACAAGTTCTATTTTAGCTGTTAAATTTTATAAGTGATATTTTTTCTTAATATGCATTACAGCAGCAAAGCATTCATGATGGAGAGGACCCGCGAGTTAGATACAAGATTTAGATAAACCTTCCAGGATTTAGGAAGAGGGTAAGTACATAACTTTATAGCACAGAGGCTTACACAAGGGGAGAAGTCCTGACTTCTCTGTCCCCTCTACTCTGTTTTAATGATGAAATGACTCTGTAGTCTCAGGAGACACTGTGATGTTGAATGCACAGGGCAGCTCAGGGAGAAGCAGAATTCCTGTCTTTGGTCTGATCAGCTTTCCCCACTTCATCTTTAAATAGAACTTCAATGGGAAAAGAGGAAACTCCTTAGACTGCCCTTTAAATTTGGGATGAGACTCTGCCTGTGGTACCTGGTGAGTTACCACAGTCTGAGAAGTGTAAAACTCCCCAACACAACAAAGCAAACCAAGGCAACCAAACAAGCCAGAAACTTCCCTCTCCCCCCAAAAACCCCTAAAACATAAACCCACTTCTTCCATAAATTTCTGCTTCATTTGGCTGGATTGTTAGGCTTGATTATTACGATACACCAATATATTTTTGGTACCAGAGATCACTGCTTAGCATTTTTAGTGTGTGCTAGTGTGAGCAGCTCTGATTCACTCAGAGGTGGCTTCCCGAGAAGACTCAACTTCAGAGGAGCTACCACATTTCTGGATCTGGTTTGGCAGCAACAGACACCACACTGTTCAGGCTGAGGTGGTGCAGGTGGCATCACCCTGCACTGGGAGTGCCCACTCACTTTCAGGTGGTTTCCAGGCTTGCTAAACACCCACTCTGGGGTCTAAGCTATTAACATGATGCCTGCAGTCCACATCACAGGTTTTTTTTGGTTACTAGTGCTGTTTGAGATCTGATTCTGGGACTCTCTGAGATTGAACAGCTCATTAAGATGCGTGAATAAATTTTAAAATCACAAAAAAATAAAAAAAGAAAGTCAGCGCTGAATTTCTTCGACCAAAACCAACTGTGTTAAAAGTCAAACATGTTTTTAAAATGTTACAAAGAGATATCACGAAGTTATAATATTTTTGATTATTTTTTCTTTCACATTCATCAGCGTTAAGATAATTAGAAATGTTGGAATGGATTATGTGGTTTGAATAATGCTGTCTCAAATACTTCACATCTCTAAGTCTGAATAATGAAGTTGACTATCTTTCTCTGGGTTAGGAAAGGACCTAAGAAAAATATTCTGAAATGTAGGTTCAAAGGTTACTAATTTTAGCTTTTCAGCTGCTATCCTTCAAGATTTTAGAACCTGATGCAACTGCACAGTATCAGAGGGTACAATGCCTGCAGGTTCTTGCAATAAATTGCTTTCTTCAAGTTCAGATGGAACATTTTTCTCTAGGTTTCTCCCTTGTTGGGACTAGGAGTTTTCCCTATGTAAAACTTATCAGGCAGTTTGGGAAGGCAATCAGGAAAAGTAAAATCTTGTTTTTAAAAGGTAATAATCAGAAAAAAGAGACACACAATTTGTAGCTTTCTTTATCTGGAATATTTATTTGTGTCGCCCCCAAAAAAAAGAGGAACTACAGCAGAATAATTTGTAACTTAACAGAAAAGTGTAGAAGAAAGAAGCAGTGCTATCTTTTATACTTCATTTACCAGTTATTGCTACTACCATACTTACAGTTATCATTCTGAAAAGCAGAAAAGCTTCTAAAATTAAGACTTTTTCAGAGAAAAATTTCCTTTTATCTTACAAAACTGTACTGATATCAATATTTTGAAAGATTGTAGAATTTCCATATAAGGTGGTAGAGCGATCAGAATCTCCTCATATTACCTTTTTTTTTTACCCCCTCTCCCTCCCTCCCTCCCTATTTTTTTTAATTTTGTGGAAAAAATCAATGTTATTTGAGGCATACTGTCTTTATAGATGCTGATAATCTGGCTCTTGTATTTCTTTTTTCCATTTTTTTTATTGTTACTTTTTAAGCTGCTTTTGGGGTTTTTTTGGAGTTTTTCTCTCTTATGCTTTCATTATAGCTTTATTTTACCTCTGCCTGCTACAATCTTCCCATGTCAAAGTTTAGTCCAATCTTCCTGATGAGACAGAAAAGTGCTGTTTTTTTTTTCACTGAGTGGATTATTTCTTGCGTGATGGTGGATAAATCCAAGAATGATGTGGACACGACCATAAGGTTCCATACAACTGGACCATAAGGTTATATACAACTGGGTGTCCACAGTATTTGAACAGCTGTGCTGTCTCCTACCAGATGTCCTACTCACAGCGCAGTTCTAAAATTAACAGGTTCCTCTAAGTCAAAGCTAAATGAAGGAATGTCTTTCACAGGTACTCAGGCTAACCTATGGGTAATAGATATGGAATTGTGTCAGGCTCCAGTCTCTTAAGAAACATGGGTAAAAAGTCAAACAATTCAGTTGAGTGGATCAGAATACTTGTAAGAATCTATTCAATATCCACAGAGATATCAAACAAAGCAACAGTAATGAAAATGGAGCTATGTGTGGAACCTTTGACAACAGAACTAATGAATAACTGAGATTTACTGGCTTCTGTTGCTTTGCATCTAGGTTAGTGTAGAGGAACAGTATTGATTTGTGAAAAAGGTTTACCAGTACAATTAATGTATTTGTGGCTATATCCAAGTTCCCTGTGTGTTGTACTGGCATTGTGCAGATGGCTGAATAATTGTGTGGTGCACTGAAGCATATTTCAGCTGTAACAGCAGTGCACCCAGGTGACTGGAATACCACTACATTTCCCTTTCAGGTGAAGAAATTCTTCATCATATTCTTGTGTAGCCCCTACACCAGCTCTGTGCTGTCTGAATGGCAGATCATCCTGTCTGTCATGTGTCTATTTGGGGTGGCTGATTTGGGTTTAAATAGCAATGAGGACAAGGTAGCTTTGGCTTAGATGCAGAGGTAAGTGTAGTAAATGGATTTTTTCCAACATGAAAGCATTGACTGGAACAGGAAATGATGATTCTATACATACATACTGGTCAAAGGTAAGCAGTCTTAAACTTTTATGACCCTTATCAAAGCAGGCACCTGTGAGACATATGCCACACAACTGATACTTGAACAATTATGGATGCCTTATCTCATCTATCAGACCTGCTGAGAAGGCTTCCAAAATCTTTTGCTGCTTGGCCATTGATGTGATAAACTGGCATTATTTTAACTGCCATTTCCTTGCATATGTGTTTTGATATATCCCAAAACTTCAGCTTTAAATTCTTGCTGAGGTAAAATCAGTGAAGTCACTGGCATTTCACCAAGTTGCACGTATATTTGATGTTCAGTCTAGTATATGTTTTATGGTGTAACAACAGATAGAACATTCAAGTGAAAAAAGTGAGGATTCCACAGTTTGAAGCTAGATGGTCACAGCCACATTCTTAACACAGATTTGATATAAACACGATGCCATTTATGCAAAGGTATTAACATATCAGTGACTTACCGTGAATACATTTTTGGTCCTCTAGAAATCAAGAGGTACTTGACCACAAAATCTGAGATGGCCAGGATTTCATAAAGTGTGAGAAAAAGTATGATAACACGTTCTAAGTGTTGGTTTTCAACCTGAGCCTCAGAAAATAAGGATGCCATTCATTATTTTCCTGTTTTCTGTCATAGATTGAATTATATTGTCTTTTACCTCCAAGAATCAATTATAACTTCCTTCAGAAAGTCAAACACTAAGACAATCCCCTGTGAAAGTAAAATTTGCAGAACAAATTTGTTCTGCTATTATTGTCTCTCTGGTTTTCCCACAGTTCTCTTGACACAGAAGCCCAGTTGTACTGGGGAGGAGGTGTGTCTGTGTGCGTTAGCAAACGTTTCTGTGCAGTATTCTGTGTCATGGAATGCAAAGAAATGATTAATCAATGAATCACACAGTAAATAAATTAGATGGTGATATTGTGGCTCTTATGCCATGGGCATTGTTGCACACAAAGAACAGGATCCTCCTTCCAGAAGGGATGTGGAATTGTACAAGCTCATCTCAATTCAGCCCCAGGCATGTGTGCTCCCCACTGGCATCTGAGTATTTAATTTCTTGGAGCATTTCTATTATTAATTTGTCTAACAGAAACAACCATCATAAAATTATTAGGTCTGCTCTCATAATTGCATTATTAATATCTGTACGATCAGTCAGATCAACTCTGATTTGTGCTAGGCGAGATTTTTGCTCTGCCAGTAGACAGAAAAAAAGAAATATTCTTCTTTTAGGGTATGCATGTAATGACTATCTCTACTTGGATGTACACATTTGAATAGAAAAAATTATAACTGGGTATGATCTTTGTATGAACATAATGCAGAAAAGGCATATTCTGTTACATGTGGGTAAAAAACTTGTTGCTAAAATCAGCTATAAAATGAGAAGGGGTTTTTTTGTTGGTTTTCTTTTTTTTTTTTTTTAATGATAAGAAAACATGGATTAAAATCTCTGGGGATATACAGCAGAATCTACAATGGCAGTCCCCCTCCCCCCCAAGCCAGAAAAGAAAGCCTATTAGGCAGATGGTATCACACATGAAAAAAGTGATCAAGCTGTGAGCAAGAAAGCCAGATCTACTTAGTGTGATAATTAGAAAAGAAAGGGCCCCAAAGGAAGTGCAGAACAGTAAAATATAATATCACAGCTGGAAAATGTGATGGAGATTTTATTGGAGATGCAGGAATGGGTCAGATCAAGACAAGAAAAAGGAAGGACTATGAAATTAGGGGGAAGAATTTGGGTTGAATGTGCCTATAAGATTTCGAGATTGTAATTCACCATGTCACTGAAAATAGGATTGATCTGATTCCTGTCTGATGCCAGTAGCAGTTCAGGAATTTGAGGTACAACACTCTTTTTTTTTTTTTTATTTTATTTTATTTTACTCTGTGCTCTGTCCAGCAAGTCATATTCTGCATTTGCTTGTCCCATGCATATGTGTATACAAGGCAAAGAAATCCATTTATAACAACAAGCTTTAACTCAAGTTAATAATTATACCATAAAGTGGTTTTGCAGATAAAAGTTTAACATGTTTTAGTACTGAAAATACGGCCACTAAGTTAGATCCATGCTGTTATCTCACAGAATAACTGTATTTTGACGTATAAAATAAAATAAAAAAATTCCTATCTTTATAAGTTGTTTGAAAGTAAATAGGAAAAGAATGAAACAAAAGGGTTTTTTTTCTACCCCTCTTCTCAGTACCCCAACTTCTCTTTCAATTACTACAGAAAAGGAATTTTCTCCTTGCTGTAGTGAAACATTTTCTTTTTTTCCCTCGCTGCTGCCGAGGATTTTGAAATTTCTAAGTATTCAAAAAACCACTTCAGTATTTAACAGGCATCAAAAGCAAGTACTAGACTGCAGTTTACAAGGCACCTTCATCTCATCAAAATGTACAGAGGGATCAGCTCTCCTAGAACCCAAGGCATATATGGACCCATGCAGGCATTTTATGTCTTTGAATTTTTTCTGTAGATTTAAATAACAAGCACCCTGCCTTCTCCATGTTTTACCATGAAGTTATGATTTTATTGTAATTAAAAATATTAAGTCTCTACACCATTTAATTAAAAAAAAAAATTGTTCATTAGGTTGACCTTTAGCTTCACTAAAATTGCTGTCCAAATTACTCTTATTTCAAAGTTGCACTCTCAGGCAATTCTAACTTTGGCCTTTAAAACCACTGAGTTACCCTACTGACTCAGCTTCTCAACATGTACTGCTTATGAAACTCATGTAGCTCAAGAGTGACAATTCATGGCCATTAAGAAAATCCATATTTAAACTCCTATTCAGCTCTAAGCAAACTCAATAGTGATGTTTCCGTCAGGTTTGAGAAGGAAGAACCAAATTTTAGATTTTTTTTTTGTGAGGGTCCATTTAGGATGGAGACATTTTTCAGCCAATTCACATCAGTTCAGGTCTATATTTTCAGGGTAGTGAGCAACAACACTGGTTTCAAAGGTTATAGCAAAAATCTCAGAGAGGACAAAGATGATTTTTCTCCACTGGAACTCCTTTCAGTCACATCTATCTTTTTTTCTCTACTAGAGGACACATGTTCATTCATAAAGGAGATAGTTATACCTCAGACTCTTTGTATGATGTGGTTTGAACCTATTTATTATTTTTATGGAAAAAGATGAAAGAAGGTATCATTTATGAAAGCTAATTATGTATTGTACAAAAGGGCAATTGCTATCAGTTTTAAATTCTTCCCTTTTGTTTAAGTTAATTTACTGTTCCTTCTGTGGATATTAACAGCAGAGGTCTCTTTGTTAGAGACCATCTTGGCACCATCTACTTTTATGAGTACTTCTGGTAACATTTCTAGGTTAACCTTTCTTACACCAAACTATTTTATTTTTAGTTATTTTATTACATTTCCTGGGCCTTTTTTCCACATATTCTCCTCTTTCTCTCCTCTTTGAATGTCCTTTATTTCAGCTTTATCTCATTATTGTCTCCTTGTATAGGGGGAAGAAAAAGAATATTGAAGATAATGTCTAGTGGAATGCTGCTGCTTATTTTTCTCTTTATTTTTGTTTTGACTGGTTGTTTATAAAGGAGGGAGATTTGGGCGAATTCTTAATACACTTATTCCTTTTGTGTGTTTTGTTTTACTTTACTTTTTTAAAAAAATTTCTACTTGTTCCAGGCAGAATATTTTGCAGATTCATATCCCACGCTGAAGAGGAGAGCTTTGAAGGGCCTATCCAGGGGTTGCATAGAAAATCGGATAAGAAAATTTGAATTTGCACCCACTTCTCCTGTAAAAATCTTTGTTGTCTGTCACAAACACATTTGCACTTTTGTGCAAATTACAGACACAATTGTAATGTCAACATTAAACTGGACAGGTAATATTTATTCATACTTATGAATCTCTCTGTGTTCTGGAGTGGAGGAAAAGAATGGACCAGAATGTCTCCAAGTCACCTGGACAACCAAGGTTCCAGGGACTGTCCTGTGCAGGGCCAGGAGTTGGACTTTGATGACCTTGGTGAGTCCCTTCCAGCTCGGGCTATTGTAGGATTCTGTGAGTCCTCTCAGGCTGAATGGAAACAAAGATTTACCTCCGTGGTTTTCCCAGCCCACAGAAAAAACTGTGGCACTTTGAGGCAAGCCCTTAAGTCCTCTTTGCAATGATTACTTGAATGCTTATTGGGCCAGACAGAAGGAGTTGCTCAGTCCAGTAATTAGTGCAAATACATGGGAAGCCTGAAATAGAGACTGGCTGTCTTTTACCTCTGTTTATTTTACCTCACAGCCGTGAAAGAACCAGACCCCAGTGGAGCTACTGGTTGCTGCTGTTTCTTCTGCTCCCTTCAGAGCTGGTGAATCTTTAGTAGTGGTCTTGCTGCTTACGTAGACTTAATGAACAAATATACTCACAGAAGTTAATGATTTAAAATACAACCATCTAAAAAATGGTGGAGTATCAAAGGCTGCCAGACTGCACTAAATCTGCAGTAAATGATAGCGTAATAATGTTCAGATTATTTTTTAATTAATTATCTTTCAGTTATAAGAGATTTAAATAGTACTTTAAAATTATTAGTTTTTGGGGGAAAATGTCACATGTAGTAATACTAGAGGTAACTTCTTCAAAATTATGTAACATACCCATTTAAACAGTATTCTTGAGACATTTGAAGTTTCTGGTTTTGCTGACGCATGGACAAATGGGAAAACTCATTCTTGGATTATTTTTTTTTTCACCCTAGAGAAATCTCAAAAAATTCTTCTTGCAGCATTTAACACTTGTTTCTGTCTTTTTTCTTTTTTTTTTCCTTTTTCTTAACTTAATGCAGTAGAGGTGTAAAATTGGCATAAAAATAAACATTTATATAGAAATAGACACAGTTTTGCTTCATGCTCTTTAAGGATAAACACACACACTTCTGCTGAAGTTGAATAGGACTTCAGGAATGGTTTCTCTGAAGGCTGTGATATCAGTAATCTGTGTTATTCTGTGGGAACATGGAGTGCTTTGCAACACAGAGGAATTTTGATAATTGCTTAGTAATGGAATTTTAGCAATAATTTAATTCTAGCAACAAACAAGAAAAAAACCCTTTACTAGTGAAGGAGGAAAATCACTCACATTTGAAGGACAGTGCCTTTATCGTAGCCTTTGATCATATTTCATATTTCTAACCTAGTGCAAAAATAACTTAATTGTCATTAACTTCAACCTGACTTCTGTTAGAAGATTTTTTTAATGCTGATCAAACAGAGTTTTAAATGCCATGGAAAATAAAAAGAAGATTAGCCATTTATATGCTTATTCACATGATACTTGACAGGCATTGAACAGGGAGGGAGAACAGAGACAGGACTTGTTCATTGTCCCTTGAGGGGGGTGGTGATGCCTGACCAAAGAAACAACATGAAACAGGTTTATCTGCACCTGTTGGTAAATTGTGGTGTAAGTGTAAAAGATTTTTATGTTGCAATTAAATTCCCTTCCTGTAACCCGCAATACATAAAATGTTTCCCTTTAATATTCCTTCTCTAATGGGGAAAGTTTACGTCTCATTCACATGAGAATGATAATGTTACTCCAAGCTATAGACAGTAAGACTGTATCACTCAGCTTTGGTCAAAATACAGTTTATTTGTTTTTATTGGAATGAACATAGGCCTGATATTTGTTGCCCTGTCAGTGTCTTCTGGAGTAATGGTAGCTTTCTACTGTGCCATATTTTTCACTCTGTTATCCATAGTTCATTTGTCTGACTGATCATTTATTCTGGAAGCTTTGCTTTCCTCAGCTTATGATGTTTTTATATTATTTTATTTGTTTTTATTCACTATATATTATTTTTGACTAAGAATCCTGTTTGTTAAAGACTTTCAAAGTTGTCTTGTGAAGCTGAGATATTTCCATTAGGAATCACTCACTGGTGTTGTTTCCAGCCTTGTATTTGCTGATGACAGACACACATATACACCTTTGCTTCAGTTTGCTCTTTTCCTTGTCATTTCTCATACTGCATGATGGGTAGAAACCCATGATAAAGGCTCATCAAAGTCAACAGAACTCTTCATTTATCTGAGTTAGGTTGCTTTTGTCATCCATTAGTCTCGAAGAGGCCCATCTTTCAAAGCATGCCACAAAGTGCTCTGTGAATGTCATAGGTGTGCTACCGTACGTGGGGCTCCTTTGAATATATAAACTAATGTGTTCTGTGTATTTATAGATAGAGTTAGAACCTCAGCTGTTTTAAAATAATTATAACGATGTTTTTTCCATAATTTACCAGCTCTTATTCTATTGCCTACAATATTTCAGTAAGCAGTCCCTCTGAGCTGTTGTGTCTCAATATGAAAACATCAAGAATTATCTTTTCAACAGGCAGAATTAATGTATGTTCTGGGCTTTTTTTTTTTTTTTAATATCTGTCTATATTTTTAGCAAAGAGAAATGGTTGGGGTTTTGTTTGTTTGTAGTATTAGGATTTTTTTAGCAATGTCTCTTGCCACCCCAATTTCACTGGAAACTTTTTTTTCCTTTTAACACTCGTTATCAGCCCTGGTTCAATTTACTAGTATAAAACAAGTATTTATGCTCCTCCTTGCCAGTTGTTTTAAATGCTTTTTATACCTTTTTAAACAATTACTCATTTAACAGCATCCACATGTGCCCACAACCACAACAGAATCTGGACTCTGCTTTTTGCCAGTGATATTTTCTTGTCTGCACAGATGAAACCATGTTACAATTTTCTCTGTCAAGTCGCTAAACCTTTATTTATGGTGTGTTGGATATTTCCCTTGGTGCTTTGCTTCTAAAAGGTGTTGATTCCCATCCTGTCAACGGTGCAAGCCTAAAAACTTCAGAGCACTTGGAATTTGATAGAAATATATGGTTCCTTGCAGTATTAATTTCCATGTAAATCACCATATATTGCTTCTCTGTCATCATTTTCTGGTTAGAATGCCTTCTCCTTTTCTAATGAATTTTTATTTAATTAACATTTTCTTCAGTCTACTCATCTTTATTTCACGAGTCTGAGTAAAACTGAGAGTAAAGTAGTGCCAAAATATCACTGGAAGTAATTTGACTGCATGAGATAATTTAAACTGGGCAATAGTAAAATCTGTTACAACCTGCTAAATGTATTTTTTTAAATATATGTTTCCATGTCTGTCATTTCTATCACTCTGCTTATCTATATGGTGTCAGAGAAACCAGCTGCTTCAAATTTTTATGACTGGAGTGCACAAACAATCCTCAAAAAATATTTTTTTAGGCTTTTGGAATTGGTGATCCAAGTGATAAGACCTACATGAGTTCTTTGGGTTTGCATCAACCTGTGATTACAGCAGGATGAGTGAAGATCAGTCCCTGCCAGTTAGAGAAATGTCACTATTGCATAAGTGTGCTGAGGTCAGAAGATTCCTTCCCTTCCCTTTGCCTACTTAGTATCAATGTGCAGGATTATGTGTTCATATCATTGCACATCTGGAAGAAAATGTTACTGAATAGTATTTGGCTAAATCTAGAACCATTAGGGGCCAAAATAATTCTCAGCATCTTATGGGCTGCTCCCAGGAGAACCAGCTGACACATACTGGCATTAACTGCTCCTAAACTGCTCCTGTCTTGCTGCATAGAGATGGAAAAGAGGCAAGAGAAAGACTCCTGCAGTAGATTTACAGTAAGAACTATATTCTTTTGAGAAAGTTCCTGAGAGCACTTTTAGCATTTTTGAGGGTTTCTTTTATCCGTAACCTCATTATATTCACATGTGTTGTGGGCAACATGCAATAACAGCTCTCAGGCTCAGCCCTTAGAAGTTTCCATATATGAGGGCAAAATAAAAGTTATACTTTCACTTACACACTTTCATCTGCCAAAAATGGATGAAACCTTTTATCTTAATCTTGCCTTCCCTTGCATCTAATGGAAACATTTTTCATTTCCTGGTCTGACCAACTCCAGGAGCAGTTTAATTTTATTTGGCCTGTGCTATAATGAAAAACAAAAGCAATGTATCTGTAAAGCTACTCACAAGTACATATGGACACTAATTCCACTGCTCAGAGAACCTTCTGCTGTGGATTTGGTGCAGTAAAGAACCCTTTCCTCTCTGTTCCTTGCTGTTTCTGACTAGATGTGTTATGGCTCAATCTCATAAATGTTGAATTTAGAGCTATGAATAAAACCATCGAAGATGGTAAACATGCAGTTCTTCTTTCCACATTGTAGATGAAGAGCAAAGTGTTCTGGTACAGTAAGTGAAGCTGCTGTAGTTTAAAAAAAAAGTTATATTTCATTACAAAGCTAAACATTAACAACAGATTTGCAAACCAGTGGTTTTTCTAAGTCCTCAAGATAAAACATTAACTGATTTGCATTAACATTTTCTTGATAAAACAGTTGAGTCATAAAATATAAAATTTCAGTGAATGTCAATCTTATCAGTAATAATAATAAGTAGATATTATTACACTCTCCATCTGTTCCTTCTTTCCTTCATTTTGTGAAAAATTGTTCATTCAAGTAGGTAACTTAACCTACAGACCAACTAAAATGATATTTGCATCAGGCAGTTGATCAGCAAATTAATTTCACACAGTGTTTATAAAATATTTTAAATAGAGGAAGGTGGTTGTACTATACAAAAGTGGAAGGTGGAAAAGGCAAAGTAGAAAGGCCGACTCCCTGATTCCACTCCCACCCAAACCTTGCCTTCCATCGCTGTAAGTGTTCTCCTATTCACTTACTTCCCACACAAAATGAGCAAAAACTCCATTACTCTGGGTTTAGGAGGGTGCAAACCTGAAGAGTTTTTTCACTGCATATGGAAATTCATTAATGTAATCCTGGAGTGATGAACTGAGGAATTAGGCACTTTATTTTTAATAAAACTCATGTTATTAACTGAGTACTTTTCTCTGTGGAAATCTCATTTTCTGTGGAAATCTCATTTTCAAATATAACTCTTGATCTTGAAAACCTATGCAAACATGCCCACCACTGGGACTAGGTCTTCTGAAGTTATTCATTTCGTTGAGGTTGGTTATGACCCTATCTTTTGATATGTTGGGACAGTGATACTGTTGCATTCCAAAACATGGTATCTGCAGAGAGAGATTTGGATGGTCTCTGCAGAAAACCATGGGCTATGAAAGTTGGGGAAAAAACCTCAATGTAAGAAGCAAACAAGATACCATGGGTGTGACATGCCCTGCCCGAGCCAGAGAGTCCACATCCTGATCTCATCAGACCTCTACATAAAACCTATTGTGCTCCCCCCTTTGCATGTGTGTTCTCTGTATCCTTTGCATCCTGTAGATCTGAATACCTCTTCCCCCCCTGTAAAATCCCCTAAGATAAAATGGGTTTTTCCCATGAGGTTATTCCTAAGACCTCAAGATTTCTCAGCCTGGGTTTTCCCCTTACCTCATCCTTGTGAAACCCCTCCAACTGTAACAGAATGAATATGCATGTCCCCTGTTGAATATGTAGATCCTGAACCCCTTAAATATCAAGCTATAAGTCCAATAAAGCATTCCAGTTTTCTGCCTCCGCTGGGATCGTGTAGTTATTGACTCGCTACATGACACTGGGAGCTCAGGCTTTGCCTCCTTTGCTGGGAGAAGGTGGTGTGTCCAAACCTTCCCAAAGGTGCATGAGATGCCTTTTTTTGTGTGAGCAGCACCCCTGCATCCATCTGTCATCTCCTGCAGCCCTGGGCAGAATCAGACCTACTCAGATCTGACGGCTTGGCTGGTTGCTGTGAAGGAACCTTTACGTCTCACCCTTCTGCTGCTGCTCAGAGACAAAGATGACATTTTGTCAGCCCCTAATGGGAGCTGCCTCCTAACTCAGGCAGCTCCAAGGCCATGTGATGGGTTCATAATTCAGGATTGCGGAATTGCTTCTTCGCAGTGTGAATCTTGGTGTGTTTTCAAGGAGAATTATATTCTCTGTTTCTCCTCCTACAACTAATTGCCTGGCAGTAGAGGAACAGAAAAGAAAGAAGGTCCTTCAGACCTTCTACAGTACTGTCCTTGAAGATGTAAGCTGCACCTCTTGTAAATAGACAGGGTACTATTTTTAGTGAGAGAATCTAAAACAACAGAAGAGTAATACATATAGCATAGCATCCTTTGTTTGCAATTGTCTAAGTTATTTTAGACCAACAGTTTTATTTACAATGTGTGTTTTACATTTTTCTTCTAATACTATTAAGGAAGACAACTTTGGATCAATTCCCCTGGAAACCATGAACTCAGCCAAGGTGAAATGTATAAACCAGTCAGTATATTGCAGATCTGCTTGGCCTCTTTCCATCCATTTGTGTATTTTGCCCTTCAGGCTATTTTTGTTAGTTCTGTTCGTATTTTTTCAGTGTGTCCTTTCCTCATAAACTTAAATTTATAAACGAGAAAAAGCCCGTGAAAAGTAGAACAAGTGACAAAATCAAAATGCTTGAAGAACTGAAAATATCACTTCAGAATGTTCATTTTACTATTTCTTCATGACTTTGTCACATATTAGATCCTTCAGTCTTTTAGCATTTAAACTCTTACATATTTCTTACAAGCAGACTCTGATTAGCCTCTCCAATTGTTCAATGCTATTCTGAGAAATGTAAACCAATGTTGACCTGCTAATATTGAATTTTCTTTTCCTATTTTAAGTTTAGTTTGTTTTCCTGCCCTGTTGAAGATTTTATAATCCAGGGTGGTTTGTGATACAGAGGGGCCATTAAACTGCTCCTGTGACGCAGGCAGCAAAACTTACAAGACAGGAAAGACCTTTGCCATGCAGTACATTATGAGAAAAAATAGGCTTTAAGTCACCCACACTCACATGCAGCCCTTCTTACATTTTGGTTGCATTTCTTAAATACCAGAGAGGTAATTTCAAAGTTAGTAACAAAAAAAAATGTACATTTTTGAATAATTTAACTTTTTGTAGCTGAAAAGAAATAATTGCAATTGAATTAACAATTTAACTACTTTTTTCTGTCAGTTTGACATGAAACTGAATGAGAAAACAATATTTGGGTTTTAAATGTAATTTTAAATAATATAAAAAAAATTAAAATTCCAGCAAAGGACATTTTCATTTGCAGTAGATGCTGATAATAGACCTTATAATGTTATCGTCCTCCAACTACAGTGATCAAAGCTTGATCCTGTCTTATGAGGGCAAGTTATCACACTGATACAACTAGTCTTGCTGTTATGATTGAAGTTCCCTATTTATAGCATTGTTTATAGATAGAATGTTTAAAAAAAAATTAAAAATATTTTTCACATGGCCACATGAAGAATCTAAAAAGCCATAATTCCCACTACGCTGTTTTTTTCTTGGTAAAAAACAAAGCTCTGCCTATCCTGTCATGTTTTTCCAAGCTCATCATGGTCTCTGCTTAGGGCAAAAAAGAAAAAGAAATGATAACATGGGGCATTAGAAGTAAGTTCCCTAGTCCAATATAACTAGTTCTGTGGATTAAGTGAGGCTGGAGTTCTGCATTTTCTATAAATTGTCATAATTTTATCCATTACAATGAGAATCAGCATAGGCTTTAAATTAAAATATTTCATTTGGTTTAAGGCAACCATAAACATCTTCATTAATATCTCAGCAGAGTCTGTGATTGTTTGAAATAGCACAAGAGTACAGAGAGATTGCTAAAGGGCAACCCTGGTAGTGAGAATATTGTTTTCACACATCCATCAGTCATTGTCTTGCTTTAGGTTTGGGAACAAATAAAGATGAAAAAAGCTCAAACGTAATGACATTCATATTTGTTACAGAATTTTTTTTATTTATGATTGTTTGAGCCAAAGTACAGAAAAGCTGTCTTTTGTGTGAGTGCTGTCCTTTATGCAACACAAAAATAGAGACTGAGTTTTTTTAACCTGATTTACTAGAATTCTCATTTTGAGTAAAGAAAAAAAATATGCAAAACAATTTAAATTTATAATGTCAATATCACAAGTATCTTCCAATTCACAACCACTGCAGCCACAACTATTGTTTGAAATGTCACATTCAGAATTTTGAATTAACAGGCACAATTATTTTGTGGTTTGCATTCTCTCTCCTACTTTTTATGGGAAAGACCTTTTCTCTGAACAGTTAGTAATGGAGCTCCTTGTTCAGCATAGTACTTAAATGATTAAATGTGAAATATTTTCAAGACTGTTGTAAGTCTGGTGGCCTGGAATGTATTTGTGAGTCTGTGGGATAATAGCGGCAATTGCTAAATTATTTTGGGCAATGAACTTTTGATGAAGACCTTAAATTAGACTGAAGAGGCTCTTGGGAGAGCCAAATGACTTCTGTTCATCATGAGTAAAGACAGGACTGAAGAGGGCTGAAAAAGGGAAGGTTGAATGATTAGAGGAGAAGGGAATCTGTGGCATATGTAGAGTTCTTCCACTGAAATTAAAATCTCCAGTTCAGCTGAGAGGGAGAGTTTTAAGTGGATGACCCCTAGATTTGGTCTGGTTAAAATGGCTTCTGTTTGGATCAAAGTGTTTCTTTTTGATGCTGAGAACTAGTGGTAGAGATAATTGCACCAGCATTCAGCTCACTTTGGTCCTGGTGACCTGGTGACTCAGCTAGGGAGGGCTAAGAATAATAGCATAGAAGAACTGTAATACTGAAGTTATAGTATGCAGATAAGCAGACCATTAGTCTTGTGAAGGATTAAAAGTTAAGTGAAAACTATTAAAATGAAGTGACTGAAAAGGAAGCTGGAGCTCAAAAGAAAGGCACATGACTTGAAGATGTGCTTAATTTTTTTTTCCAGAAAGGAGTTGTATGAATCTAACTTTTTTTTAGTATGGCTGGATATCCCAGTCCACATAAAAATGACAAAGCAATTTGCATTTTTGTGAGGCTTTATCAGAATTTCAGAAGCTAAACAAGTATTTTTAAAAATATATACATGTATATATTTATATAAGTAAGACATTATGCCAAAAGACAGCTGATGTTAACCAGTCTATGGGGTGGGTACTGTTTCCCTACTACTAGGGTTGTTCCTGATGGCTGGCACTGATCACAGCCTCTTAGGTTGCTTTCTGTCTGTGGTGCTTACATGGTTCTTTAAAGATATTGAAGAGGTTAAGTTACCTTGGAAAAAAAGTGGCAGTGAAATTATAATAAGCCTTGCCTGTGATTTTTCATATGCTTTTTCAGTGTCTTTGGTCATTCCTCATTGAAAGCCTGTAGGCCGTTTTGCTCACCTTCCCTCATCCACTCTGGCATGGATAACCATGGGTAAACTTCAGCAGGCAGAAATCCCCTGGAATTCTTACTAAAAAGCACCAAACCCCCAATACTTATTGGGCCATACAGAGAGAGCTTAGGAAGGACAGGCTCTTGTGACTCTGAAGTCTGACAAGTTAAAACTTGTGTATGGTGCAGGAATACAGAGGTCAATGCTCTGTGCCTCAAATACTGAGCTGCTTCTTATATTATATCTCCTTTGGAAGAAGCCAGAAACCTCAGCAGAAGACTCTACTGATCAAGCCATGACATAATCCACTTATAAATAACAATAGAAATTCTGAGAATTTTCCTGGCTCTAGTATAGATCACTTTTACAGAGAGGTGCACCAAGTATCCAGTGAAACTTCAGAGTGGGGTTTAAGAACCATCTAAAAGTTCATTGGATTCTTGGGGTTTTTTGCATCTTTCTTCTGTGTGCAGAAGGAAAGGAAAGATAGATCTGCAGTGAGAAGCAGAGAACAGCAGGTCTCTGCACATCTCACCTGTATTTTCTATGTAGTAATGACTATTCTTTCCATCTACCTTGCTAATATTGCTGTCAGATCTTCCTATTGCAATAATGTAACTCTAGTTACTGTCAGATTACTTTGTGTCCGTTCTTTTCTTTACAAGGCACCTAAACATCCAAGCTCAGGATTTTCTGCTTCCATATGCGCCAGCAGAACCAAAAGTAATTTCCTTTTCTGATATCAGCCATTCATCCTTCGTGTAGATGATTTGGCATCCTAGCTAATATTGGCTTATTGTTGTCATTTATGTTTTTTTTTAAGTCATTAAATTCCAATTTTGCATTTCAGAATATTTAGTGATGTGCAGTAAAAACAAAATGCAGAAGTGTAACATAACGTCGACGGTATTTTAGTGAAAACCTTCCAAGTTACATCCTCCATATAACCTGGCAGGTTAACAAGATTTCTCAGCTTCCAAGTGTATTAGTTCATTTCAGCAGGGCAAAGGTTGCTCATGTTTTTGGGCAGGGTAAAAAACAATTTGGAAAGATTTACTTAATTAGCAGAAACAAAAGTGAAAATCCGACCTATTAAATGTAGAAGATATTAAGGAGGCAGATGGATAAACAAAGCTGTTTTTCTCTTTGGCTTTGGGTCCAGTTATTAAGGGTGGTAAAATCATCTGGGTTCTTGATTATAGCTGCATACACAGGCCATCAGGACAGATGTCAGAATAGGTAATGGATTGTGACTCTTTCTGCAGCACCTTTCTCTTTGGATACATCTTCCTCCCTCCTGTGCTTTCCACACTCCACAGAAAAAGCCTTCAAAGTCTATTTGGTCACCAGCCATTACATCAGCAGTTTACACTCACTGGTGATTAGTCACTGATAGATAATCAATGTCATAGAATCAGATAATCATGGAATAGTTTGGATTAAAAGGGACCTTAAAGATCCTTAAAGTCTCTTTCTATGGTCAGAGACACATTCCACTAAACACTGGTTGCCCGAATGAGGAGATTTAAACTTGGAAAATCAGAGTTGGAACAATACTACAGAAAATCTACAAGGTATGGGGTTCTCTGTGATTTCCTGGTCTACATAAACCCCTGTAGCAGCAAATTACCATCCACTTATACGGTCTCCTTGGCAGGAAATTCTGCTGTGTGAATTGATCACTGTGGCCTCATTTTTCACCTCCTTCACCTGTTTTTTCTCAACACATTCTATTTGGACAAAACCAGGCCTTGTGCTGGTTTTCTGTTGTTTCTTGCATTCTCTATCCAGAAATGTATCCCCGTTCCTGTCATTCACTTTGAAATTCACTTCTTTGGAAATCTTTGTATTCCAAGCATGCACTGATATCCAACTAGAATAAGCAAACCTCTCTTTTGCAAGTTTTTAGGAAATGTATGGGTGCAGTATGCAGGTAGAATAGCCAAAAACAGGTACTTCAAATTTAGTCATATACCTCAATAGAACATACTCCCTTCTTCCCCAACCTTATGTGTAAAACTGAAAGGCTGGAAAAATTAATTGTTCTGTTGCTTCGGTGGCACCATGGAAAAGCTCTTTACATTTTTAAAATTAAATTAATCCCTGAGCAGTAACTGAACACATTATATGTTCAAAATATCAAAAATGTTCCCTGTGCCTCAAACACAGACTTCTAGATTGATTTATTTATGCATTAAATACTCAGCTTTGATATTAATAGCTAGCTGTAAATTTTATGCATGCTCAATGTTTCCTTAATTTCTTCAAAATGTATATGAAATATTAATATGTGGATTGGGACAGTTCAGTTCGTTAACTATAAATTAATAGTTGGCCTTCATTATTTAGCATTTAAATTCTGGCTTCCAGTTTTTGTGCTTTTTTCTGCTATAATTATTCTTTTCCTAATGGAAGTAATTATAGAGCAGTACAACACCAGGTCGAAAAATATCTCTCCATATTTAAAAAGACACTTAAATATATTCATTTAGAAGTCAGAAGGTCATCCCACTGTACAATGTTTTCTTAAGCCTGTGAAGATAGAAAGGAAACCATACATTTTTAAAACTTTACATCTTTTCTTGTCTGATTTTGAGTAGTGTGGATATTCATGGTGACAACTGCAAAAGTAATACATATGTGTAGTATTGAGTTCACCTGAATGAACAGTATAAACAACCTATTCCTTGACTTTGACTCAGTCTTGTTAATCTTGCTCACACTGCAGTCATGTATTTTAAGAATAATTCTCCTAAAGCTTGTAGGAGTACTTATGGAGGAAGATTGTGCTTAATGGAGTGCATAAGTTATTGCAGGTCCAGTGGAACCAAGAGATTAACAGGGAATATATAGCCTGCCTAATACAAAACAAGATCTACTGAAAAAAAAAAAGAAGAACCAGTTTTCAGGATGGAGGACCTGGTCTCAGAATAAACATTGTTATTTTCTTTGTGGAAATAGTTCAGATATTTACAATGCAGCACCTACCTCTGAGCCAGTCATGTCAGACTTTCTTCATACTCAAGGCAGAAACAAACAATTTTAGATGATATTTTTTATTCTGAGATTGTTGCCTACTTAGAGGTGTAAGGAATCACACCTGGAAGTAGCAGTTTTCACCTACTGAGGAAAGCTGAAATGACTAACTCGGGTCCCCATGCCTACATTAGTGAACTTAATCCCCTTGTTTTGATGGATCCCATGCTAGCCTCTGGAATTGTCACTGTACAGAAGAAAAAAAGCGACTAAAATAATGAAACCAATACATCAAGAATTCAGCAAGCCACTTCTATAGCTTCTGTTGTCTGTAGAATATAGTCAATGAGTCATGCACATGAAAGTAGCAGAAACAGAAGTGAAATAGGCACCAGATTACTTGTTCAAACAGATATATCCATTTCCTCCCCCCTACTGCTTGTGCCATAAGAAAGTAAAGTATGAGGGGAATGACCAAAACTTAACAGAGGATGTCTGACTTGGAAATTTCTGTACAGTATTGAAACACAATCTGGTTGGGTTTTTTAATTTTTCTCTGCCTTTTCCCCACCCCCTCCTTTAGGTAGTGTCTGATTTGTACTTATCTTCTGCATCTGAACTGCTACTCATTAAACTGTTGCTGCTTTTCCTGAAGCTTCCAGGCTTTGTAGTTTGGGTGCAAATTTAGTTATAAGACAAGGCAGAAGAAAAATTAGGTTGTTTGTCTCCTGACTCTGTCACTGCCTTAACTGTCCTCCCCATACTGAAAGACTCATTTTTCAGGTATAGGCTTTTTTCCATGATGATCCTTCTTTAGATTTAATTTACTATTCAAAGTTCTTCCTGTAGTTCTTTATTCTGTGATCACATTGAAAAAGCGTGAGTGAATGTGCTGATAGCAACACAAAAAGTGAGATTTATCATTCATACTTCGCTCTTTAGTATTTTCACTAACAGAACTGTTGGTATGGACCCAAAGATGTTAAAAGGGAAAAAAAAATAAAGTAACTCCCTTAGAGAGGTGAGGGGAGGGAAATGAATGCTGATGGCAGCTGTTCTTCCAGACACTGACATGGGAGCTCAGAGGACAAGGGCAGACACTGCAGAATGTTCCTGGGGACCCATCACGCCATCTCATGTCACCTAAATGGTTTTTTTATTTGGTACTAATAACACAGTGCTATGGTCAACTATATAATAAAAACCCCATCAGTAGCAGCAGTTACTCATTCATGACTGACTAATTCCTCCAGTGTTAACAAATAGAGTATAAAGTACCCTGTGGCACAGAAGGTTTGTTCTGCTGCCACTTTATCAGGGGAAAGAAGTGCATCGTGTCTTTGTTGGGTCAGTATGATCCAGCACCTGATAACTCATATGAATCATAAACTGCAGATGTGTTATTATGCCAGTGATAAATAGTATGAAAATCAGTTTCCCACAGGCTATTTGCTAACTCTGATTTCTTCACAAAAATGGACAGGAATATTAGACTCAGTCTCACGTTTATTGAAACAGTATAGTACCACATGATTTAAAAAGTGTTGCTGAATTAATCACTAGTTCACAAACCTCAAATGCAACAAGCTGTTCAGGTTTCTACACAGGTACAGGGCAGAGTCATCATTAGATCTGTGGTGCACAACAAAACCGAAAACTCTTTAGCTAAATGATTGTTAGGCTTTTTTTTTTTTTTTTAACATATCTTTAAACTGTCTCATTTAGGTCAATTATAAATTCACAAGACTTTATGGTTTGAAGGAGGATGATGGTAGTGATACATCTTTCAATTATATCTTTATGACCATAGCAAGTGGACTGTGTGATTCCCATCTCCAGCTATTAAGGTGCCTTTGTTATAACCCCAGGCCTTTATCTTATCCTAGATGGACTTCATAAAATGATGGTTCCCACCTTTGGGATTTATTAAGGAGATATGTTGTCCTTCACAGTTCTGAAAAAGGTCAGCTTCAAAATGTTGCTCTTCCCTACAAGCAATCATCAGAAAATACTAGTATTGGAAATGCTTGATATCTTAAATCTCAAGATAATGGTGCTGGGACTTTCCAGCTCCAAAGCAGGTTTAATCTAAATTCTATACAGTTGATTCCAGAAATGTGTTGAGTGGCTGCCATCTCTTTTAATACAACCAAAGTGGTCTATTTTTAACCATGGGTTTCATTTAATCAGTGTAGTTGGAATTTTGGCTATGGACTGTCATTATCTCATTTATTTAAGTTGTCCAATTTTTCCAATGTGAATGCAGTTGCTGAGCAGAGAAATCCTCAAAAAAATTGTCAAATCTTGCTCCTGTTTTGGGTCTAGGTGGAAATCTGCTGCATGGCACACCATTTGGAATAGAAAGAATAAAGGGTAACACACTCTAGTGATAAAACAATAGCAAATTTAGAATAATTGAATTGCAACATATCACATGACACCTTGTGACCTTGGGATCTGTGAATAACTGCATAAAGATGGGAGGAAGTGAAGAGGAATAATGACTACTTCTAATAATGGAGAAAGAAAAACACTAATCCACCAAAATACTGATACCAGATTTGCATAGCTGTTAATGAATCCTGAAGAATTCTCTAGGTCTTGGGGACATTCAGAAATGTGAAAGCCTGGCTTATTTGAGTTGTTTTGCTTACGAATACACGCACAGGAAAAAGAAGGAATCCTCTGATTTTCTGGACTACATTAAAACTAACAAACAAACCAATCTCAAAACCTTAATTGTTTTCTAACCAATTTTCTCCATTATATTCTAACTGGAATTAGTTGTCTTGCCTAAACCAAAGCAGCAGTTGATAAGTCCATATATTTCTTTTAAAGCTAAGGATAAATGAAGGATGTCTGAGCCTCCTTCTCAGTTTTTCACAGTCCAGTCCATCTGTAGCTGTTTGTGTTTCAGATACAACAATTTTAGTAAACTTACCTGGAATAGAGCAAAGTGTTGATCTGAAACATCAAAAAAAAAAAAAACCACAAAAAACCAAAAAACAAAACCCAAGAGTTATGGGAATTTTATTCTTTATTCTATCATATTCTCCAACAGATCCTTGGGAACCACAGTGTACTCGTAACGGCCATTGAGCAAAACACAAAATTTAGGTCTTTATATCGCTTCTTGCAAAGGCACTAACCTTGAACTAAAATCAGAAAATAAGCTTAATTTGCTTAGAAACTAAGAACAGATTTGATGTATCATCACTGATTTAGCTACAGCTAGGCTGATGCAAAACTGACGTGCAAGTAGTAAGAAAATTAGAAGACTAATTTGAAATTACGAGTGCAATATGTGCTGTATGGATAGGCAGGAGCTTGCTGCAGAGTGAAGAACATGTAATTATATCTTCATGTTCCATGTAGAGTTTTCTGGGAGCATTTTTCATGCATGAGTTGTTCTTTCTACTAATGACAGTTGGAAACCATAGTGCATTTGAAATCTGATGAGCATCAATTCCAAATTGCTTCTAGGGTGTGGTGTGAATCAATTAATATCTTCTGTTCTGACATAAATTCAAAGATTACAGTTTTCAGAAGCATATACTGGTATAATTGTAGAATATGCAGTATGTATTGATGAGCATTCTAAGAGGAATATAGAGATAATTTTATGCAACTGTACTTATGAAACAAAATCAATGTTATTTTCTACCGATATTCACAGAGGAATGAAATAGATTCAATGCTAATAGTTCTGCTAATTGCACATACCCTTATGCGTGTTTATGAATACTAGATAATCAGAGTACCTCAGAGCAAAAAGAAGCACAGCTCTTAGGAGGGCTTTTGCTAACTAAAGCCATTAAAATAATATAAGTTAGTTTGTAAAGAAAACAAGAACTGAACACCAGAGAAGACTCTAGGTGAAAAAACCAGTCTCAATTTTAAGAATAGATTTTTGTAATAAATCAAATACTTTATTTTAGTGGGTCTAAACCACAAATTTTCCTATGTTAATTTGAGTTTTTTTAAAAGACACAGACAATCTGTTTTTCTTCTTATTATTTAAATATCTTTAATTACATGAACTCCTTGTTTCATTTAACAGGCAGGTTTTTATAAACTGGAGAAATCCAGCAATGTCCAGTGTGTTTCGAAACACTTTAGAAAGAACTAATATTTCCTGAGTGTCAAATGCTTAGGAAATTCCCTTGCAAATAGATATTTTAATTGAAATATCTAAGCATTTCTCCTCCTACTTCTCTCTGCTTCCCATTGCTCCTTTTTTGTCAGGTCATAGGATTTCTTTTCTGTCACTTTTTCTCCCCTAATTTTGTGAGTCTGTCTTCCTCCTCACTACCCTTTCCTGCCCAAGGAAACACTCAGTGCATGAGATATCAGTGCTTGGAATTTTAAGCCTGCAAGAAAGTCCTTTCAGCTCTCAGACGTGGGAAGACTTCATTGTGTTACTCACAGATGGTGTCTCTAAAACAGTAACAAGTGTTGCCTTACCTAAATTTTTGATATAAAATATTATTACTTCAAATACAATGATGGTTTCTTGAATTCCTTGGCGGTATGTTATAAAGGCGAAGAGAACACCTGCAGAATGAATGCTGCAGAACCAAACAGTGAGCCTGGAAGGCCCCTCTTGTGGATATTGGGAAGACAAGCAGATATCTGAGAGCTGATCCCTGAGGCACTGTGCTTGTAGAAAAGCCTCACCAGAAAAGCAGTAAGGGACACCATTTTTCAGAATGAGCGCTCTGGAACAACTGGAGTGAAAGAAAGTAGCCAGGCTGAGAGTGAGACAATGTGGAGGGGCCTCCTAGAAAGGAGTCTGAGCTCCTTACAGCTGAAACCTTGAGAAGAGGCCAATAAGGGTGAAAAATATTGCTTGAGAGTCAACACAGCTTCTGTAAAGGGAAATGTTGCCTAAGGAAAAATACTCCAGGGCAACTTCATTTGGAGGGAAGGGAAGGTTTTAATGATGTCTCTCAGGCACTGGGGTTACAAGTTATGCCTGTGCTCCCTCCGACCCAGTGTTACAATTTTATAATAATGTCCATCCAATCTCTGATTTATCCACCCCCCAGCCTTTGCCCCATTCTACCCTCCTGCCTGCCCCTTGGGAATTGAGTCTGGAGTCGTTTTGGGACCCTTCTTTCATCATCTTCCTCTTCTTCAGGGTACACTGTCCTTGGTGCTTGTCCAAAGTTCTGGGTGATATCTGGTGGTCCAGGCCAGTGAGCAGATGTTCTTAAAAACAAATGGAAGTCTACCTTGAAAAGAAGACTAAATATACTACTGGAATTTAGGGGGACTTGATATGGGGAATATGGGATGGGGTAAGAGGGTTGGGTGTATGTATAACTACTGTGCTAAAGGGTGAAGGAGTAAATGCAGCTGCTTCTAAAATCTACATAACTACTTCTAAAACTTTAAAAATCAAACCCCCAAAAAAACCCTTAAGGCAACAGAAGCCATGACTCACACATATGTCCAAGTTCTTAGAAGGAGTCAGCTATCACTAGGGTAACATACAAGTAGTCAATATAATAGAATTAAATTTAAATTAAATTACATCTTTTATGTTTTAAAAAATATTCTATCATAGATAGGTGAAGTGGATTTTTTTTAATAGATTTTAATCTAATAATTTTAGATTAATTAATGGTTTAAAGAAAAATAGAAACCTCACTACAAATGCCGGGTTGAATGAGAGAAAACCCAGCTGAATATTTATGTAGCTGGAAATTACTGAGTGAAAACTAAAAATTGCCATAGCTTACTTATAACTGTCTCAATGTTTATAGAAAATGGATAGCTGTTGGCAGAGTGGCTAAAGAGGAAAATCAAAGCTGTGTGTAAAAGGGAAGTAGCTTATCTTTGTCAGGGGAGAATGCACTTAGACCAATTAATGTGGACATTATATTACATAGCCACAAAGTGCCAATGTTTAGGAATAGTCTGAGTAGCCAAGTTTTGTCGCTTGGAAAGTATTCTCAAAGATTTTACTCTGTGCCTCTACTGAGTTATCTGAGTCTTCATTGCATAAATTATCTCTTGGATACTTTCAATGAGTTAAATTTCATAGCTTTTATGATAATTTAGGAGTTCCTACACATTTGCTCTGTTGAATTTTGTATCCCTGGGATTGTTCTTGACTCCATTTTGTATATTTTGTCATTTATTTCCTGCATTGCAGAACATGATAAACTCTTAAATACAGTATATCTGGAGAAAGAAAACAAAGCAATGAGTAATCACAACTCAACAAAAACCAGAAAAGAAGTTGAGTGGACATATGGTAATTAGAACTACCTACAGTTCTTCCTGGGAGGAATCTGGTGATAAGTTCTCTTCCCTGAGAGCTCAACATATCTGTATAATGCTGCCCATTGTAACTGGAGCCTCAAGAAATTTGAGGACTTATGGCTTTATTCTGCCATTTGACAGGAGTTTCCTTATTTCTTTTCTTCCTTCTTTCTTCCATTCTGGTGTCTGTTGCTTGGGATGAAGAAGTATGAGCACTTTGTGGGGTTTGGCTTTGTTCTGTTTCAATAGTAGAGCAACCATGTTTCAAGAGCTTTTGGCTTTGTACTCTGCTTCTCTGGCTTTGGCATCCCAGTGCTATGAGACATTTCCTTAATTATTTCCTTAATGCACACTGGGAACAGCCTGCACCTGTAGAATATATGGTTGATGTTGTCAAGCTTAAGTTTGACTGCACAGAAGAAAAATTTATATCCAATCCAATTTGATATTACCATGGATGGGAGTACACAATGGAGACCTTTTAAGGTACTGACAATTTCCAATGTGATATTTCAGCAGATTTCCAGCACTAATGATTTATGTAGCTAACTTTATAAACTTCAGTTTTATGGAAGAAGTGTTAAATTGAATCTCCATCACATAAATTGGTGGTTTCCCTCCTGCCTTCATAAATGAAACATTTGAAACCAATACAACTTAGAGAAAATGTCATTTGATTAAATCTAGCTTATGATTCAATAATTTAGTTGAACTGCTACTCTCATTTAGATATCAATCTTCTGCATGTCTTTTAAGAAGTATACACAGTGCCAGACTTTGCTTATGATAATGGAAATGAGGAAGAAACTCAGACGTATAAAGCTCCACCGTGCACACAGCCAGGGCAGTGATTTAGCCAAGTGAAAGACATAAAGGTTACAGAAATACCCTCTTTTAGAAAAGAGGCATGTAATGAAAGTTGGCCCATAATACAACCACCCAAACTGTTATAGTGCTGTGGTGGGTTGCACATGTCTGGCTGCCAGATGCCCATTCAGCTGGACTCTCATTCTTCTTTAACAGGACAGGGGAAGAGAATAATAAGAAAAATAATAAGAGAATGTCAAGATAAAGATAAGAAGGTCACTTAACAGTTATTTTCATGGACAAACCAGATTTTATTTGGGAAAAATAATTTAATTAAGAGAGAATTAGAAGAGAATTAGATAGTGAGAAACAAAGTAAGATTAAACAAATGCTTTCTCCCATTCCTCTTTTTTTCCCCCAGGTCAACTTCACTCCTTCATCCTCAAATTCTTTCTCTTCTCCCAACATGAGAGGCAAAGGGGGATGAATAATGAAGGCTGCAGTCAGTCTGCAATATCATGTCTCTACTGCTCCTTCCTCCTCACAGTTTTCCCCTTCTCCAGAGTGGACTGGACTTCCTGTGGGCTGCAATTCCCCCTTCTGGATAAACCTGCTCCTGTGTGGGCTCTTCACGGGGCACAGCTCCTTCAGGGCATGTCCACCTGCTCCAGCAAGTAGAAAAATACAATATATTTTATCAGAAAAAAACCCAACAAAACAACCATGATTCATGCTCTTTTTCATACCACATATTCACAAGTAGCATTTGACCTCTAGGGACTGGTAAAGTTTTCAGCTTCTTCAGAATAACCAGTTCTAACCCTTTCATAACCTCATATTTTTGTTCCTACTGTTCTGGAAGATGAGGTATCTGTTCAGAATCATGTTGGGGAAAAAAAAATATGTCTTTTTCTTGATACTAGGAGTGTTCTTATGGCAGCTTTCTGTAACATTCCTCTGCTCATTTTGTCATACCTGTGGATACTTTGCAGCTTTATTTTTTTCTTGGAGATGAACAAGGAGCTAAACTACAAAGATTTTCTCAGTTTAAGCTTTACAAACTTCTGTCTTTTTAATAGGCCTTTTGACCACCTTCTACCACCATGAACCACTTACAGAAGGAAATGGGAGTTTATGTAGAACTGTAAAATAATGAGGCAAAACAGCTACCTTAGAAGATCAAGAATTTTTTTATTAATGCTGGAAAAATAAACTGTATTAAAAGACAATTTTAGTACAGCTTTAGGAATATTGTGATTTCATTTTCACGTTGATCTCTTGAAAGATTGAATTTGAAATATAGCAAGGAAACACCAAACCTCATCTCCTCAAAGTAAGTTCCACTAGCACTTTCTTAGGACTACCTGGTGCAGCTGGTGTTGCTGATCATGTAGTGTAAAACAGCTGGGACCTGTTATCCTTCCCTATTTACTCTCTGTCTGCTTCTAGCTCTAGCTATAATTCTAGTGAAACACAAGGGAGTCCAGACTAAAGAAACCATGATATTTGCAGCAGAATGGAAAGCAACTAAGCACCTGGGTTTAAGTTTTTGCTGTTAAGACCCAGCATTTCCAGCTGAACTGTGAGGATGCACTGATTTGGCAGGCATTTGACTTTGTATTTTTAAGCTTGTGGGTTGCTTTTTTTTTTTCCCCAGAGGGGTTAATCTTATATGTTCACAAGACTGGATCTTGTGCTGTAACCAAAAAAAAAAAAAAGTAGAAAGAAGAAAACTAATATTGTATGGCTCCCTTCTTATTTTCTGTTGGCTGGTTAATGCCTGTGAGTTAGCGGTGCTGAATGACGTTTCATGCTACACTAAACCTACTAGTGTCTGATATTTTAATAATATTTAGATTCGTGCAATAAACTTTTCCATAGTTTGATAATAAACACAGAAACAAGAAAACAAACCTTTTCACAGTGCAATTTTGTTGCTATAGGGACACAGAGGCAGCAAGAGACTTTCAGCCAACATAATGGCTTCTTCCTGTGGGAGGGAAAATAAAACCACAGCAAAGGCCAACCAAAAGAAAATCCCAAAGAGCCACATACAGCACTCTTAAGGAAGAACAAGAATGGATTGTGTGTGATTATAAACCTAAAAAAAAAAAAAAGGAAAAGCAAAAGAGTAGATAGGGAGAAATTTAGGGGAGGGGAAAAAACCCAAACCAAACAAACCACCCTCCTAATAATATTTAGGAGAGGAAGACTACTTTCCATTAACATGACCAAGCATCTGGAGTAAAAACTTGATGGAAAAAGTTTTACCTGTTGATATTTCCCCAGTCACCTCCTCCTCCAGTGGGTGGCATAGTAAATGTGTTATGTAGACTGCAAAGGGGCAAGGAGTTCAAGATCAGATTTTACAAACCTTATTTCCTGGTGGTGCAGTAGTTCAAATTATGCTCTTCTTGCTCCCATAGAAAGACTAAGAAATGGAAGTATACAGTTTTCTACTAACAATCCAGCATTCAAATTGCTTTTTCTTGAAAGGCAAATGGATATTTGCCCAGTGGAGGAAAGCAAACCCCAGTTCTGGAGTCTATACAAAAGTGAAATTTCCAGTGTAGTGAAGAATTGACAAGCTGGCAGAACTAGTTCATAAGAAAAAGATATTTACAAAACAAAAACATGGTTAGTTTAAAGTTCTGCTTAGGTGAAGTCTTCGAGGATGTGATAACAGCGTGCAATCCATGTCAATAGGGTAAATTAAGAGATGTCAGCAGTCAACTTTGGCTAGCTAAAATAAGTTAGGTGCCCAGAAAGCAAATATTCTAACTACTTAAGTTACAATTTCATATATGTATTATGAAGCTAGTTTTTAAAATAGGGAGGAAAATCAGATGAAGTCCTCATTTCAAAAACAAAAGCCCACTGTCAATGTTACTTTGGATTTCTATGGTATGGAGCTAATAATAAAATTCTTATTTATTGACTACTTAAGTTCTCAGTTTCAGTTTGGGAATCATTCTTGTTTTCCCATGTATGGTTTCAAGAGACACGGTGTAATCTGAGACTCCCAGCTAAAATCCAGTCACTACACACCCAAATAATCCATATAATTTTTTGAGTGGGGATGATAATTTCCACTTTTCCAGCTAAAAGTGTTTTGGAGCAACATGGTGCATGGTGTTAAGCAGTTGCTGCATTCCCTTCTAGAAATGATTGCTTTCTCTTGTAATTAAAGTAATTCCTGTACACGCATCACTTATAACTGTGTAAAATGCTTTGAGGAACAGAAGACAACATTCAGCCAGTGACTGAATAAGCAGTCAGTGTCCTTTATTTCTTTACTAAATCTGAACATTAGAAGTTTGAACTATATCGAAATTGGGGGCCAATTTTAGGACCAGTTCTCTTAAGCGAGATCAGTACCCCTGGTTGTGGTGTGGAGCTTTGTCTGCTGTTACCAGGAACATTGAAAAGATCCTGTATTTCACTGGAATTAGTCAGGATACACAAGCTGGGTAAGTCTGCTGTCTCTAGCCCATCTTCCCCCAAAGTCTTGAATGCTTGCTTTTAACACTGAAGTTGCACAACAGTTTTCAAGTGGCACAATTGTGTTAGGTTTGTATCTATCTGTGCTGAGTGAAATAATTTAGATTTTGTCCTTTTAAAATAGCCTCATGAAGTACTTATGATATCTTTAAAGCTTGATATTAACTTGGGCATCAATTTTATTTCAGCATTTGAAACACTGGCTTTGTTATAGGAGTTCAATGAAAGCAAGAACAATAGTTCCATTTTTAAGTGCAATTCAGATGCATAGAAGCACCTAAGCTATTTCCAAAATGATTTTACTTATGCAATTTTGATTTTTGTAAATGCTTAGTATTGATATTTTTAGCACAAAAATTACTTATCTTGAGAGGTTTGAAAATCATGCTGTTTCACTGACATAGAGAGACACAGTAGGGGAAAAAGAAGTGTATTATGACAGCCTGTAAGGCTGTAGGGTATAGGGTAAAATAGGGAATTGAAAATCAGAACGAAAAAGAAAAGCACAGACAGGTGGGTGGAAAAAGTGCTAGAGGGAACATAAACTGCTGCAAGCAAGATTTACCATAATCATTCACGGAAGGTTTACAAAAGGATATTACAGCTACCTGGGAGACCAGAGCCTAGGGCCATTTTGGCACACAAACTAGAGGGAAACTGTAATGCAGTAATACACTGTTTTGGGATCCAATCAAAACAGAAGTGTTTGGAAGGCAGAAGGTGGCAGAAACGGTCAACATGTGAAAGGCACCTAATTTTAAGTAAATAATACTGATGCAATGACACTGTCGGAGTCTTTTGTCTTCCACAGACAGTGGAATGACAAGCTGTCATATCCACCTGGAAAAGTAAATATCCTGTAGGCTGAGGGTGAGCATTCTTTATGTTAGTTTAATCCTGGAGATTTACACTGGCTAAAAAAAAAAAAAAGAAAGCAAACACTGGCATCAGGAACAATTCCTGTCATAGTAAGGAGGTCCTCTATGAGCTCTGGCAATAAAACAGCTTTGTGTACATAGTTCTCCTGGATTTTAACAGCTCTTCCCTACTGTAGGTTAGTAATGCAATACATATCTTCAGTGTTTTCATAGTAGGAAATACATTTTTTTCATCTGTTAGTGACAGCTTCACTGTGGGAATTGCTAATGGCTGTTGTTCTGTCCTGCAAATTTTGTGAATTTTGTGACTGCTGATGAAGTTTTTCATTTGAATCTTGTCTCTTTTTCAATTTTTTTTTTTTTTAATTGGAAAGAATTGTGGAAATATGGTTTAGTGGTAAGGTGTTCTTTTTATACTGGCTTTAGTGTTGAAAAACTGTATGACAGGAGGGAATTTAGAAGGGCTGGCCACTCAGTCACCTGAAATGATTTTATTTCAGAGGGGTTTCAACTGCTGATGTGGCAGATTTGTATTTGCAGACACCCATGAGCCAGCCATTGCAGCACTCAGGGTAGAGCTCTCTGTACTGCTCTCTACTCCTCTGTAGAGCTACAGCTTCATAACCTGCCTAAATGATGAAACTGGGCTGGCACGTAAAGGGGTGGACCCGCCTGTCTTCCCCTTCCCTTCCCATGAGACATTCCAGCCTCACCTCTGTGACAGTATTAGTTATGCAGTGCATTAGATCACCTTGCCAACCTGGCAGTGCATTTGCTCTCTTTGGCTGTAATAGTCTGACAGACCTTCAAACCAGCTTACCACGCAGCCACCTGGCTGCAAGGGATGGGGAAGGGAACACACCTTCCACTGGAGCACGGGAGGGGGTGGCAGCCTGGGCTAAAATCATCTTACAGTGTCCTGGAGACACGGCCTCAGCTGCATGACCCTGGCTATAGCGTGGGACTGAGGATTTTATTATGGGTTGTCTCCAACAGTGAGAACTGGAACTATGAAGCTTCCTAAACCACCCACTACATTTGTGTCCAAGAGCTCCCAATTCCTGGTACCTCAGCTCTATTCCCTTGGTTTCCCATTTTGTAAGCTGAGAAGGACCACAGTCTCCTTTTCTGGTGCTTTGTATGGCTTCTGTATTTCTACAGTCAGGTCTTCAGGTGAGGTGCATGTCTGTCTGCAGCACCTGGCACAACAGCACTGTGACCTCAGGGGAGGAGGGGAGAGAAAGAAGTCAAGGATATCTCTCACTGTTACAGTGATATGAATGAGAAATAGCAATGTGTTTACTGGGATTGAAATCTGTAAGCTTGGCCAACTGCAATTCATTCTGATTTCTGGTGGCTATCTATAAATCCTGTGGATCTTGGCTGTGCTAAATTAACCCTTTCTTTTCACTGTCTAGTACTATAAATAATTATATAAAAACTATGTAAATCATCACAAATGTGTTATAATTATTTCGACAATTATTCTGTATCTCAGTGGGTATGAGGGAAAATGAAAGCTGTTCCTAGAGCATTTCTGGTTGCTAAGGAACAGTTACTTCAGTCGTAGAAATTGTCTCTCACACCAGATACATTATTCTGGCAAATTGGACTTTCAGATTGAGTACCAAGGGAAAGGGGAACAATCAGAAATAGAGAAAATTGCTATTACAGAGCTGCATGGGGTCTAGTATATGTATGTCAAAGATTCTGGTTTTATATCTGCCTCTGTTTCTATAGTCATGAACTCTTTTCCTTTTTTTTTTTTTTTGTCCCTTTATTCCTCCCGCAAAATAAAATAAAATAAAATAAAAAAGAAGTCATTTGATAAGGCAACATACCATAAAATCTGGTTTCTTCTTGGTAGGGGAGGGATGGTAAATATGCTCACCAGCTCTCCTATCTTTTCAAAAAATAAAACCTGTGGTTTGGGATTTAAGACAGGTTTCAGCAGAAAAGCAAGGTGAGAAAGGTAACAAAGGCTGTTCTGTGTGTGTTGCTCTGATGGGTGACCAAAACTCTTTCTCCTCACCAAGGCAGTTCTGTGCCCCAGCCTGGCACTGGGGTCCCTGGGGAGAGCAGGGGACTCTGTGGAGCTCCAGATACCACTGAGCACCAGGTGGGTGCGTGGGATGAACGAGGGCTGCAACACCTGAGTGTGCTGGGGACTGGGTGTCAGGCAGGACTGCAGCCCAGATTTTCATAAGTTTGTTGGCCTATGAAAAGTGATACCCATACTGTGAGAGCAAGAACACAGGAAGTTTCTGCAAAGGCAGTACAGCAAGAAACCGTCAAGTTCATTCCTTAGACCTGGGAGTACTTAGTGTGTGTGTGTGTGTGTGTTTACAGCTCATTTACTCTACACATAAATTATAAATTGGCCTGGGTGCTCTTCAGGCTGATCTGTTTAATTCTCCTTTGTTAGAGCTTCATATTCTGTTGACTTTGAGAGACCTTTTTTTAAAATATTGCAATTATATTATGTTACCGTTGAATAAAATAAACACGACCCCAGCTAGCTTTCTGTCCAAAGCAATGAAAACAGAAAATCAGTCTTTGCTGAGCTCTACCTTTTAAGTTTGAAGCTGTTACAAATTCTGAACTGTGTTATTGTATGTTGTGTTCAAACATCTTGGCTAATTAAATTTCTGCTTGAGTTTCTCCTGTAGCTTGCTCAAAGATTTATAATGCTAAAGATCAGAAGGTTGAATCAAGGATTTAATAAAAGGTGTTGTACAAAGAAAGAAGTTGTGTAGGTGCACAGAATAGTAAGTGCTCATTTTTACACTCCTCGTGGCTGTAAAGACAATTACTGCAAACCTATTGAAACTGATTTAACTCTCAATCTTTGAAGCTTAAAAATGTCATTAATTAATTACTTTATCTAAACAGATTTGAGGTATTGCTGAAAACCTTCTAGGAAAAAAAAGAGTTGTTTTTGTCATGTATAGTTTTTTCTTGCATTTCTTATCCTTGTGATATAGTGTGTTCCTGTAATACATATAATCAGACGCAGCAATGTGTTGCAGTCATTCATAGATCTTACCAAAACATATGAAGTATTATCCTACTGTGTGCTACTCAAACCACATTAGAGTTAATGGATTTGTATTTTCTATGTCTGAGACAACAAAACTTTGAAACGTTTTCCAGGGTTTTTCTTCCCTGTGAGTGATGGGATGACAATTGTGAGAGCTATCTGTCTGCCACTGCAACATGCAGATAAAGCAGCTTAGAAAAGAGGCAAGAGAAAAATAAAATTCAAAATAAATTGCTGTTTCTCAAAATGTTATGTTGTGTGGCAAAATGTTGAAAAGTTGTTTCTGCCTGATATTGATCAAAGGGTTGCTTGTTTGTTGTGGGTTTAGTTTTTTGTTGTGTTCTCTTTTGTTTTTTTGTTTTTTTGTTTTTTTTTTTAATTTTGTCTTTTTAGTGTGCACTGAGCTCCTTTGCATTGCTTGAAAATCAGAGTTATAAGCTGACCTTTGAGGGAAGCTAGAGTTTGACTGCTTTGTAATTCAAGGCCCAGAAGGTGCAAGTTGGATTGAATCCAAGGTTTTGTATTTAGAACGTAACAGGCGCTTTGAAAAGTAACCCAAACAAAGGGGGAATTAGCTTTCTGAACTCAATTTACTTTGCATAAGAGAATGATTGAAGTGTTGCCACATGGTCTTTAAATAAGCTTTCTTAGGCAAACATTTCTCAAGGGAAGGATCAACCCATATTTTCATAAATCCATGCTCAAAACTGGCGTTACTCATACCTTTGAAAAAGGAGTGGTTACTGTTGAACACTCTTAGGAACTGTAAATGAATGGACTGGGATACACAGCGTCTGCCTTTATACATCTTATCCAGTCCATTTACAGCTGCTCCTGGGTGGACTTTACCACAAGGCTTGAAAGTGCACTCCAAGGCACTTTTATATTTCCTATCTACTCTCTTCATAGAGCAGTGACGTTTTAGTGGGTCTGATTTTCGGGGTCACAGATCCCTTTTGAAGACAGAATGACGTTAAGAGAGCCCCTACAAATCCAAACAATGCTGCACATTGGCATGAACCTGTGATCACTAAAGTCAGATAGTCAGTAAGACAGTCAGATAGTGATCTGAACTTTGAATTCAGCACCACTGAGAAGTCATGGGCTGGGGGATATCCCCAGAGCTCTGTCCTCTTCCATGTGTACTTTGCTCACATGGAGGGCGGGGAGGAAAAAGTGTCTTTTTGTCATGTCAAAGCCGGGGATCATTGCCAATTTGACCTGCAGCTGACTTCCTGGTTCAGGGCCAGCATTTAGAATCCTCCACCACTGTTGGTATATGTTCTCTATACCAACTCTATATCTGTTGGTATAGAGAAGCTGTGGATGAAAGCTGTGTGTTTGGGGTGCTGGCAGCTTTTAGGAGCCAGTGTGGGGCTTTGGAGGTTGCTCCAAGGTGGGGCAATAGGGTGTTTCTCTCTCTCTTTGTGCTGCACAAGGCTCAGCTGTGTGGTGGACTGAACCTGGTGACACTACTGAGCAGACCGATAGTGAGCAAAGTTAATAAGGTATTCAGAAGCAAACATTGCTGGCCGGAATTATTTCTCCCTGGTCAGATTCTAAAGCAAAAGTAGATAATCCAGCACGAGATTCCCTTTATAACTGCAAGTGCCATTGTTACACAAGGAATTGCGTGTATTGATTAAAATCTCTTAACAGAAGAGAAAGGAAATGAACTGATGACTGGTCAAAAACTCGCTTTTGAATAGAGTATGGCTTAAGGCCATCAAAGGAAGAGAAGAAAAAACTAAATTCATGTGAAGGAGAAAAGGGAATATGTTATCATCTGTTTGCTTAGGCAGATAAAGCAAGAAAGAAACAAAACATTTTGAAGTAAACCATACAAATGGATTCTAAATATTACAAACGTTACATTTGAAAATAGGTGATGTGGAAATGGAAAACTTATGGATGCATTAATAATCATTACAATTTTTTGTTTTTCAGAAAGAATATTTTTCCATTTCTTTTAGTAACTCTTGTCCTTTACAGAAATTCAATAAATATAAAATATTCAATACAAAAAGGCACATAAGTAAAATATAAAATCATGCAGCCAAGAGCTACCTTATTTTGAAATAAGTGTTTGAAATATGAAGGTATATTTCCCTAAACAAAATGGTTTTCTTTTTCCTTCAGCCATCACCAGGAGAGCAGGGTGTAACATCACATGTAACAGTGACTTGGGAAGAAAAATGCCATCACTCCAAACATCTCCCCCTTTCCTCGTTCTTCCCCCCACTTCATATACTGAGCATGATGTCATATGGTCTGGAACATCCCTTTGGTCAGTTGGGGTCACCTGTCCTGGCTGTGTCTTCTCCCAGTTTCCCATGCACCTCCAGTCTCCTCACCACCACAGCAGTGTGAGAGACAGAAAAGGCCTTGTCTCTGTGCAAGCCTTGCTCAGCAATAACAAAAATATCTTTATTATCATCACTGTGTTCAGCACAAAACCAAAACAAAGCCCTGTACTAACTACTGTGAAGAAAATTAGCTCTATCCCAGCTAAAACCAGCACACTGAGTAAAAATCAACTTCAGAAGGCACTACAAGGTGTGGAAAAGGAAGGCCAGATATGTCTTTTAGTTGATTCTCTTCTGATATAAACAATTGTTTTGATATAATGTAAGTATTTTACTGTGATGAACATATACTCTCTATATAGGAATAAACCAGCAGTCAGTATCTCATTTTTAGCATGTAAATAGCACCTTGGGAGCATCTATAAATGTATTAACCTATATTAACATTTCTAAAGTTTTATTAAGATGAATGTAGAAAATATGCAGCAAAATAGAAGAAATCAATTTAAGCATTTTGTCATCGTGGAACTTCAGTATTAAATGAAATTTGAAGATAATTATGCAGAGAAAACATCAACCAGCCTGTTAAAATCTTGTCTCCTTTCTGAAAGATTATTGTAGATAATCCAAAGGTAAATAATCAGTACTGATCCTAATTCAGTAGATGATGATGGGGGAAATTTAAGTCCTACTTTCAACAGAAATACTAAATTATCTGAAAAGCTAAATGTTAGCCTCCAGGGAAAACACTAAATCATCACATGTAAAATTGGGGGCAGCTATTAAAATCCTTACCTGAATCCATATTGTCTCTCCATTTTTTAATGGAAGAAGTTAACTTATTCTTTGAATATTGCTTTACCTTGGAATATAGAAGCTGGCTCTGGAAGATACAGGCTCCTACAACCCACAATCCTCTAATACAAACAGTGAAATATTATCAATAATAACAAATCTAGACTAAAATTGCCAATGTTTCTCAAAAAAAAAGTTAAGATTCAGATCTAAATTTACTTTAGCACAAGAAGGCCATGGATGTGACGTCTGGCTTACACTTATATATTTCATTTTCTTCCGTGGGGTGGAATCAAATATCCTGGCCTTAACAAAATGACATTTTTACCATTGTGGAGATAATTCTCATGTTTCCGATAAACCAGAACTATGGAAAAATATTTTAAGAGGTTTCTTTTTCTTCCTTCTTCCTCAGCATTAACTTTGATTGTAAAATTTTACTTTAGTTCTTTTTCTTTAAATTTATAAGTGAAAGTAATCATTCAAGATCAACTAAAGGACGAGAAAATATGTTAAAAGAAATGAGCACAGTGAAACAACAGGGAAAAATAATCAAAAAACCCAAACCAAAACAACCAAACGTCTGTACAGCTTTTTGACATAGGACTTCATTTTTAAATGAAGCCTCGGCAGGGGACTTATTGTAAAAATAACTAAAATATTTCACACAAAGAAAATTCGATGTAGACATTAAATAAAGCTGGAAAAATATCAGTCTTTACAAACATTCTAGAGTGTAACCTCACAAGCATAAATTTTCTTTTTGACTCTGCTGTTGTCCTTTAATGTTTATTTCCCACAGATCCATAAACAACTCAGATATAATTTGGTGTTTCTGGCATCTGTAAAGATGAGATTCTCAGTGATGTTTCTGACGGAAATACGTTTTATATGGAAAAAGGTGCTCTTCCACAAAAGAGAGATCTAAGGGAGAAAGGAAAAGAAACGAGCTATTTTTAGTGGCATGGTGATAATACAACAACATTGTGCAAATTTCAGCTTAGAATGAAAGATAATAAATACATAACATGTCTCCTACGTGACTTAGGAGGTCACACAACGCTTCCAAAAGAGGCTTGAGCACTTGAACTCTCTTTCTAGAAGTCAATGACATTTAAGCTCCTAAGTGCTACAGACATTGGAAATTGGACATGATATTTTTTTTAATTTGTGGTCTTTTTTTCAGTTTCTCTTTTGCAGTTCATAATTTTTTTATTGGGTTACATTTTTTTTTTCTGTCTTTTATTTTTAATGTACGCTAGGAAAGAAGTTTGATAGTTATTATACTGCAGTCCTTGTTTTTATGACAAGAAAAACATGGCTCTCAGGTGAAAAATTGGTCCATATGCACGTGAACTATCTGCTGTGCCTTCAGGAAGATCATTACAGTCTATCTGGAGCACTGTGGACATATCACTGAACAAATATTGGATTACATTATGCCTATAAACCTCAGGCACTGTGCACTTTCCTAAATTATTCGCACATAATCACTCCAGGGGATTACACTTTAGGATGATGGGAGGATGCCTAACACCAGACAGCCACAAAATACCTTTATTCTTCAGTGTGTTCTTGGAATACATTAATCTTGAAGCTTAAAATGCACAGTGGTGAGATTTGGAAAAAATGATGATGGTTGCAGATCCGCCAGAGAATGGGTTAATTGTTACATCTAATATAGTTATTATAGTTATTGGGAATGAAAGGCAGGCTTTTTTCATCTTCCCTTTTTTTTTTTTTTTCCAAAGGACACTTCCAATGAAATTTTTTTCTTATGTGTGGCATGGATAGTCATTTTTGGCATTCAGAGTTGCTGCTCAAAACTCTTGCTGTCAGAAATAACAAGGGTGTTAAATTGGGTGTCTTCAACTAGTAATAAAAGATTACTGTTATTAATAAAACTATTTGCTCTGTGAAAAATGTAGTATGCCTAAGGAGTTTTTGAAGTATAAAACTAACAAAGGCGATGCTGCATCTGCTTTTCCTTCTCAATTTGATTTTTTTCCTACTGTGAATAGAATACAGAATAACATTGGATACAGAGAGGAATTTTGGAAATTCATGGCATCTAATAAAACCTCCTCATATAACTGTTCATGTTTTACATGGACATCTTAATGAATTGCCATCTGCAAATGATGCATAGAACAGAAGTGGAATATACTGATGTTCTTTCCTTCTTATCTCTCAGCTTGGCCAGGTCATCTCAGTGGAAAGCATTCAGTATGGTGAACCCTGGAACAACAGCATCAGAGACTCTTCTTTGCTTTTTGAGATTAAGTGGAATTTATTTTCCTGACAGCTGAATTGAATATATGCATCTGTTGCAGAACATCACTTTAAAAGTAAATTAAAATATCCTGTGGAAATTATTGTAGTGGTAAACCATTTTGAGACCAAAATGCAGTGTTTTCAAGCAAATATATTAGCTCATCAGTGACTTTTAAATGTCACCTACCCTAGCTGTGACTGCTCCTGTTTTCTTTTATAAAATGAAAGAGAGAAAACTTTTTTTTCTCCCTTGTTTTGCAGTAACTACAAAAGTACAGAACAGATGAGTTTGGAAGGTACCTCTGGAGATCATCTGGTCCAACCAGGATCAGGGGATTAGCCAGAGCAGATTGTTGAGGGTTGTGTCTGGTCAGGTTTTGAGTATCTCCAGAGATGGAGACCCCACAACCTCCCTGGACGACCTGCTCCAGTGTTCAACAACCCTCACAGCAGAAAGGTGTTTTCATATGGTTAAGTCAGGTTTCTTGGATTCCAGACTGTGCCATTGCACAGACTTCCTCTGGAGGAAGAAATAGGAGAAAGAAAACTCCCAATTATTCCCACACAGCATTTTAAATGTAGTTAGAGCAACCTTAGTTTTACGGATCCTATTTACATACAGATAATTAAATAGAGCTACTGGGAGTGTTTCAAAGTTTCAACAAGATTGAACAATAAAAAAGTTGAAACTAGAGCGGCAGTTCAGACTAGAGGGAGAGCTGGACACCGGGGAACAGACCCTCTGAAGAAGCTCCATAAACTATGCCAAAATTTAAAAATACCGCTGTTTTACAAAAGGTCATGCTCCAAAAGCGTGGAAAAGCAATCCACACTCAGAATTTTTAGGAAGTGAGGAATTATTCATGGCTTTAAATAATGATACATAAAGGTCTGTGTATGACTTTTTTGATGTTTTTTTTTTTCATGTGTAAATAGAGGTGTCACAAAAAAACTACCATTTGAGCTTGAGACATTTACAGCTGTTATTAGTTTTGCCTCTATTAGAGCAAAATCTATGATAGGAAAGTGGGGCCTTATGTATATTGAGATGTCTCAGATGGCATAGCAGCTCTTGAAACATGGGGAAAAAGTTCCTCTGTGCTTTTCATTTATGGTTCAAACATGCAAAGTTGAAAAGAAAATGTTGTTACTAGAGTACAAGTAATGAATCTTTTCTAGGCAGGAAAAATAGCTCTTGATAAAATCTCCACAAGAGAGGAGATTTAGGATTAAAGGAAAATTTAATTAGATTAAATCTTTTTATCCTGGTATGGTTCATGAGTGTAATAATTCTTCCTCTGAGACTGATGAAAGAAAACATTTTTTTTTCTGGATGAACTGTGCAAATTATCCAAGAAGTTTCTGAGTGAGGTTACATATATATTATTATTCCTAAACTTGTACATCAATGATAAGGAGGATTGTGGATGTTTTGATTTCCACAAAAGCAGGAAAACAAATAGACTTTTGAGGTCTTAAACTTCAGATGCTGCACCCCTACAAATGTTTTGTTACTCTTCCAGACACCTGCCTTTTACAATGAAGTTTCACCACTTCCCTGGGAAATCTTGTATATGAAAGGAAAGGAAACCTGGTTCATGTTCTTTGAAGTCATGATCCAAGGGGAAAAGAAATCGAGGTGGAGCAGATTTCTGTGGAACAGAATGCAAGAAGCAGTACAACTTATAGTTTGTAGGAGGTTTTTCCCCAGTTCAAAATGTTAAATAGGAATTTTGCCACTGACTTTTCAGAAGGTGACACTCACAGGGCAGCATAAAATATACTTCTTATGTAATTAAGGATTGTATTACACGGAAAATTGCTCATATGTTTTCTCATGATACTTGCTAATAATATATAATATTCACAGATAAGCATTTCCTTCTTTGATGAGTTTCTGTGTCTATTTTTTTATTCCTCCCATCACTGCAGCCCAGCATTGGATTTACCCTTTTTCCACATTGTGGATACAACCACATCTACCAAGTTGCATATCTTCATTAGGCTCTTCTGTTAGAAGTCACAACAGATTAGAGATGTCTTTCAATTCCCTGAAAAACAACAGAGCTTACTCTACACGTGAGATTAAAGAAACAACCAAACAAGAAGATATGTCAGTGCATGCATGCAAAAGTGTACATAACCACGTGTTTAAATTCAGTTTTAAAAGAAATGCATTAATTAGATAATCAAATAATAATAAAAATAAACAACTAATTGAAAGCTTGGTACAGACTGAAGTTTCTAAGTTTTATATTTATATGTCCAATTAATGTATTTTAGAACTGTGGGGGGTTTTTTTGTTAAATCTGACTACATCAGTTACTTTCTGTGTCTGAAAAAGTGCCTGAGTTCCATACTGGAACATGGAACAAATCCCAGATTTAAATACGCTTCCACGAAACCCAGTGTCATTCCACATACGAGAGATTTTGTTTAACATTTACTTAATAAAAATGAGAACATTTCCAATCAGAGCCTGTGTCATTTCCCATGGTCGTGTCAAACAACAACACACAGGTCAGCAATCAGGTTTTGTTTGTTATAGCACTCGCAGAACTATTTGCAAACTTGAACTTAGCTGTGAATTTTAAAAAGTAAGGTGCCAAGCTGCCAGCAGCTATAATTAACCAGGGCTGGCCAAATATTAATAAAAGTATGACTTACTGCGAATGTGAGCTTTAGTAGGTCATTGATACACCTCTGTAATTTTAGTAAAATACTGTAAAATTATACCTAGAGTAAAAAGTAACTGCAGTAAATATTTCATTGACCTAGAAGGTTAAAACCAAATAATTTGATGTAGAAATTCTTGTAACCTCTGGGTAAAGTGTTTGGGGAGGATTTCAATGAAAGTGCAAGGCATAAAAAATAAAATATTGAAAAATAATAAAGAAATAAACAGTTCAGAAATGAAACAACTGTTACAACTACCTTGTGTCTATGTTTTTGTGTGCTCACTTGTTTGCTTTGGAAGGTACATCTCTCTAATTATGTATCAGAAATAATACTTTATATTAATTCTCATAAACAGCACAACTTTCATAGGCTTATAACTCCCATGCAAAATCCTTAAAATAGCATATACTCTTCCAGGAGGATGAAAAGGTTTCTGTTTTTGTCCAGTGTTCATGAGTACCAGCAAAATGTGTCATTATCATGGTAACCATAGACAGGCAAGTAACTTAAGAATATATTTCCAGAATAGTAAAGGACATCTTAGTCTTTATATTGAGTTTTAGTGTTTTGTTTTTTTCTGTCGTCTACTAAATGGAACTTGCATTCAAAAAAGAATGTCTCAATTCTCCTGGTGGTAGCTTTTGATGGAAGACAGAGATAAGCTTTTAGTCTTGTAGGAGACCATAATTTTCCAAAAGTTTTAGATAAAAGGTAAATTTGAAAGTTATTTTATGCAGGAGGATTCCTTAAATCACCATGTTTAGCAACAGTCTGTTACAAACACCATTATAAAAACTGTATTGAAACTATGCCTCAGATTTAACTGAGTCCACTTATATTATCAAAACAGAGTTTTTTCATGTTCTGCTGACAGAGCACATGTAAATAACTTAAAAACAAATTGCTCAATGCACTTGAAGGAGTACCAGTTGCAGACTATCAGCAAATGTTGCAAGGTGTTACAATTTGTTTGAATTTGGCACATTCTGTAAGTGACTGTCATACATCAGGTTATGATGAAACCTGCTGGTACAGTGCTGGAGACATCGATATTAGATTTGACTGGTGGAAAATACGTGAATTCTCAGATCCAACTGATCAGGACCTCATACCGTCACTGCCCTTTTGGCACCACGATGCTTGTAATTTTGGTGGACATGTGTGTCATCAGGCAGCTTTAAATAGCTTTCGCTGCAGCTTCCTTTTTTCCCTTTATGTTTCATAAATAGTCCAACTTTAAATTTTCTCGTGGAAAAATGGATTTGCCTAAGTGGAAACAAAAAGGTGATAGATGTAACCAATGTTTCTTCAGCTTTCTTTGCAATTATGGTTTGTGAAAGGCTTATTCCTTTAAATGTTCTATATGTACCACTCCTTGGAGTGCGGGTGGATGCTTATGAGGTGACATTAGTTTTCAGGCTACTGGAAAGTTCTCTTTTGCAAGATGCTTTTTTTTTAATATATATATATATACATATGCAGAATTATATAATGATTTTATTTTTCTTTTTGGTTTGTTTTTGAAGGTTCATTTGCATTTGATGTAAAGTGTGTGCATACTTTTATCTATTAGATTTATCTATTCATCAATGTAGAGCAGCATCAGAAGCTTATGTTTTTAGTCATACTTCAAAAATATTGATATTCCCATTTTCTCTCAGTGGAGTAAATGGATTTTATAATTGATTTTGTTAATATATTACAATGCTGAAATTTCTGTGAATATCTGTATATATATCTATATACATGCATATATAGATACATATACATGTACTCATTTTTATTTTTCTATGGGACAAAATATTGTATTTCAAATGGAGTTCATGAATGTCCTCATCAGGTGATAATATATTGCATGTTTCTGAGGGGTCCTTATGTGTCATATCCTATCCTGGTTGCTTAATTTAAATGCTGAAAATGTGAATTTAAAACAGAAAGGTATGTGTTCTTTCTGGAAATCAATTATGTATAATACAGAAATTATTAGAATCACAAACCACATACTAATTTATAACAATACCTAACCAAAGTTACCTCTAGGAACCTAAAGGAAACATAATTCTGAAAGTGCTTTTAGAATTGTTTATTTAAAGAAATATGCCAATACCAAGATTTTCAAAAGATTATTAGGATTTCAAGTGACTTGCTTTCACATATTGTTTTTAAGAGTTAAAAAAATATTGAATGAATTTGTACATACTTTGCTCTTCATTTCTGAAAAAATTAGGGAAGAAAATGATGGTGACAGTTATACCTGCTGCTTGTGTTTTCTATGTCAAAGGAGAAAAGTCTCAAATCTGACATTTTTAATGATTCAGAGGGCAAAGTAAAATTGGAGCTAGAGGAGATGGTGGGATCATAGAAGTCTTGGGATCTTTGGCACTTATAGTCCTGAGAAGGGTAAGATCTTTATGGATGACCCCATGAGGGAGAGGGAGAATCTTGTGTGAGATTAGTTTGTGCCCAAACTGAATTCTTCGTAGCAATACTGCTTTATTCTTCTTTTCCTCATATCACACTTCTAAGATTCTCTTGCTCTTTGTCAAACACATCTTTCAGAAACTTTAAACACCCAACCTTCTAACTGGCATGTTGATGTTGTATGTTTGGAGTTGTAAGGAGAGATGAAGAGGTTTTGTTCATATCTTCATAAATCCAAGAACAGATAACACATGTGGGAATTACCTAACTTTGTAACTCTAACACTTAGATATCTACAGCTCACTAGTCATCTACTTTTTTTTTTGTTAATGAAAAGGAACTACCATCACTATCCAGTTCTACTCACATATCCTGCACTAAATATCTTAGGCAGATCAAAAGCATCATATCTGAAAGTTGTCTGCTTTTCTCCATCGACTTTAAAAGGGAGCCAGTTCCTCAGCCTAGATGGAGTTGTCTCTACAATCATGCCAGAAGATGAGTGAGATAAATCCCATCCACTGAGTGTTAACAAGTCCTGCAGGCTCCTGCCTAAGTGATTTCCAAGTCCATACAGTGTGGGATTTTCTCTGTTTGCAGGAGGAAATCTTACTTCAGTGCTTGTAAGTGCATTCTAGCTACTTCTGCTGTGTCCCTTTTCAGGTGACAGGACACACCTGAATTTTAAGTTATGCACAACCCCATTTATCAGTTCTAAAATAAGATTCCATTTCAGTCTGGAATTTCCCTTCACTCAGGAAGGGCTGAATCAATGTGCCATTCTGTCTAACTGCATGAAAGGGGAAAGAGAAGATGGTTTGCTTTTCTCTGCACTGATCATGTGAATAACTAGGCTTTCTGCAAGACCTCTCCTATTTATTCCTGTGTTCTTTGTTGTGAACGTGGGGATGTTTTTCCCTAAAACTGACGGTTTTATGTGAAATGAAGATCAGTATATGTTATGGCCAAGTCTATCCAGGTACTTATAGCTCATGTCTAGACACATTTAAATACCAGCATCAGTCAAATGTTTGACTGGGCTGTAAGACTCTGGAAATGCTGCAAGATGCATTTTACAGTGTTTGAGAAGCTATTGTACTTCTATCAAGTACAGTCCTTTAATCACCTGAGTCATATCCACAGAGATTTGTAAGCACATCTTCTTCTCTTCTGAAATTTCTCATTATCTGAAATTATGTATTTTGTGTGTCGTAAATCAGCTCTGAGAAAATTCTAGAGCAAATATTTTGGGATTTGAAACTGCTAAGAAAATAGGAAACGTCTTGGTGACACCTGCTGCAACAGTAACATTAGGAATGCTGTCAAGCAGAAGCCATTTGTCACCCACCCATATTGAAGAGGCAAAGTCAGAGCAAACTTAATCTACACCGCTTCTATATTAGTGGAATAGCCATTCAATAAAAAAGATTGGCCCAACAAGGGAAAGCCTTTCAGTGTAGTGTAAAACGAAATAGCTCTAATGAGAATTTATGTTATCTGAGTTACCCAGCTCCTTTGAAATTTAGCATTGTCATATCATATGCTTATGAAAACATTGATTTTTTGACTTCTAAAATTAGTGAGTGAAATATCTGGCACTCATCTAAACGAATTTGTAAAAATTCAGTTTATTTGTATGCCAGTTTAAGTGAGGAATATGTTGAATTGCACTCTGAAAATGGGTGTATTAGAATAATATCAGTTCTGCTGTGCTAAGTAACTCAGTTGGGGTCATGAAAAAAACCCGAAATGTACCTTTGATAAGTAAATGATGTTATTATTATTATTATTATCGTTATTATTATTATGTGTCATGCAAATTCCAAGAAAACTACCTAGAGCTTGCTTGCACTACGTGCTTCCCCTGCTCTCCATGATCAGTTTGCAGCTGCCATCCTATTATTTTAGTTCTGCCAGTGTGACAGGTACTGTGTTATCTGTCAGCAAGAAATGATTTCTTTTAATCTCTCTTCTGTTTACATCCTTAAGCCGTCCTTCTTAAAAAGTGAAGATATAAATGTGGTTATACAAAATGCATTGTTTCTTATTTGCCTGTTTGCCAGCCAGCAGATATTTGAGTAAGTGAAATAAAGGAAGTTTGCACTATGAGTTGACTAATACAGTGTTAAGCTCCATGTGCTTTGGATAAGCTGCTGTGTTCAGATGATGGGATAGTGAGGAAGACACTTCAATGAGCCTGAGAGAAAAGTGTGTTGTCAGATGTTGCTGGTTCTGCCCTGTGAGCCACATCTGGCTCAGCAAACCTCAGTTTGGCATAGGATCTTCTGAGGTTGTGAATTTAAATAATTTGGCTGTAAGTGACCCAAAGAGATGGTACCAGGAGTCTGTAAAGTAGCTGATTTAGGTCCAAGTCACAGAAGGGCCTCAGAATGACAGAATGGGTAAGGTTGGAAGGGATACCACAGTGGGTGATCTGGTCCAACCTCCCTGCTCAAGCAGGGTCATCATAGAGTGTGTTAGGATTGTGTCCAGACAGCTTTTGAATATCTCCAGACAGGGAGACTCCACACCCTCTCTGGGCAATCTGTTCCCATGCTCTGCCACTCCCACAGTAAAGTTCTTCATGTTCAGATGGAGCTTCCTGTGCACCTTTTGCCTCTTGTCCTGTTGCTTGGCACCACCATGTCATTCTCTTTTGCTCAAGTCTTGTGCTTTTCAGTGTCATTATTAATCTGTGGTGGTGATCCTATTTTGCTGAGATGATGTCATAGCTTATTACCTGATGGTAAAATGGGACTCAACCATTCTTTGGCTTCACTAGCATGATCTAATTCAATCAGAGCAGCACAAGAGGAATAGAAATACTAAACATCACTTGCAAAATCCTTCAATGGTGGTATTTTATAAACACACTAATGCAGCTGAACTAATGTAAGGCTGTGTTAACATTGCTCATGAAGCATATCGAGTGTTTAATTGCAATGCAAAAAGAACAAATAATGAGAATAAGTTACCCAAATTATTTCATTATAAAATAATTAATGTGATGGGCAATTAAAATATGCATTAAAGTCTGCTCATTACGTTGTCATTCAAAATTACCTAAACTAAGGTTAAAGGTGTTATTAAAAACATTAATTTAATTTGTTATATAAAAGGCAGATAATTATCATAAAATATTGCAAATGATAATGAGAAACACTTTAATGAAGTCTTGGTTTAATTAGCGGGGATATCATTATGATTTGCCTGTGGGTAAAATGGCAGACTGTTAATATATTTTCTTTTCATTATGATTAGAGTCTTAGAGAGTTATTTAACAACTTATATGAAGAAATATAGGCTTACATGTATATCTTTGGGGTGGTATCTCACTTTGTTTGACACAGATTTATAATACTTTAAAGATTTGATAAATCCAGTTTCTGATGATAGTGTTCCAAGTGTTGTTTATCCTGCTTAACCTCTCAATTGCATGTAATATCCAATGCTGAGAGACTCTTAGGGGAAAAAATAAAAAACAACCTCTCATGAAACTTGGAAGAACCTGAGAATATTTTCTTGGAGCCTTTTTACTTTTTCAGACCACCATGCAAAAAGTATTTGAAAGTACTTTAAACTTCTGTCTAAGTTATACTAGGTTTTGTCTCTAACTGTAGCCAAGGGCTGCTCTACAACAAAAGCCAAATCAAGATAGCTTTCTTTGTATAAAATTCTGAAAGAAAGAACACCTTTTTTTTTAACTCTGAGAAATTTGTGAGCGAACCAAAACACTGGAGAAAAGGGTATGTTCAACTCACTGAGTTTTCATTTTCATTGTTTTAAAACGCAAATAAAATTATTTTGCATGCTTTCCATAAGAAAAATACTAGAAATAGACATTTGCCTGGAGATTGTTCTGGCAGGGAGAAATGTCTGTGCTTGGGAACTTGTTATCCTTGTGATGATGGTCTTTTTGTTTTCTTTCTGCTACTCCTTCATCCGTGGCTTCTTTAGAGCTGCTAAATGCCATCAGAAGCTACCAGGTTATTATTTATGGCAATCAGAATAATGTGGAAAAATCCCTGTTGCTGAGGCACTTCTACCTGCTTCATTTTTTCTGATTACAGCAGCAGCAGTCAGGTTTTTTTCTTTAATAGCAAGAGGGCTGTATTCAGGGACAACATCTCCCTGTAATGAACTTGGCTTAACTGCCTATTTTATTAAGGGATGTAAGAAACTGGGGAAGATTAAAACAGCTACTCTCATTTACCATCTTCTATTTCCCATCTCCTCCTTTTTTTCCCCTGTTTCTCTTTATTTCTAACTTTCATATTTAATTCATAGCTAACACAGTAGCAACATAATGAATTCAATCCTCACTATTTACTGACTAATGCTTTCAGTCCAGTAAGCACATTTCATTTGGCACAATCTTTTGTGTGCATTATTATGCACACGAATTCAGGTTTGGATAGATATTGGTAGAAGCTAAAGCCTCTTTTATCAAAACAACATGAACTGTGACATGCAAGCTGTTGCATGTACTCCTACAAGATGCATGTTTGTGTGAAGACAGATGCCATAAACTTTTTCAGGAATTCATCTTATTTTCTTAGAGAAATGAAAATAATGTGGATGTCTTTTCTGATTTTTAGTAACGGTTATGCTTTTCTGCCAGGAACTGCCCAAAAGTCAATTTTAATTGGAATCTCATATACCACTGAAATGAAACTCTGTTTAAGGATTCAATTATTTGACTTCAGTGAAATAGAACTATAATAGAGTACATATATAAACTGTATCTCAAGCAGTAATTTTGTTTGATTTCTCAATTCAGTTTCATAGATTTTACAAGGTTAACAAGAGAAGAGGTCCTCATGACAGCCTGATAACTCTGCCATGCACTGCTTCACAACTGGCAGACACTAAAAGCTACTGAGTTGTAGCTTGAGCTACACATGCCCCAACTACCACTGTGATTATTTAAACCCAGCAAAAGTAATTTAAATAACCCATTTATTTCACAACTGGATAGGTTACAACCATGCCAAAGCAAATATCCACATCTGTCTGATGAGAAGGGGGGACTTGAGGGTATATTTTCAATCTGAATTAAAATTATAATATTAGTTGCAACTGGATAGTTCAGAAAACAGATGGAAAACCACTCAGTGATACAACCATGGTCACTGAAGTCACTGTAATTTTAATAATTAGTATTGGACTGTTTGACAGATATTTCTCATGCAAGGGAGATATTGAATGTGTTCAATCAAAATACTGTTTTCTAAAGGAAGAAAGAGCATTTCGTGTTTTTTTTCTAAATCTGAATTGATAAATAGATGCCTACAAGTCACAAGATGTACTGTGTAGTGCTTTCTGTATATTTTCATTATTAACTCCAGTATTAGACAAGTTCTTTGATCAGATATTCTCTGATGCTGAGACAAGGCAAGAAGCTAATTTTACTCTCTAAAATCAGTCTATTCAAGCATAGTAACAGGTGACTGAAGATGGGCAAATAAAAATGGTTTTCCATTAATTGATTAATTTATCATGAGTTCTGCTAAAATGCTGACTGTGAATGGATTTTTCTATGTTTTCCTGCAAATACTCACCTGCCTAAATTTCCCTCATGAGTCAATGAGACTATTGGCAATTCCTGCTGAGCATATCAAAGCTCTGTGATAGTTTATATAGTATTACTATTTTTATATAGTTTATTATTTTCTTCACACATGAGGAGAAGAAGTTATATTTATTTTGCTGCGCTGGATTAATTTTTTACAAAGGCTAGCGGTTTCTAATTTGGTTGCATATTTGTTATACCCCATTTTCTCCCCAAAGAACTTAACTGCATTTTAAATAGAGTTCAAGAATTAAAAATATCCACTGAGAATCATTCTGCAGTGGATGGCTCAAATTAGTGCTGTGTGAGGCATCTGGCTCGTCAAGGAACATGAATAGGTGAGTTCACTCACTATCTGCATTTTGTTCTCAGGAGTTTAGAATTTTGAGGGGCATATCCTGGAAATCACTGTGCTGTTAAAGGTGAAGATGTGCAATTTAGGAGCATTTGTAGAAAGAAGCCTGGAGGTCAGTATCATTAAATAATATGGTTTTGACACCTCAGTGTTATTATTGCTGCATATACTCAGGCACTAACAGCCAACTTAAGCTCTTTGATTCATAATGCAAGATCCCTCCTTCCTTCCCTTGGTCCATTAGCACCTGAGTGGTGCCTGAATAAGCTGTTTATTAGCCTGCATACATGTCTACAAGCAGCATTTTCATATGGATCAAAACCATATTTTTGGAAGGTATACCCTGTTCTTTCCAAGTGTCTGGGCTTTGGTTTGCATTGACACTTTGGTGAGTACAAACAGCCCTCTTTTATGATGAGACTAAGCTGAAGGATGCACTGCAAGCAGTTGTCACCCTTGAATACACATAAACTCCACAGGACCAGATTAGAGTCAGCCCAAAGTAAACCCCTCAAAGCATGGATGGTATGGATATCAGATCCTAAACCCCTTGGAGCATGGATAATATGGACATCAGATCCTCAACGCGGAAGTTCTCATTCTCGTGCTCATAGCTCCTCACGTGCCTCATGCAGAGACAGCCCAAGCTTCAGTACTACTTGTGGCTCAGATATCTATATGGGCAGAGGTCTCCACATCACTGTGTGCCAAACACATGGAGCCTATTCCAACACACAGCTGGGACCTTCCAGACAGAGTTAAAATGCAGTGTTAACTCTAATGTTGCATCCTCAGTTGAGTAAACTAAAGTACGCTCACGTGCCCTTTAGCTGCTAATCAGGTTAGAGAAAAACCTTGAAGAGGTTGTAGTTTAGACTTTGTAGTGGTAAAAATATTAAGTTTTTTTTTGTACAGCCAAAGCATTTTACCTGGTGTGCACGGTGAACATTTAACAAAATATTGCTACTCACATAGTCTTTTTAGGACAGCAGGTTTTTGGGTTTTTTTGTTGTAGACACAAAAAATTTTCCTAGACTATTAAAAATTGTTTCATGTCAGAAACTAGAACTAGAAAAAGTGCATGACCTGTTGCATGAGATATAATTAAGTTAGGAGCAGCTTGGCCATATCTGAAGCAATAGAAAGCAATTTTCTTGAGAAAGGTTGAAAAAATCCATATTGATCAGTACTAAGTAGTAAAAATTTATTGCAATGTTGTCAGTTGCCTTATTCCAAATCAATACAAATCTCACGAAAAGCTTCTTAAATGCAATAAGAATCTGACAAGGCCTTTTTGTCACAGATTAGTGCTAAAGCAATGAAAAGGCCCCCAAGGAAAACTTCTCTGACCAGAATGCCAGCTGAATCCCATTTCAGCAGTACTCCTTTTGGTAAAGGACATCTTTATTGGCATTTTGGAACCCTGAAGAAAAGCTTAATGTTTTATCAGTTAACTAATGCAAATGGTAAGAAGTGCCTGGGCCTTGCATTTCTGACTGGTTTTTGTCAAATCATTAAAGTTGTTAGTTTAAGGAAGACAAAGTCAATCAACCACCTGAATAGGAATGAAAGGTTGGATATAGAAGGAGTTTTCTTCCCGTTTACAATTTAAAGAAAAAAACTTTTAGAAAAAACTATTTTAGTCAGAGGGCTAAGATCCCATGATATCAGGGATATCAGAACCTGAAATTAGCACACACTGATATGAGAGTGAGCATTAAGAACAATTTCAACTCAGCTATAACATAGATTTAAATGTTGATAAACTTCCTTCCCAAAGCAAAGCAATCAAATTTCAGGTAGTGAAGAGATAAGACAACATCCTCTGTACTTTTAGAACACAGATTTTTCAGGAATTCTTACTGTACTAGCATTTGACTGATTAATTGACATGACCATAGTAGTTTGCATGAAAAGAGCTATTTTACTTATGAACTTATCATGTCCTTTATTTCTGCATAAAATGTCCACACACATTCATTAAAAATTAACAAATCTAGAATTAGTGGTAAGTACCTACTCAACATGTTTCAAATCATGCATTTTTCAAAGCTTGAAATGATCTCTTGATTTTATTGGGTACTGGGGACCTGAATGCCTGCAAAACTATAGTCACAAATAATGCAAATCCTATGAAAAGACAATGGGTTTTTTTTATACTAAATCACTTAGAACCTGTTAAAAAAATCACGTTATTTTTGTCCCTTGTGTAAGGCAGTGTCTTAGCAGTAATGAGATTTAACTTTTTAGCTCTTTTAAAAATACACTTGCCAGCAACCTGAGTGTGCCCTACATTGGTGTAGTCATTTATGCTGAGTCAATCCATGCTTTTAGAACCGGACATTCATCTCACTTAAAAGACAGCAAATAACAGGAAGAAATTGCTTCCTAAACCTTCTCTTGGGTGTTTCCAATTATACAAGAGCTGCTTCTGTGCAGCTGTGCTCCACCTGGACCTGAATAGTTTGTCTTGAATGCTCGCTCTCAACCAAGACAGCAAGGCCACTCCCATTTTCTAGGCAGAGTCTAATCCACCAACCAGTAAAAGATAACTTGCTGTTTAGAAGGTATGAACTACTTTCTGGTTGAATCTCCTTATATTACTTTGTCAAATATTCAGTAATTTTCTGCCTATATGCAAGGATTCCCCACGAATCAATATTTACGAACATGAATAACAAAAAGCAGGTGGAACAGTGGCTTTATAAATGAAAATAGTGAAGAATTTGGAGGAAAGGCCTGAAGAATAGAGGACAAACTCTCCAGAATGCAAAGTTCCACAATAATTGGAAACTGAGGGGAAAGAGGGGAATGAACCCCCCCAAAGAAAACCCTCACAAAAGCGAGTGGAAACAGTATTAAGTAGGATAGAAATCAGGTTTTCTTTATCCTGGTGCTGATGTGTTGAGGCATTTGTTTGATAAGCTACAGTTGAAAGACAGAAAAATTTTGGCAAGTTGCTGCATACCTGTAAGGAATGCAACCACTTCGGGTTATCCGTTCCACACAGGAAGTCAAATCTCTGAATTGTTAATTATGAGGCTTTAGAGTGACTTGCAACAGATGTGGAATTCCAGATATGCAAATCTGGAAGCTTTCTGAAACCTCTTCTATGAGACTGCGGTCAGGAATGAAGCAAAGCTGAGACTCCCACTTCCAATGTGGACATAAAGGTGGAAAAAAATGGAGTTTTTGCTTATAACGTTGAATTTGTAGCTACAAAGAAGCTTATATTTTCATTGGCAGGGAAGACTCTGGTAGAGAAGATCAGTAATCCCCAAAAACCATAGAAATAAGCCCAGCCCTGAAAACCACTGAAAAAGAGGAATCAGCAAGACAAAAATGGAAGTGTATGAGAGATGGACAAGTGAACTAGGTTTGATACAGTGGCTGGCATTTGGAAAGAGATGGAGCATTTACGGGAGTAAAATTAATTTTAAAAAACTTATGAGATAAAAACAAAGAACCAACCCATAGAAAAAAACCAAAACAAATTAAAAAAAAAAGGCATAGCAAAACAGAATTCAGAAAATATCTTCCTGACCATTGTACTCAAGTGGCACTCGTGTCTGTATGAGGACTCTCCATTTGACCCCAGAACCACTTTAAACACATTAGCCAAATTCCCATGCAGTTCTCCACAGAGGTTTTGGCTGCAGAAGCCATCCTTTCAGCTGCCTTCTGTTGGTGTTTGATTCCTGGTGGTGGAAGTCATCCTCCCCTGACCTCTATGGTTCAGTGGTTTAAACTATTTCGTCTAACTTAGCCTTAGAAGAAGACAGCAGTCACCAGTCTGGCATCAGACACAGCAACATTTCCATGTTGCCACTATTTTGTGGTTTTTTTCAGTGCCTTTATTTCCTGCCTAAGATGGCAGGAAAATCTATTTATTTAATTTTACACTGGGACAGAGTAGGAGAGGAATAGTCACCCACTCAGACAATAGTTTAGATGGATGAAGAAAGTATAGTAACTTCAAATTTGAAGTTTGGTGCTAAGTTAGCTTAGCTTAGCTTAGTGATAGATATATTAGATATATTATCTTGCCCAGTTTTAACTGAAAAGCAATGTACAAAGCTGTTAAGAAACCAACAACAAGAACTGATTGTCTGAAATGCTGACAGTTCATCAGCGACTTATAGGCCTTTGAATGTCTAAATATTCACATTAAGAGAGTCAGAACTAATTTTCATTCTAAGTTACATGAACAATTTACAAAGAGAAAAGAGGTTGAAAGCATTCAGGCTGATTGTCATGCTTTTTTTTCATCTTTTGTCATCTTTTTTTCATAAGTGTGTAATATATGTATCTTTGTACTAAACAAAATCACTTTTAGACTCAGTCCTTTAGCCAAGCGCTTAGGGAAGTGTAATGCAAATCAGGCAAAAGATGTTGTATCTTTATTTCATGTGTTATTTTTCTTTGGCCTGCTGAAACAGAATTTCTGCATTGAAGTCTGTGGCAGAACTCTCTGCAGAGCAATGTACTACTTTGCTGGATTTAAAATTTCTGTTCTTAATGAGTGTGACGAAGTCAAGGGAGGGAGTGGGACCTTGCAGTGACTTTGTGGCAATAGTGAGACACTGATGGGACTTGGAGTGATGCCTCAGAGGATGCTTGTTGGCGAGAACAGATCTTTCTCTACTATCAGGCAAGACTTGGGATCTGGTTTTCGGGTCATTTTTTTATATTTCCAGTCCATTTATGGGATGCTGCAGAAGGATTTTAATGTTCTCAACTGTTTCCCTGTCACCATAAAAGCAGGTTTTCATTTGAGTAGATTTGGTAGGTAGATATGGAGTAGAATTGAGCCTGAAAACCAGTGGTTTTAACATAAATACACCAGAACACAGGATGAAGTTACAGCTAAGATGCAGTTTAGGAGGCTGCTTCCTCTTACCTCTCAGTTGGTAGCTGCCAGTACTTTGAAAAGCCAGAAAGTGACTACAGGAGTGTTTATTTAACCTTTTTGGGCTGGTGTAAGTGTTGAAATATTTTCCTGGATTTCCTAATGAAACCCAGGGATTTCATTAGCTGAATATACATTTTAGTTTCCTTTGCTAAATCACCATACAGTGGAAAAAATGTTATTAATGATAATGTCAGCTTCTCATTCTACCTTATATTGAGAACACTGATGAAAACAAACCAGAGTAAACACAGTTCTTACACGGGTAATGCAGACAAAATTGTATTCAAAGTTTTAATCCAGCCAATTTCATTATAGTCAATGGTGGATACACAGAAATGGGCTTCACAGAGTTATTTAGTGGGAGGATTGAAGAAACAGATTTTTTTATGGACTGCTGCTCTCATGGAACAAAACAGAGGAAAGAGGACTTTTGTAAGACATTTCTAAGGCATGATGGTTTAGTTGTGTTAAAAGCTCAATTATGGAAGCATCCTTATGTTCTGTGATGAATTAAAAAAAGATTTGCTGTCTTGGACAATGGGAAGTCATGCAGTCCAACACTAAGCAGCATATGCTGTGTACTTTTAAGACACTTGCAGACTGTAAAGCATGTAGTGAGGATCTGTTGAAAAGGAGGTAGAGTTCCAGGTCCAAAATATAACAACAGGTAACAGATGTTTTGTTCAGATGTTTAGACTAAAATATATATTTTGTACTGGTTCTGAGACAGCAAACGAGACCAGAATTTATGACTTAACAAACTTTGTATACAGTAATTTACTTTAAAACCTCCCCAGCATACAAAGCAACATAACAAATAAACTTTGTATTCCTATCATCAAGTAACTCTGTTTTAGCTGTTTGTGAGTTTTAACTTGACTGACCCAAACACTTCTGTCAGATTTCCAGATTTTCTATGTATCCAGCAAACTAATTAAAATCAGGGACTTGCAGATGGTTTGTATGGGTTCCATATGCATGTTGTGTATTTATAAGTATCTTCTGCTACGTCTAGTACTTCAGTGGGGAAATTGGAACATAGCCTGCGTGAATGCTTTTCATATTGCTAGGATATTTTTACTTTGCTTTAAGCCACAACACTCCTTTTAGCAGTCTGGTAAGGCTTCATTTTGGCCATTGTAATTTAATCTGCTTGTCATTAATTGACAAACCCACTGTAGAAAGCCATGAATGTGTTTTTCATTGAGTTCTCTGAAATTTCAGAGAAACAGGAACCTGACTATTTCACAGCAAAGCTGTTGGAACAAGCAGATGACTTCAGTCAGTTTAAGGTGCTGTGGGAATGCAAAAGGCTACTGTGAAGTCCATGAAGTTTCTACTGAATAATGGGACACACTGAGACTTTCAAAATGTCCTGGATCCATGGAAAGTTTCTGGAGTGGTTGCTTCCTTCCATGCAATTTTCCAAGCATCTGACAACCTGTGACTGTAAAGGGTAGAAGATCCCAGAACGGAAAGAAAATGTGTTTATTCACCTAGCACCATTGCTAGTTTGTCCCATTATGATTCATGAAACATAATTCAGTTGTTAAAGTATTGCTGCACCCTTTAAACATGATTCCCTTGTCACACGTTCTCTGTGTTGTGTTGACCTATCATTGCCACTTTATTTCAATTGGTGCAATCAAGTTGTCCATCCTGGGCAATGGGGAATCTGCTCTCCCTCTGACTTCCCTACAGCACATCCAAGAATTCCTCAGTTTAAACTATCTTCTCTCTAAACTTGGCAACAGAGAATGAGGCAGAAAATTATTTATTATTAATATTATTTATTTAAGATCTCCTATTTATTAATCTGAACTGGGTGGGGTAATTTTTTTTTTTAATTCCCATCAGTTTGATTTATGTATTTTCACATTAGATTCCTAAACTGACAGGGTACATAGAATTTTGTAAAATAAAGGATTGCTTATCAGAGCCCTGCAGGTTGATCTCTACCCTTCCCCATGGCAACACTTTTTCAGCACAGTAGCAGCCAGCAGAGTAGATAATGGAGCACTTCTGAACCTGAAAATTAGATGCTCTCTGCCATGACTAAAAAAGACAAATCTCATGGTGGAGGAATATGAAGAAAGGGGAATGAAGATAAGTTTTGTCTGCATTTTTTTAAAAAATGGCAAATGAAAAAATACAAGAAGTGAGTACTTATAAGAGAGACATCCACATGAAGTTGTGACCACCAACAGACCTACCTATACAATTGCCTGAAAAGAATAACACAGAGTTTTTCTCTCAATTAATGGGTAGAAAGTTTGGATCCACTTATCAGAAATTAGTGACTGTCTAAAAGAGACAGAGTCTTTTTTTTCCTTTCATATAATTCCCTATCCAGGTTATCTGAATATGTAAGAAATGATTTTGTACATATATTGATGAAGGTACTGCAGTGCCTGTGTTGCCCTTTCCTTTTTACAGTGACAGCATTTACAAATAACAACGTGAACTGAATAGGTGACTTTTTTAAAGCAGACAGCAAAAAAAAAATTATGGATTATTACACAATACAAATGAATAAGAGTTATTTTATAAAAAAAACTATTGAGGGTTTCCATTTAATTTCTTCACATCTTAAAATTGTCATGTGTATTTTACCTGTTAAAGATACAGGAGAGAGAAGGGAAAGATTAAAGGCCTGTATTTTTTGCACCAATTCAGGGATGTTTTGTGCCCACAAAGTAAAAAGATGGATGAATTTTCTCGAAAATTTCTGAGTAGTGGTTGCTGCTGCTGGGCAACAGTGCTCCTTTTGTGATTGACAGCTACAGCACTCCAACTCTGTCTCTTATAATACAAACATCACACTGAATCTTTCACCAATAGATGTAGTCTCCTTCCCTTTATTAGCTTTCTCATCCCATAAAGTGCAGTCAGTATAGGCATCGTTCCTGTCCTTTAGAAAGAAAGTAGATTAGTCCATTTCCTCATGGGGGTTTGCAAAGTCCTTCAACCGACATGACTGGAAGAGGAAGAGGCTGAAGATGGTGGCCTAAGGGAATAAACTGCTGACTTGATAAATCTTTGGGTCTTAAGAGGTCATCTCTTGATGTCTGAAAGAAAGATTGACTTACCAGCAAATATGAGCACCAGTCTTTATGGCTTTCTGAGGGTTTAAGTAATATAGAAAACATTTGTATATCAGATACTTATAAATTTTCTACAACTACGGAATCAGCGTTTTCCTTCCTCGGGTCTTATTCAATTCTCATAGATTTATTTATTCTTTTTGATACTGTCTGCATGCTGTCCACAAGATGTGCAGGGAATTTTAATGAGTTTTTACACTAACAAATGCAGCTATGAAATGCAGCATGAAAAAAACCTGAAACTCTGTGAACTTTTGTTACATGTGACAACATGAAGACCCTAAAGAGCTTAAACATATTGTTAGTGAAAATTCTGATATTTCAAATCCATTTTCCTGAGATGAAAAATCAACTGCAGCTAGGAGTAGATTAAATTTAATTCATTTCCTTTTTCAGGGAGTTTTGCCTAACTTTTAAAGTCTTACTTTGTTACAGGAGAACCTACATATTTTTGATGGAGGATTGTCCAAAGAGTTTAATACTTATGACTCTCTGATAGTGGTAGATTCTAAAAACTCAGAGCCAGACCCTTACTTATAGAAACTGAGGAGGTGCATCAAGAATTAAAGGAACAATTTGTGTTTGAAAACAATTTATTTATTTCATTTTACTTTTGGTAACTGTACTATATAGTTAGGGTCTGCAGACAAAAACTGCGATCCGCACATCTTCAATCTGTTATTTAAGAAAGATTCACTTCCAAGACAGCCAGACCACCCTGTTGTGGAGGTTAAGAGTTTGGGTTAGGACATGGAGAATTGCAGTAAGTGCACTTTAGTGGATGTGCTGTGCTCACTTTTGGCTGACATTAAATCTGTTGGCTGTGCTTTCCAGATATCTTTTTTTTCTAGATATATTTTTTTTTTGTCTAACTTGCCCTTGGCAAATTTCCTGCTGCTGTTTAGTGCCCAGAGTCCACAAAATGCTGGGTATTTCAGGGTACTTTTTTTGAGTGCAGAAGGCTGCCAAGACTGTGAAAGGAGTCTAAAAGTGCCTTGGATACTTGGGGGAAATGGCAAAGTGCTACTCGTTCATGTGACATGCTCAAACTCTCATAATTTGTAGTTGAGCAGGGAGTTATACTCCAATGAAGTTTCCAGGCAAATTTTGGAGCTGATTTTGATTTCAATTTGAACTAAATGGGGACATTTTGTAACATTGCAAATGTTGCACATGTAAACCACAGTTTTTGGAAACATAGCAAAACTGTGAACAGAATCTGTGATCTACCTCCATCAAAAGATTTTTCTTAATTCTTTATTTTTAGAGTCTAACAGCTGGCATGACAAGTAGTTGTATGCAGTTCTGGTTTTGTTTTGTCTTTTATTTTCTAACATCTCTCTCCTGAGAGCTCTATAATATAAGTCCAGATTGCTGCTGTCCTCCCCTGACAGGCTGGCAGAGAAGTATTGATCCATCATGGGAGGATGGGATGAAGTGACAACAGCAGGGACTTTTATTTGCTCATCCCAGAAAGAAAGAACCAGAAGTCAGTGTTAGCTAATCTCCCATGCTTAAGTAGGAAGATGTTAAAAGAACAGTGCAAAAAAATATACTTGATTATTCTTCCATTACAACTTGAGCAAGGGTGTGTTGGCAATAGAGTTGCCTTTCTGAGAATAAAAATGCTGTAATTCCTTAAAGACTTATATGCAACACGATTGAGAGACTCCACAATCAAATCCAACTGCAAAAGGAACATTTTGTCCATCTCTCCCACCACCTGAGAGAGGCCACAAAATATTGCAATATTTGGGGGAAATTGTACACTGTAGAAGAAAGAAAAAAAAACAAAACATGAGTATAAATAGCAAGGTGGTGTATTTTGTCACAGGAACATGTACAGATTGGAATAAAAAGTAAGAGAGAAAGGTGTTTAGGGGCGTTGGTGAAGCACTGGATTGAATAAAAACACTTGCTTCAACAAAATTTTTGGCAGAACACAGATTCGTACTGATGTTTTTAGAAGAAAAGCAGAGAAATTAATTTATGATAGGAATGCATATGATCCACGAGTGCAGTCTGTATTTTTTGCTTAGCAGTTCATTGTGTTCTGCATACTCTGCCAAAGAAATCAAGTATAATGTCCCCAAACCCCACACTGTATTAGTATTCAGCAGGTATAGCTGAATTCTGGTCCATACACGTGGAGAGCAATTATTCTGTTGCATAGACATTGACTTTCGCATTATATTTTACACCGTGTTTTACCATTCTTTGTTAGGCTCCAATTCTGCAATGCTCTGCATGTGGCTGGATTGCTGCATTCAGACAGACTGCAGTGAAGTCAGCCAGCTCATAACAAATTCTAAAATGGGGGAAAAAGTGAAGAATATTAAATTGGAGGATAAGAATGATAACACGTTTGTTTTTTCAAAAGCAAATCCACAAAATGTTGCCGGTTGGAGTAGCAGAGACTGGGATCAGGAAATAAAAGTACACAAGAGCACTACAGGTACTGAATGCTTTTCTAGATTTTTGTTCTGTTTTCTTGGTAAAAACCTTCTTGTCTGTAAACTATCTTGGTCTCCATTTCCTGGGGAGCACTTCCGAAAGACAAGGAGGGATATTTATCATAACTTCATATTGTTTTGTACATTGAAGTAAAAAATAATCCATTTTACTAGGCAATATAAAGGACCTTAACTATCAGCCATCACCAAATAATAATATACTGTCTGTGATACACTTAATATCTTCTGAAAATTAAGGAAGCCTTGTGACTATATTCTGCTTAATCCCAAATCCTTAATATTAACTATGCTTTATTTGTAGGCTAGTACCAATTTCATGACTCAAGAATTTCTATTACTAAGTCTTCAGGCTTAGTAACCTTTTCTGCTTTTTCAGTAAATTGAACAAATCTGTTGGTCAAATAGGGACACAGCAAAGAAAGAGAAGAAAGAAAAATGGATTATTCTCTAGAAACATCCTTGACTAGTCACCTCAGGTCTTTACCTCTGAGATTCATTCTCTATATTTAACATTCCTCAGCTGTATTATAATTTTTATTGGTAATACAGTAGCTGTGCCATTAAAATGGCTCAGAAAGATTGCATTAGGTGGATGCATAAAGCAACAGACCAGGAATATTCAAACAAGAATACAATTGGACAATTTTAGTCTGAGTTAAACAAAGCATGACTAGTCATTCCCTTGTCTGCTGACCTCTTAATGACTGCTCTGCTAACTATCAGTGTAGTCACTCTCTTCCATGCAGCTCCTGATTTTGACAAGAAAATATTTCCCTTGTTGGTAGTGTGGATGCTTTTAATTGATGTACACAGGAGAAAAGTAGAAAAAAAAAAAAAAAGATAAAGGAAAGGAATGGTTGCATAAAAATAGGGGGACAATGAAGAAAATAGTAGTGTCTAATAATTCTGGTCCCTAGTTTACCAACATAGATCCAAACTGAAGAGTTAGCAGTAAATCCTAACATATCCACAAATGAATTTTAATTAGTATGGTTTATAATATGCTACAAAAAAATAAAAAGCTATTCAGAAGTTAATTTTTTTTTCTCTTTCCCTCTCTCTATTTTTTTTTTTGTAAATTCCAATCTTTCCTGAGTTCTCTAAATAGCAGGAAAACCTAATGTCAGCTTAGAAAACCCTGAATCAAGAAGTGAGAAAGCGACGAAAAATAATAACAGTATTCAGCATCCTCAGCTGAAGAATGGTTTTGTACATGACTACTTTACATCCTCTGTTTGAAAGGTGAGAGAATTTCATTCGGTTCCTTCTGTGGAAAGTATATGAAAAATGTATTTTAAGAGACACCTTTGGTAAGCTATATTTTAATGCTATCAAAACTTTAAACTTTGTATGAAACAGCCTGGAATGTTAATCTTGAAATTTGCTCTAGGAAAGTGCAGTCTTTTCTGAGAAAACTAGCTTCAAAGCAGGAAGAAATTGATTCTATAATTATGCCCTTTTACTACTATTTTGTTTCTGTTATACTAAATGGTTGATGTAGATGTAATCACTCAATCTGATGTTGTTGCAGCAGAATGAAAATTGATCAATATATCATTATTGATCAGTCTCTTTCTGATTGGCTTAGCAACCCCGTGTGTTATTTCTAGCCTCACACAGCCAATCTAGCCTATTCAGAATTAATCTAAATATATGTTTGCTTCTACTAACACACAAGGTTACAAAACTAGCAAGTTATAGAAAAATAAGCTGAACAATAGCATAGTTGCATATATACATATATCATAGCATTTAATATGTTCTTCAGATTAGGCATGAAATGAAAATCACACTTAAATGTAGACATAAAATAAGAGTGCTTTGCTTAGTCACAGTCATAGTAGTCCAATAACCTCTTCGTTCTGCTCAATTTATGCAAAGCCTTTTAAAATTACAGTTTCTAGGAACCGTACAATATAACCCTGAGTAATTCAGTGTTTTCCAGTTGAATTCATGTAGGTGCTTTATTAATGATGCTCTTAAAATAGATTGAAATATTTTACAGCATTATAAAAAGGCAGGTTGCAACCAGTGCATTTAGCACAGTCCAATGAAATACTATTAGACCCACAGTCCCCTGTTTTAGCTATTTTTGATGTATTCTTTATATACTTTGTGAATCACATTCAATAAACATTTGTGATTATGTGACTGCATTATTAGTTACCTTAGGTCCTTTATTTGGTTCCTGCATAATGAAACAGTCTGTTTTGTTTGTTTTTTTTTCTTCTCCAAGTTTAGTAAAATGATTTTTAATACCCAGTTAATCAAGATACAAACTAGCAAACTGTGATAAGTTCATCAGCTCAAAGTGCTTTTAACATCCAGTTTCAAATCTCTAGTGGATAACATGCTGAAAATCTAGTTATTTTATCAATTGCATGTCTTTCCTAGCCTGGTTCTGTGTGGAAATGACATCTGATTAAGAAACTGTGTCACAGCACAGCTCAGTTTCTCTTTGGTTTTTTTTTAGCATATATCCAGGGGCACGGAAATGCATGGGAAGAAGGGTCAAGTAGCATTTGTGTAGCTCAACCTGAGAGGTCAGATTATGCTTCCACTACTCAGGTATTGTGTGTTTGAACTAATGTAATTACCACATTATCCCATTATGTCAACAATAAGAGGTGTCTGAAGCTTATTATCTTGCTGCTCCAATGTTACTCTCCTTCATCTCATTTTCTTTTCCTCAGTCAAGTGTTTTAAAGAGAAATAAATTGATTATAAATATTTTACTAGCGTGCATCTTAGGTTTTAGTTACTGTAAGCTGATTTTATGCTAGAAATTACTTTGGAGTGAGAATAGAGAGTTAAAGACTGTATGCTAAGGACTGATCTTTTTGACATCAGGTACAGCTGAGAACTGTTCTCTACAAAGAAGATTATAGAAACCCCAGATTTTTTAGGCCAATCCCAAGAGGCAATTTATAGCCACTTTGTGAGTGCTTGGTCTGTTGGACACACACATTATAACATGCTGAGACACTCCAATCATTCTTCTTTAAGAAAAGATTCTGGGAAAGGGAAAGACAAGGTTCTGCTGCACTGGGAATACCCCAACCCCAACCCCTGGTTTCCTCAGACCCATGAATATCTGCTCTTGCAAACCTAATGGCCTGATTTGAGCATATTTTTTGAGGAGGGGAGATAGGAGGAAAGAATGGGATCAATCAGTGTTCAATACTCAATATTCAACAACTCTAAATGAAAAGCAGCATTGCAAAGGAACAAACATTTACTGTTTTCCATGAGGATTGATTCCTCTCCTAGATACTTCATCTTCAAATCCTCCCAACAGTGTTTCACCTCATTTTCCTGCTGATGAGTTTTATTTCCTTTAGCCTATTCATTGACTTATTTTATGGAACATAAAGTGATTTTAGTTTTTAGGAGTACTCTGCCTTCTTGGGTCAGGTTTTCTTCACGGCTGTGGAACCTCATAGCCTTGTTGGACTGTACAAATGTGATCAGATGTTACCTAAAGCCACTTCCATCTTTTCTGCATATATGTTCGTGAGATGAGAGAGTTCACCCAATATTACTTCTCCTCCTTTTAGTTCATCTTCATGTGTGCAGGGAGGGACAAAGTATGTTGCACCACCCCCTATTTAGGCTATGAATTTTCTGGGATTTGTCTTGAGAAACCCTGTCTTGACCAGTCCAGGTGGGTTCAGTAAGGTACATCCTCTACAGCCTCTTTTCTAGCAGAGTAGAGGGCTAGGATTTGAACTCTGAACAGCTGGCCTGGCCAAATGGTGGTGAGTAGAGAAGACAAATTTTCATAACAAAGAGTGAACACCTACCTCCCTGTTAACACAAATTCTCCCTCCTTCCCTCCCTCTCTCTTTTAAACTTAGGCACCCATGTGCCACTGTGAGTGACAAGAATAAAAGAGAGTGAAACTCACTGTAAATCAGGTTGATAATACCATAAATTATGGTTGGAGGAAAGCTAGCTAAGAGGGGGCATCTTTAAGACACTCATGTATATTTATAAAATATTCCAGATAGTTGAATGCAGGTAAACTTCAGGAAATTAAGAAGAGTTTGGAATACATCAGTATTTTGTGAACTATCATAGGTGACACTCATCCTGTGCCCAGCTATTGTCTGTTTATTACTGGACCTGAGAGTAAAAAGGGGTTGCAATTTTCTAATCTTGTGTTTCCAGTCTCACGAGTTTGGAATTCCAGATTTGAGCAATAGGGTCTAGCGAGACTGCCCTGGAAGCTCAAATTATTCTTAAAGTGGATTTGGTTGCTTTTTAATTTTCTTTCTGATTCCTGCTATTCCAGGGTGTATCCAATACACTTTTACAATAGGAAAAGTACTTAAAACAAAGTCCAAGACTTCTGCTGATTGCAAGCTCTAAACTTGTGAATCCTCATGAATGGTACAAAAAACTCCCCTGTGAGCAGCACGGTAAAATCAGAGAATATTATTCATTATTTTTTACAGAGAGTTGAGAGGAAGACATGTCAGTCATGAAAACAAAAAGATGACTGGGTGAATTTAGAGCTAAACATCTTTTTGTAAACCAAGTAGCAATGAAAATTCCCCAAGGGACCATTGAGAACACAACTGGCCACTAGTTGCCAGTACCAGTACCTTGGAGGTACAACAGTTGTGGTCACAACAGTTTCCCATACAATATTACCTTCTTTGTTCATGCAAAGTATCTGCCCAAATCACTAAGAGACTTAAACACAAATTGTGGGATTGACAAAATCAAGAATGGGGTTATTTTATATAATAATGAGTAATGAATAATTTTATGTTGAATTCAAGACCGGTTCTTCTCCAGTTTGTATTGTTTCAGCAACGTGGAATTAACTTGTGTAAAAATGTGACACTGCAGTGAGAGTTGTGTGAATTTCTAATGTGATGTCTGAGGAGCAAAAATGTAAAGAAAAAAACAATCTTAAGTTGAATGAAAAAAATTCTATTTTCCTGTTTGCTCTGGACCAGATAAAATGTTTGGGTTTTTCAGATTGTTTATAGAAAATTTAGTCAAATTTGATTTCAAAATATGAAATCAACTACTTTCCTACCTAGCTAAGATATTTGGGGTTTTATATTAATTTTTTATTCTTAGGTTTTTTTTTCTTTTGCAAATGCTATTTTCTAAATTACCACTTACTTGTGCTAAATGTTTTTACTTAAATGCCAAGTGAGAACTAAAAAAACCTCAAAATTTTAGCTAAGATGTTAATTTTTAATTTTAAGAATTCAAGTTACTCTGAGTCTGTATGAAGCTGAGCAAATTATGGAAGCTTGTCAGCCACATCCTAAAAGTATTCTGGCTTGGAAGTAGGTAGTGAAAATCAGAAGTTCATTGGAGAAAAAAACCATGTAAATATATTTGTCTCTATGTGTGTCTTTCCCCAGGTGTCCACACTGAACAGGATATTATCACTGAAACAATGTAAATCCCTGAACACTTATCCATCACAGCAAACACTAGAAATATCTGCTGAAATCCAGCTCACAATCTGGCTTTTTTTTTTTTTTTGTCTGTTTGTTTTTTTATTCCCTAAATGAATTTCTGAATCGATGTTTAGCTAATAACCCATCATTAAATCCACAAGGTTATCATTTCAGCTTTTGAATGCTGTTTCATGGTAAATGAGGCTATTTTCCCCCAATATTATAACAGTGATTTGTGCAATATAATAGTCATTTACTCAATAGCATTCTGCAGAAGTAAAATTCTATACTTTCTGCGGTACATTTTTAGGGCGAGTTTTCATGAAATCCTTACTCCTGATGGTGAAAGTTGATTTATAGTAGAAACTCACCCTCTTCAGGATTATTGTCAATAAACGTGAAGATGTAATTTGAGTGATAATGAAAGAACATTTTATTGAAAATCTCTAGAGAGTCTGTTTCACAAGATATAATTGGAGAGGGGCTAAGAGTCTCCTGCATCAATTTCCAAATTAAGCATCTAAGCTATCAAGATGTGTATATTTTAAAACTGTCTAGGGGGAAAAGAAAAATAATATAATCAATCAATAACAATATAGGATTAGAATAGAGCTATGTGGAAATAGGGACATGGAAGGGACTAGGGAAGAACTCAAACATTTCAGTGTACAAACTGCATCAATTTTAATTGTCAATGTAGTCTTAACTTTTCTTTTTCATCCATGTGTTTGAAACTGCTGGGACAGATCTCCATGTTTGGCAAATTGTGCAGCTGTACTGACTAGCTCATTTACAGAGATAGAAGACACTGCAATTTTTATTTTCTTAATTTTTATTTAGATAGACAAATCTCCACCAGAGTGTGAGTTTTGCTTTCTGACACTTATTCTTCAGGTAATACTGAGCGCTCCTAAAATCCCCCTCCTTTTCTATGGCTCTAAAATCATACCTGGAAATAAAAAAAATATATGTTTTGAACAAATACCATACCTTGCCAGTGTATTTTCAAAAAGTTTATGATGGCAGAGTTGAAAAATTTCCTTTGGTTGTATGTTTGTTTCCTTACAGCACTTTATTCTTTAGTGTTTTGGGCTTAAATGATTTGAGCCTTATTTGTTTCAGAGATGGCCTCGTTTCCTTCTTCATTAGTGTTTTGGTCACAAAAGCTGACGCTGGAGCTCATCATTAAAGAAGACAACAGGTTACTGGCCTTTCACTGAATGGGAATTTTGTGGTTGGAATCTGTTTTTCTCCCTTGCTCCAAAATAATTCAAATCAATAGACCCTTATCCCGTATCTCTCTTTTAATCTAAGCTTCTGTGAAAGAGTAGAAAGATTGGTATTTGAGAGCACGGAGTCATTTAAATTCCATTTGTCTGCCAATTTGTCATCTCTTTTACTGATGTTGATGAAAAATTCTTAATTTTTTTCCAAAAAATGCCCAAGGTATTTTTTATCTAGCATCTTAATTTAATGTATTAATAACAATTATTTTTTTCTTTTATGTTTGATCTTCACTTTACAAAAATTATGTTCCTTAAATATCTTCCTCTAATACAGATTGAAAATACATGATATTGTATGCATATATCACTCATATTGCAGGATTAGTGAAATTTAGAGACATCATCAAATGCTGAGAAGAGTTATTTTTCTCGGATACATAAACCAGATTTTTCTATTGTTCAGAGTGTGTTCTATTAGAAGTTGAATTAGCTGTAATTTTCTTTTGGGTCTATTACCATCATTAGCAGGGTCACTCTTTCCATGGTTTTAAATGGGTGCAGGAACTAGCAGGAACAGTTTACTAATGCACTAAAAAATAAGTTTTGTACTCATGTAATTTTATTTCTTTTGCTTTTCCCTTTATCCTATTATTTTTTTCTCTTTAAAAAAAATTTAAAATTTTCCTCTTTTTTTAAATACATTATCTTTGGGCTTCTAGGATTAAAATAAATATTTTTTTACCTTTGAGTACAAACTTCCATGTAAGCAAAGAAGAGGAATATTCTAAGTTATTGCAGCTGATAAGAGGGAAAGAAATTTGGTGTACATTTTTACAAAATAGGCTTACAATCTCCTTTGCTTCAAAGCCTGAAAACATGGAAAATCATTTATTTTAAAGACCTTCAAGCAGTTTCTTTCTGCATGAAACTTCTCTTTCTTTCCTTCACTCTAGTTTGCTGCAGAAGGAGGTGAGTGGCTAAAACCGGTGTTCCTAAATCATACCAGAACAAGCTGAGCACTAAATCCATATGTAATGATGGGGATATCTCTGAAATTCTGTTTAGACATTGAGAAATAATTTATAGTGTGGGTGCTTGACATTTAACGGCTGGAGAACCGACCTGCTGCAGAGCAAACCTGCACAAAATGCACACAGTTCCAGTAACCTCGCCTTGTGCTGCCTTTTTTACATTATAGATAAAGCCATCCCGGTGAATTTCCACAACTAACTGTTTTTCTTAGTTGCCTTTTAGGATTATTTAATCCTGGGGAGTGAAGAAGAGTTATCGTTCTTTCCTTTGGGGATTCCCAGCAGTCTCATGTAGTCACAGGTTGGTGGCTGAGCTGTCAGGAGTCCCTGCTCCAAGCTTTGCAAGCACCACATTAGGGCAGTTCAGGTTGATCTTATCTATTATTTGGAGTTATGTTAGTCTGTAAAGTCGTTCACTATTGATAATGTGTGCATGGCATAATGTTGTGCTCTTCACTTAGCAGTGGTGGTGGTAAGGTTGTTTTTCCTCTTTTTTTTCCCCTTTTTTTCCCTCTTTTTTCTTTCTTTTTTTAACCAAAACATTTAATGACTATGGAATATTAGCATTGGTATAAAAATGATAAAAAACAACTTGCCAAATGGGAAGCTGGATGGAGAATTAAAGTGTGTTGGCTTGATGAAATAGTGAAAAACTAACTGGACAGGCCATCTGAGCTACTGGGAAAGGGAGATTGCAAAAATATGGATTGTAAAGGACATCACTGTAGCAGAGTGGCCAAATGCTTCAAGGAGAGCCTGCTTAGCTTCAGCAGTACTTGTTTGCTTTACCTTAACCTTGATCCTACTAGACCTTATCTGGTTCTTGTACGAGCCACAACCCAGATAAATCAACAGCAGATTACTTGGCAGTGAGTGTAACCTGATAATCATTGGTTTAAATCCTTTTCTTATAAAACAGAAACATGTTACGCTAATGCAAAACATCAATGGCCAGACTTTAGTATGGGGAGAAAGGAAAGGAAGAAAAAAATTATAGCTGTCTTATAATTTCCCTTACATCTGGCGTGCTGAACGGTATCTGGAAGTATCTCAACATCCTTTCCATGTTTTTGTGACAGACATGCCAAAAGTTAAAAATGTACAAGTAATGGTGATGTTTCTACAAAGAGTTTGTTTTTTAACAAGGCCAAGTTTCAGCAAAATGCTAGGCAATATGAAAGAGTTTTTGGTTTTCTTTTGGTTCAAAGTGTTAAATTAATCTGGAACAAAATGACTGGTCATATATTGAGCTCCAAAAGCAGGCAAATGCTCACCTACCTGAGCTGCTAAATGGAGAACTGACATGCATGACCCTGGCAAAGCTTCATACATGAGAAAATTCTGGAATAATAATACTACTCCTTAAAGGAGTAACATCCTCCATTATTCAGCCATCCTGCATTATACACAAATGATCTATGCACCCTTTGGGTGATACTTAAATCTAAGAGCTGCTCAGTGTGTTCCTCTCCTGCTTTGTTGAAGAGAATGTATGAGGGTTTCCTACACTCCTGCAGCCCATTTTTATAAGCTGGATATCACAGGAGGCACGTATTTTACACCAGAAAGTGTGTGACAGGGTTGCAAAAGCTGAATGCCCAGCAAAACTGAATGGAGTATTTTCCCAGTTAAGATATAAACCAGAAACACGTATGGGAGAAGGCTGTGACTGAGACAGCCATATCAAATCTTCCTACCTCTGCATACTCACATACCTAGTTATATACATACACACATTTTTATGGTTTGGGCATGAAGCTGTGTGTCAAGTAACCATCATCCCAGAGAAAGATCCATTATGATCTTAACTAGCTTTGCTTCTTGACAATTGCTTTTTTTTTTTTTCAGAGTAGTTGTTATTCATGAAAAATGCTTTGCTGTTTGCTTCTTTAATATGCCCATCACTGTATCATATGAGCACTTGCTGAAATGGGTGAATGAATCTATTTTGAATTTTTGTATTATCATGGGGAATGCTTAAGTTGTGTCATCAGGTATGCGAACAAGTTGTCCGATTTCCTCAAGCTTTCTACACTCAGTAAAGAGAGTATGGAAAAGAGTAAGTCAAAACATTCTCTGAGTTGTCTTGAGGAGGAAGCTGTGGTGCTTTGTTTTTTTTTTTTTCCTTCTCTTCATCAGGAATTTATGGAGACTGAATAATTAACACAGTAAGATGAAAAGGTAACTAAGAGTGGTGGGAAAATAATCCCTTTTTATCATTTTCTTCACTGAATAATACCTTTAAAAGACCAAATAACCTTTTAAACATTTGAATTATTTTCTTACTGTATGCTTTCACCCCCACCACACCCACCCCCACAGTGGTTCTTCCATTGTTAATTTCTTCAAATATTTAAATATTTGAGTTCTCTTAGTAATCCAATATTGATTACTAGCGAGACACTTTATTTTCTTGTTATCCTACTCCTTACTTGGTCACAAAGCTGTTCAGCACAGAGAGACATTATAAGGATATTGTGACAGACTATAGCATTGTGAGGGAAAATCCCAGCTCCTAAGTAAGCATGTTAAGATTGACAAAAGAAGAAACACAGAAAGAGCTTTAAACCAAAATAAAGGAAAATAAATCCAAAGCTGAATGGTATAGGAAGACAAAGACAGGATGTGGTTGCTATAGTTTTTTTTCCTGTGTAAATTTCAGTGATCAATAACACTCTTCAAAAGACAAGATTGGGATTTTTCAGTTTTCCCACAAGAAATGATTGATGAAAAAGTTGAAGGTATGTTCTCAGAATGAAATGTAATTGTCATTCTTTTTTTTTAATTATTACAAACTGATACCATTATGCAATAATGTGTTTTCACATTGTATAGTGAATATGTTCTTCCTTAAGAATCTCTCTTTTAAAGATCTGGTAAGTAAGGTCAGGTGCCTCTTAATGGAAATAGAAATGAAAAGCACTACCTCATTGATTTCTTCTCCATTTCCAAAAATGAGATTGGCTTTTTTTTTTTTTCAACTCTCTGCCTCATCATGATAATTTCAGATAAGCACCTCCATAATAACAGGCTAGTATGGAGAGGTATAATACTTCATTTCAACTATATTCTATAGTAAGTTTATCATAGACTCAATTCTCTGCCATCAGACTGTGGTTACAGTTGCTAAGAGAAGCTCCCACTGAAAGAATTCATCAGTGCATGGAAGACAGTGAACCAAATTCATCCCTGCTGTAAATCATCCAACTTTATTGGAACTGCCTCAGAAAAAAAATTTGTCCCACTCCATTTATCCATTACTCTACAGAAGGATGCCTTTCATAAAAGTTATTTTCCTCTTTGTTGCTCTGCTACTTACAGATTTCAGTCTTTTAGTAGGAAAAGTGATGAAGATGAATATTTGGCACCCTACTTCTTTTATGCAGAAGGTCTTATGCAGAGGAACATAACTCTAAGCATTTCACTCTGACTTGTGAGACAAAGTCTAAGCTTTCCCACAGAGACTGTAAGATAAGAAAGCAAAAGTTAGTTTAAGAAAGTACTTCCACCAATTTAATAGAAACTGTGTTTATGTAGCAGTTCTGCTATTCAAGTGGCTGAAGTGTTCATAAATAACTGTTCCTCAAAATGGCACTGCCAATGAAGGAAACTTACTGTTCCTGTACTAGTAATATGTTAACAGATTTGATGAACACTGAAAACTGAGATAGTCATGTAATCATCCTACTAAAAAGAAAAGTATTTTTGCCAAAGGGATGCAATTCTTGAACTTTGTTTCTGATAGTTTGCTCATCACCTTGGAAAGCCCAAGCTACAAGAGGATGTTTCATTCCTTACACAAACCAAGTTAGCTAGAAGCTAAACTCAGAAAGCAATATTCACTGGTGATTAGGAGAAAGGTAACTGGTTCCTATTTACCATTTTCTTGATAACAGCACTGAAAAATGGACTGGACAGAGAGTCCAAGACCATACTGAAGTGTAAGACAAAGTGCTAGTAATCAAATTAATCCTTCAGCAGACAATGTAAGTCTATGTCACATTTTGAAGTATTATTAAATTGTGTGTATCTCTAAATTGAATCTGCTTTTATCAATTGTGAAATCTTACTTTGCCTAAGAAAACTTTAAAAATTCAGAACCGGAGTTGTGTTTCTCTGTTCCCTAAACTAAGGGCAGTTAAGAACATTTTATTCACTTTGAAATTCTAACTTTACTTACTATTCCCCTCTGATACACAATTTTATACTTGCAGAAATCTGTCAGTCATGAGGCACTTAAAAACTGTCAGAATTACAGAAAAAAGATAGTAAGTGCCATTTAAAATATACTTATTGCTTGCATGCTATGTAAGATGTAAGTTTAATTAGCATTGTGTAGTTTGGATTAGTGATATATTGACAGCACACTGATTACAGACTGAGAAAGGTCTCTCAGTTTTGCTTCAGCAACCAGCCAGCCTGGCTCCTGCTTCTTGCACAGCAAAAAAGCACAGTTCCATTCATTTAGCAATATTTCAGTCTGACATCTTCCATTTGAATGGCTTGAACCTACCCTATTGTTTAACAAATACATAATTGAAAATTAACTACCTAAACCAGCAATTAGATTTTCAACGGCAGATAATAATCTCTCTAATATCCCTATAAGATTTCCTTTTTTCCCCTTCCCTCTGACATGCTGTGTACTTTATCCTGTAGAGGGTGCAGTACACAAGAGTTTAGGTGTGTGTTCTAGGAAAACAAGGACATAAGACCTGAGAAATCTGTGTGGGACAAATGTGATTGATGCAGCAATGACCTTTTCCATGTACAACTCTGCTACTGAACACTCCTGTTTTTTTCTGTGAGTCTGGATTCAGTTAAAGCTGCAGCCTCTGCTAGAAAGCCTTCTGGAAAATATGAAGAAGGTGGAGAATCTAGGCTGACACATGGAAAAATCTTTGTGAATAAGCTCACCTTAACTCCATCCATGTTAAACAGGACATTTGGGCTATTTTATGTAAAATATGTGTTCAAATGCTTTGCAGAAATATAGCTTATATTGCTTGCTTCTTGTGAAGGCAGGATCTGTTGAAGACAGAAAAATCTGACCTGGCATTGGAGATTCAGATGATCATACAATTTACAGACATGGCATTTATCTATTTTTCACTCCAAGTTAAAAAAAACAGCAAACCAAACAACAACAAAAAAAGATGCCATATAAGTTCAAATTATCAGAGAAATTTCATATCACAAAATCATAGAATCACAGAATATGCTGAGTTGGAAGAGACCCACAAGGATCTCCTAGACCAACTCTTAGCCTTGCACAGGACCATCCCCAGGAGTGATGCCATGTGCCTTAGAGTATCACAAGTGAATTCTGTCCCGCAAGCTTAAGGATGGGTCTGAATCATTTTGTCATCCAGCTAGAGAGCAAAAGAAATATAAGAAAGTTAGCTAAGGTGAACTGAGGGGAAAATTTATTTTCAATGATGATACCATCTAAATGACAATATATAATTAGCTGAAGAAATAGTTGCATCCAAAGCCCTCAAGACAAATTAGAAATCCCACAGTCATTAAAATAAACTTTAGATCAGACCACGTCTGTGATTTGTTTTTCTGTGATAGGAGAAAATGTAAATAGTCCTACTGCAAATATTTTAACTGGTAATAGTCTGGAGTGACAGAAGTGATTAAAAAAATAATTCTAGTAGCATAATGTTTGCTGGAGTACTTAGTTGTGTTTGAGTGCTGTATCAGAGAGTGAACATATCACCTCAGCTCATCCAAAGCATCATTGGATGAGTGGGGTGGAATATATTGAAATGTTGATCATGTCACACATTAGCGAGCTGTGTATTGACAAGGAGCTTCCACACTCAAGGTGTTGATTTTGATTTCTTGTTAAGCTCTCTCAGTGATTTGTGACTAATCTATATCTAATTTAAAGTATTCAATAGAATCTCCCACATCTCTATTTTGAAGGCCATCTTCTTTGATAGAAATACCTCTGAACTTTATTACCCCCTGATTACAGTTAAACATGTTGTGCACAAGCCTTGAGAGAGCTTGTCTAACGACTCACAATTAGTTTGATAGCCAGTCTTATTAGACAACCCACAACATTTTCTTCCCCACCTATTAGTTTTATGATCTGTGACTGCTTCACGGGAATTACAACACGAGAAATTACAAAACAAGCATTAAGATGAAATTGAATAATGCTTGTGATTGCAACCGTAATTGTTTAAGTATCCTCATCATGCACTCAACAAAAGCCTGACTCTCAGCTGCCTGTTCTGTCCCACCCCATGCTTGTCTCGCCTTGGGAGTGAGGTACCTATTTCAGCATTTCTGTTTTCCTCATTATTCATTGTGACTTCGATTAGTGCAAATGGCCAGGACACTTTGGCTTTTCTTCTTTGAAAAGCTGCAAACTTACCCCCAAAATCCTGTAAAAGCTTTGTTTGTAAAAATAAACAAACAAAAAAGTCTTTTAAAGCAAACTCTTCTGACATACAAGGCCAAATGTGATAGAAACCATCATCAAATTGAAATTATAATACCTAGAGCAATAACAATAAAATATTGAGAGGTAGTTCATAGTGTTTTTTCCACAATTTTTGGCTAGATGAGGAAAATGTGGGAAAAAAGACAAGTAGCTTCCCCCTCCCTTTCCTTTGGAATAAAGATCTGAATGACAGAAATAAAGGAAGAATATTGAGATTAGGTAACTGTGGCCCCTAATGCTTAATGTCATGGACACTGATCACTATGTGAAGGTCTGGGAGAGCCTTGATTTAGGGAACAGACCTGAATTTATATTCAGAGGGTGAACCTGTCACTTCAGCAATATGTGTGTTGCACACATATGAATGAGAGCGAGGGCTGAGATCTCTCAATCTCTCGCTTCTACCTGCTGAGAGCTTCCAGATCAGAGCCTCTCTTCCCTCAGTAAATAGTAATTGTTTTATCCAAGTGAAACAGATTCTTGAAGGAACACTGGCAGACACTCACCAGCTGGTTTGCCTCAGTTCTGCAGGGTTGGACCCTCAAGTTCATCCCCCTAACTGCAAAGGGAAGGGAGAAATGAAAGCAGTCCCTTGAAGCTCTAAGTTTTAATGCCTTTTCCTTTTCTGTTTTGCCTTGTTTTTACCATGTGGCCTGATAGGGAATTGATTTGGAAGCAAACCCTTAAGGTTTGCTGAGGCCTAGGCACGAAAACAGTGCCGTGAGTCACCTAGAGAAAATGTTAAGTAACAAAACCACTGGATGCTTAAACTTAATACTGACTTTTCCTAAGTAGAGCTGTAAATGGATTACAAGTGGAGTACATATACCTAGACAACTGTAGGTAACAATAGACTGAAGCCTCTGCAAATCTTACAGAGCATCTCTGAGCAAATTTTTTATATCCTAGATCTTGATGAGAAGCAGGGGGATAGAATAATCTAGATTTCTTCTTACTCACAAAGCCAAGAGAGAAAAAATTATCTCAAAACTTTATTATTAATTATTTCCTGAGCAGTAAAGCAGTGAAAAAAAGAAATCACCATCCATTTCCACTTATACATAGCATTTTCTCAATTTAAAAATACCTTAACTTTTCATATAGAGTGGTGGTTTTAATAAAGTACTAGAATGCTGACTGCAGTAAAGTGAAATGTTTGCTAAAATGCTAATTAATTCCTTTGAGAAAAAAACCAAAATCCTCAACCAGGGAGTCAATATCTCTAGGAGTGTGTTCAGTATTTCTGTGTATGAGTCACAGCAAGAGGACTCACAGGAATTCAGAGAGGAAGCTTTGAATCCCTGTGTTCCAGGTGACATTCCCTCAGGGGACTGCCAGTTCCTGCTGGAGAAATGAGTATATATGATATTCAGCTCTATAATAACCTTAATGGTTGTCTTTTAACTGTGTAAAATATTCTTCATAATGTATTTTGTGAACTGTTGCCAAAAGTAAGCAGATGTTTTTGCTTTGCTGAATAAAGTTACACACTTTATTTATGCAATTATTGGTTTTTTAGTTTCCCATATACTTTCATGATTAATTATTTTTAACAAAAATGTCTGTGATGCCTCAGAGAAGGCAACACTTATTTCTGTGTAGAGAGGAAGCAGAAAGCTCCCAAACTCCACAAAGAACATATTAAGTGTTGCAGTCAAACCTGTTCGATGCAAATGAAAAAAAATTAAGGGAAAAACAATTATTGCAGCAATTTCCTGTGCTACTGTCTTCTCATTTTTCTTCTAATGTTTCTTCCACTTCCTGATCTACTGGGTTAAAAAAACCCCGTGCCTACTGCTACAAGGCCAGCTCGTTTCTGAGGGTTTGTCCAGGCACACAAACACACACACGCACAGTGACTTTCCTGTCTCAGGAGATTCCTTCTGTGAAAGTGCTGGTGTCCTCTGATAACCAGAGCCAGGTCACTCAGCTTCAGGCACATCAAGGACTTACTTGTCCAGCCTGACCACGACCCCAGCACCACACAGCTCCAGGGAGGGAAACTGCTGGGAGAATAAGAACACCAGAATATGCAATGGCTGTATTCTCACAAAAGAGGAGAGCTGAAGACGCCGGGAGAAACAAGGTTTTATAAAAGGTTATATTATCCTCTTCTGAGTCTAGATGTGTCAGCTAAAATTTTTCTGCCTCATGAATTTTCAGCAGGTGCAACTATTCTGCACAGCTTTGACATTTATGCTACAGCTTCATAAGTGAATTTAAAGCCAGACCGATTAGGCCATGTCTGGAATTGGCAGTGTTTTAACCTAACCTTACTGCTCTCCCTGAAGGAGTGTTGAGACACTATTCTCTTAGAAGGGGTATAAAGCTTAAAAAAAAAGGAAAGAAAAATTTCTCCATTGTTTCAGGATTTCTAGGTACCACTGTTGCAGCTGAGTTGCTGGATTAGGGGAGTTTCTCGTCTACTGAGATGCAGAACTCCCAGACAAAAGACCCCTGCCTTCTACATGTGTCAGACTTACTACTCTCAAGCTGCTCAGCTATGCCCTGTATCCATCCATCAATCCATCCATCCCTCCATCCATCCATCCATATAACTATCTGAAATTTCTCAGACAGAAGTGCAAGAGCCCAAATGCTGCTTATGTTCCAGGAAGCTAGAATATTACAAAGATTTTCCTTAATATGTATTTTATATAAAAAAAAGGAAGGGGGTGGTTGTAATAGATTTTCTTCTCTCTAGGAATAGTATTAGCAAAGAGTGGGACTGCTGGTATCTCCCTTGGTGTAGTTCCAGTTTTGTAGCATGTTCATGGCATTGTGATGAGCATGTGTTTTGTGGATCATCTGGAGAATTCTGAGGGACAGAGTGGCTGAGATGTTTAGGAACTAGAAAATTTAAAATGCTGACAGGAATGGATTATGCATTAACTACAGAAATTTAACCCTTTCACTTATTTTCCTTCAGTCATCTTCCTCTTCCTTCTCTCTGTCTCTCTGCAAACATTTTCTCATAAAAATGGAAGTGTAGGTTTTGTCACTTTGCATGGTTTTGCTTGGATTTTACTGACAGATAGAGTGCGTTGTGCTTTGGTCTGGCTCACTGCCAGAGCAATAGTCATATCCAATGCCAAATTGCAGCACAAGACTATTTTGAATGACAGACTAAAGTGTGTGTAGGGATGTGAAAACAGGTGGTCTGGGATGTCTGGTATCAACAGAGCATCTGGTCACTGGAGTGTGACTGCACTGTACTTTGTACTCCTAATCTAGAGTGGTAGTAGCAGTGAGTGAAGAAGTTGGCATCTTTTCCAGACCTATCATTTTGTAACCTGTCCTGAGTACCCAAGTACATACAAATGTTTGTTTTATGGCTAAAAATACCTTGGTCGATCTATAATTTCTCTACATAATCTGTATTTCTTAAATGACTAGAAATCAGGTTATTTTAAAATATGCCAGAATATTTACACAACATGGTTTTGCTTTCTTTTGTAAAGACATGCAGCTGCTGCAAAACACTTCAGTAATTTTTAATCTCTTTTTTCAGTTACAACTGACTAGATAAAATAAATGCACTTCTGTGTCTGCCTAATGTTGCCAGCTGCATTAAAATTAAGCATATTTAATCAAGAAAATTATTTAAAATATTCTTTGGGGATGAACATCCTTTTTCTGGTTTATTAGAAAGTTAAGAAGGACCGATAAGGAAGTCTGTCATGTTCTGTTTGTATAAGATTCTGAAATATCCCTATCCACATTAAACTCAGATTTAAAAATAAAAAGATTTAAAAAAAACCAAACCCAAACCAGCTCTCTAATCACTGATGAGGCAAATCCATCTTTACATTCTTACATATCTTCTGTTACTCTAAGGACAAAGTTAGTTTTGTTGTTTCAAATCATGACTTGCACCAGCATAGAGCACCACTGAGGATTGTCCGAAAAGGAATAATGGTGCTGACATTATTCATTTGCCCTTGTAAGCAAATGATAGTAATATCAGGGTGGTACCTGATGAATATGTATCTTGTAAAAAAAAAACTACAACAGCATAGACACACCAATATCAGGAACTCCTCTCTCTTCATAAAAAGGAAAATTATTCTGCAAAGTATAGCCATTGATTGCAAGTATAACCTGTGATTGCAGAGATCATCGCTTTTCATTGTGCAAAGCTGATGAGCTTTCTCTTGAATTTCAGAGGGTGTTAGAGGAGATCCTGTACAGTTGTTTGCCTAACCATATAAGCTGTACAACCAGTGGACTGAATTCTGTAGTCTAAGCATACATTATAATTCCCAGGGCACCAGTCCAAGGTGTTTAATGAAAAAAAACCTCTCAACAACAGACAAAACCCCCCAAACTACAAAATAATCCAAACAAAATCCAAACACACTGGGAAAAAAGCCAACCAACCAACCAAAAAAAAAAACCAAAAAAAACCCCCAAAAAATGAAAAACCCAAACCCAATGAAAACCCACCATGAATCATTTTTAGTATTTACTTACAGTATTGTAAGCTTATATTTGCTAAGTGTTGTAAATGACCTAAGCAAGAAGAGGAGAAGACAGATGCTAAGGCTTTCCTCAGTAGCAGGCAGGATAGAGGTGATAGTTCAACTCCAGTCAACTTATAACATTATAAAGAAATAACCAACATTTAGTTTCCTACATTTTGAGTTTCCTGTGAACACTGAAGCAAAGCAGAGTGTAAGAAACTGAGGGTTCCCTGGTGGGCAAAATCCACACTTCTGACTTTTATTCCAAAATGTTCTTTGGCCGGATTTTAAACTTGTTCTGTGAAATTTCACTAAGGAATACCTGTCAGCATTAAAAAGTCAGCCTTTTAAGATGGTACAGCATGTATGTGTATGCTCTCCCTCCATCAAATAGCTTTAAAATACCAAAGGTCATTACTTGCTCTAGTACCAGAACTCTTGTTACATGCTGTGGTGTCTCAGGCACCTCTGTGTGTTCATGTTAACTTTTTCGTGGTGACAGCTTCATGGAGAAACACCTGGTGGACTGAGATGTTTCAGGTATTGCCCCTTCTTCTCTGTCTGACTAAAAAAGATTTTCAAGTTTTGCATTGAGAAATATTAGTTATTTTTAAAATAAAAATTTGTTCTTAATTATGTGGTCCTATTAGCGTGAAAACTATAAAACATGCAGGAAGTGCACCACCAAGTCAGGGCAGTAATGGTGAAAATAAAGACAAATATGAGTCAATTTAAAAAACACATCTCCATTTCTGCAAACCTGCTGAAATCTAGCAACACACTGGATTCAGAAATAACCCGTTCTTACTAGAACTCTAAGAAATGGTTATTTTCGATCAGATTTTAAGATATTTTTCCCCTTTGGAATGTCATAGCGACAGAATGAAGTAAGAGAGGTGAAGTAGGGATTGAGAACTGGTTGCAAGCCAGGTCTGGTGTGCTCCTTGCCACAGCTGAGGGCATTGCTGACTATGCACATTGCCATGTGCTGTGGGCAGCTGTAGGTGTGGCAGTGGCATGTTATGCATCTCTTATCCCCAATAAGTCAAGATGGCATTTGAATCCATCACAACTGAGGTAAAACCAGCCCAGATCCTTCTGCAGGCCACCTCTCCATGCCCTGGCAGTCTAGAGGCTGAGGGAGAGAAGCCACAGTGACAGAGGTGCACTCACCAATTGTTGCAAAAAGTTTGTTTGTAGAATAAAAGTCTCAAAGCATACAGCAAAAGTAACATTAAGGGCTTACCTATTTTACAAATGTTTCACCTCTGGGTGTTTGGCCCAAACCTCATTTCTCACCAATTAATTTTGTGATGCTTGCCACAGTGCCCCAGTGACTTCACCCAGTTAGACCTATACTCTGGCAAGCTTTTAGGAACTACATACCTTTGATTTTTTTTTTCCCAAGGGCAATAACTTTAAACCAAAAGAGGGTAGGTTTTGATATTAGGAAGAAATTCTTTGCTATGAAAGTGGTGAGGCACTGGAACAGCTTGTCCAGAGTGGTTGTGGATGCCTCATCCCTGGAAGTGTTCAAGGCCAGGTTGGATGGAGCTCTGAGACACCTGGTCCAGTGGGAGGTGTCCCTGCCTATGGCAGGGGGATTGGAACTGGATGATCTTTAAGGTTCCTTCTGACCCAAACCACTCCATGATTCTATTAAAGCAAGACTGATAGGAGATGCATTTAAAATATCAACATTGCTCTGTATTCTTTATGTATAAATGTATTTCCTTACCTTTTTAAACAAGAATATCGTCTCTAATATATTTCAGTGCTGTAGCCAAGATCTTACATTATTTTAAAATAGTCTTCCTTAATTTTTCTGGAGCTGTGTTATGAATTGTAACTCTCATAGAAATGTAACAGCCAGAGTAATAAGACTGGAACTAGAATTCATTTTACTTTCCAAATTAGACTTTTATAATAAATGGTAAATTGAAATGCCATTACAAAAAGGTTACCATCTTTTATTACATGAAGTTAAGAACTTAAATTTTACTAATGGTGCAATTTTCTCTGTAATTCATCTTTTACTTAATAGCATATAATTGTTTAAATAACGTTTTAGTCCCTGTAAAAAGAAGGTATTGTTAGAAAGGAAAGTCTGACTATTAGGTAGCTCAGGAAAAGCTCAGAATCCTCTTTCAGATATTCAGATATATCACTTCTTATTTCACTGAGCCACAAGAGCATATTATTTTCTACACTGACAACTGATTTGTATTCTGGCTGATGACCTCAATCTTTTTTCCACTTTTTTTTCAGCCAAACACTTGGGATGGGGGCTTCTTTAAAATTCAGTTTTTGGTGCGGTGTGTGGGGTTTTTTTACTAATCTTAATAAGGTGTTATGAATGCAATTTACTGAAATAGATTTGTAAGTGAAAGAAAAATGTGCTCAGAATTGCAATTAAGCCTGGATAAGTGCCTGTGGACAAGAATGAGCAATTTTAAGCTTAAAACTTGCAAACCCTCCAGTCCACTCTGTCCTCAGGGGATACAGTCTCTCAGTATGCATAAACTTTATAGGTCTAGATGCTTTTAAAATGCTGGTAGGAAGATCTTACCTAAATGCTAATCCACTTTAGATCCACAGAATATATTTGGGTAGCTGCCTTTCTCTTAGTATGCACAGTCAAAGACTGTGTGACCTGAGTCAAGTTGCATACCTTGCAGTCTGAAGCTGTTTGGGGACTCATAACCCACACATTGCACATCTAAGGCTCCTGAAGCATGGTTAACGTGTTCCAACATAATGGAATTCACCACAAACCCAAACCTTTACCCTTCAAATCTGATGGTGGTGGTGCTGCCTACCTCCTGTGCAGGGTTGGGGTTAGGAGGTGGGGAGCAAGAATGGGAAGTCATGCTTAATTTGGTTGCTTATCTCGTCCCAACGAGTGAACTCACATCTGGCAGTGAACAGGAGCTGTGGCCTGACCTGGGGTGCTCCCAAAATCCATCAGGCCAAAACAGCTCCCTGCTCCCCTTGGTGCCAGCTTGGGGACCCCTACATGGCAGAGAATGTAAATATCACAGGGACTCAAAGAAAACAAGCAAGGTACTCTCCTGCAAGCAGAAAAGCTGTGCTTCTCTGCTCTGTGCGCTGTTATGTATCATATCCAAAGACTTAATGCAAATGTATAAGCTGTCCCTGGAGCTGGAAAAAATCTATAATATTTCTATTGCTGTAATATCTAAGCACCAAGTGCAGACATTTGTTTGATTTGGCCTCTGGCATTTTTATCTGGTATGCTCTCCATTTCATTTCTTCCACCCTGTATCAATCTTAAAGCTCCTTTGGTTAGAAAAAAAAAGAAAAGAAAAACCCCAACAACCCCCTCTGTATTGTATTTCAGTTGAGATGCAAATGAAAAAAAGCCTTCTCTTCTGAAATACTAGTACTAGCATGGTGGCAACCCTACTGAAAAGCTGGAGGAAAGGTTTTGTGTGTTGTGATTGCCAGTGAAATACCCCCTTCCCTCCCCAGTTTGCTGTCATTCACCTCCTAAGTAGAGGGTGTTCCAGCTGACAAATGCTCTACTGAGCAGTGGAGCTTGGTGGCGTCCCCATCCTCCCATGTCAGTCAGTCGAAATTGCTATGCTGGAATGTAAATTAACCCCAGAAATCACAGGTACACATTTGATAACTGTATATATATTTCTTCTCATCGAGGGGACAGGTCCTGGATGAGGCTGTGTTAGACAGCAGAGGTGTACCACTGTATTAACTTATATTCGTACATTTTAAGTGAAAAACCCAAAGCTCATTAGACTTTCAGGTGGCAGCTACATAGTTCTTATGTTATATGAGCAAAAAGGCTCCAGTTTCCTGTTAGATTAAATTGCTAATATGTTTTTCCAGGCAATGTTTCAGGTAAGAGTTTGTCACAGGCAGCCATGAAGCAATGCAAAAATGTCTTACCAAGTGTGGGGACTAGAGGAGCTCTCAAGGTGTAAGAAAAGAGAAGCAACAGTTGCAGGTTGTCACTGCATCAGCAGTCAAAAGATTTACAGCAAGGTTATAAAATAGCTTTAAGTATTGACCCAAATTCATTCAGTTCAAAGAGTCTCCCCTGTTATTCACCGAGTGTCAGTTTGGCCACATGACAGACTTGGCTCAAGGTCAGGATTCTCCACAGATTCCTGTCCATTAAAGTCAGTGAAACCCTGAAATTAACACTTATGCTGCAGTGAAGAAAGAGGTGAGATTAGTGGTTTTGGTTTAATATTTTTCTCTTTTAGTATGTAAGCTCTCCCTCAGGTTATGGAAACCTGAAACATTATTTCAGGATCGCTTTTCTCTACTTTATGCACTTTTTTCCTATTACCAGCTTCATATTTTATGGCAAGCATCTGAGAGTCATTAATTTCAACTGGCTGAATAAACATTGCTTACTTGACAGGTACTTATTTAAATGCATTATTTTTGGCATAAGATCTAAAATTATGTTTGCAAGAGATGGCAACGTTTTTTGTCTCTTTCCCCCCCCCCCCATCTCATTGCAATCTGGCATAATTCTCCCAGTCTATCTTGTTTTACCTTCCCATAGCTGAATAGTCAAATTTAAAAGGATAAAAATTACCCACACCTAGAAATAGGTCTCCACAGAGTAGACTGTGCTAGCAAGTGAACATTTTTAAACTCCTCACGTCAACAACCAAAATAGTGAAGAATAATAATTTCAACAATGGAGACCCACACAGTTTAATTTTCAGTAATAGATGTTAAATGAACAGTAGAAAACTGTTTAAATGAATTTGTAGTTCTCTCATGCAGCTATTCATCGCTCCTTAGTTTAAGTTTCTAATTACGCTCCTTTTTGGAGGTATTTCTGCTGCTCTGCTGGCTCCCTTTTCCTGCTATTGTCTGAGATCTAATTACAGGACTTGCCAATACAGTTAGCCTGTGTTGAGGAACTGAAGAAAATATTCTCTGTGGGAAGAGTGTGTTCTGAAGACTGGGAAAAAATTATTATGAAGAACCGTTTTCTGGTGTTGCTTGTCTAAAAGACATCAGAAAGTGCTCTAAAAAAAGGAGTAAAAGCAAGAAGATTTCCCCCCCACATTTTTCTCTTGCAGTTACCATATATGTGTTAGCACTTGCTGACAGATGTACTTACAGACTGTCTGCTGTCTTCTGCCAGTACCTGTAAGCAGACAGTGCTTGAAGGCAGGGCTTCATATGATATTTTAGACATCAATTGAAATAAACATTTTAAATATTTAAATGAAAATATAATGTTTGTGAGAGTAAATGCATTATTCCTATTTAAAGTCTCGATTGATTACATTTAAAGGCATGGAAATATTCTGGGAAGACAGCGTCTTGATCTGCAGCTAATGATTTTGATATCCTTAAAAAAACTTATTTCACCCATGGTCATGAGTTATCATCATTAGACTGCTTTATAAGTAATTAGAAAGGTCAAGAGGACAAACACTACTGGATACAAGACAGTTCAAAAATTACAAACCATTGGAAGGTGTATTGAAATGGATTTTTCTAATGGAATGTATGATGCTGGAACAATGCACCACACCTGCTGGGGCATGCCAGGGCACACAGCTTTACTCTGATGATACTCCTATCTTAGGTACCTTGATTTAAAGCCTAAAGATCAGTCGGATGAATTTGGGGCACCTTTCAGTTGGTGGACAGGTCTGCTCAGGAAGCAGTGACACTGAACTTCAATTGTCAAACTCTTGTCTGTACTACTTTATTCAGTGTGAGGACACAATTTTCCTGCTATGGCCCTCAGTGTTTTGTAGCGATTTGCACCACAAAAAGAGCAAGTAAAATATCCACCATCTTATATTCTTTATTTCTGAAGGCATTTGGGCTCCTAAATGGAGTTTTAATAAAAGCTAACTTGAAAACAAGCTACTACATTTTGTTATTTTGATGGCTATCTACACCTGCACAGAGTTCAAATGGGCCTTGTCAAAACCAGTTATGAATCAGACTCCTGAATTAATTCCATTTCACAAGAATCTTCAGTCCTTTTGCCTGCAATTGGTTCTCAAGTTGAGATCTGATCTGGAAGAAAATCGACGCATGAGTTTCTTGCTTCTACAGATCTACATAATAACATAAAATTACACCATGGATTTCTTTCCTTTTTTTTTGGGGGGGGGGGGGTTGGTTGGTTGGTTGGTTAGTTTTGATTCTTGGTTTTTGTTTGTTTGTTGTTTGGATTTTGATTTTGGTTTTTTGGTTTTTGCGGTTTTTGGTTTGGTTTGGTTTTGGTGTTTTAATTGTTGGTTTTTGTTTTGGTTTTTTGTTCCATTTGGAAAGAAAACCTGGAATATAAAAAGAAAGGAACAAATGAGCACAACAGAGTCAGAAGTGGGTGATCTTTCTGCTTCCAGCCTGGTTGTTCACCAGCCCTTGCAACCACTTCTCTTACCTTTTTTTGCATCCAAACACAACATGGATCTGCAAGGGGAGCTCTTCAGAAGAACAGGCATTGCCTGAATGATAGTGCTATGCCAGGACAATGTCAGGAAGCCTATACCTCACAGAGCACTCTAGGGAGATGCCTGAATTACGAGGTATCTGTCAGTCCCACCACTGCATCTGCCGCTGGGGTTTGCTCTCGAGAGGAGGACTGCGGTGACACTGATGAGATGTTCTAACTGTGCTTTATTTCTGCTGGTTGCACATGCACATGGATTATTTTTAAATTGAAAAAGAAACCAGAAACAGAGAGAAATTCCAGCAATGGGTGTTTTGGGACCATGATTTCTTGTCACATCTGAGAAACCTGAAGTGCTAGTAACTGATCTGCTTTATGTGTACAAGCACAAAGCTTCTAGTTTTTATTATATCAGAGTGCTTTCAATTTAGGAAAAAATCAATCAACAGAAACAGTAAATGGCACTGAACTCCACATTTCTCTTTGGGAGCAGCATTATAACATTTAGTCTTGCTCAACAAGAAGTTTTATATCACTTTTGTTTATATATAGGATAATGTAATGGGGATACAGGGCTTCTGTTTAAAAAGGTTATTGACACTCTTGGTGCTGTGTTGGCATTTATTCTTTGGACTTTTATTGCTTCTGATCTGTGGTATTTATGTCTCTGAGGTGAGGATTTTCATCTGTGATACATGCTCATAATTTACAGGCCGCATAGTGTCCTGATGTTGTCTGCAGAAACAGGAAATTAAACAATTACACGGGAGGCAGATGTGAAGAGTAAAACAAGACACTCCCCAATTTTTCATTATTGTCTGCTGGACAGAGGAGGCTGAAAACCACTGTTGTACCCAGTGACTTTTGAGGGAAGCACAATAAGTTTCAATAGATGGGCACAAGAAACTGGCAAAGCACTGCAGGAAGGGAAATTATCCAAGTAGAATATGAATTCAGACTTCAATGGTAGTTTGAGCATCCATGTTTCTCCTGTGATCCAGCTCCCTCGAACCTGTATGACAGGACTGAAGCCTTTTTTGCTGGCCTTTGTCACAGACATTCACTCCCCCCCTCCCCAAGCTGTCTGAAGTGACCATTGCCAAGCTCCCTAGTGATTACTTTAACTGTAATAGCAATGACAGATCACTTTATTAATTGCAAATTGCACTATCTGAAGATGGTGACAACAGATATGGAGAAAAGAACAGAATATCCTAATTTTTCATAGCATAATCAGCCTGTTTGGAGCCCTAGATAAAAATAAATTACCTCAACCTTACAATACACTTGACACGTATTTATTGCAGCATACTCTATCAGCAACTGCCATGCCTACATGAGCTAACTTCTCTGATGCTACCCAAAAACGTGAAGGGGAGTGTTAATGAGGAGGAGCAGCCAAAGCAGGGCCCTAGGATCTAGGTCTGGATGCTGCTTTCTCCAAGCCCCTTAGGACTGCCTCCACTGTGATCTGCCCACCTGGGCACAGCGGGAAGTTTGTGTTAGACCCCTTGTGGGTAAATGCGTGACACAAAAGGACTTTGCAATCCTTCTGTGGTAGAAATAAACTCAATGGGTAATGTTCTCTGAGAATACTTAATACAGAAAAACAAATCTGTCTCGACTTGCAGAAAGAGGGAGAAAAATCCACTCAATTTGGAAAAACTGAAGGACATGCCTACAGACCTGCTGCTTATCCATTCTCAGGGCCAAAGTTTACAAGACTCCCTAATGGAAGCAGACAATTTTTCAGTTCCTGTTTGCTGCAGCTGTTTTTGCCATGTCCTGAGTTTATTTGATACAAAGTCTAAATTAGTCTTGAGAAACAGGATTAACCTTTCCAATCACATTTAAGGTGAAATTGCTTAACTACAGCACACAATGTCATGCTACAGATAATCCATGTGCTTGATTAATGCTTTTATAATCAATTGCTGTCTGGAAGTGACTCCTTCCCATCACACTCTTCACAAAAAGAGCAGATGGTATTTAAAAGGTTATGGCAAGAGGGTATTTCAGAGGTCAAATAGAACATCGATCAAGTGGGCAGAAAAATTGCTTTTTTCCTTCCCCTTCTTATCCTCACAATCCATGAGGGAATGTGGACTATGAATTATAGTTTGATCTATAGTTCAAGCACTAAAATGTTTTCTTGTTTCAAATTTCTGTGTTGTTTTGGGTAATGAACCTGGAAATTGGATTCCCTTTGTGCCAATAAAAAATTGTGCCCAATACATGTATCTCAGCAACATAATTCTTAGACCCATAGAGATTTTCTTGCTACTACCTTGAACACAGTCCTAGTCCTGGTGCTTAATAGAGGCTGTAGTAATATCCACAGTGTCCTTAGATCAATTTTTAGCAATGATAAAGACTCTGTGAAAAAAAATACTCACAATTTCCATGCTCTTTTACAGAAACCAATAAAAACATGATATTGTGTGACTTATTCTCACTATTTTCCACATACATAGTTGTTTGCCATTCTGCATTAGAGTCCAAGGAGAGGTGTTCTCACCTGAAGTGAGGGAGGTAGAGAAACTACATGTACCAATGAGGTCTCTAAACCAGAAAGCAGGGGTTTGCCACTGTACAATACATAAAATATATCAGTACCCTTTTTCTTCACCTTTCCATCTCCTGTCATGCTAAACACACATCATGTGATTGAAACAGAAGAGTAAAACTGTTTATGTGTTCCAGTGATTTTTGAAGTTTTACTAATGAAAATGTAAATGTTGTCCTATTGGTTTGGGCATGAATATTGTCAACTTTGTTGCCTAATAGAAGTGTATTTTTATTAATTGCCCTATCTTTCTCACCATTCATTTTTTATGGTTTTGGTGTTTTGTTGTTGTTGTAATATAGGTTATCATGACAAGTGAAGGACTCGAATAGGTCTCTAAAGTAGATTTTCTTGTGGGATGTAAAAGTACTACAGTCTTGCTCTGTGATCAAAACCAGGATGGGTCGGATAAGATAACTTTCATGATTGTAACTTACATTTAAGGGCCTGAGCCCTTTCTTATCTCAACAATTCTCACTCGCTTCATGTAAGTACTCACACAGGAGCCTGAAGAGCTATAAATGAGATAGGATTCTTGTCTTGAATCTAGGACAGTTAATAACTACCATATATTGCATAAATAAAGTTGTTAAATGTGAACTTTCAAAAGCTGAACAGAAGTGGAACTTGATGAAACCATGCTCCCTGATCCTCTTAGAGTCACATCTGAGTGTCTTGCCATCCAGGAGCGGTAGAAGAGCTATCACTGGAACTGTCAGAATGTTTTGAACAGTCCTAATATACACAGTCATCTATAACATACTGATAGACCTTTCAATGTCAGTTTTGTAGTTTAATTTCCTTTGACATATTTCAAGAGCAAATGTAAATTTTGCAAAAACGGTGGAGTCTGTGAGACTCCAACTCAGTCATGCCTGTCAACACTGTATATGAAAAGCAACACAAGTACAAATGTACATATTTCATGATTTTTTTTCTATGATTTACTGGCCAACATAGAAAGAAAATCTTTCCATATGGGTGAGGTATTTCTGTCTCAGTATTTACCTATGGGTTCTTAAAAGGTAGCATATGATAGAAAGGCACTAATGTGAACAACTGCATAGTTATGAATGAGGAGTTAGGAGAGGGTTATTTCTAGTAATGACTTAAAACACACAGTTTTCCCAGAGAGAGGGACTCCTGGGCACTAGCTGCGACTCAAGGCATTCTTCATGGGGATTTCTGAGCCAGTATTGGCCCATATCAGAGAGTTTGTGTCAATTGCCTTGTTATGACTAGGACCCAAGTGATCAGAACTGCCATATTAAATGCAAATTGAGAAATGAAAGTCTTTACTACTAGTCCAAGGGCAAAAACAGCTGTGAAAATAATGCTAGAAATATTGACAGCATTGTAGCATTTTTCATTGAGTTTAATATATGTATTTTATCACTAATCCTTTAGCAAGTTCTAAAACAAATCTTTTGTCTTCTATTGTGTGTCCATATTGATCTGCTGTTGAAGCATTGCTTGCAACTGAGAGGAGTTATTCATTATATTTGGAAGCTGTTTGATCAGAGAAGAAAAGAATACAACATGATTTCAAGAGAGTGAGAAAATCAAATGAACTTATATAGATGAAAAATAAATAGTGAGATGTGCTTCTTTAACTTCCTGTTATTTATTTTTCAGGGTTTTTTTTCTTCCCTAAAGAGACCAGGGAGCCATTAGATAAGCTGAAAATCTCTTAAGTAACCTAATAAAAAGCCAAAGCCATCTACCTTTTAACAATAGAGTTGTCTATAGGTATAAATGTGCAATTTTTTTCCCATGTTTGTTTTCACACCTTAGTTTTCTGATTTTGTAGAGCCTTAAATAATGTTCTGAATCAAGTAATATAATCATATGGATGATCGTGACCTGATTTTTTAAATTTTTTCTACATGAATATTGACTATTTCTTGAATGTTAAATGCAGCACAAGTACTTCATATACATTATCGATCATAGAAAGAGAGGAACATATAGAAATCATTAAAATAATTTTTCTTAGCTGTCTTTCCTCTAACTAAACCTTTTATACCTACGTGTGTTTCCCATTGCTCTCCCTGTTCTGACACCTTCCGAGCCACGGCTCCCTCGTACCTTTGATAGCCATTCACAATCAATCCTGCATGTATCTCTCTTCTTTATAGTATGACAGTACCCAAAGGTTTTCTTTTCTGATGTCTCCTATTCCTGATCTTAGACACGGTATCAATCACCAGGGCTATCGTGTGTATCTGCCGAGCGATCACTCTTCTGCACCCGCCGAGTATTTCCTTGGCCCAATTATATTCCTGCCTGGGTTGTTTGTTTCTTTCTCAGAAATCTATAATACACCATCCATTTGAGGGGGGGGAGGGAGGGAATGCCCTAGGCTTTCTTGTAGCTGTTGGGATTGTATAGTTTACATTGCTGCTCAGCCCATAAATGTAACACTAAAACGAATCTGTGGTATCTGCGTTTGGATGACTATTGAGTGACAAAAGCAGTGCAGTGTTCTTGTCCAATCAATATCTTACATGTGAAACCAAAGACAGCACTTTAAATTACCAAAAAAAAAAAAAAAGAATAATACAATAATAAAAAGGGATGTATACAACTATTTTTGCTTGTGTACTGCTGTCTTTTCATGGTAAAATACTTATTTCAGATTCTTTCTGCAGCCACTAGCATGTGCTAAAGAGGGACACTGAAAAAGTACATGCTGTACACTCTCCACATTTGTCAGATATAGTTCCTTGTGCCTACCTGACATAAGTGTTCTGTTCCTTTGTTTCTTTGAAAGGTTTTCTTGAATGTCTTCTGATTTTTCGGTGTTGAAATTTTAAGCAAGCCTCCTCCTTGGGTTTCATCTGAAAAGCTGAGAAAGTAGCTGCCTAGTTACACAGGGAAAAAGGTAGAGATACAGAAAAAAAAGTTATTAGCAAAATAATTTTTTGGTCCTCGTGGTAAATGTAATCAAAATATGAGTGTGAAAATGCTTCCACAGAGGAACAAAGCTAATAATACCTGAAATTGTTCTACATTTTCCAGGATGTAATAACAGCAATGAGATATGCCTAAAATTCTTCAAACATTTGTATTTAAAAATTCTACTCCTCTCTATCTATTGGCAATTTGGGGCACCTGAATTCCTTCATTAATTTGGATTTATGTTCCTAGAACCTCAGAGACAGAGACAGTAAATTTGCAGTTAAAACAAACGATTAACAAGTGAGCTCTGCTGAACGAGACTGCAGGTTCTGAGTTTTTTGTGAACTTCTCTCGTGGACCATCGAACACCACCCAGACATCCAGGATGGGATACCCACACTCCCTTCAGTTTGGACAGGCAACCATGTGCACCACACAGTGCAAGGGGCTGAGTCACAGCACACCTTGCAGGTCACTGCTCCTGGGGTGCCAACATGTGATGTCAGACACATTCCAAAATGTGCCCACCAGCCACCAGCTGTGAGTGCCTGGACTTTGTGTGCACGTTGCCAGCGCCCCCCCAAGCCCTGTTTTGCTCAGCACCTAGGCATGTAATCATAGTGGCAGCTCTGATTGGGCTGTGAGGTGCTCAGACACCCCACATACAGGCGCTGTCGGGTTTTTTCCATCTGGATTTAGCTTCATGACAGTAAGAGAGCATCTCCAGGATAACTAGGATATGTGCTGTCTTTAGCTTTCATCCAACAGCCTCTTTACCATTCCACAATTAAGAATCAGCTGATCAGTGAGCTGGAGTGAGCTGATCTGACAGCTGGAGAAAGAAATGAGCACTTTTGTTCACTAGCAAATTGAGCACATATTATGCAATTATTTTTCTTTTTCCAGGGTAATATACATAAAACTGTTTTATCTGAAATTATTATATTATTTTAAAGTATTACTGGACTTTACTGCAAAATAGGCAGCTGATAAGAAAATCTAAGTATTTATGTGTAAATAATAATTGTCTTCAAATGCATATGACATGCCTGAGCTTTTTGCTAAGGAAAAAATGCCTTTCAAATTAAAGGAAATTTCTTGACTTTTAAACTAAGGTTTTCTAAAGAAGGGGCAGGGATGTGTTGAAATGGGGAATTCTGAGAGGCCTGACTGGCAGTGAGATGGGTTTTCCATCCTGAAGAGAAAGAGAGGAAAAAGAAAAGGTGTTGACTTTTCTTTAGTGAATGGGTGTTGTAGTGGAGACTTGCATGAGCCATTACGTGCCTGTTCAATATGAGAGTCTTTCCAGGCTGCCCTGCTAAGGTCAGGAAAAAACTGTGGGAGATGAAGATCTGTACCTGGAGTTTGACAGAAGGTTAGGTGCTATTCTTATTTACAAGAGTATAAACATGGAATGACTGCACTAAAACCAGTGGCGTTCCTTCTGATTTACAGCTGAACAACAGAGAGGAACATTTTACAACTAAAACCTGAAATTATTTTTCCCCCCAAATATATAGCCTTTAAATCTGAGGACATTTAATATTGTTCTTTTAACTTCATTTTGGCTCCAGTGCATTTCCTACTTTACTCAGAGTAAGTGGATAAGTAAAGTCAGATTTACAAGGATGATTGAGTTTCTTTTTGTCCCTGAGGAAAAATATTATCAAGCTACCCACTTGAGGAAGTGAAATGTATTAAAACACCTAACATGTGTGATGTTCTGGTAAAAAAAAACACAAACACAATAAGACAGCCAGTCACTGTATTGCAGTCGAAACAATACGTATTTATTTGATGATTATCTGTTTGAAACAAAGTTAACACATCAAGCTGACTGCTTCACTTTTCTTTAGTCTCACTCTCATTTGCTAAAGGTTGTCATGGGCTTGTGGACTCTGAAAGCAAATTGGCCACAGAGCTGTACGGGTTTTCAGGCAGTTGCTATCGACAGATGAGAAGGGTAAACGTGCCTGACCCAAAAGGCCCTTGAAAGCTACTGGTGGAAACAAAGGCTTCACACTGAATCAGATAAAAGCAAAAGAAACAGAACCAGAAACAGTATGAGCTGAACGGGGTACTGAGAATTTTAAGATGGCCTCCATGTGACAGAAGTGATAATATAAAAATGTTAGGATGATTTAAGAGTCAAATGGAACAAGCATAAAGCTGGTATGATAACATTTATTCCAGAATTGTGTACCATTTAATTGAGCTCTTTATTTAGTTTTCACTCTGCGAGCTTTTAGGAGTGTCTCACAGTGAAAAAGTCCATAAAATTAAGAAATTAGTTTACTTTATGAATGTTTAAAGTGTTAACATTCAATTAATTTTAACTGTGATAATTGAGTTCTTTAATGTATAAATGTGGCTGTTAGGAACTGTTTTTATAAGACTAAAATATGTTCACACGTAAAAAGCAAGCCAACAAACATAATTGAAGCAAGAGAAAATACTGATAGTAAACTAGGAATTAATGATGGATAGAGAACTCTACCAAAAAAAAAAAAAAGGCACAGACTTGTAGAATTTTAGGCTTGGAGAGATTTTAAAAAGAAAAGTTGGACTCCAGAGACAAAAAATAATACATTATTAAACCTTTATATTCTGGTACCATCTAGAGGCCAAATGGCACAGCATCCCATTTTGCTAGGAGCTGTACAAACATATAAAATTATAGATACTCCCTCTCCAACCCAAGGAATGGGTATGACAAACTCACAGCTACTGAAAGTTTATGTTATTTCCTCTTTGTGCAATGTTATATGTCTGCCTCTGTTCTTTCTTCACATATTATCTGGATCATCTGTGTGCAAACCCTGGATGCTTCCAGTCTGCCAACAGCTGTGTCATGTACACAGATCACAAGTACAGAAGGTGGAATGTGCCTCTGGAGCAAGAACTTCAACAGCTGTGCCCACCAAAATGGTTTAATGACAAGAAATACAGCCAGGGTCAGGAACGACTTGTTACTGCCACCATGGTACCTTGGGATCACAGTTTTCTTTATTAGATGTCCAAAACAGTCTTTTGCTAGTATTTGTAGTGGGATATGGAAGGTCAAAAAAAAAATATGTAACTGCTGAAAACCCTCCTACTTTTCAGTTGCAGATGTTTGCAGGTGATATCTAAGGAAATACGTGTATGTTTTCTGCTACTGTTATTTTGATGCTGAAATGCTATGAGTGAGCCAGTGGAAGAATTTTTGAGCTGCTGGTCCCAGAAAAAAGTATTAAAATAGCAGGTTTTCATGCAAGTCAGGGCTACTGAAGGGATCTGTGAATAAGCCAGCCCAAAGGCTGGAAGACATAAAAATGGGATCACTTGAATCTTTGTGTGAGCAGACAGAATGAGGTAGTCTGGGTAAATAAGTGCAGTTATCTGGGGCAGAACACTGCACTAATAAAACTGTGCTGCTTCCAGCCACCTGAGGACATCTCTGGCCCAATGGCTAAGGGGACTATCCATCCTTTAAAGGGGTCTGTTTATTATTTGCAACTGGGTGATAGGTCAGTGATCACACTCAGTGATTTCTAAGAGAGTTAATCACAGATTTCAATGGGATTTGGATTAAGCTTTCTGACTGTAAGCTTCACTTCATGTTTGGGCTTTGGGACTTTGAACTTTCCATTAAATTCTGCTTTGCTAGTAAAATTCATGGAATGAAATACAAAACACGAAATACAGACTTGATCACATGTTTCAGTAAGGTGTTCCATAGGTTATCTGCATAGTGGTCATACAGATAATGTAAATAGTATAATTTATTTTCCATGTATTTAACACACAGAAAAGATTACTTTTTTTTTTTCTGTGGAACTATAGGGATCTTTAAAGTTTCCTACATATATCACAGGAGGATGATGGAAGCCAAAAAAAAATAAAAATTAGGGAGTTTACTAATACAAAGTAGATAACCTTCTATCCCTGGAACCCTAATATTGCACTGGAATTAAATGGGATTATTTTATTTTATAATCTTTTACACTTTACCTTTCAATTTTTTGCTTTACTCGTTAGGAAATGGGTATAAAGAATGTCTGCCTCATTTGACTAACTTTAGACTTAACTGAAAGCAATAGTCCAAAAAGTGAATGACAATATTCCTTCAGTAGCAGTAAGATCAGGTGCTAGATACTGGTAAACATTTTGACTCTATTTGCTTCTGTAGGAGGAAACATCTGTGCATTTGTTTTGGCTCTGTTTGGTGGGGTTTTTTGTTTGGTTGGTTGGTGGTTTTTTGTTGTTGTTTATTTTTGGTTTTTTCCTCTCTAAAAGTACTTTACAACATAAAGTGGGATTTCACATAGAATATTAGCAGAAGTCAAAGATGGTTCAAGGTTTACATGAGACAATATACACTATTTTAACAACAGAGTATTCGAACTCCCATTTTAGAAATCAAGAAAAAGAGTGGCTCAATTTTGTTTAATATATTACATTCGCTAGTGCTTATACTGGGATACCATTCTTCCTTCCCACAAAAATGCATCAGGATGTTTAAGCCTTTACTTCTAGAGCTGGTGCTGCAATGCCACCGCCCCAGTCCTGCTGCTGTGCTCTCCAGTGCTGATGTCACTGTGGCAGTCAGCAAGTATCAGTATATAAGGTCCATGGTAAATTTAGATTTACCATCTAGACCTTTATAGGTCTGTCAGCTGCTTTGCTCCATCGTGTTAAAGAGCATGATCAGTGCTTCGTTATTATTTTTAATGCTGTTTAAAGTTTTATACAGTTTACACATCTCAGGAATTTACCAGGAGAGCTGGTAAAGCTTGAACATTTTTCTTCTGGCGAGTTCTGTGTGCTTTTGGCTGGACTTTGCAGGTGTGAAAGGTAAAAGTTTGCTTTAACTTTTCTTCACAAACCAATCCCAGAAGCTGAACTGCAGAGGGATCACAGGGGTCACAGCTTTAATAGGGGGACACTGGAGAGGGAAATCCCACTCATTTGGCATTGTCTGTAACACAGACAACTGATTCCTTCCTGGAAGTCCATAAAGCACAGCTAAAATAAATAATAAATCAGCCCACAAAACATCCTAACTGTTTTTAATGGTAGCACATCTGAAAAAAACAAGTGGACAGGGCAGGAGGTAGGTAAGGAGAAACACTAGAACACCCCTAACTGCAATGACAGATTCTCGAGGGGACCCGTTAGGCATTTTAGGGTATGATCAATGATAGTTTTCTGACATTCTTCTCTATTTTATTTTTTCACTGTCCCGATTCTGTTTTTCCCTTCATTTGTGTATATGATCTGCAAAGTATGCTTGTGTATCTGTTTAACTAGTTGTGATATTGTGGGCTGGAGAAGGAGATTTAGGTTAAGTATGTCTTTTACAGTAGTTGATCAGGGACAATAATTTAAAAAGAATAGAATATATGTAATTTTTTTTTTGTATCTTTGTGATATTTATGGTGCATCATCACACAGATGCAACTAGGTATGATCCTTGATTATACTGAGCTCAACATTGTCACATTTTTAAGTAAACAAATTTAGATGCAAGTTTTAACTGTTAAAGCTAGACCATCAATTCATGTTTTTATTGTCACTTTCCTTAAGAATTATTTAAAAAAAAAAGGAAATTGTTACCTCTTTGCCTGCTTTTTAAATAAACAAAGCTTAAGAAAACGAACACTGCATGTGTTTATATCTGTGTGCATTTATGTACACACATAGAGATCTTCTCCCTACAGTATCTCTCACATCAATGTAAAGAAATTTGAGAGTGGCAAATGTTAAAAATATAGTAATTTTTAATGAGTTCCAGAAAAAAATTAATGGATAGAGAAAGGTAAGAAGGTCTGTGTTAACCCTTAGCGAAAGAAAAGCTCAATTCCAGGCTTATTTTCTTATGGGAAAGAACCCACAAGTTCATAACCTTAAAGCTGTAGGAAGCATATTTTTGTGCTCCTGAATTATTTGTTTTCTCATAAAGTTGCATAGCCTAATGAGAGAGAATAATTTTTTCTCCTGAGTTATAATGCTACTGAATTTAATATTTCTCCTCTTTGCTACAAGTATACGGTATAAAATGAAAAAAAAAAATTAAATTCTGGGATCTGTTTAGAATATGTAAAGAGGAATTAAATAAGTAATGTAGAAAAAGAAATACACATATTTCTAGAGCTCTCTGATCTTGAGAAATCATTTGAGAATATCCAATAATAGTCTGTCTAAACAAACATTTCTTAGAAGCACTAGTATGATAATGATGTCTGAATCACCATCCTTTAAACTGAAAATAAAAGAACCAGAAAAACACATCAGGATAAGGCGACTGACATAATTTGAGTTGTACCATATCTACTTGATCGGACAGAAAGAGTGATGATGCTCATGGTGACTACAATATTTGATCCTTCAATCTCTGCTTCATCAAAGGCTTTGCTTTCTTATTATGGCTCACTGCTTTTTGTCTGATACAATTCCTTCCTCTAAAATTGGTAACAGGTACCGAGCATACCATTACTAGTGTTGTTACTCCAGATGTAGCATTTGTCCTCTCTTTTGACTTTCAAATTTGTTGTGTCTGCAAGAAATATAAGCCCGATAAATTTCAGTACTTACTGGCATAAAAAAAGCCAATGATTGTAATTATTTTGGATGAAAACATATTTTCAATGTTTCTTGGGCTTTGCATTTTCTTTTTGTCAAAATGGATTTATGTGAAATTACTGCCTGCTCATTCTGCATCACAGTCAAGCCTTCTGTTGTTGAATGGTCTCGTTTTTTGCATAAAATTAAAAAAAACCTGAAAATTCTTAAGTGATGGTATTGGAGTTCAACATCAACTTTTCAAACTCTAGGAATGGTCTTAAAACCTACTTCCAGTCCAGGAGTGGCATTAGTAGATCTGATACTCAGATTATGAAATCAGCACAGTTTCATTTACTCCATTCCATGTACAAAGAATAATTTGAGCTGAATTATTTGATTAATGATTTTTTTTTTTACAGAATAGAGGCAGTTTCTCGTGGAGAGATGTTCAGAGTAACTTATTTGCTTCAGAGTGAAAATATTTCTGGGACTCTTATTCAGCCAGATTTTTAACCCAGGGTGGCTGCTGCTGATCTCAGCCATCCAGGCTGTCACAGATGTTGTGTTAAGAAAGCTATTGACCATCAGTGGGTAGTAAAATTTTTCTGCTCTCACTTTATTGCTGCCCCCATTAAACCATCCTCTCAGGTCCCATATTTGTGTAACTGGTTCTGTCCCCTCTGGCCCGCAGTCACTAGCCCATCCCTTAGTAGTGGACTATATAATGCTTTCTTAATTAACCCTGTGGATCTTGTTGCCCCAAATAACATTTAAATGGGAGTTTGTAGCTGCAATATCTTGATATAGATTTCCACTGGAATTGCATGAATGGAATGCATAATTTCAGGGAGAAATCCTAAAAACCCTTGAGACACTTTTGAGATAATTACAACATAGCTTGTCATTTCAAAACAGAAGGCCTGGATTTATTTTCAAGACACCATTTCTCTTTTGAATGCCATCCTTATTCAGCTGCAAGTCACTTGAGCTTCTGCTAATCCAAATAAACTAGAAAGAGTAACAGGGCATTTATGAAAGTATTATCACATATATTACATACCCTAAAATATTACTTTACAAAAATCTCATCAGAACTTAACTCCCAGTTCTATCCAAACCAGGATCTTTAGTCAGTCAGTACTTATTGCTTCTTGAATTAGAAATCAATTTATGGGATATTTTGGTTCCATGCTTTTTGGACCATTTGTCTCCAACACAACTTCTGTACATATAATCAGATTCAATCCAAGTTATTTGATCATAGAATGAAACACTCCTATGTCAAGCATGTCAAGTGTGTTTGGCTTTAACTAATTTATTCGTGTGCTCTACTTTCATTTAAATGAAAACATCAGGAGTTCACTGCTTTGGAAAAATTACTTTTTTTGGTGTTATGACATTTTTCTTTGTCCTGCAGCTATCTTTGCTTTCACCAATAGATGAGATCTTCAGGTTGAGACTTGGTGGGGATCCATCCTTGTGCATCTTTTTGGAGTCTCCCTCTCTGGAGACATTCAAAATCCAATTGGACATGTTCTAGTTCAACCTTCTCCAGGTGATCCTGCCTAGGCAATGGGGTTGGACTAGATGGCCTCCAGAGGTCCCTTTGAACTCTAACAATTCTCTGATTCTTTTCTAAATGAAAGTCTGGACCACAGATCACAGAAGAAATAATGAACTGCTTTCTGCAGAGCAGATTTTAATCCCTATAGATGGCATTGGAGGTATTCCAGCAATTCAATTTTTTTTAATTTTATTTCAATTCCTTTTTCACCCCCAAAGTAGTCCAGCTTCAAATGAATCATTCCAGGCTTTACATTTTCAAGTGCAGTGTTTGTAGTCATGGAAGCTAATCGTGGAAACCATCAGACCAAGAGGAAAAGTGCCACAAAAGTCAAAACTGTAAGTCTGTATATGCAGGGTAAAGAGGCATAAGAGGAAAAAATTGTGTTTGAACTATCAATAAATGAGGTTAATGCAGCCTAGAACAGCAGAAATTCAAGACATTATTGGTCAGATATGAATATTTTTGGTCTCAGGCGCACAGCTGGCCACCCTCTATATGACCCTATCTGGATGGATAGCTAAATTCTATCTAAACACCATTAATTCCTTTGGAATAGTGCTTCCCCAACATCACTTTTCCATGTGTGTTGTCCACTGCACTGTGATTCCTCTACATAATGCACAAGTTGCTGCTAAAATTGCCAGTAAATTTAAACTCCAGAATTAGTGTCTGTTCTGCAGAGCTCCCAAGAGTCAAACCACACAAATGCTCAGTGGTGAACTTGGCTTACTGGGACAGCATATGGGCCACTGTCGTTATTTGGACAGGAAATGGGAGCAGATCGTTGAAACTCTTTAAAGAATAAAATCTGAATACCATGTAAGGTTAATAGATTGATATTCTTCTTAAATGTGAAAGAGGGACGACTTTTAAGGAGCACTAATTTATTAGTTAACATGAAAAGTTAATTTTCTTCCCATTTGGTAAAAGGGTTATTACATGCTGTTTCATTTATATTTGGATTATGATTGGATATGTTGATCAAATGGGAGCTCCAGATGAAAAATAATTAATTACAAAATAGTCACCCTTTTTTCCTGGACTGGGCAAGCCATCTTATTTGTAAATAAATTTTGGATTGCAATTATGGAGAGATTTGCACTTGCTAACTAATTGTTCAATATGCCTCATTATTTTTATTTGAGAATATCTGCTAATGAGAAATATGAACCAAATGTTTGTTGTTACTGTCTTTTTAATAAATGAGATACTGAACAAATTTTTTGGCTTTTATTTATTGGAATAGATCCCTTATGAAGGTTTCTGTTATAGAAAGGAGAGCTTTGCTTCTTCTCTGTCTGTGACAAGCCACACTTGTATCTTTTCAGGAATAAAGAAATTATTCTGTTCTTAAGGAGAAAAAATAGAACAGAAAGTTAGACACCTTTAGCAGAGTCAACATTATAGAGCAGATGACCACAGTGATTTACTTAAAGGACCAGAAAGAAAATGGAATGCAATCTTTCATTTTTTAAAGAAGTGCCTCTTAAAACTCACTGAGAATTTTAGCTGAACTGTAATTGAGTTTTCTGTTTGCTCATCTCAGTGAATAAACAACGTGCCCCTTCTGTGCCCTTTCTATCACCTTTACCCTCCAGCTTTTCTCAAAAATGCTGAGAGAAAGATTAAGCACCTTGCCACTACTCATTATCTGCCATAGCTATTACATGCTAAAAAGCAAAGTTATTATCATTCACAGATTTTCCCTGTTAAAATGGCAAGTGGGGAGGATCAAGGCAGCAGCAGGCACCTCTTCTCTTTATGTGTGTGTCTCTACAATTTCTAAAACTGCAATGAATTTGCATATTGAACACACATGATGAGCAAGAGATAAATGTTCTCACTGGATGTGATGAGGCTCTGCGAAGCCTAAATTTCCTTTTTATTAGTCCTAGACGTTATCATGGAACCAAACTCTTGCTGTACTACATTTCTCACTGTCCTTGAGAAAATGGATGGGTAACTTATAACCATAATTATGCCCACTCACTGGTCTAATGAAGAGAATTAGAGGATGTGTAAACAATAGCTGTGCAGGGGAGAGTATGCATAATTGGCAACTATTAATCTAATAGTGAGAGATGGAGACGGGTGAGAATGATTAACACGGGCCACACAGAATGATCATTTGTGATGAGGATGACTGAGAAGACATTGACATTATTTAGCCTTCCCCACTGGCAAGGAGAGCAGGAATAGAAAGAAAATTAAATGCAGGATGGATCAGCAGGTGTAGTGCAGCAGGCTTTCAGCACTCACATTTTTCCTTCTTTGAAGAAAAATTGTGCAGGTTTTCCTTTCCATGCTATTAGTACCATAAAAAGTGCTGAATGTTGATGTAGGAGCAAATATTTTCCACTGTCTCACGCAGAGTTTTATTGTCCAAACTGTAATTTTCTGGGACAGTCAAGTGCATTGTGAGTAATGGAAGGCAGAAGCTCAGGTTCTCATTTGTATCTTCTGTCCTCTGAGTGATCCTTCCCTTGTGGCAGGCAGGATAGTGACTGCAGGATGATGGGGAGTGATTATTAAATAGAAAAAAGTGAGAGGAGGTATATAGTTCATGGAAAGGAAGAAAATAGCAGTTAACTGCAAGTGAGAACAGAAAAGGCTGTAGGGTTTGTGAAAAGAAGGTGAGAGAAGGATAATAAAGGATGACTAGGACAGTGATGACCTGGAATTTGTAGGACGAGGAATTTAAAAAATCATTGGAAATTTTTCGGCTGTGAGGATGAAGTCCCCTGACTGGGGAGGAACTGAATGGAGGAATAAGAAGCAGAAGGGTGGGCAAATCTGGCAAAAAGACTAGGATGCAGAAACAGGGGATTGCAGAGAGTGGCTCTAGACCAGGTAAAAGTGAGATACCTTGGCTGCAATGTTGAGAGAAACTCCTTGACGTAGATAACTGAGACCTTGAGACTACAGTCAGCTGATTGAGAAAGGGCATCAGAAATATTTGGGAAACAGGGGACTAGAGTGAGATTCGACAGCAAACACAGCACTTGAAATGAGGGTGGGTGGATGGATATAAAACAAAGCTAAATAAGCAGAATATGCATACACTGTAGGATACTTTCTTCCAGAACTTGGAATGGCAGACGAGGCTTGTAAGTTTATTCTTCTGCTGTGAGCAAGGAACCAGATCACAGTTTCACCTCTCAGGTCCTCTAATCCCCGGCACAGGTTTCTTTTAATGTAAGTTTGCACTGTAGAACTGAGGTCTAGTACTTTCTCAATTCTGAATTTTATTCACCTATTCTTAAACCTGGCTGGTGTTTTTATGCATATCTAAACACAGCTGCTATTGAGAAGGTATGCAGACTGCTCAAATTAGATGAAGGGACATAAAGAGGATAAAATCTACCTATCTGACCATGTTGTGTGACAGTTCTTGGTACTTCTCAATAGTTGCTGCACAGAGCAGAGGGTCTTTCTATTTAAAAAGCTGCTTCAAAGACAGGACGGTTACCATTAAATTCTAAATTTATTTTGCATTGCTACAGGTTTCCCAAGTATAGGTAGGAGAAAGCTCGAAGAAGATGACTAGAAAGAAGTATTGGGAAAGCATTATCTTAACCAGCAAAGTCTCACTCTCAATTTTTATTTATCAAAAGGAAAGTCAAAAAATTGCATTCACACACATAAAAGAAAAACAAACGGAAATTATGACACGGTCCTGTACTTTCCCAATCATGTATAGTTCCTTCTTCTGCATCCAGAAAATGCAAAGAAAAATCTTTCCATTGGATTCATATGGACTCATGCAGGTAGAACAAGAACTTCAAAATATGTTACAAAAAAAATACCAATTACTACCTCTGTGAAACAAAAACCAGGCCAAAACCCCACCCAAAGTCAAAACTAGAAACAAAAAATAGGATTACCTGAAATTCTCTGAAAGCTAATACTCATCTAATTCGAGTTGAATCAGAGACTCTCCATCTGTTCTGTGGATCCTGAAAGTGCATTCTGTCTTCCCATGTGCTCCAAAGAGAGAAAGCTTCCAAAAACTGTCAGCGGAATGAAGTCTCTCCTCCTTTCCTCTACTGTAGTTGTGTTTCCTTGAATCAGATTCAACTCCTCAGCTTTTATTACAGAAATTGTCCTCCTTTTACTGAAGCATCATGTCTTACTTAAAGAATATATATTTACTTTACAAATGAATCACAGACTGCATCCCTGCACTGTAGACTGTGGAATTAAGAACAGGACTGTAGGCATGCTTTTCTTTTCCCATAACAGTCCACTATCAGCTGAATAATTAAATGCCCATGGGCTCAAAAAAATTCATATCTTTTATTTAACACAGTGATGGAAATCAAAGAAAAAAGGCTATGTTAGCATTTTTCCCTCTTTTGTAGTCATCACTTATTATTATTATTTGTTATCCCATGTAGGATTATTTCAAAGACCCTTGAAAATAGCTGGAAACTATTTTGAAAACTGAAATATTAGTCAAGGGGTGATCAAAATCAACCAAATACGAAATTAATCAAATTAATCAAAAATACCATTTCTGAACAAGACACAATACTAAATGCTTGGAAAAAAAATTGAAAAGCTTTCAGAAAATTCTAAGAAAATCCAATATGCATATAAATATACATAAATGATCAGCATATGGCAAGTGTCTGTAAATAACTGATGGCCAATCTTAATCTTATGGCTCCCATAGCACAGATTAATGGACTAATGTTTTAGTGTGAAATAAGCCAATATCCCCACCCTTGTTAATGGCAATTTCGGATCATTCCAACTAATTTGGAAAGACTGTGAGCTTTCAGTCACAGGCATATTGTTGCTTTGCTCATGACAATGAGGAGCTCTGCAGTTGTTAATCCATGGTTAACCTGCAGGTCAGCAGGCACTGTCACAACCTTCCCCAGGACACTGGGGCTCTGTCATGCCCCTTACTACTCTGAAGCAGGGAGGATGACTTTTTCCTGGCTAAATGAAGTAATGAAAAGAAAATTGTGCCTGCAATACTTCCCTCAGGATCAAAAATAGATCTGTGTTTTCTCCCTTCTCTTTTCTGCTATAGAACAGAAAAGAACACAATAGAATGGAAGACTATTTCAACTGGAAATGACCTACAATGACCATCTAATGATCACTTAGTTCAACTGCCTGACCACTTCAAGGTGGACAAAAAATTAAAGCATGTTACTAAGGACATTTTCCAAATGCCTCTTAAAAACTGACAGACTTGGGGCATTCTATTTCAACTCAAAGGATTTTTTTCCTTGCCATGTGTCTTGTCTCTGAATCTACCTCTGGAAACACAGTTGCCTCTTGATGAAACTCATTAAATTTTACAGATAATTACCTGAGTTTTCCTTGTGGTCTTAATACTGAATTTCTCTTCCCAAATCTTATCTACCTCTAATGTGTCTTTACTAAAAAACTTTGCAATAACAAAATTTATATGGTTTTGTTTTTTAAAAAAATTGAATGGATTCATAGAAGTCCTACTCAGGACAAAGAAACAACCTCTGACTCAAGAATTCATTAATTCATTCATGCCTGAGTACTGGAATACTTACTGCTCTGTTAGAATTTGATGTGGCTAAGCCAAAATTCTAACTCTCAGACTGCTGCAGTGGCCCAAAAGCTCCACACATCCTTTAACAAAACTCAGAATAGAGAGGGCTCCTTTTTGTTGAAGACAATCCTTCATGGCACACTGCTGTTGCTCCACTGTGTGCACAGAAAACTCTTTCAAAGCTTGGTGAGGTGACAGTGCTAAGCTAATGGTTGGACTTGATGATCTAAGAGGTCCTTTCCAAACTCTATGATTCTATTGATTCCATGATTCTGTGATTCATGGCTGACAGAAATATGCTACTAACACCTTCTATTTTGCTAATTTTCAGCTGCTACAATACCAAACCATCTACTTGACTGGAAACAACAGCTGTTTGAATGTTACCGAAAGAATATGTAAGTCAAGTTAATTACAAATTATAAAGTTGGAAAATTTTCAAAACATTAACTTCATCTTCTATTAAAATGATAGAACCTCTTTTATCTAAACAACGCAAAAGCTCATAGTCTCTTTTAACCTCATCTGCTTTTTAAATGACTACAATAAGTTTTAAACAATAAATTCTTTAAATTCCAGCTTTCCTAGAAAATGTAGCAGTTCCTCACAAATACACACTTGTCAAGTCAGTAGTAATGCATATATTTGTTAGTTCCCTAGTGAATTTTATTTCACTATAGCTATGAATTAAATGTTAAGTAAATGCATAGGAACACTGTAGTTAAGAATACTTCTGATTTCTTTCCCATGGCTTTGGCTGCCAAGAATTTATCCAAAACCCAGCAAGGTTTTACCCAAGTTCCTCCAATAGCTCTCAAGCCAGAAGAGTCCAAGGGTTTCAATTTTCAAAGCAATACATTTTTCAAGCCTAGCTCTGTTAAACTACAGTCTCTGAACCTCTGTCATATTTTAGTGCTAATGGGAAAAAACCTAATTAGAGCCTCCCATCTCAGGTGCAACACATTTTGTGAAGAAAAAGAAGAATCTAGAATCTCACTTTCTTGATTCCTAGAAAATTTTTCTGCTGAAAATTTGTTTCCTAATAAGTATACACACAGCATAAACAGGGTCATCCCTCAAATAATCTCAGAAACAGCAGTTAAAAAAACAAACAAACAAACAATAAACCACAAAAAAACCCAAACACAAAAGATAATAAATAAACACTCTTTTAAAGAAACACTGAAATAGCTAACATAAAAGATATTTTACCCTAGAAAAGATGTTGAAAATGAACACTGAAGGCCCCTGTGTTGTTCCAAGTCAGTGCTAATTTATGGAACTGAGCAGTTTCAGCAGCAGGAGAAAGGCCACTGGCAGTGAGATGCCCACAGAACTTGAAATGGGGTTTGGATTGTTCGGGGAGAACAGAGGGATAGAAGACAAATAAGAGAATAAGTTTTAAGATATGACTGTATTAATTTGACACATAATGAGGTTAAAACCATTTTCTCACTCACTGGTCATTTAACAGGTACTCCTACAGCCACAAGGGCAATGATCCATAATGAGGCATCACCCAGTGCTGTCCCAGGGTGCCATTCAGGCAATAATGTGGGACACATCCCCCTGAAAGCAAAATGGTCTCCTAAGTGATCTTCCAAGGGGTTTTTTTACCTCTATGGGTCTGAAATTTTACTCTTAATCTGCACTGGTAGTGCACTGCCTCCTACATTTCATTTTAATGTCAAGATGCCAAACTTTAATTCGGCAGGGCCTCCCAGTGCTTTAAAGAAGAGGAAAAAGCTTTACTGCAGCCAGTTCGGCCCAGTGGGAATAAACTGCTTTTAGTCTTTCAGAGCAGGCAATCAGTCAGATTCCCAGTATCCGGGAAATACATCTCACTTGAACATCCAAAGGATCTGGGGGCAAAGGGCTCGGCAGCTGTAAAGACAAGGAGGTTCAGTGGCCTGGGGAGAGTCTCCATTTGGGAAGGGGCAAAGGAGAGAGCAAGAAAGCCAAATGCTACCAGTTATTTTTCAGTCCCACTGTGGTTTGCAGCAGGAGGGGGAAGGTTGAGCCTTTCAGCCTCTCTCTCTGTTGTGCATTTATTTGGCACACTCCTTATTGGTTTTTGAAGTATTGCAGATTGGACTAAGCTATGCTTGCTTTCAATATTAATAAAAAACCCACAGAATCCCAAATGCTGTCTTACTAGAACCTTATGGGAAAGTTGCAGCCTCCCCAGTATGATGAGGGAAGAGCGAAGAACTTAAATTGTTATACTAACAAATATTGCAACTTGATAAAATATATTCACGGTTATTGTAGAAGCTAAATTTTGGCCCGTGTTAAAAGGAAGAAAATTCCAAGGACAATCTCTCTCTCTTTTTACACAGGGCCCTGCAAACATTCTGATTCTTTCCATATTTCATGTTACTGACTCAAATTTTTTTAAAAGCACAGAAGAAACCTTCTTTTCCACTTTGATGAGACCAGAAATGTAAACAGAATTATAATATACAGAATGCGTCCTTTTCTTTTTGATTTATTTTCCGCAGGGAAAGAAAGGAATGCATTGAGGGATTTAACAGTCTTTCTTCATCAATATTGTAAAAAAATGAAATTACTCTCAAAATTCCCATTATATTAAAAAAGCAAGGATAAGAGAACAATGTATGGCTGAAGCAGGGAATGGTATAATGCTGTTAAATTAAAATTTATGTCAAAGAATTAAATGCATATAATGTGTACATGGCATATTCCTTAGGCACCTTACACTTGAGACCATATTAAAATAATAATTTTTATAATAATGAAACTCTTTAAAGTAATGAGACAGTCATCAGGATACCTTTTTATATTTATTAGAGCATGAATCATTCTGAACTCAGGTGGCATTAAAATAAATAATTCCCCTTAAACAATTGTAAATATATCAGGGACAGAAACAGATTTTCAAGGTGAAAATGCAAAAAAAAAAAAAAGGTAGTAACTTATGAGCTTTCAATCCAGAATAAAACAAACACCCACACAAACTCCCCACATCAACTAAGGAAATTTGAATTTTCTGGAATGTAAAATATTTTCCCAAGAAAGGTGTCAGGTTGGGCCAAGTAAAAAATTGCTGTATAGTGTTTCACAAATATCCTTTGGATACTGGTGCTCCAAAGATGTAAACCAGACCCTCACAAGACTTGAACTTTTGGGAAGAGGTAGCTTTACCACTGTTATACACCAGGCCCTTTGGAACAAAATGTTGTTTTCCTGTAGATCATGAAGTGTCAGAGTTTTTCAGACTAATCACACACTTCCCATCCCTCCCTGCCAAGAACCCTCCTCCACTACCCCAGAAAACCTAACCAGGACTAGGTCTTTAAGTTAAAAAATATAGGTTCAGTGTAGCAGGATGAGGATCAGGCATCCCAATTACTGTTCACAGGGCGAACTTATCTTTGACGGTTAATTATTATATGACAGTACTATAAATACCTCTGTGCAGAGCCTGGAGAAAGAATTTTCTAGTTAAAACTATTTGCACAACCTCCATCAAATCCAGGGCTCCACTAGAACCCTGGCTTTGCTAAGCTTGGGGGATTTTCCTGGCTCCTTGCTGCAGAGTCTGGCTATGCTGCTGCCACTTTCCCTCCACATTAAATTTAAAAAGTAAAAATAAAAAAATCAGCTCTTAAAGTACAAACAAAACGTACCTGTAAAAGCAGAGTTATAAGCTATTTCTGTAATTCATGGCTTTCAGGGATCACTGGGTAGTTCTTTTCAAATTTAATTATTACTTGGTTGCAATCACATTCTCTTCAAGATGTCATGAACTGTGCTTTTGGTGCAGATTAGACAAAATAAAGTTATGCTTGAGCATGTTCTGGCTTTGCTTTCTTCCCTCAACTGTCATGGAAGTAACAAACACTGTGAATTTAGTAAATCACTTAAGTTTGTCTTTTTCATTGAAATCTGGGCATTTTCTGAAAAAATTCTCACAGATTGGCACCAAGTCACAGGATGTAAAGATGACAGCAACTTCACTATGCTAATGTCTCATTTGCATGTTTTAGCATACAGTAGTCCTCCTTGATTGGCATTCTCATTAACTTGACATTAGAAAAGACTGCCTGCTAAACAATGTAAGCAGTATTTAAACCCAACTGCTATTAATTCCTCTGCTTTATGGGAAGGAACATTTAATGACTCCTTTTTTCAAGGGTGCACTGGAGATGAATGTGGAAAGTTAGGCTGTTCATGCTGAGATAGAGGCTTTTTTCTTAATTTCTTTGTTCAGTGTCATTTGGGTCAGGTATTGACTTCATGTGAAAAATGATACCACAGACATGAAGATAATCACATACATTTTTAAAATGATGTAGGCTCACAGATTTTCAGTATTTGTATATAAATGTATGGAGACAACAGAGCTTTTTCTAATATCAGTTGGGAAAAGGTCAACCCCCTAATGAGGACTCCTCTGACGTATTATTTGGGAATTAGCCTTGCCTGTCTGATTAAAAACATATCTTCTCTAGGTGCACAGAACTACAGATTACTCTCTTAAATTTTAAAGGCCAGTTTTAAGACTTTATTTGTGTTGTCTCTTCTGAAACAGGCTTAATACAAGCTTGCATCGTTCCCTTTGCTATCTCTAGTATCAATACTCTCTGTAGATTCCTATCCCAAGTACCTTTTCTTTTTTTTTTACAAAATTATAAGGTAAAAATAGGTGGTTTATCAGAATATTTCCAGTTTTGCTTTTTCAAATCATCCTCAAATGCAATATATACCTTCTAGATTCCCAGCTCTCATAGGATCCTGTTGATACTGGGATGACCTGAGTCAGCTGAAGCCAGTCACTGTGCTAGTGACTGGGTTTGATCTGCTGTGACTCCCTCAGAAGTCTGCAAGCTTCTGGGTTTTCAAAAAGCCCAAGGTCTCTTAAATCCTAGTGGGGTGTTGATATTACATATGCTTGACATGGCTCAACCTGGTAAATACCTATAATTTCTATCCCAGCTCTATTTTTTCCCATTGAAAACAAAAATATTTTAGGAGGTTGTTTTGGTTTTGCTTTCTTTTTTTTACACTCTATTCCAAAGGTTTTATTTCCTAGTCAAGAAAACTATTGGCTTAAAGCCAACTTTTAAATAAATCATTTCTCACCTACTTGTCCAACAGAGACATTTTGTCTTTTTGGGGTAATAGATATGAAGACAAATAGATGCAAATCATGTCACTTGCAAAGCAGTCTTAAGCTCTTAGAATATTCAGTTTTCCGGTTGAATTTCTAAGTTCCTCAAGTCTGATTAATGTCTCCTTTGCTGTAATTTAAACCACTTTAATATTATTTTCAGATGATGATTGCTTCTGAAAATCTTAGAATTTCCAAATACCTTTTTTATCAAATCAAAGGCAAAGATTGTTTTGCAACAGGACATTTTCCCCCATCCATTACAATAGCCTGATGCATTTTCTTCAAATTCAATTGGAATTTACCATCAACCTCATCGTGAACAGTTCAGCATATTCAGCTGAGGATGGTAGTGATGAACACTGTGTTCATCATTTTTACCTTTTCAGGCTCTGAGATCTCTGAAATGACTAGTAATGAGTTGATGAGAGTACCCTAATTGAAGAGAAAGGAAAGCCCGTGGAGGTGGGACTCACCTGTCCTCTTTTCTCTCCCCAGCAATCAGTTCTGTTTCCTAATTAGATCAATTCTATCTATGCAGTCTCTGTTATAGTTTTTACCCATTATTTCTGCCTATTCTGCAGCATCCCACTGTACTACTTGTATCCCTGCTTGTAGTGTGTATGTACCCTTTCAAAGAGACCACCAGTTCTGTAGCTTCATCTGCATTGGGTTACCACTAGAAAATGCAGTTTCATTCTTGCAGTTGCAGGACATCCCACCTCTCCTTCCTCACAAGCTACAGCAGCCATTTCATCTGGGTACCCCTTGCCTTACACCTTCCCTAGACGTGGCACTGCAGGCCAGAGAAGGGAGAGGGAAAACAGCTGGGAAACCTCTTGTATTTTGGCAGTGAAAGGGATGAAGAAAAGCTGTATGGTTTTTAATGTCTCCTTTTGGGAAATTTGGCAGGTTGCTGATAGGACAGAAAGAGAGCTGTCCCCGCTTATTAGGTGGCTGCCCATAACCCAACAGCTGGAAAAGTGGGGCAAACAGATAGTCATAGGTTTTTTTCCCAAGGTATTCCAGTTAGGCAAATGCTTCTGGGAAATTGCCGTTTCCCACTGAAGCATCCTGGCTCTTACCCCACCAAGATATTGAGTAATACTGCTGTAATATTTCTTTACCTGGTGCTTTCTTACTGAAGAAGTGCTGAATAAGGTCTTGGAAACAAATTGCCTAATGTTGGCCAAACCTATAGAAGCCTTCCAAGCCCACAAGACTTTATGTGCAAATTGACAATCTTACATGCAGCCACCTTGACTTCAGAAGAAGCAAAGTCAAGCTTACATCTCTCTGATCACTGAATCTTAGATGCAGGTTGTGCAGCAGCCAGAGGAGAAGGAGAAACTGAATTTCCATGCATGGGCAGCCCAACCTCCAAGCTAATAAATGAGCAGCATATTGTTTTTTATCTGTTGACTGAAGTGAGAGATGGAAAGTGAGTGCCAAGTAGCAGCTATTATAACGTTGTGCATATGACATTGAAGTTCAGGGTCAGTTGTTTCTGCTATAAACCCCATTTTTCAGGGTTTATAACTTGTCTGCCTTAAATTGTATCTAGCTGAAACTGGCATGCAACCTGTCAGAACAACTATAGGAGATATTTTCACATTTCTTTCATTAAAAAGAAAAAAAATCCTTATGTCATTTAACACATTTGCCTTTTAAATGCAGTTAAAAGCTACTTAGTCACTACAGGCACTTCAGGGGAATGGAAAGATTCTGAGATATTGGGCAACACCAAAACTTTTGACGCAGTGTATCTTGGACCCTAGGAAAACTGCAGCTGTGAATTCAAATTTTGTAGCTCAAGTCAACTCCGCACTTGTTAAGGTGGTGTCAAGCTGTGTTTTCAGCCATACAGACAGATGAAAAAACATTTATCTCTGCTGTTTTTTCTCTCAGTTTATTTGTCTATGATGTGAAATCCAGTCAGTGATCCACCTGACTCACGAAGCACAGTGATGCCTTTAGTGCTGAGATCAGTAGAACTTAGATCCCTGTATTGTTGTGCCACAGGCAAAACAAGAGATGACTATATTCTTTTCATAGATCTGTGAGAATGGCAAAAGAAGAGCAACACATGGCAAAAGAAGAGCAGGGGCTGAGGGGAATAAAGATTAAAAAAAAAAGGGAGAAATACAGTTTTCATCAAGTGTTGCATATAAACTCATATAATTTATTCCAGGCCTCCATGAAGGAGGAAGGACACAAAGACTACAATTATAATCACAGCTCCAAAGTGCAGGCACTGCTGAGAGTGAATGCCACTTCCTCTGCTCCTTCCTGATGGTTCTGCCCCAAGCATCAACTCACTTAAGTGCATTTGAAATACTCTTCTGAGGCCTCTTGAAGCTGCCCCAGCCTCCCACACACACACGATACCCCTTCCGTGTAAAAAGGCACGTTATGGAAATCAGGGTGAATGAGGACTGTCTCCTCACACCCACCTTTACACAGCCTCCACTTCTGGGCTTACAACATCTGAGCTATCCAACTGGAAGTTTGTGAGGAATACAGTGGTAAGGCATGGACAGGAGACAGGTTCTGCAGGAGTTTTGACTGTCACAGCACTGCATATCCTGGCAGCTCCTGTGAGAATGAGACACTATCAAGAGGGGTGGAAAAGGGACTCATTTCCCCAGGAGAGAAGGTTTGACTCTTGCTGGCTGATCTGTACAGAGAGTATACTGGTCATTAAGCTTCCCCTCTAACCCAGTGCATACTTAACATGTTTTCCAGCTCAAACAAAAAGTTTCATCCCAGGCTGCGCAACAGAAGCAAGTCTCTGAGAAAGCCCATGGAAAGGGACACAAACCATATCTTATTTAGATCAAGGATTTGACCCAAGATCTCTTGCCCTCAGAAAACTATTATAAGAAACAGACTTCAGAGTATTTAGAATTCAAACAGCTGCAGCATTTCCTGCTGGAGGTGGGTCATGATACACAATACACCTATGTGATAATTGAACCCATGAGCAAATAGGTTAGCATGACTCCTTAACCTTGCAACTGAGATCCTCACCTGGGAGTTTAACTATTTATGTGGGATAATCATGTCAGCAGCAAAGGTTGGGAGCACATGACCTAAGATATGCCGTGACCAGAGGGTAAGAACTTGTTTTTGATAAGTCTGTGAATTACACTCTTGGTTTCATATACTCAAAATTAAAATCCTTCTGGTGAAACAAACATTCTGATAGTCCTATTCCAGATAGTAATGTGACACCACATTGTTTTTCCTCATTTTCGTAACTCTAGTGCTTTGTTTTATTCACTATTTTGAAAACTGCCTGGGGTTTAAAAATTTCATTTTTAATCAGAGGAGATACGTTTTCAGTACAGTGTTGGGTTTTTGTTCAGGTTTTGTTCTATTTGTTTGTTTGGTTTTAGTTGGCTTGCATTTGGTTTTTAGGCTTTTCTTTGGTTTTTCGTTTGTTTTTACAGAGATGGGAAAAAAAGAAAGAGGAAAATGTATCAGTCCAGTTACTGATTTTATTCAGCCAAACGTATTTTAGAATATGTAGGAATATTTTCATACTTCCACTTAGAAGGTAAAATCTATTCCCCAGCTTCAGGCGTCACGTAAGCTTTTTGCCTTGAAATTATAATTTGCCTTAGAATGATAATTGCAGTGACTGGGGTTAGGTTTCTGCTAAGCTTTAAGTGATTTCATTGGGATTTACTAGGCTATCAGCTATTTTGATTCTCTTACAAAGGATGATTGCAATTTCTGTCAGCACAGATACATTTTATTTTTATGAAAGAAACAAAAAAAAACACTAAAAAAACCCAAAAAGTTTTGAGGGAAAGAAAGAGATGGTAGTTGGCAATTATTATGTATGTGTGTATAAACTTGCATATAGGTACCTTATTTTAGGTAGAAGTATGATACAGAACAAACCTATAATCTTAGTTTATAAAGCTGGACACGTTGTATCACAGAGCCCACTCAAGTTCCCTGGGGGAATCTAGACACACAATTAGAGGTAAACACAAAAAAAAAATCCCCAAGGAAAAACATAATAATAAAAAAAGGATTTTTTATAATAAAGAACTATATTAAAAAAAAAAAAAGAAAGCTGAAAATTGTATAATAAAAGCATAGAACCCAAGGCAAAAAAAGATGCAGTCAATCTTCCAAACAATCTTTATGAGAGTTAAGGGAGAGTTGGTGATTTCATGAGAGAGCTTGAAGAGCGAGGTGCACAGTCTCATTATACAGCACCGTCTGGACAATCTTGTCAGGGACAAGGAGAGAGTAGATACAAAGATTATCATTTGGCTTGTCATAAATAGCTAATAAAGCAGAACTGGAGATTAGTTGTCCCTGCTGGTTCAAGTGGGCCCAGTTTCTGGCAACTGCTGACAATGGGCACCTGCCAATAACCCCAGGCAGAGCAGGGAGAGCTGTGTCTTCTCCTGGTTCTCCAAGCTGGAGGGGCTGTGATGTTAACCCACTGTGACATGCCAAGGAGGAACACCCCAAGATGTTGCTGAGACCTGCCAAGTTTCTCCCTGCATCTCCCTCGTACGTATGTCTCTCAGTAAACTGCAGCCTGAATCCACTTTTTAGGGTTGCGTTGAAAGTCTTTGCTGCCTCCTCTGTAAGAAAGGATCCCAGTGAATCACAGTGAGTGTGAATCCAAGGGAAATTTCAGAGTTAGGACACTTAATAGAGAACTACATTCTCTTCAGGTTAATTTTAATAAGTAGAACAACCGTCTGAGCAGAATTTAACCAGTAACTTTTTCTTACAATCAAAAAAACCCCCTAAAAACCCAAGAACAGTCGCAACAATGGCTTCACAATTCAAAGTTCTTGGTTTATAGCTGTGTGTGACACTGTAGTCATAAACAAAATACCCTCTCAGATGGATGGCTGTGCCTACCCTAGGAGTGCAGAAACAGACCCACTGAATTTCACATTTAGTAGGCCTCAAGTCTGACACATTTTGCAGTTGCAGGGGAAGTGGATCCTTGAGATAACTCTAAATTACTACTAGCCAACAAACTGTAACTTCCAGACTCCAGGATTTTTAATCATAATAAAAAGTATACCAAGTGGACATGTATATTATTAATTTACAGACATAACTAGATGGAAGATGCAACATTCAGTTGCAATCTATTTATGGAGACAGGCAATTATATGAGACAAGGGAACTAATTTTGTAGAGTGAGATTTAGTGATTAGCCATGGTATCTCCATTTTATCTCTAGGCCTATAAAATTCAGTGGTCTGAAATCTATTTAGGGTATTGAACACAGCATTCAGATACCTGTGGCATTATTTTGGGATCCAGTCCCCGTAGCCATGTGCTATGGAAGTAATGTGTAATTGAATAGCCTCATATAGAGGTGGTCTAAAAAGTAGGCTGAGAAAAAAAACTATTAATATCCTTAGTTCATCACTTTCCCCTCTAAGGACAATTTCAGAAAGTTATTCAGCCTGATTCCTGCCTAACTGGTTATCTATTCCACCCTATACAGGTATTTTTCATAAATGCTGTAGCATCCCAAGCCCATAAAACATAAGGTATGTGTAGCACAGATATACTGTAATTAAAGAGAGACTTGTGTTGATAAAAAGACAGTTGTTCCCACGTAAGTGTGAAGACTCTCTTCTCTACCAATTAAGAATCAGCAGAATATGGGCTTTAATAGTCCTCTTGGGGAACTTGTCTTTTGTATCTATGATAAATACATGATTATAAGGACAAATTATATGAGTGGCAATAATTTCCTAGTAATGTGATCATTAAAAGCCTTCACAATGGCAATGCATCAATATTAATTGGGGACAGATGATCATTTTACTGACATGCTCAAGTCATTATCCATATTTCAGTACTTCATGAATACCTGAATAGTCTTAATGATGTGATTTTTTAAAGATTCTTTCTTTAGTGGTCTTAGCATGATTGTTTATCTAAAAATTATTTAAAAAAAAGAAGAAGCAAGAATGAATTAGAGGTAGTGCAGGTAGTTCTGAGCTAAAAGTAGGCAAGATTGAGCAAAATTTTGGTTTCTGTTCGAATGTGAACACAATTAATCACAATTACTGAGGAGAAAGAGCAGAATAAACCCTGCCTGCTGGGCCTGGGTCATGTTAAGTCCATGGTAAATGTTTGCTGACATGGAGGACACTGTAACTCACAGCTTTTGAGGGTAAATAATCTACCACAGCAACCTGTTGAACCATATTCCTTAATAATATTCATTACCTTGCCTGTCTGCTTCAAAGACCATTTCTCATGGGGGAAATGAACACTGTTTGCATGTCCTTTTATTTATATCCTCTGTGACAGCGGACTGGCAAATAATTTTGTTACCTGCCATGGATAGGCTGTTGAAAAAGCCACACTAACTTGCAGATAACATGTTTGCAAGATGAATGATAAACCTTACGTAATAATATCCTGAAAGTTGAAGTGAAATGACAGAATATAACTGCAGATTATGTTTTGTGTATGAAAGGGTATTATGAAGGCACTACACCTGTTCCTGGAGATGTGAACGTCAGGTGTTAGTCAGTAAAGTATTTGATCCATTCCATAACATTATACCTGCTAATTTTATTTCCACTATAGACTTAAGTCATGGTTTGATACAAACCAAAGATTGTCCTGAGTCCGTGCATTTATTGAGAACTACAGAAGCAATATAAAAATACAGCAGCTAAGACTTATGAATAAACATATAAATTAGGTTTTGCACGAGGGTGACTGGAGGTATTAATCACATTTATACACTCATTAGTAAGGCTTGAAGAGTTAGTTGTCACTGCATTTGTTTAATAAGACACCAGGTGTCATCACTGGGGCTGCTATCAGGAACATTTGTCTTGCCTAAGCAGAAGCCAGTACCCGTGAAAAAGTAACTTTTGCAATGCAGACTGAACGGTGATCATGATGTCTGTTATACCCTCCTTCCAGTAGCCATGACTGCCAAGGTGAGTTATCCTGACATAAAAATAACCAACAAAGCTTACAAAAACATACCTACAAGCTCATGTGCATAAGTATATGCATACCAACTTATAATATTAGGAAAAAAACCCTGCATTAACGTGCTGCTACAGTAAAGAAATTGAACATTCAACTGTAGAACAGGTGTAACGTGGCTGTTTTACTCTGAATTGCAAAACAATGTATCTTCAGAATGGGACATTTATATACTTAAAACAAGTATTATTTTAACATTAAGACTTTACAGTTAAATTTTAATTGGCATTCTTTACGGTTATAAATAAGTCCAGAATCCCTATCATAAAGTGAAAAATATCTCTCTTATTGTGCTATATTCACTATTTATGGAGGACATCACAGAGTGACACTGTAGGATTGCACTTAAATCTATTGAAGTAGCTTTTGGGGACCGCTTCACCAACAGTATAAAAGAGAAAATCAGTTGAAATTAGCAGTCTAATCTCAACTGATTTTCTACTCTAACTTAAAACAGTGGGATTTTTGCTCTAACTTAAAGTCAAAGATTTCTTTTTTCTTTTGGTTTTGAGAGTAATTATTTTCGTGTTATTTTCAGTTTTGACATAGAATGCGGGTAAATGGAAATTTATTTAATTTGCTCATCCTAAGTCTGGAATACCTTGATCAATATATTCCTCAACTTGATGAGTCTTGAATCCACTGCTTTCATCAAAGTCTTTTAGTGGTCAGGCTATTAGGCATTGCAAAGTCCCACTCTTTATCCTTCCTTTTGGTTTTTGTTCCATTTTTTATAAAACATCTTTATAGGAAAAAAATAAAAAAGATTCATGTGTTTAGTCATAGGGACATTTTCTTGTGATTTAAATAGGTCAGATGAAGTAGAAAATTTCCTGGAGAGCCAGAGAGAGATACATGTCTCCAGAGTCTGTGATAAAGCCATTCATGTGGAAAGAGGAATTCTTGGTCCAACAGCAACAGCTGCACAGTCTATTTAATCTACCTCTTTTAACTTATTCTCTCACAGCTTCAGTAGGACTTTGAACATGTGAATTATCTAGTTTTGAAAATTATGCTCTTTTTGTACGTGGGAAACATAGTAATTGTTGTTGTATACAGTGCACTAACTGGATAATCACTTCTGGTCAAAATGTGTAAATGGTATATCAGAGGTCTAAACTGATGTTCTTTAGAGTAATGGAACTATTGTATTAAAAAAGAATGTGTGATTTCTCCACTATTAGGAAACTATTATATTGAGTATTTACTATGCAATAATATCTCTGCTTGTTCTTATTAATTTAATTAAGAAGATGCCAGGAGCTACAGTAGTATGAATGAAGCCTGATATTATACATGCAGGATGCAATTATATTAAACCATTCAAGTAATTACATTTATGCTCTGAAGGAAGAACAAAAAAGCCAGATAGAAAAGACTTACTCCAAGAGCTTAATACCTCTATAACATAATTTGGTGTAAAACTAGAGCTTCAACATCAGTGCTTATGGTACATTTAGCAAGATAGCAAAAGTTCTTAATTAATCACTTGCTCAGTTATTATCAGGTGCTATTAGTAAGGAGTCTTTCAGATGTACTAAAACACAACATTCAGCTTTGCCACCTGATCTTTTGCTTGTGGAAGCAGAGGACATGAATTGAAGTCTTGCTTTTTCTCTGCAAAAAATACAAGCAAGAATGTGGATAAAATAATTTTCAAAAGTAATGAAACAATTGACATTAAAAACCCCCAAACCTTACAAAAAAAAAATCAGGTTTTATTAATTTTTTTTAATTGCAAGAAGTAAAATAGTTTTGCAGTGTTTTGGATATGATTTTTTCCTAATTAAAACTACCACCCAACACCATTAGTGTAGTGTCTATAGCTTATATACTTTTTCCAGCTTTTACATCTGCATGAGCACAAATAATTCATAAATAAAACATCCTAAGGGATGCAAAAGGATGTTACTTCTGTAGAAGTTCTTATAAGGAGCACACATGTTGCATGTTCCTAAGATTATCTGAAAACTGGATGTGTCCTCCTCTCAATCTGAGAGTATGAAACACTGTCAGAAAAAGAGCTCTTCCACCATGGATGTCTCCATGGGATACAGGTAGAGATAACTAGTTGCTTGTAACAGGAATAGCTGCCTCCTGTGTCAATCAGAAAGTAATTATATTCAATGCTGTTGAACTCAGTTTCTCCCAGGACAGTGCCACAACTGCCTGGTATTGTGCACACATCACTTGTTAATAAAGATAAGCTCACATGGAGTGTGGTGTCAGTGGTTTGATCCTGAATATCTAGAACATCCTGAATATCACTGCTATGATCTGAAAGCAGTGAGAACTCCTTAATGTTGGAGGGGCATGGATGTTTCCTTCACTCCACAATTCATGGGCTGCTGAGATTAACTCCAGCTGCAGAGCCACCCTGCTCAGCTGTGAGGAAATCTCTTGTGGGAAGATACTCTTAATTTCAGGCAGTTAAATCTGCTCCAGATCACACCATGCAGTCTAGATGCTGTCCTGACTCGTCCTTATGGTTTCATTCCCTTTTTACTCTTCTCTTCTCTCTGGTCCTGGCTACGCAGGAGTCCCCCAGTTTTCTAGTCCGACAGAGTGACAGAAAACATGTGTTTGGAACACTGCCAGAGAATTCCTCTGTTAAATTCCTGAGAAAGTAGTATTCATCTACCTTACTGCTTACATGTCTTCTGAAAGATGGCTTGGACTCTGTTTCAATTTCTTCTTGAATAAAATGGAAATGATGAGCAATTCCCCAGAAAGAGTGAAGGCTGCAAGAATATCCTTCTTACAGATTCTAGACTTTATGCTGCAGCAATTATTTAGGCTTTTTTTGCCCTGAATGGTGGTCTTACCACTAATGAGATCTGGTCTCATTAGTCACACTATTTTTTTAATCATTCAAGTAAAGCTTTATGAAGATAAGATTCAAAACAAACAGTGATTTATTTACTAATTTAAACTAAGGTGAAAGGTGATAAAGAGAGTTTCCTATTGTATAAGCAGTATGAAAAAAAAAATCTCTGTTATCCTCAGAATCATAGGTATATCTAACTTCATCATAGCTGCAAATCACTTTAAATGGCACAGAAACTGGGAACACAGACAGGATGCCCTCAGACTTTCTAAATTATAACCGATCAGTTGACAAAACCAGTCACTACCTCAACTTTTTGAGGGATGTGATGAATATTTATCAAAATTTTAATTATATTTCAACACGTTAAATAGACAATTTAGAACCTTGTCTAATTAGCTTCTTTAAAAACATATTGATAAAAAAATCAGTTCTGCACTACGGCCACATTTTCATTCTTAGAATTATCTTCTGCTTTCCTACTGTTGTTCTAAATACTTCGATTTTTCTTTTTACGTAAGTTATGCCTTCACTGTCCCAAAACACTGATTATGTACACTACACTTCAAAGCTTAGAAGTACAAGGTCTGCTTGAGGCTGCATGTACTTGTCTTCATGTAACCAGTTCAGTAGACTGATTGCCAAAAAAAGTGTTCACACACACATATATATGTGTATGCATTTATATACACTCACAAAAATATATGTATAAAATAAGTGTGCTCTTATACATACTCATATCCAATTAAGAGAGTTGGCCTATCTGAAAAAAGTGCCATTTGCAGGGCATATATTCTATGTCATCAACTAAGCAGAAGACTTTTGAGTTGCTGGATTTTTTTTATTTTATTTGCCACACTATACAATCTCTGAGTGACTGTGCCAGTGAAGATTAGGGTCTTTCAATGCTGTTATCATCTACCTTTAAGGCTGAGGTGAGTTGGAAACTTCTGTTCATCGCTATTAATATCTACAAAGATGAATGTGCTCCTGTCAATAATCGCCCTAGGACATATTTCTTTTGTTTTCACCTACAGAACATCTGACCTCTACTGTGGAGCAGTCATTTCATTAACATTTTAGTTAGTCTGGACAGTACTTGTGCTCCCTCATTTGGATGTCTTTTCTTGAGTTCTCCAGAGAGACTTTGATCACTGGCAAAACTGCTTTTTCATGACCTCATTTAATATGCAGAATAAGCTTCACTACCAGGTGCCATGGTTTTCCTTCACTGAGATTTCCCTAAGGACATCCTGGCCTTTGTGTAAACCTCCTTGTGACTCTTTTTTTCTTTAGAACATAAGCAGTGCTGAAACTCCTAAATGTGCATTTGGAAATGCTCTTTCTGTGATTTTTTTCTTTCTCTTTCTTCTATTTTTCAGTGAGACCCAGACCAGACCTTTTCCTGTATCTGAACATATTTGAAATGAGGTTTCACTTGTTGTCTTCCACAGCTCTATTCTGAACCCTGGGGCTTCTGAAAACAATTTTCTTCCACTCAAATTTTGCTTCTCACTTTTTATTCTGGGTCTTTTAAGTGCATACATCTAAAAGAAAAACTGTTCTTGTACTGCATTGCGTGCTGTCTCTTTTTCTGTTGGACCTATTGCACACTATTATAGTTATATGGGGAGATATATTATACTGTATTCTGTGTGGCTGAAGATTTCTGAAGCAGATTTCAATCTTCAAAGTTATAACTAGCCTTTGTCTCTCTAGTCTGTCAGAACATGGAGTACAGCACTAGCACCACAGAGGACTACATGGTTGTGTGAAGCTGCTTGCTCAGTTCTCCAAAAACAAAAAGCCACAGTTACACTATCAAGCAAGGCTGAACTGCTGAGGTTCAGAATACAAGGAAACTGGTGGTATCTCAGGCATCTGTGTTGTCTGTGCCCATTCCTCCAGTTAGGCGTACTTAAACAATAATTGGTAATATTCTATCTTCTCTCATAAGGCAGAAAATATATGTCCTGAAACATTTATCCTTCTGTCTGAGGTACTAAGCAAAAGTGTTTTCTTTTCATGCACTTAGTCTGTGCTAATGAAAATACCATTGTTGGCAGTGTAATCCACAGCTGATTTATGGATTTTTTTACTTGTCTCCCACCACCACACTGGCCCCCAAAAGACTTAATTATATAAGATAGGAAGTGAAATGTTGGAAAATTAAATGAAGGAGTTGCTTTTATGTGTTAATTCATTTTGAACAAGCAAGTCTGGTAGTGCCAGTTATATTAAATCTGTTGGTTCCATCTGTTTCAATTTAGTAGACCCCTGTCTGCACAGTTGCAGCTTCATTAATAAATGAATTATATTCAGTAAGTTTGCATTCCAAAAGAAAATAGATTGAAGCATTTGTACTGTATCCTAAAAATACTCTTACGTACACAAAGGAAATAAATGTGTCCCTCTAAAATAACCATTGTTATGCAAAAAATTGATGTTACACAGGTAGATTGTTGCATTAACAAAGTCATCCTGCTGACCTACCCAATCTAGGGAATCTCTAGAAAATATTAAGTGCATTTTACAAAGTAAAGTCTTGATGGTTTTAGGATAAGACAGACAAAGAAACTGTAATGTAACAATTTATAGGCCATATAACACAGAGTGAACTTCCCCAGAGACTTCTATATGCATTGGCACCACACAGTTTGCATGATGCAGCCAGATCCTCAGTAAAGTAAGAGCCCACTGATAGCTGTCCAGGTCAAGCTTTGTTCCATGAAAGGGTGCTCTCTGTTAGCCCTACAAAAAAAAAAAATGCAGACCTCACAGCATGAAGAGCTTGAGTCTCAGTGATCCTCAGCATTTTTAGGCCATTCAGAATTTTTCTGGGGGCAGAAACAAACCAGCAAGTACCCCAGCAACACTTCAGTGCAGAGTAATCCTTAGGCTACATCCCATAAGGATCGCACGGTGACCATCAGGCTTTCTGGGGTCTCCAGAGCTGAGCTCCTGCAAGGCTGCAGTTTGAAGCAAAACAGCTTTGTGAGCTCTGTTGCAATCTCTGCACTCCGGGTAGGGCGGTCCCAGGGGAGCCGTGTAATACCAGCGAGTTACATGTTTGCACATTTTTGAAGGTCACTCCCAGGGACTCTCTGTCATAAGCAGAATGCTAACGCTTTTCATTATACACCCTTCAGGTTCAGCACATGTCAGGGAAAGAGCTGCCTTGTACTTGTGAATACCCCTGCCTGCAGGTGCAGGAGATTTCTAAGAGGAATAGCAAACACAGGACAAAATGTGTTCCTACCTGGTGGAGTTTCACCAGCAGGGCATAACACTGAGTTGGGAAAATAAGGGTGGGCTGGTTCCCCACCACAGCAGTGAGAAGGAGAACAGCATGGAAAAAAAAAAAGACTGAGCTGGTTCCTAAAAAATATTATACATTTTATAGTTCACAATCTTTCAATTAGAAAAGATCTTCCTAGATAACAGCCCTGTTGGTTGAGTTTTTCTTTTCTTTCTTTGTGATGCTGCATCTTCCAGATTATCCCTTGTTTTAGCTGTTTGTTTCTTCCTTTTTAAATTAGTCTGCGTTATTCCATTAAGATTCAGAAAACCAAACAAATAAAAATCACACAGCAAGAGATTAGACCTAATATTTAGGTGTTAAAAAGACAGAACGAGTCCATTTCTTTAAAGTAGGTTTTATTACTTTTTAATTTTTTTCCCCCAAAAGCTCCCTCTCTTACTATCTCATGCTTACAAGGAATTCCTGAGGCTATGGAAGGTTAATCTCATTTCAGGAAGAGGTAGGTGAATATACATAAATCCTGTTTTCATTTCATAAAAAGAATCATGGAAGGCTCTGGGTCTTCAGTAGCTCCACACCCTCATCTTCTCGCTACACACTGTGCTCCCTAGATCTTAATATGCAGAAATGTGTAGGGGTAGGGAATCTCATGAATCAGAGAGATCTTCAACACAGACAAACTGTCCTGTGCTCTCCACAATCCACAGATTCACTGTAAATCTTCAGTGGTCAGGAACATCTATAGGCATGGAAGAAAAGGTAGGAGAGGGGTTCAGGATCACTGAGAGATGAAGATTTTTGCTCATGTGGTTAGAGCACAGTGCTAATAGCACCAAGGTTGTGGGTTTGATCCCAGTACAGGCCATTCACTTAAGAGCTGGACTTGATGATCCTTGGGGGTCCCTCCCAACTGAGAATATTCTGTGAAAGGTTTAAAGGTCAAAGAATAAATTGTATGCCAGTCAGTCAGCTGAGGGGATTGTCCTGCTCTGCTCTGCATTGGTGTGTCCTCAACTTGAATATTGTGTGCAGTTTTGGTCACCACAATATAAGAAATATATCAAGTCATTAGAGAGTGTCCAAAGGAGGGCAACGAAGATGGTGAAGGGCCTTGAGGAGCGGCTGAGGGCACTTGGTGTGTTCAGCCTGGAGAAGAGGAGACTGAGGGGAGACCTCATTGCAGTTACAACTTCCTCGTGAGGGGAAGAGGAGGACAGGCACTGTGCTCTGTGGGGATCAGTGACAGGAGCCGAGGGAACGGCCTGAAGTTGTGTCAGGGGAGGTTTAGGTTGGATATCAGAAGGTAGCTCTTCACCCAGAGGGTGGTTGGGCACTAAACAAGCTCCCCAGGGAAGTGGTCACAGCACCAAGCCTGAGTTCAAGAAGTGTTTGGATGACACTCTCAGGAACATGGTGACTCTTGGGGGTGGTTCTGTACAGGGCCAGGGATTGTACTTGATGATTCCTGTGGGTCCCTTCCAACTCCGCATATTCTGTGATTCTGTGGTATATATTTAGCCATGATGATGATGATGGTATATATTTAGATTGACATTCTTTTGCATTTTCAGACAAAGGATGAATTCAAACCTGGAAGAGAACCTTTTTTTTTTCTTTTTTTAAAGTGTCATTTTACTTTTCCTTGTTCTGACTGGTGAAAGAAACTGATTCTACATCAGTCTAAAAAAATAATCAGGCAAAATGTGAAAAGGAGTTCATCATCTTTGCAAACTAAAATTAAGCTGTCACAATCAAAGCTAAAACTGATGTGATATCTCTGGAAGACGACTGATGAATTTTTCAGCCTGTAGTGGCAAATCAAGCCAGCAGTACAATAGTCTGCACCAGGTATCGACCGAAGGAGTAGTGCCACATACTTTTTTGGGTTTTTTTCCTCAAAATATGTTCTAACCTGGTCTAAAGACCTGTTCTAACTGTGTAATATTTTCACAGCTGGACTCTCAAGGAGAGCTGTGTAATACCAGAGCATCTCACTGCTCTGATTCACATTCCACTCCCACCTGTAGTGTGTACCTTCATAACCACGAGAGAGGATTTGACCAGAAGATGGTCAAAGGATCCCTGAAACCTAAAATATTCTATGGTTCTGTAGAATTCTGGAGAAATTCTGCAAAATAGACTCAATTCTCCCTCCTGCATTCATCCATTCATACTGGAAGGAAAGTAACTAAAGTAATTCTGCTTTGCACCCATGAAATCCTAGCTAGGTGAGGGGGTAAGCTATGAAAATCCAGCTGGTACAATCAACATGGCTATTTGGAGTTTAGTACCATTCTCACAACAAACTTAAAAATATAGCATAGCCTGTGTTTTCTCCAAATTTCATTTTTTCTCTTTATCTGGACTTTTAATCTGTACTAATGATGCAGTGCTGTTATTGCTACCAAAAATGGGGAAGGGTATATGACGAAACTTTCATTTTCTGCAAAATCTTTGGGACATTTTTATAAAGCAAATCAGTGGAAAATCCACTCCAGAAATGCTTAGATTCTTGGGATATTATACCAAAAGGCATGGGGAAAAAAAGGCAGCAAAATGCTACAATAATCCTGTAGAAATATGAGATAATGCTTTACTGATGTGCAAATTTTCATGTAACTGGCTACCTTTGGCTTTTCCATATCATGTAAGGATATGAATATATTTCAGTTAATCCAAATCCCATTTCCATTTCTTCCAGTTTTAGTTTAGGCAGCTTCAGAGACACTTTTCCTTACTAGGCCTCATGTATATCGTAGTGCTGCTGTCATATATATATTTTTATTCACTGACAGGTATGGTATAATGTGTCAGAAATGTGCTTATATATTTCTTGTCCATTAACAGTAGATAATGACAACAGACAAGTGTCATTAATTAATAAAAGTCATAGCAGGCCCCTTATAAATCTGTGTTAGAACATTTACTTGGAAACAAGTATATTTTTTCACAGCTGCACATAATAATTTTTATGTAGGATTTTCTGCTCTTGTTCAATTGATATGCTTCCAAGAGGGAGCATTGACTGTAGCAGTGTGTGAGGCCATCAGAAAGCAGCTGATAATGAGCTCTGACACAGTGAAGATGGAATTTTTGCTTTAAGGTGTGCGATTAAGGTGTGTGAAATTACAAGTGCTGGGATAATGTGTGACAAATGATGAAGAAGAAAGACTTTTAGCTTAGAATCACCTGCTGGTCTTTGAAAAATACACGTTTAAATGATAGCAATGTTATAAAAATAGATATTGTGTTAAAAAAACCTTAGAGAACCAGGAAAATACAGTTTATTCTTCAACACTGATGGCTTCAATAGTTTAGGCAATGTTCTACTAGTGTATCCTCCAGGTGTGAAGGATGTATGATGCTCTTTATCCTGAAGAGGTGAGTTTATTATTACTGACACTGCATGCATTTTCCACATTTTTATCTACATCACATGGAAGAAGTGAGATATGTGTAGTACAGATAAGGTAGATCAGTGAGACAAAAACATTACACGCTTAACAAACCCCCCAAACATTTATTATAGCCCTTTGCAGTTACATCCAGATGTAACTGGGTGAATAATAGCTATGCTAAAAGGGGAAACAACTGAAATAAATTATTTAAATACCTGTCTTTTTCAAAAGTAACAGTCCAAAAAGGGAGGTTTAGCAACCTGTCAGTACCTAGAGGATTATGTATGTGTAAGCAGTGATTAAGAGTACTGACAAGACACAACTGTGTGGCATTGAAAAGTCAAAAATGTAATTACCAACAAAAAACAACCCAAACAACACCGCCACAGGAAATCAGTTTTAAAAAGAGACATCAGTTCTGAGGGAAGTTGAAAAGACTGCACTAGCACAGAGAGTGATTTTATGCATAAAGGCTTTGTGAAGGTACAATTTTAAGAAAGGAACTGAGTGACAGACAGTTTGCAAGTTAGAAGTCCCCATTTGTTTCATGAAAGGAATGAAGGCATGGAGTTGCAATCAAAGACTAGAATTTAGAGGGAGGGCAGGGGAAGGACTGCAGATAGAAAGCTTTTAGGATAAGTTTCAGAGCATTCTGAATGCGACAACTAAACCCTCGTAGGTGATACATGGAAATTTGAGTCTGAAATCCTGAAGGACTGGAACACCAGAAATGGATAGCTTACAGCTATGATCCCCAGGCTAAAAGTCCCTTTTAAGGCAAACAGGCTGCCAATGAAGGAAGGTGTGACTTTGTTGCACACTGTGTGTAAACTGGAGCCTGGGAGCCCTCAACAGCCTGAAGACACTTCATCTTTCCTCGTTCCGTGAAGCTGAACATGGTACACATGTGCTCTGAACTCCAGTGTTGGGCTCATGGCTTGGAAAGTGCTTTTAAGTCTCAGCTTTTGGGGCCTCTCAGAAGAGCACCACAGAGGGCCTTACCTGCATCAGCTTTGCAGTGTGAATGGCACAAGAGAAAGAGGAGAAAGAAGCAAGAAAGGAAAAAAAAAAGAAAGACCAATAAAAATTGTTCTAGGAGACCACAGGTCAAGGATACAGCTACAGGAAATGTTGTCTTAATTGTGATGTTTAACAATGCTACTAGCAAGGATATTTCTGACACAGGATTAGTGACACTGTGACATTGAAACTCAGCCTTTTGGTGCAGGAGGTGCTGAATGTGATAGTGAATTCACACAGCTCATGCAAGAAAGTTAATAGAATTATTGGCACTGTGTCTGAAGGGAAATAAAAGGATGTGAGTGAGCTCAAAATGGCCTGGGATTGATTCTGATATTGATTCATAGTAAAGGAATTCACATGAGTGATGTGAATGCTATAGAAATATTTGGTTCTTGATATATCTGCTATAAAATTATGCTATAAATAAAGCCCATGTTAAAAGAAATAAGGTGTAAGGGCACAAATAGAAAAGAAGACAGTACACTGCTAAATATAATACATATGTACTCATTTGTTAGGAACAGGAAAAGGGAAAACTGGAATACTGTGAAGGCAGATGATTGTTACATATGCATTGGGACTAGAGCGGTAGGACATGAGCCTTGGGATGCATTTGTCTTGGCAAAAATATAGAATAGGACCATGCTAATTTAATTTCTGTTTAGCTTCTTTTTAAAAAAACTGGTGGTCATAGATGGTAAGCAGTAGTGCTGTGTAACATCATATCACAGGTATTGAATGAATATTTTCTGGATAGAGTAATGAGTGCAATGATAGAAAGACCATGTGAGAGGTCTGCGGTGGATTTTAATTACTTTACCAAGGCTATATGAGTAAGAGGTAAGTGTTTCAGCTGGGACCAGATTATAGATCCCACCAAACAAGTTGTGCCCCCATGTCAATGGGGAAAATCTACAAAAAGACATGAACAGCTATTGTGAAAGGAAGCACAAGGAGATGTGTGAGATTGGACCTAGGGTATTCCTTTGAGATGCTTCACACACTTGTTAGTCCTGCTCCAGCAAATCTTTAAATGTTTAATGGAAAAGCACCTTGAATCTGTGAGGGCACATTAGTCAAGGTTGAGCTTCATAGTGGAACGTTGACAAAGAGCTTCAAGGCAGGAGTTGTTTTCCTAGGAATAGCTGAAAAATGCCCACATCTGGCTATGCCTATCTGTATTGACATAACAGTGTTAATAGTTTAATCTAAGTTTTCTTGGAGGGGAGGGGTACATTTGGCAAAATTCAACTCTTAAAATACTTTTTCCTCTCTCTTTGTTTCAACCGCATCATAGTAGAGGGAAGATAAGGTTGGGTCTGGACCAGAAATGTTATCAACAGAGGATGGTGATGTGGTAAATAAAGATTTCCTCTTATCTACCTACATATTGTCAGTCTCTGCAGTAGCTGGTGCACAGCTCCTCAGGACTCATGTGCTCAGAGCTCCCATGGGATATGAGGGACACCCACAGTAGAGGAGAAGCAACATCATATACAAAACAGACCTACAAAGGCAACGCAGACCTGTGCTGTGAGGGCATCCATAACCATCACTGGTTATGTCAGCAGCATACCTTTGGGAAAATACCTTTGCTGTGGATTTTCATGTAGTGCAAAGGAAAAAAAAAAACAACAGAAAGGTGTCATCTGTTATTAATTTGGCATTGTCGGCTTTGCAAGGAGTTGTTTGCTTTTTTTCACGACTGCTACTTTTAAAAACATCTTGTATGTGTCAAAAAAAGAGATGACATAGTATTTTCTTTGTTTAAAAATTTCATTACTGTATCTTTTTCAACCTGGTCTTTCAAAGAAAGAACATGCAAAAAAAAAACCCCAAATATGAGGGGAAAGAAGAAGTGAAGAGAGGAATGTAATTGATCTATTTCTTCTCTCTTATTGATTATTTCTTTAATCTTCTCTCAGAGTGACTAGCTCACATGACTTAAGAACTTCATTGAGGCTGGCGTCTCCAGCACCAGATGTCAGCTTCAGAGAAAGGGCACATCATCAGGCTTTGCTTGTAGGAAATAAATTTAAAAAAAATAACGTGGTCTGGACTAGAAATAATATCTCTTCCTCTGTAAAGCTAGGCAGCTAACAGTGAAATGATAGTAAGGAATAAACAAGAAAATGTGCAGTGCCTATCCCACTGGAATGCCATGAAATTGCATTAGTTTCCTTTCAGAGTGTTTGTGCCTCTGTGTGTGTGTGTAAGCAGTAAGCATGTAGGTTATTGTAATACGGATACTGAACAAGCACATGCAAACATAATAACATCTCAGAAGTGCTCATAATGAAGCTTCCTGGCTTACTTAGACATGATAATAGAAGAAGCATAATTTATTTGGGTTTGGTCCTCAGTATTTCAGAACTGCTGAACCTCTTTTTAAGAGACTGGAATTAGTCAAATAGGAGTACCAGAAACTTCAATTAGCAGCATTTCTGACAAACCAGCTATGAGTTCCTTAGGCTTTTACTGGACAGAAGAAAATATGTGTGAAAATCATCTTTAAATTGCTAAAATATGATCTTATTTTCCTTCCATTGCTCCCCTGACCTGTCAAGACTCATACTCTGATTCAGGGCTTTGCTCAGTTGGCCCTGCTGTGTCTTATGCTTTTGACAAGGAGTCTGGGCTATTTTATAGAGGCTCATGGGTCAGTGACAGCACAAAAGCTCTGTGGAGTGTCATAGCCTGCAACGGTGATGAGACAACCAGCCAGCAGCCAGCTTATGCACTGGCATTCAGGAAGGTTTCATATGACATCCTGTGTCCCTCATCTCTTCCAAAATGATCCCAACTTTGTGTAAAAGAAAATGTCCCTCTACTGCATGGAGAGGTCCCTAGGTTGGTTACATGTTCAAAATTTGCACAGCTATTCCTCTCAAATGCACCAGATGTCAAAGTGACGTGAACACTGCCAGCAACATGAGATGATCTGGGTAACTGGGGTTTTATGACAGAATGGTAAGTGATAAATTAGTTAGCAGTGATACAGTGCAAGTGGTAATGGGTATAATTGGGCTTCAAAAATGACATCTTTTTTAAATGAATGGGTAAAGTTCATGATTTTCTTGCTGGTATTGGTGAAATATATGTGATCACTAAAGGACATGGTGCATCATTTTTGTGAATAAAGAAGTAATTACTTTAAAAGAGCTAATGAAAATACAGGACAGGGTGTTTTTTTAATTACAAAGGTTTGGGTTTTAGTTTTTATATCTAGGAAAATCTTAAATAAATATAGATCACAAAAATATAGATCTAAGCTTTATGGCTAATAATGACATAACTTTCCATAGACTTCAATGGAGTCAAAGATTTTATGAGCTAAGGAGCTAAATTCCTGATTTCTCTATTTTCCCTGTCTTATATTTTTATTTTCTTCAATATGTCTTCTCTTTATGAACAGAAGCCTTAGACAGATAGGCAGTCCATTCTACAGGTCCATATTTATGCAGATACTCCTTATTTTATGGCACTTGTATAACTAAGGACTCCTACTGAAATCAAATTCTGTGGCTGTTATGCATGGTTTACCACTGGCAATAATGAGAAAATACGACTTGCTTAATTAAACAACAATAAATTAGTAGTGATGATTTACTGAGGATAATGGTTCTTTATTAAAAAATGTAGCTTGATGTGTGTTGTTCTTTTCATGCAACATCAACTTCTTTTCAAGTAGTCAGCCTTCCACTTGCCTGGTTAGTGTTCATGGAGTGCTTGCTGTAAGGCTGAAAACAAATGGTGATTAAAAAACAGTGTCCGTTATGTTTTTGAAGGAGCTAATGGCCCCCTTTGGAGTTGCTAATTGGCAAGTTCTGCAACTCCAGCCTTTTGAGGTATGGTTGCCATGGAAAAATTGCTTTGAAGTTGGCAGTTGTGAATATTTGACCACAATTTTTCCTAGTTTGGAGACTGGATGAAAAGCACTGTCATCTCTCCCACAGGGCAAAGATAGCTGGAGAAACTGTGCGAAATGATTACCCATCAGAGTGGGCAGAACTGTGGCAGATGATGACAAACAAGGTTTTCCCAATGGATTTAGTTTCTCTGTCCGTTTTGTGTTTGTTTGGAGCTTTTCCTGTTTCTGTTTTGATTGGTTTTGGGGTGGGTTTTTTTGTCAGCCCTTTATCTGATTAGAAGATCTGTGGATGAACAAAGATTAGTAACTCCTGTTTAACCCGAGCATTTGTAAAGGAAATGCAGTGTCCATCACTGAGAGGTAAGTTGATGTTCCTGCAGTGCAGGATAAAATTGCATAGAAAAAAACCTGCTGAAAAGCTATTTTGAGAATTCACATCTTCTGTACTGGAAAAGATGCAGACCAGCTTGTTTCAGCATGACTGTGAGGTACTTTGTAAAATGTTTGTATTATACCACATATATCAAGGAAAGCAATACATGGCTTACCCCCTTTCTCTTGTGTCACAATTTGTGATGTTCTCCAGTGACTCATTAGCTACCCTGCTGTCCCCCTGTCAGATTTAAAGCAAGCTTTTTTTAAAATCAGTTCATGAGTTTGCACAAAATTTAAACTGACAGTCTTTGACTTTAATGTATAGATGCTCTGAATGCAATAAAACCAGAGAAATTGATGTTATACGTGAAAAAAGCAGCCCGTTCTTGTTTTTCCAACTTCTATTTTTTCACTATTACTCTCATAAAACTATGAAGGGCATGTTGATATCACTGGACACTGGCCAATTACCCTCAAACATCTTTGCTGTTATGCCTTAGCTATATACTTCAGTTCCCTTTAAACAAAGTCTACCCATCATGTTAAACTGTGTGTTTGTGTGGGTACTGGGTACAAAACAAACCTATCCTGTGTTTTGATTTAAAGTTAATTTGGAGAAGTTGTTTCAAGAGAGATGAATAGTTTACTGTCTGGAGAGACATTTGTCTATAGATCATAAAAAAGGGTTTTTCGTGGTACACTGACAGAACGATTACGATCCTTATACATGTAGAAGATGAATTTTGAAGACATCTTTACCTTATAATAGTCTCTAAAATACTAAAAAGTTAAAGAAGGATAAAAAAATAAACATAGTGAGATGACGTAAATACATTGTGATGATACAGAGGAAGAACAAGTTGGTTCAGTTATGTAGTCTGATTTGAGGCAAGTTAGACTTTCCTAATACCTCTTGGAAAAAGAGAGGTTTTTAGGCTAGGAGGATTATGATATAATTTGAAGATAGAAGTAATAAAACTGTGTTCATAAACAGTGAAATTTTTATGTAAAGTTTAAAAGACGTCTATTCTTTTCTTGTTTGACATATATAAAGTTTACTTCTGGGATGAAAAGCGAAGTCTTTTTGATATCAAAAGGAAGTATCAAAATCACTACAACAGAGCATGGATTTTAAACATATACTGGGATTTTGATATCTAAATAGAAAAATTTGCATCTATGTGATAGATTTCTTTGTCTTAATTAGCCCCACAGTGTACTATGGCTTGAGATATTGCAATCCACTTTATTTACTTTTTAAGGTATCATTGTCCCCCAAAAGTGTTGTGTTGTATATTAAATAATTATTTATTTTTTTTTTCTTCTATGTCGTGACAGTAAGCCTTAGGTGACTTTGTGGCTATTGAATACCAGTGATTAAAGTCAGGCCTTCTCTGATGTCCAGTTGTGTTCTACTGGCTGTGTGGTTGTATTTATTACACAGGTTCAGAAATATTAGCATATTTGTGTTCTGTCACAGGAGAGATTTGTCTAGAGTACCTACGATTCAAATAACTCTATAAAGAAGAACAAGTCAATGTGTTTTTATTAAGGTAGTGTTGTAATGATCTGAAATTGAAACTGAGACTGTCAGGAATGCCAGAGACCCGTGTGACACGTTGGAGCAATGAAGGAGAACAGTGTGGGCACATACTTCAGAAGGTAGTATGGAATAGATAAAAATTAACATGATGTGATATACTGTATGGAGTACATAGGAAAAAATGAGATGGTGTGATCAAACTAGAGACAGATCGTAAAGCTGCTGAAGTCAACGTGAATTCATCTTCTCTGTAGGGCAGCAAAGGTGACTGACAGGAGAAAGATCAAAACTCCTTGTATTTATAAGCCCAGAATTCTCTTGGCCATGCTTCACATTACATTCTTTGGCATAGGAAATGCCAAAAAACCCCTTGTTTCGCAGAGCAGGCATGAAATGCTACTAATTTCTGTGTTTAAGAAAGGGTAAAAGATTGCTGATGTGGATGATAAAAGTAATATCAGCCAGAGGAAAAAGATATTGCTCCACAGAAAGCAGATTCAGAAGAAGAACTCACCCTGTATTTCAATCTGATAGTAAACATGCCAGATCTGGGCTATAAATAAAATGAAAGGTGTCATTCCACTTTACAGCTTCTTCATTTGTGAAGCCTTCTCAATATGTCTTTTCTCTGTCATACAGAGGGCCATTTCTTCAAATTTCTCACTTATGCCAACGTAAATATTTGTAATCTGTTTTAAAGGACTCTTTTTTTATTTCCCTTTATTTTTTATTTATTTGTCATGTCACTGACTGGGTTTAGAGTACAGAATATGTCTTGTAGCAGCGTGACTGACGAAGTGATCAAGTGTAATGTCACTGTAGGTATGAACAGGCAGGAATCTCAACATACTTTTGCTTTATACGTCACCTGGTGCTGCAAGTAAAAGACCAATATGGATCATAAAACTAGGCCTTCCTTTCCTTGTCTCCTCTGAGGATATGCATGTAACTCTGACAGGTGTTTTTACTAAAATAGGGCCTCATACAAAAGCTTTCCATTAAAACTGAATCAAGGCAGGCTGACCTATCCACTGCCATGCGAAGACAGAGCAATCACCTTGCAGAAGCCTTGGATTTTTGCCCAGTGAGTTTTAACCTTTCACATTGGTAAAACATGATCTGAGCACGGAACTGGTTTGGGAAGGATGACTCCTATCTCAGCAGAAAAATAAATATATCAAGAAAAAAGACTCATTAAGTGATCATATCTCTTCAGCATGATATACAGGGCTAACTCTGGAAGAAGATGTGCAGTCAGCTTACAGGCTCATCTCCAAGGACTGTTTAATCATTAAGGATGATTACAAACATCCAGAAATGTTGCATGATCAAAACCTGTCCCTTTCCAGGAAATGTCATCATCACTGGACTACAGAATCATACATATCTTTGCACTCTCATTCTGGAATGAAAGCATCTTTAATGCTTTTTTTTTTTTAAGGAAAAAAACTTTGAGGTGCAGAATGGGAATTCCCCACTCTCCCTTAACAGGTGCACAAGCACTGCTGAAGTGGCCAAAAACCTGATAATTAGGTTGGTTTCTCTAGTGATGAAAAGTTGAGGTTATTAAGAAAATTAGGGGATTGAAACTGGGATCCATATACTCTACATTGTGGTTCTGACTATGTGACACAACATTAAGGGAAAAAAAAATATCATCCTTTTCCCTGTTTAAAAAATGCTTGTAATCTGTATAGGAATGCATCAGATAGACATAAGAAGTAGAGACTCTGAAGTGTAAATAGCAGGTGAACATGCTCACCATCCTGATGTAAAGCCCTTTGGTTTTATTTCCTGTCATAAGGAACATGGTCCAAATCCAATTCTTCTAGGTCCCTTTCCAAGATACAGTAACTTCACAGATCTAGAAACCATAAGACAACACTTGGGGAGTAGATGTTTGAAACTGAAGTGTTTCTGCATTCAGTGCTTTTGTTTCCTAAATACCTATCTTAGTGCTGTTCAATTGTGTAATTGTTTCTTCATTTTTTCACTGCTTTTATTATGTCTACATTTTCTTTTCTGCAATATTGCACAGGTTAATCTTGTGAAGCTTTCTTTTTTCTTTTTTTTAAGGGCATTTGTAGGAAAGTATTATTGATTATCTTTACGGCCATCCATATTTTAAAGTGTTATTTAAAATATCAGCATTTCTATGGGCTCATTTTACTTCAATGAACATAGAGGATTTGTGTATAATAGACACACTTGGCTCTGTGCCTGCAATGCATTTTGCACAGCTCTTCTTTCTCTTTCTAAATACACCAACAACACAGTTCCACTAAATTCATTAAGGGAGGATAGGCAACGTTATTCAAGTGAAATGCCACACGAGTGCTTTTAAAATGCAATGTTTACTGTCTTTTCCCAACAGTTAATAACGGGCTGATGAGAATTTAGAGTGCAGGAGAGGGGAGACCTGCAAGACATCATAAACGCTATTGATTTTTCCTAAGTGCTAAAGCTTTTAAAGGGATTCCTGCAAAGACACATGCTATATGGAACAGAACTCTGTGCTTTGTCAATTTAGCTGGACAGCTGAAGAAAGATACAGACTGGAAAAGTCAAACAAATGGGGAGACCTCTGGGGTTAATAAAAGTGAGGCTGGGTTCCTCCCAAATTGCTTTGTAGGCGATCGGAAAGGCATCATAACCATTCAGCTTCACTTCAGGGGAGCATCTCATGCAGGAGATGCTATCAGTCCCAGTCTTAAAAGGTTGCAGAGAGAGAGACCCAGGTCAAGTTATGCTTCAAAACTCTTCAGACACTGGGGATACAGCCAGTCACATTCATAACCTCATATCAACATCAACCATATGCACGACAAAAATCTCTCTCATAGTGCCAAATTCACAAATAATGTCACAATGCTAAATGATCTGTTTCAACCTTCCATTACATTTGCTGTTCCCTTTCTGACGGATTACTGTATGTGGCATTCGGCTTACCATGAAGTGTATACTTTCCCAAGGCCAATTGCTGAGCAAGAGATCCATCAAGGCTCCTGAAATGCATTTTCAAAGAGGTTGAAGTGATCTGGTGATGCGCTGAATGTGAAGTGTTTTTCCACTCAGAAAACCGAAGTCCAGAAAATGGCAATTTAAAATGAGGTTAGGAAGTTATTTACACTATGTTTATTCTCCCTATACAGTCACAGGAATGTTTGGGGGCTTTTTGTGAATGTTTTGACAATGTGAAATGAAGTATTACTAAATTATGCTGAACCAGTTCAAAACACTTACTGACCTTTTAACTTTTCATGGGGAAAGCACAGATCAGATATCAAAGCTGAAAATCCGAGTATTTGTTATAAACGATTTACAGGGAGTTTAGAGATGCAGCAGCAGCCCAGAAATATGGTACCTATGTGGCCTCCAAACAAATTCTTCACCAGCAGAAAATAAGCCCAGATTTTTGCCCCCAAGCATGCTTTAATCTGTATATGGAAAATAATTTCTGTTTTAGTTTTGCATAGAATTACAGCACTACAGAAAGAGTTATTGGCTGTACATAAATGCACCTATCCTAACCTCTGAGGTTTTAGGGAAGATTTGCATGTAAAGTGAAATTTAGACTCTTCAATAAATAAGTAAACATCAGGAACTCTGTCAGTACCTACTTTTTTTTTTGTTTTGATTTAAAGAGAGAGAAATGGAAAATTTTTTAGCAGTAAAGTTTTCCAGCGAAAGCTAAACAAGAGAAGCAGGCTAAAAAGACAGTTTGCCACCTGGATTTTTTTTTCCTTAGCAGCTGTGGCATACTGGGGAAGCTATTCCTGAACTCTTCAGTCTGTAGTAAGGCCACATAAACTGCAAGGGAGAAAGTACTAACTCTCTAGGCTGAGAAAGGGCCCTTTACCTTACTTTTGATACATAATTCACAGAACAATGAGGAGCCAGGAGACCCAAAAATATCAGGCAACTGTGGAACCAGTAACATATAAATGTAGGGTCATGGAGCTGTAGAGAGTGGACACAGCAAAATGCAAGACAAGAACAGGAACAGTATGTACCCAGTAATGAAAGTAAAGAAGGAGGTAGAAGAAAAGTTTATATCCTCAGGTAAATCCCATGACATGTGAAATTCCTGCCAGTCCTTTGAGAAAATTGATTAAATTTTACTGAGTTAAGAAAGGTACTAAGAAATAAAAAATTAAAAGGCACCTCCATTTCTTAGACAGGTCTATCAATAAATAACCTGAATTACATTATATTACAAATGGTTTTTATTCTCATGTCAATAGAAGTGAACAGTCTTTATCAGAGAAAAAAACCTTATGAAGAAAGGCCTACTTAAGATTCTGCAAACCAAAATAAGTTTGAAATTAGCATTACAGCAGCCTTTCAGTACCTAAAAGGGGCCTACAAGAAAGATGGAGAGGGACTTTTTCCAAGGGTACATAGTGACAGGACAAGGAGAAATGACTTTAAGCTGAAGGAGGGTAGGTTTAGATTAGATATCAGGAAGAAATTCTTTACTGCAGGGGAGTGAGACACTGGCACAGGTTGCCCAGAGAAGTCCTGGATGCCCCATCCCTGGAAGTGTTCAAGGCCAGACTGGATGGGTCTTTGAGTGACTTGGTCTAGTGAAAGATGTCCCTGACAGTGGCAGGGGATTGCAGCAAGACGTTCTTTATTTAAGATCTCTTCCAAACTAGATCAATCCATGATTCTGTGATTCTAATACAACAAATTAAGTTTAACTTGGTCTAGCTTTTCCTTTTTGCTAAAACCTTTGCCAACAGAATTAAACACCCATTACTAACATCCCCTGACTTATGGTAGAGTGCATGCACATATACTTGCCCACTTCACGCAATTATCTCAGCTGTACTTCAGTTTTCTGACACACCTATCTTATTTTTCATGGGGGAAAAAATTAAGAAACTATTATTAGGAGATCTCCAACAATCTGACTGCCAATCAAAATGTAACATATTGAAAAGGTCAAGTATTTCCCCTTAATACATTCAGAGTCAGGGCTGTCTTTGTTCTTCAGTTTCTTTAATGCTACAATTAATTTGATTAAAGTAACTTTAAAGCTAAGAAGTGTTGTCACAGATCATAACCTTTAGAAATGTCTACGTTCCTTCTTACACATTTACCTTAGTTAGCATATTTTAATGATATCTCAAGGAAGAACTGTGTTAAGTGCTCCTGGCTTCTAAAAAAAATAAAACAAAGTAAAATTAATAAATGAGAAAGCTGTCAAAAGCATACAGAAAGAGGTATTATATTTAAAGATCAGTACCCATCCATATAGTGAACTGGGCACAGAAAGATAGCAAGATAGCAAAAATGGAGTAACGGGGGAAAAAAATACTTACAGTAAAATTCTTAATATATCTCCCATCAGCATCCCTCTGCACTCTCAAGAAAGGATGAGGACCACATGATGGGTTAAGGAAGATAATAGTATGAAAAAAAAGGAGGAGGAAACATATACTTGAGAATTTGGGTGATTGCCCCACGTGACAAGCTAACCATCTAACTTCCTAACATTAGTCTGGGGGATCTTCTTTTGAAACATCTTAGGTAAGTAAAGTTAATGGTTCAAACTGGATCAAACCAGCAACAACTGGTTCAAATGGGGTCAAACAGTTTCCAACAGGTTAAAACCAGATCATAGAATCATACAATCACAAAATATGTGGAGCTGAAAGGGACACATCAGAATCATCGAGTCCAACTCCTGGCCCTGTGCAGGAGACCCCAGGAATCACATCATGTGCCTGAAAGCATTGTCCAAACACTTCTTGAACTCTGACAGGCTCGGTGCTGTGACTGGTTCCAGCCTCATCAAAACAGTTCAAACTGGTTCCAATCACATCAAACCGATTCCAACTGGTTTAATCTGGATCAAACTGGCTCCAACGAGTTCAAACTGGCCCAGTCGGGTACCAACTGGTTTGAACAGGATCAAACTGTCTCCAACAGCTTTTAAGCACTTGTTGCAGTTCATATTCTATTTCAAAATATCTCTATCCGTGTAGTCCTCAGTTTTCTCAAGGACAGTCTCATAAAGAATCTGAGCCACTGCCAACAACTCGAGGCTGTTCCCAGTTCCCCGGCTGGTGGGAGCCTTTCCAGCCAGCAGTCACAGCTGCTGCTTTCCTCAGCTCCCTTGAAGGAACTGATGTGACATTTTCCAGTGTTTTATAATCCCTTTGATCCCTCAAAGGGGATGGTAATTTTTACAGGCTGAAAACCACTGCTCAAAGTCTTTCAGATTATTTGCAAGAGGAACTCAAGAATGACGGTCAAATATTTTATAAATCGGGGTTTTCCTGCCTCTTGTTTGACCACACACGTTACTGGCTTGAGCTAAACAAGAAATTAACAGGTAAAAACATTCTCTTCTCATATCTGTACACCCCTCTCCCATTAAGTGTTACCTGAGAGGTTGTGTGGGTTAGGAAATTTAAAAGAATGTGGATTTTTATGTTCCTTGTACCATCCTGGACCAGTCTTCCCTGGTATGTTGAGAGGTAAGGAAAAAAAAATCTCAAAAAATAGTCATTCCTTTCATGAAAGTTCTGATTCATTTTTAGGCAAAAACTAGACCCATTTATATTTAGACATATAAATAGCTTTTCCTTTCCCTCCTCTATGTCAAAGCCCATAATACCCCTGATTACCAAAGCAAAACAAGAAAACAAAATATGAATTATTAGTGTTTATATTTTGTATTGTTTAGAAGCAAAAGTATTTTTCTGTGCACCTATTTTTTTGGTGCAATTACCAATAAAATTTGCAATTTACACAAATATAACACTGTTTGTTCAAACATGGCATCTCTGGAAGGCATTAGTTCAAAGATGCTGTATTGATTTAAATTGAAATGAATTACCTTTCAGGGAAAATGCATTAACTTCAGTGGAGAGACATGGCAGTGAATATAAATGAAAATCAAAATTATTTCACTAGACTATTTTGGCCTCAGTTCCCTTGATTTTTTTTTTTTCTGAAAAATAAATTGAATCCAAGCCAACACTAGCTTATGACATTGCGTATGTATGAATTTCAACAAGGATGAAAAAAAGATGGAGAAATGGAAGAGGTATGAAATATGAATCAGATGGCCTTAAGGTCCTTCCTTTCCCCAAGGATTTTACCTACCTACACTTATTTATTGTCTGATTTAATAGACACTTGAGGATTTTATTTTATTATTTTGGGGGAGGGAAAAATAAATCAATTTAAGCACTTAATGGGATTTCTGCCTTAAATAGTCCTGTGAGCAGACTGATTAATGCTTTTTATTTTGTATATCTTCCAGAGCAATGCAGTCATGTGATTTTTTATCTCGCATTGCTTATCATACATAATATTTTTATGAGAGTCCCCACTAACAAATATACACTTCAAACCTGAATTTTTGTTTCTTTACTAACACTGATTTTGCATCTTAATTGTGCAAATAAGTCTTGGTGTACCAAAGCTAATAATTTGTATTCTGAGAATCACACAACAAGAAGACAAACAACCACCACAAATATATACATACAAATATATATCTATCTATATATATATACACACATTATATATTCTACAAAATAAATAATCTTTTCAGGTAAATATGATTCACTTACAAGGGTGAAGTCATTATAATACATTGAAAAATTTGGACTAGTCAAGAAAGATGTCAATATTAAAGGCTTTCCTCAAACTGAAGAAACCAACTGTCATTTTTTCCACAACTTAAGTCAGTATTATACAGCCACTGTATTATACTGCACTGTTATTAAACTGTGAGTTAACTTGTAATTTTTGTATCAGTACACTTAAATTCAAGCAAACTCCATTGAGTATTCCCTTTGTGCTTCTCAGCTACCATTTTAGCAATATTGTGATGAATCTGAATTCTGTAGTTCCTCTCTGGTCAACAGTAAAAGTACCTTTTATTGACTTCATATGGAACCTTTATTCCCTGGCTAACCTCTCTCGTAGGCCATCCAAACAAGTGGAGTCAAGTAAGCCTTGAAACAGGAAAAAAACTCTGATGTGACATTAAAGAAGGATATAGAGAGTGATTGCATTGGTTTTGAGAGGATGAGGACAGCGAACAGAGAAAGAGCTGACTGTAGGAAAGGCGATGGAGAAGTCATCCCATTAGAGAAGTGAGTGTAAAAACAAACTGGTGAAGAAAATGCACTCACTGGAGACTCCTAAAATGGATGTCTTCATACTCATGCCATTGAACCAGAAGATGCAAGTAAAGCTGTAGATATTAACTCGTTAACTCAATCGCAAAAATCCTATTAGAAGATCATTATCAGTCTCTCCGTTTTCCTAATGGTTGCACAGAAGCTCACTGAGTCACCCAGGTATGTTTTAGCACAGGGTAAAAGAGAGCAGTTTAGCTGATTTGGTTTTGGGCACCGTTTTTCATCTCAGTGTCAGTCTCTTGCCTCTGAGCTCTGTCTCAAGAATGAAATACGACGGTTTGATTTTCATTAACGGCATTTAATGATACACCCCCTGATGATACATCTAAAATTAAGATTTCAATCCATCACATGGAACTGAAAATATACTTAATATATCAAAGAGGTAAGATATTCTCAACGTTACCTAATGATAATTCCCTATATTGGCTTCTTCTCTAACAGCTGGAGTATATATTGATATATTTCAGGGAACTTATGGGTAGCCACTTGATGTCACCATAACTCCACAGAAATATTGTTCTTCATGCACTAACAGGGTGCAAATAAGTGGCTGAAATAAAAATGTGCTTGGAATTAATGTTTCTGTCACTAGACATGAGGCAGATAGACAATGTACATCGGCACATTTATTCTCTTCCTCAGAAAGGGAAAGGGTAGTTACAGAAAAGCTCCCTTTTGTGTTTGCACTAAAGATTACTTTTAATTAGGAAACTTGTCTAAGGGGAATTAGATTTTTCTAACAAAGAATGGAAAATATTGGAGGGGAAAGAATACTGGCAAAAGCTGTAACAGTGTAATAAACTGAAAAAGCTATGAGTCTTCCTTGGGTCAGAAATATTTGTCATTGCTGAGTACAATTTTTCTTTGTTGTTATTAGAGGTTGACAAAGTATATTTTGAACTTGTCTGGAAATCCTTTTGTATACGTGTGAAAAACCTCAAGATTTTGAATCCAATGTCATGATTCAGTTTACCAAAAGGATTAATGTCTACTAATATTGCAACAAAAGCCAGAAGCATATCTTATTGGAAAATTGCATTTGTTAAAAATGTGATTTTGCAAAAGGAAGATTTTTATCTGAATAATAGTTGTGTGCATTTCAATAGCAATGTTTTTATGTATACTTAAGACCATATATAATTGTAATGTATGGCAATAAAGCCTGACAGAATGTGATTATTTTTTAAACCAAAGTAAAGCTGAGAAACGATTTTCACAAAACTAAATTTTGGGTTAAAAAACCACATATTTACCCACACATATCTCCTCTCCCTCCCTAAAATTGATCCAGTAATAAATTCTTTTTCTGTGTTGGGTTGAATGGAAGAATTGCTAAGGATTGACTTGAACTACATTTTTCATATTGTAAATTTGTAGAAGGGGAAAAAAATCAGTCCTTCTTCACTCAGATCTCCTTTTTTTTCCTACCTCCCTTTGTTGTGAACTATTCCTTTCCCTAAGAAGGCCCAAACAACATTATAAACTAGATCAAGTAGAGTCTCAGAGGTATAGAATATGTTGGGGATGGGAGTAGAATGAAGACTTTAAGCTCAACTGAAGAAAATATGCCAGGACCTTAATCTTAAGGTATATCTTAATATTGAAAATTGTGTACCTAGTCTCTATGCAGAGAGAGAATGAGAATCTGAAAATGGAAAGCAAAGATGTGTCTGTGATTTTCTTCCCTCAAGTCATCATCTAAGTCTTGAAAACTTTAAAAACTGCCCAGGACACCCATTCCTGCTATTTAAAATACAGAGTTGGGATGAGCTAATCATTATCTTCATCCTTCTTACTGAAAAGAGGATTTAACCATCAGGCTGTGCAGCTAGGGTTTGTTTTAGCCTGTATGCCTCGTTCAGTAAGGAAAGAGGTGCCAGCTTCAAAAGGAGGAGCTGTGTACCTTTTCCAAACCTGAAACCTCACCTGGTAACTTGAGCAGTTTTCAGGAAATGATTTTTTTTTTTTTTATATTGTCACCCAGAGAATGAAAATGAATGTAGGGGTCCATGCATTCTGAGAAATCGAACCACTAAGCCACTGTTTAAATAACTAGGAGAGGGTGAGGGAGGTGGCCTACCATGTTTCTAATAAATTGTCCTTGTGAATTATGTGACCTTAAATCTGTCAAAAACATTCGGAAAGTCTATGGAATTTAGCATTTTTGGAGAAGCAGAAGCGTTGAACCTTGTTTAGGTTTCCCAAGAGGGCTTACACATTTTACTCCATGGAGAACATGGGGTTTAGGAAGTCAGACACTCACCCAGAAGCAGAACACGGGGTGACTGAAGAGCTTTCTTGTCAAAGACCTCCAGGCATGCCTCAGGTCAGACACAAGGTGCTTGAAGGTCTTACCTTAAATCAATCTAGCTACACACTACTTAAGCATGTAACCAATTGTTTGATAGGAAATTAATGCACATACGATGGGATATGAACATCTGATTATGTGTGGCAGAATGCTGAGTATCTCATGATCACCAGGAAACAAATGTCTTCATTTTTGACTGCTCCGTATTTTCAGAACTGATTCTTCATCTGGTCTAACTTAGCATTGACCATTATCTTCAGTGTAGTTCACAGTGATTTGTGGAAGTGTGGAATAGTAATTTATGTGGAATACCTAGCTCTGAATACTTCATATACATCTTCACTGAGCACTTGAGCAATCCACTCAGATTTGAAAAGCAATTCTGGTTGGTCACTCAGTTGCCAAAGGACCACAATAGCTTGTATCTAGAAGACTGATAGGGTTGTCTGCGTGTATTATCACTCTCTAACAAGGGAATCAGTAGTCTGAAAGGCAAGTAAACTGATCAAAATTTAGCATAGAATGTGCTAATCTAGATGAAAATAAGTTACTGTAACCTTTCACTTGGCATTCTGGCTTCCAGTAGGATTTAATTTAAGCTCCTTCACTCTTTGTATGCAAGCTAATGAAAACATCACAGGACTAAAGCAGGTCAAACATAGCTGGACTTACAGCAGCAAAATCTAAAGGGAACAGAAAGTAATTGATAAAGTTACTTTTCCTGCCTATACCTTCTGGCTACAGAGCTCCATAGAGTGTACCATAAATTTTGATATAGGGAATAATGGGCTTTGGCACCTTTGAAACTGTAATGATGCCAATCTCTTGTTTCCCTCCATCCTGCATACTTTATCATGAGTTTTATGTTAATGACTTGGAGATCTACACAGCAAAGACATTGCTGCACTCTCTTATTATCTTGCAAAAGCAACTCTGAAGAAAGAAGAAATTAACAGCCAGTGAGATTTTAAACTGAAAAAAAAAAAATGGTCTTTCAAAAGAAATATGTAAGAATAAACTCTGATGGGGTTGTTATTGTTAGTTTCTCTAATTATTTTCTTTTAATTTTAGGAGTCTACCTGAGTCTATTTTACTACTGTACTTTGCCTGTTAATTAAATGTTGCACATTGAACTCCAAACCCAGCTCAGACTATAACAAATGCAATGGTTTAATTCTGACTGTCCCATTAAAAAAGATGAGACTTAGTATTATTTTTCTTTCCTTTTATTTTGTAGGTAACTCTCTATGTTAAAAGCAAACAAAAAACTCCCCCCAAAATCTAAAATTTATTTTAGATCTTGCTCTTAATAGGCAATACACTTAGTGATCTCTCTATATTTTCATTATGAACAGTGTTATTGAGGGGTTAATAACTCAATTTAATCAGTGCCTGGTTAAAACTGCGTATCTACTTTCAGTTCAAAGTGCCAAAATGCAATTTTTGAGAGGTAAAAATTACAGGGAATATGTAAGTTGTTAGGGTTTATTCATTTTATGATTCAAAAGTGCATCCTCGATGCTCTCAAGACAAATCATCTTTAGGTCCTTTATACAGGAAAAGTAAAAGGCAGTCTCTTACCCTGAAATTTTGATTAAATTAAGGATGAGCAGTAGATGCACTTGCTAACATCCAACTGCCATCTAGCATAAGCTAAAGTCAATTTGAGCCATATCACTTTCTGCTCAACTGGTAACTTGCTTCCAGTTTTTATGTTATATAGCATTTCTACACACAGTGGATTTAAGCAGTAAAAGCAGAGGAACAGAGCTTTTTCTGAGAATTAACAACCTCCTGGGAGCCAACGATCCACAACCCTGGAAAGGGTCATTAAACCCCAAAGAAATGTCCAGTGCTGGAGTTGTTATTGACATGAGCTGAAAGAGTGTGTATTTATCTCTGGTAAAGAAGAGGGCAGGCAGAATACTCAGAATTTATATTTCTACATGTGACAATATCTTTAGCAAACCAAGTAAATGATGCTCCTATAATAAATGTCCTTTGTAACTATTCCTCATATTCCAGAAATTTCACTCATTGGTACGATGTGATGAAATGTATTTGATTATGTGGTTCTTGAAAGAATTTTACTGACATAACACTCAAAAAAGATATAGTTTTGAGGGAAGAGAACAGACAAGCAAAACTAAATAGATTATAAAGTTGCCTGATAAACTGAGAAGACAAAGGAAGAAGAAAAATAAATTTAAGGGATGAGAATAAACAAGAGGCAGCAAAGAAGTTGGAGAGCAAGAAAAAATTAAAATTGTTTTTATATTTTGATAGATTTCTCAGTGGACTTGTGTGCAAAAACAGAGGTACTGGGGACACTAAGATACAGAAGTGCCTAATGGATATGGTTCAGATGAAGTTTCTTTTTGGATGACTGACTCTATTCCAACATTATCCATGTAGATAAATTTAATATGTTATTTATTTATTTATTTTTCCCCAGGAGAAGTGTTTTGTCATGGACAAGCAGAAATTCAGCAATTTCTACAAGAAATTGGAAACTACATTAGCCTTCATGGATCACTGAGTTGAAGAGGCTAAGCAGAGTAACAATATGCTTTGTAAAGGACAGAACACTTATGAGGTATGTTTTTTTTTCTTGTTCTGACTTATGTCTCTTCTCCCAACATCTGAAAGATCTTTTAGGTATTCAGCTGCTACTGCTTTCACTCTACTTTGGATAACTGTTTTTTTGAATTCCAAAAGTAGCCAATCTTCTTTTCTAAAGAGAAGTTATATCTTGAATAAAGGATTTAATTTGAATCGTTGTTTAACATCAAATTTCTTGACAGAGTCTGGTGCAGAATGACAGGGAGCTAGCATGTTTTTATTAATTAAATCTCCCGTGGTAGCTATGGGGTATTGCCTCACCCATCCAGAACAGATTTAACTTCTTTGACTCTGGTATTTGCCTCAGGGCTTTCTTTCAAGCATTACTGAACTTCAAAGCTTAGGAGCTTGTGTCTTCTCAGTTGTTGAAGTACATCAGATATTGGATGCCAAGTCAAGCTACCCAGTCTGAGAGAAAACCCTGACTTTAGATTTTTCATTCAGCCTAGGGCTATCTGAAAGTGGAAGAGAAAGCTCTGAGACTAGATGGAGCTGCAACAAAGTCTATTAAAAAAACTGGTAAAATATCATGTCTGATATTCTGAAGTCCAAGTCCTTAACATAGAGCTTGTAAAAGACGCAGTAAGAAAGTAATTCTACAGATGGAAAATGTATTCCTCTATATACTAGAAATATCATGGGCTTTGGAAGTGACTGGTTTTTATGCATTCTATGCAGTATTGCAGCAAAACCTATGATATGAGGGGTGACATATTTTACAGTCAAATCTTTTTCATTCAGCCTCATACAGGGTTATGACCAGCCGTCCACATATATGTGGCTATAAAAGTGTCCCGTAAATAAATTGTAGTTTTAATTTCCATTCATGGTAAGAGTAGCATATACTTTAACTAATATATAAAATACCAAGCCTTGGAGACACAATAAAGGACGCTAGAAAAGGATAAGCTGTTCAAAATCCTAGTGTTTTTTATGGTTAATCATAAACCATGAATAAGTGCATTCATGTATATTTTACATTGCTTGTTGCTGCCTCACTAGTGTTATCAGTTAAAGTTTCATATCAGTAAAAACATAAACGTAATTCAAAAAGAATCAGCAGGAATTTATTCCTGCTAATAAAAAAAAAATAAAAAAAAAGAAAGAGAGAATGCAATTCCCTATGATGTCTCACAGTGCTTATAATTAATTTCAGATAGAAACTGAAATTAAATTACACATTATAGGCAGTAGAGGCTTTTTGGGGAACCCATCAATAGGTCATTTTTCTGAAGGGTATGTTTACAATTGCACGTTGATGAAATACATGCATTAGAATGCAAATGCAAGGAAGAGTCCGGAAAAACGTGCAAGAGCCATGTTCCCCTCACAGTAAGAGTACTCTGACTTTTGTGCATATTCTTAATCTTTCATGCATCTCCTTCCTGAAACCATAACTCCAGGTGCACTAAAGCTGTTCAGAAAATTATAATTATCTTCAATGGTTTTCAAGAAGGCTCTGAGATAACACAATTGTTCTATTAGCAGGTGTGAAAGATGTGTTCCCACCCTATTTGCTCTAATATTACAGAACAGTTAATAACTTAGGGCATAATCAAATATAATTTTTCCCGATTTTACACTTAAATCTAGTCCCACTTACTTGAGTGGAGCAGATCCTGATCTATGGTGTCATGAAGGAAGTTATCAGAATCAGCTTCTAACATTTTTTACAAGGATTTTCCTTATGTCTCTACTATCAATTTTCATTTAGTTATTCTTACCACATATTTTTTCATTTTAAAATTGTACTATAAGTATCTAGCAAAATATTTAAGTTTATGCCATCATTAAATATATAATTCTACCTTGTTATTTTTAGAAGACATAAACATGATTAAAAAATTGTTATACTTTCTTCCTGATTAGAAGTACTTTCTAAATATGATTCTTCAAGAACTCCTTAAATTAGATTAGCCAAAAGCTCACAACTAAGATTTTATGAACTGTAAATTAGGGTCAGAGCATTACAAATAACCAAGGTACTATCCATTTCAGTAGGTCTTCATGCTTTCTGTGCTGGAGTTACAGATTCTCATTTATGCATCATCAATTTGCATAATGTAGTTTCTTTCAAGAAATGGCATATCTACCTGTCTATCTCTGTGTATTTATTTTTGCAGGAGTAGATGTCTTGAGCCCCACATAATCCCAGAAATGTTAATTTTATGGTTCAGTGGATTCTTGGGCCACATTCTTCCATCTCTGCAAATAGAGGCTTGTGCAATCAGGAAGAATAGTGCTTTCTAGAAAGACTGTGGAGTTTTGATCATTAGTTTAAATGCTCAGTTTGGGAGATGTTGGGCAAAAATCACAGCTGTCTAAATTTCTGAGGTTCTGAAGTTACAGAACCAGTTGTTACTGCAGGGAAAGTAACTTTCTTTAGCAGAGGAACCTCAGTGGCCCGTTCTGCCCCTGTGATTTCCTCCTAGTATTCCTTACCGCCCACAGTCATCTGCTCTGCATTTCTTCTGGTCTTTTACTGGCTATTTTAATTTTCTCCTCACAGGAATAACATCTTCACTTTTTCTGATCAGTACCATTTTCATTACTAAACTGGCATCCCAGTCTGGGGGTTTTTTGCATGATTAGATTTTGTAAGCAGGCACTTCACTAAACTGTTGTCCAAGTTCTGACAGCATGAATCTCTTAGAATGGAATAGTTTAACAAACATGCACTAGTACTCATTAATAAAGTTTTATTCCAGCAGAAAAATTCTAAATTACCATTTTATTAGGTTGTGTAATTTCAACTAAACTAATTCCATTTGCACCTTTTGAGTATTTGACAGCATCTATTTTTTATAACTTTGTTTTTACATGTCCCTCATTACTACAGGTGTTAAAAAGAGGAATGTTTTATATTAAAATTTTTAAGCTTTTTAAGAATGGGCAAGTGCTTTTTATGTATGGTGAGCACTACCTTTCCAACATAGATATGTTTTAGGACTTTTGCGATGACAAATGCCACTTTCTGACAAATATCAGAAATAAGACTAACAGCACTGACACATCAATTCATACATGTAATAGTAACATGTAGAGAGAACTACAGAACAGTTTTTTCCTTCCTTCAGGCTAACATTTATATAAAGGAAGACTAACTTGCTCCCTCAGCTCTCCTTTTCCTCTCTAACAACTCCAAAACTTCCAGTGTTTAATTTTAACTCATGTTTTCTTGATCACTGATCACCCTTTCTGCTATTCTCCTATCATTGACTGACAGGTCTGAATTTTTATTCCAATGTAGTGCCAGAGCTGGGCAGAGAACTATGTGGTAGAAAGGCTATGCCACATGTTTTACTGACAAACTCACATTTTACATCCCAGTAGTGTGCCAGGCTTTCTGAAAACAATGTGACATTGTCACACTGAGTTTTCAATACATTCCCTTCTTGCAGGTCTTTTCTGCACAATGAGTAATTTTGAGGTGGTGCCCATTCACAATGTGAGAATTCATTCCCTGCCTATGCAAGAGGAGACTTTTTAAAAATTGAACTGTGTGTTGTTTGTTCTCTTTTTTTTGACTGATTTCTCCAGTCTATCAGAATCATTTTATGTTTGAACCCATCTCATAAAGGACTACCACTTTTCCAAATCTGTAAAGTAAATATTCCTATTCTCTTCTATTGGTTGGCTCATTAAAAAAATAGTACAAGGTTCAGAACAATTTTTTTAGGAATTATCAATATATTATTCCAGTTTGATAATGTACAACATTGGGTGCCCCTTGAGTGTGCTTTTCCAGATGGTTTTTTTAGTACTTTCACTTTGGTTGCATTTTCTTATCTTGCTAGTGAATATAATATGCAACAGCATCAAAAGCCTTACTGAAGTCAAGGTGCACAAAATGCATTTCTTTTCTCCACTCTTACAAGCTATGACAGAAAGAAACTAAATTGATTTAATATAATTTGCTCTTGATAAATCTGTGTTGGTGCATATTCATGTCCTATCTTCCATCTATGTGATTAGTTTACTTGAATATTTGTTCCAATGATTTCCTGAAAATTGGAGATGAGCAAAATCTAATTCTGATGATCTTACTTTCTTCCTCTAAAATATAAGAGCTACAGTCACAATTCTCCAGGCTTTCAGAATTCCTAAGAGTTCTTACATATTCCTGCTTAAGGTAATTTTACCATTTCTCTGGAGCATGTCACACTGAATAGTATCTTAAAAGTATCCAAAATATCTGAGTACATTCTCCCTATCCTTTTTCTACCTATTTCCACATCTCATTCTTTTCTTCTGTCTTGGTGTTGATAGCCTGAACTACTCAGAGCTGACTTCTGAAAAAGTGTGATTTGTGTTTGATTGATAGTCTAATTTTTTATTCATATTTGATAGCCAAAACTAGTACATTTATGAGATTGTTGATTAGAACTTTGAAACATAAACTTAACTGATTAAATAAATAGGATCATTGTGCATAGGGCACGATTTAATGTCAAATTTTGCTACTTAAAATGTTCTCCTAATTTAAGCTTGATGAATGGGAAAAATCATAACTTTTGGACAAATGCAATCATGTGCTTACTTTGGTATGGATCACTTTTGAAACTACCTTTTGAATATAATCTTTGGGCACTTAGCAACTCTTTTAGAGTTCCAAAAGACATGGAAAGTTATTATCCACTTATTTACATTTCATGCAATTTTTATAGATTTTATTAAAGCACCAGAAAGAAGAATTTCACTGGTCTTCCTTTCTGCTTTGGCTGCTACTGCCAGCCAAGGGTCAGTGGAGAATTTTCCATCATTTTATTCAAACAGCACATGAAATTTGTAAACAGTAAAATCTGATTTAAACCGGAACTTCTTCACCAGTTCTGCAATTCTGCCAGAAAACATTTTATTAATCAGTTTGCCCTCTTTTTCGAGGATCTTCTCAGATTTCTCTTATCCTGTAATTTCTTCTGTCAGTGCACTCTACCCTCGATAATAATTTTTTTTTTTAAATTCTGGTAACTTTTCATGAACTCACTGTTCCCACATGTATTCAAGAAGCTGTTTTTAAAAACTAAAGATGATCTGGTTTTGGTAGAAATAAATTTTAATCTAATAAAGGCCATTTGACATATTTTACTGATTTTTGACTGTAATCATAGAATCACAGACTGGGTTGGGTTGGAAGGGACCTTAAAGAGCAACTTGTTCCAACCCCCCTGCCATGAGCAGGGACACCCTTTACTAGACCAGGTTGCCCAAAGCTCCATCCAACCTTACCTTGAACACTTCCAGGGATGGGGCATCCCCAACTTCTCTGGCAACCTGTTCCAGTGTCTCACCACCCTCACAGTAAAGAATTTTTTTCTAATATCTAATCTAAACCTACTCTCTTTCAGTTTGAAGCCATTCCCTCTTGTTCTGTCACTACATGCTCTTGTAAAAAGTCCCTCTCCATCCTTCTTGTAGGCCCCTTTATAGGTACTGGAAGGCTGCAACTAGGTCACCCTGAAGCCAAACCCCAGTTCTCTCAGCCTTTCCTCATAGCAGAGGTTTTCCATCCCTCTGATCATCTTGGTGGCCTCCTCTGGAGTTGTTCCTGCAGCCTGATGTCCTTCCTGTGCTGGGGACCCCAGGGCTGGAGGCAGCACTGCAGGTGGGGTCTCAGCAGGGCAGAGCAGAGGGGCAGAATCCCCTCCCTCAACCTGGTATCTATGGTATGTCTTTTGAAAATTTAAATACAATATATTGAATTATCTTCCTTCCCACAGAAATCAGATTTCCTCTGCAAGCTGTTCCATCACTGAAACACGATAACTCATCACTGTTTCTTCTGAAATGATACCACCTATTTCTTCAGTTCACTGAAGGGAAAGATACACCTCGACTTCACAGGGACGAAGCTGCTGCAGAGCAAAGGTGGCCAGCTGAGAAGTACCAGTCCTGTAAATAGAACTGTTCATTCTTGGGTTGGATTACTGCAAGCTTTCTTAGCTTCTGATAAAATGTCTTTAAACAATTCTTCATAGCACAGAATGGAAAAGATGAAAAAATAGATTATAAAATATTTTCACATGAATTGGAGAGTGAAATAACCTTTATTCCAGCAAAGGCCCTGAAGAAACTCAGCACTGATCCACCACAGAGCAAAATGTGAGAACTCTGCCTCTCTCTCTATCTGGTGCAGCCCAAATTTAAACTTGATAAAATTCTACTGAGGGTAGTGGTAGTAAAGCAGAAATTTGTTCCAGTACTTCCAGTCTCCTTGAGAGAGTGAAACATTTCTCAAATGGCTAATCTATTTGAATTAAATTATATGAATCTCACATTCATTTCAAAGCCTTTTGTTCCTCCTCTTGTCAGCCTTGCAACGCAGGGAGCATAACTCTTGTCTTCAGGGAGCTGTTGCTATCAATGTAATTTAGATCAGCCTAGGTGACTGCTGTTAAGATGCATAAGTGAAGCTCAGCTAGCCTCAGGATTAAGGAGTCAGAGTGCTCCTTTCAGCACTTTGCCTCTTCTTCCTTCCCTATTACCTTGTAAAATCCAATTTTAAAGCACCAAATGTAGTAGTTTTTATAATTTTTTTATGACCATTCCTCGTCTTCCATAGCCTCTCTAAATTTTATGTCTTTTCATAAATTCTTCTTTCCTCTGCTGTTTATGCTTCCGAGCCATTCACAAAACAGCCCCTCCTTCCATTTTGTGTTAACTCTCCTCAAACACTGAATTTAAAGGTTTCTTCATAATCCTGGCCCCATTTTTCCACTCAGAAGCCTGTGTGTACTTTGCAGTTATGACAAGTGGCTTACTGTGTCCATCATTATTTATTGTAACTTATTTATATCGGATTTCAGAATATTATTATACAACAAATTGCAGGAGGTTCACAGACTGCTCACAGAAGCAGGTGAGCTGTGGGCAGAAGGTCTCTCCTACCAGTTCTGCCACCAGCATGGTAATCTCCAGTGGAGCTCACTGCTCTGTATTTCCTCTAAGCTGCTGGGGCAAGATGCCCTGGAATTAATTTTTCAAGGTCCATTTCTAGATGAAAGGTACAAGATTAATGCTTTGGGCTTCTGTGTGCAGCAAGTAGGAGGGCATTTCCTGCGGTGCTCTGGAGAACTGGTTCATGATGACAAACAAAAAACTAAATGTCACTAAAGCACTATGCAAAGGATTTATCAGATAAAGTAGAAATGGTTTTGAGTCAGAAAACTATCTGGAATAAAGCAAAGTCTTTAATTTACCTGAGCAAATAATTTAAGCTGTCATAATTAAAACCTACTGTGCCTGAGAAATTTCTTTGCTCAGGTAGTCATATTTAAAACTGCTCAGACAGCACAAGTTTAAAAGAGGAAAATTTGCTTGAAAAGATTTAAAACTGGCTCTTCAGCTGTGACAGACTGGAACAGTTCCATTATTGCCTGTGGAGTTAACTGGATTTATACCTGGTCAGGGTAGGGCAATAGTGTCTAACACATCATTTTATGAGAAAAAGTTGTGAATTGTGCTCCCTGTCTTTTCCCATATTCCTTTTTTTTCATATCTGTACTTTATTATTGCAAGCTGCTTTTTATTTTAATTGGGTTTTAAACTGCTTTTGTTCTAAATCTCAATTCTTGTTGCATGCTTTTCAAAAATCTCAGAAAAACTGTCATATGCCACTGCTTTTCAAATCCATCCGAGTGCTCTAAAGCCAAATCAACTTGATGACTTGTATACAAGTTGAAATAATGTGAATCATTTCTACACCTGCAAAGCTGGCATTTGAAATAAAACCAATATTTAAAATAATTTAGATTGATATACATTTTAATCACAAGTGTTTTAGAAAGAATGTTTGCATGCACATATAGGAACACTTCCATGAACAGATAGGAAGGAGAATTTCACAGGCTTATTGATTTTAGCCCCATGAGGCTATGTTTACTAAATGGATAGTTCTAATTAACTCATTTTATCTATTGCATGCAAACATTACTTATGGATTCTAACATAATCTTATGGGTTAAAGCACACATTGAATCTTATAGTCTCACATTCCATGACATAACATGGATCCTGTTTGTTACATGGAATATGTCCATGATATCCTTTACTTCAGCTAAAAGTTCAAAACCATTCAATAGAAATCCTTCATATTTAGAGGGGTCAAAAGAATGGGTGAGTAAAAACTTTGGGAAAATCTTTAGGGTGAAGAGATAAGTATTACTTTAAAAACCAGGTAAATACACTCTTTTTTTTTTTAAATAATGAAAAGTTTTGATGTGGTTTTAACTAAAATTGATGAATTTTTCCTCTTTATTCATTGAATTTTAATGTCTTAATTACACTTTCTCTAATAAAACAAAAATTTTCCTCTTGGTCCACAAGACACTAAATTGTTTTTAACATTCAAAACATTGGGATACCTTCAAATTTTGCAGATAGTTTTGCTAGAAAAACAAAGCATTTTAAGTACAGTATAGAATTATTATGTGCTGTGCTACCATATCTAGTGTCATTTTCTCATTATGACAATAATTTCCCCTCCACAAGCTGTTAGGTCTACACAGTTCATCAGGAACAGAGAAAATCAGGCTGAAGACATGCCCAAATTTTATTTAGAAACACTAAGGGTGCTTTTCTCTTTCCTAAACTTTCAGCAATGCAAATAATAGAGACCAGTAATTGTAAAAAAAACCCTCAAAACCAACTAAACAAAAAAACCCCAAACAAGTAAACAAAAACCCCAATTCCTCTTATCTGCCATTATGTGCAAGAAACATCATAAAGTGCTTTTTTTTTTTAAATGCAATACCATTGATGCTATTGAACTGAGTTTAGGTTCTTCACTGAAAATCAGTATCATCATATTGGTCATAATTTTTAGCTGCTCTGATTCCTCTTATTTTAGAGAGAGAACTTTGTAATGATAAAAGGCTGTTCCATATATGGCAGAATTTTAGGGTGAGATTAGGCTGTTTAAGAACTAGTTTATTTACTCTTAAAAGAAAAGAGAAGTAAAAAAGCCCAGATAAATAAATATTTAAGCATATGGAATAAATAGCTTTTTTGTTCTAATGTATTTATGTGTATACATTGCATGTAGGTATAATTTGAAGTAAACATAATTTAATTTGCGTTTTAGATGTCTGAAGTAGTCTGTGGTGGGAAATGTCCATTTTGGAAACAGTGTTTACCATAAGAAGTTTTTTCCTATATCGAAAGACAAAGAACTTCTTACTGATATGAACAAAACAAGGCTAATGAATAAAAGAAAAACCATTTTGCCAGTACTGGAATGATACTGCCATAGCATTCACTTCGCAAGGTTTTGCAATCCAAAACACCGTGTGTGCATGAGAAAGAATGGAAAAGAAACTCTTAGATGCAAAGAAATAAATGGACATTTAAATTAAAAAAAAATAAAACAATTATATAATTTAAAACATTTGTGCCTAGCACGTAAATGCAAACCTCAGAATATACTAGGATTTTTCTTTCTTTCTTTCCTAAAACTATCAGGCAGAATTTTATTATCTTAAGTTAATTGATCAAATGCTTTTAATGATACAGTTGAGGAGGCTGAAATATATGGATAAAGATTTTCTTCTCTTTAAGTCCTGACATGAACTACCTTAAGGAACTACCTTTAAGTCATGTCTATTTATAGCAGCCAGCAGAACATAGAAAATTGATTAAATACATTTCAGGACTTCAGTGATACTTTGTCTCAGATGAGTTTAAATGTGTCTGCCTTTAGAGAGAAGTCTTTTAAGTCACTATTTTTTTTTTGTTTTCTTTTGCTTTGTTTCTCTTTTAACAGACCAATTATCTGAGAGATAATTATGTAATTTACAATCTGTGTGTTGTTTGTTTTTCCCCACAGAAAAATCTGCTTCATTGAACTCTATTGTTCAGGCAGCAATTTCATACTGCTTCATAATAAAACATATTTGTTGTGATATTCAAGTCCGGAGAAATGTCAGACGTTCATCCTTCTTGCCTCCAGCTCATCAGTAATAATTTTTCGCCTTAGAGCAATTTCTGTTAATGGTACTTTATTTCTTTAAAGTCTCCAGGTATGCTCTGTTATGAAAACCTCCTTATCACTGGCAAGTCTTGGAGCTTCTTACATTTTTGAATACACATGTCAAATCGGATTTCTGACCTTGGGAGACGTCCTCTCCAGCAGAGACCATCCAATATGTGCTATGAAAGAAAAAAAAAAAGCCGTGACCCTGGTCCTCTGGTCGCTTACAGGGTAAATTTCTAACAAGCCTTTCCAGCAAATCCCTGGGAACAGCTTAGCACGTAATTGCCAGGTGGGCCAGCTGGCTGGAGGTAAGGAAGCTGCATCCACTTGGCTGCCAGCAAGACCTCAGGAGAAAACTACAAGCCAATTTTTCCGCATGAAAACACGGGCAACTTTTGTGGCTCATCCCTGGATATGAAACCAGCAAGCGGAGACTGCACTGCACTACCAGCACAGCAGTGTGTTGTGCCAGATTTTAAATGAATTTAGGGGGGCTTTTTGAATTGAGAATCTGAAACAAACCTCAAAGAGGAGCTATTCCTCGTTGACCAGTTTCTTTTCTTCCGCTTCCCTCGAAGTGATAGTTTAAGCATAACTGTGTGTAAATGAAAAAGTGAATAAAATAATCTTATTTCTTTACTAATTTCCTTCACTGCTGTTCAGCCAATAAATGGGCAACATGACAGACAGATTTTACTCACATCTTCCCATATGGAGTATGGACTACTGCTTAATCCAATGAAAAAGAACTTTTCCTTCAGTGTTACAGTTTCTGACCCTACTCTCAGGTACAATATTTAATCAAATATCAATTTCTGAGTGACTAGGGAAAAAAATCTGCAATGTGTAATTTGAAGAAACTGACAGAAAACCTTTTTCTAGCATTGTTGGCTTAAATATCTAGTTGGCGTTGATAACAAAATAAAGACACTTTTAATTAAATTCTATATGTTTAAAATCCTTTAAAGAATACCAAAATTCTGAAAATTCGGAGGAACTTACAGATCTTAACTTTTCCTTCTTATCTATTGAAACTGACTTACTAAATGTAGAGGGTTGTGCTCCAAAAGGGGCTCACAATCCCATTCTCTGTATCCCTGACTGTGGAGCCATCCAAGAAAGCAGATTTGAAAAAGAAAATAATTTCTATAGTGCAAATATAAAAAATTGAGCTGAGTTTTTAAAAAGCGGAATAACTGTGTAAGTTTAATACCTAGAATATGCAAATAATTTTTAGATTTTATGGGCAATTTCGACAAAGTTGTTGACTCATACTTTAGTGAGTTCATATTATAAACAGCTCATAATATTATAAATACATTATAAACACATTATAAACAGTTGGGCCCGTCACTATTAAGTTTTACACATATGTAGGGCTCACTCAGCATCATACAAAATAAGATTTGAAATCCCTGGACACGTTTCTTAACAGTGTTTAGATAGGAATACAAGAAAATGTTAACAAAAACTGCCATAATTCCATAGATTTGGAGTGAAAAAGGGAATAGCCTTGAAAAGTTTCTGCTAATGGATGTAGATCTCTCTTTTCTAGGGAATTTTCTAGGCAATTTCTAAGGTTATTCATGAAAAAAGAAATTGAATCCTTTTAGTTTCAACTGGAGAATTTATTCAGAGGATTTGGACTCTTCATGAATCTTATCAGGAAATAATGAGATGCAATGCCTCATAAATTATAAAACAAGCATGGGTTTTGAAGTGATGTGACTTTTGAAATGCTTGTAAGCTGTCAAAAAACCCTCCTAATTCCATTCACTTACAAGCAAAAAAAAAATAATTATCTCATATTTCAGGAATGATTTTGAGCATTTTGAGCCTGTGTGGGGACACAGAGTTCTGTAGATCCAGGCAAAGACTACAGGTCCTGCGGTCCTTAGCTATTAACATCATCCACTTTAGTCCTTTAGTCCAAAATTTCCAGATGTTCAGCAACCCTGTCAGACTGCTCAAAGCCCTTATGTCCCGAACAGATGGCAGAGTTTAAATGCCTGGTGCGTGCCCAGAGATGTGCCAGAGTTCTCCCCTCCTGCCACACACGCCGTGCGCGGCGGGGAGCCAGCTCTGCGCTCACACACTGCAGCCCCTCGAGCTTCAAGGAAGATTATTTGTAGAGTCAATCTCTGATTAGGATGTGTCAGATTCGCTGTGTTGGTGCTGGCTATTTGCCCTGTACGGGCACAACAGTTCTGGTAGGCCTCTACATGTCAGCATGTGCAGGATTTCCCAGGTGTGCAGGGTGGAAGCTGTCAGCTCAGAAGCCTCCCACCACATCACATAGCACTGGGGTTTTGTGCCACTGTTCAGGGCAGGGGCTATCTGTGTACCTTTGTATTTCCACTTTTCATCTCTTCTGTCCCTGAAAATACAGTGCTGAGGACTTCATCTATCTAAAGACAAGTGGATATTTTATTGCTATTATCTCTTGCTTGTGCTAATCATGAGCACATGCCAAGGTTAGAATAACTGAAAGAAAATCCAAGAGCACAGTGATAAAGTAGTATGGAAGTGAGGGTCATGGAGCTTATTAAACTTTTATGGACAATTAAGAACACCTTATTTTGAGCAGACGTCTGAGTAGAAAACTGAACTTAAAGCCATGGTAAAAAGAGCTCAGTCAGGTTAAACAACTCATGCTGCAATCAAAGGTGAAATTTGAGGACCACTCTGAGTAGTTTTAAAGCTGGACCCAGTAATAATGCCTTAAGAGCCTATTGATATGTAGAAATATAAATATGGGCTTAGATCAGCTGTGTTTTGACTGTTCCTGCTGAAAGGCTTTGAAGTGAAAGACTGGTGCTTTTGTCTTGAATAAATGGATGCATCACACACTGCTCAGATTTCATGGAATTGTAGAATATACTGGCTTGGCAGGCACCCATAAAGATGATCGAGACCATTTCCTGGTCTTGCATAGGACACCTTAGTTACCAATTCAGTGTCCCTGCCTTGGAAAGCTTTATGTTTTGTCCAGGTTTCAGCTGATGAAAAGTGATTTTTGTGGCTATACTGGAGTACACAGCCATGACACTGGGTGAATTTTCCAGGTGTGGCACACACAGATAGTAAGGATACATGGAACAGATACAATGATCCTGCTTCTTTGCATAGTGTTGCTTATGAAAAAAACTCCAACAACTAAATATAGGTTACTTAAAACAAAAGAAGCCTTCAATGCCAGCTCTGGAAGGTGAAAAAAGACTAGGATGAAAAGACCTGGATGTTCAACAGGAGATTAGGTTGTCTAAGATTGAGCTGTTCTTTGAACAGTATTCTCCAAAACAATAGAAACAATCTTTGTGTGCCTATTTTGTCTAAGTAAATTAAGAACTTATTTTTTCAGGGGCTCTTTACCAGGTTCTGTAAGAGATGGCTGAAGAAAATGTTAAAGTATGTTAAAGCATTCATTATACAAACAGAAAAATATGACTACTCATTTGCTGTTGCAAAACTGCTAAATTTGTTTCCATAGTTTCTCAGTATAGAAATTCCATTGTTATCTTGATATTTTTTTTAAGCAAGACCATTTCCTTTAGAAAGAAACTGTATATGAAACTGTTTCTTTTTCAGGCTTTTTTCCCCCCTCCAAGCTTCTTTTCAAGCCACAGTTGACTGTTCAGAACAATATAGCCTTGATTAATTATATCTGTATCAATTATAAGCTTACAGCCAGTTATCAGGTTTAACAGATTTCTCTTTTCTCTGCCAACTCAAGAAACACTAGGAAAAATACCATGTCTAGGCTCTGTGGATCTCTGTAAAAGAATGGATTTTAATTTGGCAGAAATGAAATCTATGTGTCTGAGTTCAGAAAGAATAATTCACCCATGCATAATAAAGTTAGTCGCTTGGGTCCTATAGAGTGGCAAATATTTGCAACTCTGAAGAAGTAAATGGGGTTGAAAAAGTTTCTGACAGGGAGGTGTGTAGTTCTCTTGGATGCTACAATCTTGCCACTGTTTTCTTCTTGCCACTGTTTGTTCTGCATATAAATCACACATGTATTTCTGCACTCACTAGATGTTCAGCTGGTGTAGGTTCATTACCTCAGGAGCATATTTGCATGTTACCTGTCCTCACTTTTCTGGCTTGTTTTTACTGCAGTGAAACTGCACCTGATTTATATTATAAGAGAAAAGGCAAAAGAAGCCCAACAGACACAATTTACTGTCCTACTAAATGATTCATAATCACATGGCAGTGTTTTCTGTGTACTTTGCACTACTCTTTCAGAATGTTCCTCTTCAAGGAGAAAGAAAGTAAATATCTTCAGAAAGAGACTCAATAGAACATGGTTTGCTCATCTTCTAGCAAGACTGTGGGCTGATCATGTACACAGACCTTCAAGTAATTTAATAAGAAGAGGAAAGGCCCAATACATGCTTTTCCCCCTTTGGCTTAAGAAGTACTTCAAGCAATATATAAATCTAGATTTACTTTAGCAAGTTCCTGTTTGCTTTCTATTCTCTATCTGAAAGTTGCTATTTATCTGTACATGTCCCTTTGTGTGGTGTTGTCAAAGGAAAAAATGCAAGCCAATGGAAGGAAATACTCAGATGACAAAATTATTTGAAAGCACAGATTCAATCTATGTAAATACAAACAGAAAGTATTCCCTGAAAACCTCCTGGAATTGGAGGCCAATCACCTCCTGGACCTGGAGTTCTGCAATACCATCATATCACAGAAAAACAAAAGAACAACCTACTCCTCAGCCCCTGAAACAAAATGCAGCTTAACAGAAAGCTGTGAGAATATGTGGTGAAACTTTGCAGTCTTATTGGGAATTGTCTATCAAGCTGCTAAGTCCAGCCATGGGATGCAGTGCCTGACTGAAGGAGCACAGAAGAAAGCTGCTCACGAAGGAAATTACAAGTGCTGTGTAATTCAGCACATTGCTTTAAATGGCTCACACTCGAACCTCAGATTACCAGTTCCTTCATTGTGCCTTCTGTAATTTTCAACACTGTGTCTGCAAAAGTAATGCTATATTTTTTTAAAAGAAATATCAGCAAATAGGAGTCAGACAGAGGCTTTCTTTCCTTAAAGAAGGACTGCTTGAGTGCCATGGAATATCTACTAAAATGAGAGTGCAACCAAGAGTACTTGGAACCCCTGAGGTGTGCTCAGCATGAGACTTTTCGTTGTAGATTCCCACATCCCTGGACTCTGGGATGCCTCCAAAGGCTGTTCTCCTTACACTGCCCCTGGGCTCCCTCCAGAGTCTCCGTGGAAAACCTTCAACACTTTTACTCACCACCACTAAACTGCCAAGGGCCTAAAGAACAGAACAGCTTGTATGCCTAGAGGTAGGATCATTTTTCCTTTGGGTATTTTTGGAGCTAGGTGTATCCCAGAGTCAAGACTGTCCTTTGCCACCAACCAAAGGAACAGTCCTCTAATACTGCCTTAACAAGAAAAAGCCACTATATCACTGTATGTGCATCAAATAACACACTGCTCTCATCACTCAGTCACAGCCATTAAATGGCTAAAATACAATATAACAGTTCACAACCACAGACTGGTACTCTGTGTGGCAGCTTGTAATGCAGCTATTCAATTTGTACTTGGCTCCTGACAATTCTATCATCAGTCATTTCCTCCCACAATCACAAGAGCTGATTTCTCTCTCACTAGTACAGGCTAAGAAGAATAATTTTTTTCCTCTCTGGAGATTTAAAATGTGAGGTATAATTGGTGGTGTACAAATGCCAAGAGAAAGCCTGACATTTGTTTTTTCCATTTTCTATTACTATTACATATCACTAGCTATTATTATTATTACTCTATTGTGTATTAATCCTATATTAATATAAGATTAATATAGTATATATACTATATAGGATTAATATAGTATTAATATAGTATATTAATCCTATATTAATACACAAGTATATTGTGTATTATATACCTAATTATATATTACATGTATTTTTATTAAGTAACTTAGATTCCAATATATGTTTAGAGACACACGTAAGTACTGCTAAATAGGAAACAATCCTTCAATTACTAAAGCAGGTACTAATACCTTAAAAAGATAATTATTTTGTTATAAGAATAATTTCACATGTACCTCTCAAGGCCACAGTGTGCAGTAAATTTTAGGCTACTTCTGCTACACCTGAGATTCATTTCCAAATGGTCTTGAGACTTGGTACCTTGTAGGACACCTGTGCAAAAAATAACAAACATCATAAAAGAACCATCTGCCTGGGGCTATAAAATACAAAAAATACCATTGGTCCTGCAAGTTTCTGAACTGCAGTTGACTGAAGAATGCAAATACTGTTCATAGAAGGCATTGTAACACCCTGGTCCTCTCACACTGTGTGTTAGCTTTCCCTGTTACTGGAGACAGAACAGGCATACCTGGCTCAGCTAAACCAGTGTGGCCACTTTCAGCTTCTTCTGAGGATGATCAGTGACTGTTGAGTGTTACAAACTGGGGATGAGAGTCTGTGTCCCGGAGAACTGAGCAAGAAAGAAATGAGTGAACAGCTAATTTTGTTGCCTGACGTTGTCAACAGATGCTGGATTTCCTTCCACTTCTGCATTGCTTTTGACAGTTCTCTTATAAGAAACAAAGACTATGCATCACAGTCGGCTTATAGATTGAAGCAGAAAAATGTGTCTCCTTGCTTTGCCACCAAAGATGTCTTCTGTGCCAATACAAATAGAGTCAATTCCTTCCCTTCACCTGATGCTTTTCATTCCTCTCCCCACATCTCAAACTGCCATCCATTTAGCTGTGTTGAGAACACCATGTGGCCAAGCTAATAAAACTGATCAGAATAAAAGGTTGAGGTTGGAATCTGCACACTCATCTGGCCTGGTGTGGGATTTTGCAAACAACTGTGTTGACTGCTATAGAGTAGAAAAAAATGAAGCAAAAGCTGTAATTTCTTGAGTCAGCATTGCTGCTCCAGCCAGCAGGTCATGAAAATGCTACCTAATAAACAACAATTTACATATTGATACAGTCTTTCTGAAAACAAAATATTGAAAGGGATTTGTCTTGGAGAATCTCCCCATGTTTTATATTTTCTGGAGGGTTCTTTCCACTTTTTTTTCTTTTTTTTTTCTTTTTTTAGTTATTCTTTCTGCACTGCTGGTCATGTTATTGAAGTCTGTTGCGAATTTTATTTTTCCATGGGCTTTTGATGGCCTTCAAACTCTACACCTGGTTAGATTAGGGTTATGTTAAGGACACTGAGCCATTCATTCCATCAAGATTAGGAAAATATTGTGTATTTATGTATAGTCCTAAACCACGGGGCACTTAGCTTGAGTTGAAGTGCAACTGGCTAAGGAGATAATCCAGTGCTATGCTGAACTGAGACTTCATCAAGGTGAAGGATCAGAGTAGAAATGAAAAACAGAAAAAAGGTAATGGAATGAAACCCGTGAATAATAAAAATTGTATTGGGAATGTACAATGATGGAATTCGGTGTTATTCTCCTCACAGAAAACAGAATTTTTTACGAGAGTTAATTAGAGGTTGATTTGTAATTCTTCAAATCTCTAAAAATGTAAATATTTTATAACGTCTTCTCCTACTGAAATGTCACAAGTAGTTGACTATTATGTCAATTAAGAATTATTGATCTCCAAAAAGGAGGCAGCTTACTGACTTTCATTCTGTGATTCTGTGGGGCGAAAAAAACCCCAAATAATTATGTTGTGCAGGGAAATGAGGGTAAGCAAAGAAAAAAGAAAAAAAAACACCAAGGAAACTACCTCTGGATACTAAATAAATCCTCTTAACACAGGCTAAATTTATCACTTAGTGAAAAAACTAACAGACTTAAACATTCACCCAATTGCAAGATGCACCCAAATTCTGCAAACAGCTGACAGCTTACATGGCTCAGGTGAACGTGCTTATAAGGTACATACACAGCAAAAAAAATTCAGATCCCTGTTCACAAAACTACTGTTAATGTACAAGTTATTTGATTACAAACTTCACCGAAGTCTTTTACTCCTGCACAAGCAAGAGCTGGAGTCTCAACATTTAAGTGCTGATGTGCTTAATCCCACTTATTTTGGACCTCCCCCTTGTTGTTTGTGCCCCTCCCATGCTTGGGACCTCACAGCCTTCTGGGGCTGAAGAGCAAAATGTCCTGTTGTGCACAAGACCTGATTCCAGCCAGCTTTCTAACAGTTATCAAATAACTCTGCAGTGCATGGCAGAGGGACACAGCTTCCAGCAGGGACAAATCTCTATACACAGAGAAAAGAACACAGTTTTTCCTTGTGCTGAGGACTTGATCGTGCTTTTAGTACTACTTAGCACACATCTTTGCACTACAGAATCACTCATCTGCATGCACAGATAATTAGTCTTTATTATTAAGTCTACTTCTTTTAGGAAGAAGCTACTTCTACACATGACAGTGGTCTAAAAAAAATAAGTTATCTGAAAAACAAAAAATCTATTAAATTCTGGTGATGATGTAATGTACTGTAATTTAAGAGACATCCTATCTATGATGTGCAGGTAACAATGTTTGTATCACAGACAGAACTATTATGGATATTCCTGTATGCACAGGACATTTACCCTGATACAGCAAATTACTTCAGTACACGCAGAATTAAACCATGTGAATAAAACCTCTGTGAAACTAATAATACCTTTAAACTAGATATCTACTTAAACTGCTAGTTGAGTCAATCCCTAGAGAATTAAAATTAAAAAATGAACAAAAAAAATAACCTTTTTGTCATTAATTTTTTTTTCTGTAATGATTGCTTTTACAGAGCAGGATATGATTCCTTCTAGAATTATAATGTTTTTAAAAAATCCTCTCCATGCTTCAAGATTGTATGGTATAGATACCAACATATTTAGTAAATCAAGACTAAAATCAAAACTCCTGGTGCTTGCAGAACTATCTCTACCTGGTTTTAGCAGGATTTCTGTATGGCTTTGCTGATGTTATGGAGTAGGCTAATGGACAAGTGTGTGGAATCAAGTTTTCTCTGAGCTGCAGCAGTGTGCATCTACTGAATAATTTGTTTAGGCCAGCTTTACTGGCAAGTCCTTCTCATTCTGATCTTCATCCCTAAGGAAAATGAAACTGCTTCCACTTCAAAAAAAACCCAAAAACAACTATGGAAGTTACTCCTCGATTTGTAATTCTTTTCTGGTTTTTGTTACAGGAATCCCAAACTTTTTATCAGCTTTTCAAAAGCCAGATGTTCCTGGCAAAGGAGCATGTTCTCTGAGCCCACAGAGGGTGAGCTGCAGCTGGTCAAAGGCATGCTGGGATGTTATAATTATGTTTTGGCTTGCTTTCCTAGCCAAAAGAATCCCAGGGTCACTAATTGTCCTGATAAACATCTCTTCTGAACCTTTTATTATGAAAAACTAAATAAAAAATGGCCTAACATCCTAAAGGATAAAACAGTATGTAGCAGTGCTACTGCTCATTAAAAAAATCACTTTGGCTTAGATCAAATGATTAATCATTAAATGCAACTGTATGACTGCATATAGATAAATAACAAAGGAATGTGTGGAAAAGATATGAGGAAAACTCTTCTTAAAACCTAAAAGTGCAAGCTTAAACTAGTTTCTGAGTAATACGGTGACTACAAACTTGTTTACCACACATCTTTCCTGAAGACTTATAAGGACAAAATATTTTGAATAGTATAGATACATTTGCATCCTAAAACATGAATAGAAAATAATTGTCTGTTTCAAAAAAGAAATATATCTTTTATAAAAAGTAGGAACACAAGTACTATGTAACCATGGAGATATGTCATGTGTATTTATGTTGTATGCACCTATTTAATTTATAATTTATAGGTCTGCTTTCACATTTATTTTATATTGCTGCAGCTAAATGTTCAGCCAGGCTAAATATAAATAAATAGAATTAATGCATATCTAATCTGGGTGATAACAGATTTTTCACTGGTGTGAATATCAAACAGGTAAGTGTACCCCCTTTTTGTTTACCACTGTATCAGTGGATATGACTACCAATTTAAATATTAATGAAATGAAAGAAGTCTATTGTTAATAATGACGTCGCTCTTTTAATAGTCTAATAGATTTGTGAAATTGTGGGTGCCTTAAAGACATGTAGATGTCTTAAAATGAGAAGTCCTGCAGGCAAGCTTGAGACAGTTATTGCATATCAAATTAGCTGTGTCATGTCCTTGGCACTTCAAAAATCTCAGGGTAGAGCTGCTGTCCTACAAATGCCGAGGCAGTAAAGGTAACACTGACCTCCTCCATAAAGCACGTCAGCAGAAGTGTTTTGGTGGCGTGAATGGACCCCGGTGGAGCTCTGCAGTGGTGATTAATACTGAGTCAGGAGCCATAATTCTGATGAGCCTTTAATACAGTAAACCAGCAGAAGCAGTTAAGGGCATTGTCTGAGAGAAACGGAGAGGAATTTAATCAAGTTGCTAATATACTTTGACCAGGACTCTCAGGAACTCTTAACTGGAAACACAGTCTTAAAGGGATTGAGACATTTCAGCTCATGGCTCTTAAGGGGACAGTTACTCTTACAACTCTGCTGAAAGAAGAGAGCAGTACCTTGGTAAACATCCATCACTTCTGCAAGGAAAAATAATATTTTGCATTCTCCTGAGTATTCAGTTTGGGTTACATGTAAGCTATGGTTGTGATCTGATGAAGGACAGAGGACAGAAACACTGAATTTATGAAGACTAATGTAGTTTAGGAAAGTTAATTTCCCTTCCTAGAGTCAGCATTCCATGGAGAATTTTGCACAGGGAATATTCAAGCTACAGCCTCCTCCCTATTGCCAAAAGAGATTTTGCAACTGAACATAAAACACTAACAGGGACTGTGCAGGCAATGCATTGCCTCTAATACTGAAAGCACTGCAATCCTGAAATGTGACAGCACTGCAGATCCTGAGCCCTGGCACTCATCTGGGTTGCCAACAGCTTATGGACTAAAGTAATAACTGCATTCATTTAAACTTACTAACTAATTATACTTGGATCTTAATGCCAAGAGAGGAAATATTCTCCTATTATTCCATGTTGGCCAATACAAAACAGCACAGTGGCAAAGAAAAGGATTCAGATCTGTCAGGAGCATTGAACTACATTAAAACAGACATATTTTGTAAATCCAGTAGCATCTTTTTGCTAATTCCATGAGAAAATATACTCACACATGCAAAACCAGACAGTCATTATTCACTGATACTGACAACACATGAACAACAGGCAGACTTAGAGACATTTTCTAGAGCAGCCTATACCTTTTGTTAGAAAATGTTATTGATCCCCAATAGACTGTAAATCAGAAGGGGATTCTAAACCAGTTCTATTTCTGTTCTTGGAGTAATAATCTAATTAAAGTGGTACATCTTAATCAAATTCTTTCATGCTCTTCTCCATTGAACATATAGAGTACCAATGACTCACTTCTTGCTATGTACAGCATTGTCTCAAAAATAATTTTGCATCTTGAACTACAAAAACTTTGCTGAAGTCAGCAAGTCTTAGAGTCATTGGCAAAATTTTCAGCTAAGATCTACATTAAGTGATCTGTATACAAGCAATCTCTATGTGACATCTACAATATTCCTGTAATGCTGTAGAAAGAGATACCCTCAATGGATTTTAGAAAATGAGAGGATTTGTATGAGGTTTTGCACAGAAAATTTTATCTATTTAATAAATAAATCAATCTACATGTCTGTGCTTTCAGGAAAACCAGAAGACTCCTTGTATTGCCCAAGTTTTGCATGTCAATCATGTGTCAGGATCCAGTGTCTCTGACCAGCTTTTTTTAGATATTCTCTACATGGAGGGTGTAATGTTTAATGTCAGATACACTTTTCCCATCCTTTCATACAGTTTTTTTAACAATATTTGATAAGTGAAAGTAAAAACAATTGTTCAAGGGACTTAGTTATTGTCAGAGAGCAGGAAGAGCCTGTCTCACCAGGGGGACAAGCAGGAGCTGAGATGACTCCAGCACTGACAGCCCCACAGAGCTGAGCCAGCGTTACTGAGCTGGCCATCAGATGGCCCAGGCAGGGCACGGGGATGAACTGGATCACCTCAGAGAGGCATGCAGGAACAAATGGGCCCAAGGCCAAGGCTGGAGACCAACATTCCTACTGGCACTCCAGCTGCATTGGGAGAAGTGTTGCCAGCACAGGTAGAGGAAGGTAATCCTTCCAGTCTGCTCAGCACTGGTGAGATCACACCCAAAGTGCTGGACTCCCCAGTACAGGAGAGAGGTGGACATACTGGACAGAGACCAGCTAAAGGCCCCTAAAATATTAAGGGACTGAAATGTGTCTCCTGTGAGGAAAGGCTGTGAGAACAGGGGCTGTTCACCCTGGAGAAGAGCGGGCTGAGGGGGAGTCTTATCTATCAATGCATGTAATAATCTGAAGGTAGGATGCAAAGAGGATGGAGCCAGATTAGTCTTTTGACTTTGTAGGTGTCATTTCCTTGTTTGCTGGCAGACTGAAAAAGCTGTCAACTGAAATAAACCTTATACAACTGAATGACCTCATAAAAAAGAAAGGTATTTTTTTACATTGATTCTGTAAATTCTGACCCACTAAGCTAGTCCTGCCAACACTGAGACCTTTCATTGTTCTACATTCTGACAGAGAACCTTCTTTAAATCTTCCTTCAGTACCTAACAGTACCATAAGAAAATATCTGGAAATCATTCAGAAAGCTATGTGACTTTCAATCACAAAAATTCCTTCTAGAAAGTTTCCTCTCTCGTTAAGACAAAATTAAAATTTATTCCACATTAAAAGGTATATTTCCTTCAGCTTATCATAACTGATTCTACTCCTATTTACTGTGACCTTTTAATCTCTTAAAATGAATCCCATACTTTCTATTATTCTCTGTAATACTGATGTTCTATGAAGCCTGTACTGTATGTGTGATCAGATTTGGACTAGGATGATTTAAAGGCTTCTAGAGATCCTTAAAAATAAATTAAGAAAAAAAAGTTTTGATAGGAAAAGTAGAGAGACTTTTGCTCTTTCAAGATTCACAACTGAGAAGCTCTTTCACTTATACATCAGCCAAAATAAACCCAAGTCTTATTGCTGATCAAAGTTTATCTCTACTTTGCAATATACCAGTTATCCTTCTGAGTGAAAGGTGAAGAGCAAATTAACACTAATCAGCCTTATTTTCCTGGAGACAACTGATTGTAGGCTAAATCCACAGGGTGGGAAAACTGACCATCTTTGTTAAAGCACAGCATAAAAGAAAAGTCCAGAATCAAGCAGAATTTGTCAATGACTGTAGTTCAAAACTGAAAGTTCTCACACCTGATGAAGAAAAGACCTGGATTTGGTCTCCTCTGCTAAAACAGCTTGTATACTTTATATTCAACACTTCTGATTTAAATACAACAGCTGGTCTAGGAGTTTAGGTATCAGAGTCCAAATCTTAAGCAACATTTTAGGATTGAAAGTCCTTCCTTGTACTAACCCATAGCATTTTTATTTGGTTGGAGTAATGACCTGAGAAAGAGTTGCTGCAGCAGCAGCACTTTTCTCTAAGCTGCAATTGTGGCTTTTTATCCAACTTTTCAACATGCAATTAATAGTGAAGAAATAACATTTGCAGTATTTTCCTAATGAAATATACTGGATTCTGCAGCATTCAATGGGAAATTTCTGATCTTTCCTAAGGAGGATTTTCAGTTCACATTTGAAGGGAGATGAAGCTTAGCATGACAAGAAGAAATGGCCTGGAACTGTGATGTACGACCTATTGAAATATTGGAAGATAATGGTTTTGTTAACCATGGAAGTAAGTTGAAATTCTGAAAGGACTATATGAATACACAGCTTGTCTGACACAGGCAGCCTCACTTGCTGTAAAACAGGTTCACTGAAGTAAAACTAGACAGAGGTACAAATACTTGAGTGATTACACTCTGATAGACATTCTAAGTTTTTACGAGTGTTTCCTATAGATGTGCCAGTGAGATAAATCCCTGTGTCGGCTCTAGTATGTGCTGACTTTTCATTTTCAAATAGTTTTTAAGGATTTTTTTTTTATGTTGAACAATATGACACATAAAATCAAAGTATTTGTGAGTGATTTCCTCTAGTTTTGCAGTAAGAAAAGGAGAGAAAGTATAGATCAGGTTAGTAGAACCAGTAGTTTGTGTTCTGCAAAAAATGAATTAAAAATTGTGGAAATGAATTTTTGATTAAGATCAGTGACTCCATAAACCATCAAAATGGCATGCAGCATCAGCAAGAATAATTTCTGCTGAGCAGACTGCTGAGAAAATAGTAGAGACTCTAGAAATACTTCTTTTCGAATATACCAAGAGTAGAATGAAATCTGGCTCCTCTTGCCTGTGTGCAGTCTGTGCAGAAACAAAGGAGCTTGTCTTTTCAACTTTGAATGAAAAAGGCCATGAAAATATTTTAGTTTGAATGCTTATCTTCCCACTGTCCACATAATTATTATTTTACTGATTTTGTTTTTTTAGAGGTACCAGACTATCAGATTGTGTTTAAAGCATATAATTTCTGCAGAAAAAATTAGACTGCAGCCAAAATGAATCATCTTTTAATCATGCCTACCCAGGGGTATACAAATCATTTGCAGATGGGTTCCTTATTCTCAACGTCATACATAATGTTGTATATCATATCTCTACATGGGATTTAGGTTTCCTGAATTATTTGACCACTCACAAATTTTGATTCCTTATCTGACTCTATCACCATTAGGAACAAAGACTCACAACAGTAATAATTGTTGCTGAAAGCTACCTTCAATTAGCAGCCCGGTCCAATTCATAAGTTTATCCACTTAAAAACAACTTCCACTTCTGCAGTATATCAAAGTGATTAATGTGTATCTTAAATTATTTACTTGTAATAAAGGTGTGTAAAAAATTATTCAGAGGTCATAAAAAAAAATTAAGGAAAAAAGTATCATAAATACGTTAAGGCATGAAGCATTTTAAGCAGGATACACAGTCAAGCCATTGAAGGCAACATTTCTCTAGTATTTTTTATGGAATTAGATATAAGTATCTAAATTCTGGAGTCTTTTAAAGAATAATGTTTTCTCTGCCATTTTCATATGTGGTCTAGACTATGACCACTTGCAGTGATTCTCAAAGTGTGCTTTTATCTGTATCAGATGCCATTAAATGCTCCATTAAAAAATTAATTTCCTCCCACCCCAGAAATGTATCAGCATACCCTATCTGAAGAAGCCCTGTGTGTCAGAGGCAAACAGGTAAGCCTCTGAAAGGCAGCAATCCCTGGTTTTGAAGTAGATAAATCATAAGAGTCATATGTTTTAAGTTTGCTAAGACATGAGCTTAAATGCTCTGGGACCCTCAAGTTGCTGGAGATACATCTGTAATCACTGGCATCATCTGGAATGATTTAGTGCACTGCCTGGCCAGTGACTGTGGATCCTGCTGTGGCAGCAGCTGCTCCCTCTGGTTGAACAGATTCTGAAGCTGTGTCCAGGGAAATGTTGATGATGCCAGGTCTGTCCCTGCTGCCTGTCCGACCTCGTACCACTGGATTTCCCCTGCCTGGTCAATACCAGCACGACTTTACCTCTCCAAATCCCTACCAATCTCTTTCCCATTTGCCACCTGTGGCCTGTGAGGTTCTGGACTAATGCCTGCCTAAGTCATTGGGAAGACTGGAAGGAAGCAAATGGGAGACTTCAATAATCTTTGGTTATCAAAAGCAACAGCTGTTACCCAGTAGTGCCAGTATGGATTAGGTTGTTTGAGTGGTCAAGTAGAAGACCATCAAGTTCACCTCCATATCAGGTTGATAAATTGACAGAACTTCCTTACAGTTCTTCCATTGTACAGTCTATGCATGATCTTCAAAGGGAAATTGGTATCCCTGAGACCAGGAGAACAAAGGAAGAAAAAGAATTAAAATCAAATAAACCAAAAATCCAAAAGTTCAACGAATATGGCCCATCATGAGGATATAGGTTCAAAGCAAGAACTAGCATGCTAGCAATGTTCTTAACATGCTCTGGAGCACTGGCCTATAACTTACCTTTCCTCCAGTATTTTTTTTACCTAGAGATTCAAAAGGATTTAAAAATCTGGAAGCAAAAATCCATGACATGGATGAAAGCTGTAATATCCTGATTAGTACAGCATTATTTGTCTTATATTTAGTAAGCAGAATAAGAAGAATCTCCTCTTCAGTTTTATCAGTCACTTCAGATATGACCTGCGTGAGAAGCTTACTGAAATCAAAAAAAAACAGATGCAAACTTAACTAAGGCCAAGATCAGCTTGACCAGGTTTTTACCAGGGTAGTGGGCCTGTGATCAGCTGGCCAAAGAGTCAAGCTATGGCTCAGTTTTAAAGCCACTACCTACAAAAACTCCCTTTACCTTATGCACAGTGCCTGCAGCCAAAAAACCTATGTGCTGATTCCACCACAGCAAACTGTAAGCTGCAGGAACAGAGATCAGACTAATGCTACTTTATGTGACCAGTTCTGGTTATTTCCTCTGACAGCCTTTAGTTGTGATATTTCATTATGGTTATTCAGCTATTACAGCCACAGGTGGTGCAGTGACTGCAACCCTTCCTTGAGAACCAGATCAAAAAATACTTCTTTTCCTATAGCCTTTCCTCTGTGCAACTGCTTTTAGGAAGTTAAGGTTAAACACTCATAAAATAACAAAGGCCCTCTGTTGTCAGGCCCTCATCTAGTAGGGCACCCTATGTGTACCTCAAGAGAGACCTTACAAAGTCTCCTTTTCATTGACTACTAAGATAAGCTGAGGATATTTTCTCCCTCAAAATGAACCCTTTTCACCATTTCTTGAAATGGATATTAGGTCTTCCCTTTTTTCCCTGTTCTAAAGGGCATTATAAGAACAAGTATTTTATTAATTTTAACACATTGACATGTTAATGAAAAGAGTATATAACTGTAAAAATGAATATACATCCACTTGCATGTTTATATGTATCCATACTTACAGGTATATGGTTATGTATACAGAACCATGTACATGAAGATAGATTTAAAATAACTAATTTCTGCAGATTCCAGTAGCCCAGGAAAATAATTAGCTATAAAGATCTCTAATCTTTCACAAAACATGAGAAATTATGAGCCAGGATGATCTAGACACCTAAGCCAAAAGAGACAGGGAGAAGAGAAAGACTACTGGCAGGACCTACATAGTAATTTTCCTGATACCACAAGTGAAATCTCTGCTCTAAAAAAAGAAAATGATTTTTCAAATTAGTTATTTAAATTAAAACATGGCTTGGTCAAGTATCAGCCACTAAATGAAAAATTAAGTGTGGGGGATCTGAGGACAAGGCAGTTTCAAGGGATACAGTCTTGCTACCTTATCATATTTCTGGAGTGACAAAGGCTCTCAGCACCTCAAGCTCTCTCAGGTATTGCAGAACTTTCCGTTTTTGGTGGAGCTTTTGGGCACGGGTGATGTCAGGTGCTATCTGTGTTGTCTTCCAAACCTGCAATACAAAATAAGTAATTAAAGGATCTAAATTAAAGGATCCACATGCATGAGCCATGGGGAACACAAGTAGTACAGCGAATTATAGCAGTATAAACAATAGAGTGCATGGAGGGGCAGATGTGGTTTGGACTCTGACTTTCCTAAACCCAGTATACAAGTACAGACTATTTTCATGAAGCAGCATTTGAATGTCTGAAATCTCTACAGATATAAATATATACAATTCATAACATATGTACATTTTAAAATACCAAGTTAACACTATTGGTATTTAACTTTCACATGCACATACACATCTACTGATTTTGTAACTTGACTGTTTTGGTGACATTCACATGTTTATTCATATTAACACAGTTTCTTTTTTTTTTTTCTATATTGAAGGTGTTGTACATGGAATACAAATGTTAACGCTTCTTCTAAAGAAAGCAAGGGTGTTGTTCTTGTGGCACTTTGATCATGGTACTACTCAGCCTAAAGACACACAGCTTTCCATACGTTTAAAAATAGGTGGACAACATTTATTTAAATGTTATCACTGCATTGGGTGAGCATCAGGTTAATAGGTCTGACTTATGGAAGGGTAAGCATAAAACCTGTTTCAGAAAGACTGTTTCTCAGCAATAATGATCAATACACCATTTTAATGTGCATACTTATTCACTAAGAACTTGATACTCTAGGTACCTTATTACAATTACGTCTATCCATTGTTGGAATGATCGTTAATTCATTTGCAATTATTAGCTACTCGAACCTATTTTTATGCAACTCTTGTTCTAGTATGAATAAAAAATTAAGCTGGATACATGTGAAAATTTACATAGAGAAGAGGAGCAAAATTGGCCTCTAATTTAGGTGGGCTTCTGAAGGAGGCAATGACAACACTTATAGTTTGGTTTACTCTGAAGTCTTTATCTGTGCTTTAAGGCTGCATTGAGGCTGGTAAATATACTTTTGTATGTGGCCCAGTACCTTAATCCCTGATTGTTCAGAATGGTGATATGATGCAGCTGTTTTCTTTTCATCAAAAAAAACTGAGTGCTCCTGCATCAGCCACACTGGACATGGCCTAAACAGTGTCAGAGACCATACTGGCACTGCTGAATTAGAAGAAATAAATGTTTTATCCCTGTAGGGAAAAAAAAAATCCCCAGCTACTTTGTATGTATTCCCTATTTTTGCAGTTGCCTTATCTGCTATTCAAGTAACAATATTTGCAATATTTATTTGTACAATGCCTGCTTAACGCAATGAAATATTGCCCTTGGTTCTTCTGTCAGCAAAAAAAACCCATAAAAATGATTAACAGTAATGAGATAATTAACTTGTCTCTTGAATTGCAACATAAAATACAGATGTGCCTGTATTATTTGGTGGGGACAAAGTTCAGAACGAAGTTTGGAAGTAAAAAGTAACTGAGCTCTTCATCATGTCTGCCTGAATGGAGACAGGAATAAGAGAAGCTTCTACAGGAACCCTTCACTAAGGAAAAGCCTGCCCTTTCCTCTTCTCCTCCTCTCCTCGTCTACTCTTTAAGTGTGGTCTGGATAAAGATAATATTAACATAGAAATTTAAAATTCCACTTTCACTTCCATACGGGTGACTGAAAAAAGTTGTGGTAACAAGCATGAGCTGTGACAATGTGCTGTGCACAGAGCATCTGCACAGAAGAAGCACAAAATTAATTGTTCATTACTGAGATAACTTAAGGAGTATATGAAGGCATACATATGTGACTGAACTTTGCTTTTAGGTCCACGGTTGTTCCAGAAAGTGATATGTATAAAAATAATATGATGAAAATTAAGAATGTGATGGAATAGGAAAAAAGACGAAACTGTGTATGCCTACACTCCCACCCCTCCCCCCAAAAACCCCTAAAAAATAACAACAAAATAAAACGAAGAAACAAACAACAACAAAACCCCCAACAACAAACCAAAACAAACACACCCCCTGCCTCTGATTTTAATTAAATGGTACAGTGGTACTTCCAGAAATGTGATTTAAGCCCAACCCAAACTCTGCCAAGCTGTTGCCTCTGACTTGTGAAGAGAAGGGGTTATGATGACTGGCTTTATTTTTTGTGTTCAAATCAATTGTTTCTGTCCATCTGTCTTTTCCCTCTCATCCATGCAAAACAAAGAAGACTTGGCAATGGTTGGCAATGTTTAGCAATTTATTTAGTATAGATTTATAATGGCACTTCTCTTATCACCTCCCATTACATGTCACTGACTTTTATCAGTCATATAATCTTATTATCAGATTTGGGATTTTATTTTTTTGCATATAATCAAGGCTTCTCTGCAGCACAGTTCAAAAGTAATATTTGGTAACTACCCAACATCTTATTTACTCCAAACCTTCCAGTTCTTATTTCTAGGGTGGCATCAGTCTATTAGAAATCAGCAGTTGCATTTTTACCTATTTATCCTATTCAGGTACATCAGAAAAAAACCACACAAAATCAAGATTGAATGTCATCTTTTTCAGTGTCCTGGCTTTGAAAGTGCCTTTTACCAAACTGTACCTGAAGAAATATATGTGGAATACACAAAATACTTAGATCTCCCTCTTTCCAGCCACCACATCATCTTGATTAAGTCATACTGTCCTCAAACTTAATTTCAAATCATATGTCTAAACTTGTATCAAGAGCCCTTTAAAGACTATTTTGAAAGATCTAGGTGAATAAGGAGGACTTTGCAAAATACAACCTGTAGCAGATGAAACGAGCCTCTCAGTTTTCAACAGAAAATTTGAAATGGGCAAGTTTACTTTGTTTTTCCCTGCTCTGAGGACTTGTAATTTAATTGTAGCAAGGTGATTTCCTTCCATTCCCAATGCCCCAGCCCTGCTGTTGTATTATGTTCCCAACCAGTCCTGCCAGTCAAATGACAAATAGCTTATTTACTCATGTTGGAAGGTAAGGTATCTCAGCCATCATTTCTCTTTGCTTGAGGATAAGCTTTGTAGCCAGGGAAGTACCGTAAACATCCATTTATGGATGTTGCAGTTTGAGGGCACTGTCTACGTCCTGCTGAAGCTGTCACACACTGAATGATGAATAACTGCAAGAAAAGACAGAAAAATGACTGTTTCTATGCAACCTAGAAGTTCCCTTCTCATTCTTGGATAGGATCATCTTTTTTTCAGTGAACATTGTGCTCCTTCAGAGCAAATATTCAGGATTTTTTAATGGAAGTAATTCTGTCTTTATATGGACAAGCAGAGTGAAAGGCAGAGAGATTAGAAGTATGCTGTAGATCCAAATCCTAGATGCAGATGGTTGTATTAGCTTTGTCCACTCCCTGACCTGGCTGAAGTTGAAATATCTTTGATCCAAACATAATTTACACAGATTAATGTGTGCTGGTGCCCTAGCAGTAAGTTGCCTCTCAGCTTTACAGAAGGTAGGGGGTGTCTCTTAATGCTCTTAATCTCTCTGTCTCTCTCAAACTTTATCGGTTTTTTGTTCACAGTATGTAAAACCTTCTTTAATTCCTAGTGCTCTACACACAATATGTGTGCAGCAGAGACCAACACCTAAGGGTTGCATGTGCCTGCTCTGATAGATGAAGATTATCAGTTAATTTGAAAGCTTGATCCAGGTTTAAGTATTATAAATTTGCACTGTGAGTACAATAGAGAAAGGAGATGAAAAAGTATCAGCACGCAGAGAAAAAGTGTGTTCAGCTAAAGTGTTTTTTTGTCAAAATCTGTTTTATTATCATAGAATCACAGAACCACAGAATGGTTTGGGTTGGAAGGGGATCTTAAAGATCCTCTAGTTCAAGTCCCCCACCATGGGTACCTTCCACTAGACCAGGTTGCTCAGGGCCCCATCCAACCCGGCCTTGAACACTTTTTGGGGGTGAGGCATCCACAGCTTCTCTGGGCAACCTGTTCCAGTGCCTCACCACCCCCAGAGTAAAGAATTTCTTCCTAATAACTAACCCTAATCTGCACTCTTTCAAATTAAAACCATTTTCCTTTGTCCTATCACTACATATCCTTGTGAAAAATCCCTCTCCAACTTCCTTGTAAGCATCCTTTAGGTATTGGAAGGTGCTATAGGATCTTCCTGGAGCCTTCTCCTCTCCAGGCTGAACAGCCCAAAGTCTCCCAGCCTGTCTTCACAGGAGAGGTGCTCCAGCCCTCTGAGCATCTTTGTGACCTTCTACAGACAAAACTACATTGCCCCACATTGTAGAATTTTTCTATATAATATTCTATGTATTTTCTTCATTAAAAATGTGTTTGCATGACAGCAAGAGAAGTGACAACTGCCCTATTTTTACACTTCAGGATGCTACAAGGTCTATAGCAGATTTAAAATGAATTGCTAAGCAGTGCTGACCAAAACTGAGAGAAGCCAACAAACAGACACTGAACAGCACACACCTTTGTTCACAGTGATATTACTGGCACATTTCCATTATTTCCAGGAAGAAAAAGTTGGTAGTTTGTACAGTTCCATTCGTTATACTTAAAAATCTGTAGTTTTACTTGAAACAGCAAAAGTGATGTCTCTGTTTTTTGTTTTGTTTTTCTTACGTTTGCTTGGCAATGTAAGAACTACTACTTTGTGAAAAATTCTGGCTGTAGTTAAAAAACTATTAATACCCGTCACAAACATTTCTCCAAAGCTCTTTTTCTTCGATCAAATTTATTTGTTCTTGTATTTCACACTGAGGGAATGATGACTTCATAGACTACCTGGATACTTGTGTTTGACAATACCAGAATTACAGATTTCTATTCTGCTTTTTCCCTGATTTCACACCAGTCTTACTGACAAAAAAATTGCTTTCATAAACACAGCGGCTGATCTACGGCAACTGTCCACTGTGAATTCTTTTAGGCCATGACAAATGCAAAATAAATTGAGTGTGCTTAGCCTTCTTTCATGCTAACTTAAATTACACTGCATTTGCCACAGGCTAAGAGCATTCAAATAGATATTTATTGGGGATTTGCCACCACATGGTTGCTTCTTACCCCGCAGCAATGTGGTTGCTTGAGGTCTCAGACAGAGAAGTTTTAATGTTGCAAGTTCTCACATTGAGCAACAAAATTAATTAAAAAGGAAAGATTCAGCATCATCTCGTGGAAAGTGAATGCAGAAGCTAAGCTGAAACCCTGAGGTCAAATGCAAGACCATTCAATTAATGAATAAAGGGAGGCAGAGAAAAGTAGGTCTCAATTTATGTTTTCAAAGACAAAGTTGCCTTATTTAGGTGTTCAAACTTAGTTTTGGATGATTGTCCAAAACTCTTAATGATATGTTTTCTGAGAGTTTGATTATATTTTCATTACAGAGAGTACAAATTCCATGTCTATTTTCTGACTTCACAAAAGCAGTCTGACACCTTACAGCATTTCTTAATATATTACCCTCCTAGAGTTCTTTGAATCTATTAGACAATGCTTGACTTTGGTGTATTTGAGATGACAATAGCCTTCATTTTATGATTTAAAAATTCAGTAGTATAACTGAAAACTGAGTCAGCAATTTACTAACAATAAAAATACTTTTTTTAGCAGAGATTTGCAATCAGAAGATTTTATATAGACTTGTCAAAATCTACCATACTTTTTATGTGGGGTAGGATAGGATAAGACAGGACAGGTAGGACAGGGCAGTTTGGCTGGAAGAGATCTACAACCATCATGTAATCTAACTGATAAATACAGGGATGATCAAAAGTTAAAGCATTTTACTAAAGGCATTGTCCAAATGCCTCTTAAACTGATAGTTTTGGGCCATCGACACCTCTTCAGGAAGTTCCAGTGTTTGGCCACTCTCTTGGCAAAGAAAATGCTTCCCAATGTCCAGTCTGAACCTCCCCTGGTGCAGCAGTCACCAGGCAGTTGGCAGAGACCCTTGCAGCTTCTGGAACCTACTGTGCAAGGTTGGTGAAGGTTCACAGGGAAATAAATGCTGCCAGGTCAGCTGGAGGAAGTGATGGAATGGAAGATGATGGAAGTGATGGAAGAACCAGCAAATAAAGTCCACACACAGAAACAAAACAGCCATGGCAGACACACACCAGAGCCAGCACAGGCCCACAGAGCCCTGGCAGTTCTTTACCCTGGCCAGCAACGTGGCACAGTGTGGGGCATCACCAGGCAGCTCTGGCAGCATTCAGGAGCCACCTCTGACCGAACCAGGCATGGCTCTGCTGTCCCTCGCTGTGCAGGTGTGTGGGACAGGCTTCTTCTCCACACTGGAGAAAAAGAATTTGAAACCCTGAGGATGCCTGCACAGCTCTTGCTGAATTAACTGCAAATTTCTCCTGATTTGTGAAAAAATCTTTTACAAACCCAAAATGTAGACAATCACACCGTTAATCACATAAAGCTTATATTCTAAAGACAGTCATGGCATACGTGGAAAGCTGAGGAATTTCAGCCATTAAAATCTGCAGTCACTTATTCCTTTGTTCAGAGAGGTGGTATGCTTACACCTGCTGCCCTTACACCCTCATAACTGCATAAGAGCTTTCCTTTATAATTAAAACCCACCTAGGGCAGCAGACATGCAAAGCTTGCACAGTTAAACACTCTGCAAATCGAGGAAAAACTCAGGGAATTTGCAGCATTTCCTTAGTTTTCCCCTTAAAAGCAGAAGGAAAGTTTAACCTCACAATTCATTTTAGAAACTCCTTTTCCATGACATCATATTTGCAACTTTTAGTGGCAATTCTTAAATTCATCAAAGCTTTCTCACTCAATTTCAGACCCTTTGTACTCACTAGATCTCAGTTTTTCAATCAACCGCAAGGCTGGGTTTCTGCAGAAGTGTCATTTATTGTAATCAAATCCTGATGTTTCTCAGCTGTGGTGAGTTGCCCTTAGCTGGGTGCCAGAGGGTCTCTCACCCTCTCCCCAGCAATACAGGGAGAAAATATTATGGAAAAGCTCATGGGTTGAGATAAGGACAGGGAGATCACTTACCAATTACCATCACAGGCAAAGCAGACTCCACTTGGGGAAATTAATTAATTGCCAATTTATAACAGAATATAACAGAGTACGATAGTGAGAAATAACAAAAAAGAATTAAAACCACAAAAAACTTCTCCCCACTCCTCCTTCATCCCAGCCTCAACTTCACTTACAAGTCTTCTACCTCCTCCACCTGAGAGACACAGAGGTGTGAGGTTTGAGGCCAGTTTATAATGCTTTGTCTCTGCCACTCCTTCTTCCTGCAGCTCCAGTGTGGGGTCCTTCCCATGGGAGACAGTCCACCATGAACTTCTCCAACATGATTCTTTCCCACAGGCTGTAGTTCTTCATAAACTGCTCCGGTATGGATCCTTTTCCATGGGGCCCAGTCCTTCAGGAACACACTGATCAGAAAACTTGCTCCTGTGTGGGCTCCTCTCTGTGGGATGCACCTTCTGCCAGGAGCCTGCTCTTGCATGGGGTCCTCCACAGTCTGCAGCTTCCTTCAGTGCACCTGCCCTGGCATGGGTTCCTCCATGGAATGCTGTATGGATATCTGCTGCACTGCAGTCTGTTCCAGGAGTCACTGGGGAATCACCTCCTCCCTTTCTTGTTTGCTGGGCTGTTTCTCACACTTTCCCCTCATTACCAGGCAGCATTTCACCCTTCCTCACAGAGGCTTTCCCAAGGCTGTGGGCTGGCTGGAAATGTCTGTATCTGTCACAGGGCAGCCCTGGCCACTTCTCACAGAAAGCAGCCCAGCAGGCCCTACCAGTCCCTGGGCACCTGCAATGGAAAAATGCCCTGCCTTAACAGTTCATCTGATCAAAAACCATGGGAATACCTTTGAAAGAGGTTTGGGTCTGCATCTCCAAATATATTTATACTGGAGAGAATATAAAGATGGATCCCTTCCTTTATAGTAACAGAAAAGAGCACTTTGCTGCAAGATAAATACCGCTTAAGCCAATGAGACTGTATCTCAAGATGAATAAAAGCAATGAAATGTAGCCCTCTATTAACTGAACAATTCTCTTGGATGGATATATGAAAACTCTTCACATTTTTCATCCTCACTTACCTCAGTGCAGAAATCCGCTGTCTATCCTTGGTGACTCTCAAATATTTATTGCATCTAATAGTGGTTCTCTAAAACGCAGATGATCATCTCTTTGGGACGTGTGCCAGATTAGCAATATCCCAAAACTTTAGTCCATAAGCCTTATGAAGTGTTGCTGGCACTGGTGGCTGAGGCACTTAATTTAATGAGATGGGCTTGCCACTGCTGAAACTGCTCAATGTATTTTCAACAGAGCCAAGGAAAAATCTAATTCATTAGACCTCTGAAACTGTGTTCAACCATTGTTACTGCGCCACAACATTTTGAATATAAATTCAAAAGGCCCACGCAAAGCAGTATTTCACTGTTTGAATTTGCACATACTGCTGAAGAGCGTTTTAGTTCTCCTGATGATGTGTTGCACTGTTTTCCTGGCTGCTGCAACACAGCATATGATTATATAGCTGGTGCCTATAAACCTATGACAAAACACACAGTTGTTACAGTGTGTAACTATTGTCCTCTGTAATGACAAGTGACAGCATGCTTCTGCAGTACCATGACTCATCTCTGCTAATACAGAGACTAACACAGTCACAAAAAAAAAAACAAAAGCAAAAATAATAGTGTCACCACTAGTAATTGAGTCTGAAATAGGCAGAAAATTAGATTAGGGATTTTACAAAAAATGATCAATCCCCTGGCACGTTATTTCTTTTATAAGCCTTTATTTCTTTTAAAAGAAAAAGCAGTTGTGAAGGAAAATTAGGAATAAGACAATAAGGAATTAAAATCTGGACATTTCTGCCAACGAATATTAGCGTATTACAATTCTGGTTCAAGATATGGCATTTCTTCACACAACAGTATAGCATTTCTCAGATAATGTGAAATGAAACTATGTAGTTAAATCGAATTTCAGTAAAAACCTGGCATTTCTTTTACAGAATCCTATACCCATCCCAGTCATAACTGATCATACCAAAGCAGCTTTACAGCAGTGTAACTCTACGAGAATGGAGGAGGAATTATGTGAGCTGTACCTGCAGCTTTCTCTGTTTATGTCACGTTCCAGTTGGTTATAACCAAAGGCCAGCAGTTCAGCATCTTGTGTAAGAATTGTGTATCTAGACTGCAGTCAAATCCAACCTCAGGCCTCCTCCTTCTTCAATATTGACAAAACTCCCCTCTACTGTCTCTGATTTGGTTCTTTGCCTGCCTTGAACAAATGTTTCCTATCATGCCAGACACTTGACAGCTCTCTGGAAAGAGGCAACTCAGGAGTGAGATGCCTCCCAGGAGTTGCCACAAAACTCCAGATTACTCCACAGCATCGAGATGTCGTAGTTATTACAGGCAATTTCATTATTAATTGTGGGGAGGAATTGGTTGTTTCTTTCTTAAAATCTTAATAAATAGCTAATTTTCAAAATTACATCTCTGCAATAGTCTTTGTACAACAGTCTTTGTACCTATAACCTAGACTCTCACTAATGTCTCAGATTACATGCAGGCTATGGTATATATATATATATGTAAAGTATATAAAGTATACTGTACTCTATTTTCTGTCCAGCTACAATTATTAGAACAAGAATACAGATAAATCAAAACAAATAATTAATATTCATGTTTCTGAGATCATCTTAGTGACACCCAATGCCATTACTTTAGGCTTGGAGATCTTTCTTAGATCAAAAATTTTACTTAACACAGGCTACAACACTGACCATGGCTGCCAAAAGTGGAACTCTGTAGTGTCTTTATGTTTTAGGGTGATAGGCCCTGTTAAAGAGTCCTATCAGTTAGAGCCTCATGAATTTTCCAGCACATTATTTGCACGAGGGCCTCAAACCAATCCCCCAAAGGAGGTGTACTGATCTCCAAGAGCTCCTGCCCTGTAAGTGGCCTCACTTACTGCTTAGCTGCTCAGAAACAGGGTCCTGCCTGGAAAGAATATTGTCACTGAAATCAGGGGCCTCCTACAGGTGCCACAGAGCTTTGTGAATTCTCTTGTGACACCTCCAGTGAATAATTGCAGAAACCATTTCATGGCTACTTGTACACTGTTTCTTCCTTTCATTTTTTTTTAACATTCGCATTGTATTATCTGAAATGTTGCCTTGAAAACTTAAAAACTTCCTGATAGTTTTACTTTTCAAATCTCTCAGGCCAAAAATGTGTGTGTGTGTGTGTGTGTGTGTGTGTGTGTGTACATACAAGTCCAAATTTTTAAGCTCAGAACAATATACAGAAAGATCTTTGGTGGAACTCCTGACACTCCAGCACTACTGAAATGCTAACTTCCTCAATATCATACCATAGTGTTTTGTAGCTATTAAATACCTGCCTTAAAACCATTGAGATTCACACTCCCTCTCAATTCCTGATTTAAAGTATCACCGAGTTTCGCTGTAACTTTTGAGACAAACTAAAATGTTCTGCAGCAACTATGAGGGGTGAGAGTGGAACAAACCCACAGAATTTTAATGAGTTTGTAGTGGTAATTATTTTTAATTGCCTTCCATCTCATTAGAGTACCAGGTGGCAGCTATGTAACCTCACCATGGATGCTGATTGTCTATATGGCCACATATTTCTCAGCAGACACTAATGAACAGACATGTCCAAAGCCTCTGTAGTGGTGTACTAACAGCAACTTGCTGGTTTCTTTGAGCAGGGGGAGTCTGGCTCTGACCTCACTCACACTAAAATTAACTGCAAAGGTGTCACTGCATTGTGCAGCTTCCATTGTACCTTTTTAAACAACAAAAAAGAATGTATACATGTGTAAATATGTTTTGTTTTTTACTGTGAGCTGATTAAAAGCTTTTACTTTTACTTCTCAATTTATAAACAAAAAAAAAATTGTACCAGTTTCTGATTCACACAGCTATACAGCAAAAAAGGAACATTCCTCTACACTTCCTTCCCTTCTGTAATAATTTTGTATTAAAAAAATATTGTTCATAAAAGTCAGTTTCTCATGTGATTGGAAGAGAGAGTTTCAAATGGTCAGAAAAAAGCAGAGGTTTGCCCTATATGTCTGTTAATTACTAGAGGAATTCATATGTTGTTCTTTATTGAGAAAAAAATTCCAACAAAACACACCCACAAAAAACCGAAACCAAACCATTTAGCTTTAAGAAAGAAACATAGCATTGTGAATTCCATAGTTATACAAAAACGTACAGTTCTGTAGGATCAGTACTTTTTAATATGTGCAGATTAAAGACTTGCTAATAAAAGTCTACACTACAGAAAAAGAAATCTAATCTATAAAAAAACCTCCTTGTTTTTACTACTGTTGTTACACCTTGTTATTAAGTCTGCCTAAGAGTTCTGGTTTCCAGATGCCTGAAATTAAAATTATTCTTATTTAAATTATACATCATCAATGACAAAATTCTAGCTGCGATCTTAAGCACAGCTTTGCAACATCTAACAAGCTGTGATGAACTCCCTGTAAAGTTTAGACATTTCTTCTGCTAGTTTTAATAGGAAGAAGCTCTAGGAGATAAAACCTGTAATCCACTACTTTTTTTTGTTTGTTTTTGAAATTGTACACTCTATTTTTGTACTTAAGAAACCTTTTAATTTCTGTATATGCTGGTTTTTTTTTTCACATCAGCACTATTAGAAAGCTAATCATAATAAAACTTCTTGGTATAAGGGAGAAAAAAGTTACATGTGTTCCCTTTTATCCAAAAGGCTAAATTAAGTACTGCAGATTAGATTAGTGTTCACAAATTCTTCCATTCATTTCTGTGAAGCTGGAGTCAATAAGAGAAAAGAAGAGGAATAGGTGCGTGAACTGTTGGGAGTCAAAGACAGATTATGCAAGAAACAGTCCAAATGGATGTTACCTAAAAAATGCAAACAAATTAAACAGCATTTCATCTATCCCTGATGTAACGCAAGGGTGAATGACATTTAGTAGGTGTCTTCATGGTCTAGGGGGACAGTGTACATACTCTGGTCTATTTTTATGCCCTACATGATTATATAAACAGAATTTATCCAACTCATTCATTTGCAAATGAAGGATCAGGACAGATCAGGAGTAACTCCAAACTCAAAGAAATGTTGCAACACTCTTCAAGCAAAAAAAAAAAAAAAAAGAAAAACATCTAGCTAAAAATTATCACACTTTAAATAATACCAATTTTTATATGCATAAGGAGACTTAAAGCTCACCCTGGAATAGCCTATGAAAGAAGTGTAAAAATGTAGTAAAGCTTCTATGTAAAAGGCTGCAGGTGAATTTGCATTAATCATGGAAGGTTTCACAGTTCAAGCAGTATTCTCTCCTCTGCAAACGTGCACTTTTTCTGTCATTACCTTAGAATTGTGTCAGGACTTTGTGTATCAGCTCAGCTTGAACTCATCAGTTGCTAAGCTTGTTATGGATAATCTTATTTATTCTACCACCCCTCTGCAAGATAATCACATTATGGTTCTCTCAAGGGCTTATCACCTTGAGTCCACCCAGGACCTGCAACATGCACACAGAGGGAGAAAGAGATGTACAGATGTATGAAAAAAACCTAGCTAAATGTCTTTTTTTCTTTATGCTTGGAAAGATTTCATCAAGACTGAAAATTATTACTGCATATATTAAATCTTTCAGAAGAATAGGAATAATTGGCATAAAAATGAAATATAAATGTTATGAATGACACTTTTGATAAGGAATGAACATTTACATTTTCTATTAAAAATATAAAATGGAGATGCTACTGTATTAAAAATATTCTTATCTGTAATGAGTTAACAATAATCCCAAAGACTACAGATATGATTTCTGTAAGAAGACCAAGGTAATATTTGCCTTTCAAGAAGACACAGTATAAAAGGGATACTTTCCCTCCAACCTTTTAGTGAGCACATGAGAAAATGCAATTCATTTGTTGAATTACTGAAAACTAGACATTGAAAGGAACTTACATAAGTCCTGCTAGACATTTTGGACAATGCCCAGATATTTGAAGATGCAGAATTATCTATTTCATCACTTGGAGTTCTCATCTAGATTGGATTAAATGCTATTAAGTATTACACATAAATCGATTTTTCACTGGTAAAGAAATCTATTAAAGTGTTCCTTTTTATAGAATCTAATATTATGCACAAAAATATATGGATAATTGTTATGAATTTAACAGCTTTTTTTTTTTTCAAAAATGTACCAAATAAAGATGTCAGAGCCTATCCCTTGATATGTTCAGGCAATACTTCACAAAGCTGGTCCAAATTAATTTTCATCCAGGGAATTCATAGTATCCATTAGGACTTCCCTTTGAAGATGGACTTTGACCCTTTCAGTAATTTGATCCTATTTGATCCAATATGATGACTAAATCGGTAAACTTAAGCAATGACTCTATGTCTTCATTGTGTTTACACACTAATTTTCCTCTCACTCATGTCTATTAAGACTGTCTTAAATACATCAGTCTGGCTGCACACAGTTCAACATGTCCACATTTTGATGTGTTGCCAGTCAGCAGAAGTTCTGTGAAATATAGAACCACGTTCTACCTTCAGAAACGCTCAGGCATTAGTAGAAATTTGGTGTCCCTGCAGGCAGAACATAACCCTAAAATGCTGGAAGCTTTTTATTTGGCTGTAGCCTCGTGTGACTCACACGAGTGTATTAATAAACGTCAAATACTTCTTCATTCCCATCTATGTAACTGCTCCTTACATAAGCACAAATGTTAGCACACCCTGTGCGCTGTGAAAGGTGATTAAGTGTGAAGTGCTATTCTGAATTTCAAGTGGATCCTTCTGAATGAAGTACAGCATGCTGTTGAGAGTAAAAAGATTCAAGTGTTTGATTTGGTTTTCCTTTCTTTTCTCCACAGAGAAGAGTTTTCTGTGTTAGGAAAAGAAGGTATTGGTCTTAAACTGGAAACAAAATAAAGTTACAAAATTTTTTGAAACATATTTGGTGGTTTAGATGTAATTCTTTTAAGTATTTGTTTACATAGTATTCTGCTGTGACATAGCTCTGCTGTGATGTACGGCAGAAAAAATGTACAATAATGAGATTGTTATGATTTGCTTTTTTTCTCTAAGCATTTGCCAGACATAGAGAAATGTATCTGAACATTAACAACAAAAAAAAAAAGTATAAAAGAAGATAAAGATACTTATTCAATTAATCTAACACAGTGGGACCAGCAAAACTGCATGCTACAGTTAAGGAGTCAAAATTACGAGATACCAGTATAGCTTCAATTCACTCTCCTTATGTACACGCATTATTAGGCTTTAATTTCATATTTACAGTTGCTTGTTGTATTTCCACAGAACACACCCTTCATTTACAATTTACTTTAACCACTGGCTAAAGAGATGGTCTAAGGACCAGGTCCTATTCCTGAGGCAATTTAATATGTCTCCCTGGAAATTCCTAGGAAAGAACTACACAATATTTGGCTCTCTAAGTAACCTTTCTGGATCAGAAAGCAAAGTAGGACAGATGATGGCTTACTGGAGAGCCAAGGACCAAGAAAATTAGCTTGTTTGCTTTGTAACCTCATTTTAAACACCTGGGGAAGCGGTGAATGATGATAAGAAGAAAAAATACTAGAGACTGGGGAGAATACAGCATATGGAGGTCAGGGAAAATAGAAACATAGAATCATTTAAGCTGGAAAAGACCTCTCAGATCCTCGAGTCAAATTATTAGCCTAGCATCACCATGTTCACCATGAGGGTGAGGAGTTATGAGGAAATTGATAAAGACTATTTTAAGCTTTCTTCTTATATTTTGCCTGTGACTCAATCATTCACAGATGCTTTGGCTGGGTTATTCACTTACTGTGCCCTGGACCCAGAGGTAAGTGCTCAGAATGCAGTCCTGCCCAGCATACTCAGTCCTAGAGGACTGGTAACTCGCCTGAGGTGGCTGCCTCAAGCATGGCATGGAACTGTATTTCTTAACTGAAGGTTTCTGATTAATTTTTAATGGTTCCTGTGCATCTTATCTTGCTTAAATTATCAAGGGGGTTTTTATTTGGTGTACCCCTGCTCCTTGTTAGTCCAACTGGAGGAGTGCTGACCCAGCATCAAGCCCTTATGGTTACAGTCAGATGCTCAAAAGCTTATTCAAGGAAAATGTCACTGACCCCTCTGTCCTCCTGTGTGTACAGAAATCAGTGGTCCCACATCCTCTGGTTACTGAACTTATAAAATGAGACTGATGACTTTCACATAGTAAACTCTGTGAGAAGAGGAAAACAGCATCTTTGAGAAGACATATCTTGACTTTTCATCACAAAAGAGAGATTTCCTTTCTAGACTTCACTACTGAGAAATGAAAATAGTAGGAAAAAGAGCTAATCTGCTTCTCCAAATTCCTTCCCTGTGGCAGTATCTCACCAATTTTCCTTTATGAACCAGAAAGTCTCAAATGACTTCAAGGACTTTTAAGAAATCTCCCATATTCTCTGCAGTGTAATCACCTTTTTAAATCCATTGAAAACTCTTTTGTCCAGATCTCAACTTTATTCTTAAAAGTAAGAATCACAGACATAATTCCAGTAAATAAAAGGTATGTTATTCACCTATGCTGTTCACCTGGTAACAGTCATAAAGCCTGTAGCACTCTCCACCATGCATCAAACCTCACTGAGACCACACCTTGTGGTGTTATAAAGGCAAACCACCAACAGTATAGCTCAGAATTAAATTAACACAATGGATTCCTTTACTTGAGTCCATGTGCTCACCGATTTAAACAGACCAGTTAAAATCAAGCAGCGTTTCAGGCCCTTATTTCTTCATCAGTGTTTAAGAATGTTGCTTCTTTTAACCTCTATGTCCTGTAGCTTCTTTCAGCTACTGGTCTGCTGTCTCTGCAGCAAATGCAAAAGCTAATAAAATATTACAGAAAAGTTTGCCTTGTACCAAAGTCTGGATTGTTATCTTGAATTTACCATTCTCTCAAGTTCCATTTTATTTAGTGGCCATTTCTCACTTTTCCCATACTGTAATCTTTTTTAACACAAACCTCAAATACTACCACTAAGTATACTTTGCTTACATGCTGATACATCTTCCTGAAGAGAATACAAAAGGATCAATACAATTAAAAATAAAATGTTCTGTTGCCACAACACTCAAGCTAAAAAAAAATTATAAAATACACCTATTTTAATCTATAGCATTCTATTTTTTCAGACCTTTTACTTGAATATAGGCTTTTGTATTACAAAAGCCAAAATTTCTACCAGTGTGAATAATAATCGTTCCCATACTGTGGACATATGGTTTATTGGAACTAAGAATCTGTGCTTATAAATTCAGATGATTCTTTAGTGAAATTCAAAAGACTTAATTTTTCTTGTTTGTTTTTGTTCTGTTTTTGGGGGGTTTGTTTTGTTTTAGTTTGGGTACATATGTTGTTGAAACCTCTTCTCTGCAAATATACTTACACACCAGCATTTACGGGAAATTTCAGGAAGACCAGTTAAAGAAATATCACTATCTAAACTCTAATTTGTGACACACACTACTGAAAGTATCCATGAAGTAGCTCTCTGACAATCACAGGAAACAACTGCAGTTTTTGTGCTGTAATACACTCAAGTAAAATCACTTAGAAGCTGCAAATACTTCTGTTCTCTCCTACAGAAAGGAGAGTACTCCTAGCCCCCTTATGCAAAAGTTGTCACATAAAAACAAGCTTAGTCTGGAAGCTGTGAATTTCTAATGGATTCTGTCTAATAGAGACAAAATTCGTCTTTGCTTTTTTCTTCCCTTCAGACACCTTTACATATCATCTCTAACACATCTCATCCAACCTTGTAAAACCTTACAGGTTTCAGCATGATCAATCATCCCATGTACACTTGCAAATTCTGTGTCACTATAATACCCACTACAGAAATAAAACAAATGATTTTCCCAGACTGTTGTTGAGGTGGACTTTCCTCTGGGGCTGCCCACATGTACTGGTGGAGCCTCTGTGACTTGGACTGTGGGCTCTTAAGAAAGGAATAGTGTCTTTCCTTCACCTTTCCTTCATCTTTATATAGCATTTAAAACACTATCAATGCTTGCTACATAATTAAGAGCAACATTAACTAATTAAATATCTTGATTGAATTTGGTATGTTAAATACATGGATAGAATTCCTTAATTGGTTACCTCAGATGGACAATGGGCAAGCAATGTTCCTACTTCATGTTTCCACTCTGAAGACTAGAAAGTTGGCAGCCTTGACAGAGTTGGAAGTGCTTAGAGAAGAAGTGCATTTAACTCTGATCTAGTAAATTCATTATCAAACAAACAAAAGTGTTTTTCTACCTAGCATGCAAATGGAAAATACGTATTTTTCACATATTTAGTCTTAACTGTACCACTACTTCTCACCAATTAAAACTGCTGGGTAAAAGTTGTTTCTGTGTGCCTGTCTGCAAGTTACTCAGAGCATTACTTAAAAATACTGCATGGTTTGAATAAGAAAGTCAAATCAAATCCTACCAAAAAAAAACCCAAGGCAAGAGACCAAGCTTTAAAAAAAGAAATTTCAGTAGCTTTTAATATCCCTTCAAATTCCCGCAGTAGAAGGCTGAACTTTTCACCTAACATCTAGGTTTCCAGGCATATGACTACAAGAGTCAAAGCACACCAGAAAGAAATATAAGAATGAATCATCCCTCAAGAGCACTATGGCCTGGCAGTTCAGGGACAGACGCAGAAGAAATCCATGTAACTCAAGCTGTGATCCTTGCTGCCCTGGGATTGTATTTCACAGGCTGCTCTTTGGTTTTGGATGGGAATTACAGTTTCTCTGAGTTTTTTTGTCTACATGAAGTTGTTTTTGTGTACCTCCATGATAGCATCGAGTGGTGTAACCAAAGGCCAAAACTAACAAACAATTATTATAAACAATAAAACGGGTTAACCATGGCAACGTACCAATGACATTTTATACGTTGTAGCTGTTCAGTGTTGCCAGTCAGAGGTATTGCTCCTACACAGACAAGAATGATGATGCAAAGTGTGTACACATACACACATGGGAGGTCTCTCACTCGAGGGACCCAGAAGACGGGTTTGCTTCACCCTAAGGATCGTTGAAGGATCATTCCAGGGTGCCCAGCAGAAAAATAGTCACTCACCCAAGGGTGGGGGAATGGGAGGGTGGAGGGCACTCAGTCACGGAAAGTGGCATTTGGGAGAATCCCAGTCCTGAGGGAAGACTTCCAATGACAGAGTCACTACTTAGAGGAAAACCACATCAAGGGGATTTCTCGTGGGAATATCGTGGTGTACAGGCCACAGCAACGGTGAGGTGTTGTAAGGGAAGAAAATAAGCGTGTGAAGGGCTCATGGCCATGAGGACTCCAAGATCCACAACGGCCCGAAGGAAATAGTGCATAAATAAACTCTTTAAAACTAAGAATAAAATACTATTTATATTGGTTTATAGATACTACAGTAAATGAAAGATCAAAATCTGATGGAATTTGATAATAGTCTCAAAACTAGATCCCTTATATTCAAATTAGGAAAGTCTTTAGTATGCACTAATGGGTTTACCAGCAAGGGTTAAATCTTCTTTTTTCACTTCTATCCATTAGTAGTTTATTGTGTCTGAACTTTTCATTCTCTGCATTTTAGATCTCTGTGAATCTGCTTCTCAGGTCTACTGGATGATCAGGCAATGATGTTTCTAAAGGTATAATACCAGACAAAGTTAAAAAGGTAAAATTTTCACTAGGATTTTTTTTTAATGATAACCTCACATTTCACTAGAAACAAGGTGCTAAAAGATATATTTTATTCTGTAAATCTAGTATTTTATTCTGTAATGATCAAGTACTCTGAACTACCTGGTGAGTTAAAGTTGGATTTTCAGGCCTCATTTCAAAAAAGGCTGATACAATATAACTAGGAATAATCCATATTGCTTATTAAAGGCTGTTTATTTCAGGCTAACCATTTATTTTGCTAATCTTTATATTGTCAGAGAGAGAAAACTTGAAGATAGAAGAGGATCTGCAAACCATCAAACTAATAACACAGTGCAACTTAGGCTAAGCTAGAAAGGTTTCCAAGCTGTCAGTAACATTTTTTTGAAAAACACCACTGAGTCACAACCACCCCCACAAAAAATTCAAACACCATTACTAGGATACAAAAATATATTAATCAAAGTTTTCTTGCTGTTCATTACAGTGCTGAACAGATTGAAGTAGTATGAATGAAAACTAAAACAAAGGTGGTTACTTGCATGGCCCTCTAGGGTAGATCCTTAACTAATATAAGCAGGTGTAATACTGTTCACCAAAACGGCAACAGGTCAGTTTACTGCTGCTAGAAATCATGTCACAGAGTTCAAAAGATTAAGGATTTTGTTTCTCTACAAGTGAGATAATTCTGTAAAAATTTGTTACTGCCTACAAGCAACCTTAGCATTCGTGAAGCACACTCTAGTTTGTTTTGTAACATACGGTTTATTAAAATTTCTGCCAGGATGGAAATTCGATGAAAAAGTCTTGGTAAAGAAACCTAAACGAGTTGTTAATTGACAGGAGAGCCACACTGAAACGGGCCGTCCGAATAACAAAATTCAATACGGACAAAGATTCCTCCCAGAGCAAAGGTGTCCAGCCAGAAAACCCTTGCTGTGTATTTCTGCCCAGAGTGACACACCAACTGCACGTGATAGGCATTGGGTCAGGGCTTTCTTTCCTAGTTCGAAGGGCATTCGTTGGCTGGTAAAAGATCAGCCTAGCAGCTGGAGCTGTATAAAGCCAAGAGGCCTTCTCCCCAGCCAAGCAAGCCTGCAACCTTTGGCTCTCTAGTGGATTTGGTGGACCAGCCTGGGAAGTCCACGGGCAGCAAGAGCTTTCTGTCCTGGCCCCTTTGCTCTCTGAGGAATCTTCGTCCGGACGCCATTTGGGCAGTGGCCTTGGAAGCTGCAGTTGTATAAAGCCAAGAGCCCTTCTCCCCAGTCAAGCAAGCCTGCAGCCTTTGGCTCTCAGGGGCATTTGGTGGGCCAGCCTGGGCACTCCATGGGGAGCAAGAGCTTTCTGTCCTGGCCCCTTTGCTCTGGGTGGAATCTTCATCTGTACGCCATTTGGGCAGTCACACTGGCATCTGGAGCTGTATAAAGTCAAGAGCCCATCGCCCAGGGAAGCAAGCCTGCAACCTTTGGATCTTTGGATGATTTGGTGGGCCAGCCTTGGAACTCCATGGGCAAAAAGAGCTTTCTGTCCTGACCCCTTTGCTCTGGGAGGAATCTTCGTCCGTACGCCATTTGGGCAGTGGGACTGGCAGCTGGAGCTGCCAAAAGCCAAGAGCCCTTCTCCCCAGCCAAGCAAGCCTTCCACCTTTGGCTCTCTGGTGCATTTGGTGGGCCAGCCTGGGTACTCCATGGCAACAAGAGTTTTCTGTCCTGGCCCCTTTGCTCTGGGAGGAATCTTCATCCGTATGCCATTTGGGCAGTGGGACTGGCAGCTGGAGCTGCCAAAAGCCAAGAGCCCTTCTCCCCAGCCAAGCAAGCCTGCAACCTTTGGATCTCCGGTGCATTTGGTGGGCCAGCCTAGGTACTCCACAGGCAGCAAGAGCTTTCTGTCCTGGCCCCTTTGCTCTGGGAGGAATCTTCGTCCGTACGCCATTTGGGCAGTGGGACTGGCAGCTGGAGCTGTATAAAACCAAGAGCCCTTCTCCCGAGCCAGGCAGGCCTGCAACCTTTGGATGTCTGGTATATTTGGTGGGCCAGCCTGGGTACTCCATAGGCAGCAAGAGCTTTCTGTCCTGGCCCCTTTGCTCTGGGAGAAATCTTCGTCCGTACGCCATTTGGGCAGTGGGACTGGCAGCTGGAGCTGTATAAAACCAAGAGCCCTTCTCCCGAGCCAGGCAGGCCTGCAACCTTTGGATGTCTGGTATATTTGGTGGGCCAGCCTGGGTACTCCATAGGCAGCAAGAGCTTTCTGTCCTGGCCCCTTTGCTCTGGGAGGAATCTTCGTCCGTACGCCATTTGGGCAGTGGCACAGGCAGCTGGAGCTGTAGAAAGCCAAGAGCCCTTCTCCCCAGCCAAGCAAGACTGCAACCTTTGGCTCTCGGTTGATTTGGTGGGCCAGCCTGGGCACTCCACGGGCAGCAAGTGCTTTCTGTCCTGGCACCTTCTGTCTTGGAGGAATTTTCCTCCGTGTGAAATTTTTGGAGCCCAATTTACCATTGCAGAAGAGGATTCCTCAAATTCAACAACAGTACTTTTCACAAGTAAGAAAGTACTTACCTTTGTAGTTTGTGTTGCAATTGGTTGGACAGCCTGGGTACTCTGTGGGCAGGAACTACTTTCCATCGTGGTATCTTGTGTCTGGGAAGTAGCCTCATCCATATTCAATTTTTGGTGCTGGACTAGCTATTTCAGCTCTATGATTCCTGCAAGCAAACATTAGTCTTTTTTGTCTGTAAACAAAACCCTTACCTTCATTGTTTCTGTTACAATTTCTGGGCTAGCTTAGACACTCCGTGGTCATCAAACTCTCTGTGTCCTGGCATCTCAGCTCAGCTGCCTTTGAAGAGTTTCTGAGGTAATCCGGAGAGAAATTGAGGTTCTTCCTTTGAGATTTATACTCCATGGAGAAGCTCCTCCCAGCTCAGCCCAGCTCAACCCAGCTGCACTGCAAGCTCTAATCACCTGATCATTGAATGAAGCTGAGGGCATTTGTGGGAGATTTAAACTGCAGGGAAAAAGTACTCCCAGCTCAGCCCAGCTGCCTTGTGAGGCCTAATCAGCTCACAAGAAGACGGTGTCCAGATTGTTACGGGGTGATATAAACTGCTCCAATAGGAGTAAGCAAGCAAGGATGTGACATGTAAGTGAGGGTGTGGCATGTGAGGGTGTGGCATGTGAGGGTGTGGCATGTGAGGGTGTGGCAGGGCATTCTGGACAGCAAGTCACCAAGGCAGGGAGAGCAGAAAAACCACAGCTGCACTCCCTTCCTTTTCTCCTTCTCAGTTCTCTTTCATGACCTATGAGGTAGGTCTATGGTGGACAATCCTTTTCTGGCGTAAACCTGGTAATTTAAGTGGAAACTTTCAATACCAGAGTGAGGGAAAGAAAACTGTTATCATGCATCTGTTAACTTCAGCTGGAGGAACATTCTTGCTCTTCTGTGTGCAGCAAGAGCCTTCTGCGGTGGCACTTTTTCCCTGGGAGGAATCTTCATTTTTATTAAACTATGGGGATGTGGGACCACAATCCCAAGGTGGAGCTGAGAAAAACAAAGAGCAGAATTTTACCCCAGTAAGGAAATCCTGGAACCTTTGACTCTGTGGTGAAGGTGCTGGAGCAGACTGGGCACTCTGTGGGTAGCAAAACTTCTCCATACTGGAACCTTTTATCTGGGAGGAATCTTCATTTGTCTCAGTTTTCGGGAAGGGGGACCGGCAATTGGAGTACAGGGCTGAACAAAGCGTACAGCAGATCTTTGCCCCGGGACAGAAAGCCTGTGAGCTTTGGCTTTCAGGTGCAGTGTGTGGTGTAGCCTGGGCACTCCGTGGGCAGCCAGGGCTTGCTGTGCTGGCACCTTTTCCCTGGGAGGAATCTTCATTTGTCTCGGTTTTTGGGAGGGGGTACCTACACTTGCAGCGCCAGGCTGAAGAAAGGATTCAGCAGCCCTTTGCTGCAGGATAGAAAGCCTGTAGTGTGTTGGGGAATGACTCCTCTTCCACGCAGGAAAAAAAGCCCTGACCCTCCGTCTCTTATGTGCAGTTGGTGTGCCACTCTCGGCACTACGTGCACAGCAAGTTCTTTCTGTCTGGACACCTTTGGTCTGGGAGGAATCTTCATCCATATTGAATTTTTGCAGTCAGACGGCTTGTTGCAGCGCGGCGCTTTTGCCAGCGAACAACTGCCCTTTCACCCAGGAAAGAAAGCCCTGACCCTGGCAGAAGCGCCCCGCTGCAACAAGCTGTCCGACTGCCAAAATTCAATACAGACGAAGATGCCTCTCAGACCAAAGTTTCCCACCTAGAAAGCACTTGCTGTGCACAAGGTGCCAGGAGTAGTGCACCAAGTGGACATTGGAGTCGGAGGGTCAGGGCTTTCTTTTCTAGGTGGAAGGGCAATTGTTGGAGGTGCCCCAAGAGAGTCTTATGCGTCGTGGAATAGACTTAATGAGGAGAGATCATAGGAAGGGGAAGAAATCATATCACTGTGCACCAACTCTTATAATCTCTCTTTTGAGTTGAGTTCATTTCCCCTGCTGGTTTACCTTTAAACCAGCACAATGTATCATTTAGCATGCCTCATTCATGGAGGTAGTGCATTTACTATATTAAGATAACCTTTCAAGGAATGACCTAATTAAAAAAATTGAATGAAGGAAAAACAAATCTCTGGTGCTTTAATCTAATTGTAAGAGAAAATGCTACGTTAACTGCCGATCCTCAGAGAAATCCAAAGCCAGCGAGAGGAAAATATTACCACTCAATAAAAGTCTTGACAACTTCCCACTGAGACCTGAAACACAATATGTACACATCAAACAATCACCCAACTTATTGTATCATTAGGTAAAAGCCAGAATCAGTTCAACAGAGTGCTTCTCTCCTTAAAGCTGAAGTATTATTTCCTGGTACAATAAATAAAGAAGGTGCAAATGATTCCATGGAACAGGAATTATTAGGAACCAAAAACATTGGAAAGGAATACGCTAAACTGTCTCACTTTGAAAAGTTTTAATGTGAGGTTAACTTTTATTTGTCATAATGTTCAAGAAATATTACCAGTCCAAACAACGTTACTTCTTCTATAAACACAGAAACCAGAATGTCAAGAACATGAAATTCAAATGTTCCACAGTGGAACTGGAAGAATGTAGATTGAAAGTAAAATGCCATTTTAAAATGTTCTTGCAAATAACTCCCATTGAATAAATGCTCAAATCATGGCAATATTTTTCTTTTTTTTTTTTTTTTTACCTTTCTGTTCTTTGAATAGTATTTTTTAATCCTTCCCTTTAAACTGCTACTATCTATCTATCTGTGTATCTATCTTCCAGGAACCCTTCTGATTTTGCTCCTTCTGGAGTTCCTTGTCCTTATAGCAATTTGGTACATCTCACAGCAATTCTGTTTTTACCTCTTCATATGGCTCTTCTTCCCACTATATCATCAAATCTCTCTTCCTGACTAACCCCTCAACTCTGTTTCATGACCATCCTCTCATGGTTCTTCTCACAAGTGTGCTTTTCCCTCTCTTCTACCTCCACTTTCTCTTTCCTCCTTGCCTCTTATGACTGGGAGGTGAAGACAACCTCTGCACTGACCTAATGAAAATAATCTCTGAAGATCCTCTCCAAGAAGACAGGCATATTCCAACATACCAAATAGGATCTCAGTGAAAAGTGCCTTGTTCCCTTACATTCAATCTTTTTTCTTTAAAATTCTTTTAATATTCCTACTGAATATTTGCACTTTAAAAAAACAATCATGATGGGTGAATTGTAAAAACTAGATTAATCAGCAATTAGTGACTGATAGTCAGTGAGAAGGTGCAAAATTTCCCTTGATTCTACAATGTACTGTCTAGGTCAGCTGCTGTCAACAGCCAGGGACTGAGGAAAATTTATGCTAGTTAGAGAACTACACCAGTATTTGGAATAAAAGGAAAATTGTGAGCCCACCCGAGTCCTGTGTGAAGCCAAAATCAAATGAAGAACTTATTCTGAAGCACTTGTTCATGCAGAACCAGGAAGCTGCAAGCAATTTATGTTTTATATATCTTATTGTTCTCAGACAACAACTGAATGTGGCACAGTTCCATACCTCTCATTTAAGTGTTGGGGTTTTTATGTGCTTTACAAAGCTTCTTTCAGAAGAAAAGACTCACAATGAAGATACTATATTGCATATATTTACTTTCTTTTGATTACAAATTCTATTTGCTGTTCAACCCTCTAGCACTGGTGAACTCCTTGAAAGCCAGAAGGCACAAGTAACACATAAGCTATAACATTATAGCATTTGTAATTAATTACATTTGCAGGACTTGGACACAGAAAGAACGAGGAAATGTTCAATATTGTCATCAACTATTAACCAGACTCTCATCAACTGTAAATACAGTTCTTTTTTGTTTTTTGTCTTTTACGTGAAGCCCTATTCAACAAAATCTCTGTCATTTTCAAATGATAATACACAGTTTTCTTGCACTCAGTAGGGAGGAAAATGTGTTCATCATCTCATCCAGAATGAAACTGCTGCTGGGACATGAGGGAGAATAACAGATTACTTGCATAGGAATCTTTTTGTGGGATAATTTTCTTGATCTAAGTTACAGAGGTTATGTTCCTACACTCAAGAGGAGGTAGGTGTCAGAGAACAGGAAAAGGGATTTGAGCGAGGTTTCTTCCTGTACCTTTGAATCCTGTGCTATGCACAGCTCAAACTCAGAGACAGCCATGAAACTTGGATGGGAAATACTTTATTTTTTTACTTATTTGTTGTTTGTGGTAAGAAATCAGAGATTACCCACTTCAAATAACTTAGGGAAATATTGGTTTAATATCTTATCCAGAATATATTTAAAAATTTTTTTGAGAAAGTATTTGATGAGATGTTAAGTACACTTGCAGTCAGAGTTTTAAGAAAATACAATTTTTTTAAAAAATCTGCTTTCCTCCAGAAAACCCCTACTCAAACCCCAAAAACCATATCACTCAAAATTAACACTGTCTCCTACATTGCAGCCTCCTTGCCTTGGGGAAAAAGAAAAAAAATCACCTAAGGAGAATCAATGGCAATGTAATAAGGATGGACAGGAGTAAGAGTAGAATATTTATGAAAGCTCACAGCCAAATGGATTTTGTTCATTCCTCACACAATACAACATCATTCCCACTTTTACTGTTCAAAGTTATGGTTTTGATAAAATGATCTCCCCCTCCCAACAATCCAAAGAAAATTTATCTTCCTTATCAAACATTGGCATGTCAAAATCCCTCTAAATTTATGGGATATAAAGCATGTATGTAAATTCATAGTTCAGAAACATCTCACAATCCCAGTACTCTTTTTAGTTCCCCATCTGCAATATAAAGTCAGACCGATCTCTCTAAATCAAAATTACATTTTTCTGACACTTCATCTCTCTGTCATGTTTTTCTCCTCACAATATCTGTGCTACAAAACCCTGTTTCTTTATCCATTTATAGCACCATAGGACACACATCCATTTTACAGGTAACAAGACTAATATATATATAAAAAAATCTTATAAATCACATTTGTGGAGAGAAAAGCTCTGTTAAACACCACAGTCATTTAAAGAAAACCTATTTTTTTTGCATTTTTTTTCAGCTGATATGTAATATTTTCAAATCAGACTCCGTTGGACATATTTATTGTGATGTTGTATATGATGTGTAATGCATGCTAACATGAAGCTGTGATACTTCATATTTTTCCCTTGGAAGGAAAGCAGTCTGGCTATTCTCAGGTGCTGAAGTACCTCTAAATACTCCTGTCTTCTCTCTCATTATAAATTTTTCACGTGCTCAGTAACTTGTTTGTTCCCTCTTTGTTAACAGAAAAAGGGTGAGTGTGCTGTACTTCTGACAACTACTTTCCTGCTCCACTAACCTTTTGTGAATTTGTATCCCAACACCCTTCCTGACTGGATATAACACCATGAGTGAATGGGCCACTCCATACACGCTCTGATCTCTTCCTGTTTTTTGCCATACAAAGGTGAGACAAAGAGTGTCAGTATTAGTTATCCTTAAATAGTCAATTTTAATAATCCAAAAGACAATAGTGCCTAACAATTATTTTAAGACTTATTCATTCAGAAAAGCTTTCACCCCTTTATCATAAACGAACACATAAACCAGACTGTTGGAAAAAAAGACTGAGAGCAAAATTAAAGAAAAGTGGAAAGTGATAGACACAGTTATAACAGGATGGAAATTACAGGGGGAAATGCAGTCGCTGCTCACTGGATGGAATGTGGTCAGCACGCCCAGTTTTCCATACACAAGCTAAGGGGGGATGAAATGGAGGAGGGTGGAGCAAAGTGGAGACACCGTGACCAGGCTCTGCTGAAATCCTTGCAGAGGAGGGAACTCTGTGCTACCTTTTAGCTGATGAACCTCACAGCAGCTGCCAACAAAGGGAGATGAAAGAAGACCAGCAACTATTGCAAAATCCCTCTCCTCAGATGTGACATTGATGCACACCCCCATCCCAAGGCTACCCACCTCTGAGGTACAACCACACCTCACTGAGCATTATGTATGACTAAAGTCACTCAAGCCCCACTTAAAAGTAAAGAAATAGTATAAAAGTAAGTTAAGAATGGAAAGAAGTTAGAATAGACTTCACGGTAACTTATGGGATTAATCAGCAAGCTGAACCCGTCTTCTCCCTCTTAGGGACACCTCTTGGGTAAGAACTGCACTTTGTGTGCATTGAATGATTACATCAAGCTAATTTTTGTCGGGGGTTAGAGTTTGTGTGTATATTGCTTTGAACACATTTTTGCAATCAGATGCTATCACCAGCAATCCTCAAACCTTAACCTGTCACAATGTTGTTGATTAACAGTGTTATTTCTTAAACTGTTGGTGTGAATCCTTCAAGGGTGTCAGCATTCACTGGCAGTGGGGAACATGAATAAAAGTGTGGAGACCCGGGAGGGGGTATCTTTTATGCTGTTGGTGTGTGTCCCTGAACAAGTCAGTCAAACCACCCTTCAATCCAGGGACTGCTCAGTGGAGAGTCCCCATAACAGGATGTTGATAGACTGGTTGAGCACAAGGGTCTTGGCTCTCCTGGGGTGCTGGCAGACTGATCAAACACAGAGGGTTTGAGGAAATCTCCCCTTCTCTGTGACATGGCTCAAAAGTGCACTGTATCTCAACTAATTGCATGTTTATAACTTAAATAAGTCTGCAGAGATGACTCCAAATTGGAGTTAGCACAAGAAATAATCTGTCCTTATTTTCAGAATATTTCAGATATCTAAACTGTTTCATGTACCCTACTGGTAATTCCGTCTAGGTAACGATTCCAAAAAAATAAGTATATTTTTAGAGAAATCCCTGGACTACTAAGAATGAGGAATGAAAACAACCCTTGACTTTAAGCAGCCCATCCCACATGAGAAAACAAGGTTCTGACCCCTTACATTTCAAGAAGACCTAGACTTGCATCTTGAAACACTACATTATTCTTTTCAGAAGAAGCCATACCTTTGATTCCATATTCAGTTTGACACACAGGCTTTCATCCATTATTCCACAAGACTTGACACAGAGAGATTAAAAGACTATCATCCCATTCTAATAATGACCGGCATAGTATTAGACAAAGTTGTCAACAACTATTAAAGGAACATCAGGCTGGGTTTTGGGATCTAATAAATTCATCTGTTAAATTTCATTGTTTCTATGACCTAAAGTACTTCCTGTTTCTACTCCTACTTCTTAAACAACACTGCTTGAAATGTGTATATGCTTTTTTATTCCTCTACTGTTGAACCTCTGGAAATCCCCAGGCTGATGTCAATTGATAAATATGCACTTAAATTCAGTTATTAGGTAATTTCAGAAGCTGAGGATCCAGCTTTCTGAAGTTAGGCTGCTGCTGATCTGAAGGTTTAACAAGAGGTTGCACTAACATGCAAGAAGTATGCCAGAACATTAATTTTTAAATGATGAAAAACCATTAAGGCTATTGAAAATGGAAATTTTATTCACACTCAAAGTCTGTTTGTTCTCTGAGTTAATAATGAAATCCCTAATCTGAAGAGCCTTCTGATGTTATAATTAGCCTTTAAATCTTTTTGTATAGCTGTTACATCCTGCGGAAGGGAAATCTGTTTATTTTAATACAGATACACAGCAAAGTAGCACAGTTATATAATACAGTGCTAGGGTGTCAAAGGGCCTTCTAAGTGATTCTCTACTCTTCTCATACCAGTCTAACTCTATTGACATGCAGATCATTAAAGCAAAATTCACACTGGTGCTCTTGGCCTGAGCAGGCCTATGCATCACTTAAATCCCATTTAAACTCTTTGAATGGGACTTTAAAAGGATTTATGAGGTGAGCTGCCTTAGGAGCCTTCTAGGCTGGGAGGTGAATGTCACTGCTAAATTGCTTCACCTCCACGATTTAAAGTGAAGTTGCAGGAACTTTGGTTGTTGTCTTCCTTGAAACTGGTTCAGCAAAGCTTGGCAGGACTCTTGTGCTCCTATCTGTAGAATTGTGCTTCATCTTATTCATCTTGTTTCTGGAGCCTGGCACATGAAACAACCGTTCAAGCTTTATAAAAACGGCAAAAAGTGAAGGCCTAAAAGAGGTACTGGTCATTTTAAAACTTTGTTAAATAAAATATGAATAAAAAGTCGGTTGTGGATACTTATTTTACTACCACCTTCTTCTGCTTGCAAAGAAAACTTCTTCCAAATTTTCTTAAAGATGACTAATCAGATTGTGCTTCTGTATTGTTTAGTCAGAATTTGTGGGACATGGTAGCTTGTGTAGTCTTTGCCAGTGGATGATCATTTGGCACTTTCCTTACCCTTGCAAAGTGTTCACTCTTATACAAAACTCATCAAGGTTCTCACATTTTACACTAAATTGTTTTGTTTAATTCTGTCATTATCCTAGTATAACTACATCAGTATCCTAGGATGTTATTTATCTCATACAAGACATGAGCAGTCTGATGAGCAGTCATCTCCTGTTTTACAAGGGTAAGATAGACAGGTATTTTTGAAATCTGCCTTGTCTAATTTAATTTGTCTCATCTTGAATGTGACCTCACCCTATTCAACTAAATAGCAATATTTAACACCTGTTTGGGTCATGCAGGTTTGGACTGAGACATAGGCTGATCTGGCAAACTGTGTACTTTCTATCCTCGAGATTGTCAGTCAATTTTCCCATCAGTAAATGACAGGTTTAAAAAAAGGCCAAATAAGTTCTTTCATAGGAAAGCTTCAAAAGAAAGAATTTAACCATGACCTTTTGTGCTGAGGAGCTGTTCCACACCTGAAGTAATTCCTTGGAGTCATTAGATCAATCTGTCAATGCATCATGTTATCAGTAAAATGAGTAAGGACTGGGCACTTTCTAATTGTGTGCATCTTTCTTTATGATATTTCATGTGCAATTCTCTACAGAAAATAAACATCCACTGATAGCTGAGTTTCCCCTCTTCTTCAGTACTCACTGTCTTTCAAGAGAATATGTGATGCCTCTAATCATCTAAATTTTCACTTAATGTCAAATCACCCTACTGTTTACTTTCACCTCTTTTTAGTGAAATGGCATCTACAAGAAGAAAGAGGATATTTCAGAGCTCCTTCTCTGAAAAAAAAGTATTTATCAATAGAGAGATTAAAAAAGCTAATTTCATTCCTTCTCTTTTAATCACTGCTACTGAGGCTCTGGACCATATCAAGAAGGATTCTGACAGCTTAGTGTTAGTGGGAGAAGGAAAGAGAAAAACCTATCTGCAGTGAATGGTTGTATTTAAGGCTGACAATGATGAAATAGTAGAGGCCATGCTACAATTTCTGCTCCTTCATTTGTCTTTGTTGATAAAATGAGCACTGTCAGAGGCTCGAGCTCACAACAAATTTAACGTGACTCTGTTTATTCCTGCACTAAACAAGGTTTGTACATGGCTAGATGACAAATGCAAAGTTCTGGGATAACCCTTCCTTCTGCTTAACAAAAACATGCAATTTTCCCTACTTTTTTTTTTCCCCTTAAAGAAAAGAGGATGGAAAATAGGTAAATGATTTTGGGTTTTTTTTCAATAAAATATTTCATAAAATAACATGACTTACCCAAAATTAATACAAATGCATAAAATAACCCAGTTAACCACCATTTTTCAAAATAGTCTTCTGCCCTTGTGAAACAAATATATTCAACATTCATTCCTACTGTTTGATAGACTTCCCACGCCACAGGATGAGCTTCTCACCTTGTATTTCAAAGGTACCTCTTCAAAATGCAGGTTGAAAGAAGTTTGCTGAGAAAAATGAAAAAGATAATTTGAGATGGAGCTGAAATTAGGCGACTGTGTTGAAGTCACACATAGGAGTGAACTCAGGACAGCTTCCTCATCATACAGTCAGATTTTGTGCTGTGCAAAACTGATTTGCCAAATACCATTCTACACAAAAATGCATCGTGACTAAAAGATAGACACTGAAAGGATTGAAACACCAACCTGTATGTAAGAGCACATAGAGAATGCTATCCAATTTAATTTTAAAAATAAGGACATAAATCCAAACATGCAGTCCTTATCAGATTCCTACGATATTCTACAAACCTCCCCTTTCACTGCTTTGTGCTGATCAAACTGTAGCTGGAGGCTCACGTGGCATTCAACAGCCCCAAATTCGTATTTCCTACACTCAGTGTCATTTTTTCAGAGCATTTTTCGGTATCAGAACATGATAAGAATGCCACAGGTATTCTGCAGAACCTTGCATCTGCCTCTCGGGTGATTTCAGTCAGTAACTGGTTTCCACGTAGCGCTCACTGAAACTCCTCTGAACTCAATGCCTCCTTTCTGCCTTCCAAGAGGGATGTGATGATATGGGGTTTGAAGTGGAAAAGTCTTTTGAAAAAAAAAATACTTAATATAGACCATTGCTTTTTATGATTGAAATTCTGTTATATAAATTATTTACTATCACAGTTTCATTCTGGGTGGAACTCCTGTGAGAAGTTCTGACTGAATATGTACAAAGGCACAGGCAAGGCAAGGCAAGAAGAATGAGGAAAAGTGCACTGTTATCTTTCTTTTTTTCACACTACATCGATTTTAGGGGATGGGGGATGGGGGAGCTGGGGAATAAAATATGTATTTCAGAAATTTTACTGTTTCTCACATGCAATAAACTTAATATTAGCATTTAAAAACAAAGATGGTAAAATCAGTGTTGTACATTATCTACCCTTTGTGGGAAGCCTAATTTTTTTAATGAGGAACAATGCCCATTCTAGGTTGCCACTGAAAATATGATGTTTCTAGATTTATATCTGATTTCTTATAAATATTTTCAAATGTCTTGTTAAATGATTAAACGTTGTCTTGAGTAGGACAGAAAGTCCCCTTTGAGTAGTAGTTTTCTAGCTGTGTTTCTGATCTGTGTTTTCTGGCCTCATAACCACAGTCTTACATACAATCTCTCACAATATTTGATCTGTCATTACCTTTTATTTTTAGTGCATATGTGGGCCAATCTGTTTTACCATTTGCACTCCTTGCTACAACATTCACCCAGTTCATTTTGAAGGTATTAAAGTAGGTAACAAATCTGACTAACGTGTATCCCTTTAAAAAAATCCAGTGCAAGAGATGGATAAGGGAGTTTTTATAACTCTTTCAAAAAAAAAATAGTATTAAATCAAAACAAATCAGAGAAGTAGTGTTTTCATGATGAAATATATATTTACTAATTCTTATCAGGAAGAGAAAAACCAAACAAATAAACAAACCACCATCAAACCCCAAATTGTTGCTGTTATTAGTTCCAGTACCCTCTTGGTAATGATATTCTTATAACACAACAAATACAATTCTCCTCCTGCTTGGCTACACAAGTTTTTCAGGAGATGAAACTTTGAACAGAATAAAAGCAACTTTGCTTCAATGACATTTTATCTGCCAGTATTGGCTGTGTGAGCCCCTTTCTTCTACAACCCACCCCAGCTGACCAGGTCTTTCATCTCTATGTCTGGTCTATGTTAAGTCATGTTTATTCCAACCCTAAGCTCAAGATTTATGATGAAGTTTGCCCATATTTTTCAAGAGCCAGAAGCTGTTTCATATCTCATTCACCATTTACTTTGTTGTGAAAACCAAAATTAGTTGCTTTGTTCGTTTGTTTGTTTTATTTATAATTACACAAAGCAGCATTCCTTTGATTTATACGGGCACACCTGCAAAAGGAGATGAAGCAAAGGACATACATAAGCTTGACTGGCTTTGTAAGAGAAAGCAATAACTCGACCTGCCAGGTAAAGGCTTTCTTCCTAGGGTGGAAGGAAAGAATTTAAATACGTAAAGCGAAAAAGAGCGAGAAGAGCAGGACAGCTTCAACAGGTGGAATTAAAGGAGGGATTTTATGCGTTCCTCAGCAGGTCGGTGTCACAAAGAGCACCGAAGGAAGGCTCCCGGGGGGCGCGATCCCTCCGTCCCATCGCTGCTCCACCCCTGGATTCCCTCCCGCTCCCGCTGGCGCGGGACAGCAGCACCACCTGCCGGGAGGACGGGATTTCATCCCTGAGACCCTTCCCGCAGCACCACCTGCCGGGAGGACGGGATTTCATCCCTGAGGCCCTTCCCGCAGCACCACCTGCCGGGAGGACGGGATTTCATCCCTGAGGCCCTTCCCGCCGCGTGTGTGTCGCGGGAATAATCCTCTTCTTTAAAATGCTGTTCTTCAGATCGAGGAATGTTTTTGCTTTTAGAGATGCCATATTTTTTCTGCTCTTAGTGGGCGACACGTGGCTGTGCCAGCAAAGCCGGCAAAGGGCAGGGATTTGCTTCCTGAAGTTTTATCCATATAACACTGAAGGAAAGCTAGTTGTCTGCTTTTTCTATTATCTTAGAAAATTTAAAGAATTTTCTTTAAATTTCTGATAGTCAAGAGGGCTGCAAGTTCACCTAAAATTATTTTGTGCTCCTAAAAGCTCTCAGTGCAGTAAACTGAGGTGACTTTTCAGCATCACCCCACAGCACCTCTTAGGTTTGACTTCACTCTGGGGAGCCAGGAGCAGCTCCATCCCTGAGCAAATCAGCAGAGTTTGCCCCCTCAGCTCCTGCAGCACTGGAAATATGCCATACATTGCCTTACCTATGTGTTAAATTTGCTTAAAGAGAGCACAAATACTCAGCCTTATGAAAGCTCACCTGTCAACTTTAAACGCTACAAGCTATTGCATTTAATTTACAGCATAATCAAAGGGATTTTTTTTCCCCAGGGTGAGTTGTCTGAATTTTTGGTGCTGCAGACAACTTTTGATTCTGAGAGTAGCATGGCGCTTGAATTTAAAAAGCAAACACGAGATACAATCTGTGTTAAGTAACATCCTCTAAAGCAAATACAAACCAACCAGAACAAACAGCTTCAGGCAAATTAGCAGAATAAACAACAGAAAGCAAAGAGAACAAGGGAAGAGCAAGGAGAGGCTGTGTTACACTTTCTTGGGAGGTCTTAGAGGGTTTCAGCAACTCCCAGCTCCATCTGCCTACAGGAAATCAGGTTTTTTGCCACTGGCATGAGAATTAAAATTCTGCCATGGGACTGGGAGAGATGATGTTCATGGTGCTCAGTAACTCCCTAATTAGTTTCTCTCCTGCCAAAGAAACAGTATCAACATATTTTAGTACAATAACTAGTCTCGGACAATTTCTCAAACACTCCTTAGGATGTGATTCTGCCACTTAATCCCCTGACACCGGCTCCTGAACTGCTGATTTCATTAGAGCTCCATGAGTGCAGGAATCATCACTCATTGCTCACTTTGCACAGCCTGGGCACTCTTCTGTCTACACTTTGCTAGTGGAGGCTTAATATTCTGCAAAGTAATTTAACTCCTTCCATACATACATTAGTCTTCGTCTTCTGTTCATATGTGTTTATCTAGTAGATTATCCACTAGTTAGACTTTGTCCTGAGGCTCTGAACTATCAATTAGTACTTCATTATTGTTATTATTTTTTTGTCCAAATAAAAATTAAAGCCAAGATGAAAAGCTCTTTCAAAAGATGGACTGCCTTGCAAACAACTTGCAAACACAAACTGTTAAAGAACAATTGTGAGTCAAACTGGATAATTCATGTTTTCCTGTCTGTCTCTGAACACACAGTAAGATATACTACCACAATTCCCGAGAAATTTTGACGTAAAACCAGTCTTTTTTTAAAAAGTTTTGAAACAGTACAGAAGAAATTGCCATTGACTATACAAATAATATTTTAACACAAGAATTGCTACCATTAGATGTAATTTTGGAGGTATGTTTATCTGTGTAATACTACAGGTAAGGATGCAATGTTCTTCAATTTCAAGAGACATTCATCATCTTTTAGAAGTGCAAGCAATCCTGTAACAAAAGGTTCAATTATTTTCTACTTTACGTATTTTCCTTTCAAATCTAATGATTTTCAGAAGTTGTTCAGGTTACCAGGGTCAATCAACAGCCTAAGAGTCCATTAAGTGTACAAGAAAACAGAACTATAAAAAACAGTCATGAGGAAGAACATAAAAAACAATTGCCCAACAAATGCTGGGAGTATTATCATGTATGGATGTTGTTTCATAAAGGAAGTTATTCATACAAGGAGAAGCATCCTCAGGCTCTGCAGTGGCCAGTCAGGAAAATGTTTGTCCCTTTTAGGGCTGTGGAAAAAAGCTCAGTGTATGAATACCAGAGACACGTATTTACATTCAGAATTCAGAAGGTTTGTGAAAGCAGAAATAGGCTGCACCCATTATTTCATCTCACTATTTTTGTCAGGCTCTGCAATCTGGCTTTAGAGCTTGCTTGTGTGGTGGTGGTGGTGCATGTTGCTCTTCCTTACATCTGCAAATTGTCCTAGCTCCTAAAGCTGGGCACTGTTCTTTATAATTGGACTTATAAACTGTTTCCCCAGTTTTGGTGGGTTGACCTTGGCCAGCTGCCAGATGTCCACCCAGTCACCTTCTCATCCCAGTCCTCAGTAGGAGTGGGCAAGGGGGAATAAGACACAATCTCGTGGCTCAGAATAAGAACAGAGAGATCACTAACACAGACAAAGCAGACTTGGCTCGGGGAAAAATAATTTATTTATTGCTGGTTAAAATACATTTCTATGGAGAGAAACAAAGGCAAAACTAAAACTCCTTTCTCCCAGTCTCACCTTCACTCCTTCATTGCCGACTCCTCAGCCTCTCTGCCCTGTGAGTGGTGTGGGAGGGTGGGGAATGGGGGCTGTCGTCAGACCATAACAGCTTCTCTCTGCCACTTCTTCCTCCTCACACTTTTTCCCCTGCTCCAGTGTAGGTGCAGTGTGGAGACCTGCTCAATTATGGTCTCTCCAGGGGCTGCAATTTCAAGAAGAGTTCCCTAAAATTATCCTCGGTCCAATGGGAAGCCATTTGATAACTCACAGCTGCTACTGGCTCCTCCATCTCTTTTCTTTTGCTCTCCTTGCTCTGGCCACTGCTCATCCGCTCCTCTGGTCAGAGTTTTTTCCAAGTTAATTTGACTCACTGAAGCTTGAAAGAAATACCTGAAAATTAGACTTTTTTAATTCACTAATGCAGAATAAAGAGACAGGTTTATGTAAAGGTCAAGGGAACATCAGATATGGAATAAAAATGGGACAGGACTGCTGCCAGGAATTGAGATAAAGGCATAAAATGAAGGCAGAGAGCCTCCTCTTCCAGGGAGGAGGAGCCACTAGGCTGACCATGCTGTCCAGGGACCATGCTCCATCATCATCCTCACTCTCCTACCCTTCCTGGAGGTGGCAGCCATATTTTAAAAAGGTTTACTCGTTATCCACTTTACAAATGTATCACTTAATCATTTTGTACATTAGACAAAAATAACTTCCCTGTGTACAGCCATATAAAGATACATTAAGACCTGTCTTCATTCACCAAGTTAGATTTGAGAAGCTGAAAGACACAAGTTTTCCTTGGGTCTATTTTGGGAACCTAGTTTCTCCTATTTTTATTGCTTCAGGAAGCGCTGCTTTATATTGATTTTGTGAAAAACAAGGCAGCATTCATTCATAAATCACACCAACACACTTGTCAGGCTGATTTCTTCAGATTTCTACTCACATGTCTGTGAACTTGGGTCATCCAGGAAATGTTGCCTGTGCATTCAGAGAAGTCAAACCCAAGACATGTTGCATCTCCTGCTTGTGGACCTGCCATCATCAGCACTTCTGCACACACAGTACACTACTGCATGTCAGAAGACAAAGGGCATATAATGGCAACAAATAAACAAGATTTTCAGCTTAGCAGGTCTCCATTCTATGTAAAAAATTAATTAGAAAAATTAATCTAACAGCCAAATTCCAAATATTTCTCTTCTCTTTTTTTGACCATTTGTTATAATTCAAGTGAGATCTTCCTCTTTGTGAACTGATTGCTACTTTCCCGTTCAATCCTCTCGTGCCAAAATGACAATCAAGGATGGATGAATCCAAAGTAGTCATATTTTTAAACATGCTTGAGCTTCAAAAAGGCCAGATTTCTGAACATTAGGAATAAAAAAATGAGAAGAAAGGAACTGTCATTTTTGATAAGTTATTAAAATGTATGTCTGAGACAGTCCATTCTTTCTAAAAATTTATTACCAAGCACTAGATTAATTCTCACTTAGAATCAAGAATATCAATATACCCCAAGCTCTCACCTGAATTTCAAGCTCATTTTTTTAATTGTTCGCCCTTTATTCTTCATTTCACCCATGCTAGTTTTGTAATGTTCTGTAGCTTAAAGTTCCTGATGTCTCTGGAGCTTGTCAAAGTGGTTTTTAATCTCTTTCAGGGCAGCTGGACATAGGATGCACCTGAACAAATTCCCATAAAACACTGTACATCCCAGGAGTTTTACATAGATTGGATAAGCCTCAGGTAAACTTTTGAATCAAATTTTAGATCTTTATAGGATTACCTGTGAGCTATTATCAATGATTCCAATGACATTATTATTAATGCATTTCATTACATAGTTAAATTCTTTCGTGCTTTTGTAATGAAAAACATCACAATTTGTTTCAGTTTTGGGAAATGTTGTGATTAACACGGAAATACATCTAGAAGAAAAAGTAGCATGCATTGTTATTTAAAGCTGGTTTAACTGTGAAACAGTGGTATTTCAGACTACAGAATTAGATTTTTCCCAAGTTTGGAAAATTTGAAATCTCAGATATTGACATTAAGTACTCAGATGTTCTCAAAAATGACATAACAAATTTCTTTTTCATTCCACTACACTGGAATTTCCACAAATCATTGGTATTCCAGGTAACTTCTGTCATGTGAAAGGTAATGACACTTCATGTTTGACCATTGTTGTGCTGAAATGGATTTGAATGAAATATCTTCAATACTTATGGTAAGGGTGACTACTGCATTTTAAATGAACAGTCAGACAAACAGGAAAAAGAATCAGTGACAACACTGTTTTTGTGAATCTTGGCCAAGAATATAATGTGACTTTAATCATAGGTTTCAAAATCTGGAGCACAAAAGGAGAAACAATGTAATATACTAAAATACTTGGATATGAGTTATGTCAAACACTCAAAAATCACTGTGTTTTAAGAATTCACTCCTACAGCTAGTTAATTAGGTTAACAGTCTACTGTATTTTCAAGTTAAGCACTTTGTAACTCGATAAAAAAGTAGCTTTGGCCATGGGTTACCTTAGTTCCTGTCGTGATTCTTGAAAAGATTTAATTGGAATCCTGAATGCTTATCAGGCAAGATACAACACAGCTCAGCACCCCAAAATATCAGGACTGAATTTGAACAGTGTTCAGTGTTTTCCCCTTGACAACTCACAGCAGCAAAAGACAAACAGCAAGTTAATCACAAGTCCAAGATTTCCATGGAAACCTAATGAAAACAAACAAAGGATACAAAAGAAAATTATGGTTGTAGGCATCAAAAGAACAACTCTAATTATAGGAGCAACACATCATTGGAGGGATTGGAGGGATTGTACAGTCAGGGCATGTCTTAGGAAACACTGCAAACTGAGGGGGAAATCCAACAGTCAGACCTGCAGAGGTTTATCTCTGGCAAGTGATTCAAGTAAAGCTCGCTGTGGTCTCTGAAACATTAAATGTGTTCTCTTTGGGAACTTTTTAGGCTCCCAAATGTACTTACCTACCTCCAGATGCAGTATATTCAATGGTGTCTCCAGGGGAGTGTGTGATTTGAGAAAAAGGGTCGAGTTTTGCACAATTCTTTTTGGTTTTGCCATCTGATCTCCTCCTCCCTTCGTGTCTCTAGATCTAGCTGTTCTTGCAGGAAGAGAAGCAATTACAATAAACCAGGCTACATTCTGGGGCAGCAATCTTATTGAGCTTAGTTTTTTAAGCACAGTGTTCCCTGATATGTTACTAGAGGGATACCAGAAGATGGATGTACATCATTTTAATGCAGAGGGAACTAAGAAATTACATGAGTTTACCAGAGAATTTGGATCCCGAGGACTGTGTCACTATATGGCTAAGAGATGTTAGTTGTTTAGAATAAATCAGTTTTCAGTAAAATGAGTTACACAGAGTTACAATACTGTGTGATTTACTATGTAGTACCTGGGTTTGGTGAAGCCTCAAGCTGTGAACTTAAACCCAGGTATGTTTTCAGAGAGAACAGGGTTAATTTTCTTAGTAGTTTCCCTAGTAGCTGGTACAGTGCTGTGTTTTGTCCCTAGTATGAGAAGAATATTGACAACACACTGATGTTTTTGTTGTTGCTAAGTAACAATTATCCTAAGGCTCTCTCAGTTTCCCATGCTCTGCCAGTGAGCAGATGCACCAGAAGCCCAAAGGAGGCTACAGTTGTCAGTAGAAATAACAGCTTGAGGAGATAAGGACAATTATTGGCCAGCCTGCATGGAACAGAGAAAGAACCCAGTGAGGTGCTGGAAAACCCCAGACCAAAAATTACCTCTGTACAAAGAGAGTCATGAAGACCCTGTGAGAGGCTGATGCACAAGTTGTAAGGGTACAATTGCCCAGGGATTTCTTTGTTCTGAGTCTCCCTCCAGAGGCACCCAGCTCAAGCTGACCTGCTGCTGTACCACTCTATTAAATTATTTATTTTTAGAAATCTAATGCTTGAGACTGTGCCACAGGAAACCTGAGGTTGAACCTGAATGTGGAGAGCTTTCAGGAATAGCTGAGGCTCAAATGGTTATATATAACATTCTTAATCTGTTCCTCTACATTATATTGCATGAAAACAGACCCAATCAGACAAAAATGGTAAAAAAATGGTTCCAATCGATACAAACAGGTTCCAATCCGTTTTAACTGAAGCAAACCAGTTCCAACCAGATCATACCAGGTCCAACTTGGTCTGACTCTGTGTGTGTGGGTTGTGTTACTGCAAAGGGGCATCAGCCCCGGCTCAGGTGGGTGTGGGTGTGACTGCCAGGGTGGCTTCTGAATGGTTTGACAAGGAAGTTTCCTTAACAGAAAAAAAGATAAAAATTCTTTGAATGTATTATTTCATTATTCAGTCACTTTCACTTAATCATCCAACCTCTGTAGGTGTTCAAGGCAACCCTTCAAAATTTGATTTATTTTTGGTCTCATTTAGAGGCTGTCATACAGTTACAATGTTCTAGCTCCAAGCAGCAAGAGTTCCAGAAAGTGCACAGAACAGGACAGATCAATTCAGTTACTCTCTACTGGGAAAATAAAATACCCTAAAATGTGTGAAATATTTGAAACATAAAAGACTGAACGTGCCTGAAATGAATTAAATTCAGATAGAGTTCTTTTAAATATTCCTACCATTCTAGCTCTCCAGTTCTTTTCCGAATCCCAGCATTTAGCCTTTTTAAGCATGGATGAGAACTCTTACAACACCATAAAATTTTATTTATTTTAGTTTCCCTCCTTCATTGCTAAGGCTCTGTCTAAAATAATACTTTCAAACTTTTCTTCAAATGGAATAGCAATCCCCTTTCTATGATATATAGAGGGTTTTTTCACTTTCTTCTCCCTTCTATCACCTCCATAATCCAGAAATTATCTTTAGTGATATGAGGATTAGTTGGAATCACAGACCTGAAACCAACAATTTAAGAAATGCAGGGGGTGAGGATGCACCAATTGGAGAAGTCAGTCTACTATGTGCAAATTTGTTCAAGCAACAAGTAACAAGGTCAGCAGAACTGTGCTTTTTTTTTTTTTTACTATTATTTTTTTTTTAACTTGGGGATTTTATCTTTGGGAAGTTTCATCTGAGTTCCAGCCTTTGTCTTTTCCTCTGGGCTTCTGTACAGGTTGCAACCCCTGACTGAATTAGTTCCAGAAGTCTCAGTCAAATCCTCAACAGGCATGTAAAAGTCATATGGATGTGCAAGTGCAGATCTGTTCCCTGGGTTTCAGCTCTTGTGCAGTGGCTTTAATATATCTGGGAAGCCTTGAACAAATTGCATGTCTATCACACAGCTGGTTTGCACATGAGCTACAACCCTGATGTGTTTGGAATGGATCAGATAATGCATTAGCACATTGAAATTCAGTAGAGAAATTCGGAAAATATCAATTACATTCCTTCTTTTCCCTCAGTAGATTAAGCTCATATATTCAGTTTCCAGGAAAACACCTTTACCCTGCACTCCTGTATAGGAAAGGAGGGCAGAGAGCAACTCTTTCATCTAGTCTGCTGGCCTTTTTAATTGTCCTTTTCTAATGTATTATGTGCAGGGCTTAGAACTGCAGAGAGATGAAGCTTGCCTAAAAGGAGTTTATTTCCCAAAAAGACAGTGGGATGATAGCATTAATCTACAGGGATGAAGGGGGATGAAGGGATGAAGTCTATACCTAATGGAAAGGGTTTTACCTTTAAACTTGCACCCTGCACAGTCCCCAGCCAGAACTATTACAAGCTGCATAATTTACTCCAACATCACTTACTCCAGTGAGTAGGATATTCACTTGAGAAGCAAGTTACAAGTAAAAATTACAGGGGGTTCTAATTTATGTTCCCTGTGAACATTGATGTTGCAGAACAAACCAGTGTCAGCTAGAGAAATTTCTGTTGGCTGGAGGAGAATAGATGGGATGTAAATGGCCAGGGGAGCAGGTAGGGGTGGGAGGAGAGGCCTGTTTAAAACCCCTCAGGCAGACAATGGAAGTTTATTTCACTTCCAAGGCAGGTGTGGAGAGGCCACAATCCTTTCTGTCTCTTTCTGGAGCTTTAGATTTCAGAAAGGGGAGGGAAGGGAAAGAAAGATAATAGGAATTTTCCTTCCAAAAACATCTGAATTACTCTTTTTTTTTTTTTATGTAGCAGAAAACCACTTCGGGTTTTCATTTTGGGGAAGAGGAAGAAGAGTAAATTCTATTTGTATTAAACTATGCTGGAATTATTTTCTAGTGCCTGAATTCAGCTCCCACCAATGGCTTATTCGTCTAGTACTGGGATTTCCTGACTTAGGACTAAAGAAACTTCATGAAAACAAATACACAAAACTTAGTTTAGCAGCATTGAATATTGCAGTTTTGACTTGGTTTGTGGTGCAGCTCCAAAGGTTTCACAACAGATCCTGGTGCTTGACAAGAACAGAACACACACCTAACTGAAAAATCAGACAAGGTATAAAATCCAACAAGCTGTAATTTATTGTTATTAGCATGACAAACAAAGTTATAAAGTACTGGGAGATCAAACTCAATAAATCAAAGGATGTTCTCCCTGGTGCTGGATGTGACATGCATAAGGTCCCTGAGGAATGCATGTTTCTGAAAATCTCACACTAGGGACTTTAGGTATTGGAAATCACTTTCTGTGAACTACACTTGTCTGGCCATGGGAAGAGAACTTTAAAATTACTTTTATTACTCATGAAAGAGCCAGCATAGCTGATGAGATGAAGGCACACATCTGGTAGCTCAGCCCAGTGCCTCAAACCAGGAGTCTGACTCTCTTCTGAACTTTCTGTCCTTGTTTATGCCAGCTCAAACTCGCATAAGTCATTTTACACTCAGTTTGTATCATCATCAATAACTACACAAACTTTCCCATGACAGATCTCAGATGCATCAGGTCACTGTGTGATACACCAGGAAAAAAACCAAACCAAACCAAAACAAAACAAAACAAAACAAAACTAAACAACAAAAAAACAATACAAGTAAGTGAAATATGCTCACATGGTAGTCAGAAAGAGCTCTTTTCAGGGGTGAATTTCATGCCATGTCAGGCAAGGAGAAAACAAATTATGATTGGGAAGCCACTTTTTGCCCAAAACAAGCCCCTTTTGAGCCTTGACCTTCTGCAGCAAGCAAGGAGATCTGGAACAAAGCACAGTTTTAGAACATGGGAAAAGCCCACAGAGCATCAATTAGACATTCTGGCCCATATCATATTTACTTTAAATTAAATTTCAGAAAGCAGCACGTGTGGTTTTGAAAGTGCAAATTTGTGGAAATGAGTGGAAAAACTACTTGCTTTCATCAAATTTACCTCTTCCTCTCACTGGACCTTCACTTTTGAATTGTAGGATTTAAGTTGTTCTCCTTTTTGTCAGTTTGAGAAGAATCACGACACTTGGTTTCAAGATATGGAAAAATATCTGAAAAATATAACTACTGTAATGATGTGATTTCAAGTAATTTCAGCCATTTCTTAACAAAGAAAATACCTTTTGGGGAGTGAGCTGAAAAGGAGTCTAAAAGGAAATTCATCCTCCTCACACCAGTATTAAGATTTTTTTCCCTTCTCAATTTTTGGGTGGTTCAGAGGAGAAATATCCCCAACTAGGCCTTCCTCAATAAATTTTCTGAAACTATTAAGTTAAAAAACAATCCTCTTATATTTATTCTGTAACTTTGTGCCTATAGGGAAAGTGGCACACAGTTTTGTCTGCAAAATTATTTTTTCTGGTATTTGTGGCAAACTGTAAGCCACAGGACTGAATTTTTAAATGGAGACTTTTCCCATTATTAATCAAGTGAAGGTAGGATTCTGCTATTGTAAACCATCAGCAAACTTGCTCTTAAACTATATTTCAAGTAACTCCAATTTTGCTGCAGATGTAAATTCAGAGAGATATATGTTTCTATCATCCCAGTGCTACCACTGAATTAAAATATCAGCAATATCTATGAATTAAATGGGCCTCATCAACACTTTTTACGGCAGTTGAGATAGCATTTTATGGTTTTTTGTTTACAAACAGCAATAAATACACTCGTGTGTATTGATCTTTACTATCATCAAGATTTATCAAGCAGCACTTGTGCTCCTGGCCTTGCACAAAAGGAGAAACAAACAAAAAACTATGAATCCTCTGCATGGAGCTTTTATAATACCACCAATATATTTAAGATGGAGTCCTGCATTTGAGAAAGGTATATAATCCAGCTATGTTTTCCTACATTGGTATGAGTATGTCTGAGAGCAAATTCAGCATTAAGTACCATGTTATTTGCCAGTGCCAAAGCTCCTGGAAGATGCTGCCTGCCTCTCTACATGGAAGCAACCTTCATATATCTTATATATATATATATATATATATGACCTTCCAGTGGCTGAAGGGAGCCTACAAGAAAGATGGAGAGGGAATATTTACATGAGCATGTAGTGGCAGGACAAGGGGGGATGAATTCAAACTGAAAGAGAGCAGATTTAGATTAGATGTTAAGAAAAGATATTTGCTGTGAGGGTGGTGAGGCATGGGAACAGGTTAACCAGAGATGTCATGGATGTCCCATCCCTGGAAATGGGGCATGGGAACAGGTTAACCAGAGATGTGGATGTCCCATCCCTGGAAATGTTCAAGACTAGGTTGGATGGAACTCTGAGCAGTCTGGTCTAATGAAAGGTGTCCCTGCCCACAGCAGGGGTGCTGGAATGAGATGATTTTAAGATCCCTTCCAACCCAGGGCATTCTATGATTCTATGATTCTATCTTTTAAGATTAGACACCAGACTACTGTGAAATGGCCTGCTCTTAGGCAGGAGAAAGAAAACAAGGTTTCCCTTTACTCTTTTGGGGCTAGAAAGAAAGAACAGAGAGAGAATTTGAAGGCCTCAGTCCTAAGGTGGTGTGTGCTTAGGCTGCAGGTCTCTTTTGGGGAAGGAAGCTTCAATGAAGTCATGCCCCCACAGGAGGGGAATGCTCACTGAATGGTACAGCACACAGTGCTGACTTTTTACCTCAGAGCTGCATCAAATTGGTGAGACAGCACACACAAGCTAGACTGAAGCAGAGGTTGCATAAGAACTGTCTGTACATGTATGCATTCTTCAGAATAGATCCTGGAAACAAAGGACATTCAGGATCACTGTAGTACTTCTGAGAAACAAAATAGATTATCTAACTAAGGAATAAAAAATAGCCAAGAAACAGCCCTAATCAGAATTTGAACACGTAGTCCATTATTTTATTTTATTTCCTCCCCTCCCTTCACCTTGCGGAATTTATCAATGCCCATCTAGAAGTCTGTGAGCATTGAAGAACTTAAGATACATCTACATGTAAAAAACCTAAAGCTTTTGCTCATCACCTGTCATCTGGATGAAGATACACCTCAAAAAAAGCATTGGTTTTCAATAAGGCAATGGTCTGGCTGAAGGTTGTTTTCCCAGATGTAGTACAATCCTACTAATTTTAATGGAGCGTGACATACAAGTAACTGGAGGCAGAGTATGATCATTAATTTGGGATTAGAACCACTTTATTCTTACTTTTAAGTATTTTATACAGTGTTTCCTGTCCAAAACATTATACCAGCCCAAATTAAATTGGTTCAAGATTAATTTAGTTAAAGCGATGCAAAACTCCTGTGTAGACAATCTTAAATTGTTTTAAACCTGGACGATCAGACTAGGTTAAATTGATTCCTCACAGGATTAAGCAAAATCAATATATCATCCATTTTTAACCCGTTTAGGACTATTCACTAAGTAAATTACTTTAAAAACCTAACAATGTAACTACACGTGCTGAGTCCAGCATTTATCATGATGATCACTATTGTTTTCTTGTTTCCCAGTAGCTGCCTGTCTGTCACACTGGGTCTGTCTGTCACATTTATTGCACAGACTCTCATCTGCTTTGAAACTGGTAACACAGATCTTTGACATAACAGGTGTGCTGACATTGAGAGGGACTCCTGGGCACAGTCACAGTAATTATAACTCTAGAATAATGCAAGTCTGCGTGACAGCGCGGCCTTACTTCAAAGTTCCAGTCCTAAATACCGTATTTTCAGCATGTTGGATTTTCTGTGCATAAATGTTAAACCTTCTTTTTGAATTAAAAAAAGGTCTGTTTGGACCAAACACAATTTTGAAATGGTATGAATAGTAAAAATATTTCCTGGTGTATAGGAGGTTCAGGGGAGACCTTATTGTTCCCTAGAGAGGCTGAAAGGAGGCTGTAACCAGGTGAAGGTCAGTCTCTTCTCTCATGTAACAAGCGACAAAACAAGTGGAAATGGCCTCAAGCTGTGCCAGAGAAGCTTCAGGTTGGACATCAAGAAGAATTTCTTCACTGAAAGGGTGGTTAAGCATTGGAACAGGCTGCCCAGGGAAGTGGTGAAGTCACCACCCCTGGAGGTGTTCAAGAAATGACTGGAAATGCCACTTAGTGCTGTGGTTTAGCTGATGTGGTGGTGTTTGGTCAAAGGCTGGACTCAATGATCTTGGAGGATTTTACCAACATTAATGATTCTATGGTTCTATTCTATTCTAAGAACTTGTAATCTTCTCGTGAAAATTCTTTTTAAATTGCTGTCTTTAAAGTATAAATCCATATATGGTGAAATTACAAGGAAAAAGAAAAAGCGATACAGGAATCAAGGTGAAGACTTGAGCTTTGAACGGATTAAAATAAATTACAAAATTAGAAAAATCAAAAATACCACAAATACCGAGTCCCTTATGTTCAGAGATAGTGAAATTACAAGTAGCTGATATGCAACTTCAAAAAGAACAACATTTTCCCAGTGAGGTGCAGGAAAGCGCGTTGTTTCTTTTTGTTGAAATTCAAGGTTTTATTCCTTGCCAGGTGCAAAGCCACACCAGATAGATCCTGTGAAAAGGGACCCCATGAGTTTGAGAGTTCCACCAAAGAAATATAAAACATCTTTCTGGTTGCCATGTTGTAGCTAATACATTGCAGAAGCTAGAGAAGGGGAAAAATAATTAAACTCTTATGATAAAATCTAAATTTGATTTTACTATGGAGCAAGTTGTGGTTCAACTGCTCTAATCTTTAAAATACTACTGTAAGCTATGAGTTATATATTATTTAATTCATATTTTTACAATCAAGAAGCCTTTTGGAGAGATCCACCTCTAATTTTCAATCTTGAATTAAGAAGCTCTTGTCTTTGTTATCCACACAATATGTAAAGGATACTGAATCCTTTTCCAAGATTTATTACAGTAAAACACAGTAGTCACCAAGAAATTTGTACCATCAAACAGTTCCTTTGTGTTAAGATTTAAAAATTACCAGAAACCTTAGGAAAAATGGCAGGTCAGAAAAATGAGAGGAGGAAAGCAGAATTTCCCAGTCAGACAAATCTGTACTTCTTGTAAACATTATGTAGACGTGGCATTAAGATGTCTCCTGTCATAGCACAGAATGATTGATAAAAAAAATTCAGGCTCCAGACAGCAATAGTGTAGAGTGAAAAAACATGGAGGGTGGGGGACAGGCAGAGGGCAGAAACCCTTCTAGATTGACCTTTAACTGATAAATTGATGATGTCCTCATTAGCAGCAACCCTGCTGCTTGCCCTCAATAAAAGATAATGTCCTGTTGTTAACACTATTCCCATTTCTGTGATTTAACACTACTATTACAGTTCAGATTCTATTTAAATGGATTAAGGTTTAAATTAAGATAAAATATCGTTGGGTCTGCAGTGTTTGTCCCCGAACCAAGCGGTGCACTGCCATTGCCTGTGACTGGAAATTGGTAAGCTACAGGGGAATTTATCAGATCACATTACAGACGAGGTTTTCACAAGGTATTACCTGCACAAACCCCAATTTGGTTAGTATGATCTCAGTAATATTTCATAGCCAGTTAGTCTGTTTATGATAAACTTTTTAATCTGCAGTGACCCACAGCAGCATCCTGTCTGAGGATCTCCCTGAGCATCATCTCCTGAGGAAAAAACACCTTTCTGGTATTGTCTTAATATGCAAGATTTGTGAGGTTCAGAATGTAGTGAGATAATGAATCAGATTAACTACTACATGCAACAGATACATGATGCTAAACATACAGAAAGAGGTGTCATTACTGATCTATGACTTGGCTGAGCAATTGTTTTGTTGGTTCCTGAAGAATTGTTTTAAATAGAAAAGCTTAAGCCTTTCAGCTTGGTCCCCAGATGTGCTTACCTTTCAATACCGTATCCTGGGAGTCAGTTTGTATTTTCAAGGTAAATGACCAAAGTTCTAGAGAATGGAGATGTTTAGCAATCTGTCTCATTCACTGTAATTGCAGAGTTATTTTAAATACACACTGAGCCAGATTCTAGGATCCTTTATTAACAGTGTTCCTTAACATACAAAAATTCTCTACATTGGTTGAAGCTTCCAAATAGTGATATACTGTAGGAACTACCACCACTCAACAGAAAGCAATATTGTCACAGGAAAGAGCAACATTGTTTTAAACATCTGATCTTTTGTTATATCAGTGCTGTTTGCTGTTTTCACCAGTATATATGATCATATATAAATATACATGACCATGCAATCTACCACTCACCTTTGATCAAAAGCAGACCAAGTCTTTGAGACTATCCCAAGGGCAACCTTCCATCGCGGTGGTATTCTTGCATAAAAAAAACCTATTTCAAATTCAACACAAATATCACAATATTTTTGTTTCCACCTAGGTGAAAGCAAATGGACGTTGTCGTGATCTCATGAGACCCAACAGCATGGTCTCTGTGGACACTTGTCACCCGTGTGAAACTTTGGAGCTACTGGGACCCAGGACCACCTGTGGGAATTGCTGTTTCATCCTGGATTTTTTTCAGGAAAAAAAAATTCACAGACACAATTGCAAGAAGCAGCTGCCACTCCACAGAAAGGTATGCAAGCAACAGAAGGGCTGACTTGAATAACAATATCCAAAAGATTTGAATAATGTGAAATTATCCAAAAGATTTGAATAATGCGAAATTATTCAAAGTGAACTTGCAATTGGAACTCATTTCCTCATAGAAATGAAATTCAGGGGAGAGGGAAGAGGTGCCTCTTCCCATAAATCAAATAATATCAGTGCTTTCTTTTAGTGGTTTGTATCTGACAGTAGAAAAAATTCCATCTCTTTTATCCTGGCTAAAGCAGAGCCTGGATTTGTTGTCCCAAATATAGGTTCTTTTGCCTGGTAGGCAGGAAGCCAATCCACACACAGAGTCCATCTATTTATTTCATGGCTGTGCAGAGATGGGTGCTGGGTGGTAAATCCACAAAGCTCCCACACCCTCAGTGTGCTGGCTACTTGTTTTTATACACTTCAAACAGGGAAAGATCAACATTTCCCATACATGCAACAACCTAAAGCTATAACCAACAGCTTCCTCTGCTTCCATTTGATGGTACACAAGTATTTTCCTCTGCATCCTCTGTGGAGAAGGGGCTTATGTGAGTGGGGGGCTTCTACAGCCAGTGGGTGGGTATTTCACTATGCTAATGGCTAAAAGTTAGCACAAACTTCAAGTAAAACTCTTCTGTGACTCCATCAGCAGCTTTTACAGTGTTATCTCCTTGCCTGATTGGATTTAGGGTGTCATCATTTTCAGGTCTTCCCTCCTAGTTTCTAGTAGCTGTCTACAGAGATAAAGTGTATCATGTACAGAAGAGATTGGACAAGATTTTGTCGGCTTCTTAATCCCATATCCGAAGTTTCTGGAACTTTGGCAAACTCCAGTTTGCCACTTTCTCAGGGGTATCACATCCACGTTAAATGGTCCAGTATTGCTACTAGATGTGGGATAAACTTGTCAGGAGAAATGATGACAACGGGTCTTCTGGCGCTGAAAACCTGAAACTCAGAAACCGCACAGTTTTAATTATTCAAAGTTATCATTGAATAGTCCTGGTTTAGTTTGGCAGTTGTTTTTATGAACTTTAAGTATACTTAGATGGGGACAGAGTTATGTGAAATATTTTATCCTTATGTCCTTTAGGAAATATTAGATTTTTTAAAAAATCTATGCTGATCACAGCTCTTACAACTACATATTCCATGTCATGTGTATTCATATTTAAAGACAAAAGTATTTCTACTCAAGATGCTGAACCTTGACTAATATATATACCTTATTTTTCTTAAAATGGTATTGTGTGTGTATATATTTTTTTAATCCCCACCCAAAAAAAAAATTAAAGACAACTGTTTAATGAGCTGCCCTTTGAAGAGATAATTCAGAGGATTAAAGATGTACTTACAATTATTCAGTTATATACATGTGACTTCTTTCACACTGTATTTAACAGTAGGTGGTTATTTTATAATTTTATGAACTTAGCTTGAGTGAGGAAAAAATCTCTTTAAATTAATAATGCAATTACTGCTCCTGTCCTATTCCTGTAGTTACCCTTGATATTTGATTACAAAAAATAGCTTTAAAAATTCAAATGTTTTGAAGTTACACCTTGATAGAATATATGCAATAGAAATGTCAAACACTATCAAAAGTTAGAAATTTTAAAAGGCTCTGTAAAGCAAGTTTTCAGTGTTAACCTGAAGCACAAGGAAATATTTTGGGGATGACTATTTTTAAAGTTGATAAATGTTGTCATTAGTGATACTTTTGGAATATTGCAACTTTTTACAAAGATCAGAGAATACCTTTCATTAGAGTTATGACCTGGCTCCACAGAAACCACTGGCAAAACTCCCACTGGCTTCAGTGGTGTTTGTGCTTTTTTCCCCCCAGTTGTTCTGGTGTTGGCAATTTCTCACTGAGAGCATTACTCTTATTTTTTCAAGAAGGATTGGATGCAATCTAGATTTTTCTTAATATTTTGTTTGCAGTGTCATCTCCACACACAAACTTTACAGGGTGTTAAACAGGAGCCGAGCACAGCCCAGAATTATGGGTTGGGAACACAGTATCGGGGCTCCCAAAAGCCTTCAAATGCTGTGATGTACTTTCTGTCAGGCATTTCACCAGTTTATGTTGTCACCCTTTTCATTCTTCTGCAATTGCTTTGTTTTGTGAAAAGGGAGGAGCTGAGTCAGCCATCATCTCTAGGAAAAGGCAAATTTTACAGGAATTTCTAAAGAACAAGGAAGGAGGGAGAAGTAATGGACCTACACTTAAAGAAGTGCTGCATCCCAGCCACTCCATCCTTGTGGGGATGAAGGGGCTGGGATGCAGCAATGTGCCTAAAAGGAAATAGAGATGTGAGTTTGCCAATGTAAGACAAACATGCAAGAGTTAGGGAAGATGAAGATACATAAATTTAAATATTTTTCATTTCTTTTAGCAACATCCTGTGATGATACAGTTCTTGTCCAGGAACTGTTTGGCTTAAATATTAAATATGCAGATAATAAAAGCTCTGCTTTAAAAGATACTGGAGAAGAGATCAAGAGGAATAAGAAGTTTAAATAACTTTCCAAATGTCATAAAGGCCTCCTGACAAAGAATGAAATTACTCAAGCCATCTCAGCAGACCAAAATATTACGAAAAACAAAACTCCCCCAAACAAGCAAAAAGCCCAATCCCAAGCCAGCAACAAACCCTACACCAAAAACCTCCTTCTCCAAAAAAAAAATAAAACTTTCAGATCTCTTTTCTCCCTCAACCACTTTGCCTATAAAAGGCCATATAACTACTACCTTACCTTCAACAAACAAGGTTGGTTACAACGGGTAAAGAGTAAATCATAGACTTTTTCAGACAATTGACCTCCTTTTAGACCACTGGCTTCTTTCTTTTTTCTTATTCTCCAAGTATTTGCTGCTGATATACAAGCTGAGTTATGTAGCTTGGCTTGTTTGGGTTTTTTTAGGTTGTTTTTTTGGGGGAAGAGGTTCTTTTTCTTGTTTGTTTTTTGGGTTTTTTTGTTTGTTTGTTTGTTTGTGGGGTTTTTTTGGCGGGGTTTTGTCTTTTTCTCGTTTTTTTTTTTATTATTATTATTTTTATTTCAAATAAACTTTGGGTATGGCAGTTAATGTTGGATTCTTTTGACCTTTCTCTGCAAATATCTTGAATCTTTTCCAGGTTGCTCCAGTGGCATTACTCTACCAATTCAGCTGCACCACTTGAATTTCTATTGGGATGAATACTTGAAAAAAAAAACCCCAACAACTTTCTGTGTGTGTATGTATTTTGTCAACAATATGTGGAAAACCAGCAGTATAATAGTGCTAAAAAACAAGAATCAGAAGTTTGTTCTTTGGACAAAAAAAAAAAAAGGAAAATGATAAAGTGGAAATAAAAAATCATCTGTGTTTATGGGGTTTTGTTTAGCTTTTCTTTTTTTTTTTTTTTTTATTTTAAACCAACCAATCAACCAACCAACCAAAAAAGTGTTTTCCACTTAAGCAGGGTCATGAGAGACAGCGGCCTCTGAGAGAGACCGTTATACAGGTGTAAGAGAACAAGGAGGGACAAGCATTTCTGGAGATGCAAAGATGTATTTTTCTTTCAAGTTAATCTTGCAGGTTAAATTCTGAGACTGCATGGAGTGATTTAAAGGTCAGAACACCGAAAGCAAAAGCAACAATCCATGTGCAGCTTTTTCCTATCACTTGCAGTGAAAGTCTCACCTGTGATTCACACAGGCTGGTGAGCACTTATGGAAAACCCCGTGCCTCGTATGTGAACACCTCCTGAGGGAAAATCAGTCATTTCACACAGCACTAATGATAGCTTGCCAGTGTTAAATTAATGGCATCCTTGGGGAAAAAGGTAATAACATTTTTTCATATTAACCTAACTGGCTGCAGAACTCTGCTCTAGTTCTGTTCAAATTCATCAGCAAAGCCATTTTTTTTGTACAGTGCCTGGAGTTGGAAATTTTGATTCTCGGAGCTGAGAGGGCAAATGGCAGTTTCTGGTGTTCTGCTGGTGTCTGTAATTACCTGTGATCACAAACTACATTTATTCTCCTAAGACATAGCTTAAGTATAAAACCCAATCATATTCCATAAAACCTCAAAATAGATGTTTCCATCAACAAATCATTCACTTAGCCTTTTTAAATCAATCATTTGTTTCCAGTATGAAATACACTACAAAAACCAAAGCTGAATTAGAAAACTGAGACATAAAGCAGCGTCTACAGGTTAGAACAACACAGTTCTTCAGATAAAGACTGTTATATGCTCGTTCATTTAATATGCCTTGCCTTATCAGCTACAGAGAATAACATTGCTTTGCCTCAAAAGATTGAGTCCTAGGAGAAGAAATTGAACTGAACAAAAAAGAAAATCAGTGTGGACATCTTTTAGAAAACTTTGTTCATTATACAATAGTTTGCTTTTTATCATGCACACTCTTTGAAAGGAGTAGGAAAAATACTCCTGAGTTATTCTGTGCAATGTGATGTCAAAATTCAGTGGAATTGAAAGCAACAAAAAAAGCCTAGGTTTTCAGGATAGAGAAAGGACACATGTTCTTGCTTCCTCTGAAGCATCTCTGTAGTGCAGCTCTTTAACACTATGAACTAAATTTTGACTTATTACTAATAAACTTTCATCATAATGTGTTGTAGTCTGTCATTTGTAACATTCTGAAATTGTTGCATCATATGATATATGAATGTTACCAACAAACAGCAATGCCACCTGCCAGACAAGGGAAATGAAGATGAATTTTATACAAAAATTAAATCCTGCTTGTTTTTCTCTAGAGGACAGATCCTCTGGGCCACATCCTGATTCTTTTCTGGTTTTGGGTTTGGTTTTTTTTTTTTTTTAGGTTTCTTTCAGACTTTGCTTATGTGAAGGTGAAATTAGAAGCCTCAGCAGTCAGCCCACTTGTTTGAGTAATTGCTGTAATTGAACTAACATGAGCAGTGCTTGGTCCCCACTTAAAAACTGAGGGGAAATCTACTTTGGTGAACTGCAACACCACTACCCAGACTGCAGTTTGATGATGAGAGTGTCAGCTCTAGAGAGCAACATCAACTGTGAGAACAGAAATTAGACTAGAGTACTATTGCAAACTAACTCTGGGGAGGTGCATTTAGAAACTTAATTCTCTTATTAAGCTAATTCCCTACTAAAACACCTTGCATTTTTCTTTGTAAGTCAATACAAGTCACTTCACATCCTGTTACTTATGAGAACTTTGGAAAACTTCATTTAAAATTCATGGGACACTATTATCTAATGATTCATTTCATGAATAAGTCATGTTCCTGGTTTCTAGGCCACAAATGCTCCAGACCCTGCACACCTACTGATTTGCTCATAAGAACATTTTAATTGCCTTGTTTTTTGGCAAAAGTGGAAGGTAAGATCAGTCTATGGAACGCATGACAATAGTTCCAGAGAAACCTTTAAACACATACAAAGAGAATCCACATGCACTGACGATACAGGACTGCTACTGCTGCTATCCAGAGGAAAGCAACCTCTCTTCTAATCATCTCACTTTTTAAATATCATAAGAAAAGCTATGAAAAGAAATTTTACAGCTATCATTATGAGAAAGTGGGAACTGATAACTAAATCATGACAAAAACAGAAGGCTGGAGTCTAAGGACAAGCTGGACAAAACCTGAACCATAAATTCTCAAAATACCTCTCAGGTATGTACTTCCAGAAGCAGAGCTCTTAAATGTAACAGGAACTGGGTATTAATTACAGTTGTTCTGACTAAACTTCCATGTAAGAATCTGATGGATTATGGTCATTGCACGTACTTAATACTTTCAGCAAAAAAACTCCAAGTGCTTAACAGCATCTCCTCCTGCAGGCAGCCTCAGGAGGATCCCATAAAACACACTGTTCTTCAGACCCCCTCCACAGGGAGTTCTGCACATAGCAAGAGTGACTCCTAACTGCAGAACCGGTTGAGGTTTGCAAATACTTCCCCCCCCTCGGCTCTGGTCAGGGTAAGGGCGTTGCTTCACTGGTGGATGTCTAAATTAACAAATCAGACTGAGCTACACGTTAAAAATCTCAATTAACACTAAAACAGGGCTCAGTGGAACATCTCCTGTTTATATTGGCCTTTCTAGATCAAAGGTAGCTCTGCTCCCTCTGCCAGGAAGCACAATATTCACTCTAAGTTTTTAAAAACATAGAGGAACAGAAAGCAAGGTTCAGTCACACCGCCTGCGACACAATCTCATATTTGAAATTCCACCGATAGATGGATGTAGAATTGCTCCCCCCACCCCCCACTTACTGCAACCTGAATCTCTTGTGAGCCCATCTAGGGACTGCTGCCGCACATTTGGTATCTCCTAAGCCCCCGTTTGCCAAGCTGCCAGAACAGGCAGATCCACCGGTGCCACCCAGTGGAAGTTCAGATGAGGAGCACAAAGGGGGTGTATCAAACACCTGTTTCGTCACCGTACTCATTTTAAGGAGGTGATGAGATCTGTTTGAGGCTTTATGCATTGAAGCTTTAGATCTTAGAAACTGATTGATTTGAATTTTCAAGTGGATGAAATTTAGATTTCCACTGCTGTTGAACTGAGCTCCAGTGCTTTGTATTTGGTCAGGAGTTAGATGTGCTCTGCACACCCCTCCTCTCTCATTTCACACACATTTCTGCAGAAGATTATCTAACTCAATAACTAAGTTGTTGTTCAAGGAAAAGCAGTTGTTACATTTGTGTTGAGAAAATAACCTGAATAAAAAGCTCTACCTGGTAAATGCATCTGAATGACCTGGAAACAGCATGAGGAGTATTCAGTCTCACCTTACACGCTTAATTGAAGCATCTCATACTCCTTTGATCCCCTATAGTAACTCAAAGATGAGTTAAAACCAAGGAATTACTATATTTCTAAACAAATCACTTTGAAATAGGCAGTCTCATAACCAGAGAAAAGTCATTAGGTTGAAAATCCATGCTGAGCTGTAAAGTGCCTTATATATTCCTTGATGTATTACCAGAAAAATACTTATAAGAGCAAAGTATGGTAGAATATTCAATAAACTCTACATCCATAAAATTTGCATTTTTTCACTAGTATTGAATGTTTAGAGACTTTTTCAAATATATTTCTTTAAAGGGTTTAATCTTAAAAAATAAAATAACCATACAGAAAAAGAAAAGCACCACAGAAGGTGATTGTATTTTTTAAATGCAACACAAGGTTTGTCAGGTTTCTCCACTCCCCCAGAGGAAATAGAAAGTATTGGTTTCCAGTACTACTTCACAGACACTGGTGCGCTGTTTAACAGAAGAATCTTATTATTTATTGATTTTTTCATTTAATTAAGAAATTTATTTAAAAGACAAGTAATTTAGGAAAAATAAGGTAAGAAGAGAATAAAGACAAAAAAATTATTCTGGTTTCCATAGTTTGCATATCAAATATATTCTTCTAATTAATAAATTAGAAGAATCTCAACACAGTGTTACCTTATCTGAGGCTGTTAAAATATTGACAGAAACCTTTCCATTGTCATCTGCTGGAAAGAAGAAAATTTCTTTAATTTTCCCCCCACCACTGGGACATGCTCACCTATTAATTGGAAAAGAACACTAAAAGCTACACATTTCAGGTGTGCATTTGTCTTAAAATAAGTAGCAATAACAACATCATGCACAAGTATAATATTTTTCTTAAACAAAGGAATTATTACCCTTCCTGTCAGAAGAAACTACTGGCTGTTGCAATTCCCTTCAGGTCCCAGTGACCATTTGAGGGTTTTAAACAGTTTTAAACAACACCTTAGAAACCAAACGCTGTGCAAAGCATAAACCAGTGCTGGTTTCGTTTGGGAATTCCAAATTTTTTAAATACCTCTTTCCAATTCTTCATCAAAGACCTAAACTGTTATTTTGTTAGAAACAATTTTATTTTTTTTTTTTTGGTTAAAGGGTTTATCAGATTTGGTTAAATGAATCTAAAACTCACTTACTTACGTGGAGTTTACAAATTCAGTTGCAGCACTGGAAGATCCTTCAAAACCTTCTAGTAGACTAAAGTGCACCAGGGATCACTGCAAGGGCTGAGTTGTGTGAGGAAGGTCTTTAGGAAGTCAAAAAATGAAAGTGCAGTTTTTAGTTTCTTTGTAATATATCAACTCAGCAGAGACTGTGATATCAACAGGCCATTCAGACCTTCAGAACACTCACAGTACCTGGTAGCAGTGCCCACTGCTTGACACAGGAATCTTAGGTGAATTTAGCCCTGTACTTTTTGAGTACTCTTACATGGACATAAGAATATGAAGAAAGAAAATTAATTTTTTTTTAAATATTCTTCCTATGAAAATGTCATAACCTTGTGATGATAGTTTTCATTTTGTCAATGTAGCATTCATTGCCCCTCTATAAGTTGCAAGGCAAATATACATATATTTCCAAATAAATATTTTGACATACAATGAATTAAAGAAGTGTTGGAAATCCCAATCCAAGAGTTTAAATCTTGATTGATCTTTAAATAGTGGTTACATTTATTTTCCTTTTTCTGCTTATAAAACCCCCCACCATTATGTTGCCATCGAAGCCGGTGACAAAACTACACAGGAGAATTTGAATATAACTTAGAAAAGTTCACTTATAAAAAAAAATTAACTTCAACAAGCAAAATTATTATAGCCTGTCTGTGCAGAATCTGAAACTCCCCTTTTACCCCCAGCAGCAGACAGTGCACACAGAGCTGTCTCTACACCAGCAGCAAAGAGGTTGATCCCTCTTAGTCCCCTCAAACTGGTGACAGGAGCATCAGCACAGAGGTACCTCCATTTTACAGGTCTTCACTTCCACCTAAAATTTGCAGAGCACTTAATTTTTGCTGATTTACACCCTTTTCCCTGACTTACTTTGCCCTTTTGCCTGAAGTGGATTGTCTAAACATGGCTATGATTTAGAGTCTTTTATCTCCCTGTATTTAAGTTGTATTATGACCTATTAAAAAAATAGAATAAATACATAGAACAATTAAAAGAGGTGGGGAGAGGAGGCAAAGTGAAAAGAAAAAAAAAAGAGGAACTTGGCATTTCAGAGATTAGTTTTGATTTAGAGTATGGAGAAAAAAAAAAAAGAATAATATGTGCCTTTGTTTTGGAAAGTTGACATGGACTGGTGGAGGTGACATCTCTACAAGCAATCCCTGGCTCAGTCCTCAGTCATCACTGGTGGTCACCTGTTCCATGAACCCTATCCCTCAACACAGGGCCTGGGACACCTCACTGGTGAAGGCTGATGAAAAGAAAGCCTCAAATACCTCAGGTTTTTCTGTGCTCTTGGCTTTATCTGTGTCCATTGCTACTAAATCACCTCCTACCTCCTCTTATTCAGCAATGACCAGGTTTTTCTTGTCCAGCTTAGAAAATTAGCTTTCACCTTGGTTTCACATTGGTTGTACAGAGAGTAAAAATTAATTCCATACAAATAGGTGATGCAGCTCATGTCCCACAGTTGCAAAAAAACCCCACACTTATAGTTCATTTGGACTGGAGAGTCTTCAAATCACCAGGTGGTTTAAAAGATGCTTTAAAAACTGCCCAGGATAAAACTTACTTTCTTCAGTTTCTCAAGCTACAGAGTTAGTAACCAGAAAAAGCTGTGGCACTGAGGGCATTTGGGGTCGTCAGTACCTGTGATCAGACTCCTTCATGGAGGAAGTAGATGCATTAAAAAAAAAAAAAAAGTCTATTTATCAATAAGTAAGAGGAAAATAAATAAACCTTTACTCTTTCTATGACAAGCGAATAGTAATTTTACAGAACACCAGAGTTATAGAAAAAGGAATGAAATGAAAGAAAACAAATTAATATAAGATGTTTCCAAATTCTAGCCAAGTCCAGGAGGGAATATGTAATTATTTTCAGATTGTGCAGCTGATGTGGAAAATTTCAGATGTAATTGTTTATCTATTAGTTATTTATGGGGTCAAGGAACTGCAACTTCATCTGGTTTGGGAAGAAAATCTACCTTAGTTAGATTTTTATTTTCATGAATATTTTCTAGCACCATGCATATTTATATTCATCGTATTTGTATTGATGTGTCTATCTGTAAGAGGGAATGAGAATAATTGAACTTTTTAATGTATTTTATCCCATGTATTGGATGCAAAATATTTTATTGTGCTTCAAGAAAATAACTTACTATATACATAGATTTCAGTTGTCTGTCTTCATGCAAAAACCACTTAAATTCATTATAAATTAAAATAATAAGAAAACCTATTTAAAGTTAAAAGCTTAAAGCTGTTCTTGAAAGAGCAATGATTATTACTGTCAAACATATGATTTCCATCACGAGATTAAATCTATGCAGAAGACCTGAAAACATACTTTAGCTGCCAGTAAATAATAAATCAATCAAAAGACAGTACAAATGATTGATCAAGCTATAAAGAAATCCAAAAAAGCAGTACGTGGATGGTACTCTGTCTAACTCATATTGTTTTAAAAAAATTAATTTCTTAAATGGAAGAGCTGACCATTCCTTTTATCTACTTTTGCTGGAACTGGAGAGGTTTGACTGTTAGAAGCCTTTGTTAAATAACAACCTTGAGATGGGACAGGTTATTTTAACGTTCCTTAATATATTTGCTTAACAGAAACGCTATAATGGGATCTGAAATAATCAGTATAAAAAATAAAGAGATATTCTTAGGCAAACACAAACCTAACTGTCCAAGAATGTATTTTAAGAGGCTTAAAAGACACATTAAAATCTCCTAAAGAATGTGAAGGTTTATCATGAAGTGTGAAAAAGAATTGATTTTCCTTTTTGTAACTGTATAACACAGAAGGTCAGTCATTTAATTTGTTACCATAAAGTCAATAAAGCTCAGTTTTGAACCAAGAGCAGTGCTGGAAAATACACAAACAGCTGCAGAGGAATGAGACAGCAGGGGAGGAAATTTCTGGGAAAAAAGAGTTTATTTTAATGCAATTGATAGCTTCATTTTTTTATTTTATAGGGAGTTTTGATAAATGTCCATGGTGGTATTACTGGTAGGTTCAGAAGTTGCTATACTGTATTATTATTTCGTGCAAAAAGAACAGAAATATTGACATTTGATTATTGAAATCTGCTAGGCACTGTACTAAGCACAGTCTTGATTAAGCACTTAATTATGAATTCCTCTTCCTAATAAAGTCAGGAGATTTTAGATCAATAGATCTTCAGCATGGAATTGGTGAAGTAAAGGAGGAGAGAGGAATCAGGAAGAGATTAGTCCCTTTAAGACCCTGGTGACTGAAAGGAAGAATTCCAGGGCAAAGCCAGTCAAAATGAGAAAAGTAAACTGCACAAATTTTGTGTGCTTTTGTTGTGCTAAAATGTAATAAGTAAAATATAAGTTGTTTTAAAAAAATTATATGTTAATAAGATCTCACAGTCAAAAGCATTCATGTGAAAAAAAGGTAATTTTGAAAAATTCTCTTCGTGGTTTACTTGATCAAGTAAAATCTGAAACAATTTGAGTCATTTATTTAAATGGTCATCAACAGTCCACACTCTTAAATAGTCTCCAAATTCTTGTAGATAGAATATTTAAAGTTCACCTCAGAAATCTGAGGTCATGTCACAATTTCACTGTTAGTGCACTCCAATCCGAAGTCTCTGACAGTGACCAAGCTGTCACTGTTTCTTGAAACCATCTTCCTCATGCTGACTTTCACAGATTTTTGAGAGCAGTCTTTTTGTATGTAAAGTCAGGAAAAGTCACATGTACCTGATAGTTCCAAAAACCAAAGCTAACACATCTTATGTCGGACGCCTAAACTGGAGGCAAGAAAAGTGTGTTGCAAGTTTTGAAAAAAATATTTCCTTAATGACATGTGCTTCACTTTCTTCCTCTGTCAAAGACATACCCTACCTAGCTCAGAGATATTATGAAACTTCATTTCATAAATAAATTTATGCTAGTACATATTTACTATAAATTACTATAAATATTAATTTTACATATGTGTTTGTTTTTATCTTCATGTGTACACCTTGATGTATTCAATCCAAACTACAAAGTGCAGCTGGGCAAGCAAACACTCCCTAAACATCAGAAAATTTTAAAACTAATTGTAAAAAAATCCATTATGTGTTTAGGGCTTGAGCTTTTCAATTTTATCAGCAAGTTAGAGTGAGATCATTCATGTTACAGTATAATGTGTCTAGGGGAAGTCCAACCATATGAAGCCGGTTTTTACTTGTAGTAAAATATCAGAGTTATCAAATCCAGGTTTTGAACCTTCTGTTGACTTCTGCCATCGAGTGTCCCTACTGAAAATAATCAGTGAGATCAGAAAGGGTGCTACCAAACATCAGCCAAGGGTCACATGGTCTCAAAATCTCTTTTAATGAAGAACAAAATAAGCTTTTTATTTCCATGCATAAGTCAATAATCATTGCTCTCACAGGTTGTTTTGCAATAGCATAAAGACAGAAGAAGATTAGAATTGAATGGTATTTTTTTAAAAAAACCCAAACCCTGCTACAAGCACTTGAAAAACTGCTAAACTGGTAAGGAATAACCTTCTCATCAGTCTCCAAGGATGCAGAGATTGCTAAAGAGTGGTGACTTTTTTCCTCAAGGGAAGAAAAATTCCAAGACTTGCCCTAATAACACAAATTATCTAAGTAGTAGATCTCTTTTAAAACCAAGGGGTAAAAACCCAAGAGTGCTTTGTATTATTTGTACCATAGCTGTGGAAAGACCAATGAAAAATTCAATAGATACTCTTGTGAAAAAGAAAATTAATGATTAGCAGCATTTACTACTGATGATATCCACTGCTTGCTTGGGCAGCGAAAATCACAATTATTTGACCAATTAGTTTTATAACACCATGTTATCTTTCTCTTTTTCCTCATAGATCTTTTTTCTTTGGAGTCAAAGAGCAGAGAATATTGTATAGTTTGTTAGCACAGATGAAATCAGCTAAAAAAATACCAATTATGGGAGGTTTTTCCTTGCTCCTCAGACACGAGAGATTAACTGCAAGGTTCAGAGGTCATACACAATGCCTTCCAAATATGTCATGGCTTTAATCCTCTCCCCCAGTGTCCCAAGGAGGAGGGTAAGAGATGTATAATGATATAGCAAGGGACTGGCTTGTTGCTCAGTTTAAGCTTGGAAGTGTGTGATTGAATTCACAGTGTCACAGACTAGGTCAGCAATAATTAGCAGTATTTTAATGGATCTCACCACCAAATGAGAAGAAATGGTCCTTGGAGCATCTCCCTGAGGGAGGCACAAAGGACCTGGTTATGCTTTTGGTGATAGGTCACATGTACTGCAGACAGCAGAGACATTTTTTTTGTTTAGGGAAAACAAGATAATAATTTACCAGGCAAGAAGATATTAACTGCCATATAACAAGAAAATTCTGATTTCCTCCTTTATATTTAATTAGACTAATTTAAAACCTGAACTATGAGAGCCGTTGAATCTGTTGTCCCACTAAAATAAAATAAAATAAAAAAATCAAAACTGGATTGTGCAGATATATAGGCTATAGAAACAAGTCAGATTCACACAGATAACAAACAGCAATTCTAAATGAGACTTTAAGGTCTTTAACAAATAACACAGAAATAAAAGGCAGCTCAAGGCCTTGCAAACTACTTCAATGTAGCAGCATATTAAAATTTTACTTTATTTTTTGTTTTTTTTATATAAGAAATGTCAAAATGTTCCAGTCTACTGGAAGCATTACATAGGAAATAGATCCAACAGTGCCAACTGAGATTCATGCAGTTTAAACTGAACAGCATAGACTCATTTATTTGTTCTATTCAGAAGTCTGATCCATCATTCAGGAGAGACAAGAGTTCATGTCTGTATTTAATTCTCAGCTGATGCAATGAGGAATAGCTCTGCTAGCTTCTGTGGCAATAATAATGTTTATAATCAAAGAATTGTGACTCTATTCTTTTTTATACTGAGCATTTTTAAACACTAAATATGCCAGAAATCACTTTAAAAAAGAAACTGCTTATATATACCCATAAGCAAGAAAAATGCAAATTCCAATAAGAATTTTCACAGATTACTATACCAATAAAATAGTCATTCTGTAGTTGTTGCCTTCTTATAATTGTTTTACATGAATACTCAAGCAAATTAGTTTACTCACAGGAATTCCAAGGAAAATTTATTCATCAATTACTAGGCAATTTTCAGTCTGTTTTAAACATCTAGTTGTGAGTATTTTCATCAAAGAGCTGAGCCATCTGCTTATATGGTAAGGAAAGCAGACAGTTCCTTTCACTGAATTAACCCAGCAGCACATCTCACAAACTGATTTTCAAGCAAAGAGCTTGGAGTGCTGTTGGTATGACAAGACCTGAGGAGGGCTTGGGAAATATTCAGTATAACATTTTAAATTTAGTCACCTTTTAAATGAGCAGCAGGGAAGTAAAATATTTCTTCCTGGTCCCATATGTTTTGTGCAGCCAGCTTTATCTGGTGAATCATTTTGGTGAAACTTGAATTTGCAGCAAACACTTTATGGGTAGTCTGGATTTTCTCATAACTGAGTGTAGATTTGGAGTTTTTCTCTTACCCAGGATAGTGTATTGTTGGTAAATTAGACCAGGAATATACCTGTGTTCCTTCCAGACCTCTTCACCTTCTTGCTCCCAGTAAATCTCCAGTGTCCCACTGGAACACAATTCATGTGAGTGACAGCTCAATGTAGAAACTCTTGGGGCATTTGAACAAAAGCAAAAAGGAAAGATCATGCTTTGGGCACATTCAAAACGTTCAAGTTAGCAAACAGCACAACTTTCCCTTCCTCAAATTCCATTTTGCTTCAAATTCTACCAACATAAAAAACCACTGAGATAATCATAAACTTTGAAATAACTATTGATATAAGGACAGAAGAGCTAAATTTTATTTGCACTAGCAAAAAATATTGAGAAGAGTAAAAAAAATAAGATTTCCCAAAAGCCAAGAGCATTTAAACTGCTGCTGATCTTATTGTCATAGATTATTGAACGATGACAGTCTAAGAAAACAAAAAAGATAACATTAGCAAAAACCAGATTATTCCATGTACTTTCTTTCATCCTCAGTTGCTAATGGATATTGTGGGTGATGAAGGACACTTGAACCTTATGTAACAATGTTTAAATACTTTAGCCTAGGATTATGGTATATTTTCTACAGTTCTTTTTTGTAACAAACAGGATTATATTTTAGTTTTTAATAGTTTCAACAACAAGGTAAGGAATGTGTATTAAAGAACAGCTATGACAAAGTGATCAGCTTTTGATAGGAGGAACCACAACAGATTAAAATAAAAGACCATTTAGATCTTTCCATGTTAGAACATTTTATATAACAACTATGAATAAAGGATTCTGGTGAAAGGACAGAATGTCCTGCACGTGAGTCTCTGTGGAATTTACTGCAGAACTTTCACTTTAAGAGAGCAATAGTAAAAATACCTTCTGTGAAGAGAGTTTCCTCAATAACATGTTGCTGCTCGTCTTTTTGCATTAATGGTCAGCCACACCTGCTTTCTTCAATAGTAATTTTAATGGAAACTAGTACCCTACTTGCCCCTGAGTTATTGTCTGCTAAGAATAAAATGACTGTTACTTTGAATACCATAATTTAAATACCATATTTTTCTGCTATGATGTTTTCGTAGCTCCTCACAAATTACTCCTCAGTTATATCTGGACTAATTCCTAATCCCTTCCTTCCTCCTCAAGACTACCCTTGAATGTTTTAAGTCCCAGCCATAATTTCGTGCTTGATTACGGTGCTGTCTCACACCTCTATTGTGAAACAGGGACTTTTACAGGAGTGCTGCTTCTGACAGTGCTGAATTGCACAGATGAGCCTTAACTCCACAAACTGCTGCCCTTTTCTGGGGTGTTTCCTGCTACCCTTTTCTTCTGCATCCCATGAGTTACTTCAAAGCAACTTAAAAGAGCCGTCCTCAAAATGAGATACTGAGCAGTATGTGATGTGCCTCCATGGTGGAATGGGACATTACTGTGCCTTTATTTCATGAAGCTTCTGCTCAAAACTTGAAACATCTCCTTCAGCTTCTTCTCGAAGCAGTTTTTACAAGGCATGAAAACTGGATGTACTTTGACAGCATCAGCAGTGAACGAATGTACTTTAAGGGAGAGAATTGCAGGTGAAGACCATAAAATTTAGGCTGCAGTTCCTTGTACTTCTGGAACTAATTGAAGTGAAAATAAAAATTAACATAATGAACATAATTACCATGTTTGTATTTTAGTGTATCCTGTTTCACAAAATCTATATTGCAGTGTTTGTTCTTCCAGTATATTCTACAGAAAAATGGATAAGGCTTACTTTTCATATTCCTTTCTGTAAAAACACGGTTACCCACACAAAATTCAACAAAATAAATAGTGTAATGGATGTTCTGCTTCATTATCCTTGTAGCAAATCTTCGTAATATAAAAATTAAGAAAAGAAAATTACATTAAAAAAATCGGAAATATGAAGACACCAATGATTTTAATCAGTTTTACAGCTTTTCATGTCACTTGTAGACAATTCAAACTGTCAAGCATATTCCAGTAAAGAAAATCTAAAATGGTAAATTATCTTTTAAGATTAAATTTATTACTAAGAAACCACAGTCACAAAATATTACTATCTGTTATATTAAAAATTAATTGAGAAAGTATTCATTTGTTGCAAGAGTAACACAGAGTCAAAATTCAAAATCAAATATAGCTTTAATTTATCGTAGCTGAAATAAACTATTTAGGTTATATGATGGAATAAATAATGCTGGTGAATTCTTATACATTTTTACATTGAAAGAGCTTCAAGCTTTTTATAAATTAATTAACTAACCATAGATTTTAGCTTAAATTTCTCTATTACGTATGCACAGTTTGAACTTGTATGTGTGGATGTAGACACACAGATATTCTTACCTGCTTTCTTTTGCCTATTCTGAGCTCTCCTTGCTGGAGGGAATTAAGCATTGGAGTAAGTTGATTTTGAGTATTCTTGTACTTCCTACAGTAGCTTTGCAGAGTTCAAAACATCATTTGCTCTCCCAGTGTTGCCCATAAGAAGTAGAAACTCCAGTAATGCTCCATATCACATCTCCATTTAATGACTACACTTTTTTTAGATCTCACTTTTCAGTAGGGATTTATTTAACATGGGTCTAAATAGCTATGTTCATTAATTCCCAATACAACTGTAGGATTAACTTCTATTTGCTGATTTGTATGGATATATAACAGAAGGCTGCAGAGGTAATGTAGATGCTGACCTGATTATATCTTCAGTTTTTACAGCTTAGACATGAATTGCAACAAAAAAAAAACCCCAAACAAACAAGCAAAAAAGGACTGAAGCGTTACCAACACCAAACTGCATAAAATAGAACTGTATTTTATAAACAAATACCTCAATAAGTATTTAGTAAGAGGTTTCAATCAATGAATAAATATTGAAATGTTGAGGTTTTGAAATTGTTTAGGTTCCCCACAAATGATATGTTCTTCCTATTCCATACACAAGGGAAAAGAAAAATTGTTGGAAAGCTTTTATACCTATTTATACTAGTTTGCAGACTGAGGACTTTTAAAATAATGGCTATTTAAAATAAGGCATGAGGAGTTCAGCAGCTCTGTAATTGATTCAGTAACTTGGTTTAGCGAAATAGAAGTATTTTAAAACTTATATAAAGTGCACAGTTCTGAGGGTACTTTTTCCTACTAACAGCACTCTATTAAAGCTAGTTTACTTTACATTATACAAGAGGACTGAAACCCAAGAGAAGCAGTCCCTGACATCTCTCAGCTGCTGCCACTTGCTCTTACGACCTTTCTATCCCTCCTTTCTTGTTTCAGTAGAGTGTCTGGGTGGCCACAGGGTAAAGTGTATGCACATTAAAACTAGGCCAGAAATAAATAAATAGAAATAAAAATCCAGAATTGCTCTTCTCAGTTATGACTGGTACCAGCTGAAGGTTCATGAATGCTATCCTGCATGCTTTACAGCTACCTCATTATTTGCTTGTTTTTTTTATTTTCTTCTCAATGCTCTGCTAAGTCTTTACATACTGATTTAAGCAGATAAACATCTGACAAGTTATAGTTACTTGTTTGTAAAAGTTACACTATAACTATGATTAAATATTTGAATATTACTGTAAAAAAACAAACAAAAATTAACAAGAAGGCTTCTCACAAAGTTTTGATGCCTGCACAAAATGACCAGTATTTTTTTCTATGACCTAAACAGCATAAAAATTAAGGTTATTGCAGAATTACTGGTGCTCAGTTCTTCAAACCTAACCAACAGTGCAAACTAACCCAACCACCTATTCCCATTAATCAGCCTTTCTTGCCTTGTGAATCAGAGAACAATTAAAGGAGCGTACTGGAATCTCAAAACCAAATCAAAATATTCAACTAAATACAGAGCAGGACCTCCCTATAAATTAAAATGCAAGCTTCTGATTATTTATTTTAAAATACTAAGAGTTTTCAGATATACAGGTGAAGGGATGTGAGGGCTACACAACTAGAAATCTCTGGCATGTGGATGTGCATCTAAAGATCTTAAGGAAAACCTAGAAATCAGTTATCATACATGCAATAGATGTAGTGCCAATTTGGATTGATACATGTAGCAGAACACAGATGTTCTGAGTTAGTGCTACCATGGCCTAACTTTCGCTTCTTTTTATTTTTACCTCGGTCAGATTTTTTTTCATTTTTCTTTTTTTTTTATTTTCCTTTTTTCCTTTCCAATCAAAGGGTTATACCCAAGAATTAGAAACATGGATGGTTCTGAGGGAGGATGGTGAACTCCGCTGTCTGTGGCAACTGTGAGGATCACACAGATCTTGGCAGCTGGTTCAGTGTTGGGTTCTGGCACCAAACAACAGACAACTTTGAGCTCAGCAATAAGTGGGTGACTTAGGTCTGACATGAGAGCTGAAGGTTCTGAGGTGGGAAGAGATTTGGAGGAGATAGTTTGAAAGCAATTTACCCCCAGGAAGCTTATCTTGATTAGAACCAGACTTCGGTCAAGCCTTGGAGTGGAGGACAGGAGCGCTGGAAGGGTCTCTGACTAGAACCTGTAAAGGTGAAAAAGAGGTTTTTGAGGAGGGTGGCAGGAGATTGTGAGATTTAAGTATTTCTCAAGAGTTGTATAGAGGGCTTGAGCCTTTTAGAAGTGGCTGTAAACCTCAGAGAACTGCTGTCAGGAAGTGAGGGCAACTGGAGTTGACTCAACCTGGACACCTTCATCCCAAACTTTGCTTGGGAAATGAGCTGCATGCTGTCCCCTTCCACACCCTCCTTTGCTGTGAGAAATGCAGTAACAGCCACATAACAGAACCCTCACTGCTATTCCTCTAAAATTTGATTTCTAAAGTATTTAAGCAGTGACTAGGAGGTGGATTAATTATATCACCTTAACAACTTGTCTCCAAACACATAGAGACTCAGTATCACAAATCCTGAGTCCAAAGTCATCATCCTCTTAAGTGTTAAGGGCGGGAAGTAATTGTCACAGTGATTCATCAAACTCATTTAATTTTATTTCCTTAAGGGATTATTTTTAGATCCTATTGAGTTAAGTGATGAGAGATATGTGTTGCTGTTACAGAAAGGTGAGCTACAAAGATTTGAGGCAGCTAATTAAAATCTGTGTGGTGGCCAGCACCTGTGACATAGGCATATTTCAAAGCAGCAGATTTTGTTGTCTTTGGTATTAGGTTTAGGGTTTATGCATGTGTGTCTGGGTAAGGCAGAAAGAGGCCTTGTCAATAATAGGCTGGGGAAAGAACCATGTCTTCTGGAACTTGATTACAGCTTTTTAAGGCTGTAGTAGGCTGCAATTCCAAGAGTGACATTTTAGCCTCAGAAGCTAAATTTCACACATTCATATATACATATGTAATTACACAAACAAGACTGTTTTATCTATTTGTTAATGTCTTCTCACTGAGTTCATTTCATTTAGAGCTCAGAACTGAAATATATGGCAAGAAAAGAAGCATACTCCCATTTTTAGTGTATTTATATCATGCATACCATAGGCTCATAGAGACACATTTTGCTCAAATAAAGATGATGTTTGTGGATGTTTAGGGCAAACCAACTGTGTTTAATGTTACACAGGATCCAGTGTGTAGTGTATAAATATTGTCTATCTACTGGATGTGCATATCAAATGATTAAATTACCATAGAAATTGATTTTTTTTTTACAGGAATGGAAAAATATGAATATAAGAAAGAAGGAAAAAAAAGACACTGAAACAAAAGAAGCAAAACAAGAGAGTGGAAGAACTGATAGAAAAGATTAAGAGAACCTTAAGGTGTGAGAAACAAAACCTGCTTCCAATAAAGAAATAATGTTTTTTACTTTTGTGGGGTATTGATTATCAAACCTCATTTCCCAGTAGGAAATTATTTTGATGAGCATTCTCTGTTCTGCTCTTTCCATAAGCTGTTGCCTCTGCTTCTTCATATAAACAGAAACCAGAAAGTTGTGCTATTGGCCATGAAAATATACTCTCCAAGAGATTAATCAAGCTGGTAATTTCAGAAATCTAATTGCATTATTTCTCCCATCTATATTTCCAGTCTTTCCCGTGGAAACATTTGAATGATGCTCTTCTCTTGTCTACCTCTCTTCCCCCCCCAAAAAAAACCTGAAGCAATGGAAAACAAATAAAAAAAATCAACTAACTCAATTTTATCACCTTCTTCCTTTCACTTAATAAACATGCCTTACATATGGGCTTTTTCCTCATTAATTAATTGCCCCTAAGTTGGTTGTTTTGTTTTGTTTGCTTTTTTTCACTTTCCTGTGAATAGAAAAATAAGCACACTTATGTTACTGCAAGACACCCTCACTGCTGAAGGGTTTCTGGAAGCACAACCTGCACTGAGTTAAACCTGTAGGGGAATTTCATCAGAAACAAGTTGCTCTCTAGAATTAATAGAAGCTCAGCCCCTATTCTGTGGTCTTCAACAGTCTTATTCAAAGGTAGCATTTTGAATTACTATTCACTATTTTGAAGACTGAATCTAAGTCCATCTGACTCAAAGTAAATATTTCTTTTTACCGGGGTTTATCTCAGAAGCAAAAAGGTCCTCTTCAACACCGAATTTCAGGCTCTCTTGATACATTTTTCCAATAAAAATGGCTTTTATAATTTCAAAAGAGATTCAGCAGTTTCTCCTACTAAAACTGCTCCAGCAGAATTGCTTTTGACATGTCATCTTAAAGTACACGTAAATAGATGAATTGGTAAACAAAGTCACAGTACAGCTGCTTTATGGCATAAAATCTGGACTAAGCTTTACATTTTATATCAAGGAGCTTTACTATGAGAGTTGCGGCTCCTTGACTAATTCAATTTGTGAGCATAATATTGAATATTAACACGAAGCTCAAGCATTGTTCTGGTACATACTATACCTTTACAGTTCAAAAAGCTTCAAAATATTCAAGCGAAACCAAATCAAACTGTCATTTTAGAATGTACAGCTGAATAATGTCCATAATGAAATGAACTGAATTAAATAAAAAGCACCCTTATTTCTCTATTGGCAACATAGGAATTAACTCGAGGGAAGTGAGCTATACGCATTTATATGCAGCTGTAGTAGTGATTTTACTTTACATTTGCATATTAAAACCTGCATTCCAGCAAAGCAAATGACTTTGATAAATTGCCTTGCGCGTAATTATTGAATATTCTTATGCATCTTAAAAGACTTCAGACAACTTTTAACAGAAATATGACATTTCACACAGGGATGATTTTTATACCCTTTAATTTTTTAAAGCCTTTTTCTTTTCTCGGAGACAATTGTTAACGGATCTTGTCATACGCTTTTAAATTAAAAAGTGTATGAAATTAAAAGTTGGTTAATTTTTTTTCAGTCTGTTCTTTTTCATTTTTGACTGATACACCTTCAAAAGTTGTTTAATTTTATACATTTTCAAGAATGGTAATTCCTGAAAAGATCTGAAATAGTAGTATGTTACAATACTGCTATTGTGCTAACACCACAAGCTTTGTGGTACTTTTTCTTTCCTTGTAGTCTGGAATGGCCAAAATGCGAAGATATCACGTATTTATGTGGTGTTTTAATGATATCCTAATGTGTCTTTTATTCCTTTAAATCACAGAAGCTCAGCATTTACTGTGCTTTCTTGGCTTGTTCATCCACTGGTTTACTGAAATATTATTAAAACCACTACACAGCTTCTCCATTACCGCCTTTCCTTGTCCCAGTCCCATTTAGAAAGTGGGTCATAGCAGAAAAGAGAGTAGCCAGGTCTAGTAAATGAAAACTGGGTTCTGTGCTGGTGTTGCTGAATAATTACTTGCCTTTATGGGCAGAAATTGATACCAAAATGCAGTTCTCTGTATAAAGAACACCCTTTAAAAAACTGCCTCTGCTGTACTTAAACAATGCACTTTCTGTTTCTCCATGAAGGTCAGCCAAAAGTCCTGGCCAGAAATCATTTGCTTTTTCATGTATCCTCTCTACATTATGGAGATGCATGAGAGTTGTGAAAATTTGGTAACAGTAACTTATTTGTATGTTCTTCCCAACACCGTGACAGTATGTCAAAGCTGAGCCAATATCCCCATTTTGGCATTAATCTCTATTGTAAAAAATGAAACATTTCTTCAGAACTTAAGTAACTGGCCTATGTCATACTTAGGGAGACTGTACATGTCTTTCATGAGGGGGAGGAAAAAAAAAAATCAAATTTGTCTCCTGAATGATCTGGAATGGTGGTTGAGGTTTTGCACACACTGGCATTGCTTCTGATTAAAAATCTTTAGGGTGAAGTTCCTGTTGTATAACATTGTAAATAGCTTCCTTTTTTTTTTTTTCTCTTTTTCTTTTAAACCCTTAAGCGTAGGTTTAGATTATATATTAGGAAAAAATCTTTATTGTGAGGGTGATGAAACACCAGAAGAGGTTTCCCAGAGAAGCTACTGATGCCTCATCCCTGAAAGTGTTCAAGACCAGGCTGGATGGAGCTCTGAGCATCCTGGTCTAGTGGAAGGTGTCCATTTCGACAAACTTCCCTTAAAAGAGATTATCTATTTATTTCTTGCTTTGAATATGTGTAATTCATGCTTGGCTCCTTTAAGCTGACTCCTTCATAGCCAATGCTATTTATGCAATGTATATATTTATGCAAACAAGAAGAAAGTGCTTTTGCACAGACAAAAGTAGACAATGAAATATAAATCAAATGCACGAGGATAAAGCATAGTTCAGGTCTTACTACAGAAATATTGATGGCAGAAGCACAATGATTACAGGTTTTATTGCTGTTATTTTCTCTGTGGGTAATACCTTATTGTTGTACCTTGAGTATGGGCTACAGCAGTGCAAAGAAGTCAATGTTCAGTGTTTGCATTTAGAGTGTAATGTCAAAATGAGGGGGGAAAATTGAGTAGTTTAACATTAGGATGAAGATTTGAGGTGTTTTTTCAGCTCTGTTTTTGAATAAAAAGGATGGGGTGGGGAAGTGGGGAGGGAGAGGCTTACATTTACAGATTATGTGTGGCAACTAAATAATCACAGAATTATTTAGGTTGGAAAAGACCTTTAAGGTCATTGAGTCCAACTGCTAACCCAGCACTGCCAAGCCCACCACTAAACCATGTCCCTAAGCAGCACATCCACACATCTTTTAAATGTCTCCAGGGATGGTGACTCCCCCACTTCCCTGGGCAGCCTTTTCCAATGCCTGACCACCCTTCCAGTGGAAACATTTTTCCTAATATCCAATCTAAACCTCCCGTGGCATAACTTGAGGTCGTGTCCTCTCGTGCTAAAGTAACTCTCTCTCTCTCCCTTTTTTTTTTTTTTTTTGCAGGGGACACATCCTTTAAATGCATCATATAGTGTGACTCATTTATGCTGCAGGAATTCTCTTTAGACTATATTTTATGGAAACAAGGAAAAGAACATCACAACCTAACTACTAAAAAAGCAGAACACCACGTTGGTGAGATCTTTATATTATTACCAAAATATATTACCTGTAGCAGCTGGGCCACAGCTTTGCCTTTCACAAAATTAAACATCTTATTGGAACAGTTTTTCTCTACTTGTTGTTGATCAGACATTTAAATGTGCATCCTGGAGGAAACTGATATTTTGACTTTCTTTTCGTTTTAAAATCAGTAAGAAAAAGAGAGAACTTTTTTTAATGAACTCAGTGATTCCACGGTTCTGTTCTAGGCTGTAGTATGACTAAACCCCAGTTCCCAAGATTAACTGTAGAATAATTTTTTCAAGAAAATTATGATTTTCTAGAAATCACAGTTCCATTCAAAAGCCAATCTGACAAAATTAGCTTTTGATGAGCTCTAAGCACCATTTCTTCTCAGCCCACTCTTTCTTTGTTCCTCCCTGCTGTCTGTTCTGTGAAATCATGCCTGAAAGCTATAAGTGTAATACACTTACCAGTCATACAATTTTAAACAGAGTTGTGCTATCTAACAGCCTTGAGAGCTTGGAGAGTGTCCACGGCTCCTGAGATATGCAGTGCCAGAGATCCACTGTACCCTTCTCTTTCTGTGACTGTTATTTCTTATTAAGATACATATTTGAAAAGAAAAACAATCTGATGTAATTTCTGATACCTATTTCCAATTATTTCTGATAATAGCAATTTGTATACCCAATAGTAATTCACGACTGCATTCTGAGCATGTGAAAAAAAAATACATTTCTTTTTAAAAAGGACTTTTTACCCTTTTTCTGACCAAAATCTGTAAGTGTACAAACCAGTCTTGTCAATCACAGTGCATTTTAGTTGTCACAGAGAGTGAATGTAATTGTGTTAATTAAAGCTGGAAATCAAAGACAGATCTGACCATATAAATGGAAACAACTCCATTCTTGTTAAAACTGACAAAATGTGAAGGTCACAAGGTACATATTAATATATTCTTCCATGTGACCTTCAGTTGTAAACAAAGAATATTAAATGCTGTTATTCATCTTCTGCTAATGAACATATATTACTCTGGAGTCTAATGAATAGATAAAACATTTCTGTTCATCAAATATTTATAAAAGTAATATTTTCTACGCTTACCAATTAAAAGGTTATTTTATTACAAATTTAGAGCACACCAACTTCAAAATCCTTGGGGACTGAATACTTGAGAGTGCTCAGAAATGAAGATGGTCTTCAGCTTATTATCTTCACATGGCTATTTTCAATAAGCAAATATGAAAATGTAATAATAAACATAATATTAAGCCAAGGGAACAACCAATGGGTCTCCTTATCCCTCTTTCAATCACTGGCCTTGCAATAGCTGATGATTTCAGTATTCTCTACTCTAAACATGTCTAAATAGTAACCTACATCAGTGCTATTTGCAAAGAATTTGCCCCTACTGTCATCACGTTAGAACCATCATGCAGATAAACATAATACAATTTTTTTTTTAAGTGTGTAAAAAAAATATATCTGTAAGCAGTATTTAATATCATAAAAGCATACAATATCTACATGGCATGATTAAAAATACTCATATGCATACGTGGTTTGTATAGCTCATCCCTCTTACCCCTTGTACCTGAAAAAAGCTGAAAGTCTTGGGGCACAAGGTCCCTACAGGAAGGCGAAAAACTGATGGTAGGGGCTACCTATTCATACAGGCATCTTAACACAAAATAAATGCCATGAAGAGCCTGTGTGGTTCTTAGCTTTTGTAACCACGTCACCTGCAGTTTTTTGGAGATGCCAGTAACTTATACATAGATTTCAGTAGCCAGATTTTTTCTGTTTCTGGTACTTTGTATGGAAATTACTGTGATGTAAATCATAATTTACCTGTTCTTTAAAACTTTTAGATTACTAATATATAGAGCACAGAATATTTTATACATGGGATAAATATCTTTCTTGGGAGCTACAAGGCTAAAAATTCCCAAGCAACAGGCTTTTACAATTAGATTATCTTTAGCCAACATGCAAGCAATAAGTTTTGCTGAACAACAGTTCAGACATTTTTCTTGTTTCTCTCCAGCATCAGATGGTGGAAACTGCATTTCCGTCACAAGCACATGCCTGAAACACCCAAAAGAGTCAGCCTTAAGAATCTATTAAAATTGACATATTGCTTTGGCTTTGTTGTATTAAACTGGTGAGAGCAAACAAGGATTTATTGTGCAATTTACGTTGGGAAAAGGTGAGTTTTTCCTCCAACGCGGGACACTGGTGCCATCTGCTGTCACTGCCGAGTATCACGAGTTCATCTTGTTTCTCTCCAGCCCGGGTCAAATTGCTTTCAAACTGCGATTAAGTGTTTCATAATTAGGCTTGGAAGACATGGCGCAGATATAAAAATGAGTGGTTTCTTCTTCCTCTCAGCTCGTGCTGCCTCCTTCAAGAAATAAGTGTTCCAGACAAAGAACTTCATAATTTGTCTGCCCTCTGTGAGTGGCTATGGAGCATTGCATTCAAACGTAGCAAATAGCTAAACACACCCTCTGGAATATTTTTGTGTGTCCTGAGGTTTTCCCGTATCCTTAAATAAGTAGTTTGGTATCCTGTGCAAAACTTTCTCATACTGAATTTCCAATAAGTCAATGAAAGCATTTCTAACAACTTTAACAACCTTAACATACTCTGCAGCTGCCTCAGAAACCACTGCTCTCCTGGGCTGCAAACTGTAGGATGGTTGTCTGCCTCTATATTTACCCACCTAAGATTAAAAGCCCTCAAATTTCACGGCAACCCCGATGCTGACTAACCCCTTGGGAGAAAGGTGTGTCTGGGAGCGAATGAACAGCTTCATCCAGAACTCTTTAACTCAAGAGGAAATTTAGGTAAACTACCACATGCACACCTAAATGCAGAGGTAGCTAAAGGCCACAGCTGCTACCTCCAGAACGGCTTCTCTCTGACAACAAGGTTGATTTACACATGGTGCTCAGGCATGATGATGATGAATGCGTCAAGGAATATATATTCAGGTCCCATTATCAGTAAAGAATGGAGAGTTAAGAAATAGGCACAAAGTTTTTTGCAACTGCTGTCAAAGCAGCACATCTGGTACCGAGCACTACAGCTGCTTGTCTGCAGTGCTGAGTTTCTCAAAGACCTGAAAGCACAGCTAATCCCATTCTTGGAGAAAGTTATGCATGAGGGTGAGAACCAGCAGCATGATCTGAGTCCAGGAGGGCAGATTTAAATTTCAGCCCAGCAGGATAATGGATGGAGGCTTTTTTGGAAAATGAAGGAGACTAGCAGAGGAGATTGCTTCCCCATGAAATGCAAAACAGTATCATTCAAAGAAGAGATAGTATTACTTAACCTTCACAGGTTGGAGTTGTTCCATCCTTTGTTTGACCAGAAATAAAGAGAGGTCCAGTGACTGGGAACCACATGTCAGAGGCACTGAGGGTTTTGGCTTTCAGAAGATATTACCAGTCTACAGGCAGAAAAAGTCAAAAAGAAATAACTTCCTTGAGCCATGAATATGTGCAACTATTTCTGTCATACAGACAATTGTTTTTTTAAGTCTCAAAGAACAACAAACTTTATGTTTTGATTTTTTTTTTTTGCACAGTACTTTTTTTTAAAAGTAGCATTCAAATGAATTTCTGAGTTCAGATTTGTTCTGAGGTGTTTGCACAAAAACCCTTCTTTTGGGCTAAATTCTCAGTGTCTCCCTGCTATTCTATTTACATTTCAATATACTTTTGATTAAAAAAGCTTAAGTCTATTCAAGATAGAGCATCTACCTTTAACCAGAATCCTCACTTTTTCTACAGAGTGCAAACATCTGCAATGTGTCTCTCCATATGAAGAGGCAAGGATCTTGAATTCAAAAATGCATGATATAGTAGACAAACTAAGTAAAACTGTCCTTGTGCCTCAGAAAAACTAATTTAAAATTCCTAATATAACAAAGCGGCTGTGAATCTGCTGCCTGGAGGTACACTGTGGCACACTTAACAAATGGCCACACAGATGCCCCTGTTTGGATCCTCAAGAGACAGGAGGTGTTGTTTTTGTGCAACACATTGCTACCTTTGGTGCCTCAGAAAATTGCTATGGAGATCCCTCTGCATAATAACCCAAGTTGCTTCGTGAGAGCTTCATAAGATCTGTGAAGTTTCAGATATTCTAGTCAGGAACACAACTACCTACTTTTCTTAGCATTCTCCCTTTTTGTGAGGTCTTAAGTCACCCCATAAGTTGCTACTTAACTTCAGGATTTGTCCATTCCTGGGACTTCAGTCTAATTTCCCCCCAGCATCAGAACAGGCAGCCACTTGAAATGCCTGCAACACTTGCTGGGCTGGCTAAAAATATTTTCACAGGTGTGATATTTCCTGCTCTGTTTGGGTGTTTCAAATGGTCAGTGCTAGTAAGCTCCAGAGCTTAAAGCATCTTTTTGATGGAGGGGTGGTGGAGGGAGTTCTCACTGGCAGCTTCCCTGGTGCTGTTTTAAGATCTCAGTGATCTCTCTTATGAGAAAAGTTGGTTCTTACTCACAGCATGACAGAGTGAGCATTTTTTGTTGTCAGGTCAATAAGAAAGGTAAGGTCCACTACCACCTTTAGCAGAAAGGTTCAGAGGGAACATAGTTCAATACAGTGGTCTTCCTCTGCAAGCTTGGTAGGAGCATTTCATGTCCTATTCATGGAATTTATGAACAGTGGGAGCAAATAAACCTGCAAGACACATTTATTACTCCCTCACTGGCGTACTGTTTCCTCTATCATATCTATCTATCATATAAAAGAATCTCATATATATATACATATATATATATATGCCCTATCCAGTACACATATTCTAGAAGAAAAGTAAGAGTTTGTTCTGTTAATAAATCACTGTCCACCTTTGTATGCATTATTTTTATGACCTTTTTCACACCAAAAAAAAAAAATCTTTCTCTTAAAGACACCTCCCACATCTGCATATGCAGTTCACATTTTTTATTCAGAATCCAGCTTAACCATTATTGGACACGTGGACTGAAAGATTTTGCTTTTGCAGGCTGAAATATATTATTTTCCACTATTTTTTGTTCTCCAGAACAACAGTTATTGGACAAGGGGAGTTGCAGTTTGGATTAATTATTGACACTTTTATTACTGCAGCATAAACCCTGTAATTACATTTTCCTTAATGCTCTCATGTCTCTCTCATTGCTCGAACAGCTAAAATACATCAGGCAACCCATGATGACAGAAAAAGAGGTATGGGAAGGACCAGAATTAGAAATCTCACTGGGTGTCACATAGCCCAGGGACACAGCACACAGTTTATCATTTCTTTCAGAATACAAAACTCAAGAAATAATGTTTCAGAACTTCTAGATATAAATAAAGTGTTTTATGGTTTTGGCTAGGTCTATGGCAAGGGATATTGGTTTTGTGGTTTTTTAGCAGGGGGGCAACACAAGACAATTTCAATCTAAGTCTTTAATAAACAAGAAAGTCAGTCAATTTTGGATCATTACAAACATAACAATTACGCACTTTTCTTATGCAAGCCCAGATTACATTCTTGTCTCCTAGGTTATTAAAATTATGAAAAATTAATCTATCCAAGGAAAAGAACCCCAAAAAGCCAACCAATTAAACAAAAAAAAAAAAAACCAAGAAAAATCATAATATTTTCCTGTACCAGGTCATATAAGTATCAGATAATAACTAGAATCAGTCTAAGGCTGAGGATAAGACCAGAGGGTAAAATGGCCTCTATTACTGTCAGCAAGCACTAAGATCAGCTTGTCTCAGCTGTGAAACCCCATCTGGAAAAAAACCCCACAAAAGAAAAAGTCCCAACAAAACAGAAAAAAAATATTTTGCAAAGAAGCAATGGATAAGAAAGAAACTAAATTTTAAACTTTTCATTTCAATCTACTGAGCCCAGCAGTTTCAGTTCTTCCACCTTTTAATAAAACTTCCTTTAGAGATCAAAAGTCCTGAAGTTATGTCTTGCTGTTCTCGTGTAAAAAAACCCAGTGTATAAGTCTGATCAGCAAGAAATCCATGGCATCCTTCAATTTGTTTTGAGTTTTCTTTCAATCATGAGATTTCAACAATCACTTTTAGTGCCAAGGATTTTTAGGAAATGGACACTGGAATTTTGTGGATGCTTACTCAATAAACACTGAGTAACATTTCACCTATTATTCTTCTGGTATGAGTTTAATATAAACAGTTTATTTTTCACAGCATTGGGAAACTAATCAATGATAACTGAAGTTATCACCAAAACAAAAAGTTTATATGGTAATACAAACACTGGAGAGGAGTAAAAAGCTTTTAGGATATTCCTACAATTTACTGAATAGGCTTGGAGTATAAAGATGACAAAAATAATGATCAGAATAGCTGTGAGAATATGAATTTTGCAGTAAAAGGAACATACAAATATGCCAGACATCAAGTTCAGAGACCTGAATTTATTTACCAAACCAGTTTTGTAAACCCAGCGTGAAATCCATGGATACAAATCAGTGTGGAGGGATTTGATTTGACAGCCCACAGCTGGGATGATGATGTAAGTGGAGAACACACACTGTATTGCACCTCAGACACAATTTGTCCTTTCTGAAGTGCACAGCCGTGCTCAAATGTGGGGAAACACACAGGGCCAGGTCTACTGAGGCTTTAAAGAGTGTGATACTTGCCTTTACACTAATTTATATGAACCTTAACCTGAATTTCAGAGGAATCTCTGGCTCAGAGGTAGCTCAGCAGACTCTGTGTTTCCTTGTCAAAGGTTTTTAGTGAACAATGGTGGTTTGAAGATATCTAATTTGTGGTATGAAATGAAAAATCACCTTTTGTTCAGAAGGAGCATGTAAGTAATTATACATTGTGTGATATACCTAAGACTGTTTCTTTTAGAAGAAGTTAACTTTTCTTTATTTTTTTCAGAGCTAAAGTAAGCAAAACCTCCAGCTAATTTTCCTCCTCTTCCTCAAGACTTAATTTCTTATGAAACTGAAATTATAGGTATACAACTTAGTGAGTCGAAATCTAAATATACTTTTTAGTATGCATGTTTTTAAGGTTTATCACAACTACTACTGACATTAGATGAAAGAAAATTGCTTGCATGCATCATAGCCTGCCCCAGTTCATCTCATAATCACCTTCAAGCAAGAGACTGAACATTTAATCCTAATAAACTGCTAGAGAGTGAGGTGGTATAATCTTCTGGCTTCACTGCTCACAAGTGTCCTCCTGGTAGTAAAGCTGTTTCCAGCTATCCTGCTGTGAAATGTGCTGCTATTAAATCTTTCACATGAAAACCAGGGAAAAAACCAAAAAGAATGGTGATTATTTTTTTGTTGATATTTTTAAAATTATAGGTTAGTTATGAGTTTTCCTTCTTTCTAGTTGTCACTTACTGTAGTCATAAAAATGTTCATAATTTACAAAACAGATTAAAGCACTTAGTTGCTCACTTTGCTAGTCCTTCTCACTGACCATCAACAACTCAGCCCTTGTCTTTTCTCTAGTGGTAGTGATCACACAGAGCTGTTCCTTTACATTTGAGCAGATAAAAGAGCCCCAAAACATAAACACTTGCCTTTTCTGTTCTTTGTTTATTATCCATATCTCCTTTCTACTGAGCGAAATGCAGTTCAGATCACAGATCATAGAATCACAAAATCATAGAATGGTTTGGGTTGGAAGGCACCTCAAAAACCATCCAGTTCCACCCCCCTGCCATGGGCAGGGCCACCTTCCACTAGACTAGGTTTCTCCAAGCTCCATCCAACCTGGCAAAGATGTATGTTGATCCCAGTGTGTTATTAATCAGGACAGCAGAAATCCAAGACACACAAAATCCCATGAAGAAGTTAATGTTAAACCAGCACACCTTCAGAAAGAAAAACTTTGAGGTATATTTTGATATTCCAGATAAAGAGTTGTAAGTGGTCCACTTTTATCCAAATCACTCCAAATATCACTGAGAAAAGCTGCTGGGACTTAAGTATTTTATGATAGGTCTACTTTAAGCTAGGAAATAAAAAGCCACTGATATTTATCACTCTGTTCAAACCTTTAGTTTCAGTTATTTTATGTCCTAGGCTTCAAGTGTTCTGAAGTCTGCATCAGTTTAATCACGTGTCAAAACTTCTTCTGAAAGTTTTAAAAAAGGGCAAGATACTGTAGAGTTTGGCACTTCAGAAACTACACAACTTTCTTAGACAATATGACAATTTTCTAGCTCAAGCTTTCTGCTGAAGACACAGGTATAACAGACACTTCAGAAGAAGATCTCTTACCAAAAAAGACTGATTTTGCCACAAATAGTAAATTTTGCTGAACCATTTCACTTTGATTCTTTTCTTAGTTGCCCCACTGTAAGTCAAAAGCAACCCTCCTTAAATTCCTATGTTTCAACAGAGAGAGGAGAATCAGGTCCAAACAGTAACTTTCTGCAGACAATTATTTTACCATCTTAAAGTTTGGACTTAGCAAAATTTGAGCAGAATCTCGTAAAGAGTAAGAATGATGTTTTCTTACTTTTCACATAATTGTTGAATAAGTTTTAATTGTTCTTTTGTAAGAATGTTTGCAGAACAAAGGTAGCTACAGATATCGGGGGGGGGGGGGGGGGGGAAGCATCTTCTCACACAGATTTTCCATCCAGAAATGTCCCTGTATGCAGTTAGAAAATGAAATGTGGGAAGAGAGGTCTACAGCAGAAAGGGACACAGTGAAAGAACTGAAGTGGCATCAGCCCTACAACTGAGGACATGCACGTTTGGAAAAGGTTCATCATCCCTACCATCAGAGTTGTTCAGGAGATCCTAAAATCTAGAGGCTTTTGCTAAAATAAAGCAGTGTCCACTTGCCAGGGTGAAGCAGAACCAGACCTACAGAGCCACTACTCAAAACAGCAGTACATTATTTTCAGAGACTAAGGACTGGAAAAGTACTGTCAAATTAACTTTAACAATACAAATATTGTGATGGGTTAATTATTCAAATTGTGATTTCTTTTTGGAGGATCCTTTACTAAGAAAAGAACCCAGTCTTAACAGTATGTGATGTAAAACCAGTGAGTGTGTTTTACAGATGTACAGGCATTGATTCGATCTATTTGAGACTGCAAACAAAGCAGATGGGGAGGAAAAGTCAGTCACAGTACCTCTACTTTATAAGATGTAATACTGTTATTTCAGTATTATGTCAGCTTCATGTATTTCCTACACTGCAGTTACACCAGCAGTGACCTGGAGCAGTGGGACACAGAGCCACTCTCTCAGGGTGTAGTCATGCACTACAGCAGAGCTGATGTAGTGCCTTCCCACAGCCAGAACAGCAGGGCCCACTTCACCTGATTCATCTATCCTCTCTTTTCCCATCCCTCACAAATGTTCTCACGGCTTTCTTTGCAACAACACGGTTGTGGTGTATGTCCAACACTGCAACAAAGTGGCTAAGCTGCAAGAAAAAGAGCTGATAATTTACTTTCGGGCAATCAAATCAGCTCTTGATGAACAGCAGACAGACGCATGCCAGAGCAGGCACAAGGGTGACTCAGGGGACAGGGATGAAATGAAACCACCCCTCTGAGCCATGGTGAGCTCAGCAATTGCAGCTGAAATTGCATCTCTGAATCAGAAACCCCCACTGCATTTTTCTGACTTCTGGAGGCTGAGTAGAAGGTGGGTGGTACTATAAAGGCCACCTCTGTAACAACCTGCAATGGGTATACTCTCACTTTGTTATTTGTTCCATTAAAAGTTCTTTAGATAATGATTTCTGCAACCATTTATCCACTGTCTATTTGATATGTACTTTAAAAATACTGTTAAAAATCCACTGTCATAGACAACAATTACTAAGCTCACAGAGTTATTGTGATTTTGTTTCTTTTTAAGTAGAATGAGTGTTAAATAGAACTGATTAAAAAGATCTTTCTGAAAATGAATCCACTGAAGAATGTTACTGACCCCAAATGCCAAAGATCACAGGAATTGCATTTCCTAATACTAGGATCACTTTTTAAATATCTGCCTCACTACTTGGCTCCAGTCACATCTGGTTTATAGAATATTGAAGAAAAAGAAGGTTCAGGAATATTCTGCAATTATAAATGTGCTTCAACAGGAAATATCTCTTCCAGATGACAATTTGCACATGAAAAGCATTTAAAAATGCATTAGTAGCCATAGAAGGGCTTCCTTTCTCATGATTATGGAGAAAAATGACAACCATAAACTTGAAAACATCAAAAATTTGTGATATCCTGTGGAACTACAATGGTATTTTCCTCTTCCTTCTTTATGGAAACACAAATATTACATTAGCACAACAAAGTTTAGAGTAATCCATGAGAAAACAACAAGACAAAAAGTGTATTTTACCTTCATACATTTTTTCTTTTATTTACAGTGATATGAGTCTAGATAAAGTTACCTGAGGTTCAAAACTTTCCTGTAAGACCCCAATTCAGGAATACCAGACATCATCCCTATTTAGCATCTCACCAAAGAGCAGGTTTTCCCTGAACTATCATTTGATGTTGTTCTCATATGCAAAACACTTTTGCAAGTGAAGGAGACAGGAGGAAGATAAGTTACCATACCAGCTGATTAAACAACTTTATAAAGTCAGACTTAATTGTATTAACATCGACATCAGCTTGTTTGAGCTGGTTCAAGTGTGTCTGCTTGAGATGCAAGCTGTGTTTGGATTACTGAACTTTTTGAAGCCTGAGAGTAGAGCCAAACAATTTTTTTTCTACTTCTTCCAGACCTTTGATGCAACTAAATTTTCAGAGCTTTCAGGTGTGTACAACTTTAGGAGGTGTAAGTGGGACAGGTGTGTGTTCAACTTGTTGGAAAATTGGGTTACTGTAGTTTAGGTTGAAATCAGAAATGTGGATGACACTGTAGAGTCAGGATTCTCCCCTTAGGACTTTCACTTTTCTGCATGGAGAAAAGTGTTCCTACAACATGGTCAGAGCAGATATAAACTGTAGCAGTGACATTTTAGCCACTGCCTGTCTTAGACATTCTTAGCTGAAAGTAAGTGTTTATTTGAGAGAGGCAAGAGAGAGAGGTCGTTTGGGTAACTCACAGCACAAACATTTTCATCCTTCCTGTCACTCTTCTGCAATGTGTTCCTTAGAACAAATCACACATCCAAGAAGGGAAAAAAGGAACAACAGTAGTTGATATTGTCAGCAGTGGAAAGTACAACTTAAGGTCACAGCAAGGAATATCAAGGTTTCTACCAAGTCTTACACTTACAAATATGCTGAAATGCAGTTTTGGGTGCTGACACTTCCATCAATCTTGGCTCAGTTCCTGAAAGGTAAAGTCACCGGTGACTCCATTAACATCCATTTAGCTTCTAACTCCTATGAACAAAAGTCACACTGGCAAGGAAATGTCACTACATCACTATTATGCAACATTTGCTGGCTATAATACAAAACTGTAAGCAGTCAGATGTTTAAGAAATCGGTTTCCCTTCTGTTACATTTTATGTAATAAACAAAAAATATATCAGAGGTACCACCTCACACATTTGTAACTGCTCCTCTATGGAGGATTCAGTCTCCCATTTTATTTGTATATCATCAGCAAGCTGACAGTCTCCCTTGAAGGTTTCCTACCCTGTCTCACAGAGTGAAGAATACATTCCTTAGTGACGTTTAAGTAATCTAGTAGAACAGCGAAATACTTATATAATACACACATATAAATACCCAGACATGTATACACATATATGTATTCCTGTATATATCTCTGGGAAAACAAGAAATATTCATAATCAATTGTCTTTGGTACCTTCTGAGGAAAGGGTGAAAGAAAGCCCCCAAACAAATGGTGCTGCATTTCTCAGCAAGTGTATTCCCTGGTTCTGGGCATGCTGTTGGCACTCAATTTTTTAACAGCCTGTATATTTGTAATTGGAATTGCTAAAAAATGTCTCTGTCTTTCTCAATGCTCCAGACCAACAAGCTGGGACAGTCACCAGGGCATTGGAGAAAATCTTGGATTTGTCCAGGAAGATTCCAGGGGGAAGGAAAAGACAGACAGATTTTATTACCTGCATTTTAAGTAACATAGTAAGTTTTCACTGTTACTTGGGATTTACAGTCCTTAGGATGTGCCCATCTTTTCCTGTGCACTTCCAAAGAAAAGACAACAGACAGATTTTACTATGGATACAGTTGAGAGAGAACAGCTTTTAAAGTCTGAGTCACACCACACATGACGTAGAAGTCATTCCCAGCTGAGAGACTTTCCTCTGATAGGAGCATAAACATTCATATACTGTGCACATGACTATGCCTTTTTAATTTAATACAGATACTGTGCAGTGTATTCCACATTTTTAATTTTTCATTTTTAATTTTTCTTAGAGAATCATTCTTCCAGTCATTCAGATTGGAAAATTCTTTGATTCAGAATCAAAGAGTCATTCAGGTTGGAAGAGACCTCTAAGATCATCGAGTCCAAACCTTGACCAATAAGTGGAAAACACAATTGGTGTCTAATTATCTAACTATTATTCTTAAATAAGTATTTATGCTACATAAAAATAAAACATTTATAAATACACAAATAATTCCTTTTTCTTGCAAAACACATGCACCTAAAAAAAAGGAAAATTTCCTGTTCAGACATCTTAATGCTGAATAGTTATGAATGTTATTATCCTAAAATAGCAAAATAATTAGTAAAAGGTGAATTAAGGTTTATATTGATTAGAATGGCAGAAAAACACTAAAAGAATAAAAAAGGAATGGATAATCTTATTTGACTCCCATATTACAGGTCATATGTTTTATTCTGTATGTATTTTTTTTACTCTAAAGATGAGGAATGGGGAAAGATTGTAGGAAGTACATAACAAACTGCAAATTAAAATGAAAATACATCTTTATATAGATGAAAGATATCTGTAACAACAAAGTGATAGAATCCAAGTCTCATTTATTTTGGGAAAGCACACGTTTGCATCACAAATATAACCTAAACAGTTTATTAGAATATATATCTCCTTTTTGCAGCTTGCTTTATCAAACTGTTTTAATTACTGTTTTCTGGAGCAATTTAGGGTTAGACATGTTTTGACTTGTTATTGGTAGAAAAATAGAAAGGAGAAATAATTGGTTGTCAGAGTATTCAGGAAGTAAATTCTATTCTTATTGCAATAATGCAAAAAGCTCAGGTTAAAAGTAAAAAAGATGAAACATACACGATTTTTAAGCTGAAAACAGTTTATGTGATTCTATAATTGTTTTTCTATTATACAGTGTTGTGACAAATTATGATGCTTTCAGGCCAATATAAGGCAGTTAATGGAAACTTAATTATCAGAAAGGTGCAAGTACTCAATGTATCACTTTAAAGGATAGTATTTCTTCAAACAATTTGTAATGGAGGCTCAATTACTAATTTTCATATGTTCTTACTAATAAACACAGAGATGTATGAACATAACATTAGTTCTGCTACTGGCATTCATGCTAGTGCCTACCATTCTTCAGGCATATTTTAAAAAATACCTCTTTGTATTTTGGAGCTTGTCAAAACTTGTTTCCCCCACCCCAGGACACAAGCTTCTATTTTGCTTTGGTTCAAATGCTGAGATATCCTTTTCACCATAGGTTTAATGAAGACAACTAACAAAAAAAAAATAATCCCAGCCTTGACATTTTGCAGTTCAAGATAAAATGATCTAATGGCTTCTTGTCATGAATCTTCATCCATATGGAATTCTGGGAGTGGGACTGGCAGTTTCATTGCAGGGCTCCTTCAAGCCAACGACAAAACTTCCAGCCAGGAAGAAAAGCTCTTACCCTCTCTCCAAGTCAAACTTTGGACTTGATGATCTTGGAGGTCTTTTCCAGCCTAAATGACTCTGTCATTTATTTTTTTAGTTAACCTAGACAGAATATACAATGAAGGAAAAACAAGATTTGTATCTTATAAATGTGATTTCTTTTAAAATAAAAACATAGCCCTTGCTCACACACAGGTACAAGCTGTCGCAGAAAGACTAGCAGTTGTTATAAAAAGGGATACCTGCATGCAAATATAGTGCAGGTTTTTTGTATAGAGAAAAATAAATCAAATTAAATTCCTTTAAAAGATAGATTGCTACCACAATTCATCTGGGGAAGCGGGGTGAATGAGGAGCGGGGGACCAGAGTTAAAAATCCAAAGCAGCTCTAAATCCTTCCTTGCAGCCTGCACTCCACTCCTCCCCTTCTCATAGGTGTGTGGTATTGGTTTCCCCACCTTCATAGACCATTATGGATGAGGCACTGCTGCACTCTGACACGCTCATTGCTAGGAACGTGCAGTGGCTTGTGAACAGGTATTTGAAATTTTGAAATTTGAAAACCACCTGCCACAAGACAGAGCCACCCTGGCTCTGGCTGGAGCAGGAACAGTGACTGCTGCAGCTCCAGCTTCCCCTCCTGGCTGCACCAGGAGTGTGTGAGGCTCCAGATAAAGATGGGAGAGTGGAGCACATGGAGCAGCATCTCCTAGGGATGGATCATGGAATGTCTGACTCTCTGCAACCAACATCTCACTGGCCTTGGGCAGGAGGAATCAGTGAGTGGGTACAGACGAAGTTACAACACGCCCATCCTTAAAATAACAGATATGGCAAAACAACATATATCTCTAAAAGCTGATTTATTATTAAGAAAGTCCTCTCAGGTACAAAAATCAGTATAAAATCACTTATCTCACTACACTTTATTCTCCACACTTAGAATATCTTTACTGACCATATCTAATATAGATTTAATTTATCTTATCTGTAGATTAGACACAATAGATGAAATTACTTAACATTCAGAATACATATAATTTATATTCCACTATAATAATCTGTCAGTAATCAGTACTCTTTACCACTTCTTCCATAGATCCCATGTTAGAAACTTTGGGATTGAGTTTATCAACAGAATAGCAATGTCTTGCTGTATCCAGGGACTTGTTTAAATTTTATCTGATAAATGTGGAAAAAAATGAATTTACATTTGTGAACTTGGGTAAAGTAAAATTCATAAATGGGAGCTTAAAAGGTGCTGCAGAGCCCTGTGAAAGTTCTGTGGACAAGATGAAAAATCCAGAGCTCACAATTACGTGCTTAATGATCAGCAAAGTTAAGCATCGTGTAAGACACCTGATGAATCATGTCCTTTGGATACAAGAGCTTTCTCTTGGCATTTTTTCCCTTCAGCTTCAAAAATTGGAAGTCTCTGTATTTCAGTTTCTGAAATGTGGTCTTCCCAGAAATACATCTTCCCAAAAAGAGAATTAAGGCAGGCAAGCATTTCAGGTATTCCTCTTCAATAATCTCTGATGAAAAACTACCATTTTCTGTCATCATCAACTCACTGTAAAGCAACTCCAGACTTATTGTGGCCAGTAAGCCTCAAGGATGAATTCATATTAAATTCTGAAAAAATGAAATGGACATGAAAAAGGAAAAATACCCATCGAAAACAACATGAGAAGGCCCTCAGCACCATACAAGGGTTATGTGACAGATTGTGATTTACAGTGAGTGTGCTGGTAAAAGGTCTCTGCATGTAGATTATATAAAGTACAAAAGGTCATGCAAAATGAGCAGGAAGTAGTATAGGGATTTTTTACATGAGAATTGGAGGGACCTAAAAAAGAAAAATCTGGCATCTTTAGATTTGCTTAAATTTCCGTTTCCTTGAAGAGCTGGATTCTGTCTCTCTGGCTTGTTACCTACATGTTGCTACAATGCATAACATTTTAATTATGTGGTCCCTTTGCCAGCAGTACAAGTCTGGCTTCATTCAAAAGGTTTTTACCTTTGAATTTTTGGTGTTCAGCATCATCACATCCACTAGATGTCACTCAGTAGTCATTATTTCCAGCATTGACATAAACACACACAAAAAAGAAGGCAACAAATTTTTTCTTCAGACTAAGAATAATGTTCCTTTAAAAAATTTTGTAGTCACTGTTTAAAAATGTGTTGTGTGAAAGATTTTCATCGTCACTTCAAAAATGATAACTTTAAGCTCATCCCATCAGAAGCCCTGGTTGCCATCTGAACGTTATGTATTCCTTTAATAAATGTGCTTCTTCTTGGAGTGTGATGGCCTTGATGCTAATGGATAATTGTGCCTCTGGACCATGAACACATTGATCAACATTTTTATCTGCATAATGCTTAAAGACATTGATCTTCAGTGCTGTTGTTTTCTTGCTTATATATTCATGTCCTGTGGAGTTTTACCCTTAAGAGGTGTTTTGAATCACATCCCCCAAAAACATCCATTTACCAGGATGGACAGAGCCTGTCTTAAGTTGCTTGCAATGGTGTGTTTCTACCTGGACATTCTCTAGCTCCCAGTTCCAGGCATTTGTTCTCATATGTCTTTCAGGACTGAAATCACATCACAGTGCACTTGACAGTTCTTGAGAAACTAAACAAAGAAATTGTTCTCTAGCCTTCAAAGATTTTATTGCCTTTTTCCATGCTCCCTCTGGCTTCCAAACAGCCTTTTCAAAATATAGATACTAGAACTGTTCCCAGTATTGTAACAACAAAAACACTACATATGGGGAGAAAACAGCTTCACACCCTTCACCTGCTTATTACTGTTTTATATCATTTTCTTTCAGAAAGAGGCTTATAACTTTGTTATGATGTATTTGGTTCTTATTTCAGGGCTACCTCACTGTCCTACCTTTCACTAGATTTGTATTTTCCCTGATGTTGCTGGTGTCCCTCATGAATTCCTATGTTCAGTATATATTGACAGTTCATTTATTCCCCCAGAGCCCAAAGGAATACTCTCTATCTGAGGAAGCCATAAAACTTTATCATCTCTTGCCCTAATCACCAGCAACAGTGACATTTTCAAACATGTACTGCAAAGACAGGCAACAAATTCTGCTCAAGTTGGATATTCAACCCCAATGCTCAGAGCAAGGAATGCTGAAAGTGTTTATTTACTATTCTATGCAAATTTCTCCCGACGTGCAAATTAAACTCTCTATGTAATTTGCATAAAGAGCCTCTGTGAAAGGCCACAGACAGGTGGGCTCCCCTGTGCCAGGATGCTTCAAACATACAATGAATGATACTTTTGGACCAACTCACATTAAATTCTTGCATTGATGTAGGGTTCCAAGAGCTTCCTTAATCACATGGAAAACAATCATAGAATAATAATTTTCATAACTGATTATTGCAAGGGCAGGACAAAAAAAAAAAAAAAAAAAAAAAAGAAAACATATGGATTGTACAGAACTAAATACTTTTTTTCCAGGCTCTGTTATTCCTTTCTCTTTTGTCACCAGTTTTAACACATAAAGCATGCTGTTTGGCAAATCTATCAGAGGGTGCTAACAAGGGAAATAACTAACGTGCCTTTTGATGGCAAAGAAAAACAGATGCTGAAGTGAGCTGGAATTATTGTTTCTAGTGCTGTTTCTGGTGAACCTTGATCTTCTTTCCTCAAGACAAAGCAAGTTTGAAAGGGGCAGAAAACAAAAAGAACTGTGGAGATTAAAAAAACGCCGTTCAGTTTCCAAGGCTGTCTCTCACTTGCTGTCAAAGAGTGGTAAGTTCCCAGCACTAGGTCTTACCTGTTGTGAGTAGGTCTGACACACCTCCACAAATCAGGATATTTTGCTTGAGAAAAGCAAGCCAGTCCTAGCTACCAAAGCTGAACTCTTGAACAAGAGCAAAAGGAGAGGAAGAGAAGGGAAGAAGTACACAACACACTGGGAAACAGGGGGAAAAAAAAAGAGGGGGCAGGTGGGGACAGAAAAAGTGAGATCAGGACTTCAGGTCTCATAGTCTGGCACTGACTAGAATTTTGTTAAAGCCAATGGAGATGGTGGTGACATGGGGGTCCCTTTCAGCTACCCAGTGCGATCAGGACATGGTTCAAGTGAAGGTACAGTTGTGCTGTACTTTGGATATGAGAGCTCAGTGTCCTCTGGCACTCTCCAGCAGCACCGTTGCTCTCTGGACATGAAGATGGAACAATGGATTGATTAGCTTAAGCTTTCATTACTCTGGTTACTGTTTAAGTGAATTCTCTGCTCACCAACATTACTCCATCAACTTTACCCACTACACCAGCTATTTACCCACCTTAATATTACCACATTTGGTCTGCTTATTTGGACTGGACTAATTCACATTCGCATTTGTCGACTTTGAGCTCTGAAAAAACTGAAGCATTTTTTTTGCTTCAGAAAGCTTAAAGAAGCAGTACCCAAGGAAATAGGTTTTGAGGCCTCAGGGTATGACAACTGGAATTGCATATCATTTTAATCCAAACCACGGGACTGTATTTGCTGTAAGGCAAAGTTATTTACTCCTGTGAAATTTGGAACAAAACAGGTGGGAGCTGCAATGTTTCACAGTTTTGTTTATAGTGAGGCATATTTCAAGTTACCTGGAGACTCCAAGCAAAACAGAGATTGTACAAACAAGCACAGAAATGGTTTCTCCTCCGCAGAGTTATTATGGTACAGAAGTAGACACACAGTCAAGAAGCACAAGGAAAAACCATTCCAAATTGTCCCAAGTCAATGAGCCATTCAATAGATTTCTGACTTCCACTTCAGTGCTTTATCTGTCCCACACTGACAGGAAATGAGTATCGAGGGCAATCTTACTGCTCTTTGAAATAATGGAGATTTGCTTTTCTGGTAGTTAACTCAATGCAGAATCTATTTTCTGAACAGCAGTAGGTGTGTCAGCTGGCTTACCTGGTTGATGTATTTGATCAGATACATACATTGTCCTATGAAAGATGTAGAACACATCTCAGCATGGCAGGGGAAATTACTGCACTTATAAAAAAAGTAAGCATGCAGCAAGGAAAGAGTAAAAATCAATGACTTTACTGTAATCCCTTTGTTGCTACTATGCAGGGTTGGGAAGAACAGTCAATGATGTGAAAGTCAGCATGTAAAAACAGTTATTGAATGAGTCAAAGTCTGAGATGAAAGAAATAACAGAGTGAAAACTCCTTGCAGTGAAGCAGCTGTTAATTGTGTTCATCAGTCCAGTGAATGTAAAGGGGAATTAAACAAGCTCCTGCTCTTTGAAGAATTTTTTTCTCCCATTGTCATTCATGGTGCCAGTTCCAGGTGCCTGCACTGAAAGGTCACACTTGTTGCTGGCTCTGAGCCCTTAGTACTGTCACTAAACATTTTGGACCTGCATAAGCTTTTCAACACCTTCTCTGCAGGATTTGTGATAAAAGAAAAAAATCCAGCACCAAGACATAAGCCACCTGTGTCTTGGAAGTAACATCATACCTTCCCTGAGAAAAGAGTGCTCCGGGAGCTGAGACCAACATAACTCAGAGAATCTCTGGGCTGGTGCCGAGGGAAGTAACTTAACCTCTTACTCTTACCTGTCTCTGTTCAAAGTGGAGACAGTACAAAAAAGACACACAGCTGTTTTAAGAAATGTTCAGAGGGAGTGAGTTTTTGTGGTAAACCCCATTCCCCAGATGCCATTATCTTTTTCTTCAAAAAAAAAAAAACATTTCCCCCTCACCAGTGTTCCTCTATTGCTGTTTCTGGTGTGTTGTTCCTTTGTAAAGGTTTTCCTTCTTTTTTTTTTTCCTATTATTTTTTATTTCTCTTTAATCTTCCCAGAATAAGGACTTCATAATCTTGTAATCAGCACAGATGTGAAAGCACTCAAATCGAGAATAAGAGAAGCTGAAACCAAGTCTTCAGTGATTACTACAAGGTTTCTCTCAAGAGAAGACTCAGCTACCATCACCTGGGGACCCTGAAAGAAAAACAGAGACACCTGAATTCAACCAGGATGTTTCCTGTCCAAGCTATGAGACCCATACACCCCAAATCTCCTGACCAGGTAACACCACCAGGCACACAACACAAGGCAAGCTGTTCACAGGTAGCCTACAAACTGTCCAAGGACACCAAGGGGAGAAGGCACTGCACAAAGTAATTGCAGATGTAGTTTCCCCGGACTCCTTCCTCCCCATCTCTCACCCCCTTTGGAGCCATGTGGCACAACAGCACCGTGTGAAGTAAGTATTTGACAATGAAAAGTATCTCAGATCAGAGAGAGACCTTAAACTGGGCTTAGCTTAGGTAGCTATTTCCAATCTTAAAGGCCATATGAGCAAAGTATCAAATTTTCTTTTGTTTTCACTAAAGACAGAGAGAAAAACATAAATCACAAGACTCGAACATGTAACTTTTTAAAAGCTTTAAGGGGAAGGAAGTCAGCCTCTAAATGAACTCTAAACCCTAGGATAATTACACGAAAGGGACTGGAGTAGTATGAAAACGTGAACTGCCTTCTTGAGAGCTGCAACATTGACTATACAGGAGATGCTGTCAGAAGGACTAATGTGTTAAAGGTTAGTCTTCCTTTTGAGTAGCAGCAGGTTGGTGAGTACAAAGACAAAGGAGCTTTTGAGGGGCACTCTGGAACTCTTACACGGCTGAGCTTTGCACAAGAGCAACAGAGATTCATGCAACAGGGAGTCCTCCAGGCTAACAAAAATATTGAAATGACAGTTTTAAAGTTTAGATTTGCAGATGGTTTCATTAGTTGCTCAGGAAGCAAGGTACACAGTAGATACTGAAAGACTATCTGTAGTAGAACTGCAAAAGAAAATCTCTTAATCCCTCTTTTGGTTAGGCAAATGTGTATCTTTTCCATACTCTGCATCTTTGCAGCAATAAGTGGAAAGGGTAATTAAGCAGTAGTTAGGAATCTGCTGAGTGTTGCATGTCCTTAATGTGCTTTAAGGAAATTCTAGCATTACAGATGCATGGCATTCCTATTACTTGATAATTGCATTTTAAAGTTTGGCATTTTAATTATGCTAATATGCATGGGGTTATATTTTAAATTTAGTACCTTATTTTATGGACCAAGTGCTGTAAGTTCTTGCCCCTGAAGTAGTAAGATGTCATGGAAATCTGGACTGTAACATCCTATCACTTTATCCTTATAGTCTAATTAAATGCTGACATCATTTAAATGAGTTAAATCGAGTATGTTGGTTTTGTGTGTGTCTTGCCAATTCAAAGCAAATTTAAATTAAGAGTCTTTATGAGAGTTTCATACTCCTTCTGGCATGTTGCATTATTATATCGTAATAGATGTAATTTGGAAGATTATATCACTCCTTAATTCATTCTCCCAGTTGTTTAGGAGACAAATTTGGGCTCATCAATTTGGGTTGAATGTTTTGTTGCCTGTTTTGGCTGTGTAAGTAACCATTTAAATCTTAGAGAATCCTTTTTAAAATTCAAACACAGACAGTACAGGATGCTGGGGGAGGGCTGTGTTTTTAAAATGGACTGGTGATCCAAATACCAATTCAATTCTTGAAACACCTGTCTTAAGTAACATGTAAACAAGCCTCTTTTCAGAACAGAGGTGCTTCATGTTCTCTAGAGAATCACAGCACTCTTAGTTTTCTCAAGTCTGGCAGACAAAATGATGAGCTGTTTTGAAAGCTTAGGCTAAAAAGGAATTATGACAGAAATTCTTAGAACTGATCATCCTTCTTAAAATGGCTTGCATACACACAGACCCTGGCTCTAGGCTGTACTCTATTATCTATGTGTAAAGGCTGTTCTATGGCTGAAAAATAATTAGGTGCAATCAGTTATGTCCTGTCTATTTTAATTCTGCAATTGCATCAAAACAGGTGGAGAAATGAGGATGATTTGGCTACAAGACTGTGGCACCACTCCAGTGAATCAAGAACCTTTAAAGGAGACAGAAAGTGCAAGAGAAGAGGAACTTACCCTTCTGTATCTTTGTAAGAAGAGCAAAATACTATAATTGTTAGGTAGTTATAATAATACTAAAAAAAAAAAGTGATTAGGCCATCTGGGTAGGAAATAGTTGAAAGAAATTAAATGGAAGTGGGAAAAATTACTAGAAAGTGAGGATAGTGAAAACCAGAAAGGATTGTGAATAGAAAAAACACCATTCATCAAACTGATCAAAGAATCAGAATATGAGAAAAAAAAATACAGTAAAGCTATCCTGAGTGAAAGCAGATTTTGAAGTTTCAGGTGCATTTTTGCTAACTGATCATCAGTTCTCAAGACCACTTAGCATCTGAAAGACTGTATTGTGTATGAAATTCTGTTAGGATGATTAAGAGATCCCACTGATGCTTAAAACAGTTTGTGTTTATTTACCTGTAACTTTTATTTCTCAATATGTTTACTCTTGCCCCTTTTTCATGGGTAAGGTTACCTAGCATTAGTGAAAAGATGTAAAACTAAGAGAGTGCACCACGGTAGAGATGGATACAAGGTAAATATGCAGTCCAGCACAGCCAGGGCTTCCAATCCAACACATGTCTTGGAAGGTGTGGAACATAACCAGCAGTCTAAAAAGTGTGGCTGTGGGGACTGATGTCCTTGGTTTTGGGGGCTGAGGGAGACAGCAAAGGGTAGAAATGCAGAAGACTGCAGAGAGACACCTGAGAGCTCTGAGTAAATCAAAGTCCCTGAGGGGAGATGCTGGTGTGCACACAAATAGGCTGCAAACACCTGCTCCATGAATAAGCTTGAAAGGTTTCACACCTGATAACCCACTGTGCTTCCTCTCCCGTGATCAAAGAGGCATCACTATGCTCCTGGTGTGATTATTTTTAAATTCTATTTGCAATTGCTTGTCTACAAGAGGAATGTTTAAGCAAATGAAGGCAAATCAACTGCTAGCGTCAAGCCAGTGTCTACCATTCAACTATCATCATTTCTTATCCTTTTTACTGATCTGACTCATGTCACTGGAATTAGAGGAACTAAGGGGAAAAAATGAAATTTACCTCAAAGTATTTGCATTTTTACAAATTTACCTTTGTATTTATAGCATATTTCCTGTTCTTCATGCTAACAAAAATCCCCAGTGCCTCCTTCATCCCTCTCTAAGTAATGTCCTCCTACTATCTTAGCATTTAATGGTGGAGGGGGAGAATGCAGAACCAGGAGTGATTGTGCATCTTCATCACAGGATTTCTCACCAAAAACCTTTAAAAAGGAGACTGAGAACAAGAACATTTAGGAACATAAACTTATATTACTTTTCCTTACCCCAATGAAGAGACTGAAAATAAAAACTAAGATACTTTTACAGAGACAGTTCTGACTTTTGCCTTCCACCTGCCATCCCAGTAAGACAGACAATGGTCTGCCTAGCAGAGAACAGAGCCACTCACCTCCTGCCTGCTCTCAATAAGGAGATACCAGCATCTGATTCCCTGAAAGAGCTGACACCTTGCTCCCAGTACAACAAATCAGTCTGGACAGTCAAGAGAGACTTTCACTATGTGGATTTGAAACTAATTAATCCTAGTGACTAGGTTTTACCTATTAGCCTTTTCCCACTAGGCAGGAACTGGTTCAAACACAGACCAACCTATGTGCTTGTGAAAAAATATTGCATATACTCTTGCCACTTATACATATTAGGCAGGGACAAAGTGGTACAAATTAAAACACCCAAATCACACTTAATTGTAACGTTTCCTGGGTTTTGAGTACTCAGCAAACATCTTTAACCAATATGTAATGTTAAACATTTCAACTGGTATGCTAAAAATACCTGCATCCTAAATTCCTGGGAGAATGCAGTCTGGATCCCACTGGTGATTGCCATTTGTGCAGGGGGTCTAAGCTCCCATCCACTTTTTGAGTCACTTTATCCCTGTGGATACAAAGAACATGCCTCTACACATTAATGATGGCAAGAGCTGCACTACTTGTCACATGGGACTAGAAAAAACTTTCTCTGTTTTCCTTCTCTTCCACAGCCACGCAGGACCAGCTGTACTGTGGCTTTCTGGGGGTCAGGTTGAAATTGCATTCTATTTCAGACTCCATAAGCAGTGAAAATGTTCCCTGTCTGTGTGTACCAACACTCATGCATCTTGCTTAATGCAGCTATTAAATTAAAAGATCCTACTGGTTCTAATTGGTCTTCCTGTGTCAAAGTGTTTATCCATTCCACCTAAGGTAAAGCTCCATAGAGAGTCTATTTATAAATGTTACCAACATGGTTAATGCTTTTGACCTTTGATGGTGAGCGATTCTAATGGTTGTGCAACACAGGAGCAACATTTTTTTGTTACTATTCTGGATGTTCTTGTTCGAGAACAGTCTGATGGCCTCTATTTCCCTCTTTCTCTATTTTTTACAGTCTGCCAAATAAAAGGAATTATTTGCTCCGAGTGCAGACGGCCTGAGTTCTGCAGCAGCTCATGAGCAATAATCCATAGAACAGTGCACACATCAGCTTCTCAGAATCCACTCCACCAAAATGCACCAACCTCGTGCCAAGGTTTTTTCCTGTATTAGAGCCAAAATGAACATGAGGGGAGGACGAGGTACCTGCATGTGTGTTCATGGGGTAAAGTATCTGCAGTTACATCTTTCTCATATGAGTGATGCAACGACCTCCTGGGCTCTGACTTAGGGCAGCTGAGGGGAAATTAAGGAGGATTGACTAAAAATACTCAAATAAGGCAATTGCTTAAATTATAAAAGAAGACTGGGTCTACTTTAAAGAAATTTGAAAAATCTGTTAAATTATTTTGTTATGTTTTCATTAACCCTTGTATTTATTTTAATTCACTGCTTTAGCAGTCGCATGCTCCCACCCAGACAGTTCCTGTGGGGAGGCTGCCTGAGCCATAGGGGTAGCACCTCAAGACAAATGGAGATACTGTACCAGGTACATTCCTGTGTAGCTGAGTTCTTTGTTCCCCAGATTTTTTCAGTAAACAGCAGGCTAGAAGAAGCTAATCAATGTTAAACCCCAATTCCTAATCCAGGCATGGGATCAGGAGCAAGGGAGCACAGGGCTGGTGAACAGGGCAGGTGAGGGAAGCAGATGGGGCAGGATGCCAGAAAACTGAGTTCCTGGTTTCCTACTTTCCTGAATTGCTGGTTGCAGATTTTTTTTTTTTCTGTTTTAGCTGCGTAGGAATTAGATTTAAACCTTTGGTTTGCATTGCAGAAGAGGGAATCTGTGATGAAAGAAATATTGGCAGTGTTCCTTCATCCTTTTTTGAGCTGTTGGAATGAAGCAGGCTATGCCTTCCTAATTGTTAAGTTCTCAGCAAAAAAAAAAAAGCAGGATTCCCAGCATGCATTCTGTTCTGGGAAAAGGCCAGAGACAGGAGTACCATGCCAACCCAATGTCATCACTTACTGGCAATCTGCCACAGCAGAAACTGCACAGTTGAAAACTGTTTGGTGACACCAGCAGTTCGTATTTTCTTTGCTGAAATGATGCTCATCTCCTGTATTGAACCTTTAGAAAAACATAACAAATCCAACCTTAGTATTTTTCCATGTGAGGGGACGGGACAAAAAGATAAAAATTGTTTGTCTATATAATCTTGATATCCCTCCCAGGCTGCTCCTGGGATCCTGAGGAGAAGGATAAGAGAACACCATTGTATGTATCCTTTATAGACAAGAAAACCAATGTGTGAATAAGGTAAGGATTACACCCCTTTTCTTTTCTGCAGGAAGTCTTCTGCATAGGACATTGAAAGTTGCATATTGTGAATTTTAGTAGTCAAATTAAATATACAGATTCTCTTCTTGATCTAAATTTCCATTCTTTAGTAAGAAAAGAAGAAGAAAAACTACAGTTCTCAGGGAGGCTTGAAGCATTGAAGATGCCACTTGTGCTGAGCAATTTCTGTGTGAAATCCAGATGTGTAGTTTAAATTTTCAAGGACCTAGGATACCATAAGCATCTTTATGCACTACTGGAGTCATGCAGCTGTCTTATCTCCCAGCTAGGGAATTCTGTCTGACGGGAATGCTCTGCTGCTCGCTGTCTCAATGTTGGTGTTTCAATCCAGATTGGGAATGACTTTTGAACTGATCCCTACTTCTGGTACTTTGGTTCACATTAGGGACTGATCACAGCACACACACACATGCACACACACACAGTGGCCTTGAAGTGAATCTCTCCCAAAAGGTGAGGGCTGGGTGTGCATCCAGCTACTCACGGGCTCTCTGCACACAGGCCAAGGCTAGAGCCAGTCCAGAGGAAAACCTCTCAAGCTGCATGACTGCTGTCTCTTCTGCACCAACAGTTTTGCTCTGCAAACCTACTCCTCTAGGGCTGCAATTTGCTGAGAGACCCTAAAATAGAACTGCATGGTAGCTCCAGGGATCTCCAAGCTAAAAAACAAATGTTTAGAAGTGGTGGGGGACTCTTGCTGTCCTGAATACCTGTGATCCTCAGCCCCAGGTGTGTTCACAGATCCCTCCCTAGAGCCACAAGGACTCCTCCCCTTGAAGAACTGGGGGTTTGAGGAGCTGAAATATTTCCTGAGTGCATAGCCAAGAGAATTATGTGGTAGACAAGTAGTAAAGACACCTCCCTGAGGAGAGACTCTGCTCTCTGCCTGGAGGTAACTTGCAGTGCTTCACGCAGCAGGAGATATCAACTTCCTTGGCACTGGGAACCAAAACTGGGATTCCCCAGTACTGGCACACACAGACCACTTCCTGAGATGCTGCTCAGGCAAAACAACTCCAATTAAAATAAATCCATAAGCAGCTACCACACCAGGGCCTTGTTTCCTGCAGTCACAAACTGCACGGTTGGACTCTCCTGCGTCACCTGCGGGCAGTCTGAAACGTGTCCCCAGGTTGCTTTTGGGGCATGTACCCCCCCCCTTATGCACTGTGCAGGCAGTTTCAGCACCCTCTTGAGGTTTCTGAAAGAATTTGAGGAATTTGGAAGCAGCTGCCTGAAATTTAAGTGTAGTAATGCTCAGCATAACTACTCGCAGACTCACTGGTGGATCTGGGCCAATGTGATGGGTCCAGCACCAGAGCTGAGAAAATAGGAGTGGGACTCAGTCAAAATGTGCAAAACAAATGCCTAAATTACATTCTTAGGTACATAAGTCACAGACCAAGGTGGGTGCAACGGAAACACAGTGCCTACCTTTCATTTGCACGGAACAATCCAAAAGGAGAGGTATTTTTAAGAAGCCAGACTATAATTTCGTTGTTCCTGTTGTTTGTTGCCACCACACCGACGGCCTTTAGTCCAGTGTTAATTTGAGCCAATAAGAGATTGTGTATGTCAGAGTGCAGATTGTGATCATTATTCTTGACACCCTGCTTGCAATGTGTGGCCTCCAAGGACACTTCTGTCCAATGTCTTAACCTTCTTCAGTTGTGAATTACAGCCTAGGAATTTTATTACGTGTTCATCTGCAAGGCTGCATACAACAGGGTGACAAACTCCACATCCCCCAGTAATGGGACTGAGAGAGCAATGAGGGTAATGTGTTAATATATGTCCCTTGGAGGACTTCCTGAACAAAGAAAAAGAAAAAAGAAGAAAATAAGAGAATCACAGAAAAAAGAGTAATTGACAATATTCCCTCACACTCCTAGCCAGACAACATCTGTTCAAATTAGATTTTGTGAATTTGATACTATCTGAACAGCAGGTCTGGTCCATAAGCCACCAATAATTCTTTTCCCTTCCTTCTCCCTTTTCTAATGAAATAATCATCTCTAAAACAGATTCCTTGGAAAGAAACATGTGCAAATGGCTCTTTTTATGCCAAATAGAGCTTTATTAACATCAGTAAAATCAACAGGGGTATAAGGGATTGCTCATTAAAAGGTGGAATCTCTATTTTCTGCCCTTCCAAGAACTGAAATATTTTAAAGACAAACATATTTCTGATTTATCTTTTCTCCCTGGTGACAAGCTGCTATTGGACACTTTATTTAATAGCTTCACAGGAACTCCCTACAAAGAAGAGTGAGAAAATTTATCTCATCTGAAAATGGATTTTCTTTGAGTGGGAAAATCCATGGATCCAGCTCACTTGGCATAAGGATTATCATTCTGAAACAAGCTTAAACTGTCATATCCATCCAAACAGGTTTGGTTTGGGGTTTTCTTGGCCAGAATGCTTAGAAATAGAACGGGAAGGGATACCCTACAATTTAAGCCTCCCTGAGAACTGTAGTTTTTCTTCTTCTTTTCTTAGTAAAGAATGGAAATTTAAATCAAGAAGAGAATCTGTATATTTAATTTGACTACTAAAATTCACAATATGCAACTTTCAATGTCCTATGCAGATGACTTCCTGCAGAAAAAAACCCCTGTAAAATCTTATGCATGAGTATTTGAATCAGAAATTCTGGCACATTTATCTAACCACTGCATAATGCACTGTGTTTACAGTCATACAGGAATAAAAGAACAGTTATACCAGGCCAGATCAAAGATCTACCCCCTCAGCATGCAGTTTCTGAGAGCATCAAGTAGAGGGTATCTGCAGATAACACACAGAGTAACACTTCTCCTGTATTGTCTTTGGAAAATCAGCAAATCAGGGGCGATTAAAATCATTCCTGAACTTCGTCAGATGCTGCTAATGAACTTAAATTAAGCCATGACCTGGCTGTTTGCATAACATGAGCAGAAAAATAAGGGCCAAAACTAGTCATTACTGGTCCATTTGGTCACATCTAAAACTATTTCAATGGGTGAAATTATTTACAGATTTTTTTTTCTTTAGCTAATAATTACACTTCACATGAAGTAAATTATTTGCTTAATGTTCAGCTACAAGTTAGAAAACTTCTGGGACATCTGTAATCTTAGATCAACTTTTAAAGGCAAGGATAGTTTCTTTTAACAGGTTTGAGCGGAATTATTTTCCCTTCTAGGCTAATCCAAACAGCAAATCAATACCACAGAGGTTATGTTATGCCTCCTTTTGCTGCAGAACACCAAGCTGTTGATGATTTGTTTTTAGTAAATGACTTATTATGTTACTAGAGAATTCATGTATTGTCTGTCTCTGGAATCACTATGCCTTTAGGATTTTTCTCCCTTATTGGATTATAGTGGCTGTCGAAACTAGTGATTAGAAGAAAGTTTGTTTTGTGGAAAAAATTCTGAAAATTTACACATGATTTCATATATATGGCATCTTGGTCATGTTAGGATCAAAAATACTCCCCCACAGCTACTGATGAGAGTTCTCAGCCTTTTTAATGCTATTCAGTTATTCATTTTTTATGCTAAGCAAGGAATGTCATATAACAATAAAAAATTAAGCTGCTTACAGGAAATGTTCAATAATCCATCCTCAGTCAAGAGAGCTCATGAAAATTGGGATTCATCAAATTCTGCTGATATAAGAGGCTAACTGCATGCAGAACACGTTTATGTAACGTTCTGGCAACAGACAAATATACAGCCTTTCTTTTAATTAGAAAATCTGTCTCTCCCTGTTTCATTCTGTGAGGCATAAACACAAATAAAATGTAGCTGCATGCAGCATGTACTGACTTATAAGTTCATTAAACAGATGTACGTAGAAAGACCATTTCGGTTGGCAACGAAGACACCTGTGCTAAAACCCACTCAAACTGGGGATCCCCAACCAGGCACGTGCTGAGAAGGACAAAGCAATCTGACCTCTTGCTCTGCTGGTCACTGTCCAAGCAATGCCCCAGAAAAAGAGGTGTGTTCTTTAAGGGGATTTCAGAAGTGTGGGCATAAAGTCAAGGATGTGGCAACAGCAAGCACAACAACGGCACTGCAGGTGAAAAGCTGGAAAGGGAGTGGCAGAGCCATCGTTTGGAAACACAGAGGGAAGGGGAAGGTTTCCCTGCCACCACAACCCGCGTTGGGAGTCGGTGATGAAAGAGGAGGTAGCAGCTGGATCACCCCAGAGCCAAAAAATGAAGCGCAGGGGCTGTGCAAAAACATTTGGTTGCTTAAGCTGCCACTGCTGAGGGGGCACAACGTGGCTGCCCCTCCACTTGTGCCCACTGCACTGCTGCAGCTGGCTGGCAGGGAGAAACAGGGGAGCAGGGCTGAGGTGGCTCTTAAGATCTGGCTGTTCTCTCCCTTTTCCTGCTTGTCTGCATTTAACTATCCTCCCCTCTCTTCCCTGCCGGTTTTATTTCTTGACTCTCTCCTTAATACACCAAGATTATTTTCCATTCAGCTGCACTGAAAAGGTAGGATATTTTTAATGCTCAGGCTCAGGTGGGGATGAAAGAGTAAATGAAGCTGGAGGCCGTCTGCACAACAACCTGAGGATTTCTATTATAGATCTTATTGTTAGGAACAACGTGGAGAAACTCTTTTTGCCCTTAATGAAAAGGAAAAAAGAAGAAAAAAAAGGGAAATAAGTTGGAGGTATATTACACTTTAAATTTGAAGCAAGTAGACTAGGAAAAAAGGACCATTTAAGCAAATGATAAAGAACAAACAAAAATGGGGTTTGTTGTTCCATCATCCACGGCAAATCAAGCCCCACTCTTTCTTACGCATTAAGAGTCCAGGAAAAAAGACGCTTATTAAAAGATAAGTTATTGTACAAAAAGAATTGACCAAATGACCATCAGAGCACAAGCAGAGACTACAGTGGCAAGTTGGGCTGGGCCAGAGCTGGTCACCAGGGTTGGTCATGGCCATCCCTGGCCCAGAATTCAGCCCTTGGGTCAGGGCTGGGCCCAAGGGTCCATCTTAAAAAGCAATTTACCTCTTCTTGCAACCTCCTCCCACCCCTGCGAACGTGCTTTGGTTTTCATGGTGCCTGCCTGGAAGAACCATGGACCAGAAGGTCTTTCCTTTCCTTCCCTGGGCCAGCATGACCTTAGGGAGAGCAGCCAAGGGACCAATGGCTGAAGAGCAGCATTCCAGCACACACCATGCCAGACCAGCAATTCAAAGTCAAATCTAACTCTTTTTACTGCTCCTCACTCAACTCTTTTTATTTCCATCAAGAACATCCACTGGAGGATGTTCAAGCTTGGGCTTGAAGTTGCCTTTGCCAATCTTCTGCCAGGATGAGAGCTGTTGCTTTGGCATGACTAGTGAGGGCAGGGACACGGAATTGGTGACAGGGGAGGTAAAAGTGGAAGATACAGGCTGCAACAAAACCATTCCTGGAGCTGCAGCAGGGACCTGACTGCTTGGTGGTGCCCAGATAAATTAGGTTTGGCAACACCTGGTCCAACTGACTTCCAGTAAAGAAGCAGTAAAATATAGCCAGTGTATTAAGAACAATGATATAAGGCATTTTTAGACTGGCATAGTTGAATATTCTTTAGACATTGCACCGGTTTAGCTGTATTAGCAAAAAAACTAAAAGCCAACACCTTTAACTGACTGACAGAACTAATCCATACACAAACTCCTTTGAAATTCTTCTGAACTTTGGTTAGCAATACACCTTGTCGTATTGGCACAGGAAATGTTCCTGGACTATGGAAAGATTTCCACGTATTTTCTTCCCAGTGACACACACAGTAAGTTACAAATACATTTGCAAAACAGAAGAAGGAAACAGATGTAGACAATAGTAGCCATATATTCAAATGAAAAGTTGCAGTGATTTTTTTTTAATTGCTTTAAGCAACCTTAGATAGCAACCTAGTATTCACCAGGTAAGCCCTAACCTGCAGTGTTGTCTTGTTAGGTGACAACAGGTGCTTTTATGAATTCATATATCAGAGTGCTTTTAAGAAATACATCTTGGTTTCTGTGCTTTCAATATCAAGGAAGAGCTGAAAATCTCATTTCTCATAACATTAATTTCAAGTGGCTCTTGCTAGGAGACAAGTCTCCTAAACCCACCAAACAAAATATTTGAAATTCTCAACTACACAAAACATTTTCCCAATTTCCTTCTTTGCTGACTGAGATAATTTTTATGTAGCAACAGAATAGTGCCACAGACACTATGGCATTATACCACATGCTAAAAGAGTGCCCATGGTCTCTCACAACACTTGAGCACAACACCTGCAGACTTTGGGGATGTAAAACCTCCAAAAGCAACACATTTCATCTGAGGTGAAAAAACCTTAAATTCTGGAAGGTGTAAGCTGAACAATGCCCACCTCAGATGAAACTGGAATCAGTTTTTGAATCCAGGTTCCTTAAATGTAGCTCAGTTAAGCGTGAGTTGTACAGATACTCAGACTGTAGACTCAGAGGAAGAGCCGAGCACGGTGGTGATTTGTACCATTTTCACATCACGTCTCCATAGATTAGCAGGGAACCAGTAAAAAATGATCTTTATGAAGAGAAAATCAACTTTCACTTGATTAAAATGTTAATGACCTCCTGAGAGTTCTTCGGTTTATTTTCTTCTTGCCCCGAGTTTTTATCACGCAAAAATGTTCAGTAATCTAGCATGTCTCAAATATTTGGCCTATATATTTCCGTATTTCTGCTAGAAAAGACGCAACATAAACAGAACATAAATCAAAAAGAGCCCTTCTACACAATTTAATACCGTTTTCTTTCAGAAATACAATTATTATATCTCACAAAGGGGAAAAAAATATTTTAAACGGACTGTAAAGAATTCAAGGCATCTCTCAGTGCCTCAGATTCTCTTCTGGCTCTGTAACTCCCTAGTCTGACTCCTAAGAACATGCTGGATTCCAACATCCTGCTGAGTCCTCAGGTTCATTTGATATTAATCCCTTACAATGTTATTACAACTCTTAACCTCAGTGTATTCTCTTAGAGAGGTTTTGCACCTACAATTCAAATTTTGCATTACAGAATTTTAAGCTCAGCCAGACTCCTTTACGATTTTGTGACAGTTAGTATTTTTCCTATGTCTTTTTTTTTTTTGTGCCACACTGTCCCTCTCTGTCTCCTGGTGAGAAAAACAGACTCGATACTTCCTTTTTGTGTTCCCAAATTGTTTTTCTTTTAGAAATGCTTTATAAAGAGGGTAGTTTCTGGTTAGTACATCTCCTCATATGTTTCACCAAGTGTATTTTCGTTACGTGAGCTGTAAAACCGTGGGCCAAACTCTGTCTTTTAAGAGAGTCCTTGACACCAAAGCTTTTTAACTGATCCACTGAGGAATAAGAAGTGGAATGTTACCTAAAGTAGCCTTGCTGAAACTACAAAACACCTCCCAGTTGGATGATTATACAGGTGACTGTTGTTCCACATGTAAAACTGTTACATGCTACAGAAACAGGAAAAAATATGAAGTCACGTCCCTGAAGAGGAATGTATGGAAAACAGGGTACTTCCCTCCTCTGCTTACTGAAACAGAAACTAAAATTTTAAGTTACTTCAAAATGAGATGCAGTTTTGTTCCAGTTCTTTTGAAAACTTTGAGAGGAAGAGCTGTAACTTTTCGCTTTGGCAATATCATATAAAGATAACTTCTGGCTTTTCTTTAGCATCAAACTGTTTGCCAAGTTTAATCTGAGTTGACGTAGCACTTAATTGCTCCAAGAGCTCCAATTTCAGGAGGCAAATCTACCATTTCTAGGGTAGATTTCCATAATGGGTTTCTACCACTCCATTTGCACATCAGCAGTAGATGCATTTGGCCTAAAACTGAGTTAGCTGCTCTATTAGTAATTCTGAAGCAAAACTAATCAAGCATTGGGACACAGGACCAAGAAAAGCTACACATTAATGTCTCTCTATTTTTCTTCAAGATAGAGTATTTATATTCAAATATAAATTACAAGTTTGATGAAGGAATTACAACATAAAATGTTATGGCCTGAGTTACACTGGAGACAAAATACAATTATACTGCTCCATTTGATGTTTCCCTCTCAAAGCTTCTGTTAACTCAGTCTTTCACAAAAGACAGTGCCATGCCAATACAAATTAAGAATATCCACATCAGGGAAATACTGTAGAAGATAAGAAAGCCACTGTTTTCACTTCACTACCTAGTGGAAGGCAAGCACTAGAAAGTATGATTTTTAAACTACATGGCAACCTGTTGAAAAACATGAAAACCCTTTGGCAGGTGTGAACTAATGCATTGCCTTTCTACAACATAATAGCACTGGAGACACACACCAAGGATTACAAAGTAAATGTCATGCCAAGGGATTTTAAATTTCAAAATAAAAAAAAAAAGATACAGTAATTCAGGGAGATAAATTCATTATGGTAGCTTCAGAGCAACAAGATCAATGCATTCAGAAGGCACATGGTACAGTGCTTATTTATTTACTGCTGTGACCTCAGAATACAGAGCATCTCTGATGATGGCAGCTGCCAACAGCATCAGCAGTAGTGTTTACAGCCACTCAGGATGCTTAGGAGGGAAATTAAGTTGCACTTTATCTCTGGCACAGTACTACAAACATTATTCTTGAATACCTCTTCAGGAAGCAACATTCAAACTTGGTGGTCAGATTCAGAACAGAAAACGTCTCTGCACCTCAGTGCGAGTGAGCGCCACGAACTGCAAGGCCAGACCTGTAATGACTGTCATTAAATCCACCCTGCCATTTACCCCTCCACAGCATTTTCTCTGTTATTTAGGGCAATCTACCATAAAACCTAGGCATTAAAAAAGCCGTGTTTAGTGTTAGGACAAGGATGTCCCACGATGTGTTTCAAAGTCTAAGCGTCCGCACATTTAAGATATTTATTAAAAAGTTTATTCAAGATCTGTGGGACTGTTCCCTTGCACCCTGGTGTCAGTGAAAGGCAGCACTATCTCAGCTAGTTTATTTGCTGGTTAGGACTTCGTGCCGAAGGATTTTGTTTTTACAGGAGTTAAAACATTTCATCTAACATTTTGGTGTTTAACTCTGGGGTTCGAGTTCTTCTCCTGGGGAAGAAATTTAATTGATGGCATTATTAGCATGTGTTGAAAAGTTGCTAGCAGGGAGGCCAAGATAATTTCACAAGTCAATGCCTGATACGTGTGAGCACTGTATTTCCTGAGGTTTTATGGTTGTAGAGTGGGAAAAGCTATTTATAACGCTGTCCAGGAGGTGGCAGGAGAAGTTAACCAAAGCTTCAGTGGTCTCTTCGTGTCAAGCTGCAAGGCAGGAACAGGAACTGCCCCCCACTAATTCACAGGTCCATTAAGAACCGGGGAGCACAAGAGTCACCACAAGGAAAGGCGATGAAATCTAGATCACTCATGGGTCACTGAAAAATCAAAAAGTCTCTCTCTGAATGTCTTGACTGTAACGTCTATGCATGTGTGTTTCATGCATTTACAGACACAATCCATTTTTTAAGGAAATCAGATTTGCAACAGCACTCCAGCACTGTAATTAATACCTGGAGCACGATTTCATTTTTATTCCAGTTTTGTTTCAGCTTTGTTTTACAGAGAGTAATTTTGCAACATTCAGTTTACCAGAAAGCCAACAATTCAAAGAAATACAGTGGCAAAAAAAAAAAGAGAATGAGAAGGAAAAAAGAAGAAACCCAAAACAGTGACCCAACTGAAAACCATCCATCACTGATGTTCACACTTTGTAGCTGGAACATTGGAATACCAAGTATTTTTATTGAGAAACCTCATTAGTACTTTCATATTTAACCATATTGCAACAACAGCAAGAAAGCCCAGGCCACAACACCAGACTTTGTACAGAAAAATCAGTCCCTAATTTGAGTTAAAAATAAAAAGAATGAGTAATGCAAAAATCAGCCTCTGCCCATATTTCCTAGAATTTGTGCTTTGTTCATCCTCTTTTAATTATTTCAAACTCTATTTATCACTCAGTACATTTTCCTATTCTTTCACAACCACTGTGCACAGGAAAAAGGATCAGTCTCTCGGGAATTATAGATTGGTTAGGCAGCAGCCATTAATTAAAATCAAAGTTTTCTGGCTTTGTAGCAATTATTAAATGGTATTCACTTCATTTTTCCCCAGTAGAACAAACAATAAATTTAGAGAAATTATTCAGATTTAGCCAAAATACCAGCCTCGAGAAAAAAAATATGCAGAATAATGTCTTTCATAAATTAGTAATTCATGCAGATGGGCAGCCTGGGATGAGAATACCTAGTACTGTTACTTACTCAGATGTTTAAGTGATAATTTTTTGTTTCTAGGAGCACAACTACTACAGTATGAAAGTTACAGCTGAAGAGGCATGAAGCAAATAAGTTCTCTTTTGTTGTATGCAGCACAGAAAATGCAGTGAGTAGTTTAGGAACATAAAAACATTAGCAAGTATCAATCTTCTACCAGAGTAGATCAAATGACAGAGCTTCACTGCTGATTCATGTGTGCTCTGGTAGCAGAAAACTTCTTAGATGATGATGTCTTAGTAATTAGGGACTTCCACCCAAGTTAACCAGTGGAGAATTAGTCTGAAGCACATTTTCTCAGACTTTCCCCTCAGATTTTCAGCTTGGGGAGGTGAAAAATTAAAATAAAATAAAGGCATTTGCTGCAGAAACATGAAGTTTTGTGGGGAAGATATCAGGACTTTTCTGGATTATCTGAGTTGTCTCTAGAGTAGTTCACGGAACTTGCCAAATCACCCACTCACCTGTTAAATGAACAGTCACATCTGTCGTTGCAGAATGGCTAAAAGATGGAATGCAGTGTTAGAGACCACACCCATATACGTGCCTGCAGGGTCAGTTTTCTCCATAAAGCAACAGAAAGCTGGTAGGCAAAATGCCTCTTGAAAACAGCAAGGCAGCAGCGGGCACAACAGCCCTGAAATCAGACTTTATGTCGTTCAATATTGACAATTCGTACTGGGACGCAGGAGAAAAGACCTGCAGGGTCAAGGTCATCATCTGTGCACACAAGGGTGGAGGCACTGAGTGTGACAAGGTCATGAAGGCAGGAGACACAACTCTAACCAAAGCAGAGCACCCAGATATCTTCCCCATCCCTCAGCTCTGCCTCACAGCCAGAGAGGAAACTCAGGGCTGAGCACATGTGAGAGTTAAAAAAAAAAAAAAAAAAAAAAAACAAACAAAAAACAACAGAGGTAGGGAAGCCAGAGATGCTGGCAAGTCTGACATCCAGAGCACAAAGTGTAATTTTCCTTTCCTAGCTTACCCCCACCCTCGGATCATGGGATACTCCCCAGCATTTTATTGCATCATTTGTACTTTGCTTCTAATCACACGGATTTACTGAGGATCCTTAGGAAGGTGAGAGCTCAACCTCATGCTTTGGTCTCCTAAGGACACTGGTAGGCTAAATTCAGTTCCAAAGGGAAGGGAGGTCATGAAGTATTCATATTTTTATTTTTTTTTTTCAAAAACAGAATGAAAGTGGCCCTTGTAAGATTTTCTTCGCTTGTATCAGAATTGAATACTTTGATTTGCCATTAACTTTAAAAGCAACCAATTTTAGTACTCCACCACAGCAGAGAGGCTATAAATTAGTCTGTGTTCAGCAGAGGAGTGATGGCCTCATCTGAAGTTCTCCCAGCTCCTGTGTTCATTAGAGACGTCTCCTTGGATGGGAACAGAACAAACTCTCATCAACCTCAGCTAATTTCCCTCTTAGACAGGGTAACAAGCTGTGCAACTACAAGAGAAGATAACTTTGTATCTGGATGTTAGGAAGTAGTGGTGGCGTCCTGAGTCACATTCCTATTAGGAATGGAAACTGAGTGGCAGGTCTGAAATGGTATATTTAAAAAACCAAACCCAAAACCAAAACCAAAACAAACAAACAAACAAACAAACAAACACACAAAAAAAAAAACAAAAAAAAAAGCCAAAAAAACAAAACACAAAAGCAAACAAAACAAACAAACAAAAAAAAAACAAAAAAAACAAAAAAAAAACCAAACAAACAAACAAAAAAAAAAACAAAAAAAAAAAAAAAACAAAAAAAAAAACCACCACACCAAAAACCCCCAAAATCACTTAAAATATAGTTATCAGTGATTTCTTTTCTAAATAGAAGGGAAATGAAGAAATTTTCTGTAGAGACCTGAATGAAGTGGAACAGTGTCCTTACTTTGGAAACCAACCACCCTACCAAAGGCTTCAAATGCAAAAAGATGCAAGAGAAACTAAGAAATAGTTGGGGGGTGGGGAGAAGCTTCAAAACACAGCACAAAACTTCATAATTCCTCCAAATGACAAGCACAGGGCATTGTGTTTGGGCAAGGATGAGCAAGTGCACAAAACAGGATGGGAAAGTGGTCAAGAAACAACTTTACTGACCCGGGATTAGAGCAGATTACCTAATAAAACAAAACAAGATAACTCCCAAACCAAACCAAACGAACCCTGGGATATAGAAACAGAAAGTTTAATAGCCTCATACAGTAATTCTTCTGTTTTATTCTGAACTGATAAAGTCTGTGCTGGAATATGTAGTTTTTAGCATCTTATTTAAAAAACAGTGGAGGTATCTTAAAGAAGAGGTTTGACAATTATAACAGGCATAGAAAAAATTAATTATGAAGAACAATTGGCACCTTTCCTTACTTCTCTTCTTATGGACAGCTTATTAAGTGTATTAAGTCTCCAGATACAGAAGGTTTTTGCCACACTGAGGTATTCTGGGAACAAAGGACAAGAAAAGTATGGATCACTTATGCTGGGTCAGAAACATGTTAGACATCTAAGATAATATAGGTAAGGGTCTATTGCAAACTTCCCCCTTAAAATGGAGATGAACTTCAGAGACAATAGTTAAAATTCTGTTATTAAAAGACATTAGTTTCCTCTATGAAGAATATAAGTAATAAAATGATCAGAAGCACTTAAATGTAATAGAAAGTTAGCTTTGGGCATTCACTAAGAAAACCATGTTTTATGTTAAGAAAATGCAGGCTTAAATATAATTTTGAAAGGTAAGCATAGCATGGACCATAGAGAAAAACTGATCATAAAAATGGTTCTGTTTTAAGATTATAACACAAGAGATTATAGAATCAAGCTTATGATTTCCAAAAGGCAAATAGAGAAAGTCAGGGATTTCACCTGGACTGAAAACTCCACAGCTAAATGGGAACTTAACCAAGTGCACCCTGAGGTTGGGGATCAGTGGTGTTTCCCCATCTTCATATAAACTTAATACAGGACTAAACATGCTTACCTCTAAAAGTGAAAAGGATTAAGGTAGAAGAAATAAGGATAGAGCTACAAAGGTCAGCAAAGGGAGAGCTTGAAGTGTGGGCACAGCACAGGAATTGCTAGAAGTGGAGTCAGAAGCAAATTAGTAGAAATAACACATAGTTCAGTAGAATATACTGGGGAAAAATGTAAAAGAATAGAAGTTAGTTTATCATGTAGTAGAGGAGTAAGTTTAAGATAAAAATTAACACACTCATATTCTAAGGTTACATTAATATTCTGCCTCCATTTGCAATAAAGTAATTTGGAATGTAGGTTAAGTAGTTAGCAAGATGAGGAGTCCTTACATGTAATAGAGAAGCATATTGCCAAAATTTACCCCTAATACAGTCACATCAGAAGAGCTGAGTCCTTTCTTCCCCAAAATGCTGACAGATTGTATCCTTGAAATACAGGTCCTGTGAGAAGGGTTTTAGAGGTCAGTTAGATCAGGGTTTTTTTTGCTTTAAAAGATGCCAAACTAAGGCAGCTGAAGATTAACAAAGACCACAATGATACCTGTACATTAAAGGGACAGTAGTATTGAAGAGCTATGAAAAAGTCTTGGAGGAGATAATAAGAAACAGATATAAACAAGAAAAAGGGAGAAAATGCAGCCTGCATTCACCAAAGGTGTCTTTGATAAACAACTTCTATTTTATTAAGATAGCAGTTTTACCAGCAAAGGAGTTCTTTCAATCCAAAATGTTCTTAGCCCATTTGATCTGGTCTAACACGCACAAAATGTATAAAACATACATTTTCCCCACGTTTTATTAAAAGAAAAAAATTGTGGAGCAGGTTAAGATCTGGCTAAGGGAAAAACAATATTACAATTTGCTGACAAGGAAACTTGGCATGGAGGTAAGTACAGGAGTTTAACCCCACAAACGTGGGTACTAAGTATTTAATTAAAGGTGGTGGCACAAAAATGCAAATTTACCAAAGTGTAATGGATGAAATGGTTGTACATTGGCAGATGCAAAATGGTCTGAGGAAACTTGAGGACTGATGTAAGTGACATGAAATAGAATATGAAATCAAAGATCACTCATTTAGCATTTGATCAGAATATTTCCTACAAATCCATGCTCATGAATCAAAACAGGCCAAGAGGGAGGAAGTCTTAAAGAATGATGGATCCATCAGTGATGTGTCACTGTGAAAGGACAAATGTGACATATCAGGCTACATTTTCCACAGAAATACGAAAGCTCAAAACACTGTTCAGTTCTTCACTATGGTTATAAACCACCTGAACCACGAGTAAATTAATCCAAAGCAAAACATGGCTGTAAACCACTTGGACCACTGGCACTATAATCAGAAAAACTGTAGAACAGAGTGATTCACTAGGCCTGCTAAGATGAAATGGTTGCTGTCTATCCTGATGGAGTAAAACCACCAGGGAAGTAGGAAATTCATTTAACCTAAGGAACAACATCACCCAATTAGTTTCAGTAGACCCTTAATTAATTTTGACCAGAAAAATTAAAATGGTCAAAACACAAGGAAAGTGATATTCTGGTGCAGGTATTTATCAAAAGCATCCAGGACAGGAAATCACAGTAGTATAGTTCAGAAAAGAGCTAAATGAATTCTCATGGCAGAAAAAAAATAGATCTCTTTATCTAAGTACTCTTTTAGAGTACATTATTAGAATAAGAAGCTGTGCACTTTTGTACTCAGAGCAGCCAGCATAGTTGTGAAAGGTTCTCTGAGTGACTCCAAGTTTTATAGGTTAATTTTGGTTTGGGAGTTGGGTCAATATTCTGTTCAGGGTTGTTTTTCTTCTCTTCTCCATCTTAAATATGATTCACTTATTGCTAACATGTGCTGTGTCTGACTAGCAGGAGGAAACATTTCTCCTGTGAAGCACAGGATAAAAAAAAAATACAGCTGGCTTGTGTATACACTTGAAAAAAAAAATGCTCTTGCTGTTTTTACTCCTTTAGAAGTGTTGGGCAGCTTGTACTATTAATGCCATATCATTCTTTGAAGGCAGATTCTGATATCTGTGCCAGGAGAAGAAATAACTTTCATCTTTTAAAAGAATTAGTTGCTGGTGTAAGAGGTCATTACAACATTTTTCTGTGAATCATGAGCTGGATAATAAAGCCAATAGTCTAACAAGACTTCGCATCCCACTATTGCCCTGGGACTCTGAAGAATGCACATTGAAAAACTCAAATGCAAATTATCTGTGACTGCACTCCCCACAATTGCTGTTGTTAAAAGCAAACAGTCAGTAAAATTCCAGAGATAGATAGAAATGCTTATCAGATTAACAAGAGTGACGCACAAAAAAAAAAAAAAAAGAAACTGACTGGATAGCACACTTTTTTCAATTATATTTTTATATAACTGGATGCAATCAAAAGTATTTATATCACTTTACCTTCATAGCCTGCAAAGTCACAGTGGAACTGTCTCGGGCCCTAGAAATTGTGTGCTAGAAGGTTTACCTATTCATGCAAGCATTCAACTACACAATGTCATATTCACTCTAGAGCCTGCCCTCCAGACAAAAATTCTGAGATATCACCACGTGACACAAATGATCAACCCCAGCAGAAGACAAAGTCCAGTCCTGGGCTGAAGCTGTGGTAAAATGTATTTGTGAGGCACAAGGTCAACTGATAACTATTGCACATTTGGGAGGTGATATAACTAAGATAATCGAGAAGTCATCAAAATAATAAGTACCAAAAATAATAAGTATCAAACCTGATTTTTTTGAAAAAAGTAAATGTACAAACAACACTCAACCCTTCACACCCCCATGTTTTCTTTGTGTTCTCAGCATACAGATATAGATACTGTTTGAAGTCAGCAATGTTGATTAAACACAGGAACAGGTTGCCCAGAGATAAGGAGGGATTTTCAACACCGAAGATATTCCCAACCCACCTGGTCAAGACTCTGAGTGATTTGAGCTCACCTCAAATTTAGATGCAGCCAAGTCAGCAGGAAGCCTGGAGTTATGCCCAGACATCATTACTGTCACTCAGCAATGTCATTTGAGGAAGATCCCTGCCAAGGGGTCTACCGGGGATGCCTCCTGCTCTTCTGCACTGTGGGATGACACCTCCACCTCTGAGTATCTGCAAGGACTGCCTTTCTTTCCCTGACTTCACCAGGAACTCTCACATCTCTTTCCCACCCCTCTGCAAATTAACCTATGTTTGTGACTTTATCACGGGTGCCACAATCCCTTAATCCAAAATGTTAAGGAGATGACTAAAATCACCAAGGCTGCCTGGTGAAAAAAAACCCTCATAAATGTGGCTATGTATCTGCTGTAGGAAAATCCTGGATAGGAGTCACAGGCAAGGTCAGCCTATCCTTCTTTCTTCTGATAATGATTTGTTGTATCACAAGTAAACCTACAATACACAAGAGCATTTTTTCTTGGCAAAATGCTTTACTTGTGAGCCATTAGAAACAGAATCACCACAGTGGAAAAAGGAGCGTCAGTTGGTCTCCCTCTGTGGACAAAAAAATTATTTTTCAATTTAAGTTCAACCTTGTCTTCTCCTTTCAAAATTACTTTTTAATGTTGATAATATTTCCATCATTTAAGATATTTTTTAGTAATTCTCTTTACTTAGAGGAAAAATTATCAGATTACTAAATATCCTACCATACCATAGCAAACCTTTCCAAAAATTCTTAGCAATTAATTGGCAATTTTTAAAAAAGTCTACATCTCAGGCAGCAGCAGTTTCTGAAGTCAAAGCCCAAGCTGATATATTTGGAGTACAAGGAGGAAGACCAGAACTTTCATTGGATGGGCTGGTTGAGTAGTGTGATCCATTGTTTCCCTAATAACCCAGGACTGATGTTTTAAACAAAGTGGGTTTGTGCCAGATAAGGGTACAATAAGAGGCTGATAATAAGCAGATCCTGAGAAGGTGGGATAATGCTTTTAATCATGCCAATCTCCTTCCTTCCAGTAAGGCACAACTGCATTGGACAGTGTAAAACTCCCCTGCAGGGGAGGTATCAGGGCATTCCCACACAAACCTGAAGGAATATAACTCTTGACCAGCCTGACTGCCTTCTGAACCTGACCTTCCCCAAGGTTAAATCTTGGGCCCAGTATTGTTTAACTTATTCACCGGTGATTTGGATGAAGGGGAAGAGGCCTCCTCAGCAAGTTTATTGATGACACAAAGCTGGGAAGAGTGGCTGATACCCCAGGGTGCTGTGCAGCCCTTCAGAGGGACCTCAGCAGGTTGGAGAGATGGGCAGAGAACCATCTGAAGATCAACAACAGAAAATTCAGGGTCCTGCACCTGGGGAGGAATAACCAGTACAGGCTGGGGAACAACCTGCTGGAAAGCAGCTCTGCAGAGAAGGACCTGGGGTTCCTGATAGACACCAAGTTGTTCATTAGCCAGCAGTATGTTCTGAGGGCCAAGGCAGCCAGGGATGCATTAGGAAGAGCGTTGCCAGCAGGTCAAGGGAGGGAGGTCTCCATTTGCCATAGCCTGTTTGAGTACTCATAGACAATGTAAACAGAGCTGTCTACCCATGCAGAATTGTAATTTTAACCATCTCTTTTTTTTTTTTCAGTTATTCCATGTCCTAAATTCTGTCTCCCAACTTTTCCCTCTTAGTTCACAAATGCCCTGTGAGCTGTGCCTCACTAGAGCTTCCAAAACAAAGGGATAGCAGAAAAGGGCCATCTCTTTCAAACCAAAGAGGGAGAGCAAGAGTGCACACTTCTGTTAACTCAAACAAACCACCCTGAAGGTTAAAGGAGTCCTTTCCCATGCAAGATCAGAAGACAAGCCAGCACATCTGGCTCTCAGGGTATTTTCCTACAGTTATAGTCCAAATAAATGCTGAGCATTGGAGCACATTGTCACCCCAGAAAAGAGAGCGCCCCAGATTTGCAAGCTTTTTTTTCCCTTTTGCTCACATCAGTAAGCTTTTTTTTTACCCTAGTGGATTTGATAAAATCTCAAAAGAAATAAATTTTTAGTTGCTAATGTGTTAATTATGAAGCACTGATCTTTATTCCCTTAGGTTTTTGCTCAGGTAGTGAAGTAGGTGAGAAAACAGTGATTCTAACCCAAGGCACGCTTTATCTTGAGGAAAATGAAATCTGGAAAATGGAATTCTTCCTTATATGGAATTATGAATCCATGGCCAGCTCTCATAGTTTCATCCTCTTTGCAAGCACCATTCTTGCAATGGTGCAAAGTGCTGAGCCTCAGCTCCTCCCAGGCAGAACATCACAAGTTTTGCTGACTGATATTTCCATCGCTTCTCGCTTTGATGCGGATGCCTCGTTGAATAACATTTTCATTTTGTCTAGAACTATGGCAACCTGGGCAGCTGCCAGAAGGCAGCTTTGGTTGACAACTCAAAAGAGTGATTCTCAGGCAAAACAATTAGTGGTAACTGCTCTTTTCCAGGGAGGCAGACTTTTTGGCAAATCGCTCAACTAAGTCAGAGAATTCAGACAAGGAGAAATCCAGCCTGCTTTGCCCAAAGGAAGGAATGCAGGTTTTTATAGCATGGAAGGAGGAATTCTTTTGGTTTCTCACTATAGCTCCAAATACCAAAGCTGTCTGTGGCCTGCCCTGAAGGTGCTCCATGTGGCAGGGTAGACACCATCAGGGCTATTCAGGGTGTCACAATGTCACAAGCTGCCCACAGAAGAAGCAGCACTGAAGCTTTCCTGTGGGTGCATCAGCCTTGCAGTGCCAAACTTGTTGCTTCTCAGGCCTGGTGCTTGCCCACCCAGGCACACCAGCTTGCTTGGTTAGGTGATGTATCCCTGCACTCTGCTGCAGGGAAGCACCCACAGCAGCCTGAAGGCTCCTGCACAGGGTGTGCTGCCAAAAAGTCAAGCCCATCCTTCAGGGGTCTGTTTTGGAGGCAGAGCCCCTCACCTGGCAGTTCCAACCCAGGACAGGGCTCAGAGCAAGTGCTACTTCAACAAGCTCTGAACTGCCTACCCTCCTACAGAGCCTTTCTAACAACCCCACTCTCTCCCCCCACTCTGTGTTGTCAAACAGCCTTTCTAGGCACTGGCCTCTCATTCCTGCAGTGCTGCCAGCCACAACCAGGAAAACTGCTTTACTCATTAGTAGCACAGCAGCAATTGCAGGTGAAATCCTTCCAGAGAATTTGTTTAAATCATGCCTGCAGAGTGGCTGAAATTGGTTGTGAATTGCTGAGCTTAAGCCCAGGCTTTCCTTACTTCCCTGCTTGATTTGCAAATTGCTTTTTGCTCCTACTTTCCCGTCCTCACGTGTCCCCTCCATATATATTAGCAATTTGCAGCTTTTCCATGAACAAGCACTGAGAGGCAGTGCCCATTTGTAAGCACCTCCTTGCTCTATGTGTAACCAAATAGCCTTGCCAAAGATACCAATGTGTTACATTTTTTCAATCTGATCACTGCTTTTTGAAATATTTCAAACCTGTAGTTTTTTTATTGGTATCTTTTGTTAGCTACCTATTAGATAGATGTTCAATATCTATTCTCTCTAGAAATGTGTTTACAAGCACAGCCCAGACTTACAGGGCAGTTTAAACAAGCTGTAAGGAAAAACAATTAAGAGGATTCTGTCCCTGAGGAGTTTGCAGTGCAAGTCCTATACAAACAGTGTTGGTTTATTTAGAGCTAGGATACAGAAATCTAATGCTGCTTAATAGGACCAGCATGCACAGAAAAACTTTTTGCTGACAACATGTCCATTCAAATTATCCTTTTTAAACGAGGAGGAATTTTATTTCCCCTCCTATATTTTTAATTTAATTGTCTGCATAATTTTACTTCCACAATACCCAGTAACAGCTAATAGTGTTATTTGCTTTCCATTTGTTTTTGCTTCCTGCTGTTGAATGAGCAACCCGTGTTTACAGATTAGCAGCAGTTGTAAAGTGCCCTGACTTTCTCTCCCGTTTCAAAGTTATGAGTGAGAAGCACATTATATTGGTTGCTCTGGCATTTTTGGAGTAGCTTAGGCATTCACAGTGCAAACCACTGTTATTCATACTGTTATAATTCCTCTGCAGTTAAGTCATTACTAGCAATCAGAGCAGGCTTGTAGTACAATTCCTTATTTGGGAATGTCATGTGAGATGCCCAGAGCAATATGAAAAAATAAAGGCCAACTTGTCTGGCTGTGGAGGGATTTATGGCAGGCCCACTGGCAGAGATCTGCTGGGAAGTATTAAGAGCTCCTGCTTAGCTGATCATATAAACACCCAAGCCAGCAGGTGCATTACATTTGTACACTATCTTTTTCCTTCAGGTGCAGTATTAAAAATCCTGTCATCACAGCATGTTTATAGAAACGTGAATTATAGTGGCCTTTTCCTGCAGATGGTTGAGCTGAAGTTTTTCTTTAGGTAAACGTGAAATTAATTTAAAATCACTTACATTTTTTTGTTCTGCTTTTTAACAAATGGCAATATTGCTAAGAAAAATTCTGCTTCACACAACATTTGTCTTTTAGTAAGAAAGAAGCCCCTTTTAAAGCAGAAACATCTGATTAGTAGTTCCTAAAGACAACATCTGAGATGTTTATTTCCAAGCAGCTGCACTCAAACCAGACTCCCTCCTTTCCAAAATATGGACATCTCACTCAAATGTGAAAATTTGGTCAAGTAGCTTTACATTTGACTCAAACTCATAAGTTTTATTGTTTGTAAATGTCCATATTTTTTTAACGTGCAGAAATTTGATCAGATTAAAATGTGATCTACTTCATAATAATCATACCCTAGGGAAAGCCAAGACTGAAGTTAATGAATGAAATTATATGTAATAATTGAATTATTAGGAATAACTTGCGCCTTGCTATTTTGCATGAGAAAAACTCACTCTGTGTTAATGCAACTATCTGCTTGGACAGTCAGAGAATCATAGCTAGGAAATGGATAAATTAATGTTTTATATGTAATTTTAGCTTAGCTCTCCATCTCCAGTGCTTGAATACTGAGACTTTAATTGCACAATCACATTCTTTTCTGCTCTCCACAGCAGCCCTATGTAATACATAACTATTTTCTACTGTAATGCTTGATGAGTCATTACTGTAGAAGAAACTGAGCATGTTTGGGAGCATGTGTGTTTAATGGAACTATAATCAAGTCAGGAAAATTCTCTCTTCCTGTAGTCTCCTTTTATGGAACTCAGAACAACAAAACAGAACAAAAGTTTAGGAGAGGAAGGAAGGATGATCCAGTCTAAAATCCAGTCTATTCAGCCGCTGGGGCCCTGCTGGAACCTGAGTTAAGGCACTTAAGGTGAAATTTTACAACATGGATGCTTTCTTTTTGCTTTTAACCAAGTGGCAGTATTGCTAAAAGAAGGTCTGCTTCAGAAAATCATTATCTGTCATTAAACAAATATCCTCTTTCTGTAATAGAAATAACCTCACTTCATGTACATTTTTTGCTTCAATATGTCATCACTTCTCTTGCCCTCATCCTAGCTATTTTTTGAATCCCACTGGCAGAAAATTAATCAGTGAGCAAGAAGAACACATTTCCACCAGTTCAGAGAGCAGAATCATCACCTGCACTCCTCAGGGTGTGAGATGGATCCCAGTACCAGCCCAAGGGAAATGAGGAGATGATCTTTACACTGCAGCAAGCTACCAGGTGGCCAAATTTGGTACCCTGTTTTGACTCTCTGGGCCTCGTATCACCACCTGTCAGCATAAGTGTGACAGCATTCATTACTTCATGGGGATGTTCCAAGGGTAAACACACCACAGGTTGCAAGGCACTTGCTACAAAAACAAGGGGTTTACATAAGCAGTGGACAAATCTGTTTGCTGCAGTGGTATATTCTCATACTACAGAGGGAGAGGTTGCACCTAAGTGTCTTAAAATGAAAACTAACCTCTTTGGTAAAATACTTTATCATGACACTGCTGGTGTTCTATCCCCGTGTAGTTTTTCCTCTATCGGGAAGATTTAACATTTGTAACAAGTGAGAGGCTTGCACATGTAGCACTGCTAAGGGTTTAATTTTCAGAGATGACAAGCTCCTCTGACTAAAGAACTTGGTAGAAGCAAAATCTGTGTCAAGTCATGTGTGTTGTTCTAGAGGCCTCCTCACCTAGCACCACCTTAAGCATGTTTTTCCTCCTCCCCCCCAAAAAAAGTCATCTTGCCACTTAGCATTTGTGTTGCAGCAAAGCAGACACTCTCTTGTTCTGTAACCTCATATGTTATGCTGATTGCTCTCAATCCATGATCTGCTCACCAGCTGCTCCTGGGGCAGGAGGGCCCTTAGGAGGAGGCTCAGGGCCCTGCAAGGGCTGCACCACTGCCTGACTTTCCTCATTTCGAGCAAGATCTCCCAATCCTGTGTGGTTGGAAGAGCCCCCATTGTGCTCTAGCACACAGGGCATCAGTTGCAGAGGAAAAAGCCAGCTGAGATCTCGGCAAAGACTACAGCAAACTGGAGAGAAATAACTCAAATACACTCCAGTGAGTCCCAATGTCAGTGCCAGATGAAGCAGTGATTTTGATGGCAGTGGAAGCCCTACATGTGGTGATTACTAGCTTCTAACAGGACCCTGTGTCTGCAAATGCTCAAATTCTCTAACCTAGAGGATTTCAAGTGTATGGAGGTATTGAATGGGAGTATAGGACTGGTGAGTCTTTATGAGTTTGAGAAGCCTCTCTGGAAGAGCTGATCTTCCTTACCCAAGAGACTTGCAGGTGTGAGGATGGTGTAGTGTGACCTCAGCCTGTTCCTTCTCTCACAGACCTTGTGTGATAAGTCAGGCCAACATGGTTCAGTGACCTGGCAGGCATGTTGGATCTTTAACCAGCTGTCTCTAGATCACATCTGCTAGAAATTTTCAGACTGATCAATATTGTCAGACCTGATCTTCTCCTGGCAGATAAGGACTTGGGGATGCTGGTCAACAGCAACTGAACACGAGCCAGCGTGTGCCCAGGTGGCCAGGAAGGCCAATGGCATCCTGGCCTGTATCAGGAACAGAGTGACCAGCAGGACCAAGGCAGTGATTGTCCCCCTGTACTAGGCACTGGTGAGGCCACATGTCACATCCTATGTTCAGTTTTGGGCTCCTCACTCCAAGAAAGACATTGAGGTTCTGGAGTATGTCCAGAGAAGGGCAACAGAGCTGGGGAAGGGTCTGGAGCACAAGTCTGATGAGGAGCAGCTGAGGGAGCTGGGGCAGTTTAGCCTGGAGAAAAGAAGGCTCAGGGAAGACCTGATCACTCTCCACAATGCCCTGAGAGGAGGGTGTGGCAAGGTGGGTGTCCCTCTCTTCTCCCAGGTAACAAGCAATAGGCCAAAAGGAAAGAGTCTCAAGTTGCACCAAGGGGATGTCTAGATTGGATAGAAGGAAAAATTCTTTCACTGAAAGAGTGGTCAGGCATTGGAATGGGCTGCCAAAGGAAGTGGTTGAGTCACCAACCCTGGAAGTGTCCAAAAAATGTGTGGATGTGGCACCTGGGGACATGGCTTAGTGGGGGATTTGGCAGCATAAAATTTACAATTTACCTCAATGATCTTAAAATTTTTCTTCCAACCTAAATGATCCTCTAATTCTATACTATTGGCAAGAGAGTAGGAGATGAAGCATATGGAAGAGGAGAAGGATGTTAGTGATATAATGGCAGAATCTGCACAGAAAGGGTGTATTTTGCAGGGTTAGAAAGAACTAAATTCATGTTGGTCTAGAAGAAAAAGGAAGAATTGAGCATGGCTTTCCTCTCAGCAAAGAGAATGCAGAATAAGACTCTAAAAGTTTCCTTCAGGGTAAAAGAGAAGACCAAAAATTTTTTCATCCCTGAAACAGATTGATCACTAAGTCCAGCCAACAGGACTGATTCCTAGGTCTTCTTGTTGGGAAAGCAAGGACTAAGACTGGTTGAATCTACTTGTCAGTGACTAGAGCTGCATTCCTTTGGTGGACTGTTTTGGTCATTTGGTTCAGGTGAGTCTTATTTTCCAATGACTTTAAATCATCATCACCTTACCCTGTGTCTCAAGCCTGTACTATACAAGTCCTAAGTGGTACATCACAGAAATTTCTCTGTTTGAAAGAGATTCTTTCCTTTCATTCAATATATGAAATTTATGTCATAAACTGCCAATATTTTGACCCCTCTTGAACATTTTAAAAGAATTTTTACTCTTCAGCGAAAGCTCTGATTTTTACCCAGGTAAAGTAGGGTGATGATGTTAAAATAAAGTTTTAAAAAGAAAACAAAACAAAACCTAAAGAATACGAAAACTATTTTTATGTGAAAAAAACTCATTTTCTCCCCACAAATAAAATGTGCAAAATTAATTCTGTGAACTGGGATGTTCTGCATTTTATTCCCTAGTGGCTTTATTGGCACTTACGGAGAGCTTTACAAATGCATAGTCTCCCTACTATGGTTGTTGTGCTATCATTACCAATTAGCAGCTGTTAAGAGTCCAGCAACCTTCCAGTCACAGAGCAAATGGGCCGTGGGGGAGCAGCTGTACCCTGGCAGCTTTTCATTTCCAATTCAGGCTCCACAACAGTTGTATACTGGGTTCTGTTTCACTGAAGCTAAACTACAGCCTCTAGGCTTACTTATTTTTCCTCTAGTTAGTTATTTTTCAGTTTAATGGTGAAAATATGGGGCTGATGATGGTGGCTGAGCATGGACAGAGTCTCCCTAAACTTCCCTCCGGAGCTCAGCTGAGCTTCCTCTCCCAGCCCATATGAACCTCAGAGTTGCACAACTTGGGGTCTCCTGAGGAGAAATCTCAGCTCATGCCGAGCTGCAGACACTGTAATGGCAAGGTGGGGAAATACTAATTAGGTGTCAGGTTGAGACCACCAGCCTTATTTAACTGTGAGGTCAAGCTGACTGAAACCTTGTCTCCAAGCTAGATAAAGACAAACTGTTTTGTGAGGAACATTTCCGATAAAATCTTCTCTTTCTTATGTTTACACACAGGAAGCAGACTAAAACTCTCAGAAATGTCTTCTTAGTTGATCCTTGAATCCATTTTGTTTGTTACCAGAGAGGCATGAGTAAAGGCTAGACTGTCTGTTTTTCTCCGTACTGTCAGTCTCCCCAAAACGTGATCAGATCCAAAAGTTATTTCATGCCTCCTCTGTCTTTATAGGCTCAGTTAAAAAAAAAAAAAAAGAAAAAAAAAAGGAAAAAAAAAAAGGCATTTTGGAGAGCCTTTGTATCCACCCAGACAGTACAGGGCATTTTGATCTTAAATCGTTGGCAGGAGTAGATTGCAGTATGAGCAGGTTGGGCTTACAAGCACACTCTGTAACAACTTTTATGGCCCAGGAAAAAGCCTGGTGGTGTACCTTTTTGCTTCTAGGGTATAGCCCTGAAGGGTGTAATGCTGTGCTCCTCCACTCTGACTGCAGCATTTGGGAAAAAAAAAATTAACGAACTGTTCTGAGGGAGTTTGTTTCCACTGTCAGTGACAAAACCTCTCCTGCAGCTACTCTGGGGATGGGTTTCTTGTAAAACACAACACAACCACCTCACATAACATAACCGTAAAGACCTCAAATGAAAAGCCCTGTATGCCCACACAAAGAAACAAACTCCTTGGGCTGATGGAAGTGACAGGGGGACTGCACAGGGCCATGAAGTTGAAAAGTCAAACAAGAAGAATATTGTTTTCTTCTCCTCTCTCCTTTTTAAAGCCTTTCTCTCGAGAGGACAGGAAACCAGTTTAATTCCAATGATATAATACTGCCCAAACTGGCCATGGTTCAGCTCCTAGTAGTGACAGCACTGTAATGCTATGCCTTTTTTTCGTAGCTAAGCTTGTCTGACTTGAGCTTTCCCTTCAAAGATATTGACTGTTTAAAAGGGAAACAAATGATGTAGTTTATATTTGACAAGTGCACTAATGTTCTAATCCTAAACTATAATAAACGAAAGATTAAGAGGAAGAAGAACATTCATTTTAACCTCTGAGAACCAGCTGATGGATGACTTCTCTTTCATAATGCACGAAACCTTCACACAAGGAAGAAGAGAGACTGCACCTATCAGTAAATTTGGACACCACAAAGACCTCAAAAGGTTCCTTCCTTCCAGAGGAGGGAAGAAATCTTTAAGCTATTTTTCTCTCCAAATGCTACTCAATCCAAAATTTAAAAAGTTACCAAATTGTCTGACTTAAGAGTATGTATGTCTGGCATTTGAGAAACGGGCCAGTCTCGTAACAGACGCAAATAGTTGCTTTCCTCATGAAATTGTCACAGGAGGTAATCTTAAGACTATTTTGCTGATCTTTTCAACAAATAAATTTTCACTAAAGCTAAAAATGTTTTCAGACTCAGTTACTGTTTTCTTCAAAGGCATCACAGGGAATAAACAAAGATTACTTGCTTCATTTTTCTGTAGGGAGGTATGAGGGACCTCAACCTTGATGGGTTTTCCTTGACTTTGCTTCTTTTCAAATCCCAGCAGTCACTGTCCATTGCATCTGTGAAGGAGAACCAATTTTACTAAAGCAAAAAATGGTAAGAAAATATGCTTTTTCTTTTTCATCTAGTTATATGTTTCCCATATATTTGTCATTGTGTATTGGAAAACTTACAAGAAAATTAGTAAAAGCAAATTGGATGACTCTTTAGACTTCCAGGCAAATGAGCTGTTCGAACTTATAAACCAAAATTAATTATAAAGTCCATGAAGAAAGGTAAATTATGCTATCAGACATCATTTCCAAGATACAGATATTACAATTTTAATTTTATCCTATTTTCTACTCTTCTCAGTCACCTTTTCTTTACTAGAACGATTCTGTTCCTCAAAAGATGAAGAAAAATTACTCAGCTGACACTGAAACAAAAGTATGGTACCTATTTGTCACTTTAGAGTTGTAATTAAAAATAAAATCTTGAAGATTATGGTTTTAGAATTGCAAACAAGTTATGAAATGTGCCTTGCTCTCTGTTAAAATAATTAATGTCAAATTCAGCACTGAAAAGAACACATAAAAAAAAAAAGAGAGAGATCTCTAATTTATTCTTGTGTTTGCGGCCTGTAGAGGAGCAATATTATTCCCTAGACTATGTACCTTGCTTCCTAAAACAGCTGTACTCATGAACACAAAACCAGAAACTAGTTAGAATTTCTTCCCCAGCTAAAGAACAAACCAGGGGGAAATCATGCAAATTTCTGCCTTTTTACTGCTTTCTCTTTTTCCTTGATAGAGTTAGGGACCTCTAATTTGTCACTAAACGTTAGCATTTTTCTGTGGTGAACAAGTGGAAGCTTTCTGTGAACGCTCCTTGAATGAAGAATGGGAAAATAATTGTCACTGGACATCTGAAAATTTACTGCCAGCTATGTAGCAACTTTTACCGTGGCACATACATCCTCTTTGATTTAGAAACTCCCTCGGGACAGGATGGCAACTCAGCTGCTTTTTAGCTGTGCTGCATCTTCCTGGCTACTGTACATCATATTTTATTTACATTGTTTAGGTTCCCCAGATCTCCATGCACCGCTACCCTTAGTCAATGCAGAAGGATTTTAAGGACTGGTCTTAAGACAGTGGCATTTGGGGGAATCTCAGTTATGCAGGGCATTCACAAATGTATGTAGTGCCACTCACTGACGGCTACAAAGGGCCTATTTTTTAAACTGTCAAAGAAACACTTGTGGCATTGCAGAAACCAGAGAAAAGCTGTCAATTCTATTATTAAATTGACATTCCACACATGCTACTTTCTGATGATAGTCCATAATAAAGTTGCCCTATTTCTTTGCCCTCTATTCATGTCACTACCTAAAGTTTTCTCTTGCATCTCCCTCAGACACTGAGTGATAGAGCATCAGACATGTAAGCTCAACAAGAGGTCCTCATTGTGGTGCAGTGACAGATGTTTACAACACCTGAAAAAAAAAGAGGAGACAAGGTCCTAAAGCACCCTTGGTACTCCAGGCTATTACAATGCATGGAGCAAGGACAGTGACATCTCCCAGGGTATTGTCAATCAAGAAGTACTGAAACAAAGAGAGACAACAGGGACCATTGTAATCCCATTGGAGGGAAGAGGGGGAAAAAAAAAGCATAACAAGGCTTTGTCCTGGTCTTCAGAACACAGACCCATCTGTGTGTTTCTCTAACTGCTTCAAGCTAATAGGATAACACGAGTTGGTCTGACCCTAATGGAATTGATACAAATTGGATGCTAATTCCATTGTGTCTAGTTCTCCACTGAGGCCATGAATGCCAAGAGGCCTTTCCAAAAAAAAGGGAGCTTTTACTTTCCATGCTTGTTTGGTTTTAGACTTGTCTTAAGATGTAGGCTGCAGAAGCCTGGTTTTCCCAGGTAAGCTGTCCCACCATGCTTCCTGCTGGGAAGCTTCTGTGAGGATAACAAGACAACAGAGATGCTGGATCTCACCCTCAGAGATGTCTTGTTTAGTAAGAGCCAGTGATTGACAGCTGTTCGGAGGAATGACAAGATATTTTACATCTGTTTAGTGTCTTGACTGTCACCCATTCCTTCCCACACTGGCTATTGTCATTCTTGCTGTATCCAGGAATCCTACTGCTGCCAATGCAAATGTCAGACCACTGTGGAGCTATAGTGGCATGCAGCATACATTATACAGGAAATGGAAAGTGGATCAGGGTCATTGCATACGGGAATGCAGTGAGTCCAAAGTATGTTCCTGATTCCAGACCTAACCTTTATTGGACCAAAAATTGGACCACCAGCTATTAGATCGTGCCTATCAAATTAGAGAGTAAATAGAACACACATGAATTTTTTTCTATTTTTTTTTTCTTTTCCTTGCAATTTATTTATTGCAGCAAACCTTATGCCTTCCTCCAGTGATGGTGTATGAATAATGCAGCACATCCACAGCACTTACTATGCACGGAAAACTCATATTTCTCCATTTTTATAGCATTCACAGAAGAATCATAGGAGCTTTGGATTTCCAGGATCTCTTTATTCACATCACATTTGCTAAGTATTAAGTAGTGCTTTCTTTATCCTGGGAGAAGTAGCATATAAAATATGGTATAAGGAAAACTGTACACTCATTTCAGAGGAACCAGATAATTTTATCATATGACTTGAAATACCAGTTACAACAGACAGAACTTAAGTACATACTTCAAGGAGAATGTTTTGTCCAATTAATAAGGACAATATTTTTTTTCCCTAAGTCTGACCCAACAACAGCAAATAAAGAAAAGGAATAAAGCTCACAGTGCAAAACCACAAATGACCTGCCCTATGAAGACTATCCAAACTAGAAGAGATGTATAACTGATTAAAATAAAAAAACAACTATAATGAATCCATTCAATCTTCATCACTCTTCAACCCACTCCTAGTCAAAATACTGTGCAAGTTATGAGCTCTGCAGCATGCCTGGAATGTTAACAAATCTGGGCTCTGGAGCAGTGGTGGCAAGTGAACCACAGAGTGAAGGATCCTTCACAGGATTTTAGTCAGCTTCAAAAGCATCATCATTCTTCAGCTAAACACATCTCGAGATATTTTAAGCAAATCTAAATTTAGCTCATCATTTTTCCCCAGGAAGAACAAACTACAGAGCACCGGTGTGCTACATTCTTGGTGCAAAATTCCACTGCATGAGGAATACAGCAGTTCCAAATTGTCCTTGGATCACATCCATCATCAAAGCTCAAGCTAGAAACGGTCTGGATAACACCTCCAAGATCTTACTGGCAGCATTTTCAACCCAAGGAGTCACGTCAATATTGTTTATTTCAGGAGCTAATAACGGAATTACTCGGAACAAAGCCACCAGAATTCTGTCTGCTATGAAAGAATGAGATACAATCTAGTTTCCTACACTGAAGAAACAAAAACGGTGTACCTAGCAATTTAAAGGATGTAAAAGCCTGATGAGCATAGCTGAAACACAGCACCTTCAAAGAAAAAGCTCAGCTCAGGTGAGGGATCTTGTGGATCAGATGTTATGTATCTACCAGTCAGCAGAGAAAGGGACTTGTCTACTCACCTCAATCTCTTTCGTTCTTTCTGAGTGATATTCTTTGCTAGGGACAGAAAAATACAGAAATTGTTACTCTTTCTTGCTCCTCTGGCTTGTAGTACTTGCTCTCCCATGTTTTCTCACTTACCCTGTGCTGCTGTAACTGATGGTGAAAAGAAAGCACATGTGCAATGGGCACTTAACGAGTACCTTGGTCCACACACCATGGGGAGATAGAGCTGCTACTGAAGACTCATTTCATATAAGCCACTAAAAAACAAGTCATCCAGGCTTTAGTTGCTGGTTGGGACCCCATTCAATAATTAAGATCTGCAATAATCAAATCTAATGATTTGATACTAAAAACTCAATGTAACTGCTACCTGACCTGCAGCCTAGTCAGATCTCAGCATAAACAGTGCTGTACAGCCTAAAAATCCTAATATATTCTCTTTACTGCACCTGCCAAATAAGTTGAAGGAGAGGATGAGCTCTTCCAAATATACTTTGAACATGTAATGATGGAAAAGTAGTGAAAGGAGGCAGGTTTTTGCATTTTGCTCTCTAACCCCTGAGGTCCACAGAGAAAACTTTGGCTCTGGTTTTATTTCTCCGGCAGACAGCTTTATTTTTCCTGTAGAACATAGCTGTTGGCATAACAGAGGAACAGGAGGCTGGCAAAATGGCACAAAACAAATAGTCTAGATCTTTTCCAAGCTGTTCCTGCTCTCACTACATAACTAAGAGCTTAATAAAATGTGCTACCAAGATGCAAACATCTTGCACACATTCAAGCGTTTTCTTTATTAACTTAAGTGATAAACCTGCCCATTCAATGCACATGTTCAAACACTGACCATCTGAGCCAAAATCTAATATAAAAAGACAAAGTGATTTTCAGACACTGATCATAACATCCAATATACTCTTTCCCCAGTTCAAAAATGAGAAGATGGAGCAATATTCCTACAATCTGCTGGCTCACGAGAGAGAAGAAACTATTATGTGGATTTGAACTCTGCTGTGTTGCCTTTAAGCATTTGGTGGTACTCACTACTGCTTAAGAAGATATTTAGAATTCCAACATGAAAGGTCTGTTTCATATTTTAAGCCCAATAAATCTCGATCACAGCTCTCAATTGAGACAGCAGTCTGGCAAAACTACATGGACAGCAGACACTTTACTGTGGCTCTTTCTCCCCACTCAGCCTCTCCCTCCCCCACCTCCCTCAAACTGAAGTTTATTGTTGCCAGAAAAAACAAGAAACAGCATATCTGAAATTTAATCTTTCTTAAATTTGCAGAGCAAGCCTACAGAGAAGATTAACCATATAAGCTGAGCATATTTCATTATTCCTCTTGGGATGTGTGTCATGCTTTCCCCCCATTCGGTGTTTTCTGTTGTTATTGGTTATCCAGTTTCACCCCTCAGCAAGACCAGTCTTAGCAAAGTTAGTGCTGTTTTTTGGTGGAGGATTTTTTTTCCCCTCCTTTTCAATACACCTTCGCCATGAAAATAAAATCCATTTGATGCAGCTCCTGCTGCAGAGATATTGGTGACAGATGAATACACTGGGAGCAAACAGCAACTTACTTGGTGCCTAATTAAAACATATTAGTTAGAGTGCAATCAACAAGGGTGGAACACTTCAGAAATTTATCTAACTATGGCTTTCAACTGGCCCAAGGAGCAGACAGCTGTAGTGTCCCTCTCCTTGCTCACCAGTGCTCATCTGCTATAAGTAGCTGAAGAATAGTTGAGTGGTACAGTACAGTTGTCACTGGTATTAATATTTTTCTGAAACCAAAGCCTGCTCAGGCATAATCTGGAGTTCTGATGAAGGTTGTGAAATCCCTCAGTTAGCCTCCGAGGGTTTTGGGTCACGGGTAATCTGCGGGACTGCTTTGACACCGTTAATGAGTACCTGATGCTCCCCCTGGTGATTATCACTTACGGCCTAAATAGAGATGGTGCGAGAATACTCTGTGAGGGACTGAGGTTCCTTTGTTCTCGCTGGAGGGGTCTCCCTCAGGAGAGCTATCTGTGCAGTTACAAGCAAAGTGTGACAGCAGGGTATGCCAGCAGATTGATGAAGTTGTTCCATTTCTAACAACAGAAAGTCAGCATTTGGCTGTGCAGATGTCTACAACTCTCAGGCATGAAAAATGCAAAGACTGAGGCACATAAAACGTTAAGTGCAAATGAGTTTTCTTGCAGGCAAAGTTTGGAACACAATTGAAGCCAGACAATACTTAGCATTGTTACTGTTCATGGATTCACTGCTGCTCAAGTGAGAAAGCACAACAGTGAACAGTGAACAGCTCATCACGGGCTCTGAGTGACAGAGGATATTACATCACCTAATCCCTAAATCAACCCTATAACTTTTGTTTGACTGAGACATTTCTCTACACAAGTCCTTGTTCTAATACCCTCAAGAATGAATTATGTATCAAAGATAAGGTACTACTACAAGAAAGGCCTAAACTAAAAGCAGTAACTCTTGTGTAAGCATGTGTACTAACAAATAGTTTTAATTTTGGCAGAAAGAAATGGCACAATAACTACCACATTAATTTTTGGCTTTGCTTTATCATAGTCATATGGTATATGTGAAAACACATGTGAGTCCAAAAGAATAAGAAGAAAAGAAAACCTAAATCCAAGTAAGTTTGATCCAGTTTACACTCAAAAATTCTTGGAGGTTTGGATACAGAACTTCAGTTTTTCTTGCATGACCGATTTAACAGTATGTGAAAAAAAGTCATTATATCCACGATTTTAGTAATTTTATGAGGCAATCTATTTGTGCTTAGAGAATAATTAAAGAGGCCAGTTGGAAAAACTGTTCTGAAGGTTAAGGGAAGGACCTTATTCTGGAAAAGGGCCCTATTTTTAGCAGCTCTTTAGTTCATGTTTATGTCACACTGAATCTGTTGGGCTGAGGAGCAGTTCTCATAGTAAAGGAAACTTGAGCACCAGGCTTCACCCAGAAATTATACCTGAGGTGTTAATACAGATGTAGAAATGGGAATGCTCTGAAGTATTTTGAAGTAAGAAGAAATAGCTGATACCAAGATCTTGGCCCCTACAGAGCTCCATCTGGAAAATTCCAGGTTCATGAGGGATTATCAGGAGAGCTCAGCTCACCATCTGAAGGTTAATTTTGTAACCCACAATGAAGTTACACAAAGGAGTAACACTGTATGGAGAATGTGAAGAAGTGGTCTGCCTTCCACCTGGCCTGATTCCTCGTGTTCTTCAACTATCCTGGGAAGAGAGACTTGGGATGAGGTGTAGAGAGGATAAATTACACATAAATTGAGTAAAAAACCAAACCAGACCGTGATGCTCAGCTTTCTTCCAGTTGATGTGTGAAAGAACCCTTTAGGCTTCTTTTGGGCTCTTGGTTTTGGTTTTGATTTGCTTTTACTTGAACATACTGTCCTCAATTTTGTAGTACCACACAGAAGAACTCCCAGCCCTTTCACTTTATGGCAAATGTCACTCCAGGGCAGTGAAAGGATAACATCTGCTGAATTCACTGTCTCTGCTCTATCCCTGCCATGACTTCATGCAATCTCATGTTAAAAGCAATGTGAGGCCACATTTCATGCAGAATCGTTTTTCTTTCTGAAGAGTTGCTTTAATCAAGGTGCGTTAGTGGGATTTTCTTTTCCACTTGAAGGCAAAAGAGAACGGAGGAAGAATATGGCAATGGTAGTTTTTTCTGTGAATAGCTTTCATGGAAGTACTCTACTCCTATGTACCTGGGTTTGCAAAACAATTTTTGTTTTAAACAAAAGAAGGGGGCTCTCCTCTCAGCAGGGGAAAAAAAAAACAACAAACCCCAAAGAACTTTATTTTCTGAGCAGCAGCACTCAGAAGTCTCTCAAATGACATTCTTTATAAATCTGTTACTGTATCTTTATAAATCTGTTACTGTATCACAGGCCTGATTAAAGTGAGTTTACTAACTCCTAGTTCTCCTTAGATCTAAATCTGTCTTTAGATGACCTTCCTGATTTAATCCAGATCATAAGCATGCTCAACATCCTTTCCTATGTATTTGGTAGAAGTGAGTGAAATGGAATGCAGTATCAGAGCTGCCCTTATTTGTAATTTGTCTGGGAGGTGTTCCTACAGATGATAAGAACAGTTCTCCATTTTTTTTTGTTATGAAAGGTTCGTCTAAGCTATTGATATCCTGAATAGGTGTTCCATTATAAAGGGCATGGTGGTTTTGCTACGGTAATATTGTGGAAATTTTTTTTTCTGCAAAAGGTATTAAGTTTTTGAACTTAAAACTACTAAGAGAAAAAAAAAAAGTGAAAACTTGAAGAACTAAAAATAAAGAGAAACAGCTCTTTCTCTGGGGTTTGTTTGTTGTTGTTTTTGGTTTTGTGGGGTTTTTTAACTAGAATCATCTATATTTATATACCATTGGTAAAAATACAGTATTAATTTCTAGACCTCAGCTCACTTAAATTTTAAGTGCCTTGTCCTCTAAATCTGGAGGTCAAGTAAGCAAGACCCAGGCAATACAGTGTTTAGACATAATAATCCATACTGTTATGCTACTGCATTGTTTCCACTATTTCAGAGAATTTTACTAGGCTTACTTCCAGCATCTATACCTTGTAGGCTGAAAATTCTCAGAAAATAATGTTTCTTTGTATCCTTTAATTCAGTATGCCTTCACGTTTATGACTCTATGGTAACAAAGTGGGCATTTCAAAAGATACGGAAGAAAAAGGACCTAAAAAAGATATGGGTCAAACGAAAGCAGAACCCTGCATGTGATGCCCTGAAATTTCTGTCTCTTAGAAATATCCTGTTTACAGATTAGTTACTGGTATTATTTTTAACTTTTTTCCCCACAACCTGACATCACAGAATTAAGCCTTCCCAAAAGAAGACCCAGGATGATCCACATCCCAGAAGGTGCTGAAAAGTTCTGTTCTGAGTACAACCCAAATTAAAAATGAGCTGTAGCAGCAGAAGGACGGAGATGGCTTGGCAGAACAGTTTGAATGCTTAATGCTCACTAATGCATTTAAACATATGATCATAACTATTTTCCCCAGACTGTACACCATTTTCTATCATTATAATAATGGTCTGGGTATCTTTGTATTGAACTAAGAATACCTCTATTCGAGCTTCTGATTAAATGACTGTTGGAAGTGTAATTCTCAGCCAGCAGACTACAACACTAAAGCTAATATTTTTCGAGCACTGCATTTGAATTCTGTTATGAACTGTTTGAGCAAGAGTTTCTCGCACACAGTTTAGCTGGGGTAGTTTTCAGAAAGGCAGCCCTTGTCCTTGCTGACTGTGAAAGGTAAACCAGAATTTTCCTGCAAAGATTAATTGTGCAACTGGGGAGCTGCAGCACCCTATTGATTCGGAGTGCCCAGGAACCCCTGGGTATGACTTATAGGACAAGATTTATTGTTTCCAGCTGGGAAACCCAAGAAAGGGGTTATTCCCAATATAATTTTCTGTATTGTGTGCAGCTCAGATATGAAGCATATCCGTGACAGACAGATGACCAAATATAAGAATAAATGTCTCCCCTTACAACGAGATATAATATTTCCGCTTACATACAACGCTGACGTAAATTGAAATAAGGGTATAGCTTCAATTCATTGTTCATGGAGAAGAATAAGGTGCATATTGTACAGGAGAAAAACAAGTGTATTACTGATGGCAGGAGCTCTGTGACCCAACCTTCAGATTCGAACATGCAGCCTACCTTGACACTACAAGCACGCTTGGAGCAGGCAGCAGCTGTGTCTAAATAACTGCAATTTGCTACAACACCGGGAGATGGAAAATATGAAAAGCCCTTCAGAAAACATCCCCAGTACCATGTCATTAAAATTGTTTATCAGTTAGTGAGTCAAGAAATTAGAGCTCTGAAAAGATGGCTGTGGTGGAGGACCAGAGAACCGAAGCGCAGGAAGGAACCAGAAAGGACACATTTTCCTTTGAGCATGTGACCTTGTTTTTTTCTCTCTCTCTCCTTTCAACTTGCAATTTACTTCCTAGCCGAAGAATCATCTTCTTTCTCAGCAGATCTATAACCTTGTCCCAGTGTCTACCCTCTGTCTTTGTCTCCTTAGGCACCTGTTTCAGTTTTTTGTCCTCAGCTTGTATCTCCTGCTGGCTGTGTTGCACACCAAAAGCTGCATTCACTTGGTGGACTTGTTCCAAAGTGAGGGATGGAATGAGCCCATGCACTAGGAGTGCTCATGGCAGGGCCAAGATGTCCTGTATTAACTTTCCATACTTACTCCAATAATGTATGTAGTCACATGTTTTCCAACCAAAGCACTTTTCAACAAAAGAAGGAACAGACCTCTCCTGGAATGGATACTGTTGGAGACCTCGTGTTCTGTTCAGGTTTTTCTCTTTTGCATGCAGTTAAATGAGCCCAAAATAATTCATCTGTGTTTTTATAGGCCAAGATTTTATGGAAATATTTAAAATAACTGGAAAATAAAGCTTGAGTCTTGGGTGCTCAGCTATTCTAGTTGAACCTTGCTGACAATATTTGTTAATAAAGCATTTAGGTCCATTACATATAAATCACTTACCATTTTCTAACCAATCCCAATTATAACAGCTATGCCTTTGGGCTGAGGAGCCAAGGCTCTTTCTGGAGACAGAGAGCTAGAAAAGAAATTGTCTCAGAGGCTGGTCAAAGATCTTTGCTTTCTCATAGATACCTCATTGCCTCAGCTTACTGTTCCTTCAAACCCAGCATTTACCAGTTCTGCTTCACAGCAGACATGCAGACGATGTATCAAAAGAGGCTTTCAGCAGCCTGGCCCTAAACTTGGTTTCCACATCGATGGGAAGAAGACATACAGCTCTTTATTTTACATGAGCCTTTGAGAGGCTCAGAGCAGGTTGTCTCGAAGAACTGCTTCAAGTACTGAGAGCTGTTGAAAATATCCAAGGCTTTCTAGTTGCTAAAATATTCCCTCCCATATGCTGAGTGTCCACTTTGAAAACCTTGCTCCTTCTTTGCCGCATCTGGCATAGATTTCCAGGGGGGTGGGGCAGGCTCTGCGGTCGGCATGAGAGGAGCCCGACTTCGCAGCTGCTGTTTCCTTCCTCTGACAACGCAGAAAATATCTTCAAGGAGGGAATCCCATTTAACATGCAAGTGGTAATACCAGAGATGCTTTTGCTTCTCATCCTCTTTCCGACAGTGTCCAAAAACAAATAGTGCAGCTAATATTAGCCCACAGGCTCCTCTCCTCGAGTCTTCACCCCTTTTCTTAATTTCTGTCATGACTGAGCTCAACGTAAATACCATAAAATTGAAATATGATTTAGTGATTTACGGTGAACAAGTTTCTTTGGTAAACTTCATCCCCTTTCTGATGTTTTTTTCCAGCCAGCTTTGATTTTTACACATCAATTTACGTTCAGTTGTTATGTGCCATGTCACCGACTATTTTTCCCTACTTTTAATAGTATTTCTGCATCCTGGTAAAATTGGCTACACAGAATGTGTAGGGTAAGGAAATCATACAAGGGTCAGAGTATTGTCCATATGTGTAATGGAAACACTGAATGTTCTGATCTAAACAGAAAGGACAGGGGCAGCACAGATGTTAAAGTTTAATCAGAATGCCATGGCAAGCTTATGTAGGTAAAACTTAAGTCCAGTATGAAGACACTTACGTGTAGCAGTTGGAACCAGTGGGGATCTCAGCCTTGTCTTGTTCTGTGCTTATTTAAATAGAACATAAACAAGATACACGTTGCATTTAGGTACAGGTAGGCAAACGTTTTTAGGAACATTAACAACAACCATATTGTGCCAAAGAGGGATTTTTTCCCCCCCTAGCTCTTCCACAGTCACGTTTATTGGGTGATAACAAGTTACTGCTCCAGCACATCTGTGGAAACTGTGGGTGAGGAGTCTCAGCAGGCAGAGATGCAGCCACGGATCAATAACATGGTTAAGCACCCTCTGTGTACCAGGTTGTCCTGCTCTTAGAGGTCCCCTCATGGGGGAGCCACGTAGCCCAGAGCCCCTGGGAGGGGCTGGCAGTTGCTGTGATGAAACCTGGTGCCCAGCTGGCAGAAAGGGGCTGTCAGCTCTGTGGTGTTGATTACCACCAGAAGTGCTATAATCACATCCCCGAGCAGGGTAAAGACAACTTGTCTTTGATCCTCCTAAAAATTTCACTGAGTTGTTGCTGAGCTTTGCTAGAATGTGCCAGTGAGCTGAAAAAGAAGAGAAAATTAAATGTATTATAGGTACGGGCTAAGAGGCAGCAGTTCAGTTTGTCCAGTCCACATATAGTGTGGATTATCCTGAGCTTAATGAAGAAAACTCCTGAAACTCCTGGTTTAGCTGGTGGGTATGAACTCTTCTCAGCCAAACTTAAGCTTGATCTCCCAGTCCAGATTAGTCCCATGGCCAAGATACTTCTCCAGGTACGTCAACACAGCCACGAAGCAGCAGCTGATCTGGGCATTTGAGCAAGCAGTTTAGGGCATGTTTGGGGACCAGTAAGAAGCTGTGGACGCTCAGGCTCAGCAGGATGAATAGCAGTGTCCTTGGCTCCTACCTGACCCACTTTCTCCCCTGCCCATTCCTATGCATGGCCCTGGGCAGTGGTGGAAGTGTTCACCACAGGCAGGTCTGACATCTGTCCCAGGACACAGCAGGGAGCAGTAGTGCTTTTCCCTCCTCGCACTCCCACAGCCCAGCTGGGCCCAGCTGGCCCTACACACTGACAGGACTGGGAAAACAGATGAATTACAGTCACTTAGACTACCTGAATTAAGCATTGAAGGTCTAAGCTCTTTAGAAGAGTTTTGCCTTTAGAGGGGTTTTCTCTGAATGCTGTTTCTCAGCAAGAACACAGAAACCTTTTCTGATCCAGCTGCTAGTCCAGCATACTTTACATGAGGCTACAATTCTGAGTGCCTCTCCATCAGTGCCATGCTTGTTATCTATTGAGATAGGAATGCCTGTTCATCTTTTCCAAACTATACAAGCAAGTGGATTTTAGTCCAAAACCAAAAAGCTGGTACAAAAGATGCATAAATCTTAAGCTACCCCTATGCATCGAGCAGTCAACCTTCATTACATCTATTGGTTTTGTGTTCTTTGCATCTGAATTTTTGCCAGGAGAAATGTTGCCAGGAGTGGCCATCTCTAGGAAAAAAAAAAAAAGAAAAGAAAAAAGAAATCTTTATATGGCAATGATCAAACACCTTCAGTGCAAGGAATTACTATCTGCCCGTGAATTGCTCAGCCTGGAGGGATCTCAATGAGTCCTGGGTGACTGAAAATAAATGTATTAATTTCCCTGTTTGCTTCCACTGGAAAGATTATCTATGGATAATTTCTACAAAGGTTTTCCCTCTTTGGCCCTTCCTAAGTTGTTTGTTCTTAGTTCTATGGAATCTACCTCCTGCTATTACAAATGTGGAGTACTTTGATTTAACATCTGCTAATTAATGCATGCAATTTTCTTACGGCTGTGCCTAAGCAAAATTGAAATACTATATCTCCTTCATTCCCTGTGATTTGGTTTGCATGGTCAGCCCTTGTTTAATAGCCCAGTTTAACTCATAACACCACATGGCTGAAGCAAAAATGAATCATCACAGAGTGAAATAAATACATTAAGAGGAGGAATAAGGATGACCGGCATTCTGTGGCTTTGTTTTGTTGTTTTGGAGGTTCTTTTGTTGGTGATTGGTTGTTTTATTTGGTGGTTTTGTTTTTTTTAAGATTATCAGGTAATGAAATCCAAAGTGAAAAACGTATTCCTCCCTTTTATGCTCTTCTTCCTAACGAAAGTCAGACCATTTCAAGGCAGAGAAGAAGCAGAAAACAAAGAATATTTCTTGTTGATGGGTCAGTCGCAGTTTTATGTAGGCTGAAAAGTAGATTGTAATCCTGTGAAACGGCAGCATACTTTTGTTCCTCCCTCCCTGCCCCCATCCTGAAAACACACATGGCTTGACAAAATGCCACTAGAACGTGCTCGAAAACAGTGATCTCATTGTGAAGGCTGAAAACTTAGGGCTCAGTATAGCTGGATGATTGAGAAGCACAACATGCTCAACAGATGTAAAAACTGTATAATTCATGGCTTTCTCAAGTGGGGAATGAGCTTCCACAGCCAGTTACTAAACCACTGCAAGAGGTGTAAAATATCCAGTGATTTCCTATGTGAGCGCACCAACTATTTCAGATATGCACAGACTACTTGTGAGTTTTGGCTAGTGGTCACTGGGGTTATTTCTCTCTGCTCTGTTCTGTACTTGTTTGGGGGTATTTTAATAAGAGAGGAGAGACTCAACATTTCATCCTTCATTTTCCTATTGAATGGCGGGTTGGTGGGGGGGAAGGGAACGAGCAAACTGACCGACTTAAATCCCGAGAGAACTTAAAAAGGAGATTAAAAACCTCGGACTTCCCACTTGTCTCAGTGAGCTGGCAGGAAAGCCAGTTTAATCCAAGTGGGTTTGTTGTTCCCTTGGGTCTGCAATCCGGCATAGACCTCCCTGGCAGACTCTGCAGTTTTGGAAAGCTAAACTGAGGCTCGCACGATCCCTTTTCCTTTTTTTCCCAAAGAGTTTCCATCTCTTGCTTTCTTCTGAACCTCAAAACCCAAACCAAATGATTTCTGAAACTTTTCTTAAAATTCCCATATTTTTTTCACTTTAAATTAAGCAGCTCTCTCTGCTACTGAACATAGTTTCTGCAGGGCCTCACAGGGGAAGGCTGCTGAAGTGTCTTGCTTCCAGATCCAGCAGGCAGCTGGAAGACATTTTACCTTCCCATACTACAGGTTAGAATAGTGTCAAGGCTGCTCTAAATCATGCCCAGAGGACTTGCCATCCTGGCTGCACCTTCTCCAGCTTCAGACATATTCTCCCACATGAGAACAGCTATCCCTGCTTTTGTAAAACTACTTCATTTCAATACTGTCAATAGATGTGCCAGAAAAATAAATAAAATCAAATCAGTGCATGGGTACAATAGTGGGTGCCATATTGCCAGCATCTGATCAGAGAATAGAGTTAGCCTGGGAAACAGGAAAAAAAATAAATAATCAACCTTGACCCATCAAATATGTCTCAAGATATGTGTGTTTTGAAGGAGGATCTCTTCACAAGAACATGAATGAGACAGAATCATGGCATACTCACCACCTACCAGGGTTTTGAAGAAGTCTTCCCAAATTAACATGCCTCTTTAATTTAGAAAGAAAAGAGCCTTCTAGGCAGCTCGCCATCCCTCACAGCTGTTGGCAGGTAGAAGAGGATGGAGCAGGAGATAAGAGCAGAAGAGTGAATATTCCTTTTGGGAATAGGCAGCCTCTGAAGGCAGATGTTGATTTAGAGATTTCATTTGGCACCTGTCAGAGATTATTGTGATACTCATAATGGCTGTCCCCTAGCATTGGTTTATCACTGCTGCCATGCAGTAGCTATTTGTGACAGTATTTTCATGCAAAAACTCACTTTAAAAGACTTGTAACTTCCCCTCCGTCTTTACTGTTTTGGGTAAAAATTTCTCATACTCATTGAATGTCCAAACTGCATTATTATTTCTGGCCACTTCTGAGGCCATCCACGTGTAAAAAATCATAGTTTGTTCAGCTGTTACACATGGTCAAATTCTTTATTGAGATGGAATAAATCAGCTCCCCTTCTCTCCTCCTCTCTCTCTTTATTTAATTCTTCAGATTTGGCAGGTACCTACTGCTGAACGCTGAACTCGTGCCTCGCCCTAGTTGAAAAATTTTCATTTCACATAACACAGGAATAACATGTCAGGAAGAGTGAAATTTAACCATGCAATTAGTTTTCCTTTTTTTCTTGGACCTCATGGAAACGGAGCAAAGTGCATGTCTTCAAGTAGATACAGGGTCACAGTAGACAAATTGTCTCACTGGCTGTCAAAGAAAATCTTCCTATCCCTGCCTCAGGAAGGTGAGGGATTTTATTCTCCCTCTCCTCTAACTCATCTCCCTGATGCAGTTAACAAAACATTTGTCTGTCACGTTTTGATCTCCTTCCTCCACCTCAAGAAACAATCACACATTCACACATAGAAAGAGTGACTACTAGAGAAAAAAACTTAGGTGAAGATGTTTATGTTTAGGTCAGTGTTACATGACTATAAATATAGAAAGCCTTCCCCACCAACTTTGCAGGCATGAACATGCCACATTGCTGCAGGGGATGGCAGGATGAAGTTGTAGTAGTCTGCAATAGGGTTACAGAGCCTTGGCTTTCCTCCAGACTTCACAAGTTAAACTGCCTGGTTTCTCATTTGGAGAAAGGTTGGCAAAAACTAAGAACACGTTTTGTCCCAAGCTTACTTTATTTGTACTTTAGATAATTAAAAGAAAAATAAAAAGAAAATTCATTAGATTTTTACCTGAATTCAGCCTGAATTAATCCATATTCTGCATGGTTAATTCTTGTATTCCAAGATCAGGAACATGCATCAGAAAACCACCCATTTTAATAAATCTTCTCAACTTTGTCAGGGTGCTGAGCAAAGCTAGGAGCATGTACAATTCTACTGCCACAAGCAGACTTGGGGTAACTTAATACCAGACTTTAGAGGAACAGAAAAACAATGCAGTTAATGATATCCTAAAACTCTGAGTTTAAGAAACCCATTTTTATTGTCAAAACTGACAAACACTAAGACTGCCTTACTGGCAAAGGTATGAGAAGGCTTATATTATGCACACATCGGTGTCCAAAATGATAAAAACTCTTCATGACTTTTTTGGTTCCAAAAGGCAGAGGATACTTACTAAGAGGAACAGGAAACCCAGAAACAAAACGCACAACTTCATTTAAGAAAGACACATGAAGTTTGCCCTGTGCTGCAAATTCAGAGTTATGAAAACAAGCATCAGTACAAGCATCACCAATGTTATCTCTTGACTTTGTCTCAAGAACAGGGTGTGTCTTTCTTATTAAGTAAAAAATATAGTAGTCGAAGTTATTGTGCATTTTCATGTGTGTTCCTCCCTCTCCAGAGGAGCTGCAGTTAAAAATGAGAAGATCATCCATCTCCATGGAAAATAGGAGTAGAAGTCAGTGCTTGCATCAGGTAGCTCCCACTGGGATCAGTGCTTCCTACAGAAGGCTGTCACATCTGACTTTGTTACCTGAGCACTGGCTCTCTCCTCTGACAATAGCAAGAGCTAAACTCCCAGTGTAGATGCTACAAGTCACATTTGGAGGACTCTCTTCTCTCCTAAACATGCAGGAAGGATGGGAGTTGACACAGCAAGAAATTCTAGGGGATAAAAGCACACTCTGAATGCACACTGATATTTGACAGTTCTGCTTTCCGTGACCTGTGTGGTCTGAAACTTAGTAGCCTGTGGAATTATCTTGGAGTTACTGTTACAGTTCAAACTGGCAGGACTACAAATGCTATCAGGTTCCTGTGGTAGAGAGGGGAATGGTAGGGGTGATGTTTCCATTCAGGGTCACCAGTTACTCATCTCCTCCTCAGCCATGTCAGGTCCATACCAAAATCTGCTAGCTGTCAAGGAACCCTGTAAAACAACTTTACCTGCTGAAACTCTTGATAAAAGGCAAAATGTGGGGGACCAAGGCAAACCTCGATTTGGTGAAAGAGATTTGTCTTCTTGCTGGTTACTTATGTTTTGGAATCTGGCTTAATCTGAAAGGCTTTGCCGCTATTTATATTTTTTTTCCTGTATTTATAATCATCTGTGTAAGTATCTGGTGTTTGAGGACAGGCACTTTAAAAGTAGAAAGTAAACACTGGCTCAACCCGTATTCCAAAATATTCTAAATAACAAAGTTCTTCTGAAAGCATATTGTGACCTCGCTTGGCTCATTGCTGCAGCATGATTACCCTCGCTTCTCTCTCACAAGGAGAGGTGAAAGTTGGATACTTCAGTCAAAATAAGCAGACTGGCTTGCTTAAAGACCTACTTACTTACTAAAGTAAACCCAAAATAATGAGCTAACTTTGATTCTTAAATAAACATCTTTGAGATTGTTATTTTAACACATCTGGTAACATGAAATGACCTATTCTGAGTCGGTCAAGCATCCATGTATGTAAGTCTCAAATCCTCACAAGCACAAAAGAAGCCACTCCAAATTCTTATTTTCCTGTTTCTCTTCTGCTCTGAATAATTTTAACCAAAAGCGTCACTGAACCTATTTTTTGAGTAAATCCCTGTAGATTATGAATGAGAGAATAATTGTTGGGGTCTGCAAGATACTTCTATTGCATGGGTAAACCCAACAATAAATCAAATTATTTTTATTCCCAGAGCCATTCAGATTCCCTTTTGCCACACTGGACTACTTGGGAATTTCACTGCTGGCGTCCAGGACTGGCAAGCAGATTATAGTGATATATTCAGATAAGAGCTGTTATAAAGGAACTCTTGTACTCAGAAGAACTCTTGCCAGTACTGAAGAAGCTGTCCAAGAGCAATATCACTACATGATGCAGGTCTACTTGTTGAAGAAAGAAAGACTCAACTCCTGAACCCCTTGAGGATACCTAATACAAATTTCTGAAAATGCTCAAATTGATTCAATATATATTAATAGTTCTACTGATCTGGCAGTAGTTTAAATACATTATTGTTTAAGTTTGCCTTAAAATATTGTAGGGGTTAAATTTGTTGAAAGTAAGACAATTAAAGAATTGTAAGTACAAAGTTTGGGTGAATAAAAACTACAGAGTTCCCATTTGTCAAGAAACAATATATCAAATTATGGCAAATCAGATAATTGTAAGAAGGTTTTTTTATACAGTAATACTGTATACTACACTATTGCTCTAACCCTAAGCTTCCTGTATACGTAATTTGGGGGCATTATATAACTATGAATTCCTCATATGTCTTTAGCTGGTTTTCAAAGAGCTGGTTTTCCACAACTTCTGGCTTTTGTAACTCTCAGCAATGATGCACTCAAAGCTAATCCTGAAGTCAGAAAATCAGCTTATAACATGATTCAAAAATGCTTTTGGGGATAATATTTTTTAAAAACATGTATCAATATTTATATAAACACATGTATACCCATCCCACAATAACACTAAACATGCATTCATTGATTTAAAAGATCTGAACATCAATTTCTGCATTTCCTTTATCTGCAGGCATTTTATAAACAAAAGCAATATTTAACTTTCAGTCCACTGTAAATCTTTTTGTTACTTTTACAGAATATTAAAGTGATAGTGAAATCTTTACTTTATAATGCCATAAAGTAAGCTTTTTTTTCCCTGAAAAACCCTAAATTTCATGCGACTTTAAAAATCCTGTATTAATTTGGTTGATTTGGGGTCTGGAATAATATGAATGGTTTCCAGGCAAACCCTTTCTTCTGTTGAATTGGTATAATGAGTTTTATTAGCCTCAAAACTCAGAATCTCCCTTTTTAGTCAATATTATTTCTATGCAGCCGAGGAAGAACCTGTTATCAAAATGCAAGTTTACACGATATCCTGAAGACTTCCAGACACTCTTTCCAATATTAATAACTATTTCCCAGAGGGTATTTTGCTTAGCTGTCCTGCACTGTTCAAAGAAAGGAAGAGTCATTGCAGAAGTCTTTTTCACTTATCCAGTGGAGTTGATACACAAGTAAGTTCTGCAGTTCATTCAGACAGATGTCAGGTTTGCCAAAATGCATCAAACTTTAGATCCAGTCAAAGCAGGCTTTGGTCCATATGGTGTGTCACTAATACCAGTGTGGTCTTTGCTTATGGACCAGGGAAAGATTGGTAATTTTTTCAAGATGGCACTCTCAGAACCCTGAACCCCCTTTCTGCCTGTGTGGTTACAGCGAATCAGAGAAAAAAGAGAAGATATTCTTTGATGATCCCACCAAGGACTGGTTGTTGTTTCTATTAAGCAGGACTTGTGAGCTGTACCAGGTGCTTCAGCCTAGAACTCTCACCAGTTACAGGGGGTGCATTATCATTGAAATGGGAATATTTTACTGTATTTTATGAATATTTGACATGTCCCTGAACAAGAAGCAATCAGCATCCAGGAGCTAGCCCAGTAAAGACAGAACTACGTCTTGCCTTTTGCTTCCTGCTCTGCTGCTACAATTTTCATAATTCACATCAGATCAGTCTATGGAAAGCTGTTAGTCCTCTGTGATCCCAAGGAAAGTTAATGACTCCCTTTAAACTGCAGTAATTGATAAACGTGTTTTCCATTTTAATGAAAGCAAGTACTTTCTTCACATTTCCAGGATACAGAGAATGCCCAAAGCTCTTGCATAAGTTACTGTAAATATGTTGCTAGGCCTGGTTTTGTTGAATTTGCTCATCCTGAGTAGTTCCCATGTATTACAAAGCATGAGTCAACATGAGCGAAGGTGGCAGGGACTGGCTCCTAGGGGTGGCTTAATCCCTGCAGCAGCAGGGTTGTCATCTAAATTTAGACTAGAATTTGGGCAGCTAACAGAGTAATTAATAACTGGAACAAACTATCAAGTGCAATGACAGTGACAAGTGACAGTTTTGGGCTACTTTGGCATCCCTACACTACACCACACCTGCACCACTGAGGATAGCTGAGTATGGCATAGACAGGAGGAAATAGTTGTACATTCAGTTTACTCTGGTTCAAGTTCACAAAAGAGCTGTGGAATGAACCCTCAAGTTGGTTTCCTCAACAACTTTACTGCTTTCTCTCAGGGGAATTGGGAGAAGAGTTTGAATGGTGATTCAAGGATATTATTACTGGAATTCTCTGGTAACCTGGCTCAGAGTTTAATCACCATTACCCATGGGTGCCAGGTTGAGCTCATCACACAGCATGAGAACTGTTGGCCAGAATCAAACCTATGCAAGAAGAGTCATGTTTGCAAGCAAAAGAAAATGTCATTTCTGGGAGGCAGTTGTTGCAGAGCTGTCTCCAGTGGTTAAGGGCGTGCACCAAGAGATCCTCAAGGACAGACCACAAGTTCAAGACCTGCATTCCTCTGACTGTAACAGCCTACAGCAGGTCAGAGACTTACTGGCTCCTCATCACCCATGATCTGACTCCAATTACACCAGTTCTTGTCCTTTCCATACAAGATTATAGATGTGGAATTAAGCAGAATTAGAAATAGGTAACCTCAACCCAAACTGCAAAACCTGAGATTCTCTCAAGTTCCTTCTCCAAGAATCCTGAGGTGGAATTCTGCCCCTGAGTGACAGCCTTCAAGGTTAGGCTTGGTTTTGGCTATGCACTCGAGTCTTGCACTGTGTTCTCATTTGCTTTCACAAGCTCTATTCAGCACTGATAGCCCTTGAATATAGGTGTTTCTTCTTTGTCAGCTGCAGGACAGAGTCCATGAAATTCAGTATCAGCTGAATCCACGTTGGCAACCACCCTAAGGCACTCACACTTTTGGGGATCCATACAGACACACAGTTAGATCTTAAAAAACAAGCAATCAGGTAAGTAACCATCTCAGTAACTTTTCTGTGGAAAGAGATGGTAACAGAACTTTGACTGTATCTACTTTATGTTGACTAAGAGAAGTCATCTGGTTCTTTTCTAGCTGTGGAGAGCAGTTCAGCTGCTACCACAGTAAAGACAAGACACTGCCCAGAGCAGGATTTTTAACAACTTCAGGTGCTTGGCTGTCAGGTTCAATTACAGGTTTTTTGTTAAACACCAAGTGGTTGCTCTGAGGAAGTTAAAAGTCCACAACAGGTGGCGGAAGGAACCCAGGACTCCAATGCTTAATTTGTTGCATACTCACTTTCTGAAATTTAAGAGCACAAAGGAACCACTAAAGAAAGTCAGACTTGCCTGACAAAGCTATCAATGCTATATGCAGGAAAGGTGCAGGTATACTTGCATAATGTGTGTGAAATAAGAAAATGATATGTGGTCTTAACACAGGTTTTTCTCCCACCCTAAAGCCCAGGCCTCCGGGAGAAAAGAATACATGTTAACCACGTACTCCAGATGCTTCCAGGAAAGAATTTCCTTGTGATCCCAAGAGCATCTGCTTGTAAATTTGAAAGATGACTATCCCATTCCAAATGGACTGCTTTAATAAATATGATTGCTAAGAAAACAACAACAAAAAGCAATGAACTTCAAGCCTACACTTCAAGAAGCTTAACTGTGAACTGGTAAAATCAATATGAAAATCATATCCGAAATTAATTGGAAACAATGAATTATGCACTACCTTTTCCCCCCACTTCAAATGTGATTTTAAAGTGCATGGGAAAGGCTGTGGTTACATTTAAACCCTTTTCCTGGCCAAAGACCACTGTTACCGTGTGTGCCCTTCCCTAGGGACTATGTCTGGAGTCAGGTTGAGTCAGGGATAAATTTGTCTTCTTTCCTCATTTTTGAGCCTCATCCTACTCCTCAAACAGAGCTGTGCAAGGCAAAACACAGAGGGAGTAATGAAGGCAGACCCAGGGTCAAACCAGAAGTGCTGGTGCTCAGACATCTTGCAGGAACCAGGGACAAAGCCCAGGATAGGACAGCTCTGTTTTTTGGCATAATCTGCCTGTTGCTCAGGAAAACCATGTCCTGGTTACAGCTTTACCACACGACATCATATCTTTTTTTATAGCTGGGTCTGGCATGCCATTGATAACGTCATTTTGCAGCACAGCCTTCCCAAAAAGGAAGGGGCAGGAGATCAGGAAGTGGTACAGCAGTGTTTGTGGGATGGTCCAAATCAACACCTTTCCAGGACCATGGTCATTCTTAAGTTTGCCTGTGCTCCAGGGTGGACAGGAGCACATCTTTTGAGTGCTCTTTGTCAAAGCTTCTGGAGCCAACTATTGTCATGGCAACCCTTGCACGTGGAGGGTACCATTTGTTGGGTTCTGCAGGATCTCAGTTAGACTGTTACCTCAGTGGAAGTTAGGTCACCATGGCACCAGACAAATGGCTTTCAGAGAAAATCATCCAGAAAGATGGCACACGTGTCATTTCAACAATTTTGACATTGGCCATTTGTGTAGATTCAGACTGAAAGAAATCTGACTTTTCACAAAAGGAAATTCTGAAAATAATTAATCTGGCCTCAACTTAAATATCCATTTGGACAAAACAAGGCCCACTTTTTCCTGCATGGTGACTATTTTTTCAAGCAGAGGCAGATTCATACAAGGTAGAAGAAAGAAAAAACCCATTAATTTTGGGCAAACAGAGTATTTTAATTAGAAAAATGTTATAAACCCCCCCCCCCAGCGATGTCTGAAACTCATCTCTGCTAAATGCTTTTATTTTCACAAGTGACCATTTTCTAGGGTAAATTCAGCCACGGTGCTGGCACAGGGTAGAACCAGGTTTATGTGACCCACTGTCCAAAAATAATAGCTACATCAGTAGCTGGCACTGATATAAGCAAACAGCAGAAAATCAAAGGTGACAAATGACTAAAGGGGAAACGCTAAGTCAAGTAAATCTGCTACAAACACACAGGTTCAAGCAGTCTGTGCCTGGGATCAGGCAAATAGTAGTTCAAACTTCTAATTCACAAAAGGACAAAGGACATCACATAATTAATCATCTATACAAAGAGTCATTGATTTCCAACTGGGGCAGTGATTTTTTTTTTTTTTTTTTGCACTGGCAGGGTTTGAAACAGCAAACCACATTATGGAAAGTAAATAGTGCACCAGCAACATTATTAGAGACTTGTGCCCATATTTCTAAAGGTACACACAAACAACATAAAGCGTTGCACACAGGCAAGCTGCACAGATGTCTTAAAAAAAAAAAAAATCCACAAGACTGGCAGGGAAAAGGATGGTTTTACTTCTCAACGTGCCAGTCATCATTAATCAGCCTCACAGAATTGCTGCCATCTCCACACGCTATGGATCCAAGAGCCACGCTCTCGCCAGCACATACGTGGGCCTAGACCCACTGACTCTAGAATTTAATGCAAAGCATACTTCCAGCATCAAGAGGCATATTTCCCTGATCCTGAAGAAAAGTTGCCTGCCTTCTGTTCTTAAAACAAATGGTGTTGTTCCATATTTCCAGAATACTGGATATTTATTTCGTAATGGTTGTGTATTACAGTGATGTATGCTTACAATAAAAAATGCTGAAGTGATATATTTCCTAATTACATTCTGAAAGAATTCACATCCAACACCAGAATCTGAACCACCTCCCAGAAGTAATAATAAGGGTCTTCTCCACTAGCCTGGGAGGGAATATAAACCCACAAGTCACAGAAATTTATATTTTAAATTCTTTCTAGAGGATAATGTGCCCTCTTAGGTGGCTCTTGAATACATGGAAAGGAGCCCACCGGATTCCTGCCGTTAATTTTGACAGTCTTTGGATCTGTCCCTATTGTTTCATTAAAAACTGGAAATAATTTGAACCATACTGTAGCAATGCAAGCATAATTCACTGCAGTCCAAGCCTCCTATGGGGATAGAAGCATAAATTCATGTTATGTGAAAGGGACATAATCCATAACTGCATCCACAAGATGGCTCTGACCAGAATAACATTATTGATCAGAAAACCACCTGCCTTCCCCCTTCCCAACACAGTCATGCACATGGCACAGCAGCTGTTCGTCGGGAGGCTTCTTTCCCACAGTCCTCCTAATTTGTGCCTATCACCCGTGAGCATGCACACAGAGCCCTTTGGCTTCCATTTGCTGGGTCTCTCTGCTAATCCAGAGAGCCAGGACATTAAAAAAGCTATTAAATACATGAGAAAAAAAAAAAAAAGAAAAAAATAAAATAAAAATGGCAAGTAGCCAAAATATTTTGCATAGACTCGAACTACTGATGCTACTTCTGAATGTGCCCCTGCATGCTTCACAACGGGCATCTCAGACAGATTCCCTAAAAGTAAGGAGGTGCTTGGGTGTGTAACAGAAGGAGACATTTTTAAATCCAAAAACAACCAAGGGGAAAAAAAAAACCTTGTCAAGTTGACTTCTGATCAAAGCTTGATTCCCAGCCGCTTGCCAGCTCCAGCCCCATTCTGACATTAAGAGCGTGTCACTCATTTTAGTTTGCCCAGAAACCTAAAGAAGGTATAAACATAAAGCTACCTGCTCTTACAGGTGTTCCCTTTGCTTTGCAGCAGCAGACATGTTTTAAAAAGGTGTGAGCTCTCCATCTAGCTACTCATGTCTGTGAAACCAGAGTATAAATCACTCCCCCCACACAGACACCTTCCACACAGAAAGAAAAGAATGCCCTGAGTACAAGGAGGAGGGACACTCATTCCCTCTGATCTCCACCTGCCAAAGCTGTCAAACTCAAACACCATTCCTCTCATCACACGATTTATGTCCAATTTGTTTTCAAGCTAAGGGAAGTTTTGTAAGTGGGCAATAACCACTGAATAAACACAATGATTAGGTGAGGTGGATAATCATATCCACGTTCAGGTGTACCAGCGTTATTTCTTGGTGACAGGGGAGGAAGAGGGGCAGGGAAAGAGCTGGAAGCCAGGATTGCCAAGACAGCTTTGCTCACAGCTGAGGTCCCTGCTGGCTCTCAGTCCCTGCAGCAGCCTAAGGAAAAGGTTAAGCAGTTCAAGGTGTTGGGCACTCACCCTCAACAGCCGTGGGCTACAAGGGCTTGACTGTCTCCCTCCTACTGTCCACCCAATAGATGCCACTAAAGTCAATCAGAAGCTTTATTAATGCTTCACAGAATCCTTACAGCCCAAAAAGGGTATGAATTGGGTAACAGCTTTTTACTGTGAGACTGACTGAGCACAGGTTACCCAGAGAGGTTGTGGAGTCTCTCACCTTGGACATATTCAAAAGATTTTTGGACATAGTCCTGAGCAATCAATTCTAGGTGATGATGTTTGAGCAGGAAGGTTGAACAAAATGACCTCCATAGGTCCCTTCCAACATAAAGCACTCTGTGAGAAAGTGGAGTGGCAGTACTACACTCTGCCCCCTCCCCAACCCCCCCAAGTCCATATGGGTCTTTAGAGCCATCTCTAATATTTTGAACAAAAACATTAATTGGGCATGTCCTGTGATTATTTCCAAATCACTGTCTTCTTTTCTCTTCCCCACTAAAATTCAAAGTTGCCTCCTGTAAGCTTTAAAAGATTGTTTTGAAATAACCAGCCAAAAATATACACATGTTGTGCATAGTCCTACAAAGCTTGCAGCAAAGCAAATTATAGTCTGGGGTGGATGAAGGAAGCTGAATCAAAACATATCTCTGTACAAAAAGCTTGTGGCTTAGCAAAAGTGGCCTTTTTCTTTCCTCTCATGGTTAAAATGTATTGTGTTATGAGGCAGGCTCATGCTATGAAGCACAGAGAAGAAACCATACTGGTCTTTTAAATAGATTTTTGCGGGACCAAAGCTAATCCACGGAAAATTCCGAATACCTTTGAAATGGAAGACTTACATTGCTGTCTCTCTTCAGAAGTCTGACAATGGCCTCATATTAGATTTTATCATCAAGCTGAATAACAGCATTTTAGCAGCATTCAGAGAAAGGGAGAGGAGAAAACATCTCTGAATTCTGACCAGAGTACATTCCAAGCAAAATTAAAAGTTCAAGTTTTACTCTCAAACCAATGGCTACCCACCAGGTGGGCAGGTAGGTGCAGCAGTAGGTTGTGTTGGTTTAGAACCCAAATCAGGAACAAATATTTAAACAGCAGAGCCCAGTGCAGGCCAAAACCCACTTTTACTTTTGACCTGGCCCCATGAAGGCTTTCCTGTGGGTTTGGTCCTCCAGCACCCTGGCTTCAAACAGGGACATTATAACACGTCATGCTCATCTTTGTGATCTAAACTCTGTCTCTCTGGTTTATCATTCAGACATTAAAGGTTCTATCTTTCAGTAAGAAAAATGCTAAGCAATTCCTGTCAGTAAATAGCAACTTCTGCCATGAAAATGGTCTGGATACTGTTAAGCTTCCAAGTGTCTTCCATAAGATAATCTGCATCATCTAAATGCAGTTAAGTACTCAGCAAGTGTGAAAAATTGTTGTATAATGCACCAAGCTGGAAACAATTTCTTGTCCCTGAGGGTCAGATATGTCACAAGACACTTGCTTTATCACTCTCACTCATACAGGTTTTGTTTTGTAAGATTGCTCACAAGGAGTCACTGGGCAGCTCAATTAAAGCAGTTGCACAAATCACGTGGCCTTAACGCTTCTGTTCTGGCGTCTCACCTCCTTGCATTCCCAGTGTTGAATAGCTGGTTATGATTTTCACTCCACTTCACACTAAAAGGTGCCAGAATACAACTCTAGAAGGAAGCACTAGAGAGAACACGCAGCCTGCTTATTTTTAATAGGCAGATATTACTCACTCCAAGTACTTTCCTTCATGGACTTGCGTGGTGCTCTATTTGCATCTCCTCAGAATAAGGATTTTTTTTCTTTTTTTTCTTTAAGGAAATAAAGTCTTGAATATCCAACCTTGTACTACTCTGGTACAGTCATCCTTCTAGTACACTTGGAGCAAAAAACATCCTCTCTCAGTAACCTGTACATTTTGCTTTAGATTTTTAAGCCTTAATAACAAAACACCAAGCACAGGGTATCTTTTAGCACAATTAAAAGAAGACAATCCAAAATGAAAACAGCTCAGTTTTAAGACCCATGCCAAAAAAATCCAAGACTTGCAGTATTCAATATGGCTTTCTCCAGATAAATATGGTTGGGGAGGGGGAACTAAATGTCTTTTTTTTGCCTTTTAATTGATGCAATAGTAGAGTAGATAGATGAGAAAAAGCTCTCAGAGCATCTCATGTCTTGTGCCATACTATCTGATATGCCCACAGCAAGTCAGCCAACTGGTTTTAATCATCCCAGTGGGAGACCATCCTAATTCTAGCAGAGAAGCTTCAGGAAAAAAAGAAAAAAAAAAAAGAAGAAAAAAAAGGTGAAAAAAGAGAGAAACTCTGAGCTGCCAAAGGCACCATTATTCAGATAAAGTTTTACACTGGGGTTCATCTATTCATCCATCGCTGATTGTGGGCTTGTGGGAGCCAGTTTATACAGAGATAGAACAGGGGTCACCTCTGTGTCCTTCCCAGCATCTCAGGAGAAGGTTTTTGCTTGCTTGGGGCTGTGCACGAGCAACTGCAAAGCATAAAGTGACAGATGTATCTGTCTAAATGGCCTCACTGCACTACCACCATGAAAGAGGCTGCTCTGGGTCAAACTACAAGTTAAAAGGATTCAGTTCACAACTAAAATTCACTAGCATATATATACATATATAGATATAAATATTTATAAATTTATTAACTATAAATACATAACCTCACAGGGTTCACATGTCTAGTATATTGGGAGAGTCTGTACTGGCCCAGCTCTGGCCCCAGTCAGTTCTCTGCCTTCCCTCACTTCTGTCTCAGTGGAGAAAAGAGTTGGATTTTTCCTCCTGAAATGGTACTAAGATCACCATGTCATGCTCTTCAAGGAGGGTCATGGGGACAATGATGACCTGCAACACTAACTCCAGCACATTTTAAGCTCCTCTGAGAGGATGCTTGGTTGGCCTTCGAAGAGGAGGACTTTAAAGTTCCTCTTAGCCTTCTGTTAAGCAATTAAACTGCATCTTCTGTTCTCTAATTCCATTGGGGTTTTTAAATCAGATTTATTTCTGCAAAACTCTTCACTGAAGGTGAAATGATTTCCCATCCTGGAAAGTATTATCTCCCGAACGTACCTACACGAGCTTCAGTGTAGATTTCTGCTCTCTGTGCCTGCAGTAATCTTGCCTCTGTTGAAACATCAGAGGCCCAAATTTAGGCTTGAACACGTGCAATAAGAGACAAAATTTGGCTCCCCAAGTGTGAAATATCTCAGTTGTCTACTGACTCAACATCCAAAAAAAGATAAATCAGCCTCTTGGAAAGGATTCGTTTTCGAAACTTAAAGTAGTAAGGGGGTGAGGAGAGGGAGAAAAAAGGAATGAAAAAATAAAACCCACTTCATCTTTTATGTAGCCAAGTATCCATTCATAATACTGTGTTGAAAACACTGACAAGTAAAAAAAAACTTCTTTTCCCCCCAAAACAAACCAAAATATTTTTCTGCTACCTTAAATTTCTCTTTCCTTTTAGTTTCATTACTAATATTTATAAAGGACCTGTTGATATAATCACACTTAATTAGAATTCACAGGAAGTAATGCCTATCATAGGATCTGAATTCAGGTGCCTCTGAGAACAAGCGGGTGCTACTTTCTGCATTTGACCAGGGCAGCAGCAGGTTTTACGCTTATTTTTTATTCCATATATAAAAGGAGACCAGCCATAGCCTCCTAATACTTAAAAAAAAAAATCAAAACACAGAGATTATTCAATAAGATTTTAATCTCCAGTTCAAGCAAAACCAAAACTGTTTTGGGGACCCTGTAGGACTTCCAGCTGACAAGAAGCAGCTGCACCTGCTGCACATTCCCATCCAGGCAGCCCCTCCCAGCTGAGCCACTGGCATTCCCATGCTGCCACCCAAGCCAAGGAGGAAGGCAAATTTCCTAAGGGTCCAGCCAAAGCCCCACCACAAAACCCCCTCTGACAATCCTGGGGCATTTGGTTCTGAGTGCAGTGACATTTTGCTGGCTTGTGAGTGTGGATATGGGAACATACATGGTATTTAAAGAGCATAAATCACTGAGACTCACAGTCTTCTTATGCAGCAGAAAACTTATTACTATGAAAGATGGGAGTAGCAGGACTCCTACATGGGGGGCACAAAGGACATCCCTTTGTTACACCACTGTGAGACACCGAGATGCCCCAGTGACTGGCACGACATGGGAACCTGATTACACACTAGAGCACCAAGCCAGCTATTATCCCTGGCTTTGCTCTTCCTGCTTCACATTCCTCCCCCCCATCATAAACACGGAAAGCAAAGCCCAGGGATTTCACTGAACAGATCTCTGAGTGGAGGGGATAAAGCCATAGGACCCGATTCCCGGTTACATGAAAGCAAAAGATGCCAAAGTCTTAAAGTACTTTGGCAGAAAGCTAGCTCTGTATAACTAAGAATGCAAGCTCTGTGGTTAGTTTAATCCCTGGAATAGCTCTGCAGATTTCTGAGTAATATTGCACAGGGCAAGTTTGGCTGTAAGGTTGGTTTTTTTTAAATCTTTAAATTACTTACTGCTGTACGTTCCTTCCTTGCCTTTCTATAAGCTTTCTTTTAAAACACACAAGAGAAGTGAGAAAAAGAAGCATCTTTCTGAAAACAACTTCCACTGCAGAAAATTTGAATCCTGGGAGAGAAATTAGTTCCAGTAGCTGCCCAAGCCACAATGTAGCCCCATCTAGAAAGGATACATCTGCCGCCTCAAGGAGTTTCTCAAGGAAAAGAACCTTGAAAAAAAAAAAAAGAAAAAAATCTTTATTATTGTTATTACTCTTTTATTGTCATTAATTGATTCTTAGGCCGTCAGAGCTGCACCAACCTGTTCATTGTCACTCTTCTGTTTCCAGAGAAATAATGTCAAGAAAGAGATGGACTAGAAAAGGAGCATTCGAGTTGCATGAATGAGACAGATGAGTTTGAGTTATTACAGGGCATTTCAGAAATATTCCTTTTTTCCCCCCTTTCTTCAAACACAGGCTTAAGTATCTGAATATAAAAGTTTAGTTTAATGGAGAAAGGAGAGAGAGAAATGGCTTATGATTTCCATATGTTTTAGTACCTTTAAAATAAAGGCATGGTAATACTTAAATAGTATTAAGCTTCAAACAGCTGGTACTGTGTTTGTTACTATAATCATTTCTCTAATTATAGTGGAATGTGACAAAAAAAAAAAAGTAAAAAAATAAAAGGGGGTTGCTTTGACAGTTCTGCACTCAGGGCTCCCAACAGGCCACCAATTAGAACCTGGAAAAAGGAAGGAACTTATAAAAACTAATGACTGCTCAGCAATGGGATATAGCTCTATTTTTGTTGTAAAAGTACTTTTTTTTCCCCCTACAATAAATCTAGCCTCCTTTAGCTAAAGTAACTCTATTTTGTTCACGATATATGAACAAAATTAAAGATCTTTTTGTCAGTTTGTGTTTTTCCAGTGATGTCCCTCGGTTTCTATAAATGTGAAAAACCTGTCACGAATCTAAAAGAGAATTCCTGATGATGAATGCAGATATTCTGATTGCCAGAAGCTCATGATCAGCCAGTGATTCCATGTACCTTTACACAAAATGATCCAAATCCCACGCCATTCAGAGAACAGGTTTTCAGTGCTCTGATCCAAGCTCTACCTACTGGTAACAGGTTTCTTCTTTCTCAGACTCAGGGACATTCCCCATGCTTAAGAAAAAAAACCAAAATACTGAGCACTACCCATGTTATTTAAAACAGCACAAGCTGAAAAAGCTTAACAACATACACAGAATGAGATGTAGAATATGATCCACTAAGGACATCAGTTATCCCAGCTGAAGGCTTAATCCAGCTGCACAGAGGTTAATGTGTATTTTTTTCCTCTCTCTAGTGCAGTTGGATTCGGGCTAAACTACTTTCTGTGCAATGAAAAGAAACAAGGTTTTCTCCTCTGCTGCATTTCTTTTACTGCTGCACTGTGGCTTCCATATCTTGTCTTTTGCACCACTCTATTGTTGACATTTTGAAATAGAACTACATTTCCACTGTGTAAGCACAAGAGCTTGTGAGTTCAAATCTCATTTAAGACAAGGTGAGTAAAGCTTTTCAAATGTTTTCTGATCTTGGTTTTGGTGCTCGTCTGAGTCTATTCCACACCACCTGGCAATTCAATTTTCTGTTTTGAAATTGCACAGGACGCTTTTCCACAGACAAGACCGCCCTAAAGTAGTTCAAAGAAAGCCAAGTTTGATGAGGAATTTCTTATTTCTAAATGCCTGCATTGAGGTTATTCTTGCCCAGAAGCTCTGCTCAGTGACAGCTGCACCCCGAGAGCCTCAGCTGGAGGGAGGGCTGTGCTTGGTGTCGTCTGTCATTTCAAAGTGAGATGGTTCAAGCAAGAACCATCTATCTATGTTCACACATGGTATACAAATAATTTTGGCTTCATATCTAAAAGACTCCCTTTAATTTAGCATTTACAAAAACGAGTGTTGATAGAGGAGGTTTCTCTTTTTAGTTGAGGGGTTGGTTGGTTGTTCATTCAGCGGCTTAACCCCCCCTTACTTAAGAGCAAAGAACCCGATTCAGCCAAGGACTTGTGCCTAAATATGACCACTTATATAAGCTCTACACTTCCCTCAAGTTTAGATGATGGGCTGAAAAGCTGTGAAATAAAAAAAAAATAATATAATACACTTAGTATTTTTCAAATACTTTTGAAAAAATATATAGGAGTAACTGAACTGATCTTTCAATAAGATTTTTCTATTAACATTTTCTTCCCACTGATTCTTTAATGCTCCCATTTTCCACTGAACTTCCTCCTCCATTTTGTCTAGATGTGATAAAAACCACAGCCTCATGTTGCCATCAGTACCGTTGTGGGGCTGTGGATCACAGGCACAATGTTCTCTTACCAATGTTCTGTCTCTGCTGGGAGCCTTCCCCCAACAGCAGAGCTGGGAGGTTTTTGGCTGGGCAGCTGTGCCCAGGCTGCTCACAGGCATGACCCTTGCTGGTGCTACAGGTCTCACTTTAAGAAGCTATCCCGCATAGCAAGGTGTCTTCTCACTTCAAAAGCTGCACAACTTCCATTCTTCTTCCTGTTGCATTCCCCCTCCTGCACGTGCACTCAAGTTTTGAGCGAAGTAAAACCTTTGTGTGCCTCTATTGGCATGACAATTTGGTTATAATAGCACAGGTTCATCCTACAGTGTTAAAAGAATTGTGTTAGAAAAAATAAAGTCTAAAAGCAAACGAAACACTGCTGTAAGAGCAGATAGAGGTAAAGCACACAGCTTTATTGAATGACCAGCTTCATAGTAGGTTACATCATTAGCCATTTCACCTCCTGCTCAACAGCTTTCCCCCACCTTGTTTCCCAGCTTGAATTCTTCAGATGAGATCAGCTGTTCATACCCAGTTCATAAACAGCTGGAGAAATTTAGCCTGCTGTGAATGGGACTTTGTTTGTGTAACTCAGGGAAGTTAGCTCAGTCTTAATTTCTCTGCTAAGGACAGAAAAGCAGCCTGCTGTAATGGTGAAACACAAAAGCTAAATGCATACATGGGTGTCTTGAAAGTAGTTTGCAAATATCAGAGCCTGTACACAGTCTTTAACGGTAGATGTACCATTTAAATCCCTAGATCTCAAAAAAAGTGAGGACAAAACCTCTGTAGGTGTATTTGGTCCAAAGCCTTTTGCTTTCACTGTGGTTCACAGAGCTACTTTTCACATTAACAGTTCAGTGCCAGCAAAAACATTATTGCCTTCAATACTAATTAGAGAGGTGGCAGTAAGGGTTTCCTAATTAAAGTGGATTTGACTTTTGTATGTTAATTACTCTCAGTATCAACCAAATAAAGGAATAATGGGGTCGTTTCACATTTAAATCACAGAAGCTTCAAGCATAAGCTGCCTTAGAGGAAATTAGCTTGCAATTAAACGGTGTTATTAATAATTGCTTGTAAATAGTAACAGCCAAGCTGTTGCACAGGCTGTGTCTAGTGGTTACAATTATAACCACCCACGCAAAAACTGACAGAGGTAAATTCCAAATAATCCTTTCTCAGGATTTCAATCTGCTCACTTTGTTTATATCTCCTGCCTTCATAGTTAATGTTATCCATCACTGCCTGTCAACAAGACATTTGTCTCACAGGGCACTGAGATGTGCTGTTTCACCACACCATCCCTGGCTGTGCTCACCTGCCTCCTGACAGCAGGGGGACCTCCCTGTTCTCCCAGCTCCTCTCAGCTGCACTTACAGGCACTGGGCAATTTTTCCAACACGAAGAGCAGCTTTTGGATGCACCAGTTAACCAAGAGTGTGACTCTGGTCACAGCAGAGCCCTTAATGTAAGGCTATACTGGGAGAACTCGTATTAATAATATTGTCCTCTGACACATTTAGACCTCCTCCTGCCTGTGCAGTCTCTGTATCAATAGTTTAAATATATAATCAAGCAACTGGTACATGTTGTCCACAGAAAATAAAATAGATACTTATCTTCAATTACAAGCTTAAATCCTTAGGTTCTGTATAGTGTCTTCTGAATGCCCATGCATCTCACATTTATATATGAGCAGTTTGGGAAGGCAGATCAAAGCCAATATCAGAACACTCTCTGCCTTCAGCTGAGCTACAATTTCACTCAAGGATTCTGGTAGCAGGAGATTTTGTGCTGTTGCACCCATTTCCAAAAGCACACCTATTCTTGGTGCATCCAGCACAGTAAAAGACTTCACTCTTTAAAGAGTTCAGTTCAAATGAAAGCTTCTCTAAAAATTCCCCAGAGGAAAAGAATATTAGGAAAAAAAATTAAGTGGGTGGGAAGAACCTCCAATCTAGAAGACTGTACGATTCCCTCAGTAAAGAAACTAAATCCCCAAGCAAAACATCATGCTATGCCTCTAAGCTTCCTCCTGCTCAAGAATCTCAGAACAGCTTTTTTTAAGTTTTATTGAGTCAACAGCTGTAGAATAGTTACTGCAAAACCAAGTAACTTTCTTGACTTCAGGAACAGAGGCACAGAAAAGATTTATTACTCATCAACTTAGCTGATTTCAGTGCTGCTGATCAGACCCTACAGAAAAAAAAAGAAGGCCATTTCACTAGTGAAAAAATAGATGAAAACCTGCCTGAGTTGTAATCTTTGTCAACAACAGTCTGATGAAATATGACAAAACCTCTTATCTCTTTTTTCAGCTTGGTCAGCAGTCAGTTCAGCTGTGAATTTCTATGTAATTACCCTGACCTTTAATTAATAATTATTTGCTTTACATTATAAATAATATATATTATTTATACTTCAATACATTGATAACAAAGTGTAATGTTCATTTCTATCCTGGAATTGAACTCTCCTTTAATGACACTCACCTAGTGAGCCAACACCTCTAAAAACAGAGCTGCATCCACCTGTGTTCTAACCAATGTTTCCCCACTCCAGACATTATATCATGGCTCCTAGGAAGTCAGACCATATTCAGCTGTGTACTGAGAAAGGTAACACCTTTTACAGCAAAGAATCAGTGGTGATACTGCTCTGGGATAACTTCTTGGTATTTCCAGAATGGGACAGTATTTCCAGAAAGTATTTCCAGAATGGGACAGAAAGGAAAAAAAAGGTGTTCAAATTAATTGTTTTGTTAAACTTTTGGGAAGTTTTTGTAGCCAGCTTCCCCTTAATGAATCAGCTTATAGGCAGTGGGGAAGAAACAGAAACTGAAAACTGTTTTCTTGTTCCTGTTTGAACTTTTAGAAGCCATGACTAGGGTGGCAATATGGAGGTGAACATATATATATGGCTGAGGAGCTGCATTGACAGAACTGCACACCTCTACAGCTGGCTGTTTGCAGGGGTTATGTAAATCTATGTCTTTTTCAGAGGCTGAGCACTGTTTGCAGCAGCTACAAGTTCCATTTTTATCCCATGATGCTTTCTCCGCTGACTGCCTTTGGGTGGTCTCAGCTTTTTCTCTCCTTAAAGTACCCCACAGATCATTTCGGAGCTCACTAAGTTACCCTCTCTTACAGTGCTTTCTTAGTTTTATTTCAGGTTCCCGTTACTTGAGCTTGTTATTCTCCTCTGAAGGAGGGACAGGGACTGCTACAGATGCACCTGCTCAGAGATCACAGTGCAAGGAACTTGCAACTGGATCTGCCATATGGGAATTAATCTCTTAAACCTACAGACAGCTGAAAACCACATGAAAACATATGTCTCTGAGACACCAGGCCAGCCTCAACTCCTTGAGAGCATTTTGTATCCTCTTTTTTTTTTTTAAATCATTTACAAAGATATCAATGGGCAGCAAAGGAATAAAGGTACAAGTGAATATTGGGAACACTGGTCTTTTTTTTCAGACCTCTAAAGAAAGCAGTGCAGAAACCAGATCTCCTTCAACAGGAGCCAAGGTGGGTTGGTCGGATGAGGCTCCTTCGTCTCACTCTCACACTGCTCAGTGTGGAAGGTGACCAAGATGCAACCCAAAAAATGTCCTGAGCAGTCTGGCTGAGCCAGGGACAGCAGGATGGTAGGGATGATTTTCTGCTGTTTGGTCACTTTTGGGCTCCTTGACATCAGTGTTCAGTGAGCGTGGACGAGCACAGCCAGTGCCGAGGGGGAACATTTCACACGCGCTCTGTGCAGGTGTAAATCACAGTGTAAAGTGCAGAGTGGGGAACACAATACACCCCTTACATAACCCTGGAAAGGCTGTAAATAGTACATGTCCAAGCACTGGATGTCAAGCACAGAGACAGGAGAAAATAATCACTTTGTTGCAGTCGGTTTTGATGCAGTTAAAGCCAAATCTTGTTACTCTTTCCAATAGGAGTATACCTTCTGGATTAATGAGAGTGACATGAATAGGATTTGACCTCTATTTGGCTTGTTGAAGTTTGGATTCTGGGCCTCAAAATGGGGCAGGGCAGGAGGGGAGAAAGAACTGAAACATCTTCAGGCCTTTCCCTTCCTCCCACACTAGCCAAATTATGACAACTGCAACAACGTAGTCCCACCTTACCTTGATCCAAGGTGGTTGTGAAGTGGGTCTCTTGAGCTTGGAAGACCAAGCTCTGATGAACTTGGTCTGATGAACTGTTTCCAAAATTGCTTTCAATCTGAGCTATTGTACAACACATCCAGTAACCACTGAATAAGAAGAGAGCAACTCAAATCTTGTACACTGCAAGGGTTCAGATGGCTTAATGATAGGTAACAGCTCACGGTTCCTGAATGCCTTATTCTCTTAGTTTTAACCTGGTTCAAGCACATTCTGTCTACAGATGTATACAGCCAAATTATTTAGGGGATAAAATACAACCTGAATAAATGCCAACATGACAGTGTCAGCCTCAGGAGATGGAAATGACACATGGTTGCCACTTCAGAGTAGAAAAATACACCTCTCAATATCTTCATAGCATTAGCACTCTCAAAACTCATGAGGAAAAGGACAAAAACTTTATTGTTAACTGTCTTAGGTCACGTTGCTGATCTTAATACTGAAGCACTTAAAAAACCCCAAACAACAAATGAACGTACATCACCACAGCAGAAGTCTCCCACTAAACGGAAAAAAACCTGACAAGAGGAAGGCCTAGGAGTCATAAACTTCACACTGCTAACGAAGAACCGCATTTCTCCATGCAAAGACACTGACGTCTGTAAGATGATTTGAGTTTTAGACCACTTTGGGAAACTCATTTATGTTTCCTGAAGATGCCCACCTTATGCAAGCAGAAAGAATGATTGGTCTTATAAAGAATAGCAAGAAAAACACTAGCAGCAAGATGCACGAGCTCCCAGCAGCGGATCCAGCCTTCACACAGACTAAGTTCCTGTGGAAAGGCCCGCCTTAAAAAGCAGTGGTAATGCTGGTATCACCAAGGAGCCACTAGTGTTCAGACACGAAGCTGTAATCCCATCTATGCTGGGAGGATTTGAGTCACAGCTCCTGGTGTCCCTCCTAGAAAGCTCTGCTTTAAGCCCTTTTTCATTGGCTGCAGCTGTTAATGACGGGGCCACAAAGTAAACAGAATTATAAAAGCAATATGTCATGACAGGTACTGGAAGAGATGGCTGCAGGCTCTGCCATGTGGTAGGACAGTCACAAAGCAGTGCTTTGTATGAAAGATCATGACTATCACTTGGAGAGTCACCCCCTGATGCCAAAACCAACAGGGTCTCACTGAGGCCCAGCAAAAGCAGTACATAATTAAGTGCATGATTCCCTCTGCAAAGCCCTTGGGTATGGCTAAATAATGATCTTGTTTACCTCATTTAGCCCCAAGTTCTCCAAGTAAGAGTTGGCCATGAAGAGTTCTTACGTTCTCTGATGTCCAGCCGGGACAACGTGTCCTGTCTTTGTTTTCAGCCATCAGGCTTGTGTCAAACACACCCTGACAGCTGCAGAATTTTTTGGTGAAAACAATAATTCCACTTTTCCTTTCCATCTGCCTGCAGATGGTTTAAATCTGACCCATCAAACACTGAAGAAAAAAAAAAAAAAGGGAAAAATAATATTCCAGCTGAAATGGAATTATAATGATTACTGATTTCATATAAAGAAAATAACAGGTCTGAGATTTGCGTAAGAGTCTTTGCAACAATGAATTAAAGTGTGCATGGGGGAACTGGAGGTTTTACTGGAAGTTGATCTGGGTTCTCTATACTTCCTCTCAGATCAAATTAGCAAACAGCCACATGAAAAACAATCAGCAACATCTGTCATGGATGACAGCTACATCTTCTCCTTTATTAGGAAGAACCTTTGTTAAGAATCACTGAAATACAGTCCAAAATATTAGAAGGGAATAATTTCCGAAGGGGCAGGTTTGAAGCTCGAGGATCCTACTCAGTGTTCCTCTAAGTTTCTCCACGTTTCAAGTCCAAATAAAACAACAGATGTCATTCCCTGTTTATAAACCCTCTGCACTGCAAATGCTGTTTTGCAGGTGCCCACTGTGAATGATGAGTTTGCTCAGGAAGAACATCAAACTACTGCAGGTAAAGCACCGGCCAACTGAGACAGAGCATGTTTGATGGGACCAGGGCATACTGCAAAGTACCATAAACACAAAGCAACTAAAAGAAATTACTTTCTGCCCAGTGATCTAGGGGTGAAGAACGAAATGCCATGTCATCTTGTGCTGGTCTCACAGCAACATGAAGGCAGGCATTGGATGGAAGAGGAAAGAAAGAGGTTCAGTGTCCCATTCTTGAGTTGTTTCTGCCTCTAACTCTCTGGCTCGCCCAAGTCTGGGCCCTTCTACACAAGTAGGATATTCCGGTCTTTTGGTATCTACTTTCACACAAAAAGCAACTATTTCTGCATCACAGAAAAGAACAGAAAATCAGGCCATATATGAGCCACATCTTTTTGAGTCAGAGGCTTTAACAGTGGCCTCAAAGACTTTACTGCATCATCCAGGCTGACAGAAATTTCCAGTCACTTCAAGGTGAAACTGGTGGTAGAATACATGCAACCACTGGAAGATGTCATGTCGAGTAAGAGCTGAGAAAACAGGAGATAAGGAACCTGTCGCTCTTTAAACTAGGAGAATGCAAATTGCAATTTAGGAATTGCAAATTGCTAGAGATTGCCAGAATTTCCTATCCCCATGGTGATGGTTTTTTCACATTACAACAAAGGTGAGGTGACAATGAGGTTCAGTACTAGATTTCATAAAGGTCTCCTCAAACCTGTTCACAGGCAAATGTCACTGACAGCAAGGCAAGGAGGCCAGGTAGCCTAACTGGGAGCAAGGAGAAAAAGCAGCAGCAAACCTCTGTAGGATGGTTAAGTTAATAACTTATTTCCCTGGACAGAGTAAACGGGACTTTTTCTGAGGGAGCCGGAATGTCTCCTGGGATGCTCTGTTTCCACTTTGTCCTTTACCCAGAGCTGTTGTTCCTGCCAAACACTTCCATTTATTGTGACTGAAACCACCAAACAAACAAAACGAGCTTGCATTTGTACTGCACCTTTTGACATCTACGAGCCCAAGTGCCATTGCCTTGTGGACAGATCAAACTCAGTGTGCACAGGGAAGCTGTGTGCCACGGAGCCACTCTGCCATGTCCCTAGATACCCACATGGCCAGCCAGCCAGAAGTTTGAAAGATTGCCCTTAAAGCAGTGAAACTGGAAAACAAGAGCAAGGATAGAGGTGGAAAAAAACCAGTAAAAATAACAGGTGGCTAAGTCACACAAAATATCCTGTAGAATTTGGAAGTGGTACAGTTGCTACGCATAGGGGATGAATTACCCGCTGAAAGGCTCACTAAAAAGCAGCATACTGGTTAATTAAAAAAAAAATATGGTAAGTCTAGTACTGCCATGGGCTGAGTTTGGGTGACCTTCTTCTCACTGCGGTGCTCCCCAGCCTTCAGCAGTCTGACACGAGCACGGAGGCTTCAGCTCTCTCCCTGGCTAAATAAAGGCTAAATTGAGGCTGCAAAACCCTCGTGCTTTCCTAAGCAAGAGGTTCAATTCAGGAAATTCCGATTCATCCACTGGTGACTAATGCTGTTGTCACTCCAGTCACGAAGCACCCGAGGATGGCCGCGAACACTCTGTGCTCTGCTGTGTCTTGCAGGGCCAAGTTCAACCAGACCCGGGCACCATCCCACCTCTAAAGGAAAGGGATTGCTGTGTGCTGCCCCTCAGGGCACGTGCTCTCCTCCTGTGCCCTGTGGAAAGCAGGTTTCACCATACAGAAGCAGGCGATTCACCATTCCCAGAAGTTTAGTCAGACTTTAGGGTATCACACAGGCCCATCCAGCCTCCTCCCTCGTTGTCCAGTGGGAATCACAGACGAGAGATTATCTTGGAACAGACACAGATGCTTTAAAAAAAAACAACAAAAAAAAGACAGGATGATGGAAAAAAACATTACACAAAGCCCCCTCACGTGAGCAACGAGTACACCCCACAGCTGTTAGCTTTGTTTTGCATATTTTACATATTTACATACACAAGATATTTCCAAACATCCCTGTGTTTATTTAAAACTCCATCAGAAACATGTCTGGCGAAACAGATCCAGTGGAAATATATTTACTGGATGACACTTCCCTGCATTGGTTTTAAAATGCATTAGGGTTCCAAGGCTGCTTCTAGTGAAGTCAACAACAACAGAAAAAAATAATCAGTTTTCCAAATGAGGAAGAGCTAACTCTATAATCCTGAAGTATTCACCTTACAACAAAGGCCTTCAGCCAAACAGTCTGCAAATGAATGAAGCAACACTTTTAAAACAAGGACAGCTGGTACATTAGAGAAAGGGATTTTTTTGCTCAGATGTCACAGATGCCAGTTGCTTATGGGTGGGTGGCGAGGGTGGGCTGGAATGGGAATAAATCCTTCGAAGGAAAGGCTGAATAGCCTTCCTCAGATCATGTAGAGGAGTTAAAAAAAAACCTGCTTAAGATCAGAAAGGGAGTGTGGGTGTAGGTGTGTACCTCCCCCGAAAAGCATATTCTAGCTTAAAAACAAGTAGTGACACCCATGTACGTGCTCATCTTCAAGGAATATTAACTCCCATCCGAAACTCTCGAATCATTACATGAGGAGGAACTTTACCATGAACATTTCTGCTTTTTCTTTATAAGACATCCTTTCTCTTCCGGCCCATCCAGCCAAGCAGGGAACTGGACAGCCACACTGCCCACAGTCACTCTCTGAGGGCACAACTTGAAAGTCTGGGCATGGGAAAGAGCAAAGAGATGGCTTCCCACAAACTGCCCGGATGAGAAAGCCAAGGAGGTTTGGGAGCATGGGCCAAAACTGCTGCTCCATGTTACCTCGTCAAGCTTAGTCGTCAGGTGGAGCAGAATTCTGTCCCTCAGAGCGGAGGAATTAAGTTCTCCACAAAAGCAAACCGGAAAGAAAAGGGTGCAGAACAAGCAGGGGTAGTTTTGCAACTCGTGGAATTCCCATTCAGCGTTGGCTCTGTTGCTAAAAAGACAGACAAGACAGGGCAGAAAAAAATACACCAGCAAGCAGGGAAGATTCATCCAGACTGTCACCCCAAAAGTACTTTATTGATGGGGTTCTACAGAAGCCTCCTCATTGGCTTCTACAGAGACACCAAAAAAATAAGTTTAAATCTTTTATGCTGGCCATTTGAGAGAGACCAGAGAGTTCCCCACTGACAAACTGGCTTCCCTAAAGTTGAATTCTCTCTTTATCCATCTCCATCAGAAAAGAATAGAGTGCTATTCTTAAAAGGGAACAGATTTTTTGGTTTTGGCCAGAGATAGAAAACTTTGTTGCTATATTTGGCTTCCAAAGCAGGACTCTCTGCTTGCTGGTGGGAGGAGGAAATTAGAGCTGGTGTTATTCATAACTAAATGGGCATGAAAAACAAACCACCTCCCTTTGAACCGTGGTGCTACCATGGGCATTCACATAACAAATCATTTTCAAAGCCTGTGATACCTCTGTACATGCAACAGCCAACATCAAAACTTTATTACCCACTCATTTTCCCATAGTGATAAGCTGTTGCAGATGTATAGTTATTGACAAGGCAAACACGTCGGTGTAGTCTCTGGCGTTGTTGTTTGGTTGTGTTTTTTAATATAATTTCTTACTTGTCTTCAAAGAAAGCAAAAGTGATACTTTGAAGGAGAGACGGTTACTGGAAGGCTGCGGCATTTAAATCCCCCTCCTCCTCCTCCTCCTCCCAGCAACCCCAAAAAAGAAATCAGCTAAATTGCTCGGCATCCCAGCCCAACGCACAGCTCAGCCACGAGGAATTCTCACCAGATGTCTTCGTCCCCACCCGGCCTCCAACGTCACGCAGGCAGCATAACCCCTCAGAGCCCGAGGTCCTGCCGGGACGACCGGCCCCACCACGCCTGGAATCTCCAGGACAGGCTGATGGCACCCCTGTCCCAGCAGGGCTGGCCAGTCCCAGTCCCAGAAGTTGGCCCCTGTGCCAGCACAGAGGATGCCAGTCCCACTCCTCTCCTTTTCGTGGCATTCCCCTCTGCCAGGTGGATTGAGCACCGAGGTCACCCAGCCAGACCCTGGCTCTGAGAGAAGCACCTCACCCATGCACCCACCTGGGACCCAGTTTCCAGCTGATAACATCCAAAATGAGATTCATCCGGATTTAACCGGTAAGATTCTCCACGGGTGTTACGTTCACTAAAGCCAACAGAGTGACAGTGATTCGCATTAGTGGAGGACACAGATTGCTACGATTAGAATCAGCCACAAAATAAGGCATCACTTCCCCAGCTTTCATTTCTTGGTGCAATGAGGGTGTGTAGAAACAACCCCCACGAGTAACTGGAAACCCAGGTGTGGAACAAGGCAGCTGGAGACCTACTCTGGCAAGAGCAGTGAAGTTACAGGGAGAAGAAAAAGCACTTAATCTAGCTCATCCCCAGGTTTAACACACTCTTGCTTCCTAAAGTACATTTCTTTGGAGAGGATAATTGTGGTTGTCTTGAAGCAAAGGGGTCCCACATCTCTTCTCACAGACTAAACTGCAGTGCACACAGCTCACTTCAAAGAAACACATTTTCTGCAATGTTTATGCTAAGTTTTCATTGACACTTAGTTTATACCAAATTTCGAAGTCCTCACATTATTCTAGTCCTTTTTGATAGCTGCCACATCCCACTCTTTCATGTATTAGCCAAGTGATCCTGAGGCAATATTTGCTTATTTTTCAGCAGTCCACATCCCATCTTCATCTCCACTGTCTATGGAGATTGTTTCTGTTCCAAGAGCTCCCAGTCCCATTCTCTCCTACAGAAAGCTTTTGAACCCTGTCTCCTCCATTCTTGGCCTTCCTCTCCTGGAGTTTTTGGCTGCCAGCTCTCTCCTTCTCACAGCTGAGCAAAGAAGAACACAGTGACTCTGCACAAAGTGCCCTGCTTGCTGCCTGGTCCTGGAAACAGGGCCTGAAAGAGGACGTATGGGAAAAATCTTGCTCATCTCCTGATGCTCCAAAACAGAGAATCCCATATGGTCAGGATCTTCAGAGGATTTTGCAACTAAACTCTTAACAGCTCCCTGCTGATTGCGTGCAAGTGGCAATTTTTTCAAAAGCTGAGTGCTTGGCCAAAGTTTGGGGGTTTTTTTTTTCCCCTCACTGTTGGAATAGTAAATGATATATCTGTGACCAAAACACCAAACCTTCAACACTTGAGCCAGAATACAGACATGCAAACATTTCTTAATTAAACAGCTGTAAAATAATTTTAGCAAGGGCAGTTATGTCCTTAGTGGAAATCACTGAGCTTTGCCAAAAAAAAAAAAAAAATCAATTTGAGATACATAACTTGCACAGAAAGTCTCTGCCTGATGACTGTAAATAAAAACTGCGAGGAAATGATAAAATTAAAAAGGGTCCTACACTATGAAGTCTCAGGTGGTGATTCTACCACATCTGATTGTAAAATAGCCTCTGGTGTTAAAGCAATTTAAAAAAGATATTAAAAGAAAAAAGGACATTGTAGCAGAAGTAATTGAAACTACCTGAAAAAGCAAGCTTGTGCCTCCATGAGATTCCTGTTTGAAATTCTTTTGATGCTAGGCTTTCACTCTGTTTAATTTTAGTACAGAACCAGTTTAGAACACTTGTTTTATGATGTTTTCAACAGAAAAAAAAATTAATCTCATGCAAAGAATAGAAACTCAGAATGCTGTAATTTATGAGTTCTTCAGTTGCTCAAGAATAAAGAAATAGCTAATTGGTGAGAAATACAGACCAAACAAAAACTTCGACATGAAAAAATATAACAATAAAATTCACATTAAATTATTTATTCAGTAATAAACAGTGACACTTTTCTTTATACAAAGCCCCCCCCCCCATCGGTTTTGATGAGAGGGGCAAAAAAAAGTTCGATGGAACTTTGAGGGAAGCAAGATTGGAAAACAGGTGTGGGGGGGAGAGAGGGACCCTGATTCGACTGATGGTTTTAAACAACAGCTACAAACAGCTAGCAGGGAAAGTGCAGCACATTCTGCAGATACTTTAGATTACTGTAAACCTCAACTGCTATAAATATCAGCTGTCTATAGGTACTAAATACCTGAGCCCAGAGCTCACCAGAGTCGACAATGATTCCCACTGATGTCGGGCACTGATGCCCAGGCCACAACACTGTGCCAGCCAACACTGGGCTGCAATTTAGGCATCCAAGGCTGGTCCCAGTGATGCCAATGCCATTGAAGATTTCCAAAGACACTGACAGGAGGAAGCAGAATCAGGTTCCTGTAGGCAAATGGCCATGATCAATGATGCACAGCCAGTAAGCTCGTTTATCTTGAAGGCTTGAGCCTTTGTGCAGGTGCATGAGATCATTGTGACCTTTTAATGACCCCCACCCCTAAATTTTTTTTTTAATTGGCAGCTAAAAACATCTTGCACTTCACAGGGAACTCCAGCCCAGCTTTCATAGGTCCCACTATGGTGTCACAGAGATTGCAGAGCAAGAATAGGGAGAGGGTCATGGGCACTGTGCAGACCAAGGGCAGCTAAAACACAGGTTTCCAGGGAAATTTGCAATTCACCCTGTAAGTTTAAACCTGCTAACATAGTCTACATTTAATATGTTGAGCAGTGACTGCTCAACCACCTACATACAATGCTGGAGAGGATCATCTCTGCTCTCAGCTCTACCAGCTCAACTTTTCCAAGAAGACCACTTCTGCCCCTCCTGTCCTGAGGACTGGATTTTGAACTTGTTCAGGCCAAATGGTTCCTTAGTTTTTAAAGGGACATGTTCCTGCATCACAACTGTCAGATTGTGCCCATAGGGCTAATATGTAAAAGCAGTATTTATTTTTAAATACCTTCCCACTTTACATGAGATTATCAGTTCCAAAGAGCATGCATCAACTTTTTTTTTAAAAATCCCCACACAAACAATATTTATCATCCAAATACCCTTTAAAGGCTCAAAGGCTGACATACTAAAACCAAGAACTCAACTTAAAAATTATATATATTTCTGAGTTGTTTATAAAAAATACATGTTGCTGGTCCATTGATATGGAGAAAAAGCTTGTACCTGAAATTAATTAAAAGAATCATATTTAAAGATATGCTCGCCTGTTGAAAGGCAAAATATTGCACCTCTCCACATAACTCTGCTGTCTCCATGGTCATCTTTACAGATACAACCAATCAGGTGCTTTGAAAGGCATTTTTTGTTGGGTATTTGTTTGGGTTTTGTTTTTACAAGTATGGAAAAAAATCTATTCACTCCTGAGTTGACAGAGAACGCAAAAAAATGCCTACATTTTCCATCTCAGATGAGATTTGGTGATGTCATTCACTTTATTTCCAAAGGATGTGCACTTGAAGCATGAGGGTGGAACGGAGGCACCAGGTATAGCTACACGTGTATGTGTACATATATATTTGTATAGAGATATATACACACACACATAAAAAACTGTGGGAGCAAGACATAGGTCTTTCTGCCTGGAAGCAGAAAGGCTGGGGGGGCAGGCAAGGCAATCCTAAGTGCAGGGAGGGGGGAAACGTGACACTCCCCTCCCACAACCTCTGCTCTCTGAGAGCTGTGATGAGAGATCCATTCTTGAAAGCGTGTTTTGATGCAGGAGTAGATGACTGAAGATAAAACTGCCATTCACTGTAAAAGAGGTATTGGATAAACTGATAACTGAACTTTTGCATCTGGTGACAAAAGGAATCAGAACACAGTGAATTTTACTCTTGCCAAGTGCAGCTTACTCAGCTCTCCAGAAATCAAATCTCCAGGGCAGTCAGTAGCTGCACTATTCCATCATCATGTGTGGATGGAAAGGGGCCGTTGAAACAAACTGGTATCTGCTTTTCAAAAAGTGGTGGACAGCTTGAACCCTCCTGGTCTTCAAATGAAGACACAAAAATTAACGGCAGATTTCTCAACATTGGTAGGAACAAATAAAATCCTGGACAACTTTAGGAGTTTAGTATGTCGATTTTCTTGAAATAAAACAACAATCTCCCTATGTTCTCCCAGAAATAGCGACACAGTACAATATGTTTTATAAGCCCTCTCAAAATGAATCATCCACTTTCTCGGGACAGTGTCAGAACTCATTGCACATAAAAAGAATGAAACAACTCCTTTAGTAACGCATTAAGACACGTAACTTATCTGTGACCTGATTTTAAGGGCCTTTTTTTTCCTATCTGCAGAAACTTGAGCAGTGTTAACATTTCTGTTTCTTTCTCACTGCCACCAATTCTCCACAACTGCAACGTTGCAAGCGAGCGCTCCCCTCCTCTTTCAAGAACAAAACCATCGCAGCATCTGCTTCTCATAAGCACATTTGTGCGTGTGTGTGAGAGTGTGTATACGAGAGAGAGAGAGAAGTAAATCTGCTGAATTTAACTTAAAAGTTTGTCACAGGGAAGGATATTTTTTTTTTCCCTTTTCCACCCTCCGAATTGTAGAACACAGAAACAGGGCTACTGCTACACACTTGCACTTTCAACTCACTTGTTAGCACAAGGGACAGTTAGGGACTGAGGGAAAAGAATTTAATTTATTTAACTTCCAGAGGCAGCTGACTGGTGCAAGAATGGCTACAGATGATGGCAGGTTTTAATTGGCACTTGCCTCTCAGAGCCTGCAGAGCAATAGAAGTTCCTTCAGCTCACTCACAGGTTCAGCAGTGGAAACTGGGCACAGAACAGCAGTCCTCGAGGTGGAAGATGGAAGAGCTTCACCACTTATTCATCCTCCCTAACCAACAGCTCAGTAATACAGTCCAGAGAGAGATTCCAGTGCAAACTGTCAGCCTGGGTTTTTTGTGTCCCATTTTGCTTTGACATCCACAGGGAACTGGAGGAGGTCCCTCATAGTATGAACTTGTGAAGAGGAAGGCAATGAACAGACTGCTCTTGCTAGACTTCAAACTATTTCAGGAAGTCAAACACACTACACCTCAAAAAGAAATGTTGCCTTTTCTTTTGCCTCTCCTGCCACCCAAAGTCTCTCTCCCTGAAGTTTATTGAGGGCATATTGTTTCTTTGCCTTCCAGCTTTGCCAAGTCCAGGGAAAAAAAAAAACAAACAGAAAAATACCTTGGATTTTTTTTTTCCTCCCAGTATTTCTAATACTCTCAGAATTCCTAAGTCAGAACTCTTATTCTTGAAATATTTCTTGAACTATCCTGTCCTGATAAGACAGTGAACTGTGACAGCTATTACTACATTCCCTTCCATACAGTTTTCCCATAGCGTGACGAATTTATTGACAAACTGAGAAGCCAGCTCCACCAGAGCAGCAGTAATATATAGCACTGTCATGAGAGTGAAATTTATTAAGAGAAAGAAATACTGATGGACTATAAAGATGAGGAAAAAAACCCCACCACATTTAATTCATCATCCCAACACAAACTATAACCCCTCTATTTTAAAGCATTATTTAAGCATAGTCCATTCAGCAGTTATACATTGCCTCACACTTCAAATAAGATATATATATATATGTATGTATAAGGGTATTGCCAAATTGTGATATAATTCTAATGCCTCCAGTGCCAGCACGTCAAGTCCTGTCATGTGACAAGGGAGAACGCTCAACACCTCATAGGATCAAGTTCAAAAGGGCTGGAGTGAAGCAGCAGTGCGGGGAGGGAGCCCTGAACCCTGGAGTGGCATGCACATCCCAACACCCCCCTCCCCTTTCACACGCAGATCCATGTGGTCTCCACCTGACAAAACTACATTTACAATGCTCAGTGCCTTGAAATTAAACCGTTTCTTATCTCAGCCATGCCATTACGTCTTGGTTTCCACTCAGCTGGTGTGTCTTTCAAAAAGGGACGTCTGAAAACAGTGGTAACAAACCACAACACGTTTGAAGAGCCTCGGGAAACATTACAGAGGGACCTTGGGTGCACAGAAAAAGGCAACATCTCCAAGCAACAGTCAGGACCTGGTAACCCAGGACCTGATGCTGAGCTCCACTCAGTCCCACCTAAGCACGTTCTGACACTCGCTGGAGTCCCCATGGGTTGGACACGGAGGCAGCACCGAGGCTGCCAAGGGCGATCTTGCAGCCCTTATTCGGGACTGGAGCACGCTCACCTTGGCTCCAACTAAACTCCTCATTATGCAAGTCAGACCCAAGGCCCGGGCCAGAAAGGGGGTTTTCCCAAACACTGCAGAGGGCCGGGGTTGGATGCGGCCCCGCTGTTTTCCAAGTTTCCAGATTCCTACACCCTGATGGCAGCCAAGCCTCAACGTGTGCACGCTGAGCACGTGCAACCAGTTACGAAACCCAAGAGCTGCAGCTGGGGTCTCACAAGGCCCACAGCACAGCCCGGGTTGGACAAACACACCCTGGAGTCAACGGGAGATGAAAATTTCAGCGCTTTTCTCGAGGTGCTCAGCACACAGATCAGGCCAGTTGAAAACGTTCTGTTTCCACGAGTCGCACGTTTTTAGAAACCTGGCTTTTTTCATTGGTTTTTTTTTTTTTTCCCTGAATATTGATGCTATAAGTCACCACCCCTTGAAATGGCTTATCTGAAAAAGTCCTGCCTATAAGATTGTACTGGTATTTATGAGCACTTTGAGGGCCTGCAACATAACTCACAGGGGACTGTGTTCAACAGCTTCAGTGGATCATAGAAGAGGTCCAAATTTATGTTTGGCTTAAATCCGTAAGAGTATTTGGTCCATTTTGAAAGAATGGATGGGTTGGAAATGCAGTTCCTGTAACCTCAAGCTTCATTTTATGCTAAAGGTGTTTGCGAGTTTCTGACAATCAGCCCAGCACAAAGCCACCTTTAGAAGCAAGAAAAAATACAAATACCCTTACTACAATCTAACATCAGGAAAAAATACTTGGCTGAAACTTTAGGTGTGAATTATACTTGCTTAAGCTAGAACAAAAGGACAAAAACATCAAAATCTAGTAATGTGGAAACGAGGGAGGTTTAGCTCTTTAAAAAGAAAGGAAAGATAGACATTTGAGGTAACAAACAAAAAAAAAAACCCAAAATGCACAAACACGTCACGGACATCTAAAAATAGCATTTTATACATTTTTGCCAGTGCTTCTCTGAGAGCAAGTTCTTTAAACAGAACTTAACAATTTTACAATTTTTTTTTTAAAAAAATATGTCATCCTAAAATAGCCCATCAATCCTTACCCAAACTTTCTGTATTTCTACAAAAATAGATGCACAAAGAGCTACAAAATACTGTATTCCTGAAAGGAGGCGCACTGTAGTCAAGGGAGAGTTTGTTTTTTTTTTCCTGACAATTGAGACTGTTCATAAAAATATCAAGCTGAACAAAACAAAACACTGTTAAAGGAGCAGAAAGGAGTTAGGTTGCCCAGCTGCAGCAGGCTCAGATGAGGAAAGAAAGAGAAGTTAAGTTTCTGGGGTTTTTTCCAACACTGTGGGACCCATAAACGGCCTTACAAACAAAAGGCTCAACAGCAAAACCAAAGTAGTTGGCTCTTCATCTTCATGTGTGTCCTCTGCTCCACTGCAGAAGGAGTCAAAGACTGCTGTATCGCCCACCCAGCTGTGCCGACTCCAGCTCTAGCTGGTCTTAATTTCTCTGCACTTCAGAACCAAGCAGTCTCCTTGCCCTTGTCCTGATGTTGTAGACCTGCATTTCACAAGAAAAAAGAAAAATAATTAAAATTTGGTAGAGTTGTTTTTGTTTTGGTTTTTTTTTTGTCCCCCCCTCCCCGAGCAACCGAAATAAGAATAAACAAGTTTTGATTAAAAAAAAAAAAAAGAAAAAACCCCACAATTTACCATCTTAGTGAACCTGTTAGCAACACTGTTACTACTCCCAATTTTTGAGGCATGGTAAGCTTAAACCACACTTAAGTTTGAGACTGGCTCAAGTAGTTCAGGAACGCTGATAAAATCCTGCATGTGCTTCCTTGTTTTGACCTAACATGGAGCATGGCACGGTATAAAAAACTCTCCAGCAAGATCTGCATTGATAATCCAGTATGCAACAGAGTAATGCTTCCTGACAGGGGCCAGCCACACACACTACCTCCTCCAGAAAAAGCCTGGGACACTCTAGGATCTCACAGTTTCTGTGGCATTTCACCTTACAGAGGAGAGAGGGAAAACGTTCCTGCAGCATGTAAAAAACCCAAATAATTTCACCTACAGAGTGTCAGATTTTCAGCCAAGAACGGCTAGTGCTTCCACATGGGAAAAATTAATGATTTTCAGCTTGCATTTGTTATGAGTTCCTCTAACATTTTCCTTTGTAAAAAGTGAGGACTATCTAATAAATGTGGTGCTATGTTGTGGCTTTAGTATTATAGACTTGGAACCTGTATTATAATCTGGGATTTCTCTGCTCCAGAGGGATTTAATCTTCTCTAGATTTACACCTAACAGGGCGCAAACCTAAAATCCAGACAATAGAAAGGGAGAGGCAGATTAAACTTCCTGAAGAAGATACATTCTTGCTCATTTATAGGGAAAGCAAAAAGGACGGAGGTGCAGGCACATATTTTCAGAGGTTAGTAGGGCGCTTAAAACTCAACAACATAAAACCTGCCCCTTAGTGTTTTGAGCCAAGCAAATCACGTTGTATGAAACGAAGGTGCACTTCTCACTATAAATCATCATTCCTATACAGACAGTAAAGCTCCCCAGTGCTATACTATACAATGCCCTGCTACAGTGCCCCAAGACCAATGCATCAGCTAAGGATTTAGGGGCGATTTCACCACTGATGAGAATTGGTTCAACTCCAGACTTCATCAATGTTGCAGCACGTTCACTCGATATTTAACCTGCCAAAACTGACAGATCCGTGTGCTCAGCACAGATCCCATTTCCGTATTTGATCACCCAGCAAAACGCACAGGAAGTCCCATATATGTTTCCAGAAAGCCTAATAGGCACGAAGGGTTCAGATCTGACAACTACCTCCTTGTTTTAAGAGTACAAACAGTTAAGTATTTAACCATGATCAGCATTTCACGCAGCCGAGCTACAAAGCATTTGATGGTCACAGAAAAGATGACATGGCTCTATCCATGTAAGGATTTCTAAGCAGTGTACAAACACTTCTGTGTCCTGAAGTGAAGAGGCAGGGAAAGCCAAGCACACAGGTATGGCACACCAAACCTTGTCCAGGGGCTTTCTGCTCCATTTCATATGCACTTGTTACCTACTTCTTCAGACTAGAAAAACTGGGATATCCCTCATCTAGAGCACGCCTATAAAAACACTTTCAGAGACTCTTTATTCAGTGAAGATGTCTCCTTGTTGCTTAAGGGCTACTTGTTTTCCTGGCAGCATCATACACAGGCAGAGATGTCAACAAACTGCTGCTACTTTCCTTCAAAGCTCCCTCCAAGTTAGTGATGACAATTTGGGGCTATTTTTCCCTCTGCTGTTCACAATTTTTTAAACAAAGATGATCCCGGAGAAAATAAGGAAGGAAGGAGGAAAAAAAAAAAAAGATAGAGGAATTCAGACAGCAGAAACCTTTCCGAGGATAAAGAAGTCATTTAAGTTCACCAGTGGAGCACTAAAGGCCACCAGAGGCAATGGAAACTTGTAAGAAGAGAAACATGTTATATGGATCCTAGCAGCTTAAAACAAATGACACACACCTGCTTAAGAGTCATTCACCTGACAGTAGCAACTGGTAGAAGTGGAATAACCAGCTGAGCAGATACCTTCCTAGACAAGTATCTTTTCAAGACACAAATAACTGTAACAAGGAGGTTTAAGGTATAGCTGTTAAACCTAAAAAGCCAGAGAAAACAATAAAAAGAAAAAAAAAAAAGCCAAAGCTGCCTTAGCTACTTAGAACTGAATGTGGAACACTTTCCATGCCTTTTCCTCATTACATTCCCACCTCCTTCATGGCAAGGCCATCTGCAGTCCTAACACGGAACCCAAGTGCAACCCTGCTGCTAACAGAGAGCTTTCATTTGCAGCCTGTCCTAAGCAGGGACATCCTGCATGAGTCAGGATTATCACAGGTGTCCCCTGTCTCTGGGACACCAACCTTATAGCTAATTGCCACAGGAACATCGTGCAGTTTCTGTAGGACCATCTAAACAAATTTAATGAGTTGTGAAAAACTCGTGGGATGTGTGTGAACAGAGACAAATGTACAGGAGGCAGCAGACTGATCCCTCAAATTCCATACTCAATGTGTCAAGCTGATGTACAGGCATTTCCAAAAGCAGACTTTCCACAGTTAGCCAAGACTAGAGGATGTTGATTAATTCACCTAAATTTAAAGTTATTCACCTCAATGGGTGTTAACTTTACACAATAAAGAATGTGTCTCTCAATTTCAATAAAGACTTACAGTCATCATATATGCCAGAATCCTGCTTTGCTTTTAGTGTGCTGGGGCTACAGGAAGCCTCCTGCAGCACATCTGTCCAACAGCAGGACAGGATATCCTCCTAGGCCCTGCAGTAGCAAAGCAAGTTGCTCTGCTCTCCTCCCCACAGGGCTGCCTGCAGACCAGGCAGCTGCCAGCCCAGCCAGATCCGACTGATCAGCTGAAGTCCTGGTGAGCAGGACATCTCCTGAGGGAAACACTCATGGCTGTAACCACCAGTTCCACTGCAAGATAGCAATTCCCCTCCCCAGCCCCTGATCTTAAGTGCTGGACTCTGCCTGCACACCCTCCACGTAAACAGGAGGATTTGGCAGACACTGTGAACCACAGCCAGCGCTGTCAGAGCCTGACCTGGCTTTGCAGGGAGCTGTGGTCGAAAGCACAAACATGCTGTGCTTATACCAGTGTGTTTATACACATAAAAAAGTACATATAAGACATACTTTTATGTTGAGTATTACAGCTCAGGCACTTCAGCTTCGGGAAGGCACTATGTACCAGTAGAAACAAAAGTAACAGGTTTTAAGAGATCTTGAGGTAGATCTGCATTTTCTTTAATCCCACTTGGACCAATAAAGAAGCTTCTAAAAGGGTTAATTTGCAGTGTACAATGTTAGGATTAAGCCATATTTAACGGGAATCAGGTATAAATCCCTCTTCATTCTCTAAAACAGGACCATGTAAGTTCAAACAGATGTGCAAGGCAGATCAATACTTTGCAAGCTCAATGAACAGGGCTACACTGATGTCCCATGCAATCTGTTCTGAAACATAAATTCCCAAACTCCACCGTGCATGCAAGGGGAACCTCCTCTTAACCTCTGGAGTGATTCAGCATCATCCGTTCATGAGATCGATTATTTGGCTTAGTATGGCAGAGATGCAACAATGTAGCTGGAAGAGGGTAAGGTTTCAGGCAGCCTGCCCTGATCCCAACATTATCATTCCATTTAATTCGGCATGAGGAATTTTTCAAATGTTTCAGTAATCGCATGTGACAGTAGCACAAGAAATGTGACCCACCATAAGGGAATCAGTTTTTAGCTGCAGAGCTCTGAAAAGCAACATCTAGGTATATACCAAGTGAACTTTTTAAGTATAAATCACCTGAAGCTCCTGGAATCTGATATATTCACAGCTCCACAGGCTATATTCTCCAGGGACATATGAGCAAACACTTTTAGAAGTGATGTATTCTTGCCACTGTGGCCTTACCCTACTCTGAAGAAACCACCTCTGTGTCACTAAAAGCCAGTACACTCTTCCAGGCCCTTCAGTTGCTGGCCTCTCTGTTGAGACAGCTGCCCCACATTAGCATTAAAGGCAACAAAATTCTGTGTGATGTGGAGACTTATCCAGTACAAATCTCCCCCTGAAGTGCATGAAGCAGTAAAAGCTTCACTGGTGCTGGATGTGACTCCCTTCTCTCCCCACAGCACAACACACCTTCCCTGGGTCGACACCTTTTGATGTGCCTTGAGTGCCTGTAACCACAGCACTTGTCTCAACTGCTCGAGCTGCAGAGGCAAAGCTGAAAGGGGAGCTCAGCCTTCCTGCCCTTCCCAGCAAGGAAGGAGAGACAAGTGTGCAAGGAAAGAGGCCAAGTAATTGTAATGTCACAGGCCTCCACTACCTGCTGTGCTTCACTGCTTGCACCCTTGTTGCCAACACTGGGGCTGCCTAACAGGATTTTGCTGTTGTGTTTCGGTGTGTGGTCATTTTGAGCAGACACAAGACAATGATCTGCTGAGATCCTCTGTTCCTGCGAACTAGCCACACATTTCCCCTCTTTCTTTTTCCCCACAGGAACTCATGGGCCAGAAATTAACAGTTCAGACCTTTTCCAGTTCCTCACTGAGCAGCTACATGACATGCAAGCCACTGCCAAATCAGGATCCTGAAAAAACTGGCACCCTACTGCACCTCTCCATAGCGATTTTTAGAAGGAACAGGTAGCATCAGGGAAAAGCTGTATTAGTCCTGTAAGGCAGTGCTAGGACCCATAGTCCTTTTTGAGGTACTGTGCTCTTAAAAGGGAAAAAGCCCCTGGTTTATTCCAGACACTACTACCAATAAAGCAGCAGTAAGCAAACCAGCTTGCACAGCACTGAAACTACTCACAGTCTAGGCTGGACTTAAACCCAAGCCAGGTAGCGGCTTCTTCTGACTAATAATTCCCTACACAGTTCTCAGCTCCATCCCCAAAAGCCTAAGTCAAAGAGCAGAGCTCTGCAGCTGGACTGTTGGGGCTGGTGTGAGACCAGGGGGGGCTCATCCCCTCTACCACTGGCAGTGAAAGTTTCCTCATACTTCAGGGAAGGCAGCTCACTCCCCTCATGGAATTTGTCACAAGGGCAAAACTTGAGATTCCAGTCTGGTTAGACTGTCATTCCATAGCCAAAAGCATAAAATGTATCACTGGTATAGCTGGAAATGTTATTAATAGATATAAATTTCTGCAGTGTTAATAATCCTAATAAGCTTTTTTAAATTTTCTTGAGGTAACAAATGGCATAGTATTTTATTTAGAAGAGATTATTGGTTCCCAGTTGCTTTAAGGGGAAGAGAGAGGGATTTGTATTCAGTTCATTGTATTTCATCTTTAAGAAATTTTTCCCCACTAATTCTTTGTTGCTCTGTGCACCAGTCAAGGTAAGGAAGTGCTTCTCACACACTGAATCAGTCAGTGAGAGCTACCAAAAAGAGAGACAGATACTTTGATGAAAAGGTAATAGAGACGCAAACCTAGTCTTTCCTTAATCAAATAATATACTGTCTTTTAAAGTATTAATCTGCAAGGACTGGGGCCATTGAGATAAATATCAAACAGAAAAAGGAGCCCTCAATAGCACATATGAGCTCCAGGATGGAACCTGTTAGTCACCCAGCACCTGATTGCAAAAGTGAGGGCTGCCAGACTGCTCCTAACACCGAGACAAGAGCCTGCTGGTCAGAGCTCACAGGCACAGATGTAGTTCATGGATGCTGCCCTTTGGTTACAGACCCTGCAGGAAAATAAATCTAATTCACAGAACTCTACCTAGACCCTATAGAAGGATGTTCAGCTTGATGGTGAGCACAGCTCAACCAGCATCTCCACTCTCCTTGTGACACCTGGATACTGCACAGGAAGGAAATGCTGAGCTGTTGCAATTTAGGTAAGATGCAGTCCTCATGTAATGCAAGTTATTAGTTCACTGGAGCTACATTTTGGTGAATGTGCATATGAAGTAGCTGAACAACCTGGGAGCTTCCACATGGGAGTATAATTAACCATTTCCCACAAGATTTAAACAAACAAAAAAACCCCACTGTATCATGTCACAACTCGTTTGGCTTGAATGGGGCCAAGGCAGACAAAGGTATCTCAGCAAAAAGGCAGTGTGTTTCACAGCTCATCTGCCCTGACAGAAATCACAGGAGGGATTCCCACCTGGAAATACATTTGAATACGGCCGAGAACCAGCCCTGCTTCAGCTGCAGGGAGTTCCCTTTTTCCGCTCCAATTCCTCCCGCTAAAACAAGCCACAGACACAATCGAACCTCTTACCTGCATCGAACCCAAAACTCGGCACAATGTCCACTGTTCCGTGAAAGGCTCCAGCCCATGCTGAGGTAGCGCTGGTGACAGCAGCGGGGTCTGTCTTTGTCCCGTCGCACTGGGGAGCAGGAATCCTGGCTGCGCGGACCGACGGCATCAGCAGGGACCCGTACCGGGGGTCGCGGTGCGAGCTGGGATGGTGATGGTGCATGTGTGGATGGGGGTGATGGCGATGCATGTACACATCATGCATGTGTGCATACGAAGGGCTCACCTGAGATGCTAAAGGATAGTGCCAGGATTCGGAGGCAGCAGGGGGAGGAGGTGGGGCAGTCTGATGGAGGCCGTGTCCTGGCCAGCTGCCGGGATCTGCTGTTGGGAAGGTGCCTGGTGCGGTAACGGGGAAATCAGGGTGTACTCCACTTAAGCATGGTGGAGGAGGAGGCTGATAAGAGCTGGTCCAAAATGAAGTTGGGAAACTGCTCCTTTGGCTTGAAATTGCTGAGCTTTCTGGTAGAGAGGAGAGAAATGAAGCATCACTGAAGCTGAAAAACACATTATGTGACAAAAAACCCTCCAGTGATTTGCTACTCTTTGAAATTTGTACTACAGAACTCAAATCTCTTCAGTAATTTTAGAAATCACAGGACAGCTGAGGGAAGAGGGGATCTCTTGAGATCGCCTAGTCCAATTCCTCTGCTCAAATGGGGTCACCTGGAGCAGTCTGTCCAGGACTATGTCCAGTCAGATTTTAAATAAGATCCAAATTCCACAGCCTCTCTGGGCAACATGTTCCATGTTTTATCCACCCTCAGCAATTACAAAAAAACCCCCAACAAAACAAAAAAACAACCAACAACAAAACAAGTGAAAATAAAAAGTTTTATTGTGTTCGGATGGAATTTCCTGTTTTCTAATCTGTGCCTATTGCCTCTTGTCCTGTCACTAAGCATTGCCGAGGAGAGCCTGGCTCTCCCATCTGTCTCATTTTCCCCCCATCAGGTTTTACACATACTGATAAGATCCTCCCAAAGAATATTTTTCTTCTTCAGGCTGAAGGGTCACAGCCCTCTCAGGATCTCAGTACAAGAATTATGAGGAGAGGCTAACTCCTGACCAGTCCAGACCATATCATTTAGAAAGGCAGCTGTTGTGGCTGTAAATGCACCTGAGGACAGAGAACCAGGTTACACTACAGAATAGAAGATATTTGGCTAAAGGAAGAATACCACATCTTCTCAAACTGATTGCATGCTTTGATGGTATAAAGATCATATCTAACAGACCTTATGTTAGCCCCTTATAGAATATATCGTGTTGCCCTGCACCCAATAGGATCATAGAAACAGAAACCTCTATGTAGCTCTAAGAGGTTTTGGTCAGAAATAAAAAAGACTCACTGCTTCTTACAGCTAGGGCTCAACTTCTATTTAAATAGATTCAAATACCTCTACATTATGAAATCACATTCTAAAAATTCCTCTCTGGAAGGAGCGGTTACTGTTTTCGATGTGTAGGAAAGTATTGGCACCTCCATCCTCACAATCCTCTTGCCAGCTCATGTTAGAAAGTACTGCTTCGTGCAATATGTCTCAGCTCAAATAGGGCTTTTTTTTTTTTTTTGGTCAAAGATGGAAACATAAAAACACAGGACTTCACCTCTGATGAAAGAACAGTCATAAAAATAGCCTATGGAGGAACAAAGCCAGGGAAGTTTAATATCTGATGAGGCGAGGAATCCTCTGTTCCTCATATAACTTTTATAAAAATACTTTTTTTTTTTTTAAATGACCTTTTGTTTTGCTTTGTTTAATAAGCAACTGGAATGAGACTTGGGTGAAGACACTACTGAGAATGAACAGATTCTTCAAATGCTCCTGCCTCTGAACTTTGCTTATACAAAAATAGTTTGGAAACCAAAACTTAGACGTGTTTTCTGATTCTATCACTTGGACAACTCACCTCTCTGTTTTAAAATCCACTAAAATCACAGTATTTTTTCCACACGTCAACTGGCTTTGATTTAGGCAGTTTACTGAGTCTGATTAACTTCTTATATTGGACATAAACTTTGCAAACACACCATGGACTAACACAGAGGATGTTTTGGGCCAAAATGCTTCAGAGGCTGCAAGCTTATCTGGCAACTTGTACTCCAACATGGTTTTCTTCAAAAGGCTAGGCTGCTTTTAGCAATGTATTTCTATTGCAACTCATGCTTGAAGACTGGAGAGAGTTTCAAGCATATTTTAGAAGCCTCAACGCCCCTCCAAAGTTGGTATTGTTGCTTGTTTGTAAATCATTCCTTGTTAAAAGGGATTACATTGAGGTGGAGAGTGCTTATGGTGATGTCAGCTGGGCTGACACAAAAAAAGCAAACCCAAACTTCTCCATGCCCAGTCTGTTGTTTTCCACACTGCTTAACAGAGGAGCACAGCTTGATAATGCTCTGCCAGTATTCTGGAAACAAAACCTCCGTAATCGAGAGTTTTTGAAAACTATCTGGCTGTTATCTGCATGGAAAAGCCCTAAATCCAAAGCACTGCACTTCAAAAAAGCACAGAAACCCACAAAGTATCTGCAGGACAGCTTTAATACCAGGAGAGAACACTTTAAACCACTGGATTTGCCAACATGAATTCATCCCAGATTGCATAGCAGCTTGGCTTTACCAATCATGCAGGAGGTCTAGGCCACAGAAAACATGCTTGGTCACCTCCATTTTTCAAACCTGTGCACATTTCACAAAGCCACTGCTGCTGTCAGACACTGCCGCGGACCAGCCCCCACCAAGACATCACTGAGGCCAAGCTCACTGCTCAAGGCCAAGTCATGTCACTGGAGACACAGGGCCCAGCCAGATTACACAAACATGCCAGAAAATTTCATCCATCCCGAGTGCTCAGAGATACTCAGCCTCTATAGAACACGGCAATGGAGAAACAGCCACCGTCCTTGAGAAAGAAAAATAAATAGAACAAAATCTTGCACGGGTTTTCGAGAGGGGAGACGAAAAGAAGCATTTAACAAAAGCTGTTTGCCAAGAAAGATACTTCAGTCACCACAATTTCCTACCCTAAGTACAGGGAGGCAGGGAGATGGCAACGTCTCGGATACCACGAAGTGGTAACTGATGCAAATGTTCGCGGTGGCTGACACATGCACCGAAAATGTGCCAAAGCGCGCACGCCGTGAAGGAGACAACGTGTGGAACTTCCTGCAGCACAACACTGCTCCTCAGTCAGGGCAAGAGGAAAGAAAAATAAGAAAGGAAAACCAACCTTTCAGCTAGGAAAAAATACATTGATGAAAACACCATCGGTTTTAAGGTACCTTTAGTTACATTAGTGCCTGCAAAAAGACACCTAAAATTGAATACTCAAAGTCCGTGTTACTGGACCCTATTGCAGGGAACTATATTTTATCAAAAAATCAGTTTTCAAGTTAACGTGAATAAATAAACTGTTCAGTATTTTCAGCATACAAATGATGAAAACTTGTTCTTTTCAGGACAACGGGTTCCGTTTTCTCTAGGTAAGCAAAATCCTTCCTCGAAACAAAACAAAACCAAACCCAACCGATCAAACAAAAAAATCCCAATAGCACTGCAATGATAAAAATCAGAGTTTGTGTTTTCATCAGGACACCTTAAAAAAACCCCAGAAAAACCAAACCCAAAGATGAAAGGAAAAAAAAAGGCAAAAAAAAAAAAAAAAATGAAAAATCATTATTAATCCCTCATTTCAGGTAAAGGAGAAAACACAGTGAGCTGGGGAGCCACTTCATGCTCACACACTTTCCACTTAAATTTGTACCTTCCAAAAACAGCTGTTGCAAAGGTTTTTTTCCTTTTTAATTTATCTTTGAGTAATAAACTGACAAAAATTCCGACTACCCACGGAGGTCATTTATAAAAGAACTTCAAGCTAATGGTATTTTAACCTCTTTAGGTAGTGGGATACAAATTCACATTCACAGAACCATAAAACCGTTCGGGGCTGGGAAGGGACCTTGAAGATCACCCTAGTTCCAACCCCCCTGCTATGGGCAGAGACACCAACTAGAGCAGGTTGCTCAGAGACCCATTTATTTGCTGTTAACCGAACATCTCTAAATACTATATAAACCAGAAGGCCAAGGTGCTGGCATTGTTCCTTCCCACTGTTTTCAAGGAGGCATATTTCAGAAACTCATTTGGGACTGATAAAATCACTGTCAGCTTCTCTCCTCTGAAGCAGCAAGTGCCCTCAGCTCTCTCAGTGTCCACAGCCCTGCCCAGCAGCCTCCCTGGGGATTTTCATACCACTTCAGCAGGTGCAGCAACAGCAAAGGGCATATCTCCTTACTTTATTCCCAGAAGACTTTCAGGACATGCAGACCTCCATTCCCCACTGAGGGCACGGGGCACATGGGGTTAGGAGGCAGCGTGGCTGAAAAACCCTTACACCAGGCCACCCTGTCCCCTGCAGAACCCTCTGGGGATGGTTGTGCAACCATGGGGGGAGACAGGGAAAAAGAGTTGGGTGTGTCTGAGGTCAAAGACAAGACACACAACCCCTGGTATGTCTCTAAGCTCAGTGAAGAGGGCTTGCTATGGGCAGGGGGTCTCTGGGGACTGCCTTGATCCCATCTCTAAAACATTTATAGCCTGTCTGGGCCATTTATAAACGCTCCAGTCTCCTTTTTAGTAAGCATAGGTTCAATCCTGCTCTCAGTCGAGTCAACGGAAAATTTCCCATTAACGTTAATGGTCCCGGCTCAAGCCATAAATTCCTCCAGCTCCCTAGCCACTTGTGCTGACCTTTGCTTAAACTTCCTCGGATTTGTCATCATCCTTCTGGAAAGCAAGTCCTTCTGTGCTATTTTTCTCTCCACAGTAGTTTCCAAAAATCCCATCTCTTCAATATCTGTGACTTTCATCAGTGCGGTCTCACCTCAGCGTCGCTGATTATGAGCGCCACTGCTCCCACACAGATCCCACTGGTATCTCTCTCACTCAACCTGATGCAAGGCCACTGCTCACGCTGCTTAGTTTGTGTCCCTCTGTCAGTCCACATAAGGATGTGATCAGAAATAATGCAGCTGTGGATCTGAAAAACTACCTACACCTCCACATTCAGCGATGGAAACAGCATCTTACTGGCAAGGCTTTCTTCAGCCACCAATTTTGAAATCTTACCTGCAAGGTCTACCCAGAGCATCTGGCAAGATCTGCTCTCTGTTACACTGATGCATAATGCACATAAGCATTTATATGCACGACCAGACAGAAGCGTTATGACACTGTGCAAATGCCTCACAGATTCTACCACATTTCTACTCTCTGCTTGGAAGTAGAGTAGTGTCACCCCCGTTTTAAAAGCAGGAAGCTGTAACATCAGCCATCTCTCTCCCATGAGCAGGCTGCAATGCACCACACCACATGGTTGCAGCCACAAGGGCCAGGGCTTGCCCCCCAGCCCATTCCAGCCTGTGCTGGCTCCTCCCCACTTGAAAAGCAGCTGTGGATGAATCCTAATCACCTGGCAAAGTCACCCGAGAAGGCTGCATAGGTTTCCTCACGTCCAAGGCCAGAATCCCAAACAGCTTTTCTCTTTTCTCACAGGCCAAGTTTCACACTTGGAGCTTAAAAAAAAGAGCCTCCGACCTTGCAGGAGACTTTTATGAAGCTGCGTGAGCTCTGCCCCATCCCGTCCAGGCCTTGGCAGAGACAGGGGTTATGGCAAGAGTGGGGGACGCCTGCTTCTTCCATGCCTTTGGCCCCCATCTCCCCCTTTAACACTTCACATCACTCAACTCCAGAAGCTCTGCGGTTCTTTCAAGTTTGAGGGAGAATTTTCCACCTCTACAGAGGGGTGAAATTTCAGCTGCAATGCAATATCTGTTACCGCAACACAGACCGAGTCAGCCACGCCAGAGAGAGCAAGTTATTGCTCCTCTTACCTCTCCACAGAGGACTTAGCCCTGTCTTGCTCTTGGTAAGGGCAGTTTCTGAATTGAAGCTACTGGCTTGGCTCAAAGCTCTTGAGAAATGTTCGTCCACTACTGAACCAATGTCTCCCTGGAAGTAAGTGAACAGGACGCAGCGAGAGTTAAGGTACTCCATCTCGGCAGGCTGGTCTTTCTCATCCTCCTCTTGCTTGCTGGGAAGGGTCACTTCCAGAGACTCCTGCATCTTGTTGTACACAGCTAACTTCTTCTGGGATTAAAAACAGAACAAGAGACGTATCAGTGATGGCATTCAGCGGAAGATCAACATATGGTTTCTTTAACGAGAAATAACTGAATACACTGAATATTTATTTCATAATTTAAGTGGGACTACCAGGATATTTCACGCTGGCATTTCACAAAGAAGAGAATACCAGCGTCCACTTATGAGCCTCTATCCCTCTCACACAGATGGACCTGCTTCTCAGGCATGTTTCACAACTACAATTTATCAGCAAGAGCTTTCACCCAATACTTTCAAAAGAAAACAGGCAGGCTCTAACAATTCCTTCCTGACTCCTACTTGGAGAGGACATTCCCATTAATGAAGCCTACAGAGGTCAAGTCAAGCTCTGTGGAAGGGTGTCCAGACACAGGGTGCCAGAATTTCACCCATCTAAGTGAACATACCCCAGATTTTGCCGGCTGTGCTCTCCCAGTTGCGCGTACATGGCGCTCGAAACTCTCCTCATTTATCCATTTATGAGGAGGTAAAGACGGGAGAATTTCGTGCTTCCACAAATGCATAAGTTTTCACTCATTGCCACGAAAATTTGGCAATTTTAAAATAAAGCTATACTTTAGGGTAGTGATTGGGGTTTGGCTGGGGAGCTGAGGTCTTTTGTTTTGGTTGGTTGGTTTGGGGTGGTTTGTTGTTTTGAGGTTGGGGTAAGAGGTGGGTCGTGGTTTTTTTTCTTCCCTTTTCCTTTTTTCTTTTTATTTTTTACACACAAGTTTCTGGAAAAAAAAAGGACAAAAATTTCAAGTAATAAAAAATTACACGTGCGATCTGGGGAAGGAGAGAGATTGATAAGTCTGCAAACATATGCAAAAGAAATGCACCTCAAACCAAAAACACAGAGAATCATATAAAAAAAAATAAAAACCGCACAAGCCATCTGTGAATGGCTATTTCAGAATTTTCTCTCTCTCTTTCTCTCAAATCAAACCTAAATGTCAAAATAAATGTGTGTGAAGATCCCTTTTGCACGGAACATATTTTTCAGATGTTCCACTCTACAACTGTTTTCACAGAAAAAAAAAAAAACAAAAAAAAACTTTCCCCACAACAGTCAAGCTGCAGGAATCACAGCTTTTAGCTAGCCAGCCATTTCCACAGCTGACTTTGCACACAAGCACTTTCAGGAACCCAAAAACAACTACAGCACATATGCAGAAGTATTTCATAGCATTTCTATAGAATTACAGTTTGACTTCTCTTTAATGGTTTGCTTGGCAGCTCTCTAGAGCCATCAGAATCTCTTTAAGTTTACGGCTTTTTTTACCCTTTTTCCAGAGTAGTTCTATAGAAAAAGTTAAGCAACTGTACAGTCTATAAAGTTTCACTTATACAATAAACACGCATGTCTGAATTAAAAATAATTGAAAGTAATTTCCTGATCTTATGTATCATCAATACATTTACCGTCGGTGCTTTGTAAAAATCACATAAGCCGATACAAATTCTCTCATCGTAATGTAAAACAAATACTCTGGGGCTAAGTCTTAATTATGAATGGTTATTTAAAAAAAAACAAACAAAAAAACTGTAAGGAAGAGCTATTGACAAGTAGAATTAAAACCTATAGTACTAAAAGGTCGTAACAACTAAAGGATCTATGTGACATTCCAGTAACTGATAAATGTAAACCAGCTCAGTAATGCCATTAATTCAGGTGCAATGAGGGTCGTACATAATTTTATTTCAGTTTGGGATATTCAGGCAAAGGGCTGGAATTCGAGTAAATCTGTGCTTCACAAAGCAAGTTATAGCATGGCTCAGCTTAGCGCAGCGTTACTTATTTAGACTTTCAGTTTTATCCCAAGATCCTACAGTATATAAAGGAAAAACTCTGTGATTCACACATAAAAAACCAAAACAATTAAACACGAGGAAAAAGCAAATTAAAAGTTTTACTACAAACACTAAAATCTACTAAAATTGTTAAAATGAAGCACAGCCTGAAGCTCTGAAACATATTTTTGCAAATGCAGAATTTGAGGTAACCTATTTTTTTTTTTTTGTAAACTCTTTGTTCATTTATTACAAAATTTACATCTCCAAAAAAAAAAGTCTCCTAATATTTGTTCCTGAAAGGGAACAATTGGAAAATGAAATGGAAAATCTGTTCCTAAGGTATCACTCATAGTGAGCTTCACAGTTTTGCTTAGGCAATCATAGAATGATGAGACTTGAGTAAGACAGAGATGGTTATAACAATACTGCATATATAGGAGACACACAGATTAGAAATATGTAATAAATCTACCTCAGTGACTTCATCATTCTAAAAGGTGCACCATAACCAAGAGCCTCTTAAAAATGCAAGACAAGTGGTTGGGGAGGGTGGTTTTCTCATTTTTGGTTTTGGTTGGGCTTTGTTTTTATAAGTAGAGACAAAGCACAAAAGAGATCTTTACAGAAGCCTAAACAGGCACCAACCTATTACAACATCTCAGGTGCAAGTGTATGTGCCAGACCCTGAATAATGTAACACACTTTAAAAGTTGACTTCTATCATTACAGGTACAGTACTTGCATCTATCCTGCAGCTATGCAAATGCATGTACAAAGCACACAATTATATACAGAAACACACTGTTTAATACAGCCCCTGGCTTGACTTGGTTATCAGGAAGGAAGTCTTTCAATGTTCCTATACAGGGACTGGAGCTCAGGAAATTAAAACTTATCTCCAGAGTCGCTTCTCTGTGCAGGAATGTTCCCCCTTCCACAGCCTAAGAATCTAATTCATTTTCCATTTCAACTCTCTTCCCTCCCCTCCAGTCCATGGGCAGTCATTACAAGATGCTCTGAGCACTTTCTTCTTTCAAAAACACCAAATCTGACCTTTTTTTAATGTAAAAAAAGACAGGAGGACTGATGAACAAGTACAAGGCCTTGTGCATGGACTGAAGTTTTGACAGTGAAAAGTTTACATTTTGTGGTGAGTTTTCTGCAAACGATGAGAGTTCTAAACGAAAAGATTTTTCAAAACAGCATCAAGCCTGTGATCAGACATAAGTATAATTAATTTATATTTCAGGAAGAAATTATCAACCTGTAATTGCAAAACTCTTTAAATGAGAAACTACAGTGAGATAAAGTGACTCAACCAGTTTTCCTTGTATGTAATATATATACAACCTTTCCATTGTATACATCCTCTAATAATATGGGGTTTTTTTCCCCCAACTCACTAAAAACAGCCTGTTTGCACAAAAATTCCCTAATTTTTGTTCTGACCTTAATCTTCTCATAGCACTTCTGACTGCACTTGTGTGAGTGGAAAAGTGTGCAAGATCATCAGCTGCTAAATGAATTTGTCCCAGCATCGTGGGGTGTGAGGGCACAAAAACAATAAAACAAACATCAGGTTAGGTTTCTGATAACCAACCTGGGCAAGTCCAGTTTCACTTGTACTTTTTCATACAAACAGTTCTGGCATATATTTAAGCAGCCAACAGTGTCTGTAGATCACAATGCTACCCCCTGTCAACGTTCAATACTTTTATATTAATGAAATCTACCTCTCCCTTCCTTACAAATTAGAGACTGATATCAAGCAGCCTCTGAAAAACAAAACAAACACACAAAATCTTGTCTTGGCCAAAACCCAGAATACAGAATTTAAAGTTGGCTGAGCATACTAGGAAATAGGGAAATTCAGAGTCTACAGCACCTGATGCCAGCTTAGACCACAGACCCCAGACCCCAGTTCATGGTTGAAGAGGCACAGCCTCTGGGGAAACAGTGCTGTACAGCATGGGCTGAATTCAGCCTCAATCAACACTTTTTTTTATTTCATATATTCACAAACAGGCTCTTCCAAAGAAAATTTAAATCCTTAACTGCGAGTCGTAGAATAAAAGGAAACTAAAGGTCAATAGCACGTCACCATTGATATGGGAATATTAAAGAGTAGGTTTATGCTGAACGAGCATCATCCTGTCTTCTAAGGAACACTGACCACTTTTAAAAGGCTTGTGGTCCAAAATCTCACACAAAATCCTCGCCTTGAAGATTCCTGTTATTTGCTGACGTGCCGTAGCCAGAACCAAGCGAAACGGTTCCCATGCAGTGAAGTGCTGGCCACATTAAAGCCACTGGCAAAAGTCCAACTGACTTCAAGGGTCCCAGATCTCACCCAGGGTGTCTGGTAAAAATGTCAGAACATTCCTCCTCACAACTTGAAATAAATTCGCTTCCAGTTGAAACCAGCTAGTAGGCAGCAAAACAGAAAAAAAACCAAAAAAAAACCCCAAAAACATTGACAAACAAAAACCAACTACACTTTAGAAAAGAGAAAGTTTTAGTTCAGCCAAGTTTGAATCACATTCAGGCTAGTTCTTGTTTTTCACATAAGCTGGTTGCCTATTCCTACAACTTATTATCTCCATACATGCCATCATAACAGCATATGGTCCTTTACGCTCCCAAGCACGAAAGTCTGGTGTGCCTGTGGCCACCTGTTACAGATTTTCCATTATGAGAGAAAGAACAGGAACCAAAAATAAAGAATAACTACACTGAGGAAACACTATATGACCCTCTCCTGAGAAAAAGGCTGTCATTTGACATAAGCTGCTGAGAAGGAATTCCAGCAACAAACTCGAGGCAAATCACGGACAGTTCCTCCTTTTGTGGAGCTGTCTGCCAAGCAGGCTCCTATTGATAACATAGAAAGTATTTAAGGAAGAAGACAATTTCAAGCAATCAGGGCATCAAATGCTGGGCCTGAAAGCAGTATTTATGGCATGCCCTGAAAACACGAAATAACTTCTATCTGCACAAATAAGCAAGGCAAGAGCTTGTTTTCAGGTGAGCCACTGGATTTGCTCCTGCTATGCTCTGCTAATGGAAGGAAGTGGTGAAAAAGGAATGAATTTATACATCTTTTGCTGTACATGCAAACAGAGGTGTACCAATAAAGTCTAAAGGTCTATTTTTATGTAGGTAGAGGAAGATCAAGTAGAATTTGGTCCCAGTCACAGTGACAGAGTAAAGCAAGCCAAACTTTTAAAATCAGCAGTGTCTTGTAGTGTTAAACCAAACCAACAAAAACCCACACACAGGGGAAGACTTAATCCAAGTTTTACATCCCGCAATTCTGAGAGTAGCCTTAAAGGTGAGTTATACAGGTCTGATTCAGCTTCCAGAGAAGTCAGTAGCAGAGGAAACACCAGGCCTCAGGACTAGCCTTGAGAAAGAATCTGAACTGCAAAAGCCACTCTCTGTTGTTATCTGCTGTTAAGACACTGCCACACAGCATAAGCAGTATAATAAGCACATCCTCAGAAGTTGTAAGCGCATGACACAAAGAACTTTACTGAAAAAACAAGTTGCAGTACATGAACTGGGGTTTAGCTACAGCCAGCTGACACAGCATTACACGTGACCTGTCCTCGTCTGCAATGTCGATAGTTTGGAAGGAAGAGCTGAGTTAGTGACCTAATTTGCTAATGAAGACAAGCCCTTATCTGGAAGAAGTCTGTCTACAGCACTGCCAGCACTTGAGCATATCACAAGTCTTTATGCAAGACTCTGATTTAGCAAGGATGGTGTTGGCTTAGATGTTGGTTTACATCTACATACCATGGAGAAATTCCAAAACTACCATTTACTGTAACTTCCCATTTCAAAAGTCTTAAGCTCAGGTGTTAGTGAGCCAGGGTGAATCCTGCCTTAGCCTCAGCTCTGCAGCTTGCTGTACCTGGCCTGACAGGACACGACAAGCCGTCACAACGTGCCAAGAACACAATGGGATTCTTCAGCAATTATTTGTTTCCAAAGCCTCTTCGAATTCCGTTACACCCATTCCTCACCCAACCCACAGGAAAGCCAAAACTCACTGCTGCAGCTGCACAGCCCCTCGAGAGTGCACGACGAGGAGTGCTTTAACTTTGCCATTCTGCAGGGTTTTACCCTCACGCAGGCACAGATCCTCACCAGACACAGGAACGCGCCCCCATTCTGACATCGGCACACACTCGCTCCCATCTTTTGGCAAAGTATGGAAACCCCGATTTATCTGTAAAATTTGGGCCACACCCCATTTTCATCAGTTCCTTCTGGCATCATATGGAGCAGGTATACAAACCATATTCCCCTTACTTCCCCCTCCAGCAAACACACTGGACTTGAGAAATCTCAAAGATCTAAGGTGCTAAGCCTCCACTCCCATTAACGTTCAATAGGAATTCAGGCTTCAGTCCATTAGGGGCTTTAAAATAAAATCCCATCTAAATTATTTGCCAGCAAGTCCTTTCCTGGCTAAGGATCGGTGAAAGCTAAGTTTCCAGAAATTCTGCCTTTCATTGCAAGGAAAAAAATCAGTTCTCTGCTGATTTTAAGGGAGGAAAAAATACAGACACAGAAATGTGGAAATGACTTCAGAGTGGGGAAACTTTAAAAAAGTATGATGAAACATCCCCTAAACAGACATTTCTGCACAACCCAGGTGTACATTAGTCCATCATTTAAAAACAGTCTGAGACCTCTCATTAAAAACAAAGAAAGAAAGAAACAAAACAAGACAACAAAAAGGAGACAACCATTTGAACACCCTTCGCTGCAGAGCAGTGACACAATGCCAGCCCCTTGTTGAAGGCACTTCTCCTGACCCCCATATGCAGCATGAGACCTACAGAAACACGATGAGCTTGGCTCTCCAGAGAGACACCACAGCCCAGAACTGGAGCCTGTACATCTGGAAGGGCAGCTCTGAAGCTAAGGATCTGCTTTGCTCTTTAATGGATATGAAAGTGATGCAGAAAGCTGGCATAACCCATTAGGTGTTTGAGATGGCTTTACTACACAACACCTGTAAAGATGCAACAGTTTCAGTTACAGTAACACACCTACATCTCTCACTGAGAAAGAAAGGAAAGCCAACAGAAACAGCACAGAGGAGCTTTCTCTCAGAAAACAAACCAAAAGACACCAGAGTAGTACAACACCACTGAAAAATGCTTCAGTGGAGTCCTCGGATATTTTAAGGGTGAGGTCCACTTTATCAGCTCCAATGCAGAGCTTTATTTCTAAGATAGCCCACTAATTCATCTTCCCTCGTTGTTATTTTTAAACCACCGTTTTTTAATTCCAGCAAAGAGGAACATTCTTTAAAATGGTCATCATCCCCATGAAGAACACAGCAGCATTTTACATGGTGAACACATGCGTAAGAAGAACCAAAAACCTGGCAACAGATTCTTCATCCTTCCTTCTTACACTCTCTACCAGTTGATTAAATGTCTCTGACAGGACAATTCTGAAGGAATAGAAGAGATTTGCAAAATGTCACACATTACCCAAACAATAAATCTTTTCGCTATGAATACAGATGCATGAGGAGTTCATTCTATGTTTACTTTTTCAATTTAGAAAACATTGGAGTCAGAGAAAAATACATAAACTGCTCTAAAGTTAGCAGCTGCTAGAATCAGAGGGCACAGCACTCTTAGTTCAGCAGCAACAGCTCAGTTTTTCAGTCTGACATTTAACTAGAGTGGGAAGACCCTCCAGCTTCAAGTATTTCAGGAAAACTGGTGCAAACAGGATTGACTAAACCAAACTGTCAATAACGTGTAGGATAGCCGTGTTTAGAAAGTTTTTAGGTGGAAATGGAATAAATGGTGTCAGCCAAGACTCATGAGCTGTACTGGCTCATTAGAGCTATCTATGTTTCTTGCCTTGCTAATCTACCTCCACTTGATAAATAGCATAACCCATGGGAACTCAGTTTATCCAAAATTATTTCAAGAAACTTCAGTTTTTATTATGGTGCCTCTGGGACATTTCATATACAGTGAAGGAGAAACTTCATGATTATGCTTAAAATTAAAAAGCAATTGCGCTTGAGCACGACACAGCTGCTAACGATCATTTAATAGATTTTCACTTACGGCGTGTTCTATAAATCTGGAAGAGAAATACAGACCATCACCTCCAGACTTATAGGTCAAAAAGCTCAAGAAAGTTTCAATTGTAGTTTTCTAGGTCTCTTGTCAGAGAGTCAGGTTATTAGAGATTATTTATTTATTTTCCATCCAAATCACACAGGCTAAGAACCACAGCTCCACATATTCAAATACAAAGTTCATAAGTAAAATTATTGAATAGATAGAAGGTTCTGCAAGCTGTGACCTAGACGAGAGAAAAAATAATTGCAAAGGCACGATGCGACAGACAGAACTCACAAGTTTTCCAGTGAACAACGTGAGCAACCTGGACAAGTTCACTGGGGTATCATTTCTGCAAACAGGCTCTGTCTCCCAACAATAAAGGAAAAAACCCAAGCAATACACGATAGGAATTTTAATGTTTTAGCCCATACTCGTGTCTCCCAGGCAAGTTGATATTAGGGGTCACTTCCCATGTACGGAGAAAACAATCTTCATGGATAATAATGATAAAACCTTATGGAATGCAGCAACAACCAAAAAATGTATTCTCAGATGACTACATTAGGGCCAAGTCAATATTAGTCCCACTTCACCCACGCACTGCATAGTCTAAAAATGCTGTCAGCCTGATAAGAATTTCCTGATTCACTTAAAAAAAAAAAAAAAAAGGGAAAAAAATACATCTGATCACCAAATTCAGCTGGAAACCCGCCGGAGACGATCTTCCAGGAGCGCCGGGGTGAGCGGCGCGGCGCGCCCCGTCCGTGGGGAGCAGCGCGGGTCCCCTCCCGCCGGCGGAGGGCGGAGGTTCCGCCCGTCTGCGCGCCCGCGGGGCGAAGGCGCTGCTCAGCGCCCGCAAAGGGAGGGTCGTCCAATAAGGAACGACGGCGGAGCGAAGAGAGAGGAAAGGGGAGAAAAGAAATAACTTTTTCCCCCCTCTGTCCCGCTCCCGCCGAGCAAGCCAACAGCCACCCCCCCAAACACAAGAATTTTTGGGGAAAATATTTTTGTCGTTTAAAAAAAAAAAAAAGGTCTTACCAAGCTCCGTTGCTCTGGGGCACCCTCACCAGCTCCCCGCATCTCCAAATCAGGCCGGGGGCTGCAGAGCGCATCGCTGGCTGGCCGGGGCGGAGACCTCAGCCCCGGCCAGCCAGCGATGCGCTCTGCAGCCCGCTGACGGCGGCGGGGAAGGGGGAGTACGGGGGGCAAAGCACCCCAAAAAAACCCCCCTCCACCTCGCAGCCCTCCCCACCGCAGCGCCTCACCTGCGCGCATCCCGCCGCGGGCGCGGCCAGATAGCGGGGCGTCCCGCACGCCGCCGGGGCGGGCTGCTGCATGGCCACGTCCGAGCAGCTCATGGCCGCGGCCGCCCCGCGCCACCGCCGTCTGCCCCTTCCTCTTCTTCTTCCTCCTCCTCCTCCTTCTTCTGCTCCTCGTCCTCGGCGCGGGGCGGCCCCGGCGAGGCGCCGCGCAGCTCCGGCCGCCAGCGCATCTTCGGCGGCCGCCGCGCCCCGCGCCCGCACTTATAGCGCGGCGGTGGCGGCAGCAGCGCGGGGCGCCCCGGCGGCCGCGGCCGCGGCAGCGCCGGGAGGGCGGAGACCCCACCGCGCCCCGCCCGCCGCTCCGCGGGCGCGCAGCACCTGCCCCTGCCCCTCCCGCCCCTCTCCATCGCTCCGGGGCACCGCGCGGGTCCCCGTTCGTCGGGTCCCCGTCGCTTCTGTGTGCGGGAGCGGGAAGCATCTCTGGTCGCCGGGTTTTGGCTAAGCCTAAGCAAGGTGTCACCTGTGTCAGCCACGCTTCCCGCTCCCGAAGGGTTCATCCTGGAAATTCATCGATGAGGAAGGAGGAACCTACTTGTTCCATAGGATGGATTGGTGGCTAGCCCGGAGATTCCCTTCCCTCCCCACGTTTGATCCGCGATGTTAAAAAAAAAAAAAAAAAAAAAAAAAAAAAAAAAAATGAAAATTAAGTGTACTGCTCTCCTTGAAAACCCGGGATCTGGTTGTAATGGCTACAGTCATATTCAAAACTATTCATATTCACAAATATTCATGGCCTACCTCTGTGTGCACATTTCTGCCAGCGAGCTGCCCTTACTGCAGTCCTGCACCCGGAGGCTTTCGATGCCATTCCTCACATGGAAAAGACTATGCATATGGTTTGTTAGCATTATTCCAGCTTACGAGCCTGGGAATGATTTACACTTGTTTGCTCTTGTAATTCTTCTCGTTTGGTCTAAAACTAATTATTGTTTCAAGTTTCTTTTTCACGAAACTTGTTTTGAAGTTTGCCTACATTTAATAGTGGCCAGAAATTGAAGCCTTCAACCAAAAATTCTAAATTCGTACTCTCTCTCTCTCTTTGTATATACACACACACACAAACACACACACATCTCCTCAGCCAGAACAGTTAGATGAATACACAAGGTTAAAATAGCTCTGTCTGACCCCAGTAGGATTCCCTGTTTATAGAAAGCATTTCTCCAAAACATTCGACTGCAATACTTTGAACAAAGATCCAATTTCCTGCAGGCGTGTTTAGTTTCTTTTCTTTATTTCCTTTTTTTATTTTTTTTTTTGTGAGTTTTGGGCATACAGATTTTAAGGTAGGGATATACTTTTTTAGTAGCGCTCTGATAACTCGCTCCTGTTGCATTTTGTATATCTGTGTAAACGGATTCAATCTGAAGTGTGAAACTCTGTGATACTCACTCAGAAGTATCTGCAAGGGTACAATACAACTGCAGCATACACTTTGCTGTACCAAATATACGGACTTCTGAATGGTTTCTTTGCAAAAACAGAAAATCCAAGCGCTGATTGCCGCTCGATCTGGGCCCTATTAATTTCAAAAATCTCTTTTCCCCCCTCATTTCCTACTGCAACAGCAAGCCTAAGGCAGAACATTATCCCGACAGGGACGTTTGCAGGAGCCGGAGGCCATCGGGCGGGCAATAACAAGTACCACCTTCTGAAGTTCGCTGTTCCTGGACACGAGCCTGATCCTGACCTGGAGGGTTTTACCGCAAGCATATGGCCAGGCTGCCTCCAGGCATTCCTCTGGCCTCCCTGTCTCCTGGCACCCGGCCTCCTCCTCGCATTTGGACGACTGGCTGCTCTCCACCCTCGCAGATCCTCTCGGGGAAGCTTGTGCCGCTCGCCGCAGAGGATTGTGAAACATGTTTCCTGTTTTAGGGAAAATGTTGTTTAGCACCGTTCTGTCTGAGGTAAAACGCTTTCAGATGCAAAGGCGACGACGCCTGATGCTAGTTTATAAAAAAAAAAAAAATCCAAAACCCCCCAAGCCCCAGGACAACACCCTCCTTAATAACGCACTTAATAGCAGTAACCAAACAAGCCTGTAAAATCACAAATATAGAAACAAGCTCTTTCAATACCAATCGATCATTTTTAGGAGAAAATCCAATATCAGTCCTTAAAGCAGAACAGATCAAAACAGAAAATGATTTATCATCTACTATGTTAATGTGACGCATTGAAGTGGGAGTACATTAGTGATCATTTTTCACCCAAGTACATGAGGCACTTCCAAGAGGTTTATAAATGCACTAACACAGAGATCACTGTTTTCCACGAGATGCCAAAATGCTCTGATATTCAGTTAGCACACATTCCTTATTATCAGATCCTGCCACAATTCCTGTCAGATGCCTTCGGGGCACGATACAGTGGCGTGATGCATCGTGTCAAAAAGCAGGCCAGGACCATTATCAGGCAGATGTTTGACATGATGCACCGTGTCAGTCAGCCAGTGGCATGCTGCCATTGCTCAAAAGGATTTTGACATGATACAGTGTGCCAATGCTGTAGCACAAAACTAGCATGTTCCAAAAATAGGGACAAATTCACCTCTGGCATAAGTAGAAGTAACTACAGTGACTTCATTAGATTTGCATCTGCTTATGTCAACAGTGAGTTTGGCTCATAATCTGGAATTTATATAAAAGAGTGGTAAGTGGCTGCATTTTCAGATATTGGCTATATTGTTTTCTACTCCCAGTATTCAAGCATCATGAGACAGCTGGGGTAAACCCACCACCTTTCTCAACTCTTTCCCCTCCACCCCACAAGAAGCAGCCTCAGATTTCCATTTTTTACAGTGTAACAATACCTCAGAGTACATACAGGGTCACTCTTTTCAGAAACATGGGAGGTCGTGAGTTTGGGGATTTCACAAGGAGTAGGAATTTACAAAAAAGGAAGAGAGGGTCTCTGCTTTCTGCCTCCATACTATTTCACAACAGTAGTTGCAAGCACTTGGGTGCACAAGTACTTAGGTGCAAGAACTTAGGTCCACTCAAAATAGTAAATTTTGAGTGGCGATTAGAGTAATAGTCAAAGAATGGCATGAAAGGGCAGCCAGGATGAGATGTGAGATCTGATAAGATTTGGAGACTTCTTAAAAGGCATTGTAATTTATTGTTGTTCCCTTTCATCACTTTGGAATGAAAAGCACAGCTTGCTAATGCAGATGCCTCACGCTGACAAAAGGAGAGGAGGGGAATCAGCTAAGATATGACTGGTGTAAGATCTTCTTCACAGAAAGGAAACATCCCAGCTTTCTGCCACAGTGTGTTTCTTTAATGAGGAAAAGAACTGACTCGTTCTATTTTAAGCAAAGTTCATTCATCTTTGCTATGTCTTGTAGCTTCTTAAATCCATCAGGGTTTAAGTCCAATCCTTGGACTCGCTGAACTTTGGTGATGCTAAGGGTAACCATAAGAAATAAAGGCCAGGAAATCCTCAAGGAGCACTAATTAAGCACCACCTCCAAACCTGACTGGATACAGCAGCTACATGGGTTGTAACATCACGGGAACATGGCTTGTCTGGTACACTGTAGTACCTGGAGGAGAGAGGAAGAGCATAGCAACGTGGTAGAAGCAATCTGCACAGGCTCCTCAAGAATTCATTTACTTGTCTGCTTGGAGACAAGATTTTGCGTTGGAATTGGAGGTGCTCACCACTTCCACAGATCAGAAAACTCATGTCAAGGCCTCAGTAAATGCTGGGAAACAGTTTGCAAGCCTTTCCAACCTTTTGAACAATAACAACAAGAAGTAAGGGTCCTTCCCCTCCCTTCTCACCACTATAGAATTATATCCAAATATTTCTTTGAGGAGACAGCTCTGTGCAGTTAGGCAGTTCCACAGAGATTAAAACAAACAAAACAACAACTCCCCTCCTTCATCCACCCCCCCCCCTCCTTGTTTCACCCTCTGCTGGCATTCTATAAGTATTTAAATCATTGGAAACCACACCCTAGCTAGCTGTGGCTAGTATTTACAGGCAAAGCCCCTTGGCTTTGCTGTTATGGGCTGCTCAAGAGCCAAAAATGTGACACTGTTAGTTTTTCCTAAACAAGCAGACCAAATTGGAAGATACACATGGCATCCCAAGGAAATAGACACCAGGCATTTTCTATGCCTTAAATATATAAAGGAATAGTAACATTAAAAACAATGTTTGTTCACAACTAGCTGGGAATTCTCTGAGGAGATGGACAATAATTTAAAAAAAAAAAGTCAACTTTGATGCAACAGCATTTTCTAGTGGAGAACACTCAATTTTGTCAAACCCTCTCTAAAGCAAGTTGAGTTTCTGTTGAGATCTGCCACCACACAAATTTCTAAAGGTTTTCAAATTATGTTTTACTGGGTAGCCCAGCCAGGAAGTTCACCTTGACCTGAGGACTCAGGGGATGCTGGGCATATTCCTGTAAAACTGCAGTGCCGTCACCACTGGGATCTACACTTCCAGAGGACAGGCTGCAAGTCCCAGGAAAGCAGGGGGGAACAGAGAGCTCAAAAACTCCTGACCTGAGCTCTGTCTTTCCCCATTCCCCAGGGAAGAAGCACAAATTGGAGGCAGGCAGGCAGGCACTTCCATTACTGAAGAAATGGAAACAGATTGCCCCAAACACTTGAAGAGGGAGAGAAGGATGGGAGTTATTTCCATTCTGGAGGACAAAGTTGCACTCTGTATATACTTATATTGCTCCAATTTGAAAGAGAAACTGAAGGGTTGAGCGTTTGAGGGAAAAAAAAGAAGTGTTCCATTCACACAGTGCCATTTTAACCCATACAACACCTTGTGAGTACAGGAAACAGGCTTAAAATTTCCCTTATACATACAACCATACACACTCACCACCAAGGTTTTGACCCCTCTGGAACAGGAGGCATCAGTTTGTGTCTGGCAAGTACATAAACCCGAGATTTTGGGATCTCTAGATTCAAAAGGCAATGAAATACAGCAAGCCACTGGCCAAATTTAGGATCATGAGATGCAATGCAACCTCTCCATAGGATGTGAGCATCTGGACACCTCTCTGGTTATCTCCTTCATATTTTGTAATAAAACCAAAGCTGCAGTGCCAATTACAGCAAATATCTTTCTTCAAGCCACTAACAGCTTTCACATCTCATGCCTATAATCTTCAGCAAATACATCAAGGACTGTTATTCATTTTGGTGCCTGAATGCATTATATTTATTCTTGTTATAATATGTTCTGTTACCACAGAAAATGTTTGGCTCCCAAAGAAAAAGAGGGAATTGTGTCAAAAGTCCAAATTCTTCCTTGAAATGCAAACATTTTTAATGTCTTTAATGGAAGATATGCACTGGAATCCCAGGGCACAATCTGGCACTAAAATCCTCCATCTATACTGGAATTTTTCACCATGTCTTTTTCATAATCTATTATTAAGCATGTTTCCATCTCAGCAGTTGAAATCTGGGGCCCCGTTGCATCTGAGAGGGAAGTGTGAAGCAGCTGGGAAGTAACTGCAAAGGAGAAGCAGAAAACTGATTGAAATATGCTCATACAGCTGGTGGTGCTGTTCTCTTCTATCCTTCTCCTCATCAGAAAAAAAAAGCACATTGAGGTGCTCCCTGAGCCTTCCAGCTGGTACAGTAGCAGCAGCTGGCCCAGTGCAGGGCAGCTCCACTGCTGTTCCCAGTTACCCTGCAGGTTTCTTTGGTCCCTGACTGGCCACAGATTGAGCACAGATTCCCTCCCTGCTTCCCCTGTGAAGCTCTCGGGCTGCAGAAAAAGTGGTGAGCATGGAGCAATCGAGGATGAAGCCCAGCAGTTCCTGGCAACAGAAAAGCCTGGGAGGATATGTTTTTATTTTTCTGCAGGCTGGGGACCAGAGACCAGTTTGTGATCACTGACTGACGCTTTGCTCTGAAATGGGTCCTGCTGTCATCGGCGTGGTTGCTCACACAATGTCACAGCAGTGCTCCAGTCTTTGACACACCACCTGTAAGTGTGGATTGGCATTCCTATGGGCATGTTTTTGATGAGTTAGCCAGAATAAAATACGGAGTGTCTGCAGATACAGAGCTGGGGGCAAGCTGACAATGCCTGGCCCAGAGTGAAGCCCATAGGAAACCATCAGTCCAGCATTTTTAGAACAAACCTGAACCACTAAAGTGACTGTAGCAGAGCACGTTTGCATCAGCTGACTGCAAAGGGTTTGACCCAGCCCAACAAACCCTAAGGTAGGGCTAAGGCTTGCTTCATGTGAGCACAGACATGTGTGTCTGTAGGGTTAACAGGACAGAGACACAAGTCCAAGCTAGGACTGAGTGAAACAGTGATCAGTTTTATCTTGGATTAATTCTCAGTTTGAAAAAAACACCCCACAGTCTTACAATCTGAGTTCCCTGTGATGCCTTGGTGTTCTACAGCCGTCCCTGCTGGCACAGCTAACGTTCTTCCCCATCTTACATTCAGATATTGCAATCTGTAGGAGAACAGGAATGATTTTGTATTCCTGCTTCACCCTCAGACGAATATCACACTCAAACAGTTTTGTCACCGAACATTGCAAGTTCATCTTTCTTTCCCAGGTAGGCTACTTCATGAAACGAAATAATTGTAGTACTGTGTCCAGTTTTTACTTCCTCCTCCTTTCCCTCTGCCTGACATAAGTGGTTCCAATAATATTTCAGCTAGAAACACTTCTTATGTTTCATTGGGTGTGAATAGTGACTGTAGGAACATTTGATGAACACTCTTGTTCGCAAAAATGGGGCAATGTAAACCCTTTTTTTTGGTTTACATGACAGAAAGCATTTACTACAAGGAACACTGCCATGTTTTTAGTACCACATGCCATTTCCCAGCTGTAAATATATATACATGTAAATGGAAGTGAAAAGTTGTTTTCCTGCAGTTTCATAAATGCCTTTAACAATTTAACAACTGTTTGGGGGGGTTGGTGTAGGTTTTTTTTAATCCTTTGGCCGAGAGTGTATATTAGAGTAACAATATAAATTTCTCTTATACTGGGTTATTACAATAATCAAGACTGTCAGCATTTCCCAGTTTCTTTTTCATATTGCTCTTGTGATCTCATTATCTTAGGCTTTTTATTAGCTTTTCTTTGCTCATCTAAGGAATTTTTGTGTATGGTGAAGGAAATGGCTAGAAAAATACTTCTAGAGGATTGCCAGTCTCCTGGTAAATAAAATGCAGCTATTGATAACGCTTAGCCAGCTCTTCTCAGTTGTCTGTGGCATCATTCTTTTCCCATCACAAAACCAAAATACTCTGTATGAGTGAGAAAATAAGTACTTAATTCCTAGTGAAATAATATATTGCGTAGTAAAATGTGTAAAATATTTGTATATGAATACACTAATTCCCACAATGACTATATGAGCTGTCACCATTATTTCTTTTAGAGTTGGAGATATAGAGGCTGTGGGCTTAATCAGCTCAAGATCATGCCCAGAACTTTGTCATTCAAGCACAGGCTTAAGTCATGCAGCTTGTTTAGTCTCTTGTAGGCAGCAAGATTCATTGACATGGTTATTTCCTCCTCTGTGGATGTCTCTGTGCTATGGGATGTGACTACCTCAACAAAAAAGGTCGTCTTCAAGTGAGCAAAACCAGCATCCTGAAACTGCCTGAAAAAAAAACAAGCTTAAAAAGGAAGATATTGCTTTCCTGAAAGCCAGAGGAGTTGGGAAATACAGTAGAATTTTGCTTGCACAAAAGCCAAAGCAAACTACTGAATAAAGATAATGCTCCCAAAGTCAGGCATAAGAGAACTGAAGATTAAGCTCCATCTTTTTCTTTCATAATGGAATTTTCTCAGCTGTTAAACAGCCCTTGCCCCTACACACACACACATGCATTATCTCTAACACTTAGAAGAAATACTGTGCTTCTGCCTTAAAAGTGCAAAAAACCATTTTTTTTGGAGGATGGGGGTCCAGCATAACAGTACTCGATGTTTTACTTCATTAATGTCTGCTTTTCTATAAAAAATTATATAGGTGTATATATATACACAAATAAGATACTTTCTTCTAAACTCATCTTTCATAGTTCAAAGTGAGACAGAGAATTGTCACCCCTCGAAAGGTACATTTGAAGCAAACAGGCAGGCTTAAGGCACTGGCAGAGCTGCTGTGGCTTAGTATCAATAAGATATATAATTCTCCAAGTGTATCAGTTCCCCTGAGCACCATCAGTTTTGGGGGTGAGTTTGTCTTTTTATTTTAGAGGTATCTTTACAGTTTCGGGGAGTCTCTTTGCAGACTCAAAGCCTCTAATTTTGTAAAGAAGTACTAATTGCCTTCCAAATAAGAGAAGACTGCACCACTGGAGAATCACAGAATGGCTTGGGTTGGAAGAGGCCTTAAAGATCATCTAGTCCCAACCCCCCTGCCATGGGCAGAGACACCTTCCATTAGACCAGGTTTCTCAAGGCCTTGTTAAACCTGGCCTTAAACACTGTGATGTTCTTTTACTGCAAGCAGCCTCTCACAGAGGTATTAACCACCAAATTAAGCTGCTTGCTGTTGTTCTCACATCCCAGCCCAAACGAGCAAGCAGCAGAGAAGCTGTGCTCACCTGTTCTTGAAATTCTTGCAGGGAAGAGCCGTGTGAGTAGGCTACACGGGCAGCAATGGAGAAGCATTTCCTCTCCTGGAACAGGGAGCACAGCAACAGCCCTCTCTGACAGCATTTTCCTTGGAAGGAAAATAGAAGCCTGTTTGTCTGCTCTGTCCTTACACCTAAGCCCTGGGGTCCAAGTCTGCTGCCATAACTCCAAGTTAGAGGTGGCAAAGTCCTTTCACTCTGACTAAAGGCAGCTATTTCTTCCACCAACAGCATCTGCATATTCCCAATCAGGGAATGCTTTAATAAGCTGCAGCATCTGAGAAAGGTGGGCTGCAGAGTCCTAATTAAATAGCAACTGACATATCACTTTTCAAACTAAACATCCAACTGGGATGCTCAATCTATCACACTTGGTTTGTAAACAACTGAACAGAGCACTCCATAGAGCAGCCCTATGAGCTTCTGCCATGAAGTGCTGCAGAGGCTCCCTTCGCCCTTGTAACAAACGATCTAATGATTCTCAGGAGGAGGAAATGAGGCTGATTTGTGGCTCTCTTCAAGAGGCTAACACAGTTAAGCAAGACTTCTTAATTGCCTGGTCTTTATTATTTAATGCATAAGAAAGTTTAAAAAAAAAACACTGAGGGCCAGATCCCAAAAAGGTATTTAGGTATCCAAGCAGGCAGCTAGGCAGACGTTAGCTGCAATTACAAACAGTGATACTAAAAACCTCTGCTCAGCTGCTGCCCAGCTCTGAAGGCTCTTAAAACTAAGTAGGTACCTATTTCAATTTTAAAGTTCTCCAGGTGCCTAGCATTCAGCTTCTGCACGTGCCAAAAAACACTTCATTCCTGACAGTGCCAAGGAAGCTCCTGCTGGCCCAGTGCTGAACCTCTTGAGAGCCAGGAGAAACCCAAGAGGTTTCAGTCACAGTGAATGTTCACCTGGTGGACAGTAATATCTGAAAGCCTACTTGTATCTCTTGAATGGGTTATAGATAACATCAGCCTAATTATAAATTAGAAGTTATAACATGGCAAGCAAACAGGCCTGTGCAACAACACGTTACAGATCCAGCAGCTACGTGACAGGAAGCAATGTAGGAGAGAAGCAACCCTAACAACCTCAGAAACATTCAGTTGTGAAGGACAAATGAGCCAGGTACCTCACCCACAGCAAGGCATGAAACATGCTTTTAAAACACTGTATCTCCTTTCTTCAGGCTAAACTGTACGAAAATTAACCCTTTAAATGAGTCGGACTGAAGTCGGGCTAACGTACAAAGCTGTGGGGTCTGATAGCAGGGGGGCAGCTGCTGTGGCCTTGGCCTGTACAGACTCCTGCCAGGAACGTGGAGGGAGAGAGGGATGAAGGTGGGAGCACTTTGTCCCCTCTACTCATCCCATGGGTGGTTTTGTATGCAGACAATTTGAAAAATCTCGCTTTCCCAAAGACCGGCATTTTTTGTGTTGTGCAGTTCATACATCGCCGTTCTGAAAAAGTTTGTCGTTCTCTTTTCCCGCTTATGATCTCACTGTCTTTGATATCTGCTTGAGAGGGATGTGGATGGCTCAGGAGATATCTGCTCGAGAGGGATGTGGATGGCTCAGGAGAGCATTTGGGAACTATGTTCCGCATGCAGCATCTAATAGGATTTATTGCCATATTTCATTGGTTTGCTGTGAATTCAGGTAGTGCACTAATGGAACAATGAGATAGACCCTTGACTTGGTAAATACAGAGCCAGAAGGAGAAAAAAAAAGCCTTATGTAAGAGCCCATGAAAACAAGACGATTCAGAACTCAGGCAGCTGCTCTATTCTTGATTCCTTCCATTGTGCCTCGGGATGGACAGACGTCAGCCTGCCGGAGCTCTTACAGGCATTATTGTGTTTTGTAAATTTTGGGCACAGCAGAAACAATGGCAAAGATGAAATAGTGACTTTAACTTTTGTGGTCATCTTCTGACGCTTTAAATCACATCACATGACATTGCACTCCTAGCAGATTTGATTACTTTTAAAATAATACTGTGTAAGAAAAAAAATGTCCCTCAGGCATATTGCAGTATTTATAAAGGTAATTTCTCCCTTCTCAGAATATTTAACCTTGGCAGAGATACTCCATTTGTTCTAAATGGCATCTATATAGCAAAATAATATGAAAATCAGTCCTAAGGTCCAGGAGTAGCTTCGATCCATGACTCACTGGTCATGGTCAGTGCCTGAAGATGACTCCAGGACATTGGAAAGACCATCTAATGCTCCATCCTGAAAACTGGTTAGAAGCAAAGCCCATTTGGCATGAGGTTTCTGCCTCCCCAGAGTGAGAGTAGAGCTCCCACAGATCTAGAATGAAGGGACACAGATCTTTACAGAAGACAGAAATTTCTGCAAATAAAAAGGTGACCAGAGTCCTTGCAAATGTCAATGTTGTTTCCAATCAGATTTGAGAATTTACTTTCTCTAAAACATTCAGAGAGACATATACAGCTATTTCAGTAATTGAACAACTCTCTCCCTTTACACCTTCTCTTTAAAGAGAACATAAACATCACCATGCACAGGTGGAAGTTGCTCAGCTATTATTGTTGGTTTTCATATTGCTGTGTACAAGGAATAGAATATGAATGCCAGTACTAACAGCAATAACTAATATTTTTGAGATGCAAAAAAACCCAAAGTTGTTGCATTTGTGCATGGCTTTCCCTCTAAAAAAGAAAAAAAGCTGAGGGCACATAGTGAATTTTAAATTAGTCAAATCAGAAGGTTAATCCACTGCATGTAGCAAAGCACCAACATACACCAACACATCACTTACCAATTGTCTCACTGTTTATTATACTTTGGAATTGTCCAAATGACACCTTGAGTAGGATTTTATTGACTTCCTCTGTTTAGAGCAGCCTTAAAAGGTTGTTAGAATTAAAACTCGTTGAGAACAGTGTTTTTCATACAGAATTGCCAAGTAACCCTGAAGCTTCTTGCTAGAGGTATCCCACATCAGAGGAACTTCCTTGCTCTAGCAAGCTCACAAAACACACCATAAGGAGAAAATGTCTTGTACAATGGCAAACATCAATTTTTAAGGTAAGTTAATGGCTGTGAATGCTGCTCTACTCAGTCTGCAAAGCATTAGGGACAGCACAGCTCACAGGGTAATTCATTAGCCTGATATAGGTACTCCAAAGAGAAAAAGAGTATGCACAGCAGGACACTCAATGCTCAGAGGCCATCAAAGCAAGACTTACAACCACTTTCCAGTTACTCTGTGGTTACTGCCCTTCTGTTCAACAACTGAAGTAAATGATGACTGTTGGCTGGGATTCAGAAATATGGATCTATCAGTTAATCACTTCAGTCAGGCAGTGAAGACACACTCCAGGGAGAACAGATAAGTGCAGCATATAGGCAGCAACAGTGCTACCTTTTCATGTTGACATGGTGGGAGGATATGAAATTCAGCAGGATTCTCATTTCTGGCAGTTCAACCCTTTGGCTGGTACTGAAAAACATTTTACTTTTGAATAATTTTGATTAGATGGTCTCAAAACCACATGACATTTTCAAGAGGGTTTTGTAATTTGATTCTTGTTCTCTGACCCGTGTTTAATTCCACGAGTTATGGTAACCAACATGATGGACTTGGGACTCCCTATGAGGGACTCTGAATTATTCATCATAAATAAAATGGATATAAAGCTGTTTGTTAATCAGGTTAATTCAAGCTTTTACCTTTCTGTTTTAAACATAGGTTTTTTTTCAGGTACACTGTGCTGTTACATATGCCAGTTGTACATCTCCTAGGCAGCAAGACCTAGTGCACATAAGACGATTCATTTAAGTCTCTCAGGCGTATTCCCTGTGTGATGTCTGCTAAAACAAATGGAGAGGGATTGTGGAACTCTGCCTTTAACTCATTTACACTGTTTAGGTCTCTCAGACAGCGAGAGACCAACATTTTTTTCCGAAATTTCCACTTTTTTTCTGGTGGTAAATTTATCAGCAGGGAACCAGGCACTGTCCAGATTTTGAACTTGAAGAAAATGTCAGCAGCAGCAGCCTCAGCAGGATGTAAGTAAGAATCTGGAGGGAGAAAAAAGGGAGAATTTATCTCAGTCAAGAGCAATAGGCTTACTGAGGAAATCAGTCTGCCCGATAAACTGTCCCGCAGGCTTCAAGAATTTGCAAATAAACCCATCTCCATTAAGAAAATTAAATCCCAATGATACACACAGACAGTGCTGACACACCTTTTAAGAAGCTGTTGGCTTTGGCTGCTGTAATATCAATTTGTGTCCAGCAGATGGACGTCATTGACAAGAAGCTGAAAGGTTTGGGTCCCTGCAAGGCTCCGGGCACAAGGACAACCCCATACACGGCACCTTCCCTTCTGGTTAACACTTAACAGAGACTTGAGCAGTGATAGTTGGATATAATTGTCTCCACTGATGATCTGATATGTCCATTTTCACTGCCTTAGCAAACACAAGCACTGACTGGACTGTTTCTGGAAGGTTGCCCATGAGGTAAGATCTGTTGGTTATTTTCTCCATTTTAATAACCTGATTACAGTGAAGCTCTATTTTTGGTCTACTGTAATCAAAACTCATAAATTGATGTCCTCCTAAAATCACAACTTCAAATCAGCTTTAAAACAACTGAATTTAAGAACAAGCTCATCTGAGTTTTTTGTTACACATTGGGCTTCTAAGCTTTTGGGTTCATTCTGGTTTTACGCTGCCTTTGGTTTTATTTGGGTTGGATCATTTAGAAAACACAGTTCTGGTGTTTTCACAGTAACTGTGAGGACAAAATTTTATTTGAGTTTTAAATAAAAGGTAAGGAGTATTAAAAATAATAATTGCATGACTCAAAGAATAGCTGTGTAAGCACAGTGAATACTGTGTGGTTTGCAACAAGAGTAAAACATTTTGGTAAAATTTATAGAAGAAAATTTCCTTTTCTTTTTTTTCAGGCTCATATTCAGCATTATTCATTCAGGCACTTTGGTACCTATGTGAACACATAGCTCTGCTTGAAACTACACATTTCTAAGCTGTAAAAGCCCCTTTTGAATACTGTGCAAGGTAAGTCGGGCTTCTTCCAAATCTGAATGCCACCTGACTTCAAAAGCAGAACTAAACTCACCAACAGACTTCTCTAAGAACTCTTGGAACACACTGAACCTCTGAAAAAAAGCATTTTGCAACAGTGGCATGGAAATGCAGGCCAGGCTGGAAATAAGAATGAATTAGTACAATAACATGGAGAAAACTGCAGGATCAGAGATGTGATAAATTCACTTTATGAGATCACCCAGCAGTTTCTTACATGACTACTACTCTCACTTTAAGGATTAGGTTCTGGTTTAAATCAACAAAGTGCTTGGTTTAGCTGGAGATTTTGTCAGTCAAAGATTTGGCTCCCAGCATGAGCTGCTGCTGTGCATGAATTAAGTGAATACCCTGTTAATTAACACTACAGAGCACCACTTACTCGAGGAGTTCCTGTTTGTAGCAAGGCAGTCTGTGCTCACCAGCTGGTCAGCCTGACTCTGGTCCAGCCAGCAGGCTGGAGGAAGAGGGTAAGGCCCATGGTGAGATCTGTTGGTTTTTTTGGGGTAGGAGAAGGAGGTAAGGACACAGTGGAGTGAGAGATCTGAGGGTATTACATGGGAGAGAACAGGAAAGATCCTAGTGGGAGAAGTAAAGGACAGAGAGCACAGACCAATATAAACGAATTTCATTATCCTGAGGATCATGTGACCATTCATTAGTGAACCAAACTGCATTTAGCATAGTTTTCAAAAAAAGCAACCGAGTGAAAGAAGCTTTATGAAAGAGCCATTTGTGTTTCTTGCAGAGGAAATATAAAATCATACATGCAAATTAGTATTTCTAGACCACTGTCTTGCAACCTGCTGCTTAAATCAATAATCTGCTGAAAGACAAACACACATTAAAAAATGAATTAACCTCCAGGCTGAAAAAATTTAATAAAAATAGATCTTAAATAGATGAAGGGCAATGCTTCCAAAGCCCATGAAATTAAATTGCTTTTATATATCCTTGTTCTTCCTATAGCTTTACCTCAGAGTAGTATTTTCATTATAATTGCATCAGCAGTTTTTTATTGTTCTTCAAAGTAAATCTTTCGTAACTCAGGCTAGCCAGGAATAATTTTGCTCCTCAAATGAAAAATCAAAACCTGGACTATTTTAAGTGGGTAATATGACCACTGTTCCTCAGGGGAAATAAAACACTGCTCCTGAATGTGGTCCAGAGTCATACTGAATGATGCCTTCCCATGCTTGGTGAGAGGAAGTTGCTCATCATGGGAGGAGAAATTCAGATGGTGATCTTAACTCTTAGAGCTCAGCAGAGCTGTGGAGCAATTGATACCGACTCCTCAGGCACCACACCAGCAGCCTCTGAAGTCAAACCTGCATTTTACTGGGGGCACGGGAACCACTACGGACAGCATAGAAAGGGAAACTAATAAAGTACCCCTGTCTGAGCAACTACTGGAAACACCTGAAAGCTGTCTGATTTCAGCCTGCAGCTTGAATTGCAGGAGGAAGCAGAATTCCAGAATGAGTCTGTGCCTTCCTGGACACAGGTCGATAAAGCCACTTCAGTTGAAATAGGTCTAAATTCCTGATAGAACCCATCGAACGTGATGATAAAAAAATCCCTTAAATAAGTGAAACTGTAAGTTTTATCCTACATTGCAAGAATTATTTTTTTTTTATTTTTTTTAATGGGGCTGTCTTTATTACCACACCGGGCTTCAGTCAGTTCTTAGTGAGTTTGAAGAAAGCCTGCAGAGGATGAGAGCGGGTGCTGAAGGATATATCTTATCTGATTAAAAGTGAGTAATACAAATGAGCCAAATTGCTGGGGAGTAGTTGCCAGAGGACAGTTGGTGATATGATATCAGTCAGGAGTGCAGCAGAGAAATCCACAGTAATGACTTAGTGATGGAAAGCCTGGGGAAAATACCAAGTCTCTTCTAGGCATCTATAACACGGATTTATAAGTACAAAATGAAATACAAACTACCCAAGTTGGGAGAATTTTATTCAATCACGCCTTCTGTCTATTTATCTACTTTTCCTTTAAGCATATTAATCTCTAGTTTTCAGTGTGCATTCTGTAACTTGAAGCAAGGTTTCCTTTGAATGATGATTTCATTAGGAATTTTTCTGCCAGACAGTGATGCCCCCAGAGTTATGTACTACATTAATTCTGTCACATTTTTACCTTACTTCTATTTTTATTTCACACGGAATATGAAAAAAAAAAATCTACATGCTGGTAAGTAGAGGATGCTATTTTCATGTATTTCTCATAATGTAGATGAAAATAGAACTTCAATAATGCACAAAATAAACTACACAAAATAGGACTGCTTACCATGCTAATTGAATGAGGCTGTAGCTTATTAGAAAATTGTTACAAAAGACAAGAATTACATTATTTAAAGTCAAAGCCACTACCTTTAGGAGATCTTGGAAAAGTCAACTCTTTGAAAATACCCTTTGACTCAAGATCTACGTGCTCTTTACCACAATCCAGTAATTCCTTCAGTCATATTAAGAACCTCTCTCCATATGAGAAAAACTATGAGGGAAAGCTCATGATAAATCATGTAGTCACCAGAAAACCATGTAAGAGTAACCAACTCAGTTTATCTGCCCTGGTGTAGGGTCCTCCCCTATGAAAGGGAGATGGAAGAGTCCTTACTCAGTGTAAGGACCGTGCTCTTAAAACAGGGATGAGCATTTACAGTGCCCCAGCATGGAGAGGCACTCACTGTCCAAAACCAAAAGTGAATTAGACCCTAGAAGCATCTCTATGCCAGCAAAGAAATTCTCCCATTTAATTCAGAGCAAAGATATCTTGGTAGTTTTCAAGTAGGGACCCTTTGGACCTTGCAAACAGAGGCTGTTGAATAAAATGTAATAAATTAACCTATTCCTTCCTACACTACAACCTTTCCCCCACCAAGAGCCCTGGGGAAAAGGCATAATATGGGAGGGAACAGAATGGACAATTCATCATGTTACTCAATCCTTTTGGGTACTACTGTCATAAGTCTCCTCCAGAGAAGAGGGTTCTGACCACCTGGCTAAAGCACCAGCCATCAGTTTACCACAGCACTGAGCTAAACCCATCTGTTCAAAAGAAACATTTCATACTCCTTCATCAAGGACACTGAAAAGAACTCTACACAGAAAAATGATTTGATCTTATTACAGAAAAATGAGCTTGCTTTTAAATTTTAGGACCTGTGGTGTATCAGCTCCAATTTGAAGTGGAAAACAGAGATGATGGAATAACTCTAAAGGTTTATTGAAAACAGATAAGGAGTTTGTGGTTTTCCTCGGAGTAGCCAGGATAGCTTAGGTAGCCCTCACCCAGGCTCAAATTTTGGGCTGTGCTAAATACTGATTAATACCTTTTCATCGCTGCAATTACCAAGTGTTGATTTTGTTCTAAGTACACAATGCATTGAAACCATAGATACATGGAACTGCAAGTAACTGTTCCCAGCCTCTGCACCATCCCCAGATAACTGTCAGATTCATTTCAAATTCAGTTCCCAGATGAGTGACACACTCAGTCCAATGGGTAGGATTGTGTTGATGGCACAACAGATTTTTGACGCCGCAATACACGGAAACCCTTTCATATATTAAAAATGCGAAGTTTCCATGGGCTACAGAGGCTCTTTCTGCCTTTTTGCCACGAAATCTGCAGGGTGAGTTTCACCCTGGTGTGTTGCTTCTTTTGATGTGTGGGCTTGGGGCAGAACACAGTGATCTGGGAAGAACCAGGAACAAAAGCCTCCCATCAACACACTTAACAAAGTGAGCAGAAAGCCTCCAAAGGATTTATTGCACCTACATCACCTGCTTCCACACTGCAGAGACAGGCCCCAGCTAGTTGTTTTTCTCATGTGCTGTTACATCAAGGTTTGTGGCTAGCTGGGGGGGGCAGTTGTTAGATCCTTCTGCTCTTACTTCTCTGAATCCAGACCGTTTTAAGAGAAAGCAGAGATTGTATGACCGATCAAAGAGGGAAGGTGAAAAAGTCATCTAAGGAATTGTCATTTAATGAAGTGTTTCCTTAGACTTGTGGAAACAGAACTTGTGTTGCTGTTACATATTTCATGTTCTCTGGAAAAATAAGGTAAGATGATATGACTACTAGTTGCTGATTTATAATAAATTCAAATCAGTATCTGATGTGTTCTCTCATTTTTTAGGATATTACACTGTTCACTGAGTACAATATGAAAAACAAAGAGTCTATGGAACAGTCACACACCTCATTAATGAGAATATTGTGTCAAACCTTACTGACCAAGCCTTGATAGCAAAAAAAAAAACCCTATTAAAATCCTCTTACAGTACTCCAGTGGAGACTAGTCAGCAATCACAGACAGTTCTCATCAGGAGCTTTTAATGGTGGATGGATTGTTTAGAGGTTGGTGTTAGTATTTATTTAGTGAGGCAGAGGTCTGACAAGGTAAATATTGAGATTTGAGACTGAAAGGTGGATCACCCTGACTAAATTTTTTTCTCTTTTACTACAGTCACATGAAAACACTGGGATAAAGTCATTAGCACAGATGGGTACAGATCAGCATACTGATGATAAATGACATATAAAGTCAAAGAGAGGGAAGGAAAAGCCAGTGAGACTTACAAAGCAAAGGGAGATCAGACAGTGCTCATATAAGTCCTGACTGTGCCAAAACCTTCCAGGCAATTTAAAGGTGGTCTAAGGAAGCATCAAAGTTAAAGGGTCTTATGCATGGTGATAAGAGAACTTATGATTGTGCAGCAGAGGCACGTTGAGCCTTGTAATGAGTATCAGGTGAAGATCTTTTTCCTACAGCATTCAGAACCAGAAGTACTCCACTTTTAAGTGGGCCCAGCACTGTGAGATTTGAGTAGACAGCAGCTTGCATTTGAAGGAATGGCAGAGCTGCAGCCTTCTTTATGTCTTGTATGTAAAGGCTGCATTAGTTACCTAAACTGAGAGCAGAGACTGAGTCAATGACTGTTCACTGTGATTTATATTCTTAACCAAACCAAAGTACTAGTCTTAACCAAATAACAATACACAAGTCACTGTTGGTCCTTTTAAGTCATTCCTTCTGTTTAAAAAGACTGGAGGTTTTAAATTCAGTCATTTCAAGACAGCAAAACAAGTAGCAGTGCTGTTATACCCCCACGACAGGGTAAAAAAGAATACCCTGACAAAACAAAAAGTGCCACGTGGAAGAATCCTGACTGTCCACTAGAAACACTAAATTATAAGAATTTCGTAGGAAAATGGTAGAAATGTTGAATATTTAAAACCAGGATAGCTGATGTGGGGTTCTTTAAACAGTTTTAGTACAAAACCTCACAGTCTTGACTCCCTTCAGATGAGGGGAGAAATGGTTGCTTATATGATGTAGCTAGTCACAACTCATGGTGGGTGGCTAAAACAGATTAGAGGTAGTTGAACACTAGTGGGATACAAAGCTACAGGTATGACTAAAAAATGTCAAACTTCTGTAAGTTTCAAAATAAACCCACTTTCATTCAAAGTCCTCAACCTTAGCCCAGATGGAAAAAAAAGCCTCAAATTTTCATTCAATGTGGCATTTCTTTAAGAACAAACAAAAAAAAAAGCACTAAATTGATGCAGGTCTGCAAATTGCTGCATTAAGTCTGCTATACACAACCCACACACAATAACATAAGGGTAATGTAAAAACATGCATTAGGGATGAAGATCCCTCTCTCCCCCTATGAAAGGATGAGCTGAGAGTGGATGGTGGGTGAGTGCTGCTAGCAAAGCAAACACTTCAGTATCTGTGGGTGAACATTTCATGCGTGCTCTTTATTACAAAGCCCACTGAAAACTTAAAGCTGCTTTCCTGAAGGAGCTGTTGTATAACTCTGACATCGGGGGTTTTCAGTCGCTGCCCTGTTTGAACTGGTTATGGAACACATTAATCCCAGAAGGCTCCACTTCAGCTGTTTACAAACCTTCCCCACACTCCTCCGCCATCCCAGCTTTTTCAACAGGCTCCAGTTCAGTCCTGGGGCTGGAGGCTTAGGCCTGGCTTTGTAAGATAAGCAATGCCATGGACTGGAGTAGGAAGGAGGCCTAGTTTAAAACACACCACGTTCTCAAGAGCCTGGCAGCATCAGGACTGTTGTTTTCAGAAGTTTAATCCACTACTGTCCCTTTGGATCAACCCAAACAAGCTTCCATGACTACAAAAAGGTCCTTTGATTCCACATATAGGTATAACTATGTATGTCTACAACTGAGCGTGCTTGGAACCATTCCCCACACATTCCTCCGTTTGTGTTTCATTATTATAGTCAGGGATCAGGCAGGCATGTCATGCAGGTCATGTTAATAGCATTATTAAAAATCCAAATAAATAAATCCAAAAAAATCAATTCCTCTTTTCTTTTCACAGCTCATCGGCACACTTTGAATCTGTCGTCCAAAATAATTATGCGTTTTTCTGTGCAATTCTCCACATACACATAAGGTGCTCGCAACAACTCAATGCAAATAACAGAACTTCAGCACTCTTACGGAGGGAACGGGCTGTCACAAAGTGTTTTGAAAGCTCAGACCACAGGGATTCAAAAAGCAACTAGATAATTTTGTAAAAGAAAAATACTGCAAATTTCTGTTAAACTCTTTGGGATCAGGGTGTCGTAGAATCATAGAATCATTTCACTTGAAAGGGACCTAAAAGATCACTTAATTCCAACCCCCTCTGCCATGGGCAGAGACACCTTTCACTAGACTAGGTTCCTGAGAGAATTTTGTCCTTGAATTCCAAATCACTGAAAGCATGGCAAAAGTGCTGGGAAAATAATACTGTAAGTATTCCCTCTGCTTATGATCTACCTTAAGCATCAAGGTCGGAAAGGGGAGACTGTGTGAAACCCATGACTACCCATACCTTTTATATGACCCACCACTGCCTTTCTCATGTTTCAGTGTCTCATAACATGGAAGTATCACTCTGCTTTGCTGATTTCATGGTTTGTGCAGCTATCTGCTACAGTAAAAAAATCAAAGTATTGACAGATTATTTTTATGGTAGAAATTCCCTTTCATGAAACACTCGGAAAGCTTGCTTATCTTTGTGTAACCATGGTATTTAAGCTGAATTTTTTTACGTTCCAGACTTGCCATGGGAGTTTGTGATAACAAAGAATATCAATAGGTTCAAAAAGCAGCTGCACACATTTCATGGACAACAGGTCCATAAATGGATAATAAGAGGAACGGACAGGAATGTTCCCTTGATATGCCTAATCCAAAAATTTTGATTCTGGGACAGAAGGAAGGAATGAACACCAGGATGTGAACAGGCTTATGTGTTCTCCCCAGGCAGCCACTCCGATTGCCGCAGACACGAGGACGGATAGTCCGAGCCAGCAGGCAGTTTATGGAATTCTTATCACCCCAACAATTACAAGAAGGGGACAGGACTACCTAAGATGTTACTGCTTTCTCTAATGTGCCTTGAATGCTGATTAAACTGAACGTGATCCAAGAGACAGAGCACAGAAGCAAGCAAATGATCTCAGCCGTGCTCGTCGCGCTGCGGGTACGGCTGGGCTGGTTCCATCAAGGCTCTGTTGGTGCTTCTGATGGCAGGGAAGAGACAACAATTCTCCAACACTTCAAAACCCTGATGGATGTGTTATTGGTTCTTTCTGATGAGGTCAGAGCCACGAGCACTGGAGCTTCAAGGAGGAGGGTAGTTCAGTAGGCCAACATAGGCAGAAGGAAGCTCATCAAACTGACAGTGCTTCCAACTGAGGATAATCATGGAAGTGTTATGAGGACATTCAGTGCAGAAACAGCAGTTGGAATGCAGCACAGCACAAATACAGTACCACAGTTCCATGATACAGGCCAGCAAAGATTTATGACTGTAGACAAAAGGAAAAAGAGATCTAAAGTTGTCTATGCAGGGAAATATTTCCAGATGCATGTTTTTGACTCCAGTGTTCTGAGAATGATCTGTATATTGTTTTGGTGGGGTATAAGACTCCATGAAGTGTAAAGTGGGCACCCAAAATGAATATTACAAATAGTCTTAGTCAAGACAAAAGAGGAGAAATACATAAAAACATATTATATCAGACATCACTAATCTTTGCACAATAAAAAACTGTGTTTAAGGAAGCAAACTTTTATCTTTCTAAAAAATAATACCTGTGAACAGCAGGCAACATATAATCATCTCATTAACCAAGACTTACACTAGTGATACTACAGACAGGAAATTATGCAAATAATACACAGAAATGTATGAGCATATGTATAATATTGTGGTTAGCACAGCAATGGTAGACACTTGGGCCTAAGTCTTCACCTACCCTGAATAGAAAGGGTCGACTTCAGCTTAAGTAACTCTTCTCAAATTGACTTTAAGTAGGTCAGGTGGCAACAGTTGTGTAGCCACAGTGACCTGGATCTCAGCTGGAGAGGTACCAAACCTCTCTGGCAGCTGCACTATATTCTGTGCAGTTGCAGTTTTTTTCTGAGAGGGACACAAGCAGCTCGTCAAAAGCTAATTTGGGAAAAGCTACGTGAGCAGCAGTAACATCATGACAGCAGCAGAGCCCTGCCATGAGTGATGTTTGGCACTGTGCTACTCATTACTCTCCTGGTGCTGAGTAAGAGGACACTTGAAACCAAACAAAACCGCCAGACAAAAAACTTTGGGCCTGCAAACGCCAAACCCGCAATGCATTTACGGACAGGGAGGATGAATGAAAATTTACCTGCAGATTTATAACTTACAACAAAGCCCAGAAGTTTCTGCTTAGACCACCAGCTCATCCCTGCAACTCTGTTGGACTTGACTCTGATTTCACTTCTGTCCATTGGGAGCAATAGAGTTATGCTGGCACAAAGTCAGAGCAAAGTCAGAATCAGGTTCTTACTGCAGTGTCTACACGCTGATAGGATGTTATGAAACCACAATGCCACTCCAAAGTGGCACACAGCACAATGCTTGCTGTATGAAATATGTTCTACAATAAGCTAACAATTGGTAAAAACCTCTACCTATGTTGTTGATTTTATCTGTAGAAAAGCCACTAAGAAGAATAACAATCCTGACGGGTTGATTCTTGAGTGATGTGAAGTATGTACAGGATGCTGGGCTTTTATTACCTAAGCACTAATGGTAATTTCAGAAAAGGAATTCAGGCAAAGTGGCACATAATAGGAGATCAGTTAGAAGAGTAATAAGTCATGTTATAAGTCAGACAAGTGACTAACATTGACGGGAATAGAACCAGCCAGCTGGCTGCAGTCTTAAAGAAAATAGCTAGTACATTTACTGCATGAAAACAAAGAAGATATCAAGAGATTTGGGGGAAAAAGCAGCATTTAAATCCTCAAGAGCAAAGTCTGTCACATGTTGTCACTCTCAGTTTCAGAGAACCCAAGAGGTATGAAGAAGCTTCTAAAAAGTCAACCAGAACACCAATTGCAGTATCAAGATTGACTCAGGAATTTTGCCTCACTGGGGTGTGTGGGCACTTTACTTACCCCATGGCAGTGACATAATTTGCTTGTTGGTGAGGAAGAGAGCTCAACAGTCTACCTTGATTGACTTATGCCCTACAGCATAATACATACAGCTAATCATAACCTAATCATAAGAAAACATTCTTTTAAAGAAAAGAAGGGTTCCCCACAATGGGATGTCAAAGTCAGGCAGCAGAATTCCTCATCAAAAATCAACTCTGCTGCTCCATTATAGCAGAAACAAGTGCTGGATTCAGTCAATCTTTGCTATATAAGCACGCTTCTATTTTTGGCTTTGGGAAGAGCAACCAAATTTTTCTTAGTCATTTCGCAGCTGATTTTTCCAATCCATAGCTGTCCTTTGGGAACAAAACAACACAGCTGCCTTTTTATATGGGAAGAGGTATAAAGTAACCAATACCTCTCACATACAGCCCTCTATGGACTGGCTTTTGCAAACATAAGGCCACTTAGGGGCTTAAGTACCTTCTTTCATGAAGTATGTCCATGTCTACCACTCAGACATAGCAAGTCCTGATTTACTGCAGATTTACTCAGTGCATGTAATATTTCCCTGGGTCTACTGGAGTATGCCTGGCTTGTGAAGCAAGGATTTGGATCATATGCACAGAAGTTCTGCCACTTGCTTGCTCCCTGCCTGCCTGAACAGCACCTGAAAAGCAGCTGGGAAGGGGCTATTTCACCAGCCTGAGGCCTCCTAGAGCACAGGTCCTGTATATATTTGTGTGTTTAATGCTCTCTAGTGATAAGATGCTTGATGCTGCCCTGCCATGCATTATCTGTTTGGCCATCAGCACATTTCCAAACAGTTAACATCCAACTAACTGCAATTCAGGCCTTGGGATCACCCTCCCTGTAGAATGCAGAACATAATGACAAAACTTTCACGCTCTGTCCACTCTCCTCTGCTCTCTGCTTTACTTGCTAAGCATCGGTCTTACCACCATACTGAAATTATCCAAGCATAAAATTAAAATGACACACTTTAAACCATGTGTAGCAGTTTCCTATTCACTTTCTCAAATCCAAACATTATAATAATTGTCATTTATACAGTTAAAACAAATTCCAACCAAAGCAACACATTTCGGTCAACTCAAACGCAGAATGTGCACTAATGAGTTTATAATTCACAGAGATTACCTAGCAGGATTTTTTTTCCCCTCCTCCTTTCCTCTGCCCTTGCTCAGATTGGGAAGCAGGGAATTCCATTGCTGCAGGCAGTCTGGTCTCCAGCCTTCAAAGGGAGATCTGCAAGACAAGGGCTCTGTAAAGAAAAGATGCAGAATAAAGAAGACACAGGCATATAACAAATGCAGATTTACAGGAACATGTTAAAAGCTGAATTTCTGTCCCTGAGTTTATTAAGGGCAAATAGTGAAAGCTTTTGAGCAAAGAGAAACCTTCACTGAAGCTATAAATGCCATTTCCCACGTGGATTTCACACAGATCATGAGAGAAGTTTTGAGCCACTCAAATCATTGTCATATAATTTAAATCATTAATTTATTACACCGCTTATTTAGCAAGTCAGTCTTCACACTTTGCAAATAAAGAGCTTCTATTTAGCTCAAGTGGAAATGGATGGGTAGGAACTACTTGACAAATTTAGGAGAGCCAAAACCTGTACAGTGACCGCTAAAAAGCAGTTTTCAGGGTATGACTGGTGATATGAGCTCTCAGCTGGGGGCACAAGGAAGAGGTAGCCCCCAGAGCTCCATGTGAGTGTGGAGCCTGCAGGATGCCAGGTGGCATTGCAGGAGGCAGGATGATTTTGGCAAGTGTCATCTGGTGTGTAGTATCCATACGATGGTTGTACAGGTGCTAATGAGAAAGTCTGTAAGTGCTTAAAGGAAACAACATTTATGAATTTTAACCAGCTAATAAATCACACCAGAGACCCTGACTGGGTACCTGGACAACTCATAAAAACTTCTGAAATGGAAGTATGGCATATATTACACATAGGTTTCATTAAAGTACCTGATACATAGATTCATACCTTTATATGTAAAAATGCATTTTTCAGTTAATGATAGAGGCTAACACTCTGGGAAGGTTTATGGGTACAATTATTATTGCTAGATTGATAATTTTCAATAATATCTAGATTGTCCACAGCAGACAGGCCCTCTGGCAGAAAAAATGAAAGGCAAAATGCTGTTAGAAGATACAATTTCACTAGACAAGGTTATATAGCTCTAGTTTGCCTGGAAAAACCTGTAAAATGTGCATCTGGACTGTGCCACTGATAGCTCTGCTCTATCATAACTGTTGAGATGGGAAGAGATGTTGCACTCTTAAAAAGTACAGGTGGGATGACAGGGAAAGTTCTGGTTCACCTTTTTTTTAAGGTCACAGTACATTAATTAAGAGATGAGTAATTCAGTAATTATGTAGAAAGAAATGAAAATGGATGATTCTTTCAAAGACAGGCCATGCAAGGAATGACTGAGAGCAATTTTCATCTGTAAGCTCTTTACATGTTTACATGAAATCAATTGTTCCCTTTCCAAGGATGGGATGTTGCCATTCCAGAAATCCTCACAGCTGGCAATTTCAGTAGAGTTTAAAAATTAACTGTGTCCAGACCCCACCTTTATCTGCATAGAGATACGTTTTTAGGGTCAGGTCTCATACACATCAGAAAGGTAGCACATGGAAATGTCTTGCAGTTGTGTATGCTATGCTTCTGTAGATATAGAAAAAGTCATGATTCAAAGCTGGTGTTTATTAAAGCTTCTATAATTAGAAAATACAAATGTTTTCTTTATGTGTGTAATGTAAACTCTACACAGTGTAAATGCAGTAACAGTGAAGTGAAAGTTTCCAGTGCCTGGATACTATTCTGAATATTTGACTATTGTTTTCAAAAATCATCTGTGAAGATGGCTTAGCAAAGTGTCTGCAAGTAAAGCTGTTTCACTACAGTGCAGTATACCTCACTTTTTTCAAGCTGAAAAGATGAAAACAGTATAGGTTTACTGTAAAAGCACTGTATAAATGCTGAGAAGCTGCCCGTATAATTTGTGTTTTTGTAGCTCAGCATGTTGACAGAGAATTCTTGATCTCAGAGGATATTCTTAATTGTGAGCTGGGGGGGGGGGGTTTATTGATCCTGCAGAACACCTGAGAGCAGGTTTGGCCCCATAATAACCACTGCTCCACTGACTTCCCAAAGAGAAGTGGCCTGCACCCAAGCTGCTTGGAATGGCTGCACCCATGCAGGTGGTTGTAAGGACTCGGCCATGGGAGCAGAGGGAATCAGCAGGAGAACAGGACACTCAGCCTGATACAGCTGCAGCTGGAGCTGGTAACATAAACATCTGGACTGTGTTGTACTATTGCTGCCTTGATGTGATTTGAACTCACAAAAAAAGAAGGACCACTGCTGCCTGTAGCCACTGAGGTGGAGCACAAAGATGTCCAAATTATCTTTAAGCGTGGCAGCTCAGGCACTCTGCTGTGACATTACCATGCAGAGGATCCAGGGTCTCAGCAGGGTGATTTAATCTGCAAGGGCTCTGTGCTCCTGTCACTGTCAAACAGGCACGCCCCAACCATTTCTCCCGAACTTAGCCTCTTTTATATTAATGGGTTTCACTGCCCGAGGTATTTTAATTGTGTTCTGTTGCCAAAGGCCTTATAATACCTCGATGATGTTTTGTGTAGGAACAGAAGTTTCTGGTTGCTTGAAGCCTGAGATGACACCCTGAGTAATTGCACAGCTTAGGAAGATGATATTTGAGCATATGCCTGCCAATATCACATTTGCATTTGATAACCTCATAATTTCTATGAATAACCTAAGAACACAACAGAAATGCCCCAGTGGCTCTGATGCATTTATTTTTAAAGGCAATTAGCATATAGGCTTCCTGACACTCCCAGCTATCTAGCCAACATTTACTACAAATTAATTAGATGTTGATAAGGAATAAAAATAACTTGATGTGTGGCTGGTCTCTCCTGAATTGTCCTTCAGCAGTACCATTCTGCTAAGTGAGATTCACATATCCACTGAAGCATGATCAGTTTGTGGCAGGGTAGTATTTGGTGAGGTGACAGTTTCAAATCATACCTTCTGCATTATTTTAATGCAGACAGCACACCAGTCCAGCTCACAGGATTGTCCCACAAACAGTTGTGCCAGCACAGCTTGGATGACAGGGACAAGATCTGTGCCTAACACCTCCTAATGCCACCTAACTTTCTGCACTGAAAAATTATGGCTGAATTAGCACAGTTCTTAAGGAAGAAATACATTCAAAAGAAAGATTTAGAGAAGAATATGTTTCCCTGCGGGATTTTTTCCGGTTTTGGGAGAATGCTTGTTTTTCAACATTGCCATCTTAAAAGTCTGAAATGGAAGATAAACCACGAATAAAATTATGCAGAAAATATTACTTACAGATCTTACAGATGAATGAAGATTCTTTAGTTCTCCCTTCCAGCCTTACTAGCACTGTTGAGTAAAATGTACTTTCCCCTCACATATGACATGGGCACAGTTATGCAGCTCAGCAGCATTCCTATTTAGATCAAGACTTCATCCAGTCCTGATAAAACTACTGTTAGTTCATGCAATACAGATATTGATCTCATTGAAACCCACCTCATATGCTCATTATATTTATATTATATGTACAAAGTCAGCCACAAAAGCCAAAGGAATGCTGTATGTCAAGCTTGAAATTTTATTATTTACAGAGGTTCTGTCATTATGTAATCTCAGTTTTCACCTCTCAAAAGGTTTTTGAAGATATTTATGTGGGGGCACATACACATATAAGGTGCTCAGATAGAAGAAACCTGGAAGCCTGGCTCAAGTCAGAAGTTTATCAGTTTAAACCCCCTCAAGATTTGATCTAGGCTTTGTGTTGTTCCACGTTTCCCACTGAAGTCAGTGTTCAGAGTTTGTCAGAGTTTGCAATGTTACCATGTGCTGCTTTAAAGATAGCCTGGTTGCCAGAAACAGTGAAGTATGTCTGCATGAAAGAAATAAACAGCAGGAGCAGAGGAACCCTTAACCCACTAAAGTTCGTAATTTTCACGAAAATGTACTTAGTAATTAAAAACAAATGGAAATATATGATGAAAACTACGTGTTAACAGGACTGGCTGTTTTGAAATCAAATATTTTCCTGTTTTTTGGGGTTTTTCCCCCCAACTATTTACCAGTAACTTTAAATCAAAATTACTTAATTTAAAAATTATGTAGATGACAACGAGAATTAATTGACATGAAAATAGGTGACATAGCTGAGGTAAAAATGCATTATTTGCTTAGTGAAGAGCATGTGACCAAAAAATGGAACAAACAGCGTTATAAAAACTGACATGATACTGTCAATTGACGTCTGTAGAGTCTATTATTCTGCATTCAGCTAAATGCAACTTAATTTTTCTATTTCTTCCAACATTCAAACACCATATTACACTACTGTGCATTTCTCTTTTTCTGGCACAAAAAAAATAACAACCACCATTAAAATGCACACACAAATGAATCAAAGTTCCCGTGCAGATTTACTTCATTGATACATTTTAAAGAATTCTCCTTAGCCTTGCAATTTAAATAAATCAGCCTTGCACTTTAAATAAATCTGCTGTTTCACTCTGCTTAGAGTCTGGGATGACTTTTCACATTACAAAACTTCTTACCTCTTTTTGAACTATTCCACCAGCATTAATCCTTCCTCTGTGGTTTTTAAATATTTCAGGATCTCATTAACAGATTAAAAATGCTGCTGATTTTTAAGCAGCTGTGAAAACCGTGGCATACATTCTCCTTCATCTTTTCTAATTTGATATGGAAGTTGCTCTTTGTGAAAAAAATACTGTGAAGCCAGTGAATTTTCCTGTAGTGAATCCAACAGCCATCTCGGTAAGGAGGGATTACTCATAAAAATCCAAGGCAGTAAAAATCACGTGACAAATCATTTTTTCACATTATTTCAGCCTACCAAATTATTTTTACAACTAAATTTAGGAACAGAAGAACTGACACTTCCAAAAAAAATTAGAAATTTTGTAAATCATTATCTAACCTCTCTAAATGGGAAAACTTTACCAAAGCTTCTGTAGATGTATTCAGCTGGACTAAAAGCCATTTACTATCAGTGCCAATCAAAGCCCATCATGTTTTTCTCATCTGGTGCATTACATTCGAATGAAAACTGGGAGTGTAATTAAGTGCAAAGCAACAGAAGACTTTCAAGCTTTGTCACCCATGAAGTGATCACCAAATGGTCTGCTGGTAACAAGATCTTTGGTCTTTCAGAGCAGGGCTGGAGAGGGACTGTCCAAAACTGACCTATCTCTGCCCATCTCTCCTGAAACAAAGTCAACCTCTAAATAGTTATTCTAGTCCTTTAAAAAAAAAACAAACCAGATTTATTTTTCTAAAGGAAAGCAAGGGAACAAAAGGTGATAAATAATTTTTTAAAAATATACTAAGTGGTAAAAAAAAAACCCCTAATTCTCCTTGATCTGAAATGGCCATAATCTGGTGCTGCTGCCAAAAAACTTCAGAGTTTATAAATGCAAGTATACTAACTGACCAGAATTTAATTGTTAAGGTCTGTCTATAGCAAGGAAGTGTACAATATTAAAAAGGCATTTGTATCAGACCTATATATCCTCATGCCACATGTTTTACTGTATTATAGAACCAGAGGAGGGGAGGGGAAATGTTCATTTGAAAAGAAACAGTTAATGCTGGATGATATATGGAACAGGCTATAAATACTACTAGTTCGTTACCATTAAATATGTAATTAAGAACAACTTTCATAACACATTGAGAAGCTTAAATTTACAGAATTGTCCTAATTAAAAAATATTTTTCCATATGTGACCAATCCATTGAATTTCAGTAGTCAATAAATCACTTCCTACCTCGCCAAATTATCAAAAGAGAAAAGAGGACTGTATCCTGTCTCCTGTTTTGATTCATTACTGGTCTATTTAACATTTCTTGTCAGAGTAAATGGCCTTCAGTAATACACATAACAGTTAAACAAATCCCAATTAAAATCAGATGATTTTGCCATAGGTCCTTAGCTTTGAGTTGTGTCCTTGGCTGAAAAGTTCTTCCACGTAAGTTGGAAAGCAATGGAGTGGTCTTATTAGCCCCACTAAAACTTGAAAATAATTTCCTCCCGTTAACAAGGAATTTCTTTATATTTAAATAGATACAATTAACATAATATTCACTGAAAAGTCTGTTTTAGAGAAGGCCAAGTCTAGTGCTATTTAAAATCTGTGCACATAATGAAGTGCAAACCCAGATAAATCAGCATTCCAAAAGGTGTATAAATTCATTTAAAAAAAATGCTGTGTTCTTTTATATGTCTTATAAAATAAGCCTATTTAAAATTATATTTAAAGCAGGACAACTACATTAAGCACTAAATTTACCACAACTTAGTAAAATTCTCAAAATGTAATTTAGGTTTAATGTCTTAACCAGTTCATGTTTGTGCTGAAGTTTTAAAGCAGGCCAAATCACAAGATCAATGGGAAAAATCATTAAGTAGACTGCAAGTTTATTGAAGTTTTTCAGGTTTTGGCAGCAGCAGTTTCACTTTCAGGTGTAAAGAATATTCATTCAAAGAAATTATTTCAAAACCTATGTCATACAATGTTATAAACTAATGGGTAAATAGATTCAGAAGAACTACTTTTCTTTTTTACTCTAAAAACCTGTAGTAAAATCTTGTCCATTCAAAAAATGGGCAAATATGGTAACCACAGTATGTGTGTTTACTAATCATATGTAATGTTTCCTCTGGTGTGGATGCATCGCAAACAAGTTGCAATTCAAGAACACTTTTTAAAGTTTTGCATAATTGGTGTTATTTTTTCAATATTTCTTCTATATTTTAATTGAATCCTCTTTTGTAGGAAGATGTAACTGGCTGGAAACTAAGTAAAGCTAATACTCTTTCAGTATTAAATGCTCTTATTGGTGATTCTCAATGGTGATTCACTGTTGTCTAATAAAATAAGAGGCCAAAGGCATCTACTGTATTTCATAATTACTTAAATAAATGTTCATAATATTTCCCATAGAATATCTTCATTGGGAGATTCAAGCTTTGTAGTCACTTGCAATCAACATTTTTAATGGCTGCCAAAAAGAGGAAGTTCATTCCCCTTTAGAGAGCTAATTAAACCAGTGCAAATGCAAGGCAAGTTTAGAACTATTATTTGATTTTAGTCCTCCTGATGGATTAGAACCATAAATAAAAACATCACTTAAGTTTAATAGTTGCAGCTTTTATTGCAATGAAAGCATTGTAGCTTGAGTCACAACTGAGATATTGCACTGGGAAGGACTCATATTTACAATTTATCTGAACCAAATCTCAACATTTAAGAAGCTGAAAGGGTCATACTAAAGATGGACAGAAGGGAATTTTGGTTTGGGAGCTACAGGGACAACATAAGGAATGTCTGGGGATGCCAAAGATGCTCAGCCTTTGATATGATCTTAATTTTAATGAGAACCAAAATCATCTGCTTACTTTTTGAAGCAGGATCCACCCATGAAATCTCCAATGGATGAAACTACTGTCAAGATATAAAAATGTATATTCACAACATCAGCAATTTTAATACATATCAGAGGAAAACATTTTGGTGGGAACTTTGTGAGGATAATCCCGGCAGGTGCAGAGCTGCTTTAAAGTAAGACCACTGCCAGTCCTCTCTGAGTCAAAGTCTGCATTGGTGACATTTCCACGCCGCAAACAATTTTAAAAATAAATCCAGCTACGTAATAAAACGTCTCTTCGTGCCCCCTCCCCACCACACCAGATCTGCTCCCCTCCCCTCCCCTCGTGGTTCCCATGGCAATAGAATCATAGAATCATAGAATCAATCATAGAATCAGCTGGGTTGGAAGGGACCTCCGAGATCATCCAGTCCAACCCTTGATCCAACCCCATTGTGGTTCCCAGCCCATGGCACTGATGCCACATCCAGTCTCATCTTAAAAACCTCCAGGGATGGAGAATCCACCTGGGCAGCCCATTCCAATGCCTGATTACCCTTTCTATAAAGAATTTCTTCCTAATATCCAACCTAAACCTCCCCTGGCACAGCTTAAGACTGTGCCCTCTTGTCCTGCTGATCATTGCCTGGGAAAAGAGACCAACCCCCACCTGACTACAACCTCCTGTCAGGGAGTTGTAGAGAGTGATGAGGTCTCCCCTGAGCCTCCTCTTCTCCAGGCTGAACAACCCCAGCTCCCTCAGCCTCTCCTCATAACACTCGTGCTCCAGTCCCTTCACCAGCCTTGTTGCTCTCCTCTGGACCTGCTCCAGCACCTCCATGTCCTTCCTGAACTGAGGGGCCCAGAACTGGACACAGCACTTGAGGGGTGGCCTCACCAGTGCTGAGTACAGGGGAAAACCACCTTCACCTACTGTTCTGTAGCACACCCCCCCCTTGTGCCACCCCCACCCTGGCACACCCCAAACACACTGAGTGTGGGAACTCTGGCAGTTCTGCTCAGGCTGCTAAAATTAACAGCCTGGGGGCCGGGGGGATGTAAACTCAAACCTCCTCTCTCAGATGTTTGTCACCCACAGCCCTCCCGCCGCTTGAACAAACAAACAAATGCAAGAAATGCCAAACGTGTGTGTGTGTGTGTGTGTCACGAAGTTACTTCTTCGTGTAACCATGGCAAAGTGTGGGCAGCTCAGCAAAACTGTGATCGTTCTGAATGGTTTAAAATATTCCTGTTGTCATCAGAGAGTCCAACGGATGGCCAAATAGGGTTTAGAGCAACTGTGTGATTCAGGATTAGAGACCAAACTGGGGTTGGTGTTCCTGTTTGCGTTGGACCCTGTCAATCTAATGAAAAAATTCAAAATGAGATTTAATTTTTAGACATGACTCCTTTCCCTTTATCCCCCCCTCACAAAGTTCTAGGCACCCAGGAACATCAAAGCAAAGCAAAAGGGACACCATGCAGGTCCATTTGCCCCCTTTTTAAATGTGGGGCAGTAGCAAGGCATCACTGGCAGCCTGTGGGCTCCTTGGGCATTTCTACATAACTGAGCCAATGATATGACACATTTGGGAAAATGTCCCTATGAAGATTTTGCTGGTTAGCAGCTATTAGTGCTAGTAAGTGTACTGGTAAACTAATAATGCAATACAAGTGAAAGTTTTAATAGGAGCTTGAAAATACCTTAGTAGCTCATCTCAGCCATGATTTTTCTATACTATTACTATTTTAATAAGTATCTCCACACCAGCTGATAACTTTCACATGTTTTTCCCCCCTTTCAACCTGACCAAGGTTATTGCGAACTGCTGTATTTTTTTTTCTTTTTTAAATCCTTTTAACCTAAAATTACTCCTGTTACAGCTGCAAAGCCACATCAGCAAAGCAGATAGCTATGCAACTCTGCAGCCCAGCAGACAGAACTTACATTGATGGACCTGAGGGTTCTTTGGGTTTTTTTTGACAGGAAGATGAGTAAAGCAGAGACACAGGTGCCTGCTGCCACTTGAGAAAGTTGTGGTCTTTCTCCCAACTCTATTGAGTCACACTGAATTGCAGGATTTGGACATTTGGTTGTGTGGGCCCTGTTCAACAGCATTCTGAGAAGCAAAAGTGGCTGAATGGCATCCATATGGTTGACAGGTTGCTATGATGAGTAACCAGGTAAACATTTTGGCAGCAGAGAAGGGCGAGAAATATATTTTGAATATAATTCTTTTCCCTTAGAAGAGTAGGTAGTTATCAACATGCCATATATTCATATATTCTGGTGGAGAATAACTACCAATAAATCCCATTGCTTTCAATGTGTGCAATACCTGAATAGTTTGAAGCAGTTGTCAGACCTACAGCCAGAAGCTGGAAATAATGGTGTGACTTTACAGTGTGCTGAGTTGTTACTACTAAATCGTTAACTTGGATTTTGTGAATGATGTCACCGGACTGAGGAAACTGAATACCAACAGGTTCCTAAAATTTTTTCCCTTTTATGTCTGTCTAGAGATTGTTTCTGTATTATATAGTGAAGTTCTTGTGTGCACAGCACGTTTATGTAACTCAATATCTGCCTTAAATTTCTTCGTTCATCAAAAATCTTAGGCAGTCTAAGATCATACCTGCCCTGCCTTCTCAGTCATAACACACACATCCCATCTGGAAATTTTGTCAGTCTTTAGTTTCTTTCCCTCTGTCATTCCCTCATATCTTTTCCTCTCAGTTATCTCTGGATAATTTGTATACTGGATGTATACAAACTGCTTCTAAAAAAAAGTAACATCGGCCAACCTCCTCCCTATGTCTTTTCTCCCTCCACTACAAAATCCCTGTATCTTAATCATGATTTATGAAAAAAGGGGTGGAATTCTCCAGGTGATGTCTGTGATATGGAAATAGTAATAGCACCTATGGGAACAGTATTATCTTTATTATTCTATCAGCTCTGGGCTAGAGGGTGATGAACACTAACAATCACTCAAAAAAAGATGAGAGAGAAATAAATCCAGGAGAAGTTATAGAAGAAGTAAAAGTGATATATTCATTCTTCCATCTTATTTGCTTCATGGAAAGCTATCCTTCCATTTATTACTCCTTCATTATAATAGAACAGGAATCTGCAAATTGGAATTTTTGACACAGTGAATTATACTTTCCTTTTCTCCATATAAGACTTTGCATTAAGGACCTCTCGTTTCTCTTGTAATAGCCTTCCAACTCACAGTATTTCTTAAAAGGTCTGACTTTCATCATGGATATTTTTGATATACGGTTTTACACACATGAGTAACAGCAGAGATTGTCTTGCTCTACTCAGCAACTATTTTGAAGGACATTTTAGAATAACAAGTTTACCTATTACTCATTGCTTCTGCAGTCAAATACTTAAATCTGGTGACCAAGTTTCAGAGATCTGACCCAAAAACTATTATCTAGCTTATTAGTACCTTCAAGACTACGCTGCATAAGTCCAACAGATGCCCCAAAGAGAAGCAAGCTTTTGTTATCAACATGTTTGTCACTGTGCAAGAAGTCAAGGGAACTGCATAATTGGCAGTGATTCAATGTCAATTTGTGCAGGATTTGCTTTTAGTTCAAAGCATAACTAGGGCATAAAAATGCAGGTACAGAAGGTTGAGTTCAGAAGGGACTTCTGGAGTTCATCTGGTCCAAGCCTCCTGCCCAAGCAGGGCCACTCAGTTGCCCAGGATCCAGACAGCTTTTTAATGCCACCAAGAATGGATACTCCACAACCTCTCTGGGAAAACTGAGACACTGCTTAGCCACCATCACAGTGAACAAATGTCTTCATGTTGTTCAGAAGGTTTCTCCTGTGTTGCAGTTTGTGCCCATTGCATCCTGTCCTGTCCCTGGGCACCGCTGAAAAGAGCTTGGCTCCACCTCCTTTACATCCTCTCAGTTCATGAAACATGGATGAGATGCTACCCACACCTTCTCTTTTCCAGGCTGAACAGTCCCAGCTGTCTCAGCCTTTCCTCACAGGAGAGGTGCTCCAGTCTTTTAATCCTTTTAGTGGCCTTTTACCGGACTCTCTCTGGTAGCTTTTGTACTGGGAACAAGTACAAGAACATGAAATCAGATGCAAAAAGTAGGTTTGATTAAAGGAAAAAAAAAGGGGGGAGGCAATTTCTAATGCTAATTTTGGACTAACTGCTTCAGAAGAATTAAATTTTTAAATCAGCCTCTGGATAACAGATGAAATCAAAAGAATGACCCAGTTACTGTCATTATGATATTTGTTTCCCTTTTACTCCTTATGCTTTCCTTTTTATTTGATTAAGTTCTAGGTTCAGTGGAATATCATAACTCCAATTTTTTATTTAGAGCTACAGGCATCTTTCAAGTGTCTCCCATTTTAAGGGAGAACACCCTGCCTTATCTACCCACTTGTCTAAGCAAAATCCATGATGGTGACAGTCTTTGTTTTCTAGGCCCTGCCGAGAGCAGCTCAGAGTAAGTTGGGAAGGCAAGAGACCCCAGTTTCTCAAGATTTGGCAAAGCAATCCTACCTCCTAACAGGATTTGAGCACAGCCTGTCCTTTCAGACAACAAGGTTATCCAAAGTCAAATGAAAAGAAACATTTTACTGTAAGAGATGCCCAATAAAAATATTCCTTCAGTAGTAATGGATAAGCCTTAGAAGCAGTGAAAGAGTGGTTTAGGCACATATTCATGATTATTAAGAACAATTATTTAGCTTCTTGATACATATGTAACGTTCTTATTCTTTTAGTCTTCATTTTCTCTCTCTCCTCATACAGCTTATTAAAGACAAAATCAGTTACTTCTTAACATTCACAAGCCAAAATTCAAAACTAGTAGAACACATAAGCACACATCTAGATCTCTGTGCATGTGCAAAGTTGCACATGCACAGTTTTAAACAAAGACCCAAATCAGTCTGTTGTTTTCAGACATGAGATATGGAAGAAGAGCCTTAATAAATTACTTGATGCAGCATCTCATTGTTCCTAAATCTCCAAGTCTTACACAGAGGTTATTTCACCTCCTTGCATGTTCCCTCCCACTCAGATTTCCAGTGATTTGTGCTGGGTATTCTGCCCATTTGTTAAATCAAAGCATGTGACTCTCAGAAGACAGGGATCTCTTATTTTTCTGAAGTGCTGGGGCAGAACATATGTAACTCATCTGCAGTAGTAGAAAAGAATATTTGAAATTCTCTTTTTATTTGTCTTTTAGACGGCACACGTAAACTTTTTCTCATTTTCTTTGCAAGACTTAAATGTGCAACAGTAAAAATGTTTTTGGAGTTAAGTCACTATCGAAGAAAGAGCAGATATTAATTCCAAATACTTTAAGATCATCACACAGCCACAAATAGACTTAGAAGTTATACACAAACATCCATGACCACAATAAATTCCCTAGGAAAGTTTTGAAACAGCATTAAGCACCGTGGGAACAAGAGAGTACAGGTGATGTGACAGAGGTTACAAGAAACTGCCACTGTATGTGGCAGTTGTTAACAGCAATCAATGTCCAAATGTACAGAAATATTTGTCTTCAATGGAGCACTTAAGAGTGGATACTTATCAGCAGGGCACAAGCAAAGAAGTCTGCTTGCTAAGCTGAATTTATCAACCTCACCTACAACAAATCCTGGAACAGAAACAATCCTGGTCTCGGCAGGAGATGTCCTGTACCTTTAGGTGCCTGATCTCAGTAGGCTCAGATGTAATTAAAATAAAACAAAACAAAAGCATCATGGGCAAGTCTAGCAGATACTGGCTCAGGGACCTTCATGAGAATACACATAAATTTCCCACAACAAGTATAAAACCGTCAAATTCAAAATATCACAGTTATCAATGACTCAGCAGGATTTCTTCAGTGGCCTACCTGAATGTTAACACTTCAATTATTAGGATTCTTTTTTTTCCTTTTTAAATGAAAAACTTTTGAAGGAATATAAAGAACTATTTAAAAAAAAAGCCAACCTGCCCCTGAAGAGATTCGTTCTTCTAGTGTGGAAGTTTCCACAATGGATCAGTTTGGAGTTGTTTTTATCATGAGAATCATCTAGTAATGCTCCAAGGTGGATTCCAAGTGCCTAAACACAAGGAACACCTGTGTAATAGGCAACATTTTTTTACCCCCCGAAGTCTCCCTTCACAGAATTAGTCAGTGGAAGTACACATTCATTTCTATGGAGGCTGAAGACCTGGATCTCCTTATAGGACAAGGAAAATTAACTGAAAACATCCTTATATAAGGCAAATCAGAACTACTTATTCTTTGTTGTCAGTGAAGGACATCTTGTAAGGCAATTCTGCTGCTGCTCTACTGATAACATTTTGCTGGAAGACTTATTAAATCAAAATTGAACCTGAAGTGTCTCTACAATCTCTAAGATTACGGAGACTGTTCCATTTCTACAAGTGCTCCAAGAGTCTTCTGGAAAAGCAAGGTAAAGCTTTAAATCACCGATGTTAGTCTGAATTAATTTGCTAACCCGTTTATTTAAATTAGGCTGCTTTTACACCCATAGTTAAACACTGAGCAATGGGGAAATGTTTCTCTTCTATGCTGCCCACAGCGTGTTTGCAGGAAAATTCAGACAAGCCTGAAGCATAAGTTTTTTTACAGCATTCCTGTCCTCATCCCTCCTTCATACTGTTCTTCCTTCTTGAAGCACAATAGACTATTAGTTCAGAGCAACTTATTATTTTGCTACAGGAGCCTCACTGAGCTGATCCCACATAAGAATGTGACGATAACAGGAAAAAGAACAACAAAATTTAATCTCCTTATTATAGTCCACTAGGAGGAAATTTGCTCTTGGAGGTGCTTCCCCAGCCTCCTCTTCATCTTTGCTCCTACTACGGTGCACAAAGCTCTGAAAAACGAGTACATTTTTGCACAAAGAGGCCTGACTCTCTGAAGATCTGTGGCTCCATCTAACAACTGGCTGCTATTGAAGAAGGTAATCCCAAATTCTCTGACCTCCTCCCTGCCAATCTCCCCAACAACACGCTCTCCAGGAACATCTCACCATTTCCTTGAGGTTGAGCTAAGCTTGAAACTAGAAATATATCTGAGACATCTGACCTTCTGTCATAATGTGTTAACATCAGCCAGCAGACTGAAAACATGATGTGGAAGCCTCAGACATGATCGTGCGTATAAACATTGGGGTTGCATCAGGTTCCCATTGTTATGTGCAAAAAAAATATGTACAAGGTTACTCTGTTATAATCCAGAAAACTGGACTACAGACTGAAACTGCACATCACTGCTAGCTGGCGTGACTTTTTAAATAAATCTGACAAAATAGGAATTACTTCTTGATACTTAACTGTTTGAATCAGAAGCCACCTTCAGCACCATGGGTTTCCTGCTGCAGGAAAAGGAAGTTTCCGACGCTGAGAAAGGGAGAGAAAATAAACTGACTTTTAAAGAGCAATAGAATTCTTTGGTTTCCCAAATCATGATAGTATGACTAAGGGACAAATTTCCCTCAGGAAAGAGGGCAGGAGTAAGATCTAACTCTTGAATGGCTGTAGTTAGCAGTTTAGGGCAGAAAAAGTGTGAATTTGGAATACTGTCAACTGCTTGACAGACAACAAAAAAAATACACATTCATTAAGACTGAAAGTAAAGGCATGAAATTGCATAGAAAACAGGAAAGAAATTAATCCTTTGGTCAACAAGTGTTTCTGAACTAGCTGGAGCAGTTTCTGAGGCAGTTTTGGTCACTAAAAACATAACACACTTTTATCTTCAGCAGATGATGTTTAGTCATGCTGAATCTCACTATTTTGAAATTAAAAGAGAAACAGCAACCTGACCTCTAAAGCTTTCAGACAAGTTTCAGTGTCATGAAATTTGTGATTATTTAGCTTTTACTTTTCACATTTGGATCAACAGCCTATAATCAGTTCAACATTCAAAGAGTTCCTCTGCAAAGGCAGACTGAAGATCTTCTTACTTACCTTTCATTTAATTTTAATGAAAGCCAACATTTTCAGAGAAATTCATTGATTCTAGTAGTGGAGACTTTTGGAGAACATTCAAAAAACAAAACTTATTGTCATCAAAGCTGAAAAGAACACTTACAGGTTTGGGTTTTTCTAAAAACCATGTTTTGTAAATGCTTCCACAAAGAAAGAGCGAGTACAAGTTGACACCAATGAGGTTTTAACATCATCACAATCAAATCACAAGTGGTGGACTGCACTGATTACAGAGGCTATCAATCCCAAAAGCTGGGTAGTATTATATCATAATATAATATATATGTGTTTATATCACCTATTAGAGAAAACTGATCCTTGAAACTGCTTCCAAAACACCTGCATTTCTGTATGAAATTCAGTTTTCTTCTGAAGTAACTTGAAAAACCTTGAAAATATCCCTCCTATGAGTTCTATAAGGTGTTATCTTTCCTTTTAAAATTACACCTCATAGAGACAATATATTAATCACCTTGAATCCAACAGTTTGGAATGGCAAAAGGAAAATGCTAGTGCCATTTCAAAATGCTGAAAAAAATCTCCTTGTAAGTCCTAAATATTGCTAAATACCCAGTCACTGTTGTAGGCAGTCAGTAAAATGCCTTGCCTGGCCAGAACGCCTGGCTCCAAAGCTCTCTTCTCCAGAGGTAATGTTAAGACCCCTTATTGCTGAAATCCAAGTGGTTTGGTTTTGTGTTGGGTTTTTTTAATTTCTTCTAGAAATAATATTTTTTCCCCATCACAAGATATATTCTAATTAAAAAGATGTGCGGCCTCTTCTGCCTTTCTTTCACAATGTTAAATAAACATAGTGCTTTCTTTTTCCTTAAAGATGGCAAAACATAAATAATAAATAAAACACCTTTAGGATGAGCAAGACAGTATTTTTATGAATTTCAGCAGTGTTAGCAACCTCTGTCAAGGGATGGCCAAATTAATTTCTCAGGAGTCAAAGGTCATGTTTGAAGTGTGCAGGTGAATTCATAATAAAGTCTGTGCATGCTCGACAAACCACCCCAACAGTACCCACTAATCACTGTTTGCCGAATGCAAATTGAAATCCATTGCCAAATTTCCACCATCATTTGAACCAATGCTTTTGTGGTTGTTTTATCCACCAGACTATGTAGAAACCAGCTTTTAAAAATGTAGAAGACGCCAAGTGATAGATGAGCCACCAGAGGGAGCGTCTCCAGCTCCACAGATGTGATCCAGCCCAACACAGACTGACCAAGAGAAATGCACTTGAACATTAACATAACTTAATGCAGAAAGTTGCAGCTTTCAAAGTGCAATCCAGGCTTCTCTCTGACCTTTGTATCCATAACCTGTGTGTGGGAAATCAGATTTCATTTCTTTTTTGGTTTCCTGTAAAAGCAGAAAGATGACTCGTTGCATCACGTGTTTATCTGTTACTAACACACCTCTTAAATTTTTTAGAAGCAGTGCTACTGTGAATGTTGCTTATTATATCAAAAAGCTATAAACAGCTGAGATTGCCATGGCAACATCTTGGCTCCCCAGTTAACATAAATCCTGGGTAACATTCTGACAAATCCCAAAAGAAGAGACTTTCAAAGGTAGCAAAGGACAGACTCTTTGCCAAGAGAGATCTCGGGACAGATGTTCACAAGAAACACCTGGAATGATTACTATGCATGCCCATCCCACTGGTGAAGCAGAGCAATTTAATCTCTGCTGAAGGCTCTGGTGGCTGACATTTATGACATTACAGCATAAATGTTAAATGCCGCAATTACATTTTACGCTGTTTTAATTCCTGTGTATTGCTTTCCTTTCCTGTTCTAATTCTCATACCTGGAGCTTCATTTTATTTTTAAAGACAGGGCCATTGATGGCATTTTCACAAATGTTTCAGTCATTTGAGCTATTCCCTAGAAAAGTCCTGTACCAAATAGCAACTATGAGTTTATTGGTCTCTCTGCCTTCCAAGAAAACTCTGTATGCACCAGGCAATAATTCCACAATGGGGATTTAGGGTTTGCTGCTGTAGCTGAAACTTGATGTTCTACTTTGCAGAGTTTTTGGTTTTGTTACAGTGTAAGACTTCACATAAACTCCTTTAATAGTACTAACAACTATGCATGCTGCCTGAGGACAGCATGATGGGTGCCCTAAAGAACAGAGACCAACAAGGTTAAAAATTCTGTAGGAAATAAGAAGGCACCTCCATATAAGCTGAAGAGAACATAACAGTACAGGGCAATATGTAAAAAGCTTATTAATACAAGGTTTCTCCAGTCAATGAATAAATTAGAAGGTACAGACCAACATATGTTAGGTTTCTGTCAAGATCATTGGGAAGATAGTAAAAAATAATCCCTTACCTGTAATAAAAATGAGAGCAATAAAGATAGAGAGTATGAAAGCTCTCAGATCAAAGATTTATCCCTGAGAACAGCAATAAAACTAGGTACTGAAATTTAATTATGAAAGGGAAACATCTTGGACAACAAATTTACGGTGAGGTTACAGCACACAAATTAAGACACAATACTTCGTATCAGATAGAATTATCCCTACTCACCATAAATCAATAGAAGATGAAACTCATGCAAAGGCCCAGCAAAGCTAAACAGAAATATACTGCTCCCTTCCTGGGGTTACAAAGGAATTCCTTAACTCAGAAACTTTCCTTTAGATTTAGAGGAAAAGGAACAGCTGAACTATTTTTCTTCTAAAGTGTCCTCAAACAGTAAAAGAGTGGATGTGAGAGAACTGCTTCTTCCCTTTTCAAAAAGTCAGGTTAAAGAAAAGAACCATGACATAAGAAGCAGGGACACCACAAAAACCAACATACAAAATATGCTGGGAGCTGCAAAGGTTTGGGGTGTTTTGTTTTTTTTTTTTAGATTTTAGAAATGGTGTTTCTTTTTCTGAAGCTTTCCCTCTAACCCTTAGATTTTTATTCCATGAGTAGAGTAATTAAGAAGTGCTGGATTTCAGAATTCTACATGACAATTTGGATCACATTCACATCAATGGCATTCTTAGGGACTCTAAATTACAATGATATGCATGCTGAAGGAAAACCAAGGCTTTCTGGAAAACTTCTAAGAATGCAAAGGCCTGTTGCTGCTCCCTGTTGACTTAAGGGGAAAATTCTACTAACTTTCACTGTGTCTTTGAAATCAGACCTAAAATGAAGAATAATTTGTTCATATATTACTGATGATTTCCAGCAGCTTAAAACCAATCAAACACAGAAAAAAAAAAAATTATGTTTTTATATTAAACCCTACCTAAGCAAAGCATTGGTGAAAAAGGGCTAACAAATCTTAGCTTAATAAAGCAGGTATTTATTAATAGGTTCTGATTTTGCAACCTTCCCTTGCACATAACCCAGCCTGAATAAAGTTTAAGTACTTCATGAAATCAGAGTGGATTTGAACATATGCTTAACTAGCATGTTGACACAGGCCTTGGGGATATCTAAACAGGATTTATTATGGAACAATGCATTCATTTAGCATCTGCTGAAGAAAGATTTCTGTCTGTCGTGGAATACACCTCATTATGATACAGGAGAGGCTTTGGATGGTGTGCTGGTTGCTGTCCCTCCATTCACATCCCTGCTGGATTTCCATATCATTAAGTTTTCACGTTAAACTGTTCCCTAATCTGGTTTAAAGTAATGTAGTGTGAGTGGACAGCAAGCCAGTGACCTAAGTCCTCAGTGAGGTGGGGCAAGGAAAGCAGAGCAGCTGTGCAGGATTTAACTGCATCACAACAGACTCATTTTTAGCTACTTTTTATGTTCTATAATTATCTCTTGCACTATCATTCTAATTACCCAGATAGATGTCCCCAGTTGACAAGTACTTATAATCATAGAGCTTAATTAAAACATAACTGAAATACCTGTGGTGATAAAAATACCTCTGGGGAAAAAAAAAAGCCTTGAGGGTAAAGGAAGTTCACTTTACCTTTGCTACTAGACCCTATGTCTGCTTTTTGCACCCTCACAGCAGTTTGTCTTGCTGATTTGCAAGCTAAGCATATATTTGTACTCAGTCATCACAAGGAATTTGTGATGATACTGTTATTCTCTTATGAGAAAATAGAACACAGGTCCAAATTTCACTCATATTTTATTTAGTCACATACATTTGTGCATAATCAGTCAACAACTGGTGAAACCAAGCAATCCAGTGGTGGTATTTTAGAGATGCTTTGCACATGTTGCATAATGACCATCCAGGGAAGACAACTGTGGCTAAGTTAACCTTGGGCTCTTCAAAGTGTTCAGGCTGATAGACATCTTTATACCATGGCTGGCTTTTAGGCTACATACTAAGAGCCACTAACACCTTTCAGGATAAAATAATAAAGACTGAAACTCAAAAGCAACCTTTGTATTTTCCCTAGCTAGATGTCCACATTGCTCAGCATTCATCCCTTCAGAAATATGTAATGGTTCCTTTGAACTCTGCATTGCTCTTTCTTTCCCTGTGACTTTATTTTTCTTTTCTCTGTGTCCAGGCAGCTCTTATTCCTGACACATTCTCAGTAATGTCCCATTCTGAAAATCTAATTGGGAATTCAGATAATACAGAAGAAGGTAGCTGTTGGAAGTCATAATTTTCATCAGTTGATGGGGTTTTCTGTAGATCCTGAGGATGTATCTTAAAGTTAGAGAATACAGTGAAAACCCACTATAAATCTGAGAAAAGAGAAAGATAGAGTTTCCAGAAATCAGTACAGTATACTTTTTATGCAATTTACCTTGTTAAATCAATTTTCAAACTGCATTTTAGATCTTCACTATTGTATGCATCTGTTAAACTGAGACGATCACATGTGGTGCCTTTTCTACTTATCATTCAAATTCAGGATTGACTTGGAAACCCCTTGAAAATCAAGAGTCATTTAATACACTAGCAGGTTAAATTATGAATATGTATCCTTATAATTCGTTTCATTGCACGTGTAGGCATGCACAGCTTTTAAGCACAATCATAAGACGTTAGGAATTTAAATGAAATATTAATTAGAATGAGATTACTGAATTTACCAGCAGAGAGACCTGGACAACAGTTTGCATTAAGATTTGTTTCTAAGCCACAAGAGAAAAGGAGACTGATGGTGCCATCTGTTGGTCAACTTAAAATGGACATCATTTGACAGAACTTAGTGATCTGAAGTGTTACCTCCTACACTGAAAATAACACCAGCAAGGTTAATAGTCATAATAGTGACCTACACTGTCCTCAATTCACAGCCTCAACACCCCAACACAGAGTCTGGCATGGAAGTTCTGCTCAAACAAACACAGTTGACCTTAAGAGACTTTTAACAGTGGGGTTTTTTTGATTGAAACACCATGTAGAGTACATACAGTATATATAGATATATATACATACATATAGCACATACTGGAAGGCAGTTTTTCAGAGTGGCTTCATTACTGCTTTTAGGTGGAGCAGAAGGGCACCTAACCACACTCCAGTCTTCCCTGCACGTGTTCAGACAGTGGAATGGTGCACAAGAACTAGATTGCTGCTGGCCAGGTGCTCCAGGCACAGGCTTAACACACTTCAGTGGCTAAGGGAGAAAACAATGTCCGAAGTAACGAGCAATCCATACAACCACAAAGTCCTCCAGCTTGTTCTCAGCTTGCACAATGCAACAGACCTGTTCCCAAACTACTGAGAGCTTATATAATATTCCAAAGTTCTTATGCTGTGCAAAAAAGTCAGATGGCACCTAGGTCATTACAGCTGGACTCTGACAGGCTGTGGCAGCACACATGGAAATGTTCATGTTTTGGCTTTTTGCTTCACACAACATTTTCCTGTCTCACTCTTCACACATGCCATTACCTCCTGTGCCCCATCTCTATTCACTTCCACACACACTGAGGATCATATTGGCTCTTGTAGGAAATAGTTTTCTTCTCCTTTGAACAGTTTTGCTGACCACCTTCTCCCCAATCACATTTTTGGTCTTTGCTCCCTACCAAGCAGGTGTTTTCTTTGTAATGAAGTAGTGGGGATTTGGGGCAATGGAATGGGCTGTCATGAGGCTGGCAAGGCACATTCACATTCCAAATAAAGGTTTTTAATCCTTGCATGGGAGAAAGATGTGAAGAGCTTGGCCAGCAAAGGAACCCTCAAATCCAATCATCCATAGAGGCTGTTAGCACATTGTCATAGACCTCATGTCTCACAGACAGGCAACCACAACCTGATTGCGTTTCAGAATGTCACACAAGAAAGACCATTTAATCGGCCATGAAAGCATCATGTCTATGCACAGACTCATAAACCTAGGGGGCCAGGAGGTATGTGACATCTCCAACAACTCTCCAAGCTCTGAAATGGTGCAAGTGACCCTGTCCCTGTTTCCAATGAAAATGCAGGAGGCTCTTTTCAGCCCATGATACACCTGCCTTATGACAAAGTGGTTAGCTACTGACCACTGGGAATGGTGGTTCAAAACACTCCAGTCTTTTAAATACAGGAAAAGATCCATGAAATGGCATCTTATGATGCTCCAGCGCTGGTTCCAGCTCAGAGGGGACAGCACTGACTGTGCTCTTTTTCCTGAAGTTCTGCACACACTGCTGTTTTCCACATCCCCTGGACTGAGTACATTGCATAGGCCCACAGTGTCCTGCCAGCTGAGGACATCAACCCAAGCTCTTAGCAAGGACTTCCAGACTGTCAGTATCCATCAGAGTCATGACATCTAGGATGGAGAGGTGGGAAACCTTCCCAGATTAATTGCCAAAGCCTCAGAGGTATTTCTCCAGGCAGCACATCTGTTTGCCCAGTGACAAGGCTCAGCATGAGAGGGTGGTTGAGCAGCAGGCACCACAGTGCTCTTTGTAAAGAGGCAGGGACAGAAGGACAGCAAGAACACAAGGAAGAACAGAAATAAAATTTGGTTTGCACAGGCATACAACCCATATGCACATATATATATACATAATTACAGGCAAATGTCATTGCTCTGTGAATTCTCACATGGGATTTAAGAGATTAAATAGCTAATGAATATGCTGGCAGCAAGTAGGATTAGTAGTGGGCTTATACAAGATGCTGGGCAACAGCATGAGATGAGGACCAAGTGAGGGTCTTTTAAAGATTTAATGTCAAGGGCATCACTTTTGAAATGCATTGACATATTTAGATTTACCAGTGGTCTCTGCTCTCAGTTTCCATTCACAGCTAATTGATCATGAGCTGGGGGTGGGGAGGAGGGTGGTAGTTTATAGGGGAGCTAAACAGATGTTAATAGATTAATAGATTATAAATTTCATGTCCATTCACAAAAAAACCAACAACCTGATTTCTCCTTAAAAGCAATAACATTTCAGTGATTACTAGCATGCTTGTAATAATCACTAGCATACGTGATGAAGCCCTTGCAGGGAGAGGAGCAGGAAACCACTCTGCCAAGTTCCTCTTTGTTGCACATATTTTGAGTTGAGAATTAAAAACACTGTGATATTTTAGAGTTATTTACTTCATACACTTACAATCTCTTCCACAATAAACTGTCAGTGTACTTACTCTATCCTGACACAGTGCAAGAGAGTACAACAGCACGTTACACTCCATAACAGCTTTTGGTAAAATCATTAAAAGATATAAATTACTGTAAAAATATTTTCATAGTTTCACCAAATTCGATTTGTTCTCAATAAGAATGTGACCTTTCACATTTGCCACAGCAAATGTTACTAAATATTTTTTTTCTTTTTCCAACTTATTCAAATAAGTAGTAGCATAACTAGAGGGAAGGAGGAGAGGGAGAGGGTCAGGGAAGGAGCTTTAGGCAATTGATTTTTCCAAAGTGTTTGCAGAGAAAATTGGAAAACATATTGAAAATTCTGCCAATCACCTTAATAGATATAAAAATCACAGGAGATACTCCTGTGGAACACCAGGAAAGAACTTCACTGTATTTGTTTCCATTCAAAACAAATTTCAGGCTCCACTAAAATTTCAGTACACTCCATTAAACTCTATGTCTGCTCCCAATCATTCTTCTGTATCTGCTAATTATTACAACAGATTTTTTTCTTCTATTGCACAGGAAAAAATTAAAACATAACCACAAGTTGCCCTGAATGAAAGCACTTCAAGGACTCTGCAGAATGAAAACTTCCCTGATGTAGACAAAAACAACCGTAGCAAGAAAAAATCAGTAGTAAAAAGAGATGTCTGCAATATTTCACCATTTCTTTACAATTTTTCCCTTGGATCTCTGGTGTAAGACTGTTTCAAAATCTTTCTTCACTTTGTTCACTGTGTCAAGATCTTCACTTTCCCACTGTCTGCAGGACATTTTCCACCAACTACAGAACCACTCTCTTTTTCTTGCATCTCTCCATATACTGGAACCAGGGATATGAGATTCAAAGGATGTTACAGATACTATCACAGTATTTGGAATTGATTAGAAATTATGGAAATTTTTTCCTTTTAAGCTTCACACATAGAAAAAAAATTTGAATTAAGAAAAACTAGTATGTTATACACCTGCTCAATAAAATAATTGAGCACTCGATCTTTTACCTGTTCACTGCTTTTGCCACAAAGTTTGTCTTCACTTGCCATTTGGAATTCACCAGCTGATATATTTGGATTAGTCTTCTCTGGCTAAGTAGCAAAAAGCAGGAATAAACATCACAAAGGAATAGATCTTCCACCATTACTGGTGTGTTTTCCAAAACAACTATTATAGAAAACAGGGAAGAAAATGGATGATTTGCTGGTCGCATCCAGCTCAAACAGTAGGAATCAAATCCAGCAAAGTGGCAACATAGAAATTTGCATAGAATAATTGCTAATTTTCAGAAGAGCAAATGGCTCACTATGTGTGTAGCAGAGTCCTGACTTAAAAGATAGTTTCCTCTAAGCCCTGCTGACAGTTAACCCGAGCCATATTCATCAGTAAAAGCAACCCATGGCACATCCTGCTCTTTATTCAGCTCCTGTAATCCTGGCTCAAGCCTTTGGTGCACATCAGCAAGAGGAATGCATTGATTTGCCAGACTGACATTGGCTGTGCAGGAAAACGTTCTACTGAGCTGTCACTCTTCACACACAGAAGTGAAGCACAAGATTTACCACTGCCATCCTCAGTGAACTCATAGAGCCACCACAACAGTGGGTAGTTCGATATTTTGACTTACTCTTATCTGGGAAATTCACATTAAACCCATTTTGCATATCTAAGTCTTCATTGAAACGGTGCTGGGGAAAATTGTAGACCAAAACAGGGCTCCAGTGTTTGACAGCTGAAAATGCCTGGTTAGGGATGTTATCCAGGATCACAAAAGTTATCAAGGATCGCACAAAAACATGGCAAATAACAGGCTATGTGGGGGGGGTTTCTGACAACAGCACACCAAAACACTGCAGACTAACACATTTTTGAGCTCAGACAGATGCTGTTTGGCTATCAAAGAACAAAATGGCAGAAGCACACATATGTAAGAAGAGACCCACAGAATCCAATCCTCCCTCTCCAGTGGCAGTTTGAATGCCATCAGCTCAGTTTAAATTTTAATTAGATTTTACTGTAACAAGTACCTTAGATTGTGCTACAGCTTGCATACATGAGTGCTGCTGCCAAGACTGCTAATAAAATATTATGTCTTTTTGCAATTTAGATAATCACAAATCTGCCTTTTCTTTCAGCCAAAAAACATTCTTGAAATTCAGAATGAAAGGTTGTTTTAAGTTGATGAAATAGTCAAGATAATTGCAGCTTATTTCTCTCAGAGGTGATAAAAAAGATACAATGACCATCCCTCACCCACAAAATCCTATTTATTATTGCTTGGGACATTTGCACAAATTCTGGAATGCAGCTTTATGATGCTATTTTTTTACCATGCTGTTGCATCCTCTTTCACACAGTCCTTTGAAACATTTTCATGTTAGACCCTTTTGTCTTCTACATACAATATTTATGGAAGATTTTTACTGCTAGTCATGAATTAATTAATAATGGTAAAATGTAATATCAAGAGCCAAAAAACCAGCCCCCACAAAATACCACCTTCTCAAAGAAGTTAATAACATTGCTTTGTACAAGACACCAACATATCAGAGATGATATTTCTATTCTAAAAGAGATTGCTTAGAATATCTATGTGGGTTTTTTTATACATTCAGCTTCTTCAACGTGATGATACACTCTATAAAGGACATCTAAATAAAATAAGGAATTAATTTAAGTGTGTTACCCAGTCATAAAACAGGACCTCATGCCTTTCCTTATGGCAAGGAGAAACTTTGTTTCTGCTGCATGTATCTGCATTGGAGCAGGTTTGGTTTTGCAAATTTTCTGAAGTTGCCATTCTTCACATTCCATACAGATCCTCTATATAAAGACAACAGTTTCCAGACAGTATTGGCTACTCCTATGTCTTTCCTTCAAAGTACACATTTTAGTTGCCCACTAAATGCTGACATGATATACTTTTCTTTCAGATATTTAAGACATTTACATCTAGTTGCAAACTGTCATATAACAATTGCTTGATGTAGCTTATATCAACATTAAGGAAATTTTGTATGCTAATGAAGAGGGGTTTTTGGAAATATGATCAGTTGCAAATGTAAGATGACATCACAGTACAAAACAGTGATTAACTGGTCAAATTTAAAACTATATATATAAGTTTAAAGACTAAATTTTTTTTCAAATATTATTAAATTATTATAACAAAATAGTTTATTTGGGGTTGTTTGGTTTGAGGGGTTTGGGTTTTTCTGGTTTTGTTGTTTGGTTGTTTAGTTTTAATTATTACTAAAACTTTTCTGGAGCTGAGTTAATGTCTAAGGTGAAATAAAATTCTAAAGATGTTCTTACATCTTCCTGACCAAAAGACAAAATCAAAGGAACCAGAAAGTTGGAGTGTTGTGACCTCCTATATGTTTTTGAGCTGGAGCCATCAGTAGAATCATCCTATGACACCTCTGAGCCAGAGAAAATACAACAGTGGTACTTTAACCAAAACACTACTGAAAGAAGTGCTCTTCCACCTCCTGAAAGATCTTGAATCAGAAAAATATATACTTGTCTAAACATGGATGTTTCAATCGTGAAATAGAGTTTCTAAAAGCACAAAAGATTTATTTATTTATTTCTCAGCATTTTATGTTTATTTTTATGCAAATTGAAGTTCTGTTAAAGCCTAAAATGCTAGTACATTGTCCTGGCCCAGACCACATTGTTCAGACTATGTTCCCTGAGACAGAGATGTGAACTGATCTTGTTAAAAGACAAAAAAGGTAGTGGAATTTAGTTTGAATGCAAGTGTGTTAATCCTACCTGGTTGGTTCTTTCAGTATGACTCCCAGGAACTCTTTTTAAGCAATGAAGTTCAAACACTTCTGCTAGGTTTGCAGGCTGGAATTAAGATCACTACCTTTTCCCATTGCTGCACTCTATTAGTGATAGAAGTGGATTCACCAATATTTAAATAGAAATCTCTTTGTTAATTCATAAACTGATCTTGTTGCATTTCATATACTCCCACAGAGTAGAAAACAGCTTGGATTTATTTTACTTTAGTGGCAATATTGCTTCAGATACACGGTTTTTGTACTAATATGAACAGGAACATTTTAGCATTTGTCAGTGCTTTGCTGAGGTGATTATTAATTTTTATAAGCACACTTGGGGCTGATAGACATCTGTCTACACAGATCTGCTTTTCTTTAGTGGGATGGAAAACACTAAGAATTACCTGGCATTTGGCACTGTCCCACACGGCACCTGTGCCTGTAAACTGGAGAGACATGAATTGGACATGGGGATTCCTGCACAGACAAGGAACTGGGGGGATGGTTGCACTCAGAGTTGCAGCCAAGAGGTTGATGGAGCCCCATGAAGTTCAACAAGGCCAAATACGTGGTCCTGCATCGGGGTTGGGGCAATCCCAAGTACAGCAGAGTCTTGGTGGGGAGCAGCCCTGAGGAGGAAGGTTTGGTAATCCTAGGTGACAAGAAGCTCAGCATGAGCCAGCACTGAGCTCATGGGCTTTCAGCCCAGAGAGCCAAGAGCATCCTGGGCTGCATCAAGAGAAGGGCCCAGCAGGTTGAGAGAGGTGATTCTCCCATTCCACTTTGTTCTCGTGAGATCCCACCTGGAGTGCTGCATCCAGCTCCGGGCCCTCAGCGTGAAGGGGGATGTGGACCTGCTGGAGTGAGCCCAGAGGAGGGCCAAGAAGATGATTGGAGGGCTAAAGTATCTCTCCTATTAGGAAAGGCCAAGGGAGAGTTGGGGTTGCTCTGCCTGGAGAAGAGAAGGCTCCAGGGAGACCAACTGGCAGCCTTCCAGTACCTAAAGGGTGCCTGCAAGAGAGCTGGACAGGGACTTTTCCCAAGGGCGTGTAGTTACAGGACAAGGAGGAATGGCTTTAAGCTGAAACAGGGCAGGTTTAGATCAGATATTGGGAAGGAATCCTTTACTGTGGGAGCAGTGAGACACCAGAACTGGTTGCCCAGAGAAGCTGTGGATGCTTCATGCCTGGAACTGTTCAAGGCCAGGCTGGATGGAGCTTTGAGCAACCTGTTGTAGTGGAAGATGTTCCTGTCCATGAAAGGGGGATTGGAAACAGAGGATCTTTAAGATCCCTTCAAGAATAAACCATTCTGTGATTCTAAATCCAAAAAGTTCAAAAAATTGCGAGATTTACTTGTTTCAAATTACCTGTAGAACTTAAATTTAGGGTGTTTTTCTTTCATTTACAGAGGAATTTTAAAAAATGAAATATTCACAAAACAAACCCTCACAATTTTCCAGATGTGTTCATTTATAGGGTATGCACTGAGTAACCAGAGGACAAGATTCCAACTTCCACCAATCTAAATTAGAACAACTGCAATTAAACTGAACGACGGCATTGTAACAATGGTATAAACAACAAAAGGGTGTTAATTTTATTGCCTACAGCTTTCAGAAAACTGGAGAGATTACAAGAGAAACAGAATGTGTGAAAAGCCTTGCATTAATACTTCATCTTCCCACCAGCTAAGGGTGCAATCTCGGCAGTGCTCTGAGGAACGAGCTGTGCATCATCTATTACTCCAGCACTTCAGAAAATCCATGCACTTAAAACATGCAGTATCTCAGATGCTCGTGATTAAAAGAGATGACTGTTTTGTCCAGATCTCTGTGGGCATCAAAACGGGCATTTGTCTCGGAAAGCTCACTCTAGGCAAATAACTCTACTTCAAGCTGGATGAAGGGAGCACAAGGGTTAAGAAGACGTTTAACAGCCGTGTTATATTGGAGCAATCACTGTAATGCCAGTGCTCTGGGCAATGACAATCTGTTAGGTCTTTTCTAAACCCAGCACAAGCATTTGTAATGCAAATGTTAGCACGCTGAATATATCACACTGTTCCTACACCCCTGATACCAGGGAGGGGAAGAATCATGTGGTCCCATCTTCCCTCTGTAGCTTTCTCCCTTTAGCTCTTGTTTACTTCCCCGTGTTTTCTCTAATCTAGTTGTAAATGTCCTTAAGCACAGCAATTGTTGTTCGGGACTGGTTATAGTCTTTGTTAACCCAGTTTCCCCCCTTTCATGTGATTTTTAATGCAGTTTTGTTGAGCTGCGTTCATGGCATTCTGAGTAAAACTCTGTATAAACAATGCTCCTCTTTAGAAATTGGGAACAGGAACAAGAGCCAAGTGTTGGGTGAAATTTATGGTTCTATTTCCTTGAAGTCTGTACACTTGGTAAAGTACCTAGAAAACCTGGGAAACTGAGTCTCCAACTGAGAAAGGTTCAAGGTTCAAGAAGGATAAGAAGGATGGTGTGAAGGAAAATGTTTGATGTTGCCATTCAGTTAGCTGCACAAATAAATAAAATACACATACAGCCTTTCGTGTGCATCACTAAATTATTAGCACTGGCTCATAACCTTTTTTTTTAAGGTACCATAAGAATTTTACTATGGAAGTGCTGAATACCTGCGAAAGTGTATATTTAAGTATTTAAGCACACTGCAGAGCATGTTTTTCTGACTGACTTTTCATGGTTCTGCTAGAAATAGGCCTCGAGTTTGTTGAGGGATCTGTAGAAGAAACTGGAAGGAGTTACATTTTCCTGACAAAAATCATTCCAGTGACAGCTCACCATGCAAGTGAATAGAAAATTCTTTTCCTGTTTCTCATGGTCCTTGACTAAAACAAACAAACAAACAAACAAACATGTCAGGAATCAAAGAAGGGAATCTCATTACCTAACTTGGAAGAAATTAGCAGAAAGAAATATATAACAAAGTACATTGGCCACATTCAAGAGTTTAAGCAAGTGACACAAACAGAAAACCAAATTTTCAACTTATTTTTCCTTCCCCTCAAAGGCATATTTGAAAACTAGGAATTCACCAAATGTTCAAGGACACAGCCCTGTTCAGTCAAGGCAGACATATCTGGGAGAGCAGTAAGTATGAGAACAAATTTCAGGGGTTTTTTTTGCACAAGCGCTGAGATGGAGTTCACAGCTTCTCACTTCTGGTTCTTCGGAGACAGGAGGCAGTGATAAGCCATGTGACTTAAAAATGACGCTGGAACACCTGCCATGACACACATTGGAGCTGAACAAAACACGAGAAGAAGGTGCTAAATGGTCTGCACAGGGGGTGAACCGTAGTATAGTGAGGATGCCGACAAAAGACTCACAAGGAAGTGTAGGAAATACAGTGTAGACAAATCCCAGTGTGCAGTAGCAGAGAAAGTTCTCGTGTCAATTTGTGCATTTCTTTATTTGTAAAGCAGTAGAAACTCACAATCCCATTGAATAAGTACAGATTAATTGAACTGAGCATTGCATAAATAAAAAGAAAAACAGCAGTGAAAAGCAGAGAGTTTTACCTGACACACTAACTTGACTTTTATTGACTAGTATTGACTAGTATAATATGTATTGACTAGTTTAATAAATCACTGCTTCTAAGGATGAAGACAGAAAGACCTATGAATACATTTTCAACAGTATCTAGCACCAGAGCTATTCACAAAATCTAGAGTATTTAACAGTGAAGTCTAAAGTTAGGCTGATATAATCTTCAAACATGGATATAATTAAAGCAGGGAAAAGTGCCTGTTTTCTCTTCAAAACAGGAATAAGCAACTATTTACTATTACATCATAGGGCTGAACAGCTATTTGTGCTGATACAGTTAATTAGCAACTTGAAGACACAAGTCTTTTTTTGACTGAACATCACCTGTCCCTTCAATAGACTCATGCACCTAAATCAAGGTAATTATTTTCAGAATCCAACACTCCATGTAAAGAGCTCCCATGACTAAATGAAGCACTGTTTCTCAAATTCTCTTATTTACAATCAGGGACTCAAAGAAACATTCTTAGTTCTGTTCAAAGTGATCCCCAAGCGTGCAAGTATCCAAGAATCAGTGACCTTCACCTACCTGGCTATAAAATCTGAAAAGAAAATTAAAATAGTCAACTGCCATTTTAGAACATGTGGCAGGGCATTAAACTTTGTACTCTAGAAAGTAAAATACTTGAAATTGTCAAAAACTACTTAGAGGAGAAGAAATTTTAGAACTGACAGCACATAGCAGCTTTCCTTGAAGTAATTCTAAATGCATAAAACTATTCCACTTTGAATGGAAACAAACAAATTATTAATACTTTAAAACAACAAGGTTCATATTTCTTCCTCGAAGTGTTTAGGTAACATTATCATAATTTCTTAGGTAAAAAAAAAAAAGATACAATTCCATTTAGCATATCAATGAAATTAGAAGGGAAGTCCTATTGAAGGACTAACTCTCCTTAATGCCCTTATTCTCCCTTCATTATGCCATTGATGTCCCATGACAACAACATTAATTTGACATGGATGAGTTATGACCCACTGTTTCTTGCACAACCCTCAAGAAGCCTAAGGCAGGGTTTTTCTACTTTGGGTATTGGGGCCAGAAGGACAATGCATAAAACCGGTGTAGTAGAAGGAGCAATTAAGCTACAGGTTGTTTTGCTGTAAGCAGTTAACCAGCTGTGTCCAATAAATTATTTGATTATACAACATCCTATAATTTTGACATCGTTTGTAACCATGCATAAAACTAACATTCAGTGCCTTTCTATGTTTGCTTGTGTGATTATAACATGAATTTCTCCTGGTACTTAATGCACCCTGGCAATCCAGCACTGGTGGGTTTTCCAGGCAAACGATCAGTATGCTCACAGCACCTGAAAAACATGGACTGATAAAATACTGAGAAGGAAGTGGAAAATGATTGCTATTTCCTATTTGCTGCTGAGAAACAGAGCTGTGCAAAGCCACTCTCACACAGAGCAGAAATGAGTAAGAGAGGGAAACTGAGACGTGCATCATCATGTGTGTGTATATACAATGTACACACATAAAATACAACTCAGGAGAGATATCCAAGAAATTCTTGAACTAGAAGCTTGATTGTTTTTTTTTAATAGGTAGTATACCATGCTAATGTACACAGCCTGTTTCTGGCACTGGCACCACTTCGCTCAGCAGCTCTCTGTTGTCTCTATATGCACTGAGTCATGCTTGGGGGCTGTAACCATGGACTTCACATTTCCCAGTCCCACACTGACTCTGCACTAACCCTGCATTCTCACAAAAGAAAGCGGAATTTTCTCTGGAAAGGAAGCCAGATTACAAAGTCTTGCTCCAACTTGAATTAAAAAATCACCAGGAAACAGATTTCACGACCGCTGCAAGTGTGAATGATGCCTGCCTTGGTGATGTCCATTTCCCAAAAAATGCTGGCACATGAGTTCTCATCACAGAGGAGAGCCATCTTCTCCTGGGACCATAGAGAACCATGGACTGCTGTAGTTGTTCTCTAGCCTAATGTCTCAGTCCTCCAGCGAGGACTCACAAATGGGCAAGACGACTCAGAGGTCCATCACACATCACATGTAACAAAGTAATGTATTAAGCCCATCTCAAAGAAAGCCAGACAGCAATTCATAAACTATTAAATGGAAGATTACGAATAACAAATAGACGAATTCTGCTCTCCATGGATAATACATGTACAAAAATGCTAATTTTTCAGGCTAAATTATTCACAACGAGTGAGTCAATCAGCCCTATTCCCTCATAGACCACTATTTCCGGGAGCTATTTATAAGTGAGACAAAATTGGTGTGCTTGTATCATCTATTTCTGTACAAGAGGAAAGTGCGTGATAATCCTCTTTCTATTCCCTCTATTAAGGCTTTCCATGAACGTGAATGGCAACAACAAACACAAGAACCATCTGTAATTGATATTGCAATGACAGCTAAACTGCAAGTCGGTGGATTTGAATGACAGTACAAATTTTCTCAGTTCTGGTCAGGCACTTAGTAACAAAATGCCTCATTTATTGAGTGATGCAGTCATCAGAACTCTGAACAAAACAGCCCAAGTCAGAATTCTGTCACCATCCTGTAAGATATTTGTTATACAGGGACTGTTTCTAAAACCAAAATATCTGTAATTCCCAGGAGCAGCTACAACTGGAAACCACTACTGCAAGAAAAGGCACATCACACAGATTGCTCTTCCCTGACTTCCCAACCAGCTTCATTTCCCCCAGCCACAGGATCCCCTCCTGCTTGGAGGGACTCAGCTCTCTTGGCAGCAGATAGAAAATTATGGTTGAGTTTCTTTCCTCTCTGCTCCATGGAGCAAGATTTCAGCAAATTACAGTTCGCTGCATGACATACAAACCAGTGAAAACAGAGGCAGCCACCAAGACTTCCTTCTCAGGAGAACAGCTCTATCTCTGACTCCCAAACTGGAGCAAGTTCTGATAAAATGACTTTGCTGCTGAAAGAAGGATCAAGCCCTTGCCTACAGGTTCAGAACAACTTGGTGAACTTGGGCATCAGGGTAGGGCCAAGGTTCACGACTGTCACACACACACTTTTTTGGCAATTGTAGACATATGAGAATCATGGAGGAAGTGAATTTAGGGATATTATTTTACAGGGAAACAGTTGCTACATCGCTCACTTCAAAAACTTGATATAAGTTAGGAAAAAAAGAGCCACCATAGAGAGATGTATTTTCAGATACAATTTAAATGTTAATCCAGACAAGTCTCCTGAGTCAGGATCTAATTAGATCCAAAGGCTCAGCTCAGGACACTCGATGTTGTATGAGCAAAGCAGAGGCTGCTCACATCACTCCCATCAGTGACAGCTGAATCTCCCAGAAGGCTACAGGCACTTCCATGTGGATCCTGGCTACCTCATTTACCAAGGAAACATCCCCATTGACTTATATGGGGATTATCCATACAAATTCTTACAGAAATTAATGTGCCCAAATGTCTTTCCTGGCTTTGTAGAATGGAATCCTCATTTACATGTGGCTGAGTGCCTTTCCCCATCCCCCATGGAAATGGCATGTTTTATCCCTGCTGGATAAAGTGACAATGGCATTAAAGAGTTAAGAAAGGAACTGTTAAGCATGGTGTAAAAAAACCAGAGTTTGAACTAATCTAAAACAAATTAAATGCCTTTTTTAACAGTGAAAAAACCATCAGTGTAATTTTTTTTTTCAATACTGATACACACACAGACAACAAAGAGAACATAGATTCAACTAAAATCAAATGAGATTCAAAATTGCTTCCAGTGCTGGTGCTGAAAACAAAGCATGCACAAGGGTCTACTACACTGCTCTCTTGCAAGGCATAAACCAGCTCTGCAATAAACTGCTTGATGCTGCCTTGCTGGTCATAAAGCTACACCAAAAAAAAAAAAAACACACACACAAAAAAAGAAGAATATTCCATTTTTTATAACGCTTTAGGGTCCAATGCAATATAAAATATATCTGACTTTCTGGCAGTGTATGCCTTGGGAGCAGGTTCTAGTGACTTTGAGTTTTACATGCACTTTTGTGACAGAGGAACTGAACATATTTTCTGCTGGATTGGACCATAGGTAGCTATAGCTACTCTCAAAGGACAGTGCAAATGACAAGCATTCTGAACCCCAGTGAAAATATAAATCATTAACAAAAAGACCAAGATAAGAGATCCTTCATCTGACATTTCCAGTATTAAGAGGTAGTTTTCTATTCCCTTCATGCTTAAAAGAAACATTAACTTTCCTAAACACTATTAAAATTACTTTGTCTTCATAACTCCACTCAATAAATGTTTGCTTCTCCTCACAGCTATCAAAAGACTGGATATTAAATGTTTTAAAAGTATTGCAGAATCATTATAGCTAAAAAAAAAATTTTACCTACTTAAGGGATGAAGAATAAAATGCATTTCATTAAGAAAAAAGGAAATATTAAAGTAATTAATTCCACTTTATGAAACTTTTTTAAAATGTTCCCAGCCCCCCCCCCAAAGTAATCACAAAAATTCTAAAAAAAATAGTTGCATACACCTTCCCATCTTCATAAGGCCCTGTCCCTGGTTTCCTTTTTCTCTATTTTGTTTCTAAGGAGTCTCAATCACTAGTGCAAAACTTTCACTATCACACATACTAGAATAACTTGCAGCTCTGCTTCCCTGCTCCAGACTTCTTTTTCCAAGAATCTTAATTAAAATGTCAGGCTCTTTGTCTACCAGCTTGTACATAATAATACACTTCACGGGGCAGTGTTTCCAATTTTTCACTTGCTTCCAGCCTTCTCACTTCCCTAATCAATACAATCACCACCACCTTCACCTCCTTTACTGAGGGTGGTCAGCTGAGTGTCAGCTCCAGAGCCACATCATTTTTAGCTGCATAAAAACCTTACCACTGTAAAAACCAGACCACTCCCTCCTGCAGAGTAGCTTTGCTAGACCAGCCTTTCCTAATGTAGCACAAAGCTGAACCTTTAGCCCCGTTACTTACTCACTACGGTGGTGCAAGATGAGTTCAACACCATTTTTCATGCCCCTGATGGATTCAACCCCAAAAGACTATACTTCTAGATCATTTATTTGAACACATTGCCATTTTTGTTGTCTCCTCTGGTTATTCACCACAAACAGTGCCGGTGTATTCAAGGCTTTCCTTGGCCTATCCCAGTCTCCATGGATCACACTGACTCCTTCCTTCACTTCTTGTTAACTCTGGATTTCCCCAAACTGTTATTAATTTTGCTTCTGACAAGCAGCTTTTGTCTCCTTGCTTACTTACTGCTTTTTTTTTTTTTCAAGTCCTTAGCATCTTTTTACCTTGACTCTTAAGTGCAGACAGTATGTGAGGCTACATAAGGAAACTTCTGGTTTCTTTGCACTTGTTTCTTGACATCCACGAACTATTTCTTACTATATTGGGACAATATATTCTCGGTGGGGGTGGACTCCTATTTTTGTCCCCCACATTTACAGCATTTCTAACTCAAAGCAGCCATGTTCCTAGGTAACAATGTAAAGCAAATAATGAAGAGCAACAACCTTAAACTGATTTTCCTAGGTTTGCAGTGCATTATTTTAGAACAACTAATTGTAGGGTCTTTTAGCCGGAAAAAAAATGCACACACATTCTTAAATATGAACCTAACACAGGTCTTGATGTGTTAAATCTTGATGTTCAGTGAACTCCAGCTACATCAAATATAGCAACTTTACCAGTAATGTAGCATTTTTTCTGGGCAACCTACACTATATTTTATCCAAGAGACACATAGGGAGTACAGGCAAGAATAACATTACAAAAAAAGGTCTCCTCTTTAGGATCAACAGATTTGGGTTAAAGGCAAATTATCTGAAAACAAGTTGCTGAGGCAATATTCAATCAAAATGACTACTATCAGCCATAAACATATGGGACCCTCTAACTACCCAGGGTAATAAGTCTTGTATATTATTGCTGGGAATTCCTTCAAAGCCCAAATCATTTTTAGTTTGTAAAGCTCTCTAATTTATTTTCCATGGTTGGGAGGAATCTGCTGCTAAACTAAAAATACAGTTTTACCCCCCATTATCTCTGCACATAAAGAGTCACAGAGCTTTGGGCTAGAATTAACATGAGATAGGCTATTATGACTGTAAGAACATTTAGCAGTCCCTGTTGACTTTGTGGTTTGTAATAATAAATATCCTCCCCATAATATCTTGCTCTATTTTTTTCTAAACTTGATGCCTTGAGGAGGTCTCGAAGCTTGTGATAAAATGCTATCAGGATTTACCTATTTTGTCGCCAGCCTGAATTTCCTTTTCTCCCTGGGCAAAGTCATTTAAAGATATGATATTTGCAAGCAAAAGCTCTTAAAAGTATAACCCTTGATTTCATGAATGCCTCACGGATATATGATGTCCTACTGTACTTGATCACTGAAGCAAAACTAAATCTGCTCGTATAAACTAGTGGCACTATTTTATATGGAAGTGTTTGCTCTTTCACCAAGGAAAAACCTTGTAATCAGATGTGAAGGTTATAAAAGATGCAGTCTGCAACTCAAAGGTGTCTTATTATCACCAATCAGGGTAATAATTAAAACCAGATTCCTGTAAGAAGAGGGTATGCATTTAGAGGGCTTCACAAAGTGCTGAACTTCATGCACATAATAAACAGTGCAAAATACTTCTACTTTATTAAGAAGATGCTGAAAGTGATGAAACTAAGGTGTAATCTTGTATATACAAGGATCTTACTTTGTTATGCTGTTTCCATGCAACAGAAAAAAACTTACTTGTCTACTCTCATATATACTAAGGAGGGGGGAGTGTGTTTGTTTATTTGTTTTTATTTTTTCCCATGCAGAGTTGTTCACAAATGTTCATTTAGGAGCAAAAATTTGAGATGAAGGCAACATCCTTTATATGTTCAAGGTTCCAGTTCACTAAAATCTCTTCAGCGAACTGCAGTAACATTTCACATTTAAGAAATGTGAAATTTAAGACACTACAGTTTTCCCTTAACCCATTCTTGCTGGTTTTTATTTATTCATAAGTATAAGTGAATTCAGTAGATTATCAAGTAAAACATGCACATCACAAATATCCTCTCACATAAAAAGACAATATCAATCTTCATAGATACCAACAAGTACTCACAAGAACAAATTTAATCAAACCATGCCTACACACCTAAATATGTCTTTCCCTCTACTCTGTGCACCTTGTGTGCTGTAAGGCATAGATGGCTAGTGGTCTACTGACAATTGATCCTTTTTAGACAGAGAAAGTAAAAAACTATTTATTCATAAGACCAACAATACACTCTGCTTCACATACATACCCAGTCCAACTTAAATTGTGAACAGATGGGAAGCAAGACATTCCCTCATATTTCAGATTCACCATATTCTTCAGTATTTTTCTAAATTAATAAAAATATACTTTTTCTAAATTAACATTTTTATAATTATAAACTATTTTCAGATGGATAACCCAGTGATTGTTCTTCAGCTTACTGACTTGATTCCCTTTGCCACCTCATTTATTGTGGTATTATTCTTACTTGACAGCAATTCACTACTGCCATCATTTGTAGGCAGTTAGTTTTCTCTTCTGAAATCTATTTCATTAATTTTACTTCCAGTGTTTATAAAGGTTATTTCATACCTGTGTATTTGCAAGACATCACTCCCCCTTTCCTCCTACAAATGTGGTATTTTTTACTTCTCGTGAGCTTTACAGATGTTGCTGGAAAGTTGTCTAATCTGCAAGGTTAATACGAGATATGCTGTATGAAACAGATTCTTACACTTGTACACATAAATAACTGATTTCATTTTAAACAAAACATGAAAATGAATTTCAGGATCACAGTACTGGAGGGAACCTCCAGCATCTTACAGCCACAGCACTTCCACTGCTCTTCTTCCTCTTCTCTAGGGCCATCTTCATTTACCCCTATCATTTCTAACTCCTTATTCTTCTTCACAAATTTACTCTTGTGCCTTTTTTGATTGCCACCGACCCTACCCTGCCCCTTTCTGCTTCACCTTCTTCCCAGCATCTCTTGTTTGGTGCCTCTGGCATGCGTTGCCATCCCATCCCCACCCTAGAGAGTGCACTCCAATTTCCAAGTGCCATAACTAATGAATGCAATTAGAGATAACACGATGACACACATGCAGACTTCAGCAGAGCCATACATTTAGACACAGCCACAACACTCAGCCTGTGCCACTGCTGATTCAGGTGTTGAGCTGAACTGCAGCCTGAGCTCCTCTAGGGTCTGCTGTTTTCTCCCTGCTTTTTCCTCTCTGTCCCCCTCATAGCTCAGCCTCTCTTTGTATGACTAGGTGCAAAGTCCTGCAGTCTTTGGAGCACTATCTCACAAACTCTTATATGAGCAAGCAGTTTGATTTTGGTAGAGCTCCTCCAGGATAAAGCGAAGCTTTGCAGAACTTGGAAGGTGGCCAGTTGCTGAGGCCCCAAAGACACTTCTCATCACCTTATTTTACATGTAAAGTGCTGTGCATTTCATGTAGCAATGCATTTATACAGTCTTTGATCATTTATCTTTCTCAGGCCTCTGTAATTTTCAACTTAACAGCTTCATTCTTTACTGCACGTGGCCTCATTTGATTTCCTTATATCTGCAGAGGAGAAATTAGACAGGCCCAGAGTAGATCAAACAGTACTGAATTTGGGTCATTATCCACAAAGCATCCCAAGACAGTCTGCCAGTTTGTAAGGGTCTCTTCACAGCAGCCATTTCACCTGAACACCCCAACATGTTTAGATTTAAGCAGACCAAACCTACTCGACTGGTTTAAACTAACTACAGGCTCAAATACTCCAGAGTTCCTTATCTACATCTTTAAAAACAAACACTCCCTCCCTTCCTCCTTTCTTTTTTCTAAGTACAACTCTGGAACACTGAACATCAGCTTTGCTGCTGTTAACCTGCTTTTGTTATCATTCATTTTTCATACTTTTTTTTTAAAAGATGCTCAGTTTCAAATTGAACAGGATATTGTATCATCCTTCTGAAACAGTTTTTGTGTCCCCCTTTTTCTCCATATCCAACAAACAGAAAACACACAGTCCCTGCTTTTATGACTATATCTGCATATAGTCACTAAGAAAGGTTATTTTTTTTTCTGTCTGATTGATTTTTAAAGTTTGTCTATAGCATAAAGTACTAAGATATTCTTTTTACGTTTTGATTTGTGAATAGATCCTGAAACACTGACCTTTAAACATTACTCATTCAAAAGATGAATTCAAGGGCTTTTCTTATCACTACTACCAAAAAGATACAAATCAAGTATATAATAACATCGCAGCATTGAGGCTTGGAGCACAAAAAAAGTCTTGGCAAGCAATAGCTCAGACATACTTTATTTATTGCAACCATGAAGCTTATTACAGACATCTTTGTTTACCTCATCACAATTAAACATTCATGAGGAAATATTGTGGAAAAATGCATTTCTGGTCTCATAGCTAATTAGCACAATTTAAGAGTACCCCATAGTTAAGCTGCCCAACCACTCTCTCAAGGAAAGTGGGGAACCGAATCTAAATTACAAGTGCTCTCCTCCCCTTCATCTGTGCATTTTCAAAACCAGGATTTCAGTTTTGCTTACCAACCCATGTCTGACTGATCTGACCTAACAAAGAGTACAGGCATACAGGAATAAACTTGTAAAGTGTATTTTGCTTAGCTTGCCTCTTAGTGAATCACTGAACTTCTGTGGTGTCTATGTCATCACACGTGATCTGGATTTCAATCTAGAACAATCACTGAGAAATAACTAAAGGGACACGTGAAAAATAATGAAAACTTGCTATTTACAACAAAATCAGTATTTTCAGGAAATCAAGGAATACTGACACCAAATACAAAATCTGTACCCTCCTATGTCCACATACATTTTTCCACTGCTATTATAATATTCTAATAAATTGGTTTTCCATGCAAGGTTATAAAAGTGTGGTTTATTAGGCTATTGCTACAATAAACTTACAATTCTTCCTTGGGTTGAATTTATATCTAGCTATCAAAATGCATTACTATGTTCCAATCACTTTTTTTTTTTCTTGCAAATTTACATACCCCCCCTCCAACATTTTAAAGTAATCAAAGGTATATCTAGCCAGTATTCAAACCAACAGCTCTGTATTTTCTACTGTAGCTCCTTTTTTAAAATTATTTTCTAAGGCCATGATGTGTACGGAGGCAGTTGCCCATGATGAAACCTCAGCTACCTTATGAACTACCTTATTAAAAATTAATTGTAATTAGACATTGAAACCCAAGAAAATTATTAATCCTTCTTCCATACCCTTACATCTTGTGAAGCACGGTGGCGGTGACCCTCAGGACAAAGGCTTATCTTAGAAAACTAATGCGCAATCAGTTCCCCAGACGCGGCAACAGCTCGGGGTGAGGGCTCAAGGCTGGGATGGTCCTTAATAAAAAAATCCTGAGCCCCACGGTGCGTGTCACAGTCAGGCACCGACCCTGCCCGTGTCCGACTGCGACCAGCGCCCAAACCCCTACAGCTGCACCGCTGAATTTCCGTAGGATTTGTGCCATCACACGAGCTGGATTCCAGCCTGGAACAAGCCGTGAGGAGGAACTAAAGGGACGCAGGAAAAGAAAACAGCGAAAACTTGTTACTCGCAACGAAACCGGCGCTTTCAGAAAAACCAGGCGGCGAACTCGGGAAGAGCGCCACACCGCTGAACTGAATTAAACTTTTATTTATTTTTTTTTTAATAATTACACGCGAATAAACCCCTCCAAAAAAAAAAAAAACCCAACCAACCAAACAAAAAAACCCCAAAAAACATTTTAGCGGTGCAGGGAGCGGGGATGCCGGGACATCACCACCCCCGGGTTGGGGTGGGGTGGGGGGCTGGTGGTTCCTCTCCCGCGGCTCGGGGGTGGCGGGGAGGAAGAGAAACCGCTGCCCCATCCCTGCCAAGGACTCCGCCGGGCGGAGAAGCGAAGCCGCCGGAGCACCCCCGGCTCGGAGCGTCTCCCCGTCCCCACACAGCTCGAGGGGAGGCGGAGGCAGCGCCGAGCCCCGGCCCGGCCCCGGCCCGCCCCTCGGCGCCGCGGAGGCGGAGCCGGTCGGGCGTTCGTGGCCCGGCCGCTTCCTGGTCACCGCGGGAGGAGGAGGAGGAGGAGGAGGAGGAGGTGGCAGCAGCAGGAGCCGGCGGAGGCGGCTGTGGGGGTCCGGCTGCCGCCATGGCCTCGCTCTTCAAGAAGAAGACCGTGGATGGTGAGTGGGTGCCTCGGGGGAGGCCCCACGGCCGCCCCCCAGCCCTGTCCCCATCCCCATCCCCATCCCCATCCCTCGCACGGCCCCGGGCGCGGGGCTGGTCCCGGCCGGGGCTCGGGGGGCAGCGGGAGCCCCGCGGGGGTCGCGGCTTCGGGCCCCGCGTCCCGAGAAAGTCGCAGGGAGAGGAGGAGGAGGAAGAGGAAGGCGAGGAGGAGCAGGAGCAGGAGGCCACGGCCCGCCCGCCGTGACTCACCGGCGGCGCTCGGGGAGAGTCCCCGGGCCGGGCCGGCCCTGGCACGGCGGGGAGGGGAGTTCCTGAGGCCTCGGGAGGGGTGGGAGCGGGGCCCCGGCGGTCCCGGGCTGTGGGTGAGGGAGGAGGAGCGAGGGAACAGAGCAGGCCCGCCGGGAGCTGCCGGGGCCCAGGAGGGAGCGGGTGTGGGATCCAGGCTCAGGCGCCGGGAGCCGCCACCGCTCGGCCCTTGGGGGCTGGAAACAAGTTGGCGTCGGTGTCTTTGTAGCCAGGCTGTCACCGGAACGCTAAAACTTGAGCAGAAATGACGATCTCCCAATGTAACGCCAGGAAAGGTCACTTACCTGCCAGCAAGTCCTGCTGGCGACCCCTCAGCGCCCCAGGTCGCTGTGCCCCAGGTGTGGCGTGGGTTGGGGAGCCCCAGGTCCGGCTGTTCTGGCATGTTGGGTGCCCCGTGTCGCGTCTGGAGGGTCGGCGTTTGAAAAGGGCTCGCCAAAAATGACGCTGCGCATCCACCAATTGTGCATCACCTGGGGAGAACACGTAGGGTTCCCGCTTGTCTCTTCCCATCTTTGGTGCGACACCTGAGGAGGGAGGGAAGGGGGTGTTGGCTCTAAGCTTCCACGACCAAGGCAGGTCGTAGGAGAGTGAGACAGCACTAAGCTGCTGTGACCAAGGCCGATTGTAGGATCCAGGTCAAGCCCTTCCTGGATGTCTCTTGTCCAACCTGTTTTAAGGAATGGCGGTGCTTCCTCCTTGCCCTGGTGTGCGAGACGGTGGCGTGACACACGGGAATGGCTGTTGGCAGAAGACTGTCTTGGGAACACCCCATCATCTTCTGTCTGCTCAAGCAAAGCTGGGAATTTGCTTCAGTTGTCAGAGAGAAACAACAGCCAAGTTCCCATCTTGGCCTTCACCTCTATAAGCAAATGAAAAGTCCTGTAGCTGCAGACAGTGGTTGCTTTCAGTTTATTGCTATCCATGGTTTGAACCATTCTGTGAGACCAGAAAGCATGGACATAAGCATCATGCTCGCCCTCATTGTCTCCTGACTTAAGTACAGCTCTTGTTTCTTACCATTGTGAAGTTCCTACCTCTCAAGCTTTCTACACTAAGGGATTTTTTTTTAAATAGTTAGCATAGTTAGAAAAACCAGTCTGGTATGTAGCTATTAAGCTTTTTCTTTAATTTTTGCAAGTGCAGCTATGCTAGCAATATACATTTATCTACCTTCAAAATTACTTGCCTCTAGCGTTGTTCTCAGAATGATTTCCACTGCTGCTTTGTCAGTGTGAAGAACAGTGTTATATTCCGTGTCCTCTTTCAGTTCTTCGTTATTGTCTATTGAAAAGTCTGCATCTCCTAAAGATGCTTTTTGTGTAGTTATCAGAGTAGCAGTAGCACTGTAAAAATAGGTGTCTTTTTCAGGGCATTTGTTTGGAATAGGAATTTATATTGGTTGAAGGAGGTAGTGTGTATTCCGTCTTTAAAATGCTACTGAAGGTTTGGGTTGTTTTTTTTTTTTTTTATTCAAACCTATTACTGTTGAAATAATTTCAGCAATGGATGTGTTACAGTATTTCTGAATGTGGGGATGAAGAATGTGAACACTTCTTTCTGTTCATAGAAAAATTGCCCCAAGCCTTAAGAAATGAAAAGGATGGCCTGTGGTTCTAGAATTTATCCTTCATGCCTTCATTTCTGTTATTAACTCTGCCTGTACGTATTTGCTTTTCATGTGCTTCAAACTTTGCCCTGATGTTACTTCTGTGGATTAGAAAAAAGAGCTCTAAACAAAGTTTGTGTGAAGTCTGCTCCTTTCAAACTCTCACCCAAAGTTATCTAGTGTTGTGTAGACACATACATTAAGAGGAGAGGAATCTCTCTTAAATCCACTAACTTCTTTCCTCTACAAAGGTCAGAGGATGCTGAGTCAGATGCAGACCTACCTCTCTGCCTTTGCCCAGGTGAATCACACCTAAGCAGATGTTGTAAATTCTAACAGAAGTTAATTGCAACTAGCATGATTGATACCTGGATTGTCAAAAATACTTGCTTTAATAAGTGGATGTTATCACTAATAATTTTTTTAATAGTACAGTGGACAAAACCCCTATGAAGGATGATAGGTTTCACCTGACAGACAGTGTTCAAGCTTCTGCTGGCTGCATCAGTTGTCAGGAGACTTAAATGTGTTATAAAGGCCTCCACTTTCCTATCTTGATATTCTTAAGCATCTTTTAATTGAAAAGGCTCAAACACTGTGGCTTTATAGTCCGACTTGAAGTTGGGCTGTGCAGTGTGGTACATTTGTGGAGGAGAGTAAGCTCTGTCAGATCAGAATAAGGATAGAGAAGAGTAGGACCCAGGACTTGCATCTTGGAGTATCTTCACTTTTTTAGTGGACCTGGGAATTCCTCAGCTGCTCAGGGATCTCATACATCAGATTTCTTCAGCTGCTCTACCTGTTGCAGTTAGGCCTGACTGGTTGAAAAGCAGAGGGATGACACTGAATGTGCTATGGCTGAGTTGGTGTTGAACTCCCAAAAAAAGGTCTGTACTGAACTCTTCCTGTGGGGTGAAGATTCTTGTTATGGTTATGGTGCAAAGAAACATCCCAAGTAAAGTAGCTTTATTTATTTATTTATTTATTTATCTTACAGGATATGGCCTATGCTGCTGAAACCCAATCGTGGTATCCATAAAATTGTACTGTGGCAATATTTCATGTATCTGAAGTGCTGACAGTTCACTCTGAACAAAGAGAGGCTGTCAAACACGCTGCATGCCTGCAGGGTGCTTAGCAGATGTTTATGTGGTATTGAAAACTTTTCCCTATAAATATTTTCTTTCCAGATATAATAAAGGAGCAGAATCGAGAGTTGAGAGGTACACAGAGGGCTATAACCAGAGACAGAGCAGCACTTGAAAAGCAGGAAAAACAACTGGTAAGTAGAGCAGGGAACTTCATTTTGCTCTTTCAAACAAGCACACACACACACAAGATGTAATGGAAAACTTGCAAAGTGTTAAAGATACAACTCAGTGTATCTTTACAATACTGGAATACTAAAAAAACTTGTCTTCCCCTTTTCACTTTTCAGTTAGTAATTTTTTTTCCAACGTAATTTTAATATTTAAAAGTGATTCTCAGTCCTTGACACAGGAAAACCCTGAAACAATGTGTTTAGATAAAATAACCACATCGTTTTTTCCTGCAATTCTTGACATTTTCTATCCTTCAGAAGGCTTTTTCTAAAAGGCTTGTAAACTGGTGGTCTTGTGGTGGAAAGTGTCAATGCTATCACGTGTTCCCATGACTTACCACTGGGAGAGAGCACTTGAAAACCCATAGGATATTGTGAATATCCCATAGGGTGGTTATTTTCATTCACGAAGAACTTCCCAAAAATTAGCTAATAAAGGTAAGACTATTTGCCTAAATTAAGATCTATTTAAAACTGACTGTGTGTGAGCTTTCAAGTATCGAGTGAATGAATGCTGCACCTGTGTGGCAGTATAATTGGATAAATGGATGTGACAGATGGTGGGGTTTGATGCATGAAGACACACTCAGAGTGTGGGAAAAGCTGCGTGAATCCAGCCGGTTTCAGGAGCTATTGAGGTGATGTTTCATGGCAGCAGGTCGTGTGAATACCAAGAACTGGGAATAAGAAACTAAAAGAGAGAAGAGAAACTGTTTCTGGAAGCCTTGACCATGTAAGATATAACAGGTTGCTCATTGATAAGGCATTTTTCAGCGTGAAATATTCCGACTCTGGAAATCGCCTAAATGTTCGTGAATACTCAGGATGAAGTTTTGGTCAGTACAGTAAATTGTTTCAGAAATGTTGGATTTCTGAGGAGGAGAAGAAGAAAGGAGCAGTAAAATACGTCTTTGAAAAAGTTTAAAATTTGCTGTTAGAATGAGAGGATCAATGTACAATAAATATTAATTTTCAGTGTCAGATCAGGTGAAGGACCAAGGGCTTGACAGTCAATCTTAGGACATTTCATTTTGTACTTCCTTCACAAAGACTTTTTTTCCCTTATCTTTGAGGTACTACTCTGAGAAAGCCCAATTATATTAATTCTAAGTATAAAAATACCTCAAAGTATGCAGACAGTTCTGTTTCAGTTCAGTGACCTGATACGACTGTATGAATTTTGATTATTGTTTTTTTCCACAAGAACATAACTGACTTCAATAAACTTGCCCCAAACCTCTAAAAACCAAATAATGGACCCAAAATTTACCCAAATACTTTTTAATTAAGAATAAAAATCATCCATGTATGATTTCTGCAGCTGAATTATCTGCAGTGACTTGGCAATGGTTGGTGTAGTTTTGTATTTCACCTTGAAAAGGCAAGTTATAGATGCTATGTAGGTCTTCAATTTAGTGAGAAAACCCCTGTTTTCAAATCTTTGCTGTTAAAATTAGGGGTACAAACCAGTGTTTGCTAGTGTGCTTTACTTCTGTTACAGGCCTCTAATGTTTGAGCAATCTCATGCCTCTTACTTGCCAGTCTTTACCTTCTGGGATTAAAAATACTGTTTGACACACCCTTTAGAAATTAGGAATTTACAGAGAAGATTCTGTACCAGTGACATCTCTGTAGTAGACTAACAATGATCTTTCCTAGTAGTCAAGGTGATGCAGTGGCTCAGTTTACACTCACCTTTACATGTTTTGCATGTCCTGGTGACTAGTACTTATCTTTTTATTTCCATATCTTTTTATAAGTTCACTTTTCTGGATTACCAGTGCACATAAAGTGAAGCAACTTCATTCCAGTAGTGGGCATATTCTCCTGAAGGATCACAAGAGAAAGCTGGTCTTTTAAAGGCTGCTTGTACTTAATGGTAAAAATCAAAATGCTTGAATGGCTGTATACAAAAAAACTGAGCTAATATGGCAAGACCTCCTTGAAAAGGCTGTAAAGGAAAAAGTGGTTGCAAAGTTTACATTATCAAGTCACAAATCAGAAGGCATACTTTGAAGAATCCCAGCTGACATTTGTGCCAGACTTTTTCCTGGTACCTCTGGGCTAAATAGCTTATTATTTCTCTTTGAACTGACATATTGGGGTTTGGGGTTTTTTTGTCTTGTAAGCCAGAAGTGTCTTTCTTATGGAATAAGCACATGCTGTTGTATATAAATTATACCACTTTTATTATGTTTTAATTTAAGTCCATCTAAATGATGAGGATAAACAGCCTCTAATTATTGTTCATCCAACTTTATCTACTTCTTCCCCGAAAAGGTTTTGAGGTTATCTCAAGGCTGAAAAAGTGTTTCTTACGTGAGCAATGTGGTTTGATTACCTGTAAATGCAAGAAATCAAAGATGATTAGAGTCCTGGCACTAGTAGTTGACTGGCCATAAGAATTTCTTCACTTTTTGGGTCTTTTTTTGAAGATTTTTGAAGCGTTGCTCCCTATCCAGATGTGGAATTGGATGTGCACATATAAGTGGATATGACATCATGCAGAAGTGGAGGTCTTTGGGGGAACTGTGGGCTGCCACACTGTAATTCAGTTCTGTTGTGTTTTCTTTTCTTGTGGTCACATCATACCAGCATTACATTCGTTCTGATAAACAGCCTTGATAGAAAATCAAGGAACTATTTATATAACTTTAAATGACATAAAAAAAAAAATTAAGAGATAGCTCACTTTCGGAATTTCATTGTCAGCATTAAGGCTTAATTATAGTCTTCTAATGAAAATTCTGTAGAAGTAATCTTCCCCCTTTTTTGAACAGGAACTGGAAATAAAGAAAATGGCTAAGACTGGTAACAAAGAAGCCTGTAAAGTGCTGGCAAAACAGCTGGTGCAGCTGAGGAAGCAGAAAAATCGGACATACGCTGTCAGCTCTAAAGTCACTTCTATGTCGACCCAAACGAAGGTCATGAACTCTCAGATGAAGATGGCAGGAGCCATGTCAACCACAGCCAAAGTAAGGCATTGCAAGACATTCTTCCACATCAAAATGCAGCACAGGGTTGCAAAAACTAAGTTGTGTGGCTTTGTATAAGACAATCGAAAGGGTAGAAGTTACTGCCTGCTGCCCCAAATGGTCTTGAGGATACAGGAGAGAAATGTAATTTTATTTATAGTATTGAATTTCTGTTTAGTCAGTCCAGCCACTTACCACCTATCTAAGCATATTTTCTTAGGTTGGATGTCTGTCAAATGTTTACATGGTAAAAATAAACTAATGCCAGTGAAAGAACTCTTTTAGTACATAAAAAAACCCCCAAACCATGCTGCTACAGAGTCTTGCCTGTATATATTGTCACTAGCAGTTTTTATTGAGGAAAAAGTAGGGCATGCTTCATCTAGAAATCAAGGCAGTGTGTCACAATAGCTTTATGGCTTGGGCAAGAAGTAGGTTATTGCTTTGAATCTTAAGTTCCTAAAGAAATCTAATCTGGAGTTCTGTTATTCTCTCTGTGCTCTCTAAGGGGACAGTATTGCGTTAAGTTTTCTCACAAATCTCATCTCATAAAAGAGCGTGAAAAATCTCAGTTATCGGAGTTAGTTTTGAACTTTTCCCTATTTCCCTGAATTGATCAAGAGGGAGTTTGCTTTTGGCAAGGAGGATTGTTCAGCCTGAGGTGTGGGAAACAGAATTAGCACACAGCACTGTAGAACCAAGTTGTGCTTTTATCCCAGTCCAAGCTAAATCCAGTGAGGTGCCAGTTAAACACAGCAATGCCAATCCCAGCCCTTCAGTGGTACAAAGTCGTGGCTCTGTAGCAAAAACTTACACAGGGGACTTGTCTGACTGATCAGGTTCAACAGCTGACACAGTATTCCTGCAACAGTGTTCATGTGAACAAGTTGGTCTTGCTTTTTAATTATTACATGGTTGGCTTGGTTTTTATCTATGATATATCTTGAATTAAGTTTCTCCAGACCAAAGTGTTGCTAGATTAGTTATCAAGATTAAGTCAGTAGAGAAAAAAAAACAAACAAAACCCCACAAAAATATTAAATAAATTACCCATCATCCAGAAAAATTATGTTTTTTGAAACACAGCAGGTACTTCTATGGACTAGTTTGTGTAACGGTATTGGAGAGGAAGGCCTTAAGTTCTTTTGGTCACTTTTAAAGTCAATATTTTGCCCTATCAACTGGGAAGCTTAAAGAATTGTTTATCTCATAAAACCATCAGTGAAAAAAAATATGAGATCAATTGTCTCAACAAGCAAGGCAAATACATGAATGCAAAGATTTCAAAGTATTCTCGGTGTTCTTTTTAGCATGGATGGCACTAACTTTGGACATGGTACTAAGTTCATTTAAGTTACCTGTTTCTTTTAATCATGCATCTGACCCTTATTTTCTGAAGATATATAAACTCTGTGTCAGTGCAGATATTTTTGATGTCCTCTAGTGGTGGGTCAAAGAAATGTTCCTTTCTGAATTAGAACCTGCAGCCAATTAGTTCTTTAAAGTGTGTAGCCTTCAGGTTAGTAAATATTCTCCCATTGTTTTCATTCAGACCAGCTGATTTTTCCTAATATAAGACCAGGAGAGGGTCATGGTGCAAGAAAGATGCAGACATTTAAAAGTATATCTATTAGAGTAGTAGACAGCAATATTTCTTACTAAGTGCAGACTGTACTGTTGATCTGTTATGTGTCTACAGTTCTCATGGGATGTAAAGAGACAATGAAAGAGAAATTTGGACTAAAGTGTTTTTATCAGAAAACTCTTATTCCTTCTAAATGAATATATTGGTATTTTATAATGTCTCATTGTGTGATTAAGAGTTTTTTCCATATTAATAGACAATGCAAGCAGTTAATAAGAAAATGGATCCACAAAAGACACTACAAACTATGCAGAATTTCCAGAAGGAGAACATGAAGATGGAAATGACTGAAGAAATGAGTAAGTTCTGCACTGTGGGGAACAGGTAGCTGCTCTTGGAAGGGTATAGCCAGTCTGGAAATATTGATGCTTGAAGTTTTATTTCTACAGTTAATGAGACTGACAGCAAAAGTGAAGAGCAAACAAAATAATGGATTTCTGAGCAGTGAGACTGAACCTTAGGGTTTTTAAAACCTCTAGGTATTAAGTCTAGGATCCATTCCTTCCCATCTTCCTGCAAAACATTCATCATACTTTTGGAAAGAATATGCTGGAAGGGAAGAGGGTTTGAAACCAAGTCAAAACATTGTTTGAATAACTGGGGGGGGGGGGAACTTGTAAAACTGTCTTTTCTGTAACTGATAGTTCTGCACATGCTTTTTCTTCTGTGACTGGACACTTCATTTAGATATTATTGATAATCTCAACCTCACCCAAATGGTGGTATGGTTTGGTTTTGTCTCCTTTTTTTTTATTTTAAGCCACAAGGCAACTTCTTGGGGAGGCATCAAGTTTCTTGTTCCTGAGTGCATGTGTCCACTGTCAACTAAATAATGCCAGACTTCCTGGTGTTGCTGGCACAGTCTCCTCCCTGTCCTAATCCCTTCCACTGTGTTGGTCATACTAAATGGTGTGGACTCAAACCAGTACAAAAACTTTGCAATTTGGAGGAATAAGAGGAAAAGGATTTTTATGAAACTATTGGAGACGTTTTTCAGAAATGTTAAAATCCAGTGTGTGTGTGGGGGGGATATACAGGTACCAAACTATTTTGGTGAAACCAAGTATTTTTATAAATGCCTTACCTGTTGTTTCCCTGGCTGTGCTCACAGGCTTTGCAAGGCAGAGGTTAAGAGAGCCTCTCCAATGTCCAGATGCTTCCTGTTGGTACCTTACACAGTGCTATTACTACTGGGAATGGTACTACCAGTGGTATTACTACTCTGCAGTGGTAGTCCTGTGTTCTGGGAAGGTAGAAAGATGGTACTAGATTATATTAGTTATGTTCTTGCTTCATGTGGACATTTTTTTCTCTTTCTCTTAAGTTAATGATACTCTGGATGATATTTTTGATGCTTCTGATGAAGAGGAAGAAAGCCAAGATATTGTTAATCAAGTGCTTGATGAGATTGGAATTGAAATCTCTGGCAAGGTATGGCTATTTTTACTCAGTTCATGTGGGTTTTAAATAGTTTATCCTAGCTGCCTTTATTTTACAGTTTTATTCTAAAAGTCAGCTTGTCATAACATGTGTTATTCTTCTGGCTAAAGAAAACTTCTGTCTTCTTCTAGATGGCCAAAGCTCCCTCAGCTGCCAGAGGTTTGCCATCTGCATCAACATCAAAAGCTACCACCATATCAGATGAAGAGATTGAACGACAGCTCAAAGCTCTGGGAGTGGATTAGCTTGGTGGCTAATAATTAGAGTCTGCCTTCTAATTATTCAGCTGTAGACAGATGTACAAAGTGCAAATACTCTCTCAGTGCAACTGATTTCTAGGAAAACTCTGAAGCTTCAGAAATGACAACTCGAAGTTGGTACCGGAGGAAGGAGAAGGGGAGAATGTATTAAATCAATTTACAGAGAGAAGTACATTTGGTATGTTCATTGCATGGACCCTCTTTGACTCTGGACCAACCAGGGGTGTAGTTCTAATGATAAATTCATTTATACTTGATCCAAATCTGTCCTCCGAATTCAAAGCTTTCTTCTATCAGCTCCTGATATCTCTCTAGAACTGGCTATTCTGTGGCTGGTGATGCCACCTCCTAGGACAGCACCTATGTAAGATTTATCATTTTTATAAAACTATCACTATAGAAACATTCTTAGTCTGTCATTTTAACACTTCACCTTTGCTCTTCGTTGGAAACTGTTTTTTCCTTAAGAAATAGCCTTGAAAGTCTAGCAAATTTAAGCAGAAGGAAAAGGCATTTTATACCATGCTTTCAAATTCCTGTAGCAACTTTTGAGTTGATTAAATACTAGCTGGTTATTCTTCTTACTGGAAGGGAAGGATACACTCCTCGTGCAGTTAATTTTTCTGGAAGAGGATTTACATTTGTTAGTGAACTTTGTTGCATGAAAGGCACTGATTGAACTCCATTGTACTGTAACATAGCTGGTTTCAACAGAATTGCTGTGCCTTTATGTATATAAATCTTGTACCTTTGTGATTTTCTTTCAGGATGAGTTTTTGAGAGGTGAGTAAACTTGTAATTAAGATGGTTTCACAAAATACTATGGTGAGACCTCTCTGTGCACCTGATGGGACTCAGTGCTGAAGCTGAGAAATGCACTTGTTGAAAAATGCAACTTGTGCACTTGCAAAAAGGACATTTGCCTGAAGCAACATTTGTATATATTTTACAGTATTTCTTAATGGAAGATAACTGTGCATAACTGTATTGTTTGCTAAGAAGCAATTGATCACATTGATAAGCTAAATTAAATTTTAGTTTTGAGAACACTTTTGGATCATAAATGATAATTAACTTGTCTAAAACACTATAATAAAAGTGTTCTGGTTCTGTGAAGGTTTTTCTATGGTCTCTGAACTGCATCAACATGATTCTGGCTTTAAGTGGAATATGCACTGGGCTAATGAAATAAGAACTGTTGATACTTGAAACAGATGACAAGGCCTGAAAATGCAGTTCCCAGTTATGACTTCCCAGATATTCCTCAGCCCTGACTCTGCTGGAGATTATTTGCCCCTCAGCTGTGCTGATTTAGAGGGGCTGTTCATTGAACAGAAACAACAATCATCTTGGCTATAAAAAGAGAAAAGTAAAATACCTCCTAATAGCAAAACCAGGATAATTGTGTGGGGGACAAACTTCATATAGAGACTTTGCTGCTAGAGAAACTGTAGCAGGAAACCTCAATGAATCTGCTGTTGTCACACCATCTGCTGTGTAGGATTGAAGTCAGCAGAGACAGAAAATTCATAGGAGAGCCTTCTTCGGGTTTTGGGCATGGAACATGCAGGTGTTCTTTCTCTTTCAAGGAAATAATGGACAAACTATGAATTTGTCAGGTAGTGGGTAGGAATGTGTAAGTTAATATATTTCATATATCCAATACAAGGTGAATTTTTTTTACAAGTTATTTTGTAAAAATCTAATAAAAGGCTTTTTATTCCACAATGACTTTGTCCTCTGTAGGGTTAGTCTTATACATCTGTCCCTTAGCAGGCTTTCTGTGTACTCCTGTGAGCTCTGATAAATACTCCTTTGACTTGAGCCATAAAGCACCATAAAATTGATAATAGTTCCTTTTGGACCTTTGTCTTAAACTCAACATTAAGTAAAAGACTTTTTCAAGTTTGCATTCCCTTGTCTGTAACTGGGTGCCCAAGTGCTGCTCTTCAGCACAGGAGGAGAAATCATAATGTGAACATAGTATAAAATGTTACTGACTGATTGTAGCTCAGTCAGATTGAACACCAAGGCTTATGTACTCTCTGAATGAGGTGTGCACTTTATCCTTTTAATAACTGTCAAAATTGAGCATAATTCTATTATGAGTTCTTTCTTTACAGGTCTTTGATGAACAGGAATAAAGGCATTGCTGTTTTGAGTGAATAGGGCTGCTGATCTAGGGCTACTATCAATATCAATCTGGTGTTTTGTTAAAAGTTACATTGGAAATCCTTCAGCTTTAATCTCTTGTAAAAATCTTTTGGTAACAGACTGAGAAGTGTGGTAGGTTTGCAGGCTTGCTTGGTTTTTATTCAGGTGTAGTTAGTATGTTGTATCTGCTCTAACAAAATCACATCCCCTCCTTAGAAACAAGTTCTGTTGGAATCACTCTTAGCAGACAAAAAAACCCAACCCACCACTCAATCCTTAAACTCCTTTTTCCTTGCTGACACCTCAATAGGAGCTGAAAGTCCTCCATCCAAGAGCAGTGACATGGTTGTGCACACACACCTAAGAACTCTGCTCCATGGGGGCAGACCAAGGTCCATCTCACCCAGAATCCCACTCCACAAGTGCCCAGGAGCCATGCCCAGGAAAACAGCAAGAACATGATGAGCGTAAATGACACTTTCTCCCCAAATACTCTTCCAGTCTCCCACCTATTTTCAACGTAGAGCACTTCCAGAGCCTTACAAAAGTTCTACACACAACAGCTTTGAGTGTCTTTCCACCTGAGGACTTGTCCATGTCAGTAAACTTCTGGCACCCACATGTTTTAGTAGAGAAGCTCCACAGTGGTTTTTTTTTTCCCTAACCATGATAAGAACTACCACTTTTTTTCTTTTCTTAGGCTTTTTTCCAGCTTCACGTGTTTACTCCTAGTCCTGACATTAGGCAAGGTGGTGAACAGCCTGCCTCCATCCAGCCTTTCAGTACTGCTCATAATTCAGGAGTCATCTGTAACATCCAGTGCACACATTAAATCTAGCAGGGAGTCAGCAGCTTCAACTCACCTTTGATCAGCATCTTGGCCTGTATGGGGACCTTTGCTATGTCTGTTGTGTCCTTCCAATGAGGGGACATGGAAACAAGTGAACACAGATTTATACGTTGTGATAACACCTTTTCCTGCCCTCTGTTGTGGTTCTCACACCCTGCCTGAAGTTGCCATGGGAAGAGCAAAAAAAAACCAAAAAACAAACCACCACACACAAATATCTCAAAGAAAAATAGTACAGCCCATCTTGGTTGAATGGCCAGCTAAACTCTTGCAGGTTTGTAAAGCTACCTCTCAGGACTCATCTAGGGTGGGTTTTTTCACCCAATCAAGAGTGATTGATGGCAATTAAGTTGTTCCTACATTAAAAAAAAAATAATGCATTGCCACTTTCTGTAAGTAATGGCTGCAGCTGCAGCCCTTGAAATTTATTTCATCCAGCCTTTCTTCTTTAAACAATTCTACTCCAACTTCTTTGTATTTCCCTGGCAACAGCTAGATGTGTTTAGCTGGTGGCTGCTTCCCCCACTTGGCCTTTTGTCATTCTTTTGCAAGAAAATGGCCTTATGTGTCACCTTTCATTTTCTTTTTCTCTGTTTTTGCAGTCAGCCTTCACTTGTGAGACTTTTTGTAGGACAAGAGACCACTGTGTTGTGGTAAGGCTGCTTTTGAACTGACTGTTACAGCAGGCTAAAATGCATAAGCACCTCAGCATGATACACAGCTAAAAAGGGTAAAGTGTCACCAAAACAGAACTACAAACCACTACCTAGAGTGCCAACTGTATAAGAATATTTTATTGGATGGGGGAGCTTGGGAAATACAGGCTTATAGCATTTCTAAGAAGCCTTGCATAGTTAAGAAAATAATTTAGAACATAAATAAAGTTTAGATACATCAGGTAGTGTTTTCAAAATACATACATAAGATCACATAACACAAAAGGTACATGACTACATGCCACCACCTTTGCTGAGGGCTAATCTTCTCAACTATATTTATCCTTCAGCCTCTGGGGAAGTCTCCAGCTTGGCCTTTCTCTGCTGTAGTGGGTGAGCTATGCCAGTGATGAGAACAGCCTGAAGACAGCACACAGTGCAATTTCTCCCCTCTGAATTATTAAATTGAAGTTCTGAATTAAGTGGTGCATTCATCCATAAAAAGATATTTTTTAAAAAAAATCCAGGAGCCTGATTTCCATAGCTGAATATGCCTGTGGTCACTGTAATAAGTATCAGAGGTAATTTAATGTACACTAGAGAGGGAGCACTTAACTTGTACACGCTGCTTCAAAGAGGTCTCGAACATTAAACTCCTTTTGCTTTCTGTGGGCCTATTATCTAGACATTTTCTAAATCATCAGGTCTGTTTTATGGAAAAATAAAATGTATGTGGCCAGTACTACTCGCATGTACTCACTTAATTTCAGCCCTGGGAAAACAGTCGAAAGTACATATATGGTAACGGGCTAATTCCAATAACAATGAGCAGGGCTGATGAGATGGCTGGATAATCTATCCCTGGTGAGTACTAGAGTCATTAACTGACTTTTCTCAGTGCCTGTCTGATAGGTGGAGCTCTGGCACTGGTATTTCTTTCCCTATATTATCTCTCTAGGCTGGAGGATGACAAATATGGGATTATTTTCAATTAGTGGGCTTTAAGAGTGTGAGAATGTGCAGTGCAATAAATGCTTTGTTTGGATACTTATTTCAGTGTACTTTTTAGCTTAAAACACTACCTCTGGTGTAAGTATGTCCACACATGGTTTTAATCAGAAAAAAAGTACAATGCAGAGAAAGCCCAACGTAATAAGTCCCTTGATGATTATTTTTCCCCCCTCAGGTCACAAGGTCTTAAGGTAAAAGGTAAATTGTATTCCCATTTTTATAGCTAAGCCTATCCAAACCAAACTTCAAGGCACATAACAAATTAGCAAGAATTATCTTCGATAACAAATATTAAAAAAGACACTTCTGCTTGCTACCCTTTTAAGGCAGTCAAATGTTATGCTGAGACAGAGCACACAGTAGGAACAGTGTTGACACCTCTGTACTAGTAAACTTGCCCTACCATAAGTAATGACAGCAATTATGGCTTTAAATATACATTGTAGGATTTAAAATTAGGCCCTCCACAGCGCACTACAGCTGAAGCTGCCTAGCTCGTGAGAGAAACAAGTAGTTTACTGATTTTTCTCTTTTTTTCTTTCCTTTTTTTTTTTTTTTAACAACATAGCATTTACAATATTTACAGAAAGCAAAACAGAAATCCACATCTATACATGGAAAAGCTTTACCGGCATTCATGGTGCTCCTTGATAATAGAACTGAAGGTGTTCTGGTGTAAACTCGTCTTCACTCTTTTTTCCCTTTGTCTTCTGTTGCAAAACCAAACTCTTACGACTTCTTTCTCAAGGTTGAGCCCCTCGGCCATCCTCATAATTTCTTGAGAAGAAGGTTTGCTTTGTTCTCCAAAGTGCCTCTCTAGGGCTTCTTTGGCAGCGATACTGGAGAAAGGGATAAAATTTTGCCTTTAGAAGCTTTTCTGGGCGTTCAAGCTTTCACTGCTGGTTCAGGGGAAGGGTCAAGGGGCAGCACTGAAGGCAGTGACTTGGTTTGTTTCCTCTTTTTTACATAAAGGAAACCCACAGTTTCTATAGTTCTTTGCTGACGTGAACAGTGTGACATGATGCAGAATTTCAGCACACAGTAATTAAAAGGCAAAACTAGCATGAAGTTCAGTGCAATTTCAGTGTTAACTATGAATTATTTGTGCTTCTTGATGCTGTTTAGGAGATACAACTATTAACTAGCCATAAACGGGGGCCCAGGAATTGGAACAGTCTGCTCCAGTCACAGCAGGGCCGTAGGGGTTCAGCAAATGCTCATCAGTGGCATTACCTGGTTGTATCAAATAATTTGGATTTATAAATGGGAAGATTTGCAAAAAGGTGTGTGCTGTATCAAATTCTGCATCTCATCGTGTTATAGAGAGAGCACTAGAGTGTTTCTAGAAATTGCAGAGGTTCTGGCAAGGTGTTTTAGCAATCACCACACTTTCCAAAACTCTGCCTTAACCTATTCCTCAGAGCCAGCAGCCACGAAAGTTGAGTGGTTCGCTAAACAAAATAATTTAATACTATTATTTTTTCTTATTTTCAGATAGAATTTGCTTCTAATTTTTGTTACACAGTCTCAGAAAACACGGAGCATCTGTGACATGCTTTTGTGCCACCGGGACGCACCCAGAACAGCCTCAGCAGCAGCTGTAATTTCTTTGGACACAAGAGGGCACTTCATGCATTATTCTGAAAGTGAGGTGAAGGTATTTCTGCCACAAAAATACACGCGGTGTCTGCTGGAGTTCTAACTTATTTCATTGCTTCATCTGTGTTATGCTGTTTGGTCTCTCATTTACAGGTCAATTTTGCAATATTTACTAGTGTTACCAAAACTACCTAATTCATAGCATGGTCTTCTGCACACACAGAATTATAGAAACATCATTATTTTTTACTAACAGCTTCTAAGGGTTTGGGCAAAGTATATAATAAAATAATTTCCACAAATTCAAATTAAGTAGTTTTTGCTCTGGATATGACTGTTCTAATTTAGTTATTGGGGCTTTTGTTTTAGCATTAGTTAACCTTCAAACATCCACTAAGAATTTGTATAAAGCCCATCTCCCTGATTAGTTTCATGTCTTTAAATTGAGGTCCTATACCTTTAAAGGAGTAATTAATATTTTCTTACTGTATGGGATTTGGTCCTGAACTTCTCAATTATCTGTGTCCTTGGCAACCTGCCATATTTGATACTCCCACTGCAGCAAGCTTACATGTAAAAGCAGGAATAATTTAAAAATAATTTAAAAATAATTTAAAAATTAACAATTTAATAATTTTTAAATAATTTTTAAAATGCTTAATATGAGGACTGATTTTATCAATAGCTTTTTAAAAACACCAGACCTCAAGTTTCTGGCAAATTTATATGTGTTTTTTTAATTGTTTCAAAATGTATGTGTTTATTTATTATACCAAAATAATGCAATTTATTTTGGTATAATGTAGAATCTCTCAAAATAAAAACAAGGGTGCTCTTATACCTTGCTATATAGATATAATGAATTTTTGACAGATCTGGAATAAAGTATCTTTTCATACTTAAGTGTGTTGTTGAAAAAAAAGCCTTTGATTGGGAAAAATAATATCTTTGGAATAACTTGGGGTCTGATGGGTTATGCTGTTATTTTCCACGGGCATGTTTCCAAATAGTGAAACTTTTAGAAGCACTAGATGCAGATATTCATGAATGGAATATAGCACTTCAATTTTGAACAGAAGAAAAAGCATCTTAGCCAAAGTGGTTTCTAACCTGTAAAGCCCTAAATATTTATTACCTTATGGTGGTTCTGCGCTTCCTCTTCCGCTCATTCACTCCAACTTTTTCATTATATAAAGCTGTATTAAAAAAAAAAAAAGAAAAAAATTAAAAAAGAGAACAAAACCTGGTAGTTTTTCCATTCTACAGGGAATGGAAAACAAGCAGAATCATCTCCAGAAAAATAGTCAATCTTTGAAGAGAGAAGAAAGCATAACAGAGAGGAGCATCACACATAGGATCTTTCTGTTGTGTAGGATGGTCAGTCATTGTTTTACCTCCAGCTATAAATGGTTATAAGCAAAAGTGGTGTGGCACCAGTAAAGATGCAGAGGAGCTGTGCTTCTGTCCCTTCCTCTGACATACCTTGCTCCTCCTGCCCTTCAGGGTACAGTCTGGGGAGATGGCGTCCATTTCCCTACTGTCTCATCCTCCTTCAGAAACACAGCTTTGGCCCCCAACCCCATTTATTCATCTGCCTCGTCCACCTCACCTTCTGATGGACAAGTCTCTGCTCTCTTCTCAGAGGCCACTGTCTGCAAACATGATCTGCCACTGTCTGCAAACATGATCTGCCACCCACCACAGCCCCTCACATGCGATTCTTGCCTTGTGGCAACCACAACAGCAGAGCCCCTGGTTTCCAGCACAGTTACAGGGGAAGGAAGCTTTCTACACTTGGTTCAAAGGAAACTGAAGTGTGTGGCAGAATAACAACGTTTCCTACTGTTGAATACAATGCCAAATCCAAAAAAGTAGCATTAAGATCATCTTCCCTTTGTTCCCATGCCCAGCAAGTGCTGCCTGGTGGTTGTGCTTTCGCTGCCACCTCCAGGCTTGCTGCTTCCCAGCATTGCAATTCGTCCAGCTCAAAAGGCTGTTCTCAAAGGCAACCACTTCCTTTAAGTCAGCCAGCCTGTCCTAAAGTACTCTTTGCCCAGAGAGCCCTATGGCTCTTCCTGCAACTAGAAATTAACTGGGAAAAAGGAAGAGCATTTTAGCTTACAACAAAAAACTCTATACCGTGTTAATCTTCTTCAGGGTTTAAAGCTCACTGCCACAGCTGAACTCAAATCCTTTTCCCCATGGCCATATCTCACATGCCAGAGGTTGGAAGGAAGACTCCTTTGATAGTGAAAAATCCCTGCTGCTAAAGGGGGTGTCCTGCAGGTCTTAATAATATGCTACAGGACTGGAGCTAGCTTGCTGGGATGGGACTGAAGGAAGTTTCTCCCAGCAGTCCAAGTGATGTTTCTGCTATTCTGTACCCTCCATACATTTCAGTTTGCCCCTCCTTGCTCATCCAAAAAAAAGATGACTAAAATTTAAGACAAGCACACCTTAGCATCTAAATCTGGTAAAAAAAAAAAAAACAGCTTTAATCTATGGACTACACATAGTAGTCCTTGGGCATATATATTGCATTCTGGTTCAAATGCTAATCAATATTTAGATGATTTCAGTTCTCTACCTCCTACTTGTTCTGCTTCCTCCAGCCACTTGGACAGTATGGATTTCAGTTTGCAGGCGTTCTTGAAACTCAGCTGCAAGTTTTCAAACCGGCAAATGGTTGTTTGGCTGAATTCAGAGCCGTGCACAGCAGCCAGTGCTTCTCCAACGTTGGTTTGTGTGTAACCTGCCAAAAAACAAAGAGGAAAAAAAGTAACTTTGAAGCTTTCTTGAGTGCTTAGACCTTCACTTCTGACTCCTGTGGGCAGTGTGTGCCTGCAGTGCCTTCAGGATGAGCTCTCTGCAGAGGTCTCTGTGGCTGACTGAGCTCTCCTCACAAATGTGTTCAGTCTCCTGTTGGTTTCAGTGGAGCTTTACACTTCAAGATTAGGGATTTGAGAAGGATCCTGACATCCATTTTTTCTACAGATGATGCAATGGTAATAAACTAATCCTTAGTGGCTCTCCTGTTGTTCGTTGCAACAACTAAGTTGAAGTGGTCAGAGAAATGCTGCAGTTTCCATGCAGACACTGACTTTGTCTCAGCAGCAACCTCTTTAGTGCTCTGAGCATATATCTGCCATGTTCAGGAGGCTGGATCATTATCCTCCTTTTCTGCCTCTGCACCAGAACAGGAAGGATCTCTTTGGACACTGAATGTCTCATGAGGCAACTTTTTACCTCTATTTTGGTTGCACTAACTCCAACTCTCTCAGCCTCAGGCACACAACCCATATTAACTTTGTCTTCCCTCGTAAAGCTCAACCTCAGATTAGTTTTCCTGTGCACATTGCATTTCTCCCATCAGAGCACCAAGCCCAGGCTCCATGTCATTTGCTTCCAGCAAAGGAAGTTTTGTTCCCTCAAAAATTCAGGATGAAGATGCAGTGACTAACAATGTGAGGCCTAGCAAACACTTTCCATTGCCGTGCCTGACAACGAATACATGACATACAGGAAAATCAACCATGTTCCAAATATTTTTAAACCCTCATTTATTTGAGTTTAGACTGAAAACGAAACACACCTGCTTTCTAGCTGTTGAGATAGTGCATAGATACCTCTAAACACCTTCTAATTTTTTTTAGATTTATGAAACTAGTACGATTTCCTATGATTCTAATGTAATAATTGATAATGACAAAATCACAACTCTACAGAGTACTCAGTATTCCCAAATGGGCTGCATCTGCACTGCTGGGTGTTATTTTTTTCTTTCAGTACAATTCAAGCAAGGGTGAGGTTTTTACATTGCAATGTACCCCTATTTCCTACAGATGAGAAAGACAAGGCTCAGTCTGCCTTTGTCCTCAGCTAAGATTGGCCAGTGAAAGACAAGCAGCTCACTGGAGACTCTCAAATGTGATCCATCTTGCATGAATCAGACAGCAACAAATACATCAGTTGCTGCTGTACCTGTGTCTTGGCACAAGAAAATAAATCAGGAAGAGAAACTTCCTACTTGTGTGGAAGATTTCCCATGGCTGTCACTGGAATGACACTACAACCTCAGATGAAACTCTTTGTGGGGAAGAGGAAGGGTATAAGAGGTTAGAGCACGTGCTGCCCTAAGTTGCAGATAATTTGGAGCCGTGCAGAATATTTCATCTGCTACTGAATGTAATTTATTGAACAGCAATAATTTTCTCTGCGCTTAAGACAAATAATTTAAGGGCAGGCAAGTTTGAAGTCCCTTCCTGCATACTAAGCTGCAAAAAGCTGAAGTTCATTAATTCCAATCAAGTCTTCTAGGAATGGAGAAAGTTTGGCAGTACAAGGCGAGATTAACGTTATGATCAGGCAACTGAAGAGGCCAGCCTATAAAACACTCAGAAATAATCAGGCTTTCACTGGAATTTTTCAGCCTTTTGTTCGTGGGCAAAAAAAGCACATACCCAGCTTAATTCTCCGCAGCTTAAATTCGTTGGCAAATTTCTCCAGCTCCCTGATCTCAGGGGAGTCCATGTCGACGGGGTCTTCCACGGACTTGCTTTTCCTGCGGAACTCCTGCTTGAAGTCCGTGCCGGTGGGATCATCTGTGAGGAGGGACTGGTGCATGGGAGTGAAGCCGTGGCCCAGGGCACAGGAGCTGGCACTCAGGGCGTGCTCCGGGAATTTATAAAGGCAAGGGGTCAGACTACCTGAGCAGCACCAAAGAGAAAACTCAGAACAGTTATTCTCTACCACTACACAGTAAAAAACCTCCCTTCACCATCTCATAATCCTGTAATATTCATTACATAACCTATGAAAGTATCTAAGAGTGAGGATCTCTTAGGAGGTACTGTCTCTTTCTCATCCGAACTCATGAAAACCAGTCAACAGCCATGACTATCTTATTACTGAGTAAAGAGAAGCACTTAAATAACATAGCAAATAGTCTAAACCTAAACAAATAAAATCCGAGGTCTAAACTGGAATTAAGGGGCACATCTAGATTGACAGCTCTATGTCATTTTAAGTCACCCAAAATTTGCCAGTCTCTACTTTCTGGTACAAAAAATATTTCCGTGTCAATGCCATGTGATGTATCCCATCTCGGATATGGGATACTCGGATGGGGTACTACCTTGGCTTGGCTTCAGCATAAAATTTCTTAGGGGAAAGCACAAAGGTAAAGACCTAAAAGCAAAAAAACCCTAACAACCAAAACCCAGAACACATTCAAAATGATCCTTCTGGCTTAAAAAGAAATTACTCAAGGACAAACCAGAACTAGCTTACATTACCTTCTGTTCACAAATATCAGACTTAACAAGGAGATTCGGTTAAGAGTGAAGGCTTGTTTTTCTCTAGGTGTTGTACATAGAGCTAAAGAGTCTGTGACCTAAAGGAGGGGTAGGGGGAATCACTGGGGAAATATTAACACTCCTCGGTGTATCTGGAGCAGCCAGTAAATTCCAGGTTCTCAGGACACCCTTCCCAATTTTCTAAATTACACAAAACTTCTTAGAAGAACTCAGAACTTCATTAACCTCCACTGCTTCCTCCATTTATTAGGGTTAGGGTTTTCTTCACCACCCTGAATGCTCTCACCAGTGTTGGAGGTTCTAACCCCATGGGAATCACTTTACACGCCACATAGAGGATAACCACCAAAAAAAAAAAAAAAGGAAAATATTTTCTCAAAAAAAAAAAGAAAAAAACCAACAAAAACAACTTAAAAAGAGGAGGACTTGCTTTGCAAGGTGCTGACACTGTTTACCACGTTGGGATGGGGCATGCTGCACGTCTGTAAGATGCGAGTCTGGGAGAGACTTGCCGACAGCATCTCTGGAGTTGAAGGTTTGATGCCTAAAAAATCCGAAAAAAGTAAGGGTAAAAAGAAGAAAGGAGAAAGAATAAAGATGTGTTTATTTTGGAAAGAAAGAAAATGAACTTGTGAGCAGTATATTTTGTTAAATGTCTATTAACTTTGCCAAGGGATCTGAAAAACGCAAGGAATGCTTGCAACAGGCACATAAAAGCACAATGCAGTAGCAGCATTTGGACATTTGCACACCATGAAGGAAATCTACACTCTGTCCCTATGCAGATATATTCATCTAAGCTGACTAGCTTGAATATTTCCTTCGTTCTTAAGTGAAATAAAATTCTGAGTTTGATTTTGGTTTATTTCCAAATCACAATTATCTCCTGGGAGTTGTGTTAATTTGGTTCATGTCATTATCTCATTGACTGCTACTTGAATGGAATAGTCATTCTCACAGAATAACAGTTCCTCTTTCTTACTGAGCCTGGCACATGCAAAAAGGAGCAGGATGCTAGCATATATTCATGAGTGTAAAAATCCATGACCATCTGTCTGATCTGCCTGCAGAATTCAGATATCTTTGCCTTATGCCCCATTTTATTTTAAATCTTTGGTCAGGGCTTTGTCAGCCCAGGCACTGGTAATATAGAGGTATATTGGATATGTCACTCCCGGTCCCTCAAAAAGTGATTATCACCAGGAAAAATGGACATAGGTTAGCAAAAAGAGCAGCACTCTCCCAGTTATGTAGAGAGAAATAAGATACAGAGTGATTTCATGAAAGATGCAGAGGTTTTGGGGAAACTCCGGGCACCGACCCTGATTTCCTAACCCTTTTTCTAGCGCCTTAATCCAAATCCCATCTCCTTTAAACAATCGTCTTGGATTGGTCCCTCTAAAGGAAAACTGCATAAAATCAGCATGCAAATAGGTCACCCAGCTGCGGGTTGCTCTCTTACCTGCCATCACCCCGTAGGTGGATGGTTGGTTTCCATAATGACAGGAGGGCACAGAGTAATGAAGTCCTGCCAAGGCACGTCCCGGCATTGTCGTGGCAAAGGGAACACACAGGAACAATCCAAGTTTGGACCAAAGACAAAACAGATGGGACTGGTAAGAAAACATGTGAGGATTCAAGACAGAGCCTTTAAATTCAGAGGCAGAGAGTGCCCTTGTGCAGCTTTGGTGTGCAATCAGTAAGCATTTAGCTCTGGGCCACAACCATCAGGTAACACTTCTGGAAGTCCAGACAGTTTGCCAGGTCACAGCAGGTAAACTGCCAGTATAAATAGTGAGACACTCTCAGAGCTAAGACCAGAAATTGCCATACTGTGGTCTTGTTGCACTGCTTTTAACATATTGTATGGTTATAACTCACTTTGCATACACTGCTTAGCAAGGGGAACACTGAACTCTTTGGAGGAGACCACCTCTTCTCCTCACACACCTTTCACACGCTGTCTCATTCAGTCTTACATAAAAACCAATTCTATGCTCTCAGAAAATCACTTGCCTTCACTGTCATGCGAACCCCACCGTGAACGAAGGCAGCAAGGAAGGCAATATTTTATGCATGCCCAAGACCTGAGTTTCCAAAGGCAGCAGTTTGGGACGTTTGCTTTGAGGCATCCAGAAGACAGAATTTTTTAAGTGCCAATCCACAAAAAAAACCGTTTCAGAGTGCTTTGGCAAGGAGGTAGAGAAACATGATGGTAGATTCTGGGCTCCTGTAAAAAGTGGAGCCTAAATAAACACTTTCTATCAGCAGCAAACACACAATTAATTTGCCTCTTGCGTTTTCACAGGGCTATTTCAGATTTGTGCTCAGTAATAGCCAGGGCCTGAAGAATGAGACCATTTTTTTGCTGAATGTGAAATAAGAGCTATGGCTCTTTCTCATGTATAAGTAGGAATAAAAATGCATATACTGTCCCCTCTAACAACTGCTATAAAATATAACATTAAAAATTAATGTTCAAGAACATTCAGATATGTAAAACCACATTTTAGAGAACATACTCCAGTTGTTCAAAACAGTATAATTAATTAGGGATTAGAATCCCTCTTTTTTACAACATTAATCATAACAGCAAAATGTCCTTTTTAGATACACTTATACAGATATAAAATCTACTAAGACAAACAAGCTTATACTAATATAAATGCACTGAAAATAAAGACTGTGTTAATAATTCTAATGCATGTAGAACGACGCAACTTTTCTGTTGAGGTAAGATCTAAGTGTTTATTGGATTTTTTCCTATTATTACATAATCCACTGACTATTATTTTTATGCATGAAAATATAATTTTCAACTTGCTAATAATGACTTAAAATTAAATGGTGAAGATGATCCCATTCAGATTAAATAATAACAATTAAAATGCTGAGGATAATGCAGAACATCAGCTGAATTACATGGCATAGTATTTGAAAAGAAATATATTCACCTTTTTGTGATGAAGAATTGCTACATCCATTTTTCAAAAAATTGCCATTTAAAATAAGTTGTTATTCAAAATTCTTTCACTGTTTTATTGAGCACAAATTCTCCCTATATGCTGTCACAAGAATAGCATTGTTTATTACAACATCTGAATCTATGTATGAAATCTGTAAACCTTTAGTCATTATAATTGTTACTGCTTTCACAGGGTCATTTTTTCACGAGGTTTGACCCTGTTTTTACAAGGTCATCTGCTAGATGTGACCCTGCAATCAAAATGTCCCAGGACTGCAGGGTCATTTTGTCCTTGGGAGGCAATTACAAAATATCAAAACTTAAACCTGAAGCAGGTGAGCATTTGCATTTGGCTGGCTGTCATCATGTACCTCTTATTACAAGCCAGACAAATCTAGAAAATACTTCTGTGATGCAGACACATAAATTTGACCTCATACAAAATTTAAATTCTCCTATTCCCTACCACTCCTGCTAACCAACTGGATATTTTGAGCCTCCTCCTTAATGTGTAAGATCCTGTTATCTATTACCAGTGATCAGTTTTCACTACTTACCTGCTTTTGCTTTTCGTTAAAATGTTTTATTACCAGAGCATTTCAGGAGAAAGCTAGTTTCTTGTTAAGACTCCAAATAAAATTCTAACCTTAATGCCATTTCAAATAAATCAAACTATGTCTTCTTCTGTTCTTGAAACCTTTCCATCAACAATTCCTGCATTCCAGAATCCCACTTCTGCACTATTAAGGATGTGACAAAACTCTTTCTCCTTGTCTCTCTCTCAGATAGTTCAGTGATTGCATAGGCTGAGTATTTCAGTGCATATAATTGGGTTATATACACAAACATTCCAAATTCAAAAATATTGTCAAGGCTTGTACTGCCAATTTTGAACATCCCACTTAAATCTTAGTCTTCATTCAGTATGCAATATGCCTTGAAAAGCAAGGTTTTTCCTTCTTTAAAGCTTCCCCAAGTGATATTTAGACCTGAGCCGTTTAAAATATATTTCCTATTTAAAGTAATTTATGTTATTTTAAATGGTGGTTATATAATAAGCTTTCAATTAATTTACATGACACTTCTCATTGAAGACTATATAGTCGTAGCAACAGTGACAATGTTTGAAGCTGTTTTAAATCAGTGCATTGGCAGCGTATTTGAGCCTAATCTCGTAACAAATTTAGGGAAAGCTGCTCATTTAGCTAAAACACAAACATTTGTGATTTTCCTCGTTCACTCGTATGCAGAGTTTTGTGAAATTGCTTCTGCTTTAACATCATCCCAATCACATGTAACACTGACAACCGAGCACTTTAAATACTGCAGAACTTGATGAACACAGATCATCCAAAAAGCATCACAAAAAACCCCCGAGAGTTACTGAGAGCAAGATTATTTTGAAAAAGTACCTGTAGATACAACATTGGTGGCGTGGTTAGAGACATGCAGGCACTCTGCGGCGCTGTGGTGCATTATCAGAGGCAGGGAGGGAGAAGAGTCAGAATTCAGGGGTACAAAGGTGTCAGATGAAGTGAATGCTTGGCAACTCATACCCTCCAACAGGCAGGAGAGCCGCTTGTCCCCTGTTTTCTGACAGGACAGATCCTGCGCAATCCACGGCAGCTCAGACCCTATTCCCGGCTTTTTACCTGCATATGCATATACAGGAGGGCTCCAGAGCACAGGGGAGGTCGTGTGCAGGTATTTATACCACCAGGAAATCCCTTTATCCATTTTAATGTTCTTTTTTTCCCAGCAATATTGCCATACTGCCACAGAGCCTCCTTCCTTCCCACACAAACACAATACGCCTCCAATTAATGGGGGGTCAGGGGGAGGGGGCTGATGGGGGAAGAAGAGGGAAACCAGAGACACGATTTGACAGATATTTTCAATTAGGTCTTTTGTAAAGGACAATGACCAGGAAAAAAAATATATATATAAAAGTATCATAAAAGTCGGTAGCAACAGAGAAGCTTAATGCTAAATAAGTTTCCACAGTTAACACCTGCCCCCAAAATCCCATCCAGGCAATTGTCTGGAAGGCAACCTGTCTGAGAGCTCAATCAGAAGTCTGCAATAGTCAAGAACCTATAGCAAAACAATCTGAATTAGCCTAATTCCCAGGGCAGTTGCACAGTGATTGTTTGTCTTAACCTACAATAGTACAAATCAGAGATGTGTAAAATGGAGCAGCTGTATCCAGCAGGGTGTTTTTGAACAGATAGCTTTACAATACAATGATGTGCTAAATGTTTGTCTAAGAGAACTCTTGAAAGAGCCCACAGTATCAAAAAATTCATTTATATTTCCTCTCACTAATTTATACTACCACAGCACCTACAATCTTCTCCAGAAAATCCTAAGTAAACCCAGGATCTTTTCTCAAAGATGTTGAGTGATTTTTTTTGGTAGGAGATTGGAATTACTTTGGGTTACCCTAAAAATGATGAAAATTTCTGGAGGACACCATAGTCACATATTCTGTGTATATGCAATAAAGGTGGGATGTTCATTGTTTGGGGGGTTTTTTGGTTTAGCTTGTTTTGGTTTGTTTTGGGTTTTGTGACCAAAGGTGGTTGGTCTTATTTTATGTAAAATGATGATTCTTTTTGTGTGTTTGGTATTCCTAACTGGTTCAAATGTCTGAACTAGAATTCTGACAATACAAACTTCAGATACATTAGGTGGGAGCAATCATACATGTCATTGCACCATTTTTCATGTATTATTGCAGAAAAGAGCTCTTGCATTGAGCCATTCTGTAGAAGCCCAGTTATTATATGTACATTTGTTTTGGGGAAGGTTGTGTCTGAGATTGTTGAGAAATTTCATAAGAATTACTGCATAATGCAAATTGTACATGAGCTTTAACAATGCTGAGGCTCTACATTCATAACCACTATCTATACATGCTTTCGTACAGCAAAATATAAAAAACCCTCAAAATAATTATTGCAATATTATGGGAGATACTGTCATCAAATGAACTGCCATCTGCATTACTTTGGGCTAGGCCCAATGTAATATTAATGTCTGTGGATTCATATTAAAAATTTATTTTAATAATTTTCACCTCTGAGGTCCTTTTCTCCCTCAGTAAGGAGCACGATACATCTGCCAGGGGCTTCAGCCCACATCCCTACTGGGGTTTTGAAGCTATGGGAGAAAAAGAAACACTAAGAATAACTTTACAGCCCTGTCCTTGACAATTCTTTTTTCCCACATCCCAACAGGTAACAAATGTATCACTGCAAACTCACGTCTAGATGCAAACTAGATGTAGCCTGTCCCCAAATGCAGGATGGAGCTCACTTCCATTTTTCATTTCCTCCTGAGGTGACACCATGTTAGCCACCACTTGAAACGAGTTTTTCATGCCATGGCTGTATTTTATGTTTTATAGTGCTGGATGACTTGGATTTCTATTTTTTTGTGTGTGTTTGTGCTGTACCACCTTCTTCTCATTAAGGTAAAAGCTTCACTATTTTTCATTTTGACTATGACCAAGTTTGTTTAGTCATGTCCAGTTTAAAATAATGTTGTTTGGCACAATTTTTGAGGATTCTGAATAGCTAGACTGTTACAAATCCCAGGTATTTGACAAATTTCACATGCATCAGGTGATGTATGAAATAAAGCTTGTTTCTAAAAAGAGTAGCACCTCTCTTAAAGCCTTGTTACAACCCTCTGTTCTGCCAAGAAGGGCACCTTGGTGGTGAAGTCCTGTCACACCAGCCACACTCAGCTCTTTGGCTGGGCTTCAGATTGCCTTACCCTGAGTGACCTGATGGCTCCCTGTACTGTGATCTCATGGTCAGTTTTAAGGCTCTGCCTCACAGCAGAACAGTTGAGTGAAAGCTTCTGGCAGGCTGACTGAAGGAGGTCATTCCTTGTTTACACTTACAGGTGCCCTCAAAGCTTCAGTGGGAGTTTTCTGCCCTGATACACAGACCCCATTCTCCATTTGGATGGTGGTATGATGTCAGTAAATGTTACAGCAAAACTCATCTGCTTCCTGCTGAACCCTCAGTTAAACTGGCCTTTTGAGTGGGCATTATTTCCATAAGGAGGAATGGGGAAAATGAAGATTTTAATGACTGAGCCCTTTTCTTACAGTCCACTGTGGGAGAACTCTGAGCTTACATTAATGTTTTTCCTTAATTCCAATCTTTATTCCATTTTAGTAGACTGATTCTTTTCCCACTGAATCTCTTCTGATTGAATCCCTGAAGAAATACCAAAGAAAGCCTTAAAAAAACCCTTTGAGTTTTGTTTAGACAGCATTAAGCTGTCTGTTTTCATGGCAAAAAGTTCCCTTGACATGGTTTTCTCAGCTTAGAAACAGCATTTCATTGTAGGCTCTCAGGACTGGCTGTGAGAGCCAGGGGAAACACCATCATTTTGCTCCATGGGAGCACAGCATCCCTGTTCCCAAGAGATGATCCCATGCTGATCAACAACATAGATTTTAACCCCCACCTTTGCCAAGCACTACAAAATTTCAAAGAAAATCTGGCACAATGCAGGTCTTGGCACCATCATTCATTCATTCATTCATTCATTCCTTTTCCCAGGTCTCCAAACTCTTTTCTGGATAAACTGAAAAATACAAGGCTTGTTTAAATAAAGACCTTGCAGAGATGGAAGTCTCTATGAGAATAATCACTATGATACTCCTACAGCTGAAATATGTCCCACTGAAACTATCACTCACATACATTTTACATGCTATAGAGAAGTATGTGTGTATATATACATATATACACATGTGTAATATATATCCACATATATATATCTGTATACATATATATACACAGATACTCATCTGTGTATATATCTCTCTTCCAATGATGCACCTTGGAGAACTTGTGGTTCTTTGGAAGTGAGCTTCACTTCTGCCTTCATTGCACAGCTTTTTCTATTTCCAATACTACAGCAATTTCCATCCTGTCACCTTGTACACTTTTGTGTGTAAATATTTGTCTGCCACATTTCATTTTTATTCAGAATACCAAAATTCCCAGTTTTTAAATCCATAATTTCATGGTTAGTCTTCACTGTGCTGGGTATAAGCTATAAAACAAATAGAAAAGAAAACTACATTTAGATTTGTTTCTATTTTTCCACTGGCAGTCTTGCAGATACACAATAAAACAATAGGTTGCATATGATCTAGCTGCATTCCAGATTCTCAGAGTCCCAGCTCTACCAGGACTTTCATTTTTATCATTCTTCTGTGTAGGGTGTTTTTTTTAATTCATGTTGCTGCTGGGACACTCTTCACTGCTCAGCAATCACGCAAAACTGAGGAGTCTGACCTAACAGTTCTGCATCCAAGCTCTTCCTGCACGAGGCTGTGCAAAAAGAGCATCTGCAAAACATAGTTAGGGGCCATTTCACCTGCAAAGAGACTCTAAAAGATCCTTATTGGAACAGCAAGTGCACAGTTCCTCCTCTCCCCACCATCACACTTGGGCCTCAGCTCTCAAGCAGAAATACTTTTGTTGTTGCTACAAAGACTACTTTGGAAAGCTGGTCTGGGAAGGCCACAGGAATGGCCAGGGTAGCACCTTAAATACAGATGTATGGACTGCTCCTCAGTATCACAAGTGCCCTTTATTTTTTAGGGACTTTTCTTCACAGAGTGAGCAGCCCCAGCAATAGGTGGTATCAAAAGGAGCTGGAAGTGTTGAGCATCACAAAAAGACAAGTCTGAGAGAGATTTCAGTATGTCTCAGAGGGCAAGTATTACACATACCAGTATTATCACACAAAGCCAGCGACCTGGATGGAAATAATTGGAGATATAATTGTAATTTTTGCAACATTATAGTATTTTTTGGTAGTTCGCAATTCCTCCAAAGATCTGCACATTTACACAATTCTTCTCCTTCTTTTTCCTGTCCAGAAAGATCTTTAACTGAAATGACAATGCTCATGTTATCGAAATACCTAAAATATAGAGGGATATCACAGATTTATGGTTTACTTCCCACACTGTAAATGAAAATGACATATCTAAGTACATGTTACTGTGCAAAGGAAAACAAATCTTTCTTAGGTAAGACATAAATTGATTAACTAACTGTCAGTGTATGCCACGGATAGTTTCATTCACAACTGACAGGGAAAGAGGGTAGATTAAACATTTCCAAGGAAGACACTTTCCCAGGGACCAGCAAAATGCAATTTGCTTTTAAAAACCTATAGAAAGCTTATCTGGTCTTGCTGCCAAAGTCTGGCTCACTGGAGTCTGAGTGAAAAACATGTGTAATTGCATTAGAGCAAACAATAGACTTTAAGCCTGATTTAGACCAAGTGGGACTACTTGATAAAGACCAAAAAGAACACAAGATTACTCGATAAAGACCGAAAAGAATGTTAAGATTACCTGTTTCTCCAAACCACCTGTCCTGAACGTTAGATCATCTCTGCAGAAAGGAGCCCCCTGGACACCCAGCACAGACATGATCTGTTATCTGCAGGGAAAGGTGGTGTTCCCACGGCTCTCAAAGAACAACCTGAGCCTCGCCTCATAAAATATGTCTAAACTTATATATTTGTTATTTAAATTTGTAGATCTTCTTATCTATAAGTTTCGCTGCTTTGCTTTTCATGCCCCCAGTCAGATGGGTGCTTCTCGAAATAATACACACTGCAATTGTATTAATAGAGAGATAGACCCCTACACTTCATGGCAGTGGTCCAAGCTCATTCCAGTGTAATTCCAATGAAAAGCAGCACAGGATCAGGCTGGAAACAGTTATGACAGGGGCCAGCCAGCAGAGCTATACCAGGCATGAGTTTAGCCAAGCAGGTGGAAAAATCCCAAGTTGCACTTAACATCTTTAAAGCATTTACAAAATATTACTACTAATAATTATTTCACAATCATTAAAGGCCAGGTTTAAAACTCACATGTGTTATGTTTGCCTCATTTTCAGTTAATTCAGGACCACGTAACAACACTTTTAGCAGCAAGAGTCTTTTTTTCCCCACATTTTTTCCTCTGGAAAATCAGAACTTTTCCATACAAAGAAAGATTTTCATATAGGTGGTTATGAACTCAAATCCACACAATGCTATTTTTAACAGCCTAACTTTTCAGGGAGTGCTTTTATTCCTCACCAAATGACTTCTTTCCATTTTTCTTATGTCATTTCAGAAAGACTGTCTGTAACCCCAGGAGGATTTTATCATACAAACATGGGCTATTGCTACAGTGGCCAGACTATTAATTCTTTCCTAGTTTTCCCTTTCATGTTACAAGATAAACATTGTTTTCACAAAGCTTTGGTAAATATTAATGTACACAGAATACAGTGTAAATTATACTGTGAATCCTGCAAATTCAACATTGCCTGACAACTTCAAAGTACTTGAATTCATTATTTGCCTGCACCTAAACTGAGTTGTCAATTATGAAATAAACTTCTGCAGTCAGAATTCATATTTCTTGACATTTTCAAATTCAGAAGAGAGTCCAACTGTAAAATAACATCAGATTATTCACCCATATAATATAATATTTGTTTGCTAAAACTTAGCTAAAGCAAACAAAAAAGTCAGAGTAGTTTTGTGAGGATCAAACACTGAAAATGGCATCACCCACTAAGACACTGATTTCATAGCACTTTCTTATAAAGAGAAAAGCTCTCAGCAAAGCAAAACAATAATGGTTATATGTTTTGGGAGGTTTTTTGCCTGCTGGATAATAACATGGAATATTTGAGAAAGTAGCATTTAAAAGTTCCTATAGCATAGAGATGAGTTACATTCACCTGCACTTCAAAGGTCCCTTCACATTAACCAAAATGGAACAAAAGTATACATCCCCTGCTTCTCAGTTTATACTTCCACTAGCAAAAGAGTTTTTTCCCCCAAATGCAGTTAATAAAAAAGTCATGTTTATTTAAAAACTAAGTAATTTAAAAAAAAAAAAGGAAATAAAGGGAATTGACCATCTCCAGGTCTGAAACACTACTGAAATGCTCCTTTACACATAACTTGAAACAATGCAAAGATGGAAGGAATTAAAAAATGAGTGTAAGAACACCAGGGCAAAAAAGTACAGCAAATTAATCAGACCTAAGAGAGACAGCTTCCCAGGGTAGATCTGTTAACCCAGATCATTGGGATCATAAAATTGTCCTAAAAATGCTTTGGAACCACCCAGATCCGCCACATGAATATTTACCAAATTAATACTGAAATTCATCAGCATTACCCATAGCCAAAGACCCCATCATCTACCCCTGCAGATCTCCTATGAATTAGTCCATTTATTATTAAAGTTGACATGATCTGTCAGAAAAGCCAGAAACTAACCAGCAGTACAAATTTTTCTCTATCCAAAGTGCAAAAATCTACTGAACAGAACTTTGTGTTAGAAACTAAGCTTACACAACCAAGCAATTACCTTTCTTGAAAGTGTCTTTCACTTCACAGGTCTCCAAAATCAAAATTTCTTCTTAATTTCCAGAGAGGTCATTGAATACCAGCCCCACTACCTTTTGAAAGGATTTCAGAAATTCCCCTCTAAAGGTCAAAAGTCCTGAAAGGATCAGAGTACATTTAAAGGCTCAAAACATTCTTCCATGGACATTTATCACATCAAGATGCCTTTGGCATTACAGCCTGGGCCATCTTTGAACAACACACACATTCTGTATTTTCCTGGGGAAATGGATTTTGTGATGCAGTTTAGGTCCAGCTCTTGGTGGGTCACAGCAAAGTTTCTGCTATAAGTAAGAAAATCCTCATGAGCATCTTCACATCATGTATGTGACTTGTCTCCAAGTCTTTACAATTAACTTAGTTAGAAGGGATACCAAAGAAATTTTGGAAGGCTAGGCCCTTATTATAAGCTGTCAGCAGCTTCCCAAGATTCACAGACAGAGGTGAATGTGTGCTTCACGTGCCCAAGCCTCTCCTGAGAAGTATGAGAGCCACACAACAAACAACAACCAAAGTAAAATTCTGTGAGACTGGTTAATACTTTTGCCCATCGCTCAACTTTATTGGAAACTTGGGACAAGTGTATGGTAAAACTCACAGGAAATGTACTGAATAATGAGGAATCTTTTTTCCCCCTCCTTTCTTCTCCCTCTGGTATAACAATCACCCTCCAATGTGCTCATCTTCTTCTCTCCTCTGCTCCATGCCTCCTGTCCCCACTCCTCCCTCAGTATGTGTCACAGGAAAGAGAATCTGGATTATATGTTCCCAATTACATTTGGATATCTGGCCAACAGAACTGGGGAACACTATTCAGCTCTAAAATTGTTCCAAGACTAAAAGTAAAATCTTCAGTTTCAGCAGGTTTTGGCATAAAATAAATTAAATCAATGTATTTAAATGGAAATTTTCAGCTCTGAAGAAAACTCATTCAGAATTTCTTAATTCTCTGTGCATCTTTCACAAGCTTTCATAAATTAAATAACTTATTTTTTCAAACTATCTGAGGTTATTTAAAAAAAATATTCAAAGTTTTTCAATGTGCCAAATTACAAATGCTGTATGAGATAGATAGTACAGATAGAATAAACTGTGGGAGGAAAGCTTTCCAGACAAACTGTAACTTTAGACATCCAACCTTTTGAAATAAATCCAGATTTGTGCTAATTTATAGGATTACAGTATGACTTAATAAGATTTACAGTAGTAAAGGCACGAGATAAAAAAGAAATCTGTGGATTTTTCTAAATGTAATTGAATCTTTCTGAGGTCTGGATTTTCTTAATACTTCAGATCACAACTTACTCAGATACATTTTGCTCTTCCTTGCCAACTTAACTGTATCGTTCATACCTCCACCTGAAAATTTACCTGTATTCCTCTAGATTCAGTCTAATGAAAATGACAGCAACAATCAAGTAGGAAAAAAGAAACCCACAAAACAAAGCCAAAACCAGACTCCAAAATACCCGGAATACATTAAGGTCAGACTTTGGCATCCTCACTGAGCAGTGCATTTTAAGCAGTAAACATTCTCAGAATACTTCAAAAACACTACTCAATGCAGGCACAGCTGACAAGATGTGGGCTAAATGGGACTTTCTAATTTGCTGAAACGATTAGTGATGAGAACTCAATTATTTTTGTATTCATGGATCTGAGTGATAAAGTAACGCCGCTTTTTTTCATTATCGGTGTAAAATAAAGGTCATCAACTGGGTACAAAGATCAAAACCTAAAAGGCACTATTACATGAGCTTCCAGAAAATCCCAGTCATCTATATTCATACCTGAACTTTGCCTGCACACAGTGCATTGATGAATATTACTGTATCAGGCAGACAAACATCATCAGTTCAACACGGTCAGCAGTTTTGTGTTTCATTACCAAACAAAACATCTTGCCAGCAAAGTGATTTCATTAACATATTCAAACCCTTGACTGGCTCGGTCCGAAGGTCATTTAAAATTCTTTGAAATACAAGATAAAATTTTAATTCTTAAATCTCGCATAACATTTAAAATGCATTATTCTTCAGGAAAGTATCTCATAACTCTTGCTGAAAATTTAATCCACACAATTCAATTAATCATTACCAAGTGGTGTTAAAATCGCAAAGTGCACCTTCTCAGGAAAAGAATAATCATCATGGTATAGCAGCACTTTGCCTTTCAATGTCTCCTTTCATCTAAAAACCTCATTGTTGTCCCCAAAGGTATCACTTCTATTTTCTGGGTGAGGGAATGGTGTGTTAAGTAGCTTGCCCAAAAAAATACAAAATCAGTGGCCAGCATAGGGATAGCAGCCAGAACTACCAATGACATTTTGATCAATGCTTCCCTTATAAAACTATACAGCGTTTAAATATACCCCTGTGCCATGGGGGAAAAGTCTGAAATATCTCACTAGGTTGACATAAGAACTCAAAAATTCCACTTGCACCTTCCAGGGTGCATCCAAGGGCAAAGGACCATACTTGTCCAGTCCTAAATTCAGAAGCCACTGTCTGAGATCTGAGCTGGTTCAGCCTCCATGCAAGTTGACAGCTGAGGGATCATTCTTCTCAATTCAAATATAAGTGAGAAGGGAGATGGGGCTTTCTGACTTTTTTAAAGGTGAGAATTAAAATGATCTCATTCACACATGCACCCATCTAAACCATGACTCAGGTAAAAGTCAGAAAGTGGGAACCTTTCCAGAACAAAAAGTAACTCAAAAAATATTGATGGAGCAATTGTCATTAACAATTTGCTCCAGTCTACGAGAATTACTTACTCTTTGAAAACATTTGGATGTTTTCACTTCTCCCCAGGGCAAATATTTTAATGCTTCTCTTTGGAACTGCATCTACAGCCCTTTTCACAACCTCACTTTAAAGTGCCCAACCACACAGAAACCATATTGAGAGGCAGGCACAACAGGGCTTTGAAATTTCCTTTTAAATCACAGAAACTGCATTTTAGTCTGACAGCATATACATGTAACATATAGCTAAAGGCTGCTTACCATACCAGCAAGCGTGCTGGCCTGAAGGACTAAATATTTAAATTAAACACCATGCCATTTTCCAGGTGTCACAACAAAAAAGAGCAACTCAAACGTGTACGTGAGAGAGGGGGGGAAGCAGAACAGGGGCAGCCCTTCTGCTTCCTTACAGAGAATCTCTTCATCCTAATGAAATCCTAAGTTTAACTCAGCAGCATTTAGACCTTCAAAATCTTCCTTTCCCCCCCACGCAAGGAACCTAAAAGATCCTTCCAGGCAATGTCTTTTTTCCTCGCTTTGCCTGGCCACCTTGGGACTGCCTGGCATTTCAAGAGCTGGGATTTTAAGGAAGTCTCCATTAGGACACTCTCGCAAAAGATGCATCAAGTCAGGGGATTCCCACAGTATGGAGCACAATACACAAAACCTAGGGACTTTAAACATGATTTTTCTCGGTACACTCCTTCCTGTAAGGGGAAGGAGTTTGCCGCAGTGAAATTCCATCATTTGCCATTGCAGCTTCCCCTGGATAGCAAGGATGGAGAAGGGAAGTAACTGAAAATCGTTCTCCACAGCTTTTACAGCATTTACCACAATCCTGCAGTGGATGAGGGGAAATAAGGAAGTTATTGCAAAGAAGACATAAGCCAGTCGTTGCAGGAACTTAAGACTTAACAAGAATAACTTTCTTTATAAGTCACTGTCAAACTCTCAGGCTTCTTCTACAAAAATAATAATTATCCATGTGTGATGCTGAATTACAAGTCAGTAATACAGAGGATTCTGTGCAGACTACACGCTCCAAAAGGGTTACACACAAGGAAATCCTAACCTTTCCTAATCATGCTACCTGGACAAAGGTTGTGCAGACACAGGAGTAAAAGGAACTCCTTATCCACATAACACAGCCTAGGAAGAGCACTAAGAGAATTCCCCTCCCCATTCTCCCTCTCTCCTTCAGATCAGTACAACTGAGTATTTTCAGAAGCAAAGGGAAAGCAAGCACAGCACCTTTGAGTTTGGTAGAGCCTCAAGGTCTAACTGATAATTGTGCCATATCCCCACCACCACACTATGAAATATATTTAGAGTCATGGACTATAGCAAATAACAAATAAAAAAATAAAAATTAAAAAAAAAAAGGAAAAGAAAAAGGCCACTTTTACTAACTTTTCTATAATATGATTCATCATAAGCCACAATAAAAACCTCTAAGCCAAGTATCTGTATGAAACATGTCACCCTGCAAAATGTAATCCAGGTGAGTGCATCTTCCCTACGTCCTTTGCTCATCAAAAGACAGAATTTTTTCCTTTTTCTGCTACCTTATTACTTCTCTTTGTTGTTTCCACTTGTTTTCAGGCCGTGTTCCCCCCCACCCCACCCCACCCCGCTTTAGAACTTCCCTTTTCCAAGCTCCCTGCAACTACTCAGTTGACTCATGGTGCAAATTCACTTGCATTGGAGGGTACCACCTTTTTCTTCTTGTCCAGTAAAACTAAAAATTACAAGTTGAACAAAAATATACAATTTGTAAAAAAAAGAGTTGTCCTATCTGAAAGAAAGCCAGCATTAGCACACTTTTTTCAGAGATTAGGTACGCTCTACTCTTTTTATACTTGATTAGCAGTTAATTTGGGTGATGTATTACTGTTTCCTCAAGGAAAACAAGAAAATAACAAAAAGCCCAGCACAACCCCTGTCACAAAACTGCAATAAAGGAGAAAACCACCACCATTTTCTCTGCCAGTTAGCATTTACTAGAAGCAGATCATAGTAATACCACCATGCTGCAATTACTTGTATTTGACAGCAGTTTTATAAACCACAGGTTGATTTTTTCCAGAGCTTTCCTCCTGATTGCCTCAGATTGACTACATGTCTACTTTTCCCACAGGACAGAGGCTTCCTTAGATCCAAGTAGACACCAGCTTTTGAATTTCAGCCTTGTTGGAGCAGTTCAAAATACCTGGTGAACTACCTGACTGCTCATGTCTGTCTCCCTCTTTGCACCCTCCACCCCAATACAGAGCAAAAGGAACATGAAATCATATCACTCATCTCTATTACAGCACACAGAGAACATGATGACTTTTTAAAATGCCTGGGGGAAAAAAAAAAAAGAAAAAAACCCCCATATTTGATTTTTTTAACATTCCCATGCTGATGTGATTCACAGCTATTGTTATTTATTTCGCTGTAAGGTTTTCAAACAGATCATCAGCCAAGCAATCCGAATGATAAATTAAGTCCTTACAACAGAATTCTGCCTCTACTCTCAGTGACTCTTCTCTATTAGCCTGAAACAAATCATCTTTGAGTTCACAAAAGGTTTAAAACAGAGAAAGATAACTAAGAAATATGGTATTATAGAAAAAACCATATGTTGCTAGCAATGCCTATGATAACCCCTCATCTCCACACGGCAAACACGGTACCTGAGCAGAAGATTTCCACAAAGCCATCTCTTAATCTTTTTCTTAATCCAACATTCAGACTCATCTTCATGTTTGCAAAACATAGCCACTTGTTCTTTTTTCCCTCAAGCTTCAGAAAGCATGTCCATGTCATCTAAGGAATATTCTTCCAAATGAATAGCGTGATGTATTCCCAATAGCAAGCCATTTTCCAAGGGGCAACAAACTTTATATAGAGAATAAATAAATTTATAAAATGAATACTTCATATCTCAAGAGAGAACTAATTGATATTACTAAGTGCCTCCACCTGTCAGAGGATTTTATTAATAGCTTAGCTTTAAATAATCATTCTTAGGTAAAGATTGCTTATTTAATTTTCACTCTTTGCTCAATGGTTAAGAATAATACAAATCAGTAAATTACCACATTGGGTCATATTTGTTTCAAAAATCACCTTTGTAGTCAAAGATACTACAATGATATTAGAAAGGAGTTATATGCTGACTCAAAATTATTTGTCACGGAAGGGGAAGGCAAGACACCATTTTAGTGTGTTTGGATTTAAGCACATAAATAATCCAGAAAGAGTTTCCATGTTCTTACGTTAAATTCCAAATTAAAAATAAGGCTACTAATCTAACAGTAGTTTTGGCAGCATGCTTTGCTCTCACTGCAGGTCTGCCAACTCTCAGAAGGTAACTTCTGCAAGATCAGAATTTTTCTGTGATCAGGAATCATCTTGTAACCATAGGAAATCCGTGGGCAAAAAAGGCAAAAGTCTGCAACATATATTTGTTTCTATACAAATTCATACACATACCTTACTTTGGACAGAGAGACAGCTGATTGTGTGCTTATGTTACACATAGAGCTGAAATACAGAAGCTGTTCAGCAGGTCTACAGCCCCTTTCAAAACTAAGATAGTTTTTATTTCCATGAAAGGACACTGAAATAATAATTTCACAGTGTTCCTGAATATTAACAGTTCAGAGTAAAGCTGAAGAAACAAAAGTATTAGCAAAAAAGGCATAGTGGGAGTTATAAAATAAAAATCCCTTGACACATTATGGTCTTTAAGCACAGAACAGGAAAAACATACCCTGATACCAGTCAGTGCATGTTAGGGCAATATGATAACTGGTTCAGATTATAAATATCCATTTGTACTTCACTGTCATGCAAGTTTTTTTTACTCCTCTTCCACTGATGCAAATTAAATCTGGATTATTATTTGAAATAATATCATCCTGAGTGCTCAAAGCCTGATAGCTGTAGATATCAAAGCACAATTAAGGCAGGGCAGCCTTAATAACAGGTAGTTTGATATATAACTCAACATATTTTTTGTCAGGGAAGGGAATAGACATCTGTTTTAATGCCTTGAAAGAAACAAAGCTGAAAGCCAAGGAATCAGCTGCCCCACCTCCAGCACCCAAACACCTCAACAGGGAAAGTGGGTAGAGAAGTAGAAAATCCTTTCATGAACTGGAGGGAGAAGGAAAAAAAGAAACAACAAACCAAACAAAACCAAAACAAAACTAAACAAAAAAACCCACCAAAACCCAAAAAAGAGGCAGAGGGAACCCTGTGTGCTCCCTGTCCCTGTACCCATGCAGAAAGGATGGAAAGTAGGTCTCCTTGCAGAGAGTAGGGACTACCCCATGAACCCCTATGCACAGATCCAGTTGAAAATTAATTTTGTGCCTGTCAGGGGCAAACAAGAGGTGTGTGCAATGGCATGGAGCAGGACCAGAGAGCACAGACTTTGTGGTCTTCAGTAAAACCACCCTGCTACAGCAGGTCCCCTTCAAGCATCTGACCTGCAGGTCCTCACTCGAGGTGTTCGAGATGTCTCCCCTTCCTCGCGGTTGCCACAGGATGTCTCAGACCTCGCCCACACCCAGCTCCTGCTTCACAAGTCATCAAATCGCTGCTCGAGTGGGGAATGGCACACACTCTACAGGATTTTCAATTAGTAATTGCCAGGAGATAGCTGGTAATTATTGTACTGTGCAGAAGTACATGTTATTCAGAAGGCAATGAGATTAGGTTGGCAACACTAAGCCAGGAGTCACAAGTGAGCATTTAGATAGCAGTGTGATGCTTGAGGCCCCCTCTCCGGTGCACATCCCCTTCACTGGGGGCTACCAAAGGGCTACCAAAGTCCAGCAACACCTCCCTGGGACTCTCAGGTGCCGTGTTTCTCAAAACTGACCTGCTTCAACCAGCAGGTCTGTGTCGACTCACGGCAGCCAGCACGGAGCTGTAGCACACACCACACCTTACACCTTCCAAGAACACCTCCTCACCCTCTGTCATGTTTGCTGTGCACCTCTGAACTTGAACAGCAGAGATCCAAGCTGCTAATGCCTTGTAGTGCATAAGATCTTCAAGATAACAGAGGCTGTGTAGGCAAAGGGAGTCGATGGAGCAGAGACAGTGGCTACAATATTAATATTACACTTTGCAACAAAATTTGCGTGTTTGAATTCGAGGCGGGAACAACACGGGCTGTTCAGTGGTCACACTTAATTCCAGGAGGAAATCCAGAGCACCTCCCTCTTCCTGTCATCTTAGTCACTCTCTGGAGAATGATACATTGAAAACTGAAAAATGAACAGGACAGGCATCTTCTTTGGACAAAATAAAGGCTGGGTATTATACCATTTCTTTGCATGCTGACCAGCTCTGGGCACCAAATAATGCTCTTTTCATCCTGAGCAGCTTTTGAAAGGCATGTCAGGGTGAGTTCTCCAAAGCTGCTATAGGCAATTTGGAAGTCTGGGGCTTTAATGGGATAGCTGAATTCAGGTCTTTTAGGTCCCTTTGAAAAAAAAAAAATCGTTAAAGTTGTTAAAAAAACCACAATAAATGAGAACTGAGCCTTGGCATTTTATATAATTTACACGTTGCTTTCAAATATTTGGTAATCTGCTTAATCTGCAAAAAAACCCAAAAAACTAGCAGCAAACCCACGTGAATTATATTCGAGAAAAATAACAACTGTATAAATTAAAAATAAATTAAAAATAAATAAATTAAAAATAAATAAATAAGTTAATCAGAAGAAATGCCCATGTAGTTTTGCAGCTCATTTGCGCTTCGGTCTGCTCCCTGAAAGGCGGAAAAGCAAGTTATTCCCTGTACTTGCCAGCAGGGAGCAGCCCCCAACAGCCAGCCGAGCACCGTCCCGGTTTCTCAGCGGGAAGAGGAGGCTGCGCTCGCAGTTCGTGTGTGCGCACATCTGTTTGCACATCAGTATTTCTGTCTCGGTGGCGCACATCGTTCGCGGTTTGACTGAAAACACACAGGCAGCTGAGCTGGGAGCTCGGCGGGGGGGAAGGTGAGGTGAGAGCTCAGCCCGTCAGACCTGACAGCCCGCAGAGCTGCGGCAGGTTCGCTCGGGGATCGCCGTCTCGGATGTCAAACACGGCTCTGAACCTCAGCACACGCCCGTTCAGCTATTCCCAAGGCTGTTTGATGCTTCCTGGTCCCCAGCCTTCAGGACAGAGCGAGGGTGGTGAGGAACTGGCACAGGTTGCCCAGACAACCTGTGGATGCCCCCATTCTTGGGAGTGTTCAAGGCCAGTTTGGGTGGTGTAGGGAACCAAACAGGTGTTCCAGATAGAGGTCCTGAGATAACGCAGGAATTCACTAAAAGACCTTGGGCAGCCTGGGAAGGAGAGAAAAGAAGCTGTTAATTCCTGGGGAGGAAAACCTGTTTTGGGTACCTGCACTTAAAGATAAAAATAAGATAGACAAAACTGTTTTAGGCTAACACCACTTATAGAATACGTACCGGTATATATTTAACAATAGTACTGTGTTATTAAAAGGTTTGAAAGAAGTGTGTAAACTTAAAAAATGTGTGTAACAGTATAAAAAGCACACATCCCTGTGTGCTTGCTTTTCTGTACCTTAGAAACCAATGCGCTAAGTGTGATAAAAGTATGTTAATGTAAACATTGCGTGCCTTTTTCTACCATTTATCCGGGGACAACGAGGACAAAGAACAAAGCCTCAAACTTACAATGCAGTCAGATCGTCTTCCTTAACACATCCAAAAAAGTGCAAAACTGCATTCGACAGATTTTCAGGTGTTGGCAGGGTGGGGCTCTGAGCAACCTGGTCTAGTGGAAGGTGTCCCTGCCCATGGCAGGGGGATGTAACTAGATAATCATTAAGGCCATTTTATGATTCTATGACAGGTGAAGGTTATGCTAATGACCACTGAACACAAAGGCAACGTTATCACCTTCAAATTCATTTAATTCTTAGGTTTTTTTCCAGGACTTAAAATAATTGATTTGTTCAAACAAAGAAATCTTCCAACAACAACAACCACAAAAAAGCCACCTCAGGCCCTACAATACAAGAAATTAACAGACTGTAGGAAAGATAAAAAAGCAGAGGAGCAGAGGAGTCAGTGGAAAGACTCTGCTACCAGAGCTTGCTTGGTTTTAATCTTCTGTGTAGTGTTGGGTGGATACCTCAGGGTGGAGGAAAGTATATAAAACACCTCAGTTCTTAAAATTAGAGTCAAGAACAGGGTAGGGGAGAGGGAATGTTGGTGGTTAAAGTGAGATTCATTTTCCATTTATTTCCAAAGCCTATTTATCTCACTTAACTTTAGAAATCCGCAGTGAAGGTGCCAGTAGCTGAGCCTGTCACCTCAGACTCTCTTCATAATCAATAGCCAGAAATAAGTACTTCAGGGCCCAATTATCTGATCCTCTTTAGACTACTTCCCCTCCCTCCCCCCCCCCAAATGAGATGAATTGGAACGGAAAGTGCCCATTTCTCTCCATTGACCATAAAACAGATGCAGGACAACAGGGTCAGACATAATAGGCCTATGTACACATTTTCTCAGTGAAAACTGTTCCCTCCCCGGGAGCTCTGAAGAGCCATTAACACTTCTCTGCACAATTAACATCATCAGTTCAAAAGCAACCTGGCCACGTGCCTGTAAAACGTTTCTCCATCTCCCCCGAAAAACAAGCATCTGCAGATAAGGTTTTAAGAGGTCCGTTGTCAGAAAGAGAGGCACATGAAAACACCATCTGTATTTTTAAAGCAAGACAGTGTGAACCTTACATTATTTTTTGGGACATGAACACTGTTTCAGGAAGCTACTCAAGGTGTAGTGTTGGACAACTGTCTCAGGATACAACACACCTGTTTTCTGTAATTTCATAAGAGGTACATCTTGCAGATGGAGATTTCTCTCCTTTCTCCAGATGACCTGACTTATCTTGAGAGCTTTTCGATGAAATCTTCATAATGCATTAAGAGGTTATTTATAGACGTGCACGGTACACATCTCAGCAGGCACTGATTCTTTCTTTACCCAATTCCCTCATGGTTATTGTGTGTGCAAACAGTTATTCAACACTGCAGCTTTTGCAGGGGAACTCGTAACACAGTGTGATTTTATCTGTGCAATGGAAGCACCATCTTGTGAGAAATATCTCTCATTTGAATTTTGAAAGATGGCAAAAACTCATGAAACAAAAGAAGGGATTTATTCAGCGTACTGGGTCTCATCTCACACTGAGTTTTCCAGGGAGAAAGACCCTTTGGATTTAAATTCCATACATTTTACAGTTTCACAAAATCCCACCCTTTTCAGATAAGTTTAATATATTCATTTTTGCCTAAAAAGGTTTCTTTCCTCTGAAAAAGGGGTTTTCCCTTCCTTCCAGTTGCATTGTGATTCCAAGGCGTCCTCTGTCAAAAATGATGGATCTTCCTTTGTTCTTAGCCCAAAGAGAGAGAAGAAACCCCTGTGTACAAAATTTCCACATGGCCCTGAAAGATTTTAATTTTTCAGAACTTTTATATTTCCCTTATCCAGCCGAAAGAGACCCTGATACCAGTCCCATTTGGAACTTGGATATCTTACAACTTCACAATACACCTATATATATAAAAATCGTATTTTATCTCTCATAATCTCAGCCAAGGGAAAACAAGGGTGAGGTACCAAGGGAACCAACATACAGACTTCAATGTGATAAACAGGAGAAGAATTGGGACAGTCCATGTGCAGAGGTCAGATGCTCCAAGGAATAAAACTTCTCTCCAACACTCTTAAGCCATTTCCATCACCCTTCCCCCCTGCCCAATACTTTTACTGCTCTCATACACTGATTTAAAATATGAATGATTCCTGGCAAACACAAAAAAATTCATCCTTTCATTGCAATAAAATATCCAGTTTAATTATCTCACCACCTGTTGAGAGAATAAGTTAGTTGGTGAGAACTACTATCTGTATAAGCCAAGAACAATAAATTAAGTTGACTACCTCAGTAAAGCTGAGAGAATTAGCCTCTAAGTATTTCATTTAATCCTTTGATAGAAGTGTCTCATGTACATATCTATAGTAAAAGTAGTGAAAGAACAACAGGACAAACTTAATTCTCTCATGGGCTAAACTCTAAGCCTTAGACCATGTTCTGAATACAAAGGGTTCAACACTCTAAAGTCTTAAACATCATCAGTGGTCTCAAAGCTTTATTTGTTTGGTGTCTTGCAGAACTAAATCATAATTGCTCTTAGATGAGCATATTGCTCACTGAGGAAAAGTTTCTCCATTCATGATGTTTAGCTTAGTACATTCCTTTCTATCTCATGGAGCATAAGCTGATAAACCTGTGGGAACAGTTTAACCCATCTCAACCACACCAGTTATAGCTCTTTGTCCATCCAGGTTTCAATACAGTATTTTTTCTAATCACAGAAGCACTGAGAAACATCATTTAAAGATGACCTACATGCTCTGTAAACCCTTGGTCCAAGTCAGTCCCACCTCTAATGCAGTCAGGGACATTCACAATTATTGTTACTGCAAGTTTTGTCCATAGTGCTAGGATCATCACCTCATGACAGAAGTCCCTAGAACAGTTAGTGCATGTGGGTTATGTCTTCCTCCAAAGAGGTGAGTGTCTGTAAGTCCATCCACAGCACAGCTAACTTAGTCAAAATTTTAATAGCTCTAGCAACAGGTTCATTTAGTGAGTGGAAGCTACTACATGATAGTTTCTTCCACATTTTCTGCCTAGATATGTATAGGATGAGAGCAATAAAGGACATTTCTGCTACAGAGTTGTGTATTCTTTAGCATTTCTCTTAGAGAATTTTTAGCAAGACTTTTAGCCATAACCAGCAAGACTTTCCAAACACCAGTTGGCAGATAAGGTTCTGGCTCCCCACCAGGTTTCTACACACAGTCATTTCATGTGCTAGCATGTGAATACTCATTTTTTGAAGAGGGTGCTTAAAGAATCAAACACTTTTGAACTAGCCAAATCATGGAAGTGTCAGTGAACCATTCAAAAGACTTCCCATACTGAAGAGTCAAGGGAAGGAGAGAGTGGTGTTCTGCCTGGTGTACAGTTCTTCACTTTCTAAAAGCAGTAGGAGGGCTGTTACAAACATAAAGAAGCACGGATTGATTGTTCTGCAGACAAACAGAAAAAGAACTTTAAATGCTGAATGATGGTTGAGGAGGGGACGCTATATCACTACAGGGATCACTGTCACAGAATCATCAGGGTTGGAAAAGACCTCCAATATCATCGATTTCAACCTTTGACCTGATCATCTAGATCATCAGCTAGACCTCATCAACTAGACCTCATCAACTGAGACATGTCCAGTTGCTTCTCGATCGCTCCTGTGGATCTTGATTGCTCTCCTACCTCCCTGGGCAGTTTGTTCCAATGCTTAACAATCCTTTCCATTGAGAAATTCTTCCTGATGCCCAGCCTGAACCCCCCTCTTGACGCAGCTTGAAACCATGTCCTCTACCCTCTGTGTCCTATGTCACTATGGTGTTGCTTCCAAACTTAGAGACAGTGCAAGAAACTTGCAGGAAAAAGGCATTCCAACCCAGGTGTCACGTCAGACAGCGTGTGGGTGTTCAACTCTAACAGTTGCAATGCCACATTCATGTGCTGAATCAATGCCTTAAGTGAAGGGTCAGTACTAATGTTCAAGACGGCTGGATACTGCTCTTATTCTGTTGGATACTGCTCTTATTCTGTTTCCAGACTAAGCTCTTCGCACCTCCGCTTTTCCCACTCTGTAAACCTCCTGCACTGAAAGGGAACAAAGATTAGTGTGTGCTCATTTGAAGGGAAAAGCACAAGAACTTCCATTCTGACCTCTCTTTGAAGGAATCAGCACACTTTCACATCAGTTCCAAACCATCCTCTGATCTCACAGACCTTTGAGAGGGGGCTGCCACCACACACATGGTTGTTTACCCGGTTAAATTGTTAATAGATCTGTTTTGCAGGTCTTGATACTCCTCTGTGTCGGTCTGTAGCGGAGAAGTGGGTGCTAATGACAGAGTATTTGAGCAGAGATCTGACAGAATAGAATACACAAAACACTGTTTCAAAGCAGTGAGCAGCAATTTTTACTGCTTGATTTTACTCCTGGAGCCCAGAAGTCAAAATCCTCACTGTTATGTATAGAAATACACTGTCAAAAAGAAAAAAAAAAAAAAAAGATGTTTCATATCAAACGAGGAAAGTGGCTGATCATTTGGGAAGAACAACAGTCGTTTTAAGGGGATGACATCAAACTATGAAACCTACGGTGGTAGTTGTCTTCCTCCGGTTGGAGTTCTCTGACACTCTTAATTTTCTCCTCCCCAAAAAAGAAAACTTCGAAAATATAAGTTAAGGTGTGATAGCCACTCAGATTTTGTCACCTGTACTTCTCAAAGTCCCTTCTCCTAGCACTAAGTGCTGCCTGGAAGCAGTTTAGAAAATATATAACCCCAAACGTTTCTTTCAGCTGAGACCCTTGAGGCACAAGTTACCCTGAATGACACAGTGACTGCTTAAAACTCCCTGCTTGGGCCTGAGCAAGGACCTGTTCAGTGTCCTCCCCTCACTCCTACACTACACTGCACTCCTACACAGGGTGCCCTAGGGAAGGAGCTCCACTGCAGTAGCCCCAGCACAGTGTTATGGAGTAAATATGTGGGAGCAGAGCCTGACCTGAGCCTGCAACTCATCCATCAAGCAATGCACCCTTGTGTTTTTTCAAATACAAGCTTAGAAGTCCTGTTCCAGTGGCACCGAACAGCCACAGTCTCTCCAAAAAACCCCAAGTCGTTTCTTGTGCAAGACAATTTAAGTCTGCCTTTCCACAGATCACTGGTTCGTGTGTGAAGCTTTCCTTGCAGTGGTAGTATTTTTTTTTCCTCCCTTGATTGCCCACTGTCTAACACCAAATATGCTCATTTTGCAGCTTTATTTTACTAACCCAAATGTACATTTTGGTGAAATCTTATGCTTTCTGAGACTTCTTTCTAAGATTCTGCTCCTTGGCTATTCATCCAGGTGGCTATCTTTATGATTTTAAAGATGAAAAGGCTGGGTTTGTTTCAAGGAATTCCAGTCAGGCTTTTTTTTCTGCTGGGGGGCTACTCCATCTAAGATGCATGTTTATTCCCAGTTATGGAGCAGGAAAGCATTGCACTCTGCTGGGCACAGAAGAGAATAATAACTAGAGATCAGATGCTAGGAAATGCACAGTTTATGAGAGTTTTAACAAGAAAAACCATCTGTCCCTGTTTTCAAGGTTCTGATCCCTCAGGTTTCCCCTGCTGAGGATTTCCTTAGACTTGAAAGCTTCTGAACCTTGGCTATTTGTCCCAATCCTTTCCCTTAGGTACCTGTTTTGCTTTTGCTTTCATATTAGCACTGTGATCTCTGCCCAACTACACAGTGAGAAACCATCATCTCTTTTAAGCATCGGAAATAGACCTTCAATAGAAATGACTCTCATGGAGATTCATTGATGTGCTTATAGTTCAAAAAATACTACCATAAAGGTGCACATTGTAGTAGCAATGGCAGAGTATCTCAGACCCTAAGAATGTTTTCTGAGTCTTAGTGATTTAACAGAATAACAAGCTCACGAAGAAAATAATTAACATTCCAGAGAGCTGCACCAGCATCTAGAATGCTTTAAAGAAAGAGAATTGGAAAATAAATACTCTTCAACAAATGCGAATCAGGAATTAATTACAAAACAATGCTCACTACTTATGGATCAAAAGCTGCATAAAACACAGGGAAGTGGTCACAAGGACATACAGAAATGTGTGTGTACCTTCTACCATGCACCTCAGCCTATGCAGCAAAACCTCTAGTTGTATAGGGAATAAGCTGGCTATTACCCACTAGCCAAGAAAACAGGACTCGTGGCACACTGGGAGAAATGATCAGTCAAATCTCTCCCTCTATTTCTCTCCAGTTTTGAACATCAGGCCAAAATTTTATCCTACTGCTCTGCATGATTAAACAGGAAGAGGGCTCCAGCCCAACACACTAAATTGTTTTTCAGTCTGTAGTTCATGAACTGCTGGTGGCTCATAAAACAACAGAAGGTGAAATGCCTGCTAAATTAGTTCCTGCTCCAAATGCACATCCTCATAGACAGAAGGAAAGAATAAAGCAAAAACAGAAACAAATAAAGACAAGAGAATATTCCGAGTTCTGCTTAATGTTTTCTTATTTAAAAGCAAACATTTTGGCAAAGCTGCAAACACAGTTGTTTTCCAGAATGTAAGCTGTTCAGTAGATTAAAAAAACCCAACCACAAATCCAAGCATCAGGTACAAGACAGTACCTTAAAGGATGTCTTGTAGACTCTTGGACTTCAGGTCTACCAAGTCTCTGAAAAACTGCCTTCTCTCCAGGAAAACAGTAAAGGAAACATTCTAGAAGTTCTAGAGTTCTTCTTCTCCTAAATTTTGTGTTACCCTGAAATCACATTTCCCCTATGTGATATGTAGAAACGTGGCCTTTGCTCCTGAAAAATTGCCATTGAAACCCATAAATGTTGTTCTCGATGAATTCAGAATCTGGACTTTGGAAAATCCATTCTTGTACAAAGCAAAAAATATGACTGAGACAGACAGATTGTTTTTCTCCCTCAGTTCAATCCCTAGAAGACCAAGTTGTTCCAACTAATTTCCTGACAGGTAGGTATCCAGATCACAAACCAAACTCCATCCCAATTAATGCTGGCATTGTCACCAGTAGTCTCAGCAGAGATGGAGAAGAGAAAGCAAATTTGCAGGCCATCCCAAATACAGTCAGATATTCTCCCAGAATATGGAAGTAGCATGTCCAAGGGAAAAACCAAACTCCTCTAAAGGTTTCAGGTTCCAAAGCACCACTCACTGCCTTTAGTGGGGTGGGGGGCACCTGAATTAGGGACCACTGGTTTTTAGGACTTTTGTTGTACTCTGTACTCTGTGTGTCTGACCTTCAGTTGTTCCATCTCTGAAAAGAGTTGTATATGCTTGACAAGCTCTAAGATTCCCTGGATGAAAAGCCACTGGAAAACAAAATATTATTTTTTCATGAAAGAATAAAAGTTTAATTTCTTCATTGATTTCTGGTAAGACACCTATTCTTGTCTTATTTTCATTATTTATATTTAATTACTGCTAATAAGCAAAAAATGTATGGCAAACACAGGGAAAAACACCTGAGGTAACTCATGGGTGAGACCCCTCAGTGCTACTGAAGTGTGCAGGAACAGGGAAAACTGACATTGGATGAACTCTGAAATTATTTTTTAGGAAAATGTTCAGGTACCCCTCCTCCTTCAGCACACAAAACTCAAAACACAAGTCAACAGGAGCATCTGTTCTTTACACTCCAGACACCAAAATCTCTCTTTTCTGTTACTTACAAAGCAGCAGAAGAGAGAATACTGAAAATTAAGGTCAAGCTACAACCTGAACTACGTAGTTAGATCATACAAGACACAAAATTCAGGTCATAGATTCAAAAACAGCAGAAAAATTTGAAATGGCAGTTCTGAAAAACACTGTGCCTGTGGAAGAGGTGTTTTCACCAGAGAACAGCACAAGGCCAGACTTTGAAATGCTGCAAATCCTCCAGGTCTGAATGGAGAAGAGGAAGCTCCATGGTCAGCAGCAGGTCCCCTGTAAGAAGAGGCTTTCAAAGCGCAACTCCAGGGCTCAGCTGCCGTTCTCCTGCCCCAGACCTCTGCTCATCACCACAGTGAGAAGGCAGCACATGGATGAGATGAACACAACCCACGCTCAGCATTGTGCTGCACACCTGCTGTAGTTTCACACCACTGGAATTCAACAGAAATGTCTCCTTGCAATCTTCCTCCAAGGCAAAGCAGCTCACTTTGTGCCACAGCAGCCTGTCTCTGAAAAATCCATCTCCTCATGCTCAGAGGATCAGTGTTTCTTTCATATCATTTACCTTGACTTCTTTGTTCATTATTTTCATGAAAGCACTGTTCTAGTGCTTCACTCTCTCTTAAGCTCCTTTCAAGAAAGTTGTTAACTTCAGGAGAGCAAATTTCCTGTTCTGCAAGCCTACAGGTCTACAAATTTGTCCACATTTTCTGTTTTCTACGGAAGAAATGCTCTGTCCTGTACCTCAGGACCTGGGAAGTAATGGGGAAAGCAAAGCAGTAAACAGATTTACTACCTTCACTCTTATGCCACTTCCACTTCCTAAATATTCAACTTCAATACTCTAATGATTTCCTTTTGAATGAAACTCATTAAAATATATATATATCTATATATATATACATATACACGTATCAGGAAAATTGCATAGAAAATGTTAGGTGAATAATTTTTCTAGTTTTTTTCTTTTTTTTTTTCCCCTTCATTGACCACTTATATTATTTTCTTTATTTTCCAAAATTCATCAATTTAAAAAAAATAAAAAAAAATATTTTTAAGAGGTTGTTGTTCTGTTGTTTGACTTTATCTTATTAAAAATGGATATATCAAGATAAAAGACACTGCAATATTGATCATGCTTGCCAAGCCCTGAGTATGCTGACTGCTAAGTTTGTTTAACACTACATTAGTTGCCTTCTTTTGCCAGGTCATGCCCTAAAAGGAAATTCTCTATAAACAGAGATAAACCTGCAGAGAATTTTGTAACACTTGATGCCAGAAAATAAGCCTGCAAAATAACATGTCATTCTCTTTAAATAAAGAAAATATACTAAATAACCTTAGAATGAATCCTGATTTAATGCCAGGAACTGAAGTTATGACCAGCTTCAGTGACAGGTATCTGCCTGCAATTGTCTTCTGTGTGAGATGTCATTAAAAAAAAAAACAAAAAACCTAAAATTACCTTCTCCATTTTGGAGTCTTGGAACTACAGACTTCAAAAACACACTTTTTCATTCTCTGAGAGGAATAAGGCAAGACTTAGTCTCCCACTGTTCTCTTGATGAGCAGATGAGCCTCATCCCCTACCTTTGAGGGATTCTGGCCCACAGGTTGCTAAATCCCATTTAGACAGAGCAGCCCCTTGCCCTGGGCTCTCTGTCCTTACCCCCCCCCCCAGCTGCAAGGGAAACAGGAGGTCATCCCGGGGCTTCCCATCAGAGGGATGACTCCAGCAGACCAGGATGGTTCTTTAGTTATTTTAAATTAACATTTCAGGAAGAGAGCACACATCAAAGCCAGGCTGGATGGGGCTCTGAGTGATCTGGTCTAATGAAAGGTGTCTTTGCCCACAGCAGTGGGGTTAAAATCAGGTGACGTTTAACATCCCTTCTAACCCAAGCCTTTCTGTGATTCTATGATCTACACCATTTTGGTCATCTTGGCATGATGGAGAGTGGTGGAGGCAGTTTGAAGGGCTGGATTTTCATTTAATTGCCTGGTAAGGTCCTTCTCGTCACATTGCTGGGTGTTCCAGGTGAATAAATAGGAATTACTTATGTGTAGTATTTTGCCTTTAAAATTTTGGCTTGTGGTAAAGACAGCTTTGAATTTGGATCATCTTTTTTTTTTCCTAGAACAGTCCGTGGCTGAGCAGCAGTAGTACAGGTGCAATTTCTGAAGATGAAAACTGTGTTTCCCTGTACCTGCCACTCAAGAGGAAAAGTACTCACTGTTAGACATGGCCTTTGGTACACAAGTACAGGCTCCTTGTCTCTACTGGATCAGAATTCAACCATTAGTATTTCCACCCCCAAAAATACCAGCGGCTCAAAATCCCTAACAAAAAAAAACATTCTTCTACTTATACTTTATAACAACACTGGACTTTGTGTTGAAGTCAACTATACTGAACCATGAAGTAATACAGAATTCAAAAGTACATTAAGTACAACAAATCAAGCTGTCTAGCCTATGAAGAGGAGCTCTTAACTAGAAACATCAAACATCTTTGCAGGATGCTTGGTTGTTTTTTATTTCCTCATTGTTAGCCAGCTTTTCAAGAGACTTATTTGTCAAAGTTTTTTTCAGACAATGGTTTCATCCCAAATGTGCCTTCTGGCCTCTAATTCCTATTGCACCAGTTATTTGTTTCCCTGTACATACATAAAGAACCCAATTCCAAGCATAAACAGTATGAGTAATGACAAAAAACTATATATCCATGTAGTAAGGGGAAGTCCCTATATTGCTGATACACGTTGTCTTGTGATGGCACCTTGCTGCCAGCAAGAAAAACTATGTAGGTGTTCCCATAAAAAAAAAAAAAAAAAGCAACACCACAAACCCAAACACAACACCCACACCAAAATCACATCTGTTTTTGCTGTAGCACTGAACAGTACAAAATTACTACAGGCTTTGTCAAAGAGTACTTATCCTTTTGTACTGAAGAGTACTACCTTTCAAATAGTCAAGTCATCTCCATGCTGTGCAAAAGGGGGAAAAAATAGGAGTTGAATAAGCCTCAAATTTCAACTGCTTCAATCGAGGTATATCTAACCACTTTCCTTTCTAGCCCCCCAAAAAAGGTATATCCTCTCTTTTGCAAACGTACTTGTCAAAGCCTCTGCTTCTCATTTTTATGCAACAGATAACACGTCAAAAGAGGACCATCACGCCCTGCTGAAACCTGGAATGCAAACTGCAGCAAACATAGCGAAGTGATTGCATTAGTCAATGTATGATGAGTGATACCTACTTCCCAGGCTGTCAATATTCATGTGCTTGGACAGAAAGAACTTTGTCCACATTGCGGCTATTACTTTTTGCAGACATCTCCTACACTATTTCACTTGCCTCCTAGCAGCCAAACACACGATGGTTTTCTATCTCCAATGAGCTCTTTGTGTCTGGATAAGCTGTGGCTGTCTTCTGTTCATGGCATGGCACTTGTGTAAGTGATAAACACACAGGATGGAAGTATGACAAAGCAGAAACTTTTCCTTTACCTTCCTTGACTTGGTCTCAGCACCTGCACTGAAGCAGGTTTGTTGCCTACCTTGAAATGGCAGCACATGTTCTCCTTAACCCATATCAAGACTTTTTCTATGAGGCTGGACAAAACATTTCACTTGAGAGCTGTTTGTGACTAAGAAGCTGCAACAGTGATGGGACAGAAATGTTGTGGCCTTTATATATCAGAGCTCATAGGACAACCAGTTACTAATCACTGTCATTGTGGTTATACTGGTAACAGCAGACTCAACTAGAAAGTGCTATTTTTAAAATTCCTGACAGGACAAACAGATGCAAAGAAAGGTTGATAGGTCAAGTAGCATTGATATCATTGTCTCAACCCTTTCCATGGTCCTTAGGACATCTCCCAACTCTGTAGACAAAATGGAGACTGTCAGAAACTGAGAGAGTAAAAATTTCTAGCTGTGGGAAGCAGATCATAACATTCATTAGTTCACTGATATTTCACCACGTAAGTGTCAGGTGTCACAGCCAAGGCCAGAATGAGAAGACATCTACAGATTCCTATTTGACTGGTAAAATAACCTTGTTCTTGAATAAGCAGGTTATTTCTGTAGAGAGGACAGCTTAAACTAAATGAGCTTTTGTCATGGAAATGAGAATTGAAGTTGACTGAAGGCTTCAAAATCATTTATACTTAGACAGCAGTGGTTTTAGAGAAATAACAAACCAAGCAAGTTGTTTTTATGTCTGCTAACACTTTCCTTAACTGCATACCTAGACTGTAGGTCTATAAAATGCTCTGTAAAATAAGGCACAAATAACAGCTTCTGTCTCTTCTGGACATTCCTGTAAATAACAGCAGCAGCAGGCAGGGATCAACCTCATAACCATTCTGTTCATCACATTTGCAAGGTCATCCACGTTATTGCTTCCCGCCCTGCTTTTGTGGTGCAATTGCATTCAGCTGTTCATTGTTAAGCCAAATCAAAGGTGGGAATATCAGATGTAATCCTAAAGGAAGATGCTAATATATTCCTCCACGAGGTATTAAAACACTGCTTTAAACTACCCAAATTCCTAGCAATTATTAGCCAGTTAATCCATACTCTGCTGGGTATGTAAATGACAGGTAATGCATATCTCCTAAGTGGATATTCTTCCCACATTTCTTGAAATCGTTACTAGAAACACACTGATTTTGAAATGTGACAATTTTCTTTTACTTCTGAGCAGTAAATATAACTTAACACAACACAGAATGCCACAGAATCACTTGCTACTGGTGTAGAATTATGTACCATTACTTATCCATTCCGTGGGAAACCCAGATGAACACTGGAAATGTATTTTTATTGGATTTTTAAATTTTTTTAGGGTAGCACTAGAAGTCAGAATTTTATCCCATTGGGAGAGGAAGTTTGCCTGAGTGACATAATTCTATGGACCATATGGAACTCCATGTCCCCCATACTACGGTTCCCACACATCATAGGAGAATAGATCAGATCTATCCATCTAACATTAAGCAGATTATTTTTTTAAAGCCAAACTGTCCCTCCTGGAATGTAGGTTCAGATTCTGTATAAAAATATATATTTAATTAATAGTTGATTGGTGTGGATCATTTCATAGCATGAGAAGTCAAACCTCTTACAGAATTTCTGCTCGGAATTGTCAGAAAAATCTCTCTCTTCTCTTAATGTACTTAGATCTACAAAATTATAGAATGCCCAAAACAGCAGCACACTATGAAAAGAATGCAGGTAATTTCTTAGAATATTTCTTGGTTTACTTCTGTTCATTTACTAGGGAAATATAAAACTTTCAAAATGTATGCTTCTGCAAAGATTTCAACCCCCTATCACATAACAGAAAAAAATAAAGCTTACATTTGATTTCCTTGATAAATTGCACAATATTCTGGTCATTACTATTTTGATTTAATTACTGCTATTTGTGCTGCAAACCACCAGCAGTGAAAATTATTAATTACATAACTGATTAAAAAACTCAGAATTGGCACTTGTACAGGCTATATCCTTTTTTTTTTTTGGCTCAAATTCAACCATACAAGCTACAAACATATTTGTGTATTCAGACTAGGGAAAAAAAAAAGGGCACAAAAAATCCCTACCAACTACCTGTCTGCCTTGAATTCTGAAATGATTGCAAATCAACTCAGATTCTAGCAATAAATAATTCATATGCATTGTACTCCTCTCACTATATAGGCAGTAGTTGAAACAGGCACCACTGCAAAGAATTTTCTCAGATTGGTAGTATTTTCTAAGCCCAGGTATTCTCAAGAATAAAAGACAGTGTCATGCTGAAAGTTTATATTGTAATACTGTGTAAAGCCCTGCACAGTAACCTTGGAACTCTGAATTTCACATGAGATACACATCACTGAAGACACAATTCAAACGACTGAAAACAAAACCAAAACATCCACCTGTTTCCAGGACAACCCTAATTCTTGAAAAAGACACTCTTGGTCTTGCTAACAACAGTTTCTGCTCAATTAGTTGTTCTGCAGGCATCCAATTTTTTTCACCTTCTCTAACAAATATTCTTCTTTAGTGCACTACTGCCAGTGAGTTCATTGTATGCAAATATCAATTAACAATTTCAGTATTACCCCACTGCTGAAATATGCTTCCACCACCAGCACTGAAACACAATTGTAAGTGGTATGCTAATATTTTGTCAATATCTTAAGTGAGTTCATCAGTGAAATAAGATCCCCCAAATCAGGATCAGTCTGAACCAACTAATTTTTAATGTCGACTCACACATTTTAGCAGAGAAAGATTTCAAAGAGTGACATTACTCGAGCATGAACAAGTGGAAAAGCTGAAGTGCTGCCCTGTCAGGTTGCTCTGGGTTCCTTGGCACGTGATTTAACTCTGTTAGAGGTGATGGCAGAGCAAAGGACCAACAAGCAGAAGGAGCTGGGCCTTACACAGTTACCTGCTCAGCTCCACCACCAATAGTTGCATTGGTCAAGACCCTTATTCTGTTTATCCTTAGGCAAAATAGGCAGTTTGTGCTTCCCAGAGCACTCCACTTCCATTTGTCTGTGGTCCTCCTACATAAAACCAACAGCACTGCACCACTGATTTGTTTTGAAGAGAAATACACAAATAAAACCTGCCACCTTTAGTCACACAGAACCTACTTAATTATTTCTAACATCTTGAGTGAAAAAACATTCTCTCAGAAGGATCCCCAAAAGACCAAAAAGTTATAAATATTATAAGCTACTTTCTGTCACAGATTAAGGAATTGCACATTATATTAGCTCAGGAGGAGAGAGTCATTATTATGTAATTATGATCTTTCCTATTTTGAAGAAAATCACTGGCACAGTTCTGATGCTTCTGCATGGTCCAGATCCTGATCACCTCCATTCACACCCAAAGTCTCAATAAGTTAGGCTGCTTACAAATCTGAGCAAGAATTAACCTTCTCAGTCATAGATGATATTAAAAAACAGTTATTCTGAAGAGAACTGGTCTTCAAATGGCCAAATTATTACCTCCATAAGTTGAAAAACAAACAGAACAATATCACTGAATCCCCAGGCTCATATACCTCCACTGGAAACAAACATTGGTCCCAGTGGCACTTCATCTTCAAATATCTGAGAACCAGCCATAAAGGAGAAGGTGGGCTGGGAAAAGGCAGTTAGGTTACAGAATAGACAACCATGGTAGAGTGGGAAGACAGACTCTGCTTTCCCTCCTTCTGAGAAGGAGGCCATGATGGCTTTGCAATCCATTCTGAAGTTTCCTCTCATTCCCATCCTGAGGCACCACAATCCCAGACCTGCTGTAACCACTGTGCAGCTGGCACAGAGAAGGAGAGGACATGCTTGGGAAACGTCCCTTGAGAATTCAAGAATTTGTGTGCGTAAATTCTTTGCGCTTGAAGAGCTGCTGCCTCTTGAGGGAAGCCAATTACATACTTTCTCACCTGGCAGTCTTCAGGATAACTTTGAAGTTAGGCAAGAAGAACTGGCATGCACTGGCATGAAAGCTAATTAGGTTCAGTTTCCACATAGCAAAGGCTACAGATGAGAAACTTCCAGTATCGAGTATTGTCACGGCTGTCACCTCAGAAGCTCCTAAAAGCTGACCCTCTACAGCAAGTCACTTACAGTTCAGTTGTTCACTGCTACTTTGAGCTATTTGTGGGATTTTCTGTCCTTGGCAGTCAGAAAAAGTCTTTTTCAGAGCTGGCCTATTAACAAATGCTTCTTTTTTCACCGCATGCTGTCTTTCTCTTGTTTGCTGACAGAATCACCTAGAGATGATATCTTTGTATTACACTTCTACACCATATGTGCCTAATATTCTTCTGCCCTGTTACATTATGACAGCTCTTTAAGCCAAATGTATATGCCTTTTATTCACAAATCCATGGACACACGTGGCTGTCACTTTCCTGCCAAATTATCAGGATGTTTTCTTTGTGAAGTAAAGAAACTTGAGCTGAGTTGAGACAACAAGTAAGAAAAGATTTGCTAAAAAAAATAAATAAATGACAAAACATAACAAAACCAACAACAAAAGCCCACACCTAAAAATGCCACATAAGAGCAAAGGCTGCCAACAGCCAAGGGAGCCACTCCCTAAAAAAAGAAGAAAGAAATCAATGATGAGCCTAGGCAGCCTTATGATAAAGTTAGCCCTAAGCATGCTCCATAAATAGAATTGGTTCTTTACATAAGTCCACACTACTCACAGCCTACTGTTCCCATCTTGCTTGCCTCCACACCTACAACTCTGCTTCACATTTTCTTGCTGATAGATGCTCCCACCAAAATTTTTCATCAACAAAAGCAAGCTTCACCTAGCAACCGTTTCCAGGTAAGATTTGCCATCCAAACCCAATGCAGAGGCATTTCTTTGACTTAAAAAATAGAACACCAAAACTATTAAGAGACTTAATGCAAAATGTGTTCAAAATACAGGAAACTTTCTCTACCCTAACAACTGTCACCCCCTGAGAAAAATATTTACTAGTAAGACAAGCAGGAAAGTAAATTGGCATCATGGCAGGCAACATACATTTGCTGGACAGCACTTGCCAGACAACCTGGGAAAAAACACAGCTGTACGAGGAAGCTGCAGCTCAGACAGGAAGATTTCAGCTAAGCCTTGAAAAAGAAGCACATTTGATGTTAAAAAGTTCCCAGAGGATCTTAAACTATGCGAGTGTTTCCCAGCATCCCCATACAAACACACGGGCAAATGTTCAAAATGCCGATAGTGAAAGAGAAGAGGAAAAAAAAACACTGATGGAAACAACTACAGGAGGAAATGATGAATTCAAGAACAAAGGGCTGTCAAGAACAACCAACGATCTTTACATAATAACATTAGACAGGTGAGGGGGAAGAAGGTACCTTTTTTACCCTATTGATCCACTTTTGCATATTTTTGTCTTCTGTTCAAACCAGCCAAAACATCCTGAGCTCCAGTGACATAACACCACAGAATAGATGATGAAAGATGGAGATATAATCATTGCATGCAAATACAATCAGGTCAAACTGACTCAATACCAAGCAAAGATTTTGTGGTTATTTTTAAAAACAGTTGTGACAATGGAAAAAATGTCACTGCTATGACTGCAGCAGAGCTCAGGCAAGCATGAGAACCTCCTTCCACCGCTGTTTGTGATTAGAGCAGCATTGAAAGCCAAACTTTCAGGGATGATGGGGACCATTGATGTTGTTCATCCAGGGCCAGCCAGCAGGACCCTACTTGTTTACACCAGTAACTTTGGCACAGATAAAAAAGGTGCTTGGGATTATACACAGACCTAGGTAGTACTGTTAACACCAGATACCCATCTTCAGATATCAAAGGCTTGATCAGAAGTGCATAACTCTAAAGGGCAGACAGACCATTAAGAATTCATCATAGAAATAGAAGCCACAGTTAACATCCATCTTACCTACAGGCACCTCTTCTCCTGCCCCGCCCATTTCCCAGCTTCCCCTATTTTCAGTCCCACCATCACACTCATCTCCTTGTATTCCTCCAAGAAAAAGAACCTTGATTTTTCTTCAGGAAGAAGAATTCTGTTTCAGGACAAACTCTGATGTGAAGCTGGATCAGAGGAAGAAAAGCACAATGAAACTGGGTCCTACAGATTCTCAAATACGGACATCCAGGAATTGAAGGAAATATCTCACCTGAAATGGGATTTTACTGTCTGAAAACAATCAAGGAAAAGGACCTGAGTCTACTGACTGATCCAACAGGCTCTGAGTCACCCAAGTGAAGGAGCTCTGAAAGAGTATACTTACAACCTGAGTGGTCCTGCATAACTTGTACTAATTAATCCTGCTTTGAGCAAAGAGTTAGATCAGGTAGTCTCCAGAGATGCCTTTCCACTGCAATGATTCTCTGACTAGTCAACGTAAGTCAGAGTGGCTAACCTCACAACCATCAAATAAAACAGAGAAAAACCAGCAATGTCTATAGCAGAAGACTTAAGACAAAAAGTAGAGGCATAGATTTGGTGAGCTCAAGTTTAGATCAGAAATTAAAACTTATTTTCCATTGATCAGAATAATGAGACTCCCAAACAATCTTTTGGGTAGGAAGTAGGGAGTAAAAAATATATGGATAAAATTTTATATATATATAGTTTATATGTATATATAGTCTATATATATATATGTAAAGATGGAGCTTAATTTATATGGAGCCAGACACACAGACCTACATATACAGGTCAATTGAAAACCACATCATTACTTGAGATTAGGAGAATGCAGAATGTCAAGGAGCAGACAGTGGTGGACAAGGAAACACGATTTCACATGTGTATCTTGTGCACTGTGACAAATATTACATAATAAACAACAACAACTTGACTGTGTTCTAAAGGCAGATCTTCAGAGTGGGACTGGGCCTTGACACCCTCATGACAGGACACCTTGTAGTCCGAGCTGCCAAGCACCTACCTCAGAAAGCATGTAGGCTGAGAAGTCACACAGCTTCACACTCAGGCTAAAAACCATTATGAGAAGGGAACCCCCACAGCCAAACTGAAAGGGATTAGCAAAAATAGCACAAAAACCCCTCCACTGCACTCCTGAGAAAGCCAAACTCGCCCATAACTTGTGTACTTAAGAAGTTTTTGCTTTGCTGGTGCTGAATGTCTACAAAACATTGAACCATTTCACCCGCTGCAGGGGTTGATGTAATTTCTTTAGCACATACAAGTGCCAGATCTATCATACTGATATAGCACACTTAAGTAAAATCATAAGCATTTCTGGCTTCTCAATGTTTCCAAACTTGGAGGCCTTAGGTTCAGACTCTACCTAAGATATTAAAAACGACAGAAATACCCCAATTATCAAGTTATTACCTTAATATTTTATTGGGTTCCTTTACTACTCTTTCTTTCATACTTCCAATAGATTACCCCAAAAAATTCTCTTTATAAGCAGATAACTTTTTTTAGTTCTGTTGAATGCACAGGGAAAGTTTGGTTGCAGGAACATGTTTGGTTGCAGAAATGGCAAACTTTTAGGGTCTCTTATAAATGAAGGTGGCTACTACAGCATGAGCTAAGAGAGACTTCTGTGGAAATTGTGACAGAGGACTAGAGACTGCATAGAACAGGCAGATTATAATCATCTGTACAAGATCATATGAGATTTATTTTAAGACTTTTCAGGTTTTTTCTGCCTATAAAGAAAAGGCAGTTGTCTTTTAATTACAAATTCTGTCTTTTGGTTGATTTTTTTTTCTTTTTGTTTTGCTTTAATTTAGAACTTAACCTGATTATTTTTAAAGAACAATATAATGAAGCTTTCTTAGGCAATCTCCAATTATATGTTTTATAAGAGTTCTTCACAGTAGTACTTTAAATTCACCTTCATTCGAGACAAAATGTCAAATTCATTTAATCACTGATACATTCAAAGAGGAAGTTCTTCTATCTCCAGTTATTCTTTAATGAGATACTCCTACACCCTAGGTAGTTATCACAGAGACTGAGAAATTTAGAAAGAGGTATTTTGGTATAACACAGATGAAAAATTATTAATCAATATTAGTTTCTATCTTCTACCTGCAACGGTATCTGCAGCCAACCTGGGGGAAAAAAATTGCTACTTTCAACTTGGCTGCCATGGTAACATGAAATGGTCCAATTTATTGCAGTTATCACAAATGCTATTAGTCCCAGGGATAACGGCGGGTGGCAATGAGCCATACTGGGGAGGATTATTTTCTTTTTGGTTTTGCTAAGGGATTTGGGAAGAAATAGAATAACCAGCACTGAAGATGATGGTTGAATAGGGACGTTGAAAAATGAGTTAAAACTGAAGATCTAAGCAATTCCTTTGTTCGTGTGGCTATTCTGAATGGCACCAATCACTGAAAGGGTAAGGCAGAAGTCTGCTTGCTTTTGGTGGAGAGTAGCAAGCTGAGATTTCAGTAGTTTCTTTTGCTGCTATAGTACAGTAAGAAACAGTTTTCTCAATCTATAAGTCTGGTTTCAAGCACACTTTTACTTCACATGAGAAAAAAGCGAGACCTTGAACCATTCTGTCTTTTCTTTTTCCCCTTAAACTTTCAAAGAAAGAACATGTTGGTTTATAAACCCTCTGCCTCCATATCAGGAAACTCGACCACATGTCCAGGTATTCAAGATAAGAGTTACCCTCTTTCAGAACCACAGATGACTGTGGTGGAAAGGTCTCTGGATATCATCCAGTCCCACCTTCTGCTCAAAGCAAGACAAGCTTCAGAGTCAAACCACGTTGCTGAGAGCTTCATCTAGCTGAGTTTTCAATACCTCCAGGAATGGAGGTTCAACAGCCTCCCTGGGCATCTGCTGTAGTATTAAACTTCTTTCACAGTGACTATGCCTCCCCCTTCCCCACCCATCCCCAACTTCTGTTCTTATTTTCCACTGGAATTTGCCTTTTCACAGCTTATGACTGTTGCTCTTCTTGCCCTCTCACTGTGCACTGCCAAGGGGAGCCTGACAACACCATCTCTCTGATACCCTTCAGATACCTGAGGACAGCAATTAGAAACTCTCTGAATCCTTTCTTCTCTAAGGCAGAGAAATCCAGCATCAGGCCCCTGAGGGCACTGCCGGGCCTTACTGTCCTGCCCCAGCTCATAGACCCAAAAAGCCCATTTTAGCTCTGACAGAGGCCATTAGTCCCCACTCTAGTACCATTGTAGGGGTCTCCAGGCTTGCTTCCTAGACAGCCTCAAAAGTACACTGTAGCAAATACTACAGTTATAACTATCTGGTGATTGTCACAGGAAAAGTGTCTCACATGCGTGCATGCTCTGGTCTTGAAAAGCTTTTCCAAACAGTTTACATCAAAACATTAAATTCATATATTTTCTTCCACCGTGCTGACATTTTCAGATTAAAATAAATAAATAAATAAATAAATGGCCTACTTAAAAAAAAGCAACTGAAATTTTCTCTTACTCTATTGCTAAGCTAAGAGAATTCTCACAAGCAATCAGTGATCAGTGACAGTCCAAAACAACTTATTCGTCTACGCAAAAATTTAAAGAAACAATTCAAGATAACTTTCCTTACTGTAAATTGCTTTCCTACCATGTGATAAAGAGATGTTATCATAAGAAAATTACTGCATGATAATTTTCCAGCATTAGAAGTGAGAGTACGGTCATTATTAGGAGTCAAGACTTGTAAGCAGTATGTTGTGCTCTTGAAGCCAGAGGTGACAGAGGCTGCAGGAAAAAAGCTTCATACCTTATGCTCTTGTTATATGACAGAGTAATAAAAATGTTTACCTCAAAATTTGTAGGGGCAGCTGAGGCATTTTCTAGTGGACCCTAGAAAGTGCCTCCTGGTGCCCAGGGACAGAACTCATCTCTGATTTAAAGGTTTGAGGTCTGCAGAACTGACCAAGAGAGCTACTATTTGCCAGGCATGTGGCCATGGTGGAAGGCTTTCTGGTCAGGCTTTAAGGATCATTGTCTCACTCCATACTTCTACAACTTAATTCCTGGTTGAATTAACAGTTTGTTAGAAGCTGTTCCACCCACTCTCCCACAACCTTCGATATGCGATCCACGGGGAACCTCCTTATCTTGAAGGGCTGATGAAGTATTTTTCATTGTTTTTTTTCCTCTTCTTTGCTTCTCTACAAGCAAATTGTCTTTTGTCCCACAGGCATGACAACTGAACAATACAAATATATGCAGCAGTCCGTAATTTAAAAAGAGCGTCCCAAAAGAAGATAAATAATTGCAAATTAATTCTTTATTCTTGACCCGCAGAAGAATGGTGTATAAGGTAGGTATAACACACTCCACAGTCACTAATTTTGTGTAATAAGCTTCTGAATCTGCCAAGATTACTATAGAATTGTTGGCATACATTGTTGACTAAATAAAATCATACCTATTAATGTATTTCTATACAAGGCTAATGGTAACTGGCAAAGGGTAAGTCCCACTTTCCAAGTGATTATGGAGGACCTTGGAACACCTACCCTTTGAAATGAGTGTTAAAAAACCATTCCCAAACGGATACATTTGTCCAAAAGCCCCATTGAAGCAATTAAAAGCATTCTGCTCTTTGGAAAAGGATATTCTTGTTTTTATCCTCTGGAATAGTGAACAACCACATGCATGACAAAACCAAACATTATTCTAATCCTGGCAAATAAATCACAAAAAAAGGAACTAGAAAAAGTTGGCACAAGAAAAACAGAAGATTCCTCTGGGCTATATTTTAGCTTTTCATTAAACAGAAGAATTGATTAAGTTTTTTGGAATAAATTGTGTTCCACAATTTCAATGCAAATAGAAATTTGTAGGGGGCAGTTGGAATTAAAAGATTTAACAGAAGTTTTTAATACAGATAATTATTTTGCAAATACATCTTATTAGCAGAAGATTGAACAAAGGTTAATTGTTACCATCCAAAGGTGATAATTAGACATTTTTCACAGTTCAGCTTACTTAGAGACATGCATGCCTATTCTGGAATATAATAAATAATATTCTTAAGACAAAAGGGAACTTCCCAGCATCCACGTTTGCAGGAGAACATCTATCATTCAAACCTTCTAAAAAATTAATGGAAGATGCACTTCCACTATCTTAATATCACTTAATACTACAGACTGTTTCAAATGAAAGGGTATTCTCCTTAATATGTATTTTTGCCTGACTTGAATCAAAGCATTTCATCTTCAGCCACCTGGAACAAAATGAAGCCAAGAAATAAAGCGATAAGGTAGCAGCAGCTTCCCCTTCTCATGCTGAATAAAAAAAGATGCTGAATTTGGAGAAAGTGAAGTGGTTTGAATTAGAAGTGTCAGAACAACTGATACCAGAGTATCTGATATAAAAGAGATTAGGGAGTTTTCATTGGAGTTGGAAAACAGCAGTTCAAACCTGCTTATAGAAGAGGGCACTGATCTTCAATATTCCTCACTCTCCTTTATTGAGTATGTTGTAAAACTTGATCTTCTGATGAAGACTTCTTTCCTAATAAAAACTACTTGATAAGCATAATCCTAAATTAATGGGCAGTTTTGTGCTACCTAAAGCCCGTGATTCTCTACTGATAAGACCATTAGCTGAAAAAGTTTCAGCCTTGAACTACAACATTTATAAACATAAACACACACACACAAAAAATTCAAATCTAGAGAGATCTTACCTGTTTTTATCATAGGATTTTGTCAGGCTGTTTCTTCTCTTTCTTTTATATCTAGCGGATCAAATCATTGAGGCTGGTGCTGTCTGTATCATACTACTTCCCAAAGTTGAATTTTTGGGGCAAGTGCTTTTGTTTTCCTCCCCTTTGGAGAGGCAGGGGTTATTTTTTAAAGGAGTCAGCCATTTTAGAAAGAAAAACCAGAAGAAAAGGGTTCCAATTCTTTTAGGAAGGATAAAATATTCTCTAATTTGAAAACCTCTCATGTCTACTTTAAAGCCAGCTGAAGGATGGGTAGCAGAAAGAGTGTGCCCATGATGTTGAAAACACATAATTTTATCTGTTCGAATTTGGCAAGTTAAATGACTTTCAAAACTTCGAGGTCATATACAGTCAGCAGACAACCCATTTTCAGAAGCCATCAACAGCATTAGACAAGCTCCAGCTCTCCGGGGAAGCTGAAGGGTGATGTTTTTACACCCACTGCTGCCCTGCAGTGCACTGAGCAGCGCTGCAAGGGGTGGGCAGGATTTTCTCTACAGCCCTCACAGGCTTGGAAAGAGGGGCAGGAACACAAAGGTGCAGGAACACGCAGGAACACTAGTCTGCCACTTCTGGATTCCCACAAGGCACGGGAAAAGAGGATGCCTCTCGTTAATAAAAGGCAAGATGTGGATGGCAAAGCAGACAGACGGAGAAAAAGAACGTAGGTCGTGTTGGTGCCAAAGCCAGCTCTGGCTGGCCAAGGAGACCAAGCACGGCACAGGTGGACGAGTGAGGAGCCAGCTGGGCCAGACACAGAATGTGGGATTAATTTCACCTAGTTTTACATGTCCATCTGTGGATTAACTCACCCCTCTTTCAGAGGGAGCTGCTAGAATGCAATTCCCTTGTTATATTTGAGACGCCATCTGTGAGAGATCAGTTGCATCCCAGTCATTTATTTCATTTGACTGCCCAAAGGACATCAGTGCTAGTTCAGATGGGATTGGCCCCGTTGTAAATGCCTACACTGAGTTATGTAGTGCTTCTTGAGCCTATTGTGGAGAAGAGGTAGAGAGCTAAGAGTTAAAATTAAGATTCTGACACAGCAGCAGACCACAAGAACTGGAAGGTTATGGTGGTAGTACCAGGCCTGTTTGAGAGCCTTTTTTTCCCCAGGGCACTGAAATCAGTAACAGCTACCATGTGAACATAAAACATGTTATTTAGCAATAGTATCACACCAAAAGTCATCTTCATCAGGCACTCAAATTTTGATGTACACTTTTGATGTAAATCTTTTTCTGTTTCAGGTTCTTTTCTCTAAGATGAGAGAGCAGCAGTACTTCATCTCCTTCAGAGAGGTGGAACTGCTTTGTCCGTGATCTGGGGACAGTAAATTTGTAACCAGTAAATTTCAGGGGAAGTTTCCAAACAGAGATTGAAACAGGCTGTGATAAAGAAGTCACTGAGCTGTTTTTTAAGATAGGAGTAGCCTTCATTAAATAAATGCACTTTAGTCTGAACAGTGTTTAAGAAAAGATCCCTCTGTGTGTGGGGAAATAGTAAACAAGCATATTAATGAAGTTCATAAAACGTATGGGAAAATACTTTTTCTTCCTAACAAATTTTCAGCCCCTCTCTCTCCTTCTCCTTTTTGGGGGTCTATTCGTTGATAATCTGAACAACTTAGTGTTCTGTTTCTAGATATGCATTATTGTCAACAATTCCTCTAAAAATGAAAAACGCATATCCAGTCAATTAATCTGGTCTCTTCTCAGTCACACCTGCAATGCTGCATATCCCTATTAGACATTTAGACCATTTTACACACTTTCAGAGGGCAAGGACAGGTGTGTGGGGAAGAGGTGCCCATTACAGTGAACAAGAAATGAGAGATCTCATTGTGCTCATTTAGCACACGAGTTTCATAAAAGTGTAATCTTCCTCCCCACTAATCAATAGAAGTCTCTATCAAGCACACTACATTCTCCATTAAGCAATTATTCTACACATTGTACATTCACTTCTTCAAGGGTTCTCTCACTGTCATAGACTTAAATAGAGTCAAACTGGCTTTAAATTGTTAAATACATTGTTCTCTGAGACCTGAAGTTCATCCAAATTATCCAGTGTGCCGCAATTATTGTACAGCATAACTAAGCAACTTACTCTGCAATATTTCTTTAATTTATGGGCTGCAATTAGGACATGAACCAACTGCACATCTCTGTGCAACCTGACTAATTGCCAATACTCTTGAGGATTCATGGAAGGATCTCATTATAAAGATCATTAGAAACAAAATCTACTGCACGTACTTAAAGGTAGATTTTCCATCTGCCCCAGGCCTACGTATTTGTTTTCTTTAACATTGGTCAGGTTCTGCTTGCTTTCATGCAAACTAATTTCTAGACTTCCCATGTATATGAGAAAAAACTTTATTGGAGTTTGTAACAGCACAGATCAAAGATTGTAGGTTTTACAAAAATGCTATCATTTATTTTATCTTCCACATCTATTTTTTTTCTTTATTTTACAACTCAGATTTTGACAAGCAGCTTAAAGTCTCAAAGGTTGAAGGCTTTTTTGTTTATGTGTTAACATAAATCATGATGATTGACTGAAAATGCTATATATACAGTAATTTCAGTTTTGCTAATATTGAAATATCCATAAAATTTACATTTTTATATGCAAAGACTCTTAAACAATCTCTTCAAAGGCCTTCAGTGTTCTCTACTTGGTGTAGCTAAAAACAACAGCAGGTGTGGTACACATCTAGTTTACCTTTTAATGAAGCAAGAAATTCGGACAAGAAAACCCATCTTCACAAGCCCAGCTGTATGTTGTGCCTTTGTGCCAATACTCTGGGTTGGTACCAGGGAGATGCTCTTCCAGGCCATATGATATACAAGGAAATACCATTTTTACAAAGCTGGATTGGCTCCTCTAACGCCAAAGGCTGGAATTCATATCAGGTGTCAGACTTGTTCAGTGGCTACACTAAATCTGTAAGATAGCATTTATCTGTCCCATTAAAATCAAATGGATCTGACACTCCCTGTCCTCAAGAACTGAAATAGGCCTAAAAATTATTAGGAGGAAGAATGTTCCATTCTCTGCATTCCCTCCTCTCTTCCCTTCTCTTTATGTATTTATGCCACACTAATCATTTCAGCTAGGGCCATCTGGTGGCCTTATTATTAAGTAAAGGAATGGAATAGCTGAGATTGTCCTTCAAGAGACTAGTAATGAGCTGATATTCAGGCAATATACCATAAAGGATCTATCCCATGACAGGCTTCTTGGTACCAAAGCTGCCAGTTGTTCAAGACAAATTCTCCCAAAAAAAAAGGTGGCCAAGATTTGGCTTAATATTCAATTATCATGTTCTGTTTTGAGTGTTCAAGAACATAAACTATGCAGATAAGTTTTTCTGTTTCATCTGCAACCTTTCTATTAATGGTCTTCCTGGCAAGGAACTTTCTCAGATACATTACTTTTTCGTTTTGGAACTTCAGATAGCTAAGCCATATATGACCATTAATATAGCCTAATTTGTTATCCCTTATTTAGTTTCATAAAATGCATCTTGTGCATCGCTTATTTCACAATAGTGTGTTACGCAAGAAATCTTCATTGAGATTCAAAACAAGTGGGTTAACAAAGCTGCAAGCACACACTGGCATTCAAAAGGCTATAATTTTATCTCGGCCTTCCTTTCAATTAAATATAACTGGCAAAAGTCCAAGGTACAGATCCACAGATCAATAGCAGCTAGATCCTGCTTGCTTCACCCTCCAGCAGATACTACCTAATAGAATTTGTGGAGTTACTTAACCAAGACCAGAGGATGTTAATCAGTCATAAGGCATACAGGTAAGACAGGCACCTGCCTCAGCTTTTAGTCACATCACTGACAACAACAGTACTGCTGTTGCATCAATGAATACTGGAGCAACCATCAGAACTGTTTGTTTAATGCATTTCCTCAGAGTCCCGTTGTAAAATACAGCAGCCTTCTGCCATAAATTATAAAAGGCTCCCAAAAAGCATAAACATTTTTGCAAAGAATTTCAACCGAATGGCACCATAAGTGAAATTCTGCACCCTAAAATAGTAATCTGTCATGCTTTTCCCTTCATTTGCAAAACTGACTTCAATTTCACAAAAGAAGCAAACAGCCTTGCACTGAAAATTTCGGTTCAGAAAAAGACATTCAAGTAAGTAATAAATACAAAGTTTAGCTTACTGATCTTTTTAACTCTGCAGTATTCATATACTTCCTATTTCCATGTCTGCATCACACCACTTTTCAGTGAAAAGTGTATGTGCATGAATGCAATTGTGTGTGTATTTGCATAGATGAAATCTGATTTGACTTCAAGAAAACACAGGTACAAAGATTAGGTTCTTGCATGTTGAGCAGATGCAAATAAATCATATCTTTGCCCTCCGTAATGCTTGGTAACAACTAACTTCTAGATTAGTGAAGCCACCAAAGTTTGATGATGAATAGGGTAATCACATTAGTCACCAGAGTAACCCTGTGAATCAGTTGTTGCAGTAAAGGGACTGTTTGTTAACAGAGTAAGAGAATTTAATAGCACTGGTCTGTAAGAATTTTGTGGAAAAAAACATAAAGGAAAATATTTAACTATTCACTCCTATAACCTGTTTAAAATACAAGACCATAAAGGTATTACAGAAGGAAAGCAACAACCTAATAAACATTTCCTGCCAATATACCTTTTTTTTTTTTTTTAATGACACAAGACTGGAGAGGATACTGAGCAAGTCAGTCAAATCAGAGGACTGGGGAATCACCAACCATGGCAAGTTCAACAAGGGAAAGTGCTGGATTCTGCACCTGTGATGGGGAAACCACAGATCTATGGACAGACTGGGGAATGAGATGCTGGAAAGCAGAGCTGGGAAAGGGCCCTCGGGGTGCTGGAGGGTGGCCAGTTGGCCATGGGTCAGCAGTGCCCTGGCAGCCAGGAGGGACAACCATGTCGAGGGGGGCATCAGGGACAGCATCACCGGCCGGGCCAGGGAGGGGATTGTCCTGCTCTGCTCTGCCCTGGGGTGGCTTCACCTGGAATATTGTAGAAGTTTGGGGCATCACAATATAAGAAAGATATTAAGCTGTTGGAGAGGGTCCAAAGGAGGGCAACAAGGATGGGGAAGGGTCTGGAGGAGAAGCCGTGTGAGGAGCAGCTGAGGGCACTTGGCGTGATCATCCTGGAGAAGAGGAGACTGAGGGGAGACCTCACTGCAGTTACAACTTCCTCGGGAGGGGAAGAGGAGAGGCAGGCACTGATCTCTGCTCTGTGGTGACCAGTGATAGGACCTGTGGGAGTGGCACGAAGCTCTGTCAGGGGAGGTTTAGGTTGGATATTAGAAAAAGGTTCTTCACACAGGGGGTGGTTTGGCACTGGAACAGGCTCCCCAGGGCAGTGGTCACAGCACCAAGCCTGACAGAGCTCAGGAAGTGTTTGGACAACACTCCCAGACACATGGTGTGACTGTAGGGGATGGTCCTGTGTAGGGCTAAGGTTTGAACTCCGTGATCCCTGTGGGTCCCTCCTAACTCAGCATATTCTATATTCATTCCAATTAATAAGGTTATTGGTAATTCCTAAGTTTTGTGAGACTAGACACCATAGAGATTTCAACATTGGATGCTCTTCCAACTCAAATTGTTCTGTGATAACATGACTGGGAACCCCTAATCACTACACCCCACTGAGACCTCATAGTGGAAAGGAGTGGACTATCATAATTATTACAGATGAAGCCACAAAGATGATTTTATGAACAGTCTGTCACTAGCAGAAATTCAATTCAGCAACAGGTAGCCACTTAAGATTTAGGATGTGCCCAAGTCCTATGGGAGTCAACAAACCATAAACTGAGTACCTCCTGGTGAACTTAATGTAGGTATATCAGAAACAGTTTCATTGTTTTCTTAAGTATAAAAAGTCACCTTCCCAGTCACTCTTCTCTTTGCTGAAGAAAGATGATTTTCCATCACCAATAGTTAATTATTCAGCTAATACTAAGAAATTACTTAATACACATTTCCAATTTCAATACAGGTAGCCTTGTACTACTGGACCATCCATCACCTTAACGTCTTTAAACACTGGATTTTTCTGCAGCCGCTGCTGCTGTTTGCACTTGCCATTTATATAAAGAATTTGCCATCAGGAAGAACAAATGACTTCTTTGATTAACAGTTTATAGACTCATACATTCCAGAAGCCTCTCCTTATTCATAGGCTTCTACCTGTCCCTTCAGCAGTTACGGGAACTACTTTCCTTGGCCTCTGAGAAATGTTAAAATAATAAAGCTTTGGCAGTTACTTTTTGAAGAGAGGATTACATTAAATGGCTAGTCAGAACTATATTGTCAATGTCTGAGTGAATGGTGGGTTCTTTAGAGTTTCATTTAATCTTAGACTAAAATCACTTGTTCTTTGAACATTTTTTTCTCAGCCTTCTCTCCAATATAGACAGAAAATTAGCTTCTAGACTCCTTGACCATATTTTGTGCAGTAATCAATATACTGCCATATAATTATTTTTTGTGGTATTTGTCTCTACAAATGATTGTTTTCCAAAAACACCCAAGTTTTCTACAGATTATTAGCTTGCAGCAGCATGCTGCTGGCCTTTTGACTTTAAACAGTCTCACTTGAATATAAAAGGAAAAGTATCTTGAGTTTCCAATCTGCTCTTGCAGGTCCTCTCTGTTTGAGGGTGGAGGAAGTGGACAGCATGAGGGTGTGTGGAAGAGAAGAAAACTGCGGTTTGAACACCACATATTTTAGCTTAAAAAACAATTATTGATTTTGTCCCATTTTATTCTCCACCACTGGGATGCTGCTCTCAGGACAAAACAACTTCCCTGTTTCATAAAGAACAGTGATCTCTGGAGTTTGTAGTCAACCTTTCTTTGCAAGTGAAATTTTCAACAGCTATTAACACCTGAAAGACAACCCCAGTCATCAGGTGCTACAGAGCCTCGTTTGCAAGCTGCTGAATTTCGTTTGCAAAGTCCTTTTCACTACATTTGAGCTAAGAAAGTTAAATCTCCCAGAACTAACAAGACAATGTGGTATCAGCTCTTCTGATAAAGCAACTTCATGATTGCTTAACAGCTATTCCCTCCTCCCCTTTTATACACTTATCAACTCCCTCCGGTGTCTGTAGTCACTTTAAGTTTCATTTTACCATAGAAATACAATTGCTTTGAATGTCATTTGTCAAAACTCCAGATATTTTTCCTTGTGCATGTACCTGAAGATGTTTGGGTAGATCTATGATTTTCTCAAGAGGAAATAGTTATATTTTACTGTAGAACAGAAGAGTCTCATTTGCAGTTTAGAGCATTTGCAGTATGCAATAGATTTAAAACTGGTCCGTGAGAGCATAAAACCCACCAGCTGACAATAATGTATTCTGAAGACTACACTACCAAGCATGGAAATACATAAATTCATAAGTAAAATCGTTTTCAGTATTCGTAATGAATATTTTACCTCGTTTTCCTGCCTTGATTCAATTGCAATCTCAGCATTACTCTTCCTGGTTTAGGCACAAACAGTGAGATATAAGACTGGATACAGATATTTTTACCCCAGTTTCTGACACATTTATCACACTTCTGACAAAAGAAAGCTTTTCCACTTCAGCTTCTAGCTTGGTCCTCTAGACAGAATTGCCTGCACTTACTAGCTGCCTTTACTAGATTACTTACTGGACTCCCAGTGACTTCAGACTCTCCAGGGATGTAGGCAAAACCTGGTGGCAGCAGCAGAGAACAAAGCTATAATAGGCAATGTTTGTCTTCAAAGACCAAAAGAAGAAAAAGTATACAATTTACTCTCTGAACTGCTGCCTACTCAAACCAGCCTTAGTCAAACTATTTTAGACACTCAAAGCTCACCCAATTTCTTGCATTTTTGATGAGCCAGTACATGATACAGCATAGAAACAAGAAACAGAATTGGACTGTCAGCACGAGAGAAATGAAACTTCTGAAAGGCTTGATTTTTTTAGATTATAGAAAAACACACGTTAAAATTTGAATAAGTCAAAAACCAACTGCTGTTTTTAACCAAGGTTTTGGCAAAGGACGAATGAGACAAATTCTGTTCCTGTATTTCTCTGAGCAGAGGGGCTCAGCCAGCCCCTCAGCAGAGGTGTTGCCTGTTCTCAGCAGGCAGAGCACTGGTTGAGGCTGTTCCCCCTTTAGTGCAGAGCCTGCTCAGCAGCACTACACATCTGCTGGACAGCAATAGTAGTTTTGCTGCTGTAGTAAATCTGAGGCAGGTGGATTTCTGATCACAACTGCAAGTTTACACTCTCTTTGTTCTGTGTTTTCACGTCGAAGATATTTACTGAGTGTGACGCAGTACTTGGGCATTAAGCTGAACACAAACCCAACAGGTCTCTGTTTTCAGATATTTAAACTTCCACATCTGGTGGGCAGACCTTTAAAAGCAAATACCTGGCCTACAGGTAGTGTGCAATCCTTATCTCCTCTGCACTATTGTCAACCACTAGGTGGTAATGTTCACCCTGCAGACCTTTGAAAAGACTGCAGAAACCCCAGCTGACATCCAAATAAACACTCCCCTCACTTACAATAGTGCAAACACGTAGCAAACCAGGACTGAGTTTGTTTGCTTTCAGATCAACACTTTCTTTTTGAACTGTGCCCAGTTTTATGCTGAGCACGGAGAAGCACATCACAGCACCCTATATGCACGTGCTGCTGTTTGTTCCTTGGAGCTATCAACTATTCTAGCAACTCGACCTGCCAGAAATCAATTTTCTTCCGTGGAAGTTTCCCAGGGCAGATGCATGCTGTATCAATACCATTCCAAGCTGACAGAACAGTATTTTCCCTTGTTCCTATGATATTGGAGCTAAGAGATGACCTAGGAGAGAAAGAGGATTTTATACTTCAGTAAATTCAGCATTTATGATTTGCTCATAAAATGTTACATTTAAGTTACCATGAAAAGCATACAGAAGAGGTCATAGAAACTATGCACTGAATTTGATGAAGAGGGAATATTCCTTTATGTATCCAAAACCTTCTGTCCACTGAGAAATTTATGAGCAAGTGTGACAGAAAAGAAGAGGAAGAAAAATATATTTCAGCACAAAACTCTTATGGCTCCTGGAATTGCAGAGTATGAAAATGAACATGGAAATATTCTGAGCACAAGGCTGAAAAATTAAAGTTCAGTTTCTACTCCCAGCTATTTAATAACAGTATTTTTCTGATATTACAACTTCACTTCATCCTGTACCTGTTTTATGAAGTAGAAGAGGTAACTGCCACAGTTTTTTGCAATATTCTCTTTTTTTTTTTTTTCCTTGGGGACCTGAGGAACAGGGAACAAAAGAAGATAAAACTGTTTCTGACTCTGCAGGAGAAGCGATTTAAGTGGAAGTTTGTTACATAGACTGAGACAAAAAGAACCTGGTTAAGATATTTTAAAGAACTCCCCACAAAGCATAGCTGCTCAGGGTTTAGATCTATGCCTGACTGAGAGCAGAGATGGGAAATGGAATCTCTCATCCCATTGCAGGATGTCCTTCCTACAAAATGAGCAAGACCAGTCTCCCTTGCTTCATGTGCTCAAATAATTAAATATTTGGAGGTCCAGAGGGGAAAACCTTCAGACAGCACGAGTGAAACCCAAGCAGAATCTGGCCCAGCCTCACTTGTTCTAGAGGTGGAACCTTCAAAAAACTGCTACTGTGAAATTTAGTGACAGACACTCCTGTTCAGTCTCGTCTCTTACTGGCAACTAGTGAGACTCTTGTGCAAACATATTGTGCACACATGGTGCCTGCATTAGGGGCTAATATGTGGGTGAGCCCCATATACAAACGCTTGCCCCATTAAAAAGCAAATGTAGCCACTATACTGACTACAATTATCCTCTCTTGTAAAACAAAACCAATCCCTAACCAGCTGAGACAAAGCAACTGCTGGAACAGCAGACTTTACGTTTCATTGCAAGTCTTGGATGAGATTTGCATGTACTACTGCAATTGCTTGGGAAATAAAGGGGAACAATTCATCTTACCTAGAGAATTCTTCAGAGAAGACAGCCACTGAAAGCAGAAGAAAATTGCAATACACGACGTAATTTTAGGGATTTATTTCACCACCAAAGAAATCTTTAAGAGTAGCTGAGATAATTTGAATTGCAGATACATAGAACTTCAGGTTTGGGGTTGTTTACTCTTTAGATAAACCATAGCTCCAGAGGTCAAACTTTAGATTGGTACAAAGCAAGGAAAGGTAGTGGACCTGTAACCTACTTGTACCAGGGCATTATTTGGCCTACTTGTATTTTTTTTTCTTACATTACCTCTCTGCCCCTTTTCACGAGAACACAACAGCCAGTTCCAAGTTTTTACATCTGTTATGTTTGTGCATTCTTCCACTATATCCAAGGCTGTCCTTAAAGGATTCTTAGGTCTTCACAGACTAATTCATGAGTTGCCCTTGACTGTATTTCTCACTGAATCCTCCAGAAAGCTCACACTAATATTTTCATGCAAAATTGGATCAGACCTCATGTAAAGGAAATAACTTATTTCTTTTCTCCCATACATCTTCATTCCATTTTCCTTAAATAGCTGCAGAATGGAGGAAAAGTCTGGGCAATGTCCAGTGAAACAGCCTGCCAGCTGAGCCATGGCCTGAAACTGTGCTTCACTAACATCAAACAGGAATCATTCATGTCAGTACTCCTTCTGTATTCATGGATTGTGTTGCACAAACTCCAGGAGCCCCTTCCCAGAAGCAGACCTGCTAGCAAATGACACCAAATCTGAATGTTCTCAAAAGAACATCTTGACCATCTTATCACAGAATAGATTAGGTTGGAAGATACATTAAAAATGATCTTGTTCTAACCCCCCTGCCATGGGCAGGGACAGGTTTTTCACCAGACCAGGTTGCTTTGATTTTCATCCAGCCTGGCCTTGAACACTTCCAAGGATCAGGCATTCACAATTTCTCTGGGAAACCTGTTCCAGTGCTTCACCACCCTCACAGTAAAGAATTTCTTCTGTATATCTAACCTAAATTCTCCCTCTTTCAGTTTAAACCTATTGCTCCTTGTCCTATCACTACAACTCCTGATGAAAAGTTCCCTCTCTGGTTTCCTTGAAGGCCCCCTTCAGAAGGCCAACTGGGAGGCTGCCAAATATTAGGGGGTTTAATAGAAGATTTGAGGAACTTATGATCCTAGAAATGTGGCCAATATGACAGGTGAACTATTCAGTTTAATAATGGAAAGACACCCCAAATAAAGCATAACATATATGCTGAAAACTGTACATATGTACGGTAATAAAGTCACCTTATTCTACAAAAAAAAATAATACACATTAGAATCTTATTTTGTTACCTCCTTCATATTTTAAGTATAACTTTAACTGTTAACAAGAAAGAATATTACCTCTGCATCTTGGACACCTCCTGCAACTTTCTTTAACGGTGTCACAGAGCAGAACCAATCTTGGGGAAAAAACCTTAAAAATAAAAAACTAAACAAAGCATCAAAGACATTGTTTTGTTTCTAGGATCAGCCCCAGCAAGGAAATTTTCTCAGTGATATCTAGTCTGCCTGATGCCAAAAAATACATAGTTTGTGAAGGGTATTTTTCAGTTTGAAAATGCAGTGGTGGGTTATATTTTCAGTAATGCAGTTCATCTAGCTGTTCTGGCTGAGGAATACTTCAAAATGCTATAACCTCTACCCCATACTAAATCACTGTAAAAGCTGAAGTAATGGAACAGTCCCTCAATGGAAAAAAAGCTACAGTCCCAAGATTTCATTTAGTTTCTAAAATATTACTCACAAAATAATTAGCCACCCAGACCCTCGTAGTTTATCTGACACTGTAACTTTACAGCGAGAGAGCCAAAAGTTGGTTTTTTTTATTTAGTATTTACCTTCTTAATGTTATGAATGGCTCATAATTGACTACCACATTCAGATCCCATTTGATCAGTGTGTTTGTTTATTACCCTTTCATAGTTTACCTCCCTAGATGAGAGAGCATGTTTTCCCTCCAGAAGATGTCAGGTATATCTGATGCCAGCCAGTCTATTTTGCATTTCACAAAGGTGACTGTTGCTTCCCTATGTTTTCATCACCTTCTTGTAAGGATCTTGTTTAATGAAACTTTAGTTTTTCACTTGAGTTTGAGGGCATCCAGTGTGTAATTTACAATACTTTGCCTTCATTAGAGCCTCAAGGTGACCCTAAATTAAAATTCAAAGTCATTATTGTCATGAGATATATACAGAATGAGCTGAATAAATGCTGACAAATTACAGGACAAAAAAAATGAATAAAATGTCACTTGTCAGTGTCAGACCTGCTGTCAACTGATGCTGTTTAGAGAACAGACCTGATGGAAACATCAGGGTAATTAAATGCCCGAGATAGTGACAGAGTTAAGAAATATTTGTTATTTTTAACTGACTCAATTAAGGAGTAGGTTTGTTGCAATTCACCTCTAAGAGGTCTACACAAAAATTGCTTTAAAAATAATATTGAGACCATGAAACCAGCAACACTAAGACATTTCCAACTGCAATATGTTCTGCTCTTCATTCATGCCTCTGTGTGCAGAGTGGGGCTACTCTTGCTTCAAAGTTTTGGAACATTAAAAAATTTCTAACTTTTTCTCCGAAAAAAACAAACTTTTCACTCAGATTTGTTATCCTTTACTTTTTTTTTCCCCTAACTCTTAAATTTTCTCTTCAGGTGTTGATCTAATAATTGGATTAAAATGCATCCAATAATTTCCTACTTCCCTCTTTTCATTTTAAACTACAGTGTTTGCCACTTCACTCTACCTCTTTCCCCATCACAAAAAAACATTTCTGTGTGTCAGCTCTGCCATTTTTGGAGGTCAGGAGGCAGAAAATAAAGTGGAATAGATTGATGTTCTTGCCATCACTGAAGGAGAATCCCTGGGCCTGCTGCTTGATGACCCCAAAGCAGCAAGACCACTGCTGCCAGAGCTGAAGTCATACACTGCTTGATGTGGGATTACAATCTAAACCACATTCAGGGAGGAATAAACACAATATTGTTGTTATTGCACCTTTCCAGGTGCTCAGCCTCATCGTTCACAGACAGCACAAAACTCTGCTGGTTAAACAATAACTACCAGCACAAATTTCCCCAAGGAAAACAACACTGTATGTGTCTGAGAAGGTATTTCTGTTGACAAGGACCACAGTGTCTGTCTCAGCTACTCAAGTAAAGTAGCAACACACAGCTGGTAGGTGATATATTTAAATCTTGGTTTCAAATACCAGATTGTGTTCATTTTCATCCTTTTTCTTCTTTTCCCTTGTTTAAAGCAATGGGCTGACCTAAGCCATCTAATGGTATAGGTTATTTGTAACTTTATACATTGCATGAACAAATGTATATGTTTGTACAGCCTATACAAAGGTGTAGGTTATTTATACATCGACCTCAGACCTTTAATGAAAAAGCAAGTTCCATTATTTCAGATGTAAAGACAGTAACGCTGCATAAGGCCATGTCACAGCATGACAGGCTGTAAAGTCACAGAAAGTACATTTATGGAAGTGCTCACTCCCAAACCTCCAGTTAAGTCAACACCAGCATTTAATTCCCAGGCACAAGGGCCTCTAGTGTTCCCCCCTCACGGGTGTTTGCCCGTGGGGGCTCAGGATCCACAGAACAAGCACAGCTAAGGGCAGCCCCCTCCCAAGTGGAGCCCCTGCTCCTGGCCCTCCTTGCACCAAAAGACCAGGAGCTCCAGTGTTCCCAGACACACAGTCCTGGTTCAGCTTTGGTTTGTTTTTAAATTTAGACGCTCAACAAAATTGCAGTCTGTCACTTCCATCTTGTACCAAGCTCCAATGAGCAAATTCTTACCTGTCAAAGTCACCTTAGTCCAATTAAATCATACAAAACATCAGCTCTCGTTGTCGTGAATTAGATTAGTAACTGACAGGAGCAAACACAGTCAGATTTGAGTCAGGAGACTGACTAATATAAATGGATGAAAACAGACACTTTTCTGAAAACTAGTCAAAGGGCTTGACAATTTTTTGAGGAATGAGGTGTTCTTCCTTTTTGAAAAAAAAAAAAATAAAAAAACCCACACCAAAGCTGTTTCATGGGATTTATATATTCCCATGACAGGCACCTATGAGACTAACTGAAGAACAGCCAGTGTCTCCATAAACAGGTGGGGCAGGAGGGATCTGGCCTAAAATCCCTCATCAGCTTGCTTTAGACTAGGGACAAACAACATGAAAACCTCAAGTTGCAGGTTGGAATGTGGGACTAGATGGAAGAGTCACTTTCTTTTGTCCTGTCTCAGTTAAAAAAAAAAAAAAAAAGAAAGAAAAGAAAAAGGTGTCAATAACTCAGGAAAATCCTCTTGGGTTGATGTGGAACACCAAGTTGTGGCAGGTGACACCCTTGCTGTTGGAGGTGAACCTGTCAGGCATTCAGGTGTTAGCACTCTTAAATGGCTGGATGTTTTCTGGATTCTGTGTGTTTTAGTGTTGCTTCCCACAACAGGGAAGACATTTACCTGTGGCAGTAATGGAGAAACCTGGAATGGGAGTTACCGACATCACACAAGGTGGAGGCAACACCATGACCTTCTCTGGACTAACCTCCTCCTGCACCTTCCCAGCTGTACACACTGCAAAAGCTGATTTGGGAATTCAGTCACATCAAGGATTTTTTTTTCCACTGGAGCATAGGGAACTATGTCGGGTTCAGGATAAGCCACGTAGATTTAAGAAGGCAGAAGCCTGTCAGGAATTCAACACCAGAGCTGGGGATCCTACTCTGGGAAAAAGAAGAGAGTCCAATAAGATGTTGCCTTCAAGGAAGGTTTTGGTGAGTAACCTTTGAGAGAGTCTGGAAGCCTGGCCAGCAGCAGCACACCTGCTGGTGCCATGTGCTGTTTCTCTAACACTTTTGGTCACTCAAGCTGCTTTTTCTCATGCTGCTGCCACAGAAGAGTCTGTGTGAGCACAGACTTTTTTTTTTTTTTTAAAAAGACCACCAAAAATAACCCCCTTCCAATTAAAAAAAAAAAAAAAACAAAAAACAAAACAAAACAAAATAACATGAAAGAAGGGAAAATAAAGAAACAATAGAACAGAGAACCCTGCTCATCAAAGATGCTCCATCTATAATCCAACTGCTCTGTAAAATATCTTGACCTCCAAACAGAATGTGTCATGGATTAGCAGATGTCCTGTAAACTGTTTCCTTCCCCCTTCCAATCTAATTGTGTCTAGACAAAGACATCAAGCCTGCAGATTACACGTTGTAGGAACATCTCTGAATGCCTTGATATGCTCCAGGAATAAAGGCAGCCCCAATTTACCTGCCAGACTCCTGTTGTATTTACACTCAGCCTCTCTCTCCATCATCATATCACAGAAGGAAGGGAAGACAGATTCCAACGAGGGGAACTTATAAACACACTTTTCTGCTGAGTCAGCACAGTATATTTTACCTGAGGTTTTAATCTACAAATTTTACTCCACTGTTAGGTGTTTAAACCACACTCAAATTCAGTCGTACGTGCTTGTGAACATTCTTTATTTTTTCCTCCTGTCTCCTTCTCCCAAGAGATAACTGAATACAAGGTAAATGGCAACAGTGTTATTTATGTCCCTCAGTGGCAGATATACAGACCAATCCTACCTTCTGCTATAAACAATGAAAATTAGAAGGTCATCTGTTCTACACTGTAATAATGCACTGAGGCTTTTTGTCCTCACGGGAATTTGATGTTCCAAAATGGATTTAAAGCGTGAGGTCTCGGTTCATTAAACCTATGACATTGTGTTCAAATGAAAAAGAAAAAAAGTTATTTATTTAATTATAACCCAGTCTCTCCCTGTTTGCTTGGTATTGCTGCACTGAAAGAGGAGTCAGAGGGGTTTTTTTCGCTCCCGATCTGAATGGATTCCTTGAGTAAAATGATGTTACAAACCCTACTGGGCTGACAGGGGGCTCCATTAAAATGATGCTAAGGATCTCATTTCAAATTATGCAGGGTGAGTTAATTAGTTGGGCTGGCAACTAGTTATGAGGAAACAAGCCCCAGTCAGCTGCAGGTACACCTGCTTGGCAGCTGTGACCCTACCTGCCTCAGGAGGTCAGTCCTACACCAAGTACCACTGGCCTAGGAAAGCAAAAAAACAGGTTCATTTCTACTTTAGGGGAAAACTCAGTCATCACACACACACATACTACTTGAAAGGAACTTTCCTTAGGAAATCCACACGAAGTAAATTTCCGCTATGAAATGAAGGTAAGAAGGGTTTGTTTGTTGCCTTTTTTGTAAAGAGGAGAAAATAAAAGAGGTGAAATATTTATCAGCTGTCCCCATAAGTTTCCAGGGAAGCAGCTCTAGTCCTAACGTCAAACACCAACGGATTAGTTCTGCACTGCAGAGAAAGTTTGAAGTAGAGAAATAAGCCAAGTGCTGACTCAACCCATACTTCAAAGTACTGCACTCTCCCATCTGCAATCTTTTCCTCTATTTTCTATTGCAAGACCTGTTTTGGCATACACTCTTATCTGTAATAACAAATTACGTCCTGAAATAACCAACATTTGCACCACAGGCAACAACCTCATTCTGAAGCTTCATCTCTGGCTTTTTGCTTCATAGAATTGTAAAAAAAAAAATTCAACTTGTTGAAAGCTCTCCCCCTCTGAACCTACTGCACAGTTTTTTTCTGTTTATGTTGCATGTTTAATATTTTGGTCCAATTTAGAGTAGCTTAAAGACCTCTTCATTCCAAAATAGTAAATCCTCCTCATAGGACTTCTGGGGAAAGAGAAGAGCGTGAACAGTTCTCTGGCTTTAATAGTTTAAGGGATTATTTTCTAGACAAGTGTTAAAGTATTTTGTGTGCATGTATATTAATGGAATGCTCACAGCTTTTACTACAAAAGCTCAAGGGCTTTTCGGAGTAATTCTTGCATGGTTACCAGGAACTGAAACGTAGATAATGCAGAAAAACCACTTTTTTTGTTAGAGACTTGAAGCTTTTAAATTCCAATTTTCTGTGCATTCAGTTTAAGCAACTTTTACCACAGGGAACCAAATGTGTTTGACTTGTTACTTCAGTACCAGAAGCTGCAGAATGGATAAGGAAGAGAGCCAGAGGGAAAAATCTGTTTGCTGACATGTATAAAACACTTATTTCTTTGAAGAACAGTTAGGAATCCTTGTCAGTTAATACACATTTCATCTTACTTTGTAAGTATTTGTACTTACTTTGTAAATATTAACTAATTTCAAGTGAAGAGGTGCTTTTGAGCCATAGCCTGAGCTGTCTAGCAGTGGGATCATTTGTAACATCAAGGAATAAACAGCTGATAGTAGAAGCTGTAACAGCTTCTGCCCCCAGTCATAGTATTTTACATCTTCATGCTCACATACTTGCCCTGCTAATCATATAACTTGCAAGGACTCACATAATAACTATATTCTGTTAATCATCTGTCATTTTGAATCAGAAAAAAAGGCTCCATGGTCACCAGCAGTATAAAATAGCTCAAATTTTGCTGTAAAACATACCTCTGTAATGGATAAAATCACACATTTGAACAAAAACTCTTTAAACACCCAAGTAGATTTAACTGAAAAGGCATATGTAGAAGTTACACGAAATTACATTCCTTCTTCCCTTCATGCATTTATGTTGTGTTTGCACAGTATCCTTTGTGCAGTAAATACTATTTTCAGCAAGAAAAAGCTCCTTTATTATCTCAGCAAAACAAAACTAAGCTGCCTTGATAGAAAAAAGCCTGTGACTCCAAAAGTGCCAGCTACACTCACTGCTTCCACCAAATCAAAGTCCTAACATTCAAAAAGGTAGTCAGACAATGCTTAAGTGATTAAAAATGGGACCCAGGTAATGTAATACAAATATAATCCAGGAGGTAATGAACTTTAAATGCCAGAATAGCAAGTATAAATTGAAGAAGACAGAGAAAGATAAGCTCAGCCCTGTTTTAACTTCTCTGACTTCAAACACATCTCTGAGAAATAGGACATGTGCAGCCACAGAGTCAGTTTGAAGTGATTCTGCATTTTGGCTTGTCTTTTTTTCCCCTCTTACACCTTTAAACCTTTTGATGCTATTGTATAAGAAAATAAAAAGACTGGCTTATTTGTTATTAATGAACATAAAGAAGTGTTCTAACATAAAGCTGGAACAAAAAAATCTATATTTTTTAACACAGTCTGTAGTCCCCATTACAGGTTACCATACAAATTTTTTTTTAATAGTAAATATTTTGAAAACTTATAGAAAAATACATAATTGTTAGGTCAGGTAATAACATATTTTAAAAACAGATGTATGTTTCAGGCAGTTCCTAACAAAGTATGAGCACAAGCACAAATTAATCTTTGTACAAGTGCCTGAATATGGGCATTATACACACACATTAAAACAATGCATTGCAGGCTACAGGTGGATGAGAACTGAATTTAACATTTGTCTTGTGTGGAAGCATAATAGACATCCTGTAGCCTTGGGATATTTGGATAACCTCATGCCCAAGCCGTATTTCATCTCAATGATTTGAGTAGAATAATGTGCTCCTGGAGACATATGTTCCAAAGTGCCCATTTATCAAATAACAGGCAGTCTGTCAGTGTATTTATATTCCCCTCATGACATACCTGGAGGCAATTTAACAGAGGGAAATGTCAGGAGGAGGAATACACCCAATTAGGACAGAACTTTAAAGCAGAACAAGAGACTAACAAACAGGGGAGGGACATGGGATCACAGGGATCACACATTAGTAAGGTACTAACAGGAGCTACAAAATCCAAGAAGGCTATTTCTTCTTTTTAACAAGAAGTTCCATGAATAAGTGAAAGAGATATTCTATTCTGGAAGATGATAGAGAGAGAATTGCTTTCCATCTCTTTCCTGAAATATTACACCATTTAGTGACAATTAGTGATGCTACTAAAAATGCTTTTTCAGAAAGCTTATAGTAATGCACTTGGGGGATTTTTAAGGCACTAAAATTAATGCCATGATTAGGTTTATTCTCTGATAAGTTACATGCATTAATTCATGAAGCAATTTAGTTGAGATGCTGTTGTATACACAATTAATGTTTTCTTATTTTTTTTTTGTATCATGTCACTTTCCACAAATGGAGATTACATGAGACACTCAAATGCCCAAAAACCAAACAAAGCTTGCATTCTTTCCACTAACAATCAAGTTTGTTGCCTCCTTCACATATAGTCATGCCAAACATAATTGACCGAAAACATAAGCATTACATTTAAAAGAAGGCAGTTATTTGAGCTCTGCCATGTTTCACAACACAAAACCACAAAGTATCTTTAATTCATCTCCAACCAATAAAAATATTTTTCTTACAGATCTGGCTCGTTTCCTTGTTAATTCACGGAAAACACCCTCATTAAAACACTGAAAGACTTAAAATGGACAAATTAGTTCCAAATCTGCTTCTGTACTTCTGCTGAGGAAAAGTAGTACAAAGAAATCAGGACAACTTATGCACTTACTGTTAACTTGGCCACAAACTCCTGTATGGAATACAATGGCTTTTAGTAAACTTACACTTCTGTGGTAACCATTTTTCACTGGTCATCATTAAAGGCTGCCAGTTTACTTAGTTTGGTGATTGAATATAAAGTCATTTTAGTCACAGGTCTCAGAAGTCAAACCTACTACCCAAGTACATGAAGGGAAAATCTAGTAGGAAACACAAAAATATCCTTATAGATGTATTTTTTTGTTTCAATACTGAAAATTTTCAAAGCAAGTGACTTGGGGAACCTCTAGTTTTACTGGTTAATTTGAAACACGTAAAATAATGTAAAACTAACAAGACTGTTTTGCTTTCATCAGGGTAATCATTCAGGAATATCAATTCAAGCTAAGTAATGATACTAGGCAACAGCTTCACTTTTCTATTTATAAGGTCTGTGCATCTATTTGTAGCAGTGAACTAGGTCTAGTAACCCTCTCCTTTCTTCCTGAAATCAGATACCTCATTAAATACTTCTAGGTTTGGCACAGGTAAAGGTGGACAGGTCTCTATAATTCCAGTCATACTCACCACTTTTCTAACTGAAAAGACAGACTGAAAATTCAGAATAGTAAATTTAATTGGTGTTTTCAGGAACTACGTTATTCAAGAGAGTTACCAGCAAAAAAAAAAAGTATTCCCTACTCTCAGCTTCTGAAATTCAGTAGCTTTCTGACATAACATACACTGCTCCAAATGCCTTTAAGGACTTTTCTAACAATTGTCTGGGATCTCCTTTTGGGAGATTAGATGTCTGTGCATAAAGTATGCATGTGTATACTACAGGGAATAGGATAAAAGACTAAAACTTTTCCTGTTTATGGACTTAATCTGGTATATTTAGGTTGATGACATTAGAGTAGAATGACATTGCCCTTGAATTTTTCTGTGGATAAAACAGCAGAGATTCATGTGTGTGGCAATATTTTAAGATATCACAAACATGTTGTTCATTAACTCTTGGCAAGAGAGACAAAGTAAATACCAACAGAATATAAAGTGCTTCTGCATACATTTACAAATGCCAATACTCTTGACAAAATGGATTATTTCTGAATTTAAAGTACTGTTCATTAAGTGCTTGCATAGTAATTGTTACATCAAGATAGCAGATGATGTTACACTCCTATAGGTATCTACTACTTATTCTGGTATTTAAGTTTCCAGAATTAGTATTGTCTGTAGTAACTAATTCAGGAATAAAGAAGGTGTAAGAAAATGTTGTTAAACTTTTCCACTTTAGAAACTGTAGGAAGTTCCCAAGGCTATCCACAAAGCAAGTCCTGGCTTCCACCATCAGTTCTGGGTTAACCATTATGTAATTTCTGTGGTGTTACACAGGGCCTTGGCTCAGCCATTGGGACAAATGCCAAGACAAAAAAGTTGGGAAGCCATTCAAAGCTAAGTAGATATGAGTAGAACTATTACCTTCTCAGGTGGATATGATTGGCCGTGGATGGGTTTGGAACTACTTCTAATTACTGCAAATATTGGTTCATATTGTATTCTCAGCTGGGCTATTTGCTGGCAATCTTTTATCATTTTCAATATACAAAGCCTGCATAGTTAAAAGCAGTAGTGGTATTTTACAAAAAAAAAGATAAGAGCTTTAAATCGGCAAGTGCCAAATCTGCAGCTCAGAGATAAATTAGACATTCATGTGTTAAGAAGGAAGGTAGGTTTGAGTTTAGATTCCTCCCACAGGCTGACTTGAATATTTGAAGACTTAAAAAAAATATATTCCAACTCCACAACCATCAGGTCAAGGTCTTGACCCTATTAGAATGTAAGGCATAAGGGATATACTGTAAGAACATCTAGACATAAGGAAAATAGCTGAAACAAATCTACTTTAAGTTTCCAGATCCCAGAAGATATTCTGATGGCATAGCAAAGGGAATCCATGGGCTCAGAGAAATTGCACATCAGATGACTCTGTTATAACATATAATTTCACACAGCTAGCACTGGTGAGGAATAGTTATATATTAGCTTATCCTACAGAACAAAAACCCCCATTAGACTGCAGCCTTACCAACCTGGCCCCTCAAACTGATTTTCCCTTTAGGCAGACTGTAATCTGGGCAGGGACAATGTCCTGAATGATCACTTTCAATTTAAATAGGAGGCAGGAAATAATTACCCTGCCCAATAAGACCTTCTGAACAACACAGGTTTTAATGTCTTCAAAAAGAAGTGCTGTGTAACAAAATTACTTCCCTCTGGTATGAAGAGAATTAAGCTGTTTGAGCCACATGAAAAACCAAGTTTCAATACCATTACCTAAAGAGCGACAGTGGCAAAGTAGAAAACAATTATAGAGAATATCAGAAAAGTGCCAAGACTAGTAAGCGTGCAAAGGTATTACAAATGCTATTGGATTATATTTATAGTTCAATATTTGTAATAAGTACACCACAAGTTGGCTTTCCATTAAAAAGCTTATTAAAGTTTTTATATTTTTCATATTAGCAGAGTAATGAAGACATCTGTCTACAGGTTTTATTATAAATTAAAACACACACGACATGAGGAAAACAAGTAGTGAAACTTTTAAAAAGGCAACTGCTTCCACCCTAGTTTACAGTAATTAATTCTAACTTTAAAGTATCACTGTCATCGAGGCACTTCAGTAATTCACAGTAGGGTTAACAGTGGGACCCTGGTAACAAAAGAATTCAGAGACTAACCTATTTTGATCAGAATTAAATATATCCCAGGGTGCTGCTTGTCTTGCACTAAGTGACTTGTGGAAACTTTTCAGCATTTCTCAAACACTTGGAGCAGCACAGATTCCCTCCAGGAGCTGTACGGACACCTGAATCAATGCAAATCCAGCCTACCAGTCAGAGAAGGATTTTATTGCCTTGTTGCCTCAGAGAGAAACCAAGATGAGCCCCTACATTTCCACTTCACTTTGAGACACTGCTACCTAGGTGCAGACTGTCCAGAAGCAAGAGCACAGAGGAACACACAGGCACCACTGAGATGTGTGAGCACATCCTGTTCATGTTCTGCCTCGTGGGCTTGCTGCCTACCTGGGAACAGCAGGAGCATGGATGAGAGGGCAGAGATGGTTCCTTCCAATGGATATGTATGTGAAACTCTAAAGCATATCCCTTCCTCCTCCCAGCAGAACATACAGCAGCATGATAGAGAAAAGAAATAAATACAAGTAATGCAAAGGAATCAGTGACAAGAATGTCTCTCATTAAATGCTCTGTTTGCAGGCAGTTTTATTACATAGGATCAGTGTTGCCTTTAAACATTTATCTCTGGCTGCTTTTGTTCTTGCCAGATTTATCTCCCCTGGTCCCAAGAGAAATGCAGGGGTAGCAAGTGTAATTCAAGTTTCATGAAGTGACCAGTCAAATGGTGGCTTGAGACCCTGTGCAGCCCTTCCCCTACTGAGAGGAAAAGTTGTTATATGAGCTAGGATGTTAAAAATCACCAGAGAATCCCAGTGAAAGAAATACCTCCCCAAAGACTATAATTCAGAGTCTGCAATTACATCCCTCCTTATTTCTGGAGCTCAGACTTGTTAAGAGAGGCAGAATACTGACACACTGTCTGAGCATTAACAGTTGGTATCTCCCACTGCACACCTCTATTCCCCTCGTTACTGCAGCAGCATAGTAATGCCCTGAGCCATCCTCCATCACCTCCTTCTATAAAGACATTATCTACCTGCAATTACATTACTAATTCAATAGAAAGCAGGTGGTAGCTTTGAAGTTAATGAGAATGGAACACAAGCAATATTTTGTTTTCAGATTAAGGATTCCCCAGAGAAACGACAACTTTGTCAAATCACTTGCAAAACCAGGCTCTGACACCCTGCAGCAGCAGTCCAAAACCTGAGCATGGTTATAATACCTCGTTGGGATTATTCCCACGGAGCACAGGTTCAAACAGCAATCAAATAATCTAAAGCTATATACAAAGGGAGACTTCATGCATCAGACAAAAATGAGATTCCAGAAAATAGCATTTATTTTAAAAGTTTTAGAAGAGGAAAATGAGGAATGAACCTTAGTCCTACAGCAGCTATTTATACTCCTGTGTTTTTCTCACTAATAATTGTTTTGCTGTGCTTTTTTGAAAAGTTATCTTCTCAGGGCTCTCTTATTTCTTTCTTGCTGGCCTTAGAAAGTTCACTGTTGTGTCTCTTGGGTAACATGGTAAGCTATTGAGCCTTCATCAGAAATTGTTTCAAATATGATTTCAAATTACACTCAATAACAGAGATACCAAAACCAGTTTTAAGGGACAGAAGTTCCACTGCATCTTTTCACTGTGGGACCAAATATGTTATTGCACTAAGTACAAAACTTTGCATGACCCAAGAAACTCCAGGGTGAATACATGGCCCCTTTTATTTCTATTGACTTCAGAGCAATCATACCACAGTTTTATTAGAATATGCCCTGAAAACTCAGAATTTTGGTTTTAGAGTGTTTTAAAGGAGCAAACCCTTCTATAAAGAAAAAAATTCACTACTGAAATGTTTATAAAAATTAGATATAGCAAGAGAAATGAACCTTAATTTAATAGACAGGATAACTATTAGATAAAAAAGCACACCATACACTAAATTAATCCTGGAGTCTCTAACTGCAGTTATTTCAAAATTATTTATTTTTTTCTGCAGCTTTTGTTGCTTTGCTTATCCTGTGGGCTGTTTGTTGTTTTGGGTAGGGGGCAGAAAAAGAGAGAAAAATTAAGGTCTGTTCTGAGAAGCGCTTTGATTGCAATGAAGCACCAATAATTAATGGCATAATGAGCTTATTGCAAGTCACCTAGTGTACCAACACCATTACAACAAACATTTAACTCAAGAAATAGAAATACCTAAAACATTTCCAAACAGGAACCACAGATGGGTGGAAAGAGGCTGTTCAAACCACAAAGACGTTGTATTAAAGAAAAATCTGACTTTTGTCGACGGCGTTAAGGCAGCTTTGATAAACTGCAGGTGCCAAAGGCCTCAGTTTTACAGCCCCCGTGAGAAATGGCTTCTCAGTAAGCATAAGATGTGCTTCCTTCACCCTAAAATAACCTAGAGCAAAAACTGGATGTCTATTGAGTTGCCACAGCATTCTGTGGAGCTTCCCCAGGACTTCAACAACACACTCCTTCCTCATGCCAGGCCAAACTGGTCTTGGCTAAAAGCAATTCCAATTTGTCAACACAGATGGATCCTGCCCGCAGGTTTGTGTTTTAAATTGAAATCCACACACAAAGAGAGATTTTATACTAATACGTTTTCAAAGATTGGGCAAGCCAAAGTAATTAACATGGATGAAACAGAATTTTGCATTCAGAGGCTGAAGTGCTTACTAGCTGCAGGGAAAATCCCATCCATTATTCCTAATGCTGCATTAGGACCAATAGCATAGAGTGTTTCACACAATATATGAAGCTAAGGGCTATTATTTGGGTATGAAGTCTCAACTTCTGATGTCCCAAGAAAGTTTGAGAATGCACTCTAATTTTGGTATGCTTTAAGATATGGCATAATTGTTACTCTCCAGTTAAACATAACCAGTGCTTTGTTCTCAGTGCAAAAAAGACCACATTTTCAGAACAGCCAGTTCTGATGTGCTGTCAGCTGACAAGATCAAACATGATATTAAGTATCCTCTTTACACACTGAGGAAAGAGGAATAGCATAACATTCATATTCCAGGGCTTCAGACACTGAGATAGGGCAGAAATGAATGCAGTGAAAGGCTGTGACAGAATAGATATTCAGGTGTCAGTAGAAACAGCAATCTCCAAGAAGCCCCATTCCCTTTCCCAGGGTCTGCATGCATTTAGGTTTTGCAGAAGATTCCAGCATTTCCCCTAGATTAGATGCAGAAATTGTGTTCCACACATGAACACTCCTCAAAGCCCTCCTGGCTGCTTCCTGCTCCTGATCCTGTCTTAAGAAAAAACAATTAGTGTCTTCAGGACAACTCCTTTATTTGCATCTTGGTGACAGCTGAGAAACATAACATCCACTTCTCCAAGGCTCTTGCCTTGTATCTATTCACATACTCAAAACAGTATAAGACAACTCTATCATACAAAACCAGTAAAGTTGCTCTTTCCGATGAATACGTTTCCAGAACAAACCAGTACAACCTGAGTTACATTCAGTTAATCTGCAGTCTACATGCTTGCCCATACCATTTCTTCATAATTATTAATCATCAAGGCAAGCAGGCTCCTGAAGATGGCAATGGAGCACAGGCCTTCTTAGTCTCATATCCCAGCACTTGAGTTATTTGATGCTTTTTGCTTCCTTGTCTCAGCTTGCCATGGAACAGCCCTGCAATGTCCCATTATGCTGATAATGGGTGCATAGTCTCACAAGAAAGTTTCTGGATTTTTCTCCTTCCTCTTTTGTTTTCAGTCTCTTTTTCTTGCTGTTCATTTATTCCATGACTCATGTGATCTTCAGATTTAAGCACTTATAGAGAGTAAAAGGCCTTTATCCTATGCTTTGCCACATTAAACATACACACAACAGCAGCCAACACCACAAAAAAGTCTGATGCTCTCTAAATTTTCAATCTAGTCACACTTAAGCAGCAAAACTACAACATCTTATGAAATCTAGCAGCACACTCTCTCCCTTTTACACAGTAAAATGTCACTGATTTCTGAGACAGTACTCCGTGCTTCAGATTTTGAAGCTCAAGACCCAAAATAACTTTGCTCCAGAAACTTAGTGAAAAAAAATCTTTCTGTTCCGCCAGTGAAAACAGACTCTCAGAAGATCCAGAAAGCTTCACTATGTTAAGCCTTTTAGAAAAAGAGATTTAGCTGTGTTACCTCCTTGTCCAAATGACCTCAGTCAGACCTTGATGCTGTTCTCTAGAGAGTGGGTACAGCTTTATGATGCATCTTGGCTCATCACAAAACTCTGTTGTGCCATTATGATATAAGATTGCTCTGCTCTTCACGAAATGGAAAAGGCGAGTCAAAACAGGAAAAGAATACAGGTAACACCCTGAGAAAGCTAAGAATCAATATTTTTATTTTCAGCCTGCCACTTTTTTTAATTGCTGTGGCCTAGTAAATGAACCTCAGTGGCATTTGACATGCAGGCATAACCTTTCTTCCCCTCTTATTCGTCTGGAGCAACATCTGGAGAATGCTATCCTAGTTTAAAAACAGGAAATAAGTGTAGGCTGGTCAAAAAGGGCATCTAATGATGAGAAGAGAAGCAACCACCTGTATGATACGTGCTCAGGACCTTTTAATTGTTCACACCACTATTCCACTGCCTCAAAATAAGACTCTGCTGTCCAAGTTAAGTACCATTTGAGAAAGTGTAGTTCTATTCTGGCACTCATTTACGCTGATGTTTTTATCCAGAACTTCAAGAATCAATGAAGGGTCACTTCAAAGAACTGCAAGCAAATAAAAAAAGTTAGAATAATTGAGTATTAACTGTTTTTCATGAAAGAGGAGGAAACAGAGTCCTGACAGAAATTCAGCACAGCCCTTTCAGAGACTTTGAAAAACAGGCTAAAATCAGTATCAGTCTTGGGTGAGCAGCCATTCTCAGGTGCATGAACAGGCTTTAACCCAATTCCCAGCTCAAATTATAAAATCCTTCCACCACCTCAGTGAGACGGTTCAACTTAGATCTCAAAAAACCCCTTGCTGCTGTACTTCAGCTGACATTTCAAATATCACAATGCCAGTGTCCAATGGCTGGGGTAATGGTTTCAGCAATTTTATCTGTAAGAAAGCGACATCATCTTTTAGACAACCGGTTCTTCATTTTCATAACACACCCTCTTAGAGCATATTGCAAAGATATGGCAAGAGTTTAAAGCTGTAAGTTGAAAGCAGCTGGGTGATCATCACGTGAAGGGTCTTGAAAGTAATGCAGTTGAAGTCCAACAACATCCAAATAACATCAGATGTCCCAGGGAAGTTTATTTTATGACTTGTTCCACAGGCAGAAGGCATTAAACAATACCTTTTACAATTACATCACTCACAAATTTAGCTTACATCCACACTTCTAATTAATCAGAAATACTTAATAGTTTTTTTCTTTTTATAAAATTGCCACTGTGCAAAGAAGAGATACCACTCTGGCATTCTTGCATTCACTTGAACAAACATTCAAAGGTACATCGTTATAATTTCAAGCATGTTTTGAAGATTTCTCACTTTCCAAACTTGTCCCTTACCAGTTAATCAGTCCCAAGAACACGACAAAACAAGGGTTAGCAAAAAAATAAAAATCTCACAATAATATTATCCATTAGTAACTCCAGGTTAAAAGCAATACATTGTAAGACCTAATGTTTATTACTTTTTCCATTTGAAAATGACTAGAAGTAACCAAATTCTATGTTATTTCCTGTCTCTTCAGCCAACAACGAGCCCTGAACTTTGCTGATCACACAAGACTGGTATCCACACATCATACATGTGAACTGTGAGCAGTGTCATTAATTATCACTGCTGCTGGCAGAGACAGGTTAGTGCTCTGGGACTCTGAGATACCTTGATGAGCTTTGAAATGAAAACCAAGAGCATAGGAAGCATGTACGGAATGCAAGATGCTGAATAAAACAGTCCGAAGCAAAGTTAACACTTATTCGCTCTGTTTAATGGATTTAAAAAGAAACAGGAGTTCCTTCATTTATATAAAAAAAATCAGGAATTCCTAAAGATTGGCCAGACTTGGTAAGTTTAGTTTATTTTTTTTCCATTGGTGTTTCACTAGTGCTTAGTGTGTGTCAGAAGGATAAACCTGTGGCCTAACCCAGCTCAGCATCAGATTTTAGAAAACCTCTCCATAAACATAAAAAGTGTTTTGGAATTGATCTGGATGAGAAATAAGTAAAAATCAATATAATTTAAGGTAATATAAAAGCAAATGGAGCGAATCTGATCAATGAGCTGACAATCTTCAAAAAGACGCAAGTGGTTTGTAGGAACATGTGGTTACAGAAAAGTTGAAAGCAATTCTCTTCCTTTGTGCATGAAACAGCCTCCCTGTCTGCCCAAGTCCAATACCCTGACTAGGTTTCTTTAAATTTTCTGCACAACGAGGGTTTAAAGTTTAGCACCAAGCGTATTTATTTGTAGATACTTGATGTTACACAGTATTTTGATTTAAAGTGATGCAGCAACATATTGAAATCACAACACAGGTACAGTATAGCAATTACAACATACAGTTCAATGACAATATAAATCAGTTCCCCTTACCAATCTTTGTATGCTCATCATCATGACACTGGACTTCTTTTCTTTGTTAGTTACTTAGTTTTTATACACTATTATTGATCTGCCTCCGTGCTGGTCTGGATGGCTCTTTCAATCAATTAGGGCAAAAACATTTGCACAATCAATTGAACCACTCTCAAATGATACAGCTGGTTAATTTAAAAGGCCACCCTCTGGTCCCCTTTCTTTTGAGGTAAGTTCAGGGTGGGTTGGGTTATTTTGTTTGGTTGGCTGGGTTTGGGTTTTTTTTGGTTTTTGGTTGATTGATTGGTTCGGCATTTTGTTTGTTTGGGGTTTTTTGCTCCCTGAGCACATCACACTTGTACCTCTCCTCTGAGCCTTCGAGCACTGCAGGGGATAATTGACTGCTCACTGTGCTGCCTGGATCCCCTAACCTTGCTTACTCTCACCTTCTCCTTCTTCTGCCCCGTCATCCCCTGCTCTTCCTTCACCTCCTCCTTTCTCACCCACCTGTCCACCTTGAATTGCACTCTCAACATCCTGCAGAGCAGAAGAGAGCACAGCTCCACATGGTCTGTGCAGCCCTCAGCCAGGTGTGTGTATTATCACACCATAACCTACTTCTGCTCACTTTGGAAAGTGCTACTTGTTTAAATACCCCTCTAATGTGTTTATATTTCGCAGTGTATAATCAGGATAAACATTGCCATCTCCTGTGGCAGACAGAAAGTGCAGTTCTTAAGTTCCAGTTTTGTAAGAGGCTCTTCTTTTGGGTTTATCTGAAAGAGCCAGTGAGAAAGATGTGGATTCGAATTCAGCTGAAATTACATGAGAGAACTTAGTGACAAATTGGACATTTGGTGACAAGTATTCTGTGATTTGATCTAAATTGTGCTGAATCAGTAACATGGGAAGACATGGGCTGTAAGAAAGAACTGAGGTTGAGACCTTCTCCCATTTCTGCTGCGTCTCCAGAGCAGGCAGTCTGGGGGCTTCAAAGTCTCTCTGACTGCATTTGTCCTAAATTCTTAATGAGTCAAAAATGCTGTATCCACCACTGAGTAATTGTGAGCTGTTCTACAGCTGTCTACTCAGATAAATCACATGTACTCGACACACCTCCAAGACAAAGCTTGTGTTAAGTCATCTGAAACCAATGGTACTTACTGGTAGTCAACAGGGGCAGCCAGGAACTCCACAGAAATTGCAATTTTCCACAAAATGGTCATTCTTACTTGGTATCCCTTTGAGCTGATTACAGTGTGTGTGGATAAATATAGCACCAAAGCAGTGGAAATTCAGTGTAGCCTAATGATGCAGAATAAGGCAGAGACAATAAAACAAGAGTGGGGATGCAGTGTCTGCAATGCACATGAGGTACTAGGAAGCTGAATGCAAAGTAAGATCAAATAATACCATATCTAAAGTGTTTTAATTTGAATTCAGCAAACTGGACTTCCCTGGCTTTTCAGCGAGAAGAAAACCATTTGTGTTTCTACTTAGTCAAGGTCAAAATTTTAATTCAAATTTGAGAATGAAAGGACTTGAAATACTGAAACTTTCAGCCAAAACAAAGCCCAGGGCTTTTAATTCACTATACTTTAAACGACAAGACACACTGTACAAAAGACTTTAATAAATAAGCTGCTGCAGAACAGATCCAGTGCTTATAAAGCATTGTGAATGCTGCTCTTTTTTTTTTTTGGCCCCCTGGGTTGAGATACAAAACAGCTCCAAAATATGTGCCCTGTGGAAACAAAACCAGCATGTAACAGGGTCACAAAGCAGAAGAAGAATCTGAAGAGGGTTTATGACTTTGATTATAGCAAATTAAACAGGCACATCGAGCAATTCTCTAAAGACTGTTGGTACAGCCTTCAGGCAAGATCTGACAACTATTGGCCAGGAGTAGGTGGAAGCAAGCTGGGAAGAGATACACATACAGATTCAAGACAGTCCAAGAATGCTACAGCCCACAATATTTTATTATTTATTCATTTAACAAAACTACTAATTTCCTCGTGCACCTGTAGGAGCTCTATTATTCATTAATTCACTGGAGGTATCACCAGTTGGCACAGCAATGAGACCCCATGGGCTTTGAGCTGAAAATCTGAGCACCTGGGAAAGCTTCAGCTTATTTCCATTTCCAACAGCAGATGAAGTTGTTTTGCATCTCATTTCAAGATCATGATTTCAAAGCCAAACCCCAGGAAACAACCACCAATTTTGTGACCTAGCTCTATTATAAATCATGACATCAACAGCAACTGTGAACGTAATAACACGTTCTAATACAAAATATTCCCTCACACCGGATGGGAATACCACAGTAAGAAGGGGGCAGTCCCATTCTGTGGCACTGAAAGCACTGCGGGCATCTTTTCTAATTTCGCTTTTCTTTTTGGAGGTTTTCTGTAGGAGCACAAACTAATGTTATTTCCCACACACCAATGTCACCGAGATGCAAATAGACCATTGGAAAGATAGTTACACACACAGATGATTTCTCAGGCTTTTGTGTTCTTCATGGGAAGTGCTCCTTCACAATCATTTTCTTGGCACAAATAGTCATGTAATAATAGATATGAGCAAACCTCTTTTCAGTTCAACAAACCTCCACACAAGCCAGTTTTTTCCCATTTTAGAAAGATCCTCCAGATTTTAATATTATGTGCCAGAGTAACATGACAACTACCTACTCTCAACTGACACATAATTTGACTCTTGGCTTTGACTGAACTTTCCCAAAGAAGAGAATTTTCCCCTGTTGAGCTGTTCACCTGAGAGGAAGTGGAGGGGGTGGGAGGCAGGAAGAAGGCAGTGGAAGTCTGAGAAAACAACCTACTTATAGAAAAGTCTTAGAATACTGCAATCAGTGGACTGAAATCTATGTGCATTTGTTATGGGGATGAGAAAACTTATGTACACTGTTCACTTAATTTAAACTGAGACTGGCAGTGATTAAAATAGAACTTTTTCTCCTTGTTAACCAGACAGTTCTATTTCTTAAATTTGTATAGCTAGAATAATTCCACTTGGATAAATTACAATCACAATAAAAAAATAAAAAAAATCCACTATAGCTGCCAGAAGTTAGGTCTCATCTTGTTTTGATTAGGTCACAGTTGGTAGGTAACAAGTCACATAGTCAGGTGTCTTGGCTTCTTGAAAGATTAAATTAAACCCTGTATTACTTTTTCCTAAATAAAGACACCAGCGAGAAAAACAATCCCAATGTTTTAGAAAGCCCTGTGATCTTTGAGTCAGTGTCATGTGGTATTACACTCCAGGCTTTACAACAGACTGCTATGAATTAGTAGTTTAAAGAAATATGTGTAATTAAGCAGTAAATTATTCATACAGCCATGAACAGCTGCTCTGTAGGATTCAAGACATGATCCATGATATTTATAGAACTATTATGCCTCGTCCTGTTTAAACAACTGGTAAACATTGCAAGTTAAATGACTATTAGAAAGCCAAAAAAAAGAAAAAAAGACTGCATGTAGGAACCCCAGCCTAAGCCTCTCTCAAAATAGGAAGGCCTCATTCACCTATGTTCTTGGAAATATTACCAAGAGTTTGCTCTTTTAGGTTTGGATAAACAGCTATAACAATATTGCTAAATTAGAATGTTTTTTAACGTTTAATCCAGAACGGAGACAGATGATACAGCAGGAGTAATTCACCTCGTAAGTAGCATTAAAATCAGGACACAAAAAAGCATTTGATGAATGAAATTTGCAATAATGTTAGCAGCTGTGTTTTGCCTTCATTCTATGAAGATGACTTTCTCAGAGACTAATCTAATAAAACACAACACATGATATCTGTTTATCTTCCAATTTGAAGACAGTAAAGCTCCTAAGGTATCACTGTCTTAACTCAAATTTTCTTTGTTTTGAATAAGTGTTCATAGATAAAATATGGCTTTGTGTGTTTAGAAATATTTTCTAAAGTATTCACTTTGTAATATTGGCTGAGCTAATTTCTAGATTTTGCCTCTTACATTAGCTGCAGAATGCCTTAATATTACAAAAATATCATCTGATTATGGACATCATCCATAATGATGATATGACAGATAATTGACTTTTACATAGGACTAAAGCAATTTTTTAAAAATTAAATATTCCAAAGATATTTCTAGAAAAGGCTGTTATTTCCTTTTCTTAATTTCACTTTTACTTTTTAAATCACAAGAAAATGTGAATTGTGAGAAATTATTCAAACCAAGGTTTCAGTTCACTGTTCCCACCCAACCTACTCCTTGTCTGCTCTTGTGGCTTTTGCCACTAGATATGGAAGAGGAGAATCCTCCTACTTAACAGGATTTCAAGCAGTATTGGTGTTATCCATCTAAACTGCAAAATCCAGCTGCAGACATAGGAACCAGAGCAACACACATTTGTCACACTGATCAAAAATAAAACTGTCAGATCACTAGTTTTCTTATTCCATTTATAGTTCCTTCTCCTCCTTCCCCTGTGTTTTGTGATTGAGGAGCAGAAAATATGGGATTTGGGCCCAAAGTTTTGCTTCTTGTGTCGGACAGAGACCAGTGACTGAAGAGTTACAAAAAACAAAGCAGCTTGTTGTAGAGGAACCAATTCAGAAGCTGTAAAACACATTCAGGTAATCTGAATCCCTCCTGTAATCTGTGCCTCTCCTCTTCAGAGGCACAGCCCTCTAAGAAATATGGGCATGTCAGTGGCTCAGCTGGACTCAAGATAGATAAGGCAATCCAAAACTGAAACAGAGAAGGGGAGAATGAGGCTGAATTTTAATTCCATCTTATTCCTTGTTTGCTTTTACTTATACAGTCCACCCCAAAATGCTAATAAAGGAGGAAGACTTAATCTCATGATTTGGATAAACATTAGAACTCCCAAAAGCTTGGCAACTAAGTATCTACCATGATCCGTCTATGAAGTTTTGTTCTTTCCTCAAATTTAGGAAGCTGAACTGAACTGAAGCAGTTCTAGCCACTAATCACCTCACAAAATTTCTTTCATCAAGTCTAGTTTGCAGCCACTGCACAAGCATTCTCCATATGTCTCCACGTTTGGGGAGGGGAAGGTCAGCACTTGGCTTTCTGCAGGAGACTCTTGGTGAGAACAGAGATCAAACCAGCATCTCACTCCACACATCTGTACACATCTGCAAGAATGTTTATGAGCTTGAAAACCAAAGTAAAAAGCAGTCTGTTAGTTGTGATATAGATCAAACCAGCCAGAAGTTATCTGGTTATTTCTAATGCATTTACAAATGTAAGTTTTGAGTCCTACCGATCAACTAAGAACTCTCTTGCACAGTAGAAAGCAAGCAGCCAGAGTTCCTGTGGGAATAAGATAGCAGATAAGAGAAAAAGTGAAATGCTAATTGCTTCAATAACCTCCAAATGCTTCCCCTTCTATCTCATTAGAGATGCATCTAACACATGGGCTGGCTTGAATGCTTCCTAATTATGAATCAAAAGATAAAACATAAAAGAAATGAAGATTATGGAAGCCATAATACTGTTGTCTTGGGATAACTACTCAAATGAATCCACCATCTGTGCCAAATCTCCTGGCCTTTTCCCCTTACTATATAAAGCTTTATTTAGCTTCTGTAAGGCTCAGAATGTTGAGTAACAACATAGCCAGATATTTAGCTGCTCTGTCTGGACTCTAGAAAGTGAAAACCTCTAAAAATTATTCATACTGGCATTATTTTTCTCCTCCAGACTTTTTTTCTTGCCCAAGTTCTATAAAATTATATTTCTGAGATAATGTAATAGTAAAGGCATCACTGAGGGGTAAAAGAAGGAGGGGCAGAAGAGTTCTAGCATTTTGTAGCAAGACTAGGCAGTTCAAATCTGGCCATATCTCCAGCTTTCTCAAGCACAAAGACTGACTCCTTGAACAAGGTTTTATTCACATGCTTCTACTTCACTGTAACATTTTAACTGGATCTGCTCCGATATGTTCAAGGTAGAATCTTTTCATTCAAAAACCACCAGCATGGGAAGGTATGAATTTCCATGGACACTTCAGTGAAATTTTTAAGAACCTCTAGCATTAAAAATCAAAAGTCAGGTCTAACTTCAGGATAGACACGGGCAAGGAATGCAAAGTTCTCCTCGGCTGTAGAAGACTCAGTAGCTGGTTTCTCACTTTGCCATGTTTAGACACAACAATAGTCTCCAGAGAGTTCATGCCTTTAAATGAAAAAACTAATAAAAATACACTATAAACATAAAAAGAAAAAAAAAAAAAGAAAAAAAGAAAAAAAAGAAAAAAAGGCAAATCACAGAACTATTCACCTGATGCAAAACAGGGTTGCTTTCATGTTCTAATCATAATCATGGAAGCAATTTCCATATAAAAATGAGAAGCTATTTGCCGGCTGCATAAAGATGTAAAAATATGTCCTGACTTTCATTTATTTAGTTGCATACAAGAAAAGGTTAGGCCAGCTGTGTGAGAAATTTGCCCCTGACACCTTTCATTCCTGTGTCATCTTTAACCCCTAACTCCCACTGCATGTTAATGCACACAGTGCCACCACGAAGGAATCCTGCCAATCCTGACACCAGTGCTGCAGTGAGAGTAGGATCAATTCGCTCAGTGCCACTTGCAACTGTGGGAATAGAAGCCCCAGGTGAGTCAGAAGCCAACACAAGCATTATCTGTAAGGCAGTATCTGGTCACATAGGGTGGCTGAAACCTTTGTCTGAACTCACAGACCAGGGAAGTGGTCACAGCACCAAGCCTGCCTGGGTTCAAGAAGATTTGGACAGTGCTCTCAGGCACCAGGTGTGACTCTTGGGGTGTCCCATATGGGGCAAGAAGTTGGACTTTTAACGATCCTTGTGTGCTTCCCTTCCAACTGAGAATATTCTATGGTTATATGATTCTAAGTGTACTATGGCCCCAGGCTTCTCCCAGCATCTGCCTGGCCATGAAAGCCAGCCTGCCCTGAAACTTGTGCTTAACAAGGGAAAGTCCTGCAGCACTGCAGGAGAGAAAGGGGCAAGAGAGACACAGCACACCTGCTGTCCCAGGGCTGCAGAACAGCACACTAAAACAGGCAATTACATAACACACCTGCAGGCAAACATTAGCCAAGGAAAAGACTTCTTTCCCTGCTCTATGAGGTCCTTAGCCCACCAGCAAGGACCTCGAACAGCACAGCAATAGACTGGCCCATCCCTAAAGGCACTCTCACCACTTGTGCAAATTGGAGCTATGAATGAATGAAAAGAGTACTAGAGGGGATTAATTTAAAAACCAAAATAATACCTGAAATAAGGAAACAGATATTCCCTCAGCTCAGCTCAAAAGAGAGATAAAGACACTGCAAAGGCCTTTTTCTCTGCAGACTCTCAGTTAATTCATGTGGAAGCCAATTCCTGTGGAGACTTCATCGCTGGTTGCACTGCTCCCTGAGGAGTTACCAAGCAGTGGTATGAGAAAGTGTTTCCCAAACAAGCCAGGATTTCTTGATCAGCATCTTTTATTACTCAATATTTCTTATTAATCAAAACTGTATCACTTAAAGATAACATAGCAATTAAGGATCTCAATGGATCAGTGAAACTTAACCCATCCACACTAACATAAGCGTTGGCAGCAGCATCTGACCCATCTTTCCTAAGTCTTTTGAATCCTGGAGCTAATCACACACTGTGTTATGGTTCTGTAAGTCTCACAGCACATACAGCCTCTGTGATATTTGAAGGCTGACACGAACACCTTGGATTCTCTGACTCACCTTTAGAGAATATCAGATTGCCTCTTGCAAATAAAATGTGTTTCTCCTGCAGTGGACCTCCCATAAAGACACTGTCAACAGAGCAGCTTCAGCCAGCTTTTTTGGCTTGTGGTCCAAGCAAAACAAATCAACAGTGCTGACAACTTCGCAGATGATTCCACACATGTCCATGTTCTATTAGTTAATAACATCAGAACAGGAATGAGGACTGGTAATCCCCAAACATTTCCGTTCCCCAAAGCATCACAGCTAGTAACTGAAAATACAACAACTGCTCTTCTGAGCAACAGCGAGCCTGATTTACCTTGTATATGAAAAACAAGTTGTTACAGGATTATCTTATAATTTGGTGTTCAAAACACCCTGGTCACAAGATCCTTGCAGCAGGTAAACAACCAGCTAATGTTCCACAGGCAAGGTCAGCCCCTCATAGTTGTTTTAATTGCTTGGTTTCAAAACTCATAGCAAAATCTTAAAACCATTAAAACTGATTATTCACGTTTATAAAGATGAATACTTGACAGGACTTTAAACACCTTTCAGTAACTGGGTACTGTAATTCTAAGCTCGTTGATGTTGCAATTTTAAGACGTGTAAAACCTCTTCTAAGGATGAAAGGAGTCATGGGGTAGTACTTAAAATAGCTTTACTTCAAAGGGTTTGTTTCAAGAAGAGCACAAGTAGGACAGCAGGTGAATTATGGTACAAAATCAGCCTGGGATGTCAAGTGAATTTGAGAGTAATGAAATGAATTAGGCATGCTGACAGATGGAAGCAAGAAAGATATGCATCAGTATGTTAATTGTGCAAGTCTGTCAATGACTTCATCAAGTTTAATCTGTTTAGTTGCCACCCTCTGTAGCCTCTGTGACAAGACCACCCCATCTGTCTGGAATTATCAGACACATCCTCTCTTTTCTAAGTGGGCGCAGCTTGATCAGACAAGCAGCAACTGGCAGGGAGAGCTTCGGGTTAAGTGACAGATTCCAAGAAGACAGAGAAGTAATTTTCAAGGAGACAGAAAACCAAGAACAATAATAGAGCTTTGAATGCCACAGAAATGCAGGAAAGCCAAATTACAAGGCACAGCTGTAATGAACAGACAGTAAAACAACTGCACAATTAGACTACTTAATTATACTGAGTGTGACCAGGCCAAAGCTGACTTTGTTCATAGCAGCCTCCATCATGATGTGCTTTGGATTTATGTCTAAACCAGCCTGGATACACACCAATGTCCTGGCTACTGCTGAGCAGTGTATGCACAGCATGAAGGGGTTTTGAGGTGGGTTTCTTTTAAGTTAGGTTTTTCGCTTCCACTCTGCCCCCAGTGGTGCAAGAAGCTGGAAGAGAACACCACCAGGAGAGCTGACCTGAACTGACCAAAGGGATATCCTATGCCATATGTCATTGTGCTCAGTAATTAAAGCTCTGGGAAAGGAAGGGGGAAGAAATATTTTCGGTTATGATATTTGTCTTCTCAAGCAGCCATTTCATGTGCTGAGGCACTGCTTACCAGCAAGGGCCTGAATCTGTTGATGGGAAGCAATGAAAAAATTCTTTGCTTTGATTTGCTTGCATCAAGCTTTGTTTTAGTTATTAAACTGTCTTTACCTTGAACCACAAGTTTTCCTCTCTGTTGCTCTTCTAATTTTTTTCCCTATCCTTATGTGGGGCTACTGAGTGTGAGCTTGGCTGCTAGCTGGGGTCAACCAGCCACACTTATTTAGCATAAAAATAGAAGTAGCTCGAGTTCCACTGTCAGTAGATGGGCATCTTTTGCCTGCAGTGCGCACTAAATCCCTACCTTTATTTTTTTCCTGCTAAATGCTCATTTAAATAAGCAGAAAGCACAACAGTAGCAATGCCAATGCAAATATGTATACCCCATAATTATAAGAGACTATAAGAGAATACATGGTCTTCACAAACAATACAAAGTATTGGTTAAAAGCATTTGGATTCAGGAGTATGCAGGTTCACACTGTCACAACATTTGTAACAAGTCTATTGGGAAAGAGCTCGTGTTTCCACTGGAAAAAAAAACTTTGAAGAGAAACCAACAGAAGGCTCCAGTTGCAGATTCTCAAGATCAAAACTGAGATTAGCTTCAAACCTTAAACATTTCTAACCCAGGCAAAACACTCTTAAACATGAGCTACAATTTTTACAGGTTTTACTATTTAAAGGTTATTCAGCCTTTTGTGCAGAGTGGGCCATGCAGCCTTTTCAAGAGGACAGAAGTGCTCCCACCAGCCCTCTGCCTGGAACATATTTTCACCAAACCTTCTAGGTACCGCTGTTATAATTGATTTTTCCCTAACCCATACAACCAAAAGTAAAAATAATTCCCCTCAACCAAGTGTTTTTTTTGTTTCTCGATATGTTTTTTGTATTTCCACAGTTCCAGAACAGTACCCCTTACATATCTGCATGCTGCCAATTTGGTGAAACATCAGGTGGAACCCAAACTCCCATCTCCCACACCTGGTGCATGCTCATCCCCTGTCCTACACAGGCAGCAGCACAAGTGGGAAGAGCAGAGGAGAGACCTGACGCAGTCAGCACAGCTCAGGGGAGAAGAACAGGAAAGATTTGCAAGCAGGAGGGTTTGCTGTTCCTGGCACTGCTGGGAGAAAATGTGAACATGGTAGCAAAGGGCAAAGCTCCATCCTACTCCAAGAGGGGCACAAGATTCATTTCATGCCCTTCCCCCTCATTCAGTCAGCAATAGCAACCATCCATTCCATCCAACAGCAAAGCCACGTGCTTGGACATCACTCAGTACTTGCTGCTTCTTAGCTAAAGGGAAAACCATGTTGCAGTGCTAAACAGCATCTAAAATTACCTATTATTTTAAAAATCATCTTGTTACCCCATTACTGGCATACAATGGGCTGCTGCAGAGTGGCCAGAGCATTTGAGAACTCAGTGGTTGTGCATCAGTAGTGTTAGATTGGAAGATACTGTGCATAAATACAAAGCCATTCCTTAATAAAATTAATACTCTTCATAGAGCCCTTCTCTGTATTAGTTCCTTCAGTTTCAGGTTCCTTGGAAGTAATTTGATACCTATAAATGCAAAAATCAGTTTACAATTTGAATAAAAAAATGATCTTCTGAATGCGTCGCGTGAGCAATATTTTGATTAACTTAAGGTACCTGAATAAGAAAAGTTTCCTCAAGGGCAAGGGCAAAAGAATCACAAGCCAGAAAAGCTGGCTGTTCTGAAGCAGTGGTATAAACCTAGAAGTACTCTCTACCAGTCCACATTACTGTCAGAGTTAAGATGAAAAACCTTAATTAATTCAATTCACAGTTATTTTATCAAAAAGTAGCTAGGATGTCCGCCTAGCCTGACTTTGTCAACAACACATGTCCACCAAACAGGCAAAAGGATTTGTAATCTTACCAGAAATTACAGCAACTTTTCAACTAGATGCTCATCACATCTTGATAGGAAATGAATCAAGGTAACCATTACTGATGTTACCATCTTATTTATGACCTCTAATCAAGGAGTCATTTTCAGTATCCATATGTTCACTCTTCATAATCTCCTCTTTTCATGTTGTACAATACATTTAAGAACATACCCATTTCCACAAACCTGATATGCCACATTATCTGATGCTTGCACTGAACTAACAAACAAGAGTCAGCAGTAAAATATGTGCAAGAGAAGAGCTCAGTACCCAGGAAATGAACATTGTTTCCTCTCTTGCTGTTAGCAGAGTATTTTAGTACGGTTCTGGTTCTCTTCCTTCTTTCTGCATCACAGCTCAGCACAAGTGCTATTAGTAACACCTTCATTTGTGTATATTTTATGCTTATATGCATTTACACGGAAAATAACATGTCAAGAGGAAATGTTACTCAGATTTTTCAGAGTAGTATGATAAAGTTTTATCATACTACAATTTTAAGCATTTTTTTCCTACTGACAGTGGGACTTGACCCAACATCACCCTCTAGATTTCTAGTCCACATTAGAGAAATTCTGGTAGAAGTGATCAGCAGCCTTGGCAAGGGACCTTGAGTTTTAGATATACAAAGAACAATCACAGTTTACAGCACAAAGGCTCCGAGGAACAGAAATTTTCTATTTCTTAAACCTCAATGGAACATCTGGAAACCACAGATGAATCTACATTAAGCAATTAACTTCAAAATCTTTGTTCAACTCGATGCCTGAAGTGAGAGCAAGGTTAACAGCTGATAGGTGATGTTATTAGAGTGGCTAAGCAGCAGGTAAGAATTTTTTTGTAAAAACATTTGATCCTTCATTGACAAACAGTTTCACAACAAATCATTCCCTTCCACACAGAGTAGTTTCCTTTCAGGTTCATCAACAATTTTTTTTAATGAAAAACACTATTTCTTGTCTTAAATCCATTAAGAATAAACCCCTTTGCCTTCATTAACCCTCTTGGCATACCCATTTTACTTGGGAATTGTTAAAATTTCTCCCTTCTCTGATATTATCCTTTTATTCCTAGGAGAAGGGAAAAAAACCCAACTCTTCAGCCACTGATTCATCACATACCACCTACAATAACAGATTTCTCACTAGGATCAAAGTATTTTCCTCAGTACCCAGTAAATGGACAAAAAAATAAAACAGGATAAGAGATACATTTCCAAAATAATCTGTACTCTCTCTCTCTCTCTCTCTCTCCCATGAATACCCATTTTACTTGATCCACTGAATTCCACTTTTAAAAGAGGGATGTGAAAGGGCTTAGTGAATTTTTCAAATTACTTTTAGCTAAAGCAAACACATCCCTAGTATGCAGTAAAAAAATACAGAGCAGTCCCATTTCTGGTATGAGCAGAAAGACACTGCAAGGATGTCAAGTGAGGCAGGAAATGAAGAGCTGAAAATTCTTACACGTTTCTTAGTTCATTACAATGTTATATTCCCCCTTTAAATACTTTTACTATGAATGCTAAAACTACCAACTAACTCTCTGCCTGTACTTTCATGAAGATGCAAAAATACATCTCATTTCATTCCCTGATATTTGATGCTTCATTTTTTGAAGTTCCAAATGGCTAGCCTAAATGGACTCGGAAGGATCACAGCAAATACCGATGCCCCAATCTGCAGGAATCACCTTCAGTTCTCTTCACAGTCTGTGGAGAAAAATGGGCATTCACAGGGAATGAGTCATCTCATCCTGGCATCAATTAGATCTGAAACAGGTCAGACAAATCATGACCTAAAAGCACTGGTGCCTCTTCCCTCGCTATTAAGTGTCTCAACTGGCTGCAGCTCAAACAAAGGCATCAGTGCTGTGCCAACATAATGGTGGATGATGTGAGTCCTGCCCACTGTGACTGGAGCACAGCACAGGCTATGACAGTTACCCCAGTGTTCTTCACACAAAGCTCTCTCTGCACTATTCATCTTTTGGTGCAGGTATCTCAGTCCACATGATTAACACCACCGAGAAGCTGAAAAAGAAAAACTGCATTTAGATTGTTACAACAAATGTTAAATAACCTACTGGGAAAAGACTTCCTGTACTAGCAAAGTGGGAAAATCCCATCCCAGGTCCTAGATTACCCTTCAGAAGCACACATGTAGAAAAGGCTGGAGTAATAGAAAAGGAAGAGAGGATGAAAAGAGAGCATATTCCAAACACTACAGGGGTTGGGGGACAGGAATGAATATTCTGGGTGTGTTACGCCATCATCTGATCACTGAAATGTTTTACATATTTTATAAACATTTTTGGGGGAGGATCTGGGGGGTTGGGAGGAGAAGGCTCAGTGATTTTCTTTTTTTTATGTTGAAAAACTGCAAAGAAATGAACTTTCCACCCGTAAGTGTACAATTGAGTCGTACCTGGGGATGTTCTAAATGATGTTCCCTGTTTAAATTGAGCATTTTAACCCCATGCTTTTTTCCCTGTATGTAATACAATATGAGCACACACCACAGTCAGACCACCTCAGTCTGAAGCTGCAGGATGGCAGCTCTTTCGCTTCAAGCATTGGGACTTTCCTGCCAGACCGACTCAAAAATCATCCAGAGCAGTCAGGACTTCATCTGAGTGCTCAGTATTACAGTTCTTTAAAGATAACCTACTTGCACTCTTCCACAATGGCCACACACATCTTAAAAAACCCAGGAAACAAGAAAACCACAAAGCTCTCTCAAAAGAAGAATAAATAATAGCACTTCTAAAGAATCAATATTAGCACTGGGTGCTGCAGTCTCATTTTCCAGATCTCTGAGATCCGAAGAGTTGATGGGACCTGTTTTTACAAGGCCATAAGTTTTTTAAAACTCTTAAGGAAAGTGTCTTTTGCCTGCTACTCACGTACATACTTCACTGCGAGTAGAATTGAATAGATCCCACTCTCTACAGTAAGTCATGCTGAAATCAAAGCTAGGCAAGTTTCCTCTCCCCTCCATCAACTCCTCCTGACTGCATTCAGCAGAGTGTTTCTTCAACTCTAGCTTAAATCAAGAAATCACAGAATCAGTAACTTCAGGTATTAGGTATTTTAAAGTTAATTAATCCTATTTGATGTCCAGCCGCAAGTTTTTGCAGTGGTGAAGTGTTGTGCCAGCTTAAGTGTTCAAATACCTGGCTTTAAGATATTTCAGAGTGGACTAATGGGATTGTAACAGCAATTACTCTGTTAATAGCTCACAGGCATGGGTATAAAGCTTCAGTCAGAGGATGCAACACTGGGCCATGAAGGAAATTACCAGAATTCCTGTAATGAAGCACAGTTTGTTCTTGCACCAGAAACCATCAGTGAGGCTTCGCAGCTTCTAAGCATCGGAAACTGCAGCTTGACTTTAAGGATGGGAGAATACAGGACATGCATGGTTTTGGCAAAAAAAAGCAGCAGTCCCAAAAAAGTTCCTTTGATTTACTAGTCATGGAAGGACCAGAAAATGGGTAGTAATTTGAAAGTTCTGGTTGCTCAGCTGAGTAAATACAGCACAGATGTAACAAAGGTACTTGGGATGTTCTGTCACTGCAAAAAGAAGCAAAAGGGCATGTACCCATCTGTCTGTGAACTTCTAGGTCAGCAACTGAAATTGAGATGAGATGATGATGGAGATGGAGCATTTGTGCAGAACATTTTGTCTTTGAGTCAATGCTATCTGCCTTCCAGCTTCTGAAAAAGACTTTTGAGGGCACTTTCAAAGCCCTTTTTGAAACATGCCACCTTATCTCTGGTCAGTGCAGAAGCTGTACACGCCATTTGAGACAGAAAGCAATTACAAACATGCTGTAATTTTGTCTGGAAGAGGTTATTTTCTTTTCCTCTCAGTGAAAGACTGTGTGAATAGGAACACTGAGATATTAGTAAAGCTGATATCCTATAAATTTCCCACTGTATAAAGCTACAGAGACTGACACCTTTTTTTACCTTTGTATTTCAGCAACTACTGCAAGTTTAAAAAAAAAAAAAGAGGTGGGGATTTGTATCAGTTGGTTAGAGTGTGGTGCTAATAACACCAAGGTCATGGGTTTGATCCCCAAGTGGGCCATTTATTTAAGAGTTGGACTCAATGATCCTTGTGGGTCCCTTCCAACTCAGGATTTTCTCCAATTCCATAATCCCGTGTACCTAAGACTTTCCACACAGCAGAATAAAAGTGACAGGAGAAATGACTACAGAATACCTATTTTAAGAGTTTAAAAAGACTTGTCTTCCATCACATTAAGCACAGCACTTGCAGAAGTATTATCCCTCTTCATTTCCCTACAAATATTACCTTGTTACACGTTCCGATGAGCAGTCATGTTTTAAAACTTCACTCAGTGAAAGGAGGGGGGAAAAAAGAAAATTGAAGCAAAACAGTCAGAGGCATTAAGGAGACAAATTTTAATCCTTGACTTCAAAAGTTATAGCATAAAACAGTTTCAACAAGTAGATGTCTTGGTGGTGCTGTAAGCACTGCACATAAGTTACTGCAAAAGGAGAGGTTCCCTCTATGGCTCTGTCCTGTCCATAAAACTGCCATAGTACAGAGGGCAAAATGATAGTAGACATAAGACCAAGTTCCCCTTGCCTCTTCAGGAAACAATTCTAAGGTAAAAACCCTTTAATGGTGAGCAGAAGTGCTACTGTACATCAGAAACACGCTAAAGCAAACAAAAGGCTGGAACTGTAGTATACACCAAAATAAAGAGTTAAAGGCAGGGAACTGCAGCATCTGTGTAGGCTGAGTGCACTGCAATTTGGAGGAGGGAGGCAAAGGAGCAGAGCACTCTGGGACCCAGAACACAGGGTGGGGAGACTGAGATGATGGGACAGAGGAAAGGACGGTGACAAGGCTTCAAGGAAAAGCCAAGGCTACTAGAAACAAAGAGACACAGGTATTTACAACTGAGGTACCATTCCAGAGCTCATAGCACTTGTCTTATCACAGATTTCTAACACAGCTTCAATTCTCTGTCTCACATCCATACCTGTACAGCTGAAAGGACAGCAACTATTTGTTTTATCTGGGTGTTGGTTGGATAAATGTGTTTATCAAGAGTGGTTCAGCTTTTACCTCCAAGGTAAAAAAAGCTGTGCTGTAGGAAGCCTATGCTTCTCCTCACAGCGTTAACTGTAGCTCACAATTTCTACACTCATAAAATCACAAAATATGATGGGTGGGAAGAGACCCATCAGGATCACCAAGTCCAACTCTTGGCTCTACACAGGACAGCCCAAGATTCACACCATTATCTGAGAGCGTTGTCCAAACACTTCTTGAACTCCCTCAGGCTTGGTGCTGTGACCACTGCCCTGTTCCAGGGCACAACCACCCTCCAGGCGAAGAACCTTTTTCTAATATCCAACCTAAGCCTCCCCTAACACAACTTCAGGCCATTCCCTCGGGTCCTATCACTGGTCACCACAGAGAAGAAGAGATCAGTGCCTGCTCCTCCTCCTCCCCTCCCGAGGAAATCGTAACCGCAATGAAGTCTCCCCTCAGATTCCTCTCCTCCAGGCTGAACAGACCAAGTGCCCTCAGCCACTCCTAATACACCTTCCCCTCAAGGTCTTTTACTACCTTTGTTGCCCCTCTTTGATGCTCTCTAATAGCTTAATGTCTTTTTTGTGTTGTGGTGCCCCAAACTGCACACCATACACCGAGGTGAGGCTGCACGTTGCACCATTCCTCCCTCACCAGCAAATACTGCTCAACCTCTCTGGCAAGGTGCATGTCCCCCCTAATTAATGGAGGATCTGCTCACTCAGTGAAAGCCTTTAGCTGCTAAGGGACAGCTTTATTCCTTCATACTGAAGATGACTTCACACTGAGATCAGCAGAATTTCTGTTAAACCTTCACATTTTTTTGATGGATGAGCCATTGCACGGGGTGAGGCCACTCAGGGATGAAGCAGTCATAGCAAAAGGCTTTTGTGCAGGAGCTCTGCAGCAGCTGCAACTAAAGGTTTCCTTTAAGCTTTGAACTTGGTGTAAAGGTACTTTAAAAGGTACATGGTTCTCTGTGTTGTAGGCACAGAAAGATGAAGTTTTTTGTGTCTTCATTTAAGCATTTCAAATTAGTATTTTTTTTTTTATCCTGGTATTTCTGCCTCTCCATTCCCCATATGTAAAATGGGGAGACATCACTTCACTCTGAAAAAGGATGCATTAACATTAACAAAGTTGGTAAGATACCACAGTGAAAAGTGCTACAGAAAACCACTGTTATAATAAATATCTTGTATCCAGATTGGAATTTGGATGATACTATGTGGACAACACACCAGGCCACCTTAAATAAAATCTTAAACTAATATTAACTTGCTTTTAATTTCATCCATCTTACAAATTTTATGAGATAAGTATCCATGGGAGAAATATATGACCTGGTAATTAAGAACCATTGTAATGTACACATGAGGGAGCTTATGTAAGTTGGCATTTAAAGAGCAAGATGAAATACAAACATTGCATTAAGAAACTGAGAAAAAAATTGAGAGGACTTGTTAAAAATAAATAAGAATAAAGACATTACTACAGTAACAGAAAATATAAAGAGAGAAGAATTTTCTAAATGTATTTTTTTCCTGTGGTGTTGAAATCCAATTAAAAAAGGCATTTCCCCTCTCTTATCATCTCTATGTCTCTATTGAAGATGAGATCACTAAATATATTACTACTGTAAGCCATCTCCACCCTCTTGACACTCCTTCCTTCAGATATTCTCTTCTCTCAGCTGTACTGGTGCATGGGGTTGTTCCTCCCCAGCTGCAGGACCCTGCATTTGCCTTTGTTGAATTTCAGATAGTTCCTTCTCTGCCCATCTCTGCAACTTGTTGAGGTCCTTGTGGAAGTCTGCCCAGCACTCTGGGGTATTGGCCACTCCTCTTCCTCTGAAAGTTTGCTCTTTCAGAGAATCTATTTTCAAAAGAAAAAAAAACAAAAACAAAACAATGGAAGCTTTCTGGCCACTTCAGAGTTGAGAAAGCAAACACTGAAAAGTTTTGACTTTTTTAACAGAAAATATAGTTTGTTACAACATGAGAAAGACCTTTGATTCATCAGTATCTTCAAAGAGACTCTGATATTTCTGAATGTGGATAATCTATCACCAAAAATAAATCCTTAATTAGCTTTAACTTTGCTTCTATTTTATCTCATTAGTCACTTCAGAAATCTAGATACAAGTCATATTTTTAACTCTTCCTAAATTTCTAGAGGAAGCATCTATGTGTTGCCTGTAATACATCTAAAAGATACTTTGATTTCAACTTCCATTTTCACAACACATTAATGACAACGAAGTAAGAGAGAACAGGAGAACATACTTCAACACCTGATATTTTATACATGAGAAATGCTAAGAAAATATCACAATAAAGGGACTGGTGCAAGTATTTCAGTCACTTGATTTACATGAGCATTGCAGAGCAGGGATGTAGTCCATTTGAAATCTTTTAATGTAGGACTTGTAATCCATCACACCATAATCCAGTTCAGCAAGCTCCTGACCCACTATCCAGGTAAAGAGACTGGGATTAAAAGCAGAGCAGCCAAACAAAATAATAAAATAAATAGGGAGCCAAATACCTTCCAAGTACCACATCGGTGATGTTCAAAGACAAGTTGCTAAGCAGAAGTTTTACAAGCAGTGATTCTCAGTCCCAAAGGTTGAGGGCGGCCACAACCACATTGCCATCCACAACTGAAAAACTAAATTTTAAATGCAAGGACATATGAAAAACTCATCTCATCGAAATTAAATGCAATGCTAAAGCATACAAGCAGTTATGGTGTGAACTTCTTGCTTTCTGTTTAAAGTATGGGTGACATTTATTCTTCAGCAGCATTTGCTTTTCATTGGCCATGGTTTAGAATTACGTTAATTAAAAGTATAAGCCACCCTCCTTTATGAGCAGAAGGATGAAGAGTTGCTAGGAAACAGAAAGTTAGGATCACAGTGTAAACTTTCTTGACAGCTGGAGGAAATACTTCATTAGAAGTCCAACTGGGGCATACAAGGAACAGAATAAAAGAGACAATGGAAGTGGGAGTCTTTTCCATATTTAGTTCCTCTAAATTAATAGGAAATTGTGTGTAGGCAAATTCCTGCATCTTATGCTAAAAACCTTTGTTTCGGGGAACAAGCTAATGAGAAATATTAAACAGAAAAAGAGTTTCCTCCCTGCCTTACCCCTCCAATCAACTAAATGCCACTTAAACCTTCCACCAAGTCACAACTTCAATATTTTTAAACTAATAGTAAGCCTTCAGCCAGCAATTTGGGACTTCACCAGCTGAAAGAGTGACTGAATAGGTTTGGAATAGGGGTGCAACCACAGGATAGCTGTGACCAGCCCTAGGAGCAGCACGTCTCTGAAATAGGAGGCAATCACAAGGACTGCTTACCGTGATGTTAAGGACTGGTAAGATCTCATCTCTAGCATTACAACCTTTAGTCACTGATGTTTAGTTTTAATTAATCCAGAAAGGTGCAGGCACATAGGAAACAGCCCTTTACTGAGGAAGTGGGGTTATGACAACGTGTGAGTTCAGGAGCCACGACACACAGACACTGTATCTATATACACACTCAGGAGTATGTTTATACACATAAATATATGTTTGTGCATTATTCTAAACCAATTATATTGGGTGTACATTTTCTAAATGAGATTTCATGTCTACAGAAAATAACTGTTCTCTCTCTGTAATTGGGCTGCCTCTAAAGAGTTCAGGTGGTTCTTTTTTGCATGGAAAGAGTAAGACTTTTGCTCATGTATCTAAGTCAAGTAAACACGGAAAGAAGAACACATACTGGGAGCAAAAAATACGGGACACAGACAGAATACATGCATTCAAATCCAACACAGGACACTCAAGGGTTATATACTATATACTATAACTCAATCCCTATCAGACCTCTGTAATCCTTGAGCTAACTCACTTCAGGAATGGGTGTTCACTTGAGGTTTGCTGTCTTACTGGTGCAAAAAGAACCATGATCCCTCCTGCCTATCTTGTAGTTGCTGCATATTTGGGTTTTTCCTACAGTCACAGAAAAAAGAAGTCCTCCTAGAGATAAGAACAACCATTCTCATGTCACTATCAGTCCATCTGTGAAAAAAAGGTGACTTCTGATCTCAAATCAGCTGCTGCTGCAGAAGACCACAGCACGCTAAAGGCACCCAAGAGATTTTGATTTCTTTATTGTAGTCTCTGTAGGAGGCACAGCTCCCTTGACACACTGCTTTGCTCTCCTGCAGCTCGGAGTTTGGATTAAAGCATGGCTCAGGAAGGCAAAGAAACTGAAGTCTGATAAAGGCTAAGTCTGGTTGCCTTGCCAAGGGTGTCCAAGAGCAGCTTGGCACCCAAGCCCAGCCCAGCCCAATGCACTGCTCCTGTCCCATGGCAGTTCCAGAAGGATGCAGCTCTGTTGTGTCAAAACTGGATGTTAATGGCAGTGAAGAGGGAGGTGCTGTCCTCCTTTCTTGTTCTTTTCAGTAACAGCCTCTGTAGCACTTCTGTTTTCATCAGCACTACAATCCGACCATCAAACATCATACGAAATCAATGTGATTTTCAGACTGGGCAAAGAGATAAATAACAGAAGGCAATACACAGATTCCCCCTTTATAATCCATTTCAACCATAAGGATAAACATTAATGCCTATTGAGGGTCGATCAGAGCCTGGTGAAGCACACTCAGTGCCAGCCATGAGATCAGCAAGCACCAGCATCACAGCTGGGTAAGAGGCCATCGACACCCCGAGCAGGCTACAGATACTGTGTTCACTGTAGAATACTAAGAAACAGAAAACTTAGAAATATCTAAGAAAAACACGCCATTCAGTGTTTTCCTTGATGCCTTTCTCACAAAACACATTATCTACCCCAGTGCAACATCACACAGAGAATGAAGTGCCAGCATTTACTCCCTACGTGTCAAAACATGCTTAGCAAACCCTGCAGAACAGCAACTGAAACACAAAGGCCACATCTGGACTCCTTCCAAGGGCTGTCCAAAAGCAACTTTTGTATTTACAGATATGTGCACAGAATCTCTAATCTGGGGTCCAAATATTTTTGATAACAGAAATCCCTTACTCTGGACATAGCTAGTTATCAGTAAGTCTAAAAATACTCTTTCTCCATGCAATCTTTAACTTGCTTTTGTTCTTAGATCACCACTGCTCTAACAACCCTATAAGCATTCTTTGCTAACAGCTCAGTCACTGTCTATGAATACTTTGCAGGATTGGTGTGACAAAAAAGCTGAAATCTCCTCAGACATCACTATAAACATTCACCTCAGAGGACAGGATATTTTGTCAATACCTCTGTGGTACATTCTTAACTGCACAGAAATCCAACACTGCCAAGTACAATCTGTCATTTGAAAGGCTATGGGATGCTTTGCAGTAGGGGCTTGGCAAAGCTCCCCTTTTGTCCCACGGGCAAATTCCAAAGCTCCTAAACTTTGTGAAGATTCACAACTGATACCCGGGTCCCCTCACAGCTGATGCACCAGACAAGGTAGAGTGATCAGGTTAAAAAATCGGTTTAAATGAAGTTTGGTTGTGACAGATGAAGGATTTGTATTTTGAGCAATATATTGAGAATATATTTAGGGTGGGTCTGCAAAGCCCCCATTCACAAAATATTGTGTCTGAAGCCCGATGCTGAAATAAGTAAAAAGCTGAAAGGAGTGTTCCAGTACATACACAATAAAAAAAATGAAATCACTTTCCCATTGTTTTATATCTGTGATGATTTTTAAAGACAGACAGCACTATCAAGCAGATAAACAGAGACAAAGGAGAAACAGTTGAATATAGACTCCCTCTGCATTTGAACACTTGCTCCCTCATTTATCAAGGTTGTGTGTAGAATGTCCAGTCTTGTAACAAGAGGAAAACAGGAGTTGCATCTGCAGGGGTTTAAAGACAGATAAGTCTGCAAAGAATTGCAAGCCTGACATGGAGGCTGAGGACTCATCTTCCCCACTCCCATCCTTTTCACTGGAATCCCTGCAACGCCCAGGACTGCTTTCCTGCGGTGAAAAGTATTGTGGATCCTGCGACCTCTAAAGACACCTGCTGCTAAAATCAAGGACAAGGCAGCAACTCACAGGCTGTGAAACCAACATCCAGACACTGCTCCTATTCCTGTTGATTCAGGGCACGCACATACTATATCATTTAGCACATTTAACTCTCCACTCTTCTAATAAATGCAAAAATCCTAAGAAAAAAAAAATCCTCCGTTGCTGCTTGCTGATCAAGATGTTGTGTGAAAACCATTTAATATTTTAAAATTAAGGAAAAAAAACTGTCAAAAAGAACAGCTCTCAGAAAATGGAAAGAGTGGAACATGAGGATTCCTGCTGCACTAAGTCTTTTGTTGACCTGTGATTTCTGAACACGAACAGCGAAAGCAAGATTTCCATCGATTATCTCTTGTGGTGCAGGAAACTAAATTGATGGCCTCTTCCTCAAACATCACTGCTTGGGCTCCAAATACTAAGTCGTTCCTGTGACCAGTAGAAGAATTCCTGCTGAGAAGGAAAGATTTTGGAAGAAATTGTCTCGTTCAGTTCTGTATCACTCTCTGTGGCCAAGTAAAATCAGGGCAGAGATATTTGCTGGTGCCCAGTCAGGCACTCTAACCCAATATTTACTTTGAATAACATCCCAGAAGGCTATTCTGGGATATTCACAGAGTGACAACCGAAAGCCACACTTTTGGATGTTTGTTTTTTTTAAAGTGAATCCGATCTAACTTGCTGGTCCCGCTTATGGCAGAGTTGTTTTGCTCATAATCTAACAGATCATCCAGTGCAATTGTTAGTTGACATCCTGTAGGCAAAGCTCCATTCTAGAGCTACAAACACTTTGCAGGTGGCTGAAGAGAGCACGAATCAAGGCCATGTTACTGACCAAAACCTCCAGTCACACCAATTTCTGTTTGCCATTTATATTTGCTCCATGGTTAAGGCATAAAGGCCTGCTTTGTCCCTTCTCTGCACGCACACTCTGACCCTCCAACATGAAATAACTTATCAATTTTCAGGGCTGCATTAACTGCTGATTAGCTGGGTGCTAAGTTAATTAAGCATGCCTCATTTTCATTATCAGATATGGCCGAATACTCCATTTACTCATTAAGCAGAATGCCAAGGTCATTATAGGTGTTCTGAATGTAGTTTTCCATAGAGGGAGATAAACAACCTTGTATCTTTGCTTAACCTCAATCCATTTTGTATACGGACTAAAAACCCAAACAAAAAAAACTAAGCAGAAAAGAAACATGACATGATGAAACCATTGGGGCTGGAAAGCTGCTGTGTGAAGTCCCCCATGGCAAGTTGAGACTTTTGCAGGAGAAGGTGAGTCAAGCCAATTTGCAGAAGAGAAAGCCAACCAACTAGCCCTAAAGATTGCTGGATAAGAAAAGCGGCCCATACTGTGCTTCCCAGGAAGTGGCTGAACATCACTTGCTGATGAGAAGCAGATAATAAACCTATTTCTTTTTCCTCTTTGCTTGTGTGCATGCAAACTTTCACTTTTGCTTTACTGAACTGCCTTATCTCAACCCAAAAGTGGTTTTCCATCTTATTTTCTCTCCCCTGTCCAGCTGGGAAGGGTAGTGATGGAGTTGCTTTGTGGCCACCTAGCATCCAACCAAGGGCAACCTGCCACAGTCTTTTTTTGTCATGACATGACTTCCAAGATATGGGTGACCAGGGGACCCAGCCAGCTGAGGCCCCCCCACACCTTAAGCACCAGCTCTACACCTTGGGCTAAGGGGTCTGTGCTTTGGTTTTACTTTCCACATAATACCTTGGAAAGCCCAGTAAAGTCAAAACACTTCACACTAGCAGGAAACTGTTTTAGCCTTAGAGGACTTACTTTTAAGTTAGAAAAACAAAACCAACAAAAAAACCAAAACAAAACCACAAACAAACCACAACGAAACTAAACAAATCCCAACTATCAACAGTTTTTCTCCGTACATAATCAGACCACATTTTTAGCAAAATTTCACAAAGGAAACAAACCTAACCACCTGAAACATGCTCAAAGAGCTGTCATGCTTTTATCCAACTTCATTTCATGTGTTGCAGAAGTCCCTAAAATAAAAAAGGAACCAGGACTTCCTGCCCAATGAGCCTTTTTATACAAAGTAGTTTGGAAGCAGGTGACAGTCCTACCCTAGTGTAGCTACTTCAGAGACGGGTTTAAAGATCCCTTCCTTCTCTGCCCACTTTCCTCATCCCTCCCACAGCTTCTACATATTCTGCATGTCCCATAAAAATGTGGATACAAAACTGGGACCTCAACGATCAGGGACTCAGAAGGCATCTCTTGTTGTCCTTTCCCACAGTCCGTAAAGAAAATAAATTCGTCTGGATGGATCAAATTAAGTGTAAGTGAAATAAAGTTTGCCATAATGCAAATAACAAAGTGTGAATCTTGGGTAAAATTAAAGGGTGCCAGAGAGTGGTTTAATGGAAGCCAGGGACTGCTGTGAGCTTAAGTGGTAAAGGAAGCAAGGAAGTGTTTTGGAAGAAAAATCAAGATGCTCGTTGCTGACTCCTGTCTGCCCTTCATGATCTGTATAGTTATAAAATGATGAAAGTTCATGGACTTCTAAATCCAGGATTATCAGGGATTTCACAAACCAGCAGAGGTGTCTAGCTAAAAATTCTTATGCTTGATGAGGTTGATGTTGAAGGAAATCTTGTTGTCATTACTTCACCTGTTCAATGGCATATTAAATAAATAACAGAATAAAGCACATGTAATTATGGCTGAGGGTTGAAAATAGTTCAGAAATACAGTGTGATAGTACATCAAAGTTATTTGAATAGCCACAGCATCCCCACAGTGGAACAAATAGACAAATAGATTTGCCTGTTTCCCTTTCACATTTAAATATTGTGCAACCCAAATTAACTGTTTATATGCAAAGAAAAGTATATCTCTTCCAAATATGTGGAAGCTAAATGAGAGAAAGCTAAGTTGCCATCTGAAAATTTTCAGAGATGATCTACTCTTCAACAAGACATTTAAACACTTCATATTTCAGTTAGAGGCATTACCAAGACAAAAGCAGACTGAGAATTGATTCAAGACCTTCTCCGCACTTGCATTAATTTGTCATACTGTCAGAGCCAGTCTATTTGTATAATGGTGAAGAGGCACAGTATTTAACCTGAATTTTAGACAACACAGATTGTAGATTTAGGTTACAAGCTGACACAGGTGTTTTATTTGGCTGCAGTTGCAGCTATTATATTTTTGTGATTTATAGGCACAGTATCTCCTTGTGAATTAGAGACAAAGCGACACCCTCTTTGTGATTTCTGTAATGTTTTTTGTTGTTATCTCACAGTAAAACAATCTCTCCTGTAAGAGAACACTAGAAATATTTAAAAAAAACCCCACTTTTAAGAGACACACAAATTCAGTGGCAGGCATATGAGGGTCAGATGCATCATATATGAGCAGCAAGTTACACTAACATTGGGCTGAGCTATGACTCCATGTTCCTGTGTGATCAGTGAAGCGTGCAGAGAGCAATCCAGGACAGCACAAGAGCTCAGCTCTCTCTGTGGACCACACACAGAGCTATAGCTCTTCATTCCAGGCTTCTAATTTAGCTAAAGGTGGACTCTGAGGTATTCACGCCATCCAAGTGATAAAATGAAGTCATTTACATTTGTCTGCTGTTCACCTAATGTGCACCTCGGAGGCTTGAGGAACAAGACTCAGTCCTGGCACAAACAGGATAAATGTTAATTGAGGTCAGTAAGACATTCGTTTCTTTACTGCAAGGCTGCCTTCCACCCCATGAGCACAGGGACATCACATCTTTAAGCTCAGAAAATCCTCATCTCCCATCTTTAGTTAAATGCTTTTGCCACACCCCTCTTCCCATAATTAAGCAGTGCATTTCCTTTGATTTTTCCATGTTTGGGGAAAAAGAAACGGTGATGGTCTAAGATCATTTTAACTTATGTTGTTATAACTGGGAAAGTTTTTGGACAAGCTGTACTCACTTCCCAAATGCCAGACTTATCTGACTTTATTTACATAACAGCAGCTTCAACCTGCCACCTGCATCATATTTCACCTATCAACTTAGCATGACACCAAATTACTTTTTCCAGGCACCAAGGAACATCCTAATACCACAACACAGAAAGAAAAAAAAATTATTAAGGGCATTTCAATTATATCACCCCTTTTTAGTTATCAGAGCACTTGTAGCATTTTATCCTGGTTTTATACCCTCGTAGAATTGTGCACCCAAAAATGCAAAAGAACATGAACATAAACATGAACATGAACAAAAGTCCCCTGTAATGAAACCAACTGAAGTCTTATGCCTATTCCTTGGAATTCAAATAGAATTCCAATTTCAACTCAAATGCTTCATTTCACCACACAATGAATTAGCGAAATGACAATAGGTATAGAATAAAGCTCAATCTATATAGTTTAGGCTAAAGATGGATGAAGGCAGTAGATTGGGTTGCATGGACTGTCTACCTGAAGGAAAGAATTCTGGCAATAAAGGGCTTTTAATCTACTTTCCAAAATCTAGAAGCTACAGGCAACAATTTAATATTACAATGAACGTGTTTACTTTAGAAAGCAAAGATAATTAGTTAGAAATGTCTGGCTTAGGGCAGAGCTTTCAATCTGTAACAATTTTAAGCTAACACAAGACATCCTGTAGAAGATGAACCTATTGCAGGAGCCCACCTGACAAGTCTCTACAGTTTAGTCAAGGTAGAATGTTGATTGTGTTTTTTTTTAAATATCTACACTTAATAAAAAAGAAAAAAAGCTATTAAGACTTCAGCATGAAACAAGGAGCCAGGCATTTTAATCCTCACCTTTAATTTAAAAGTAGGTATCACCTAGCCTTGTGACTGCTCAAAGCATCTCTATGCAGCAATATTATTTCTGATCTTCGAAGATGAGATTAACTTCAAACTCTTTCAAACTCTTATCCCAAAGACTACACTCCCAAGGTATGGCAGCCAGAGGACATTGAAATTTCACCCAAAACATTTCTGTCAAAGGTTACAGCTCTGTATTTAGTTATGTTAAATTAAAGACACCATTAAATTAAAGTTAACCATGGAAGAAAGCCAGGAATTTAGTTTGGAGAACAGCAGCTTCTCTGGTAGTGCCCAGATCCTCACCTCTGCGGTATCACTGGAAGCACAGCCTTCCCTCACCAAGGACTGGACTATCCCAACTTACTTCATATCCTGTTAAAGGAACATGCACATTTTACCCCACAGGAACAGTCTGTAATTCTTTCTAACCCCAGATGACTCAGCACCAAGCTGGTTTTGTTTTTTAACTTGTTTCAACGAAAATCACCCTTCAATCACACAGTGCCAATTAGAGCATCTGTGTCAATGCCTACTGGACTTCCATAATCAGACTGTCAAAAAACAGTTGGTATTTTGGTTCTGAAAGCTGCAAGATATGTTTTCCCCACAGTGAGTTCTCTGCAAAAATACCAGATGAGTCCCTTAACATCTGCCTTCTTGCTACTTCAATAGAAACTTTCTGGTAAAATCCAACTTGGACTTTGTAAAACATGTTAACTGAGAAGAAACCACCTGACTTTGCCCAGCAATTGTTGTATGAAGTATTACATTAGCAACACACCACAACACATACGGTGTCCAGTCCTGGGGGGGGGGGGGAGAAGGAAACAAAAAGGAAAACTGAAGAATTAGAAGGTGGCTGCTTTTAACAATAAGATAGCACTGAGAAAGCTGTGGATCTGAAGATCTGAAGATCTGAACTCAAGATGTCAAAAAAGCAGTAACATGCTTGTATTTTGTACTGCTGACAAAACTCAGTACCAACCTAGTTGTGGAGGAGGAAAGGAGAGAAAATTGAAAGGCACCAGCAAAATCAAATCTTACATAAGGACAAAGCATTATTAAGTCAGATATAGGTGGGAATACACCTTCAGAGTTGCTGGCTCACCATCCAGCCCACAAAAGCATTCTGGTTTTGGAGGACACACCTGGCAGATATAAAGTCCACAAGTACATAATGTTGAACATAAGGTGGCTTGATTTGCCTCAAGTACAAGAATTTCCCAAGACTCACAGGGCAAGATGCAGCCACCCAGCATTTTGGGATAATCTCCACCCTGCACAAGTTCTTTCTGAGTTGAGCAGAATACATGAAGCAAACCCACTGCATTTTCCCTGGAAGCTACAAGAAGCCAGTTCAACAGTTTGCATTAGCACATCGAGGGGAAGAATAAAACAAGACAAAAAACCCCATACCCCAACATCCCCACCCTTCTCTTCTCAGTAGAAGCAGCAGGAAAACAAGCATTTAAGTACCAGGGATTGTAAACAACCCTCAGATTTCAAGGACAAAGGTAGTTTAGGGATATACAAGTTCAGCCATCTCTGCTCTGCAAAGGTAAAACAAGACATAGTGCAATCAATAACTTCAGAATCCTTAAAAAGGATAAAGTACATTTATTTCAACTATCATTTCACAGATGACTTGAAATGCAGTGCTGTCCAAGCTAAAGTGGGTGGTCCAAGTGGCAGAACTACATCAGTAAGATTAACTGAGGTTAATTAACTGAGTTTTGTAAATGGCATAGCTGTACTAAGTCAAGCATACATCCCATATCATCATAATCATAAAAACCTTAATTCTCTGAAGTCCTGAGTCAAGGTATGAGTAAGAGTTTCCACATCACAATCTGAACCAACCTCACCAGAGAAATGCATATCTGTACCTCCTTGCTGTCTGTGGTGAAAGTGTATCTCACCACCAAGCATCCTGAACAGGTCTCCATATCAATTAACTGGGAAGAAGTGTGCAAAAATCTGCAGTGACCCAACTTTATTCACGTCTTTCTGCTTGCACAGGATGAGGATTCTTTGATTTACTATGTTAAAAAAGGAGATTTATTTTCTAATAGATTATAAAGCTGACTCTGTACATTTCATAGCCCCAGAGTTGTATAAAAAATGAAGTTTTTACTGCTGAAGGTGAACATTAAAGGTTTAGCAGGCTCTATGTTGTAAAAAGATTAGGATCCACAATGAATCAGGCCTGGAATTGGGAATGGGGGAAAACTTGGACTGGTTCTTAAAATTGCTAGGTTTGAGATGCAATTCTTAACATGATGGATAGATTTAGAAGGGACCCAGGAAAGGAGACTATGGTTTGTTTAAGCAAACAAAAAGAAAATATATAGTTACTCAAAACATTACAGATTTTAGAAACGGCTTCTGTGTTCAGAGGAATGACTTTTTTTTCTTGAAGGAAATGTATTTTAAGAGTAAGCTGACATTCAAAGGTCATTGATACTCTTTCCAGGAGGAAATCCATGAATCCTCAGGTGGTCAGTAGAAAGAAACAGATCTGTCAAAGTATTAAGTACTTCTCTGAAAGAAAAGGTTGAATCCAAAACACTGAGCAAGGATCTAATTGTCCCCCTAAAAGAGCTCCAAACTCCCTCCTCCCCCAGGGAAGGCAACACTGAGCCTAAAGCAAATGTGGTGCTTTGCCATATTCAGCTAAACAAGAAGATTCAAAATCTTATTTGTCTCAACACAAAGCCCTCAACAGGAAAATCATCTTCTAGCTCTTGAGACATACATTACCAAAACCACTCTGGGGTCAATTCTACCATGTACTACCATATGTTATTTCTGAATAGTTGATTTGTTAAAGTGATTTTCTACTACCCCTTCCCACGGAGTTCTGAGGTTCAGGTTAATCCAGGTTCTGATATTACGTACCCCAAGAGCAGAAATAAGATTTGGCACTTGCATCCCACGTGGTCAGGGATCACAGAACAAAGGGGGTCACTTTCTTTCTCTCTCCCTTCTTGGGAAGAAGGAAGTAAAGAGAAACAGTTTATTACTGACAGCAGTTTGAGTGCCTGTGATTAGCCATTACTTAGGACAACACAGCCTTACTGGATTGTATTTGCTTATTGAACAGTAAGTTTAACTCTCCATGAAAGTAATAAATGTTTCCAGGGGTAATTGCAGGATTTATAATTAAACCACTTACCTTCCTGGAAGCACTCTCCCAACCTAGTTTTACCTACAGAATTTCCTTCTTAATTTTTTTTTTTTTTTCATTTCTGCCCTCATCACTTTATTACATTTTCACACTTACTTTGCTTTTCATTCTCCAGGCCTTCCATTAATATATCTACTCTTATGTAAAATTCCAGGACATACACCAGGGTGTTTATGATGATCCCAAAATCTTGAGATGGGTGAGTCTCTACCTCCTCCTCAGAGAAGGATCTCTAAATAGCAGGAGAGTCAAAAAAAGTTAGAGGTGTTCTGGTGAGAAAAATAAAAAAGCCTTGATTTTTATTATTTTTTAGCATAGAGAGCACAGTGACAGTATCAGATAGAACAGAATTTCTGTGGAATTCTCCCCCTGACTGCTGTGCTCTTCCAAGCTGACCCTGGCTTCCAGCCTGGTTTTGTCCCCTCAGACCATTTTCAAGTCCTGCCCAGTCTCCTCTTCTCCCTGAAGAGGTCTGAGTCACTCAGGGATTTTGTCAAATCACTATTCCCCATCACCTCTCCAAGTCTCTGCCTGATCCAGGTGAGCCCCCAGCTTGCCCTCTCTTGCCCTGAGTCCTCTTTGGGCACCAGCAGCCAGGATCTCAACTGGAAGCCATTAAGAAGTTATGGGAAGTTACCCAATCTTCCCGAATTTCTACTGGCAAGACATGCTTGCTGGAGAAAAGCTCTACCCCATCCACAGCCTGAGAAGACCAAGAAAGTAGCATGTCCTGAAACATTAAGAAGTGTCATCAACATTTCGAGGTAAAATGCAAACATAATGTCATTGCTGGAACTGCTATTACAATTACAAAAGGGTTTTTTTTGATTTTGGGGTCTTTTTTGTGGGGAGAGCACTGCTGCTTTCTTAGTGTTATGCTAAAAACTCAGGAACACATCATTCTTAAATAAGATGCAGTGAACACATAAGCTGTGTCATCCATCCCTACACCTGCTTGCCCAACTCCTCCAGAGTCAGCCACATGCCTGAGCATGCATTTTTATCCCTACTAGGTGACAAAACACTCATTGGAAAAATAGCAGAAAGGTACAGAGCTATTAGGTTGTTTGTGTTTTGTTTTTTTCCCTGAGAAAACTGGCATTCTCCGCAGATGTCAAGAACAATATGGATTTCTGCCTACTCCAGCAAGACTTGTGAAGTGCAAATTTAGGTTTTTTTCAGCACATGTCCTGAAGATGTAATCACAGTCCTTCACGGGAATGGCAAGAAGTAGAAAGCAGCATGACATGGGGACCTATTAACATCTAGATTCACTGCCTCAGGAACAAGGACAACAAAACTGAGAGAGATTTTAACTAAATTTGCATGTGTGCCTCAGTCTAAGAGAGAGCATAAATATTCAATAAAATGAATAGCCATTTGGGCACTGCAAACACATTTGAGATAAATTTTTGTCTCAGACGTGATGCCAGAGGTTGTCGTTGTCTCTGTTACTGTGAAGAAGATTCCCTCCTTCACCAAACTGCACTAATAGAGAAATAAAATCAGAACAAATGCAGTCTTTGGGTCAAGGGAAGGAAGACAGGCAATACCCTTTCACCCACACACTCTGCTGGGGAACCCAGCAGCAAAAGCTTGCAAATCCAGGACTTTTCCAACCCACTAAACCCAAACCACCCAGGAGTTACTCCTCATTAAAGTGAAGGTATGTGACCAAACACCGTATCAAGGTCAACTTCCTCTGCTGCTGAGCACGGTTCTGAACACAAGTGTGTTTACTTCAGGCTTTTAAGAATTCACACAGCAAGACATCCCACCATCTCTGTATTTTATTGCCATCCTGTTGTGCAAAATTCTCCTCTGTTCACGGTCCCAGGGTATGCTGGTAATGAAACACACACATGAGGTTCCACTTGGAAATAATTTAAATAAGTGAGAATTGTAATGAAGAGCAGAGGAAGTGAGAAGAGGAGTTTTCGGAGTGTTTAGTTTAAACATACCTATGGTTAAAGCCTCCCACTGAGTTAAATTCAGATTTCTTGCTTTAGTATTCACCTTTTCAATGGCATAATGACTTAAGGAAATATCAGAGGCAACCAGTGAGCCCTTTAAATGAATCAGGAATCAGAAAACAATGTGAACCACTTAAACACAGACATCCACCCTTGACAATTTTTTACTTTGCTGAAGCAAACACCCCATAAACTTGTTCTCTGAACAAAGAGTACAGTCTTCAAACATTTTCTTGTGACAATAAAAGGGAAAGACATCTCTGTAACAGTTTCCCTTTCTTTTTTTCCCCTAACGTATTTAAGAATTTTTTTTTTTTAAGAGAAAAATTCTTAAAGTGGTTTGTTCAAAGATGTTCTATGTATCTCACACAGGAAATTTTATTTGCAGTGTGACTCTCACATGGACATCAACTGCGACAAACTCATCCTTAGAGTAGAATTTTAAGCTCCAATATTACAGCAGCAATTACTCGGCAATTTTAACCTAGAAAAGAATAATTGCTCTACCAAATATCCTCTGCCCCAAATGCCATCATAATCAAAGCTGAGGAGTGATATTTTCAGCAGTTGTATGCCTGTTCTGAGGGACGCAGAAATGCCATGCCCAGAGCAGCAAAACAGCCCGTAAAGAATGGAACACGGAGAAATTGCTCTGCAAAAACCTCTGCAAAATGGAAAATGCAGTGCACAAATCTCCTTGAGAAATGGATCAGTGGCTTCACAGAACCGAAGCATTTCCCTCCAGTCCTCCCATACCTGCCAGCAGGTTGCCACTGAGGCTCAGAAAGCCGCTGACTGTCCTGAACATATGGTTTGGGCAGAGCTGGAAGAGTCTTGATAGAGAACACATCTTTAATTTGATTTGAAAAAGAAAATACATATAAACAAAGAGGCTTCCCTCTGAAGGAGCAGATGTGCTGCTGAAAAGTATTGCTTTGTACTGTGCACTGACATACTATGAAACCTGACTTCTGATATTTCTATTTTCCATGAATCAAGAGTATTTCCCTGGCATTAGAAGTGTGAAATGGCATCTGAAGAGAAAATAGTGCTTTTACCAATCAGTGACATTTCCCTCCCTCTGCAATGTATCAGCCTAACCTCAACTGATGCTTTCCAAAATATCAACTATATGCTTTCGTAATAGCTGAATGTCTTGGGTTTTAACTTCAGCTAGTGGAATAAAATTTACTCAAGTAAGGATGGTAAATTAAACTGAGCATGCAGTATTTTCACAGGAAATTAATCTGTGCACAGATTAATGTGTATATTTTCTTAAAACACTAATTAGATTAATACCGACCTTCCTGTCTTCCTTTAGTGAACCCATATCCTATGTTCCCAGAAAATATGACAGCCAGGGCAATTTAAGGTCAGAAAATATATCTGCTCTCATCATTACTCTCTGGAGGCCCTTCCTTCAGCCTGTGACACCATGGCTAATGTGGCAGACTGTACGTGTGCATTTTCTGAGCAATGTTACATTAAGGGTATTTTTTTCCAGAGTTGAATCCAAATCATTGGTTGAACCCAGCATATACACAGTTCTGTCCATTTGCTGACAAAAACACTTGGATAAGGGCTCAAAACAGAGGCAGGGGGATGAGCTAAAATGGAAAAAGGAAACTTATATGAGTGACAGGTAATTTTGTGCTTAAGGACAAAACTTGCCCTGGTAAATCATTTCATATGAATTCTCTCAGCCTGAGACTCGACAAAGTTCAGCTGACTTGATGCCACAGAAAGCAATTTGAGCATTCAGGTTATTCATTTCACTCCAGCACTCCAGGGCATTTTAATAGTTATGAAGTTTAGGATGTCAGAAAAACAAAACTTTAGTTATGGAGATGAAAGATTCATAAAGATGTTTACCCTGACTGTGATATTTCCATTCTAAACCAAAAAACAATAGAACTTTTACTAGGAAATCATCAAGAATAAATCCAAGGCCTACAGGCTTGTTTAAAGAAGTAATTCTTTATTAACTTCATAGTATTTTCCTATTTGGTATGATACAGTATTGGTTCTATGTGGATGCAGGGCATACTTCATGGTATAGAAAATATTTAGAAGGCACTCATTATTCTTTAAAAGAAGAAAAGTGTGGTTTGCACATAGCCAGAATAATCCTCAACAGAATAACCTGCTCTCTATGCATGGTCCAGACTAATGCTTACAAAAATTTGAGGTAATTTTTTTTTTAAATAAAAAAATTAACAATGGTACCAACCTAGGAAGTTTCTTGAATCAGAAAGTTTATCTGTTTTTAAGAGGATGACAAAACAAAGATTAATATTCTACAGTTGAAAAATAGGTTTTAACATATCAACACCTTCACATTGCTGAAAAAAGATTCTTTAAATTTTCATTGATTTTTGACACCTTACAAAAATGTTAATGATGCTGCAATAAAAACTTATTGGTGGCTATGGCAAGTAAAAATCACTGTGGAGAAAAAATAGTAGTTATTTTATTGCCCAATTTTAACTCCATATTATGCAAAAGAAACCTCATAACACAAAAGAAAGCTGAATACACCATCTGGGGAGGACACACTTAACGCAAAGGATACATTAAATAAGACAGATTAGTGTTTATGAACAAGGTTAGGGTACTGTACTAAGGATCAAGTGTGAAAGGGAGTTTGAATTCTGATTTATTACTTAAATTGAAAGGTCATTTTAAGAACTAGAGAAATATTAGCCTTAATTTAGAACAGTTTTTAGTAACATTTCAGCTGTTCTGAAGTTATTTAGATGAGTAAAACGAGGGGTTGATCATGCACTAAGTTAAATGATCCAGGGCACCTGCATTTAAAAAGTCTTTGCAGTAAGACTATTCACAATATCAACTTAATCTTCACATCAACTCTAAGCACAGTCTTTGAAGATTATAAGGGATATTAGAACAACATTGAAATTCATGTTATGGTTAAATATAATCTGCACTTCTTCAGCTTCCATACATTTCCATTAGCTTTGCAATTGCAACTAGAACTGCCCCTCTAGCAGCCTCCCAGTACCTAAAGAGGGCCTACAAGAGACCTGGGGAAGGACTTTTTACAAGGGCAGGTCGAGAGGAATGGCTTCAAACTGAGAAAGAGAAGGTTTGTATTAGACACAGGGAAGAAATTCTTCACTGTGAGGGGTGGTGAGGCACTGGAACAGGTTGCCCAGAGAAGCTGCAGAACCCCCCACCTTGAAAGCACTCAAGACCAGGTTGGATGGGGCTTTGAAGAATCTGATCTAGTGGAAAGATTTTAACTTGATGATCTTTTTAGGTCTCTCACAACCCAAACCATTCCATGATGAAATATCAGAGGATGTTGCTTTCATCTAAAAAGAATTACTCTTTCCCTCACTACATTTTTCCCTACTAAGAATAAGCAATGGTTACAGATGTCCTTGTCATGATATTTTAGAAACTCAAAGTTAGTCTAAGTATCCCTGGTCAAATTAAGACTTCAGTCATTGAATTTTCAAATGCTTTTATTGCTTCCACTGCTAGTGGAAGTCATATCTATTACTATAACTGTGGCCATGCCAGGCATGTTTCAAAGCAGCTGGAAAGTTAACTTTAAGAAGGGCTTGTTGTTAGTTCCCCTGCCTTTTTCTGTCATAAAGGTAGTGTAGAAAGGCCAGCAAACCCCTCTGCCAGAACAGTGCACTTCCAATGCATATAGAAACCCTCCTACTTGTATATTTTTTGCATTATATGTGCAGTCTTAGATATTCCTTCTACACCACAGAACAACACTAAAACATGATTTTTCAGAATATTCATTGCCTTGAAGGTACAGCTTTTTCCACTAATATATGACAGCTAACTTCACTTAGGGGATCTATAATGGTGCAAAAATCAGTCCTACATGGAATAAAGCTGTAGATTTTCCTTACAAAGGGGAGAGGAGGGGGGAAACAACCAGCCTACCAGCATGGAACCCTGACATGAGACATTTTGTGCAAGAGGGAAATAATTTTCCCTGGAACTTAGAAAAAAGTGAAAGCTTGAGGGTTCCCCACCTCTGCTCCCAACATCCTTATTAAAACTGATAACCTGCAAAGGCCTTCTAAAAAGAGCAGGGCCATAAACACAATTTATCTGGGCCTTCAGCTGAGGGACTATGTGAGTAAGCTAATCTCATGTGCTCTAGTTATCTGGGCAGTAGCAAACAATGATTTTTCTCTTTTAAAGATGGAAATAACCGCCTGTGTGGTTTGGCAGCCTGCCAGCAAGAGGCAAACGAGGTGGTGCAGCATCCTGCAGAAAGCCACCAGCTACAGAGCTCCAGAGCTCAGTTACTGCTTCCTCTGAGCTCGTCTTCCTCTCACACACACACAAAATATCCATTTTGTTTTGCTTCCACTTGGGGTAAAATCCTGCGAAATCAGCACAAGTGAGATTGTGACAGGAGGCAAGTTTCCTCCTTTGATGCCATTTTGTATTCCAAGCTGAAACAGTGTTGTCTAAGAGACAGGGGGACCCACCTGCTACTGAAGTTGAGCCAGAAGGTCCTGAAGGCTACTTTTTTAAGAGCCAGGATGAGACTATCAGTGGTTACTTACCTCAAAAGATGGTAGTGATAGGATCACACTATGAATTTTGACAGTTTTTCTCCCTGTCATGTGTGTTACAAACAACTCTCAATTCTGAAAACCCACAGTATTTTACCAGTAATCAGAAGTAATTGAAGTAATCAGATTCCTGTGTAAATGCACAAAGACAAGGAACTGCACAGCATTTCAGGTAAACTAAGGTGACAGGATACTGAAAAGTTACAATGAACACTCCGTTCAAACGCTATAGAACAAAAAGAAAACCAAAGCCTACTAAGCATCTGAAAATAAAACAGAACCTTTCTCTTTTGCTCACACTTTCACCAAGTGGATAGAATCCTGCTTGCTGTTCCATCTTGCTCTGACAGACTGATGTAGTTTTATGTCAGATATTGAAACAAATGTTCCCAAAACAGCTACATGACCATTCTTTCAGCTTTCTCAAGCTCCCGGAGCACCTCAATGCACAAACATGCAGACATTTGCTTGGGAGCAGGTACAAAGCCAGTCCTATATATATAAGAAAAACAGTGAGGAAGACTGGACAAAGTCACTTGGGGACAAGAGAAGGAAAAACACAGTTCTGGAATAAGATTGAAGGAGAAGAACAGGAGAGATCTCTGCAGGAGAAAGAAATGAATACCTGGGCAAAATGAATACCTGGGGAGGAGACAGCAAAGAAACAGGATCAAAACTCAGTTGGCAGATAAAGACTGAAGGATCCTAGCTTGTCAGGAAACAGGATGGATCAGAAGTGGGGTGTGCTAGCACTGAAAGTGAAATCAGGGAAAAAAAGGCATTGCCACAGGGTGAGTTAGGCAGGATGTTCAGGGTCCTATGCATGAGGGGAAGCAGTGAGGAGACCTCATCACTCTCTGCAACTCCCTGACAGGAGGTTGTAGCCAGGTGGGGGTTGGTCTCTTCTCCCAGGCAACCAGCAGTAGGACAAGAGGGCATGGTCCTAAGCTGTGCCAGGGGAGGTTTAGGTTGGATATTAGGAAGAAATTCTCTACAGAGAGGGTAATCAGGCATTGGAATGGGCTGCCCAGGGAGGTGGTGGATTCTCCATCCCTGGAGGTTTTTAAGATGAGACTGGATGTGGCACTTAGTGCCATGGGCTGGGAACCGCAGCAGGGTTGGATCAAGGTTTGGACTTGATGATCTCGGAGGTCCCTTCCAACTCAATCGATTCTATGATTCTATGACACTGCTGAGGTCTCCAGCACATGGCTGACCCAGATTAAAAAGGAGTAGAGGGAGTAATGTAGTGCCCTGCTGTGTTTCCCTTGGCATGACTTTTCCAGAACCCTGGTGTTCCTGGAGCTCTCTGGGGCTCTCTGAGGGCTAACACTAACAGTAAAGGAAGCTTGATGTAGAGGCTGAGGTCCTCATCTCCCTGGGTGGCTCAGATTAGTGAAGTGTAGAGGTAGCAGTGTTGGTGCCATGCCATTCTCTGCTTGTCAGGATTTTTCCAGCCCTAGTGTCCCTGGAGCCATTCATGCTTTCCTCCCTTTCCTTCTTTTCCTACTGTTGTTTTTTTTTTCCTAAGCTGCCTAAATCCAGTAGCTATACATGAATCCAGTCTGGCCTCCCATAACTGAGCCTTGCTCAGTTTTGGTTGTCACAGTAAAGGTAAAAAACATGTCTAGTGTTTGAAGAGGGGAGATTCAAGCTCAGCTACGTAGAAATACAGCAGTAGAGCACAGTCTGTCCTGGAAAGTGAGAGCTGAGAAAAGAAGAAATAAAATAACACTCTACATAGCTCCTGCTGTAGCAAGACATTTCCCAGACTCTCATAGACCCAGTGCTGAATCATTTCAATATGCAGCACAATTACTGGAGACAACCCTCATCGTATACATTGCCACATTATACAGCATTCATCATCTCCAAACAGCTGTCCTAAGACAAACTCCTTTGTCAGTCAGGCCCACAACTTTCCAAACACTTATAGAGAGCTTGGAGGAAAGCGTTCAGAGTGTCTCTTAATGGGCCACAAAGCAGATTAGCCATCAGTATCTTAGGTACAGGGATTTGTTAAACATTTTGGGTTTGTTAAATTAAGAAATGTTTTTATCCTTGTCATAAAAAAAACCCCAACAACAACAACAACAACAAAAAACCCCCCAAAAAAAACCAAAAAAAAACCAAACCAAACCAAAACAAAACAAAAACAAACAAACAAAAAAAAACCACCAAAAACCAGCTCCACAGCCACTGGGGTCAGGCAAAACTGAAGCAGTGCCTTATGAATATGCAATTCTGCCAGCTGATGTCAAGTAACTGAAGAAGCAATAGGAACTATTTACAAACTTAGTATTCTCAGTTTGCACAAATGAAGATCATTTTTTATAATGCAAGAAGTGAGAAGAGCCAGCAACCAGTAGAGGTTAAATAGTTAACTGAGCCTATCTTTCTTGAAAGCTGTGCACCAGTACAATGATGCGATCTCAGTATCAATTCTTTGTAATCATGAAAGAGTCACTCAAAGATCTGGAGAACTGACTGCTATCAGCTGAACAAGATACTGTGAAAGCATTTTAAGCTTTTTTTTAAGGGGAGAGATGCACACAAAGCCAGATCAAGTGTAATGGGTCCCTGGCCTCACTGCCTGATCCATTACTAGCCATTATCAATGCTTAGGGAAGAGTACCAAGCCAGGGCATGGCTGTGACAATGCTTCCACAGTACAGGTACTGCTGGTGTTTGGTGCAAACACCTTCTGAAGAAGTGATGGTGGGGTTTTTTTGCATCATATAATCCTTGGCAGTGTTTACCTCACCACTGTTACTTCCTTCAGCTTTTAGTTTCTATAGCATGGCAGGGAGTCACACAGCTCAGTGGGCAACCGTCCACAGTGCCACTCAGGCACCTTCTTTGCCTGCATTATTCTGAGAAGGACTTGAGGGTTTTCAATGCTTCTCAAAAGTCAGATTATGCTTTCAGATGAAAGGCCCTTTCTGAAGTCCTCTTTTATACTGATGCTATGCTCTGAATTTACACAGTAAGAGTTATATCTGTTACACAGTTCTCGAAGGCACATGTGCTCACCCTGCTGCTACAGCAACTCGGGGTCTTACAAAAGTGTTCAGAGCACAAAATTCCACGTTGTCTCCCTTTTGACCTCCAACCTCGATCTCCTGGATTCAACCTCCCCAACAACCTCAGCCCAAATCTCGTCACCTGAGGCAAGTCCAGATCAGTGTAGCACAGCAAACAATGGCATTACCTATGAAAGAGCCACATCATACACAACAGCAGCACCCACCACTCAGCAACACCAGGGTAAAAGGCTGCTCTAGCCCTCCTCTCCACTCAATCCAGAGGAAACACCATGTCAGGTATGATTTAGTTTCCTTGGTTTTGTGGTATTGCTATTTTCATCCTGATAATTCAAGTATTGACCAGTGACAACTCTTCTGCTTTAGGCTTAAAAAATAAAGTGAAAAGTTCTTTTTTTTTTTTTTTTTGTGCTTATTGAGGGAGAGATGGAGGTGCTAAAATAAGCAAACAAGTGTTTGGTGATGTTTATCTTCCTATGAGGAATCTTGGCATCTTAGTTGAGCACTCAGGCACTTTACAGGGAAAGCATCACATGTCTATTACAGGCAACATAACTAAACTAATTCCATCTATTACAGGCATCTATTACAGGCAACCATCTATTACAGGCAACAGAACTAAATTATTTCAACTCACTCGAGCCAGAACATGCATCAGCTCTGAGAGTTACTTTACACCTTACCCATTTTATGGAATAAATGACACATGGAAATACCTTCCATGCTTCTCTGAGACAGCTCTACCATGGCTTAGAAAAACCCAACAACATTACTCTTAGAAAAACCCAACAACATTACTCTAGTGAAAGCCTGCTTTTGACCGGGTTAAAAAGGTTTCTATAAATGTTGAGGTGTAAAAAACATATACTCTCCCCTATTTTGTAGTGATCCTGCTTTCCCTGGAGGAGGCTATGCGTTAGAAACACCACTCCTGCTAACACTTAATGGTCACCCAGCCTCCCTCAGAGCAAGCAGATGAACCAAGAAGCAAATTTAGCCCTGTGGCTAAAGCTGGTCGCTGTTGGCCAAGTCTTGCTGTCAGAGGGTTAAGTTGCACTCAGCCTCCAAAAAACAAAACTCATGAAGACTGTGCAAGCCAGACATGTGCTCAAGTATCTTTCACAGTGCCCTCCACTAGGCAGTAATAAAACATAAGCAATAGTAAACAGATGTTTAGTCTTAAGCAGCTTTCAGCTGCAGTATATAAATACAGCTTATGCTAAAGAAATGTCTTTGTTAAGAGCAGTTCATCACGAGAAGCTGGTGTGTTTATGTAGCAGCATTACAGACTGTCATTGTGGTTTTATTGGTAGAAGTAGGTCAAATGGATTTATGCAGCAGCCCTGACAAGGTACTTATTAATATAGGGGTAGTTAACTTTACCACCAGACAGTGTACCCTTATCTCATTTTCTCAGTACTCCAGAGCAAAGTCCACAATACCAAGTGCACATTACGTACACATCAGAGCAGCAGACAGCTGTGTTACTGAAGACACCACACTGCCAAGAGCACCAGTTCCTAAGCAGTTATAAATCATGAAATAAAACATTAAAAGTTATTTCTTCTGTGTGAACACGAAGAGAAGCTTTAATAGAATTAGATACTTCATTTGGCTGTTGTTATGCCACAGGAGTGTTCACGTGCTGATAAGTAATTCAGGTGATTAACTCTTTTGTGCACCGGAAACAAAGCTGTTAGAAACCAAAAAACAAATTCCATCACTAATCTTGTTAAACAGTGTCAGAAACAAGGAACACAGGTTTTGTTATGCAAGAGTTGTGTAAACTAACATCATTCTTACATATGCAGAAAATTAAGCAAAAAAACCACCATGCTGTAACTGCAGTTGCAATATTCAGAGGTTTCCAAGATGCCTTATATTCTCTGGTATAAGATATTTACTTTTTTGTGGAAAGCTAATAAAAATACACCTGCCTAAAATCACTCATATCATTCAACAAGAAAAAAAAATCATAAATTCATTCAAAAATTAAGATATACGTCTTCTCTGCCTTTAAACCAAGCTAAAGTCAGTGAACAAAGTCAGCAATTCTGTAAGTACCTCAGGGTTAACATTTCTCATAACTTCTCTCATACCTGTAGGAACATCCTTCATCATTTTGTAACAACATTGACCATGCTGAACAACAACTCTCACAGAACCGTTTTTGAAACCACACACCCTCATGTTTCAAAACGGAAAATTACTTTACTAAATGGCAATTTAGAACCACCTTTTTCTGTGAAAAAGCCTCATCCGATTATAGCGTTGTTAGCCACATAGGGAACTTTGAATTACTTGTTAAACAGGGAAAAAGGAAGTTACAGAATGCCTGCAGCTTTCAACCTGGGTTGAGGAGCATCCTGAGTCCCCTCCAGGTCAGAAGAGCCAAGAAGTGAGAGGCTTCTCAGCCAGATGGCTCCTGGAGGTACTTCAGGAGAAACTGCAGAGCACAGATGTTGTAGGGTTTACACAACAGAACTGCAGGTACCAGGCACACCTCTCAGATGCGTCACAGTATTTCACTAGAATTGTTTCCCCTCCAACTGTCCTCATCTATTGTCCACAATTCTTATGTCTGCCTGTAGCACTTCTTGATCTCTGCAGTCATGAGAAAGCGTGGGAGAGAAGAGCATTAAAACTTTTCTGGCCCAGCAATTCAACTTGTACACCACTTAATCCATTTTGAAGCTTTCTTCAGTGGTTCTTTTAGTCATTTTTGTCTCCAGGAGAATGCTCCCAGTCTTTGCACGCCTCCTCTTAGCAGAATTTTTTCCATACCACTAATTATTTTTGCTTCTTCCACCTCCATCTCTACACTCTTGTCAGCAGCAGGCTAAGAAGCAAACACTGCTTTCCAGGTGGCTGCACACCACAGTGAGGTTGACTGCCTTTTAGTCTTATTTCCCCTGTTCTTTCCACAACCTGCTGGCAATCAAGTTTCTTTATGATACCAAACCATTTGTTATTTGTGGGCTACAGTTAGTTGTGAAGCTAGTAAAGAAGAATGTAAACGCACACATTGCTCCTCCTGGACATTAACTTGCACACATCAACTACCAGTTTGACCTAACCCACGCTACACAGTTGCCTTATTTTGCCAAGTCCTTGCAGAGCTCCTTAGTACAGCACATACCTCTTGTTAAGCAGCAAAGAGGGTGCCCCAGGGCTGAAGAGACTTAGCTGGAACATGCACTATCTGAAATTGGACCTTTGATGTGTCTGAAACAGTCATCTTGCTCTCATAGCCTACCACACTCCTTCAGGACCTCTCCTCTCTCAGTTCCCCTGGCATATTTCTCTGGCACTTTTCAGAGGATTGTGACCAGAAGGCAGGCACAAAGTAAAATTGAACAGCAGGACTCAAGTTCTGTGACTAACACCACGTTCACCCCTCCAGGAGCATGCGGAGGCACCCTCTAGCCTAAAGTATTTCAGAGCTCCTCAGCTCAGTTTGAAGGCAGATCCAAGGATATTTATTCCTCTTTCTCAAAGCTTGAAGTCCCTCTCCTGCTACTTAACAACAGCAAACTCAGTGTCTGGATGTAGTTCAGCCTAGGACTGCTCCTCCAAGAAAGAAGTTCCCATACAACCATTAGTTTATCCCATCTCCAAATGGCATCCAATTGCAGAAATAGGTAGCCAGTGGATGACAGCACCATTGGAAGCTCTCTGTGACAGATATTGCTATTTGATGTGAGTCAAGGTGGCCCAAAATTGGGCATTGGATGGTCTTTATAGTAATCTCAATGTTTTACTACTTGGCAGTGTGATCAGAAGCAGCAGTGAGAAGTCCACCCGGCTAAATCCAAGATAGATCTCTCCAAGAAAATTTATTTCTCAGGCTAACATATTTCACCTACCTAGCAATAACAGTGTGTGAGCACATTCTGCACGAATTTATGTAAAAGAGCAACACAGTGAGGGTGTTGCAAGAAGCAAAATGGGAACTAAGGCAAGAAAACACTTCCACAAGATGACTCAGGAATTTAAACATTTGCATGAAAATGCTTTAAAAGGAACATAAAAAGGCAAGAGTGGAGGAGCTGTAAAATATTGTAGTTACCAAAAAAGAAACAATTAGAAGCAACAGCCAGGAGGAAACAAGCAGAGATAAAAATGAGTTTTATTTTAGAGGCATTTTGTGTATGCCTTTCTTGCACAACTAGGAGATTGCAGAAGCCAAATATATTTCCAATTCTACTGAAGGTCATTTGAAAATACAGAGTGGGGAGTGAGAGGAGCATGGGAAGAAAGCTTCTGAAAGGAAAAAAAAAGCCTCCAAAGGCAATGAAAAAGTCCAGGACAATTTCTTAAAATAGTTGAGGTTTAAAATGCCTCAGAAATAGAAAGATCCATAAAATGTTTGAAAACCTTTTTTGATATTAAGGTGTTGAAAAAAAGAAAAGATAGTCTTTGAGCATGACTATCACTAGGTGGGAAATCTATAATTCAGAGACATACAAGAAGTTTAGAACTAGAAGCTTCAGGAAGAACACAAAAACCTTGTTGAAATTTTAAGACCCTACTAAAGTAAACTCGTATTTGAACTCCACATGTGCTGCAGAGACAGCTGGGTTATTAAAAGCACAGAGAATGCAAGGCTGGAGTTACCTTACAGGAAGATTGCCATCAATCTGCCCGGTATAGCTACAACCAACAAATCCTGTGGCAGCTCTGAGAAAGACTTCATATAAACATCACCACGTTCAGTATTTCACCTCACACCATTGCAAACACCACTAGACTGCTACCAGCACAAAGAGTTCTGGGAAGTGCAGTCAAATATATCACTGATTTCCTTCTCCAATAGTTCTTGAGCCTTCTTATAAAAGCATCACTGGTATTTGTATTTCAGAGAAAGAATAAAATCCAGGGTTCATTTGTGTTGTAGATAGTTGATTCTGCCCCAGAAAATGGGTTTCTTTTACATTCCTCTCTCCTTTATGTTGAAGATATAGGAAGAAAAAATATAAATCAACTCTACACAGTTTGTGGTTACTTTATTTCTTTGGGCTACATCAAGAGAAATGTTTTTGCAAAGTAATGTTTTCCCATGGTAACAACTATTATTCAGATGAAAATCAGAATTTCACGTTTTCAGCCATCACTTAATCTAGTTTAGCGTCTATACTGGCACTTCCACCTAGCTTTTTGCATCCATAATATCTCAAATTGACATTTGTGACCACTGCTGAAGAACTTTTTCTCTCAGTTCCAGGAAGGATCAAGTCCTCTTCGCTCTTATAACAGAAGAAACAAGCAGACACTTCAGGATAAGCAGCCAGATCAAATGTCTAAGGAATAAATAAAATCCCAGGTTATGAACACAAAAAAGCATCTGTTCTGTAGCTGTGGAATCTCTCCCTGAGGCTTCACTGAAATCCAGCTGCTTGGTAAATTCAAGGAGACAGGATAGATTCAGTTGGTTTTTCCTACAGCTACTCTTATTCCAGAGGAGAAGCTGAAAAACAGAGAGAGAGAGAGTGTGTAAATCCCAGATGATGATAAAACTGGAGCCTTGGACACTTCAGACAGAATATACACTTGCTCTTAAAGAATTAGGGTTCAAACCAGCAAAGAGAAATCCACGAACACTGCAGAAAAATCTATAAGGGAATTTGGCTAGGGAATATTTATTTATATAAAGCAGTACAGAAAGCACAGAGACTTGGAGATGCCTGCTGCACAAGATCTGGAAGCACAGTGCACAAAGACATGCAGGCTGTTAATTTTCTGTGTTTGCCTGCGCTATTTCCCTTTCTCAAAAACAACAAGTGGCTTAGTAACATGCCTATGAGGAGGGAAATCCAAGGCCTTTCTTTTACAAGAAAGCTGTTTCATTGCAAAAACATTCATTCTTCTTTCTGCACGACAGAAGCCTTCAAGAGCATCTCTGAAAGTGCACCAGGGACACGTAAAACACTTGCCACTCTCCCCAAACAGCTTCAGTTTGGAAGGCAATTCATAGAATGCAAAGAAAAACAAACCATAAAGCCACATAACAGGCTGAAATATTACACATCTGCGAGGGAACATCAGAAATGATGCCATGACAAACACCATATACAGAAAGATAAGTAACACTCAAAATTGCTGGAGAGGAACACACAGGTCCAGATTCCTGAGTGAGCTTCAGTCTGACTGTCCTGGTCACGCACATTAAAAACAAAACTCCAACAGAAAGTGAGAGGAAGACAGTAAACCAAGTTTCTGGGAAGCAGTCAAACAAAATTAAACCTGTTTGGCTATGTCAGAACAGATTTCCTCCTCTTGGGAGCAACCCAGCATGCATTAGCTGGTAAAGTACTGCAAACTCGTCTCTTAAATGGATTTCTACACCAGAGCTGTTTGCATCTGCCTGCAAAAGCACAGGTCTCTGGTGTTTCAGCTGACACTGTATTAAGCTACAGGGAAAGCTTGAGAAACAGCACAATGGGCACATCTCTTGAAGTAAGTGAGTTAACTGTTTAAATCCTGATTTGTTGAACTGTAAGCAGAGATTTCAGTTGAGTATCTCCTTACTGTAGCATGCAGAAACCAAACCACAGTTCAACCACACAAGATAATGATCAGTTCAATGCACTAACATCAGCATTTGTCTTTTATGCTTGATCAGATAAAACAAAACCTTGGAAATCATTTCTTTGCTCACTTACTGTCTCAGTTTTTCTAGAAACGGTGTCAAACTAGAAAGAAAACCATAAATTGAACCGTATTATAATGTTCAACACCCGTGTTGCTCAAGAATTGCAAACAACCAAGACTACTAAGATCTTTAAGACTAGAACTAAGACAGCATCACAACAGCATCTTTTGCAAAACGAAGAGGCAAATGCAGGTGTGTAAGACTATACACTCAGTTACAAAGCAGAGGGAAAAGTCAGAAGAAAATCTCAAAGAGGACATGCTACAGGTGCAGTAGATGAACAAGGAAGGATCTGTGGAACAGGATGGCTATTCTTCGAAGAGCCTCTAATGTCCCCACTCATGGGGTTGAAAATCTCCTTAGACCGAATCATCTGTACAAATCTTTAAAGAGAAAAGAGATTAAGAACTATCTGCTTATACTCCCCCAAAAAATGCAGCTCCATGCCCTTCATAAGTTGCTCTGATTTAAAATTAATTTGTCTAGGACATTCTGTCTCTACAACAGCATGCCTTTCTTTTCCAGTCAAGCTAGAAAAATACTGCCATTAAAATGGGTAAAAAAATCCAAAAAACCACCCCAAATTAAGAAGAATTATAGAATATCCTGAGTTGAAAAGGACCTACAGGGATCACTGAAGTCCAACAGGACCATCCCAACAATCACAGTTTGTTCCTGAGAGCATTGTCCAAGTGCTTCTTGAACTCTGGGTGTTGTGACCGGGGGAGCCTGTTCACCCTCTGGGTGAAGAGCCTTTTCCTAATATCCAACCTAAACCTTCCCAGACACAGCTTCAGGCTGTTCCCTCAAGTCCTGTCGCTGGTCACTACAGAGCAAAAATCAAGATCTGCCTCTCTGCTCCCCCTTGTGAGGAAACCATGGACTGATACGAGGTCTCCCCTTTAGTCTCCTGTTCTCCAGGCTGAAAGAGAGAAGAACAGAATCAGTAGCAAGCCTGTTTGGCAGATGGGTTAATTTGAACCATTACCAGCTACTAGCAGCAATTATGAGAAAGTAATGTCAACTTTCAGCTGCATTGCTGTCGACCTGCTCTAAGCTTTTGCAAAAAAATAAACACCACTTCAACACTGTCCCTGATGGCACTTCATACTTCTACAGCGAGTTGGATTTTGTACCTAATGACTATTCCCACGATTAACACCTGTTTATGAACAAAACCCCAAAGACAAGGTCCTGAACAATTTACACTGTTGCAGCCAAAAGCAAAAAATAAATGCAGACAAGGTTTTGTCTGGAAAGAAAAAACTACCCGCATTTATCATCTCCAAAAGACTCTACAAGATGCCTCTCAGCCAGCAAGAGCTCAAGTCATAGCCATATTAAAAATAATTAGCTAACATTTACCTAAAAATAAATTATTTACAGCATGGTAATCTGGTCTTTTCATAAGCCTTAGGCCTCTCCTGCTTGGTATCAGTGTTTTAATGGTTCCATTAACAGCAAGATCCTTATCTAAACCTCACATGGGATGCACAGCTCCTGGATGGCCAAGCTAGACTCCTTCTGTAGTCAGTCAGAGGAGAAAAGTACACATCTATCTGGGGGGAAGTTAATCCTCCAAGATTAAAATTCAGGTCTCAAAAATAAATTCACCGATGGCAACCTGAAGTGATGGAATAAAAGTTCAGGCTCTCAGCTCTGATACTCAAAGCAATAGTATGGCTTTCAGGAAACTGCAACTTGGATGTCAGGAAAATACAGTAAGATATACTAGAAATATTGAATCTTTGTACTTCAGCCAGCAAAATTATTATACACTTCAGCCTGGAATGTTTTACCCATTCCCCTCAGCTCCCTTTGGTAGAAGTAAAGCCTTGTTTTGTAGCAGGAGTTTTACAAGAACAGGCAGCACTAACTTGTAAGTACTGCATCAATTACAGTATGTTCTGGATGTGTTTATTCACTGATTTGGAAATACTGCAAGCAACACTGAAGAATTACAGACCTTGTTTCTGGAAACAAGTCTTATTATAGCCCAAATCATTAACCTCCCCAAAGACATGATGAGTCAAATATTTTCCTGCATGACAACAACATTCACTGTAGCAGAGTAAAAATTACAGCATGTGTGCTCTGGCAGCTGAAGAATCACCATTTCAGTGGTAACAGCTTTTCAGCTTAAGGATCAACTAAAACTTTAATTGCTTAAAGCTCTCCTCTCCCTTTCAAACTCATCTTTTTTTTTTTGTTTGTTACAACCATCTTATTACACTGCTCTATCACTATTTTGCTATTTTCAGCAAGCTTACATGGTTATCTTCAATCACTAAAAAGATTTAGATACTTTTTGTGTGACTCAGTCCTAATACTTCAGAAAGCAGAATTTCATTTATTAATTTTTATCTTGAAAGATCATATCTCTGACCAGTATCACTCTGACTACAGCTCTGTCATCCTCTCTCTTTTCCCTGCACCATAAAAAGGTTTTTCTTCTTCCATAGTGCCCCTCACATGGGACAATTTCACTCTTTCCCTTCTTGCCTTACTTCATATAATGAAAGTGCAAACACCACACTGGAATGTGAACCAAAATCATACCTACTGATCACATATTGTTACATTTTCCCCATGTTTTTTTTTTTAATAATAAAATCTTTTAAAACTCGCACACGCTCAGTTTCAGTGTAATAAAGATGAACACAGTAATAGCAGAGCAGAATTTGCCAAAAATTAACAAGAAGTTCACTTAAGGTCTCTCCAGAGGCTGCTCCAGAAGTCCAAGCCAACAGACAGCAGAGGACCTACACTAGAAAGGGCAATGAAGCAGGTGTGGTGTTTTGTTCCCATGAAACCTGATATTGAAATATATACTGAATTTCTTCACACCCAAGACTCTCAGCATAACCTACCCTTGCTGGAAGGCATTTTCCTGATCCTCTCAACAACCTCCCATAAACGCCCCAGGCGTTATTCATAATTTTTAAAAAGACAGTCACAGGTTTCTAAAAGGCAGGTTGTTTTTCACGTTCTCACCTACATTTAATCTACTTATGTCAGCATGTTGAAGCAGTCTCTCTTTTAGCTGGCCTGTCTTTCACACAGCAAGGTGGTAGTCAGAAACTCAGGTTCTGTGTTTCTTAATACAGTATTTTAACTATTATAGGCAAGCTCCCTTTTCTCACAGGGTGGGAGGTGGAAGAAGGGAAGAGTGAGGACAGAGGGAGCTGTCTTACCCCTTCCTTCGGGAGAAGACAATCTGACCAACCTTCTGAGCAGAATAATTTGTTGATATAGAGATGCTGAAAGTGAACGTGACTCAATATCACAGTAAAATGAAGGTGCAGAGACTTGCTAGGAATAAATATTTTATATTTTATAATAGCCCTGCTCTATATAATGAGCCAATATTTATCTCAATTTCACAAGCATAAGTCTTTAGAAAAGGCAAAAAATAGTAACATTGCAAGATAGTACAAATGCTGCAAAAGCACAAATCAAACTGCTTGCAGTTTTCCAGCCCCTTATGCATTCATCAAATAAGGGTTGAAAGATGATGGCTTTAAATTAACTGTCTGACAAACCTCTACAAAACACAGCTATAATGGAAAGATTGATATTTAGTCTGTTATGCTAATGAAAAAATAAATGAACATGTACGCCTTACAAAGACAGATTCAGGCTTTTAAAATATCTTATCCTAACAGCAATGATGTGTCATTATTTTCAAGTTCAGCTATATTAATCCTCACAGTCTTTTCAAATTCACAGTTTAAAAGCATGTCTTCCAAGCAGCTTGCAGTACCTCTGTTGACTAGAGGTTCATTCCAGGAGAAATCTTTATGTAATGTCCTTCTCACCAGTTACACAGGTGAAAAGAAAGCCTTATTTGTAGCTATGTCTTTCTATAATGACTATGATGTTATACCATAAGATTAAGCACAGACCTGGCAATACATTGCTACACCAAGTAACTCAAAAAAGATCACACAAGTGACAATACAGCATCTGTCCATGGCAACATATACAAGGACAACAGTTACTAAAACTGATGAGTGCTAAAAACAGAAGATGAACTCAAGGATAAGATTTTCCTTATGCAGATAGACTTAAAGTTTGGAAGTTCTGGTTCATCTTCAATGAGAAAAACTTTCTATTTTCTTTAAAATTGCAATAGTTGAGGTTCATAAAAGCATCATAAATCAAGATTGCTCTATTTCAGCAGGTACCCTACATTACATCAAAGTTTTCTTACTGTACTATTTCCTCAAGTGCTCTGCAACATCAAGAATTTTCAGATTTGAGGGGGAGTAAACTGAAACAAAAATGAAATGTATCTGGGGGGGAAAAGTGTAGGCCAGCAACAGGAAACATAATCTGGAAAAGAGCAACTCAAAAGCAATTCCTTCCATATAGATGGCTGACAATGGTGCCCTCAGAACTGTAGTTGAGGTTGGTTCTTTCATTCTTCTCCCTGCACAGGCTCCTTAGATAACCCATCTTCTCTGTCACCCTGTAATTTTGAGCTGAGCCCCACGGTAGCACCTGAGTTGGGCATTACAGGAAATTTAGTTACAGCACAATCCAGTCACTAAAGAACAAGGACACAAGTGTATATCATAGCTTTGCCTCCCCTCAGTGAGTTATTTCCCAGAGTATGTCTTTCTGCAAAGCATCTGCCCCAGCAAAGGGCTGGTTTTGACATATGAGTAGGATATGAAGTTTGCTTTAGAACTTAAAAATATTAATCGTAGATTTATTTACAGGATTAACAAATCCCCAGATTGTGGTTTGGAGGGAGGGAGGGGTGGTGTTAAGGTATGTAAACTCTGATAAGATAGTGTTAAGATGTTAAGATACAAAAACTAGTGTCTTCTTGCTCAACTAAAACACTTAACTTGCCTTTCTCCTGGAAGTCTTTTAACTGTTACTAAGAAGCAAGATGTATTTTGTCATGTTTTCAAGTCTGCTACTGTGATAAGTCTCCCACATACTGGATAAATCACACACAATAGCCAGTATGCCCTGTGCCAAAAGAGGAGCCTGGGATGTGTCGCATAAGCCTCTGGCTTAAGAGAGGCAAACACAAACCAAATGCCATTAAATAAAACACAGAAGTCCCATGCAAACCAACCACCAGGCAAGGGAAGGCAGGAGCAGGGATTGCCTTGGGACTCTGCCAAAGCCAGTTGTGCAGGACAGGACCTGCCAGAGGGTTCACTGGGGGAAGACAGGTCTTACTCCCTCAGACATTTCCCATCTCACTTCTCTCAGGGCAGTGTGAATGATTATTTAGAAGATGACCAGCTGTCTGCAGCACCAAAAAGAGTTTAGACTAATATAGAGGCAAACCAATGCTTGTAGGAAGTTGGGTAAACTGTGGAAGCAGCAAATTCCCAGGACAGACAGCCTAGAGCTAACCAGCTCTGCGTGCTGTGTTAGGGGACAGGTTTGCTGACGGAGCACTCAGATCTCAGGAACAGCTTCTCTGAGAGGAGATAAAAAGGACTAACCTCTATCTCCATACACCAGGCTGACTGCAGTAAGGAGAGAGCCATTTGTCTTCTGCAAGAGCCTGCTCAGCAGTCTTGTGGGGGAAACCACTGGAGACAGGGCCCTGGCTTGCTTTCAGCTGCACCAGTAGTGACAAGAGCAGGAAACAGAAACAGCTGCTGGCTCAGCAGCACCGTGCTCAGTGGTGCTTCACACAGAGTTCTCCAACCAGCTCTTCTAGCAGCTGGTGGTTAACCAGAGCCAAAACACCACCAGGCAGTATTGTCCATACTGGCAGAACTACCTCTACTAGGCTATACTTTCCATGCTTGTAGACATACCTATTAGGAGCAGCAGGTCATGATTTAATATGTATTATGCCCAGAAATACACTCTCACGAGCCAGTGGATTGCAGATGGGGCAGAGTCCGCCCTGGCGGGCAAGTTCTACCCCACAGGGATGGCTGAGTCAGCCACCAAAGACAGGGCTTCAGCTACCAGATCCAGTTTACAGGAAACATGCCCATTAACCTGCATATAGACACGTCTCACAGATATTAATGCACATGATGAATATGTTGTCCCATCAAAAGGATCACTTGTTGCCCCACAGTGTGTGTGTCTTCAGGGGCCAGGCCAACTGCTGCAAATTTGCAGTAGTTCACCCCTCCACCATGAAAGCTTTCACAATGCCAACTGTTACGGTGAACAAGCCACCACATTTCTGCTGCCTTCAGTGTCAGACTGGCACACACTATATTTACTGTACTGGGGAAAGCCCAGCTTCAGTCATGACATGTATGTGAAAGGTACACAGGCCAGCAAGTGCAGTAATATTTCCACACTGCTCTTTGGAAACATTCACAGGTATTGCTGCTCACTTTTCTTAGTCTTTTAACACAAATGTGTCCCAGATCTGTGACCAGAAATACTAATAATAGGGGGGCTTTGGATGGATGGGGGGAGGAAATCCACACACCTGATCCTCTGCTTTTTCCCCAGAAGAGTCAACTGCATTTGGCTTAGCAAACCATCCAGACCAAAGTATCTCACCAGTTAAAGAGGAGCTACTATCAGAAGCCTCTTATTATATCACCACTTTAATCAGCAAACATAGGTCCCTAAGTGACCAGATAGTTTCTTAGATAGCATATGAAAGGCAAGATAATAATTATCATGAAAATCCCTTCTAATTGCCCATGCTTTGAAGGGTGGCTGATTTTGAAAGTGATTAAAAAAATTTTAAAAATCCAACCTTCTTATCTGCAAAACAGTTCCCGTGGTTGCTTAAGCAAAAGGGAAGATGATACCATCTCCTCTCACAACATCTGCATCATCAGAGCAACAGCTTGCAGCAGCTAACACCACATTTCTGTGATTGTACAATTTCTGGCCAGTACCATTTTCAGATTTTGTTTTTCTCCTTTCCTGAAAGCATGACAAGCCTATGCAGAGAGCACACCATTAGAAATAAGAGCAAGGGCCATGCAGGAGTCTGTTGAGGTCCATGCCTCTCCTAATAGATTGATAGTTCACAAGTCTGTGCCAGCTCTTCCCAGATGGATACTTGTTCACTTGAATTCCCATAGGCACTTGCTTTGAATAATTACCGTGGATAAGACACATCTACCTCTTCTCATTCTTCAAGTATCACAGCAGCTCCAAATATTTGAAATACAGAGGAAGTTTTCCATGTCTAGTAACAGCTCCTTTTGTAATAAAAAGCCCATGATCCCTTTGTTTGTGAGCAGTACAAAAGAAACAGAACAAGTAACAGCTCCTTGTACCAGAAAGCACCACCACCAATGCCATGAAAGCACTAAAACAGCCCTGTTGGATGTCTTGGGATACAGTTACACTCTCCCAGCCTGTGATGCCAATAGTGGGACAAAGCAAATTAACACCCTTCCATGTTTCCTTCCAAAAGACCAGTCACTACTGGGATTCTCCGTGAGAATCTTGCTCAGAGACTGCAGTTAGAGCTGTAAAGATTAAGTTATACAGAGTTCTTTAATAAAAAGGGTGCCTGCCCAAACCTGGGCCCCAGAGTCAAGTGCATAGCCAGTTAGACAGGGTTAAAATGCTGCTGTAACAAAAAAAGAAAAAAAGAACTTTCGAGACCTGTCTTCTAATACTCACTTCCAGTATTTTTCCTTTTGCTCCTATCCCTGGGATTTTCATTTGCTGAAGAGCTTTTTCTCTTTCCAGTCTAACTTCAAGGCTTGCCATGACAACTCAAAAGATCTACACAGAAGCAATGAGTACTTTGCTGAAGTCTCCCACATGCCCAGGGAAAAGAGGCAAGAGCATCCCAAGCCGTAAGATGTAAGAGCAAACCTCTTCCCTCCTCAGGGAGAAGCCTGTCGGTCCATTCAGTCACTAATGGCAAGGACTAGAGCAGAATCTGATTTTTTGGACACCATTTTCTCTGCTCAAACTTAGGTTTCAGTATGACACTGGACAACACACTCTCTCTACCCAGGATTGTATCCCGTCACTTAGCAAGGGCATCCATTCACACCCGGGGTCTGGAGGCGGTGAGTTCTCAACCTCGGCCAAGAGGGTTTGAAAACCAACTCAGAAACCCCAGAGCCTCACACTTTCTTCAGCAGAGGAGACTGGTACTGGAGAGACTTCACTAGACTCGCTTGTCCTTTACCCTGGGTTGCTGACAGTCATCTTTTCCCACTCCCCCCTGTAAAATATCCCCAAGGATGGACACGTGCTGTAGCACAGACAAGGCCCTGGCCTCAGAGCAGGGCAGTGTCATACTGCAAGACTGATTCTGCTGCACACTTGAGTTGCATTCTTTATATTTTAAAACATGAAAATGTTTGTCTTGAAAGGTACTTTGGTATTTCCAACGGGTAGCTGAACTTTGCAAAATAAACCACCGTTATTTGTGCATTCCGGTATATTTTATTCCTGATCATTGATCATAATCTGGATCGATAAACTCCAGTGTTGAGGCTGAAGTATTAACATCTCTTGACCAAAAATCATCTCTCAGGCAAGACAAGGTATAAAAAAAATTAAAAAATTAAATTAAAAAAAACTAAATTTTGATTTTGGCAGTTCAAACTTCAGTTGCTTTTATTATTTTTTCTTCTTTTACAACTTCTCAACTATGCTGCTCTCTTGTTTTACAACTGAATCTAGAGAACAGTGACAAAAAAAAGGGTGAGAGGAAAGGCTTCTTATGGCTCCCCAACTGGGATTTCTACTAATTCAAGAAATGATATTTTCAGACACAGTTTTCCAGACTGCAGATGTCGGGATGAACATACCAACTTTTGGATTCTTTACCAGGAGTTAAAACTTCATATTTTCCCAATCATTAGCATAAGTTCCAATCATTAGCAAAATATTTTCCCTGATGTAAAATATGAAACTATTTTCCCTGAAATTGATAGCTATATTCTCTTTAGTGGAATCCAGATATAGACAAGGATGTGCATTATTAGTCTGATGACATACAGTGTAATCAAGCTAATTAATTTGACAACTTGAGACTGAAAAGTACAAACTACAAAAGTACAAAGTACAAATGTGCTGCTAACAAAAGTAGAAAAATATGACAGATTCAAGTAAAATATTGCATATACAATGCCATGTTAAAAAAAAATGAATTTTAATTAGATGTACCATATTTTTTCTTATTTTGAAAAGCAAAAACTAGAAAAATTTCCAAATGGTTAATTGGAGAGGGAATTTTTTCACTTTTTTAACTGAAATGGAACTGAATTAATTTGCATACAAGAAAACCAGTGAACACGGGACTAGAAGACTTCTACAAGTTAAAAAAAAAGTTAAAAATAAAAAGTTCAAAAGTGGCACAACAAACTGCCTTCAAGAAAATAATTTCTTGATTTAGACATGTAGTAAGTTACCTTGGGAAAAAAAAATCACTAAATGAGGCAACCCTACTTGTTTGAAGTAAAATTGACTGAAGCAAGTATTTTGTTTATTATTTTATTGCTAACTAGCTCAAACTGGCAGTCACTTTAAGTCCAAAGCTTAAATATCTTCTGTCCAAGTCCTTTGACAATATCAAGGATTTGGGGTTTTTTAAAAGTTTCGGATGTAGAAATGCCAATTGAATTGTCTCCCTAAAACAAATTTTAAACCATCATTCCTTTTCAAAAAGAAAAATGTAACCCCAAGACAAATTTGTAAGGAAAAGACCACCAAGTTCAAGTTGGTTTTGCAGCCATTATCCAAATGCTGCAAACACATCAACTTCATTTAAATGATACTGCTTAACCTCATTTAAGACAAAAGCCTTTAAACCTTCTGCTTCAAGTGCAAGGTTCTAGTTCTTCATCTCAGAACATTTAATATAAGTTTAGTTCATCCATCAACTTAGTCCTTGCTGCATGTCACCCCATAATTCTTTCAGATCTTCCAGGGAAGTAATTATAAACCAAAGACTACAATAGAGGTATAAATTGATCTTCAATCTTACAGTTCATGTTGCCATTCAACCTTCATAAATATATTTTGATAAATAAAATAGCTATTCTTTGTCGTGGTTTGGATTTTGTTTTCCCCCAGAGGCTAAGAAAAGTGGTAGACCCCGAGGGGTGGAAACCCCTGGAAGTTTTGAAGTTCTGCCCAATGGGCGCTCCTGCAAAAATGTCAACATCCCACAAGCTCACAGGAAGAGATGAGTTGTAGTTTTGGTTGTTGAAGAGAGGTGGTCATGTTGTAGAGCCACGAGGAAGGGGCTCTGAGCCCCTTGGGCCCTCTGGGGCCTCCCAGCCTCTGGCTGGGGGCTGCAGGGACCTGGAACAGCATAAAGCTGGGATAGGTGCCTGTAGTTATGCAGGGAGATGTTTTCTCCATGGGCGCAGAGCAGCAGCCGGCACTGACCAGAGAAACGGTGGCAGAGAGCCAGAGATAAGAACCTGAACCGGGGGAGCAGCAGAAACAACATGCAGCACCAGAGAAAGGACTCCTGGAAGGAGAGCCGGGAGAAAGAGAGCCAGCAGTCTGAGAGACAGAGTTCTGGGGGTAAGACTGTACCAGCCCCCAAAACTCCTTTGAGATCCCTCTGAGAAGAGAGGGAGATGGACTCCTATTAAGGAGAAGAGTTTTAGACATGCAGCACCGGAGAGAGAGAGGAGCTGAGAAGCTCAGAGCGTCCCGTAGCTGGACCGGGACAGCCAGAGGAATGCGGGGGGAGTTGACCTTGGCTCCCCCCCCTCGCACTGCTGCCACGGTGGCAGCCTGAGAGACAGGGCACAGAGGCCCTGCAAGAGATACCAGACCGTCACGAAGACCCCCCTGTGTCTTTGTGATATGACGTGGTGATACGACCTTGTCTGGGGTTACGAAGCCCACGGAAGACCCCTCGGTTGGAGGCGATGGGGCCGAGAGAGAGGCTTGGATACCTCCCTCGTGAATGCTGGCAGAAAGCCAGCCACAGCTACTGCATGCATGTGAAGAAGACAGACTGCTGCCTCAGAAGATGCTGCTGTTCAGAGACTGGAAGGGATCTGTCCTTCTTTCCCTCCTGGACTTTTATTTGGAGGGGAGAAGAGATCTGGTCCACTGTAAATACTATATGTCATGGTAGAGATAGTTTGTGATCATGTGTATAATGTGATATGGTATTTATTTGTACAGTCATTGTAATATATTCCCTTTTCCCCACTTTGAGTCTGGTGTGTTTTGTCTGGAAAAACCCATCTCACATTAGGTTGAGATGTGGGAGGGGGAATAGAGCTGGGGATTGGATTTTGGGGCTGTCTCAAACCATGACATCTTTCTATCCTTGGAATGCAATTAATCAATGAAATTGTGAAATTAACATACTAAACCAACACCAAACCTTTTTAATCCCCTCAGAAAGGCTTTTTTTATCATGTTTTACACTGAAAACGTTGAACGGACATCTGTACATCTTCTTACAAGAAAAAGGATATGTAGTCATATTGAAAAGGTAGGTGGATTTCTACTCACAGTGAGGGGAGACTGAACATGTCTAACCAGACAGTGATGCTGAAGAGAACCAGCACATAAACATTTATCTTTGAAGAGATAAATGGTTTCCATCCAAACCCTCTTAGGTTCATATCCACACAAGCAGTGTGTCACCATACCACATAAAGAAGGGACCACTTGGCTCAAATGTCAATCTGACGCCATTTTACTGTCCACTCATTTACATTAGCATCTCCAAAAACATAATTTCACACACACACACACACACACACTCTTCAAAAGTCCCCAGCCAGGTAGAGGAGGAACACCAGGGCTCTCACCTATTCTAGAGATACAAAAAGCCCACAAGAGATTTGAAGACACACTCCTGATCTGTGATGTTTGAGTTAGACAATGTTCTCTGAGTTTCTCACTGTGTCCAGAATCAATGGGGAGCTCTGCTCATAATTTATTGGTGCCTCACAGGCAGCAGAGGTATCAGACAGGGGCTTTCACAAATAAAACCCAGCGACTGAATACACTAAAACAAAATACCACTTCATCTTGCTTTCTGTGTTGTGAAAGCTTCTCCAAAACCATTTCATTATACAGGTATATTTTTCCCCCAGTTTATATTCTTCCTTTTTTTTTTTTTCCATTTAGTCCCACTCAGATTTCCAGGGGTATCTGGGTTGGCTGAGATTAACACCACATGCAGCAGACAAGCACCACAGGCTCTTTGCTGTGCAGTGAGCAAGATGTTTCTTGTCACACATAATTCACAAAGCAAATTAAACATGTCAGAGTCAGTGCATATTGTACAGGTGACTCTTGGAGAACAATCAACAGATGGGAAAGAGCAAGGCAGTGGTGGCCTCACTAATTACTTACAGGCTGAGCTTTTTTGACCATCTCAGAACTGTAGTCAATATATCAAGGCGAGACTTGAAAACTTTTGGCAAATACCGAAAGAGTGGGGGTTCTTGGCAAGATCTCAAAAATAAAAATTCTTCCTCTCCACGAAAAAGGGGTAAAATTCTCCCAAAGTGCAGAATTCGGATAGTTTATAACTGAAGCTTTGTAACAATAAAATAGAGGAGAAGAACATCTTGTGTTTTTTCGTGAGGTAAGTGTTTTGTAATGATAGTGTTGCACCATTGCTTAGTGCAAGTCAAACATGAAAAACCAAAAAGGTGAGAGTGCAGCATTTTTAAAACACTTTATGGAGGTTCAAATATATAAAAAATGAAATTTTTTGGCATAGCTTTCTCTTGTTTTACAGTGTTACTCCTTCATCCTCAAAGAACTTGGTTTCTGTTAGTTCCAGAGTTGGCTTAGGTGGAAACCAAACCATTTTGGTGCAAATGCCAAGTCAAAGTGGGTGACCACTGTTGCCTTGCCACAAATTTACATTTTGGTCCTTCTCATGAAGAGGGCGCAACTTATGCCAACAGGTTTGGTAACCAGTCCATTTTCTATAATAAATCACATTTCCTGGTAAGTATACTATCATTCATAATGAATATCGTGGTCTTTGTGATTGCAAAGCTTTCTCTGTCTCAGTAGCCTTCTAAGAAAGGGCTGTGCATCTTCACTGGAGCACCAGAGGCTAAAAGGGAAGAAAGAATCAAAAGGGAAATCCAAAGGAATAAGGGAATTTGGGGGACAAGAAGGAGAAGGGAACTGGCATAAGAAAGCAAGCTAAACAAGAATATGCAACATTTCATACCTTTGTGTGAGAGTTACCTTGTGCTCAAGGTTAGAAGTTACTGTTCATTATTCCTTGTATCCAAAGCAACTTATACCCATATAAATTGCTGCTCACTGTAGAGTTAAACCAAAATTTTTAGGTATTGTGCCCAGCTCACTTCTGCTCATGGAAAAACCTTCTGCTAAGTAGATAAGTGCTTTAAATCTGAGCTAGTAGAGCCAGCCCAGGGTATGCACCAGACTTGAATCCTCCCTCTGTGAACCTTGTCTTTTGTGCCGAGGCGATCAACACAGCGCAGGAAGCCTTCCAAAGCTCTCCCCTTGCTTTATCCTTCTAAGTAGATGGATGAAGAACTCAACAATAGGTTTGCTGACAAAGAATTCATTGCATTAAGAATCATGGGAAGAGGTCCTTAACACAGCCAGTAACAGCAGCATTAGACATGGCTTTGTAGTAAATATCTTTGATAAGACCTGAATGGAAGGGTCACTTGCAGTGCAAGAATACCAGTGGTGATGAGACCTCCCCCACTATATAATTACATTAAAGATTTATATTAAATTAATATACATAATAATAAAAGGGACAATCACTTATTTAAATTTTTATTAAACTTCAGGGTAGATTGTTATATTAGTGAAAGGGGACTAAAATATTTTAGTTACATAAAATTATCATTGAAGCTATACCAGTGAGTACCAGAAAGAGGTGATTAACTTCTCTAAACATGAAATAAAAATACAGTGTAAACAAATGTGTGCCTATGTGCACATCCATACAAGGTCTCAGAATCTAAATTCCATTACAGCAGAGACAAAATAGGCACATCTCCACAGTCACTCAATGATGTTTTTTGCTGAGGGCCAAGACTGCAGCTCACTGCAGTTGTACATAGAGCTGAAAATAACATTTTATTCATGTAAATAAGCCTGCAGTCCCCAAGCATGAGAAAAATCAGCTCTACCAACATGAAATAGCAATTACTAGGTTCTCACCAGTGAGGACTCTCCAGTGTCATCATTTCATATGCACACATGGGTCCAGTGGAGAGATAAATGCTTTAAGAAACTTTCAAAAGAGACCTTATCAGATCAGAAGGCAGAAGACAACTAAACATTTCGATATTTATATTGAATTTGAAAGTTTAAATACCTTCAGCAAGCGATCTCCAAAAAGTTGAGGCATTGAATTCCCCATGTTTAGGATCTTGCAGTATCAAGGGAAGAACCATAAAGTTTTAAAGGTCTGGCTTCACTTATTCATAAATGATATTTCAGCATGGGTTATATCCATGCAACAGTATTAGTGTTCTACAGGCATCTTCTTTAGTTTGCACCAAAAATACCTCTGCCATTGTAATTCAACCTAAAACCCATTAAAGCTATTATATGGTGCATAAAAATCGATGAACAGCAAAATTTTGAGCAAACCTAACAATCCATATATATGAAAACATCTGTTGTACTTTCTTGGATAACTATAAATCCTATAACTTAATTAGAGTTACAACAAACATAACAAATCTGGGGTTGCTCTGTCGTTTCACGGGGGCCTACCCTGTAAATGACAACTCCCAAAATACTGATCTAAGCCAGCATTAACCAATATTCATAAAAATGCTGCTCAACCTTTCTCACAAAGAGTAACAAATAGCCTGACTCCATATCAGCACAAGAAATAAATATGAGCCATACTGTTCAACAGCTTAAGTCACAATCTGAATTTGAGGGAGCTGAGAGCTGAAGATTTAAGGTCAGAAAGAAATAACTCGTCAGTAAAAAAAAAGAAAAAGGAGAAAAGAAAAAGAGGAAGCAAAGAGTTGTTTGTTGACCTTGAATTGCTTTGGCTTGTTTTATTTTTCAATCAACACCTTCAAGCACAGTTAACTCCCATCTTCCTCCATTTTACACGGCTGCTTATTCTTCTGCCTGTGTTTCCACGAGTTTACAAAGTCATATTTTGCTGAAAATATGGAGTTGAAGCAAACTTAGAAAACCATCTATCTCCATTTGTCCTCCTAAAAATCTGCTTGTGCCCAGGAGGAAAAAAAAATAATTAAAAGAAAAATCAACACACGGTGGTTGAAATGGCTGTTACACAATGGCAAGACATACCAGTGCTTCTTGAATGACCCAGCACAGACATCAGCATTTCACAACACAACAAGAACAAACAATTTCATGCCAGGGTTTTCCCCATCTTCAGTATGGGCACTGCCTGCAAGGAATGAAACGTGGTCCTTAAATGAATAAGAAACATTGCTATCAGCCAACCTTCAAGAAGTTGTGTGACCTTTGGATTTTCTAAGGAGAAAACCACAAAAGCTCTTGCAAACATCTGCATTTATTTGGTTACAGAATTAATGATGCCAGACCCTTTCACAGCTGACACACAATGCAGCAGCAGCTGCTCTTTCAGACACCGACTGTAGCCAAGTGACCGTGCCCTGATTTGAAAAATGGATTGCACTCCATCAAACTTCTCTCCACTGTGATTTTATGAAGGCAGTGTGATTTAATTCCTGGCATCGAAGCAGATACTTTCCTGTATGATAGATTCCACATCCAGACATCCAAGACATTGGACAGATCAGGTTTTTCACAACTAAAAAAACCCCAGGTTCTTATTAAGTCCATGGCTGAGCGTGTGTGCTCGTGCAAGTGTGTGCATGCACATCCACACAAGTTGCAAGGAGTTCATGGAGCTCACAGAAAGCACCTTCCTGTGTGCAGAGCCCACTCTAAGAGAAACAAAGTGAAAGCCTCCTCTGGCCTGTTCAAGTTTCTACAGACACTTCAGAACCAGGCTGGTACACCAGACGTGGTCAGGAACATGCAAACGAAGAGCACACAGAAGTATCAGCCCGTTACTACAACATCTAGTGATGAGGTTCAGCACGAAAACCAGCATGGTGAATTCAGCCATTTAATGATGAAAAAGGTTTGTATGGTTAGGTGTTTCATGGTTGTTAAATGCTCTGTCTGCTGGCACATACTCTGGACTTGTTTAAACCACATTTATAGAGTGCTCTCTCTCCTTAAGCATCAATTACCTTGGCCCTTGCACTGACCCCTCTCTCCTCATTCCTGGTTTCTTACAGAGCTCCAGGGAAGCTGGATATCAGTCATTCATCACCCTTGTAAGCAGGTATAAGCACTCACACAGCCCACTGTAGTGGTGTCTCCCAGAAACCGCCTGCTTCAAGTTTTCAGTGACCAACCAGTAATTAATTATCTTAAAATAAAAAACCCGAAGATTTGAAGCTTCTTAACAGCACAAACCTGACTGACATAGTCATCAGCAAGAGGTATGCTCAGCAACCTACTATGTCATTCTGGAATTGCAGCTTTCAACACCATAATGTAAAGTATTCAGGTATTGTATGTGCACCAGTATATTTACGTTATTTATCTAAAAGTATCAATGAACTTATTTAATAAACACCTTTCATTTGGATCACGAATCTGAAAATATTTAGGAGGTTCCAGCTTCCAAAACTTTCTGAGTGTCAGAACTGACCACTGAAGAATCTTTGCCTTTGTCCACCGGTAAAGATCTCAGCTGATTTGGGGGTCTTTCAAAGACATCTAGAACTGTCACTACAGTAACTCCCAGATTATGACAAAACCCTTTAGAAAAGTCCATTAACACAAGTACTTGGCCAGTGTGACCAGTAGCCAGAGCTTTTCCACTGGTTACAAAAACCACAGTCAAATCCCTACATTACATGATGCAGTCAGAATATTTGTGCTCAGTCTTAACTGACCCTGTCAAAGCCTTAGCACAAAAGGGACTGACTATTTCCAATTACAGGTGCTTCTCTATTCCTAATCATGACTAGAAATTTTATCCAGGACTCAAGAGAGTTTTATTTCCTAGTTAAGTCCTGTCTGAACGGGCACCTTTCTAAGGTAAATTCATGGTCAATTATTTTGAAACATCCTCACACAGCCAGCAGACCTCAGTAAGAGAAAGGGGTCACTGTGAAATCACTGATCTTACAAAGTTTTTTCGGTGGGTGGAAAACTGGGCTATTATTTCCATAACTGATATTTTCCGTACATTTAGAATTGTGCAATAAATGACCCTTATACCAAAAAAAAAAAAAGTATTCTATATCAAGCATTCCAGAGAATTTTATAATATCTATCAAAATGATATTTTTCCCTATTTTTCATTCTTTCCAGTGGTCAGTTAAGTCATGGTCCACAGCATTGTTTCTTCTATTTTATAAGTGATTGAATGCTACAGAGATGAGCAAAATGCTGCTTGCAGTATTTATGCTTATTTGTCACAGCCTGAAATTGGACTGGGACACAGGAAGCATTTCAGAGCCTGTGCAAATCCCCTCTCTGGATTATTTACGACCTGTTGATGCATATTCAGGAGCACACCATAAAATATTATTAAAATCATAAACGTGCCCTTAACTACTATGAGCCTCTCCATCCTTTCATGCTCTTTCATACATTTTCAATTGTTGTTTTCCTTTAACTGCTAACCCAAATAAAGTATCTTTTCAGTAATAAAAGAGGCAGATTGAAAGTGCATGATGCTGAGATACCTCTGTGATATCCTTGCCTACCGTGCTGTGAAGCTGAGTACAGGGACTGTTTTACTGAAAAACAAATGATGCTGGATGGAAAACAGGAGTGGTAACTATTTGTTTCGAATGGATGCTGCAGAAGGCAGCTGGAAGCTAAAACGCATTTCATTGTCGCTAATTAAATTTGGACATGCAAGTAGCAAAAAAAAAAAAAAGAGTTAAAAGGGTGGTGTGCATTTGTATTTGAGAGGATTTAGGTTGCATAGAGGTTGATTGCATTTTAGCAGCATGCTGTTTCTGCTGATACCACCCCTTACATCACAGAATTCCAGATAGTTTCCAGAAGAACCACACAGGTAGTTAAGGAACAAAGGTTGAATCAACATTTTATTGCCCAAATACCGAGGTCTCACATTTGAGCACACGGGGGGGGGAAAAAAAAATCATGTCTCCAATGACAGTTACAAGACAGCCAAGAACACCTTGGTTTTGCCAGGAGAACCACTAAGGCAGGGGAATCTTTCCTGCTAACAGTCTTCCTGAGGCATTGCCCCTACCGAGCCCCAAGCATCCTTTAATCCCTCTCCTCAGCACACGACATGCTAAACCACAGCTTGAGGTTCCCTGAGGTTTTTGTCTTAGGCAACACAGCTCAATTATGATTAAAAAAAACCCCAAAACTGCCTTTTCCTTGACCTGCAAGCTCTTAAAGCACTCAACCACCAAAATCAAAGTAATCCTGCCTCTTAAGAATGACTGGTTTGACTGGTCCTGCATCACAGCACCAAACCCTGCTTTTGTACCTTGTGCTGTACAGCCAAATCATGCACATCACTCCCCTCTTCTCCTTCACAAAACACACACACCGTGCAAGGGATATTGTTGTTTAAGCCAAGCTTCCCAACCCAATTGAAAGAAAAAAATAGGAAAAAACAGGTGTAAAGAATTCCTCATGTATTTATTCAACCAAGCAAAAAAATGCAGCATCAGGTTGATAATCCATTTTCCCTGATCCTAACCACACTCCTAGGCAGGTCTAGACACTGCAGTGTTCAGAAAAGCTGTTTCCCTGGTACAGCTTGTCCCTTCCCTGTGCAAAGTATTTGGAGGCTACAATTTTATATCTCAAACTGCTGTTTATTCAAGAATTAACCAGGAATTTCACCAAGGTGTTTTTTCCAAAAAAGAAATTTTCTTTTACCTCTAATCTTGTAAAGGTGATTTGTTTGTCCCATTTCTACTATTGTAGAAAAGATACTTGCAATCTGGGACAATGGTTCCCACGATTTCTCTGATTAATAGCTGTATTAACCGTATCATCTGCAAAACTAAGAGAACATTCCTTGTTTATTAATGTCTTACTCTTACAGGAACAGGCAAAACCCCACAAATTTTCATTTAGACTACTGTATTAGAGAATGGAAATATTACATGTAGCAGCCATCAACATGGTTTAAAGGTGGGGGGGGGAATTTGCTGTTTTCGATAACTCTTTCAAGTCCAAAAATCAGAAGTCAAGACTTAATTCTCAAAACATTATTTCAGATGTTGAAATCTGTCATCTTGCAGCTACTGCTGTTTACCATCAAGTTATGGCCAAAACATTGTTGCATGTCTCTTAAAGGCCACTTAGGCCATTTTAAGGCACACACAGTGTCACACAGGTCAGTGAGATGAAAGGTAACAATAGTAAGCAACACCAGGGAGGAGCTGTATTAAAGGAAGAGATGCCTCCAGTCCACAGGCATGAGCCCCAAGTTTTGTATAAAGTTCCTTCATTTTGGTTACACATCCCCAGGAACATATTTTTCAAGCTAGATATTAGCTTTGGTTTACACAGCATTAACTACTAAGCAATTCAAATAGTTAACAAGATAGCAACATACAGGAAAATTGTGTTTCTTCGGTAAGTAAAAAAAAAAAAAATTGAATTTGCGACACCAAAAAGCTTTCATAGTACCTCAAATCTATCATAACTGTTGTCCAAAAGTTGCGTTATGCCTAGTGGTTAATTTACCTTCCCCTAAAGCTGCCTGTTAGTGACTTCAGACTTGCAGGTCAGTAACAAGGTCACTGAACTTGAAGTAAAATTATACACACCATGGAGGGGAAAAAAAAAAAGCCAACACAACACCACAAGCTGTATTTACTGATTATTACTCTGGACAAGGATGTCAGGAGAACATTAGGGTAAAGATCAGCTGCATAAACCAGAACTGCCATCCCTACCCAAACTGTCAGTATCTCCAGATCTATAATAAGCCTTTCTGAAGCAAAAAATCCTTTTTCCTCTGCATGTCAGGAAAGTTCAGCTGATCATTTCACGTGTACTCTAGGTCACATCACACAGTGAATTCCTCCACCTGATCAGCTACTAGGGGGTTGTGTGGCACCTCCCCAGAAATCAAATTATTTCCGACTTTTCCATAGGCAAAGCAAAATCAGGGTAGTTGATCTTAATGGAAGCATTAGTATTCAGTGAGTGGTCTCTGGCTATTACAGGAATCCTTCTAGAAGAGGAGAACAGCCACTCTGAAGAGCTGGGCTGCCTCTCTGTGAGCTATACAGACAATTCTGTCACTAGGCACCCAGATTAGTAAAATCCCTGCTCCTTGTGCAGGATCAGGGGTCTTGACTGGAGCACATTTTGCAGAGGCAGGAAAAAGAAAAAAAAGGGCAGCAAGTTGGCTGCTGACAGGAACAAGAAGTATTTCAAAGACTAGTGTAAGAAACAGCTATGTAAGAAACACTTCAAAAAGTTGCTGGGTCATACCAAGGTTCTTGAACACAGGTAGTGGTGTTGGGGGAGGATTTATGAAGTCAGGCACTGCAGCCTCCCAGAGACTCTCCCCCCAAAGAAGCCCTGGGCTACAAAACAGCCTTGACACTTTTCACTCCCGTTTTTGACAACACCTCAACCCCCAAAACACTCCCAGTGCAGTTCCTAACTCTCACCTTGGCCTGAACTTGGAGGAATGATAGTGCTGCATTTGGAGCAAATGCATGTTGACTCTTTTAAAACCAAAAAAAAAAAAAAAATCACCGACCAATTTACGTACAGACAGATGTTGACACGAAGGTACAGCACAATCAATATTGCACAGAGTTGGATGTAGACATGCTCTACATCAAGATTTACAGATATTAGGGGGAAAAAAAGCTTGGCAAAATGTTTAGACTCCAAAGTTTCTTTTGTAGTGTTGCAGCCTTGAGCAAAACTCTAACAGCGTCATTTGGTTTTTACATTCACAAAAGTGAGTGTGCAAATTCTGCTGCATACAAATAAGACATTTGCATATATTGACCAAGTCCTGGAAGTTTGGATAAAATTTATTATCTGCTATATCAGTACAGTAGCAAAAAAAAACCACCCTGATGTTGATATGAACTACTTTGAGGAAGAAAAACAATAATAAATCTGGCTTCTCAGACTTTGAAATTCAGAAGGTAGGCTGATCAAAGTTAAAAATGTTATTTAGTGATACACAATAAAACAAATAACTTGCATTCTCCAATTCCCCAGTTAATGTTTATTGATTAACTCTTGTTAGAAAAAAGCTATTAGCAGTGCATATTCTTGAACAAGCGCTTAAAACAAGTGTTGTAACTTATATCTAACCATTTGCTCAGTGAAAAGCATTTATAAGGAATTGTTTTTCACTTTTGAGGGGGTAAAAATGTAGGAGTCATTTGCAACAATGCAAGCAGAACAAATTGAAAAAAATGCATTCTATTTTATTGGGCTTTAAAAACAAGCCACTGCCAAAATTTCATGGAGGTACAGTTAGTATGTTCTACCTTATGTTGTATTGAAAATGTTGCTTTGCTATATCCAGACTTCAGGGCAGGCTTTTGGGGAAAAAAAAAAAAAAAAGGCAACATTCTCTAATGCATCAGAATTAGATATTGAATTATAAGTACATTAATTGCATGCAGCATTCCATTTACCTTGAAATTAAGCCACTCTTGAAGATTAAAATTTCTGCCACCATCGTAGCATGTTTTACTCCTGCAAAGTAGTTTTCCTCCTGGGTGAGTCAAGGAAAAAAAAAAAATTACAAACTATTATCAGGCAGTTATACTATTGCTGTAAAGGCATCAAACAGGTGACTCACTTAAATCTAGACAGAACAGAGCACTCGATGTTCTTCTTCATTTCCCACCCTTCAAGAAAAGGGGGTTACTAAAAAGGTAGCATGATAGTAATGAACTTGTAAACAAGCATATTTCTGGTCATCTCTAAACATTCTCTTATGACCTTTGCTTAAAACAAACACAGGCTTTTAACCCAACGATTTTTTATTTCTGATTTTACTTCAGGGGCACACGGTTTAAGCCCAGCTGGCAGCCAAGCCCCCCACACTCCCTGCTCACTCACTCCCCCACAGCGGGGTGGGGGAGAGAATCAGAAGGGTAAAAGTGAGAAAACTCATGGGTTCAGACAAAGGCAGTTTATGAGGGAAGGAAAAAGCCTTGCACTAAAGCAGCGCAAAAAACCCAAGGAATTCATTCCCCAGTTCCCGTGGGCAGGCAGGGGTTCAGCCACCCCCAGGAGAGCAGGTATCCATCACATATAAGGGTGACTTGGGAAAACAAGCACCATAACTCTGAAGGTTCCCTCCTTCTTCCCCCAGTTTTATATGCTGAGCACGGTGTCCTGTGGTCTAGGATATCCCTGGGGTCAGCTGGGGTCTCCTGTCCTGGCTGTGTTCCCTCCCAGCTCACTTGCAGGTGGGATGAGAAGCAGAACAGGCTCTGTGCAAGCATTGCTCAGCATTAGGAAACATCTCTGAGTTATCAGTGCTGTTTCCAGCACAAATTCAAAGCACAGCCCTACACTGCTACTGTGAAGAAAATTACCTAAGCCAAGACCAGCACAAGGCGTGATTTTTTTCATCCACACTGCAAAGATTTTTGAACGAAGCCATTAGGGTATGAGAAAATATGAAATAGGCACTGGAGTTCGCTATATGAACTTGCAAAGTCAAAGTAACAAATTCTGAAGATATTTCACAGATTCCTACAAATGCCCTTCAGAAATAATGACATACATTGTCCAGAGACCACAGATATACAGCTTTGGATAGAAAGAAGTAGTCCCACTACTTTCTACTGAATGAGTTTTACATCAAATAATTAAAGTACAAACACATCTTGTGGTCATTTCTGCAAATCTTGCAGTGTTTCAGCTTAGTATTCACCAAAAAATATAAATGTTATTCTTTACTTTAACATCAATAAACAGCACATCATAAAGGTCAGTATATGCAAGTTCTCCAAGAAAGCATAAAGGAAAGTCAGCTTTAAAGAGCAGGAGAGCAAAAAGAGTCAGATGGACTCTAAGAAGATTTTATTAGAATACAGCAGCATCTCAGGAACAATCTCTCAGTAATACCACAGGTGCCATTCTGATCAATCTTTTGTTTCTCTTCAAGCTCATATTGAAAACAGTTATCACAAAGGGACAGTTCTCCTTAGGAAAATAAGAGTGGAAATAGGTTGACACTGCGGGGTTTGCATTTTCAGCAGTATTCCAAGACTTTCTGTAAGCTTTCATTGATTACAGGTGACTACACAGAGAAGGAACCAGCTACTCTTGTCCAACCTCTATCGTGCCTAACCAAAGTCCTTTACACTGTATTTTGTTATTTCACTTAAAAAAAAAAAGTCTTGAAAAAGTCAAAACTATTCCTATTTCCACTTCCTCCACAGGAATTGATTTAGACTAATACATGTACATTCCCCACACACACACATACCTCCTTCAAACAAGCAAACCCACCCCCTGGTTTCCACTGCTTTATAGAAATCACCGGTCTACTTCCCAGCTGGATCTGATTGCATACAAAGTCAGCTGGATCCCTTCAAGCTCCATTTAGTCTGCAAAGCAGGTTACATTTATAAACTCAAAATAATGTATTTATACGTTTGAATATGTTTTATTATTAACTACAAATGCTTTCCTTCATAAACACCTTTCAAGAGGGTGATGAATGAAGTTTCCATGCTCCTTATTTATACATGTGCATATAAAAGTCTAGGAAATACACTCAGGAAGAATTTTGGTTTTCACAAAAGACTTCCTTTATTCTTTGCAAAGGCACTTTCAATAGTTTCATAAAAGTGATAGCAAGCAGACAAGGGTTAAAGTTCAAAGAAAGCAGCAGCTGAGCTTCACAAAGATGGTGCCAAGAACAAACTAATGAGCCACTGGTCATTCCTATATCAAATAAACCTTAAGATTCTGGATGTGACAGATGGCCTAATGATATTTTACTATTCCTTATAAATATTCTAAGCCATTCTAAGACAAAACAGGACCGAGAAGCAAGAGCTACCCTTAGGTGTAAGAAAATGATTTTGAAAGATTGTCCCCACTAAATGTTAAGACCAAAGGTTTTGTTAGAAGTGGGGGAGTGGAATGAAGACTGAAAAAGCAAAAAGCATGAAGAGCACAGGAATTACAGGGCAGAACATGCCTCAGGAGGCATCTTTAACTATTGAGGGAGCAGGTGAAGGTCTAATAGTTTTGGATGCATGCAGGGGTTTGCAATGTAGAAGAAACAGAAAAACACAAATGGGAGAGAAAACATATGTAGAGTGTGGATGCTTTTGGGAAATGTATGAAAGAAAAACCTTCAAACCTCCATGGTGACAGAGAGAGCCAACATCTCTCAAAAAAAAAAACAAAGCCAAAACCAAAACGAAGGGAGGCACAGGAGTGAGTAATGCAAAGCAGCAAACTTGACAAAGGTGGTTTCCTGTTGGGAAGTGATTTTTTTTTTTTGGAAAACACACTATCTACTAGTACTTCCCCATGATAATCTCACCATGACTTACAAAGTTACATTTAAATATCTCTTGAAAAATAACGGGATAATCTAGTGATTTAATTAAAAGACAACACAAAGAAACTTTACCTATATTCTTCCAGCCGGACTTTTGCAGTTTCAAATTCAGCTGAACTTTGAAATAGTACATTTTTCACGGACAGAGGAAAACATATATATAGATTGGTGGGAATCCTAAAACATGTTTTAAATTTTTACAAGTCAAGAAACTGAAGTAAAAAAAAGAGAATCTTACACATTTCCAGAGATGAAACTTGGTGACAAAACTTCTTTTTAGAAAACAGGGAGTCTTAAAATCTTGAACACATTCATTCCATAGTCTGCATTCAAAGCAAATCCACCAAGCTCTTGCACAAAAGAAGATGAACAATCAGCCAGCTATACACTACTCACTAATAATGCAAGAAACTATTTCAGTGGGATCCTTAAAAGCAAAGTCTGTTATGAAAAGATGCATTTATTTAGAAGCCATTAGAATATTTGTCTCATCTATTCTTCCATCTCCTCACCTGAGCTCAGTCTCTTTAAGAACAGCGCAATCAGTCAAGCTGCTTAATAAAGGAAAATTCAAAACCCTTGCAATAAATATAGTCCCTGGGCTATTTATTTTCCCATAGAATTTTCAAAACATGAATCAAAGCAGCAGAAAACAGAAAGACTCAGAGATGCAGGGTGCAATCCTTCAGGAACAGACTGCAGGGGAATCTCTGCTCAGGTGCCTGGAGCACCTCCTGTCCCTCCTTCTGCACTGACCTTGGGGTCTGCAGAGCTGTTTTTCTCACATGTCCTCACTCCTCTCTACAGCTGCACGTTGTTGTGCAGGTTTTCCTCCCCCTTTCTAAACACCTTCTCCCAGAGGTGCATCCACCATCCCTGATGGGTTTGGCCTTGGCCAGTGGTGAGTCTGTCTTGGAGCCAGCTGGCCCTGGCTCTGTCAGACACAGAGGCAGCTTTTGGCAGCTTGTCACAGAAGCCACCCTTGTAGACCCCCTCTACCCAAACCTTGTTCTGCCAACTCAATGCACTGAATTAAAAAGGAGAAGGGAAGGGAAGAAGGACTTTTTTTTTTTTTTAAGAAGGAGTCCTGTAGGTTTTTTGGTCAGTCAGCACTTGGTTGAAGCAAGCAGTGGAAAAGGTCATATTGGTTTCATTCAGTCAAAATCATGCCAGAAGTCCATGATGTGTAAAGAAAACTTAGAGCAAGGGATGATGCACTTGACAGCACTGAGACAAAGGCATACACAACATTTGGCCACCTTGGAAGACCTACTTTATTGCTCCTCTACTGTTTGTCTCTGTTTTTCTGATCCTTCTCCAGCATGGATCCCAAGTTCATTCTGAATAAGGTTATGTAGATACCACCTCTGTCCTTCCTGATGACTGATGTTAATGATTCTTTCTTTCCTGAAGAAAACAGGTCTAAGTATTCATAAGATTGGGACTGTTAGACCTGCTTTTTTTACATCGGCGAGAGGCAGTTGTTCACTTCAAGTTCTCACTAGTTTTGAAAATACCTTGAATATGACAAAGATTCTTGTTCTCAGTGAAAATGACTGAGCCCCACAGACTTTAGTAAATCTTCAACAAATCTGAATCAGAACAAAATCAGCACAGTTAATGAGTCAACACCTTAGGGCAGAGACCAGAGTTGCTTCTTGTCAAAATAATTCTGGTAGGCTATTGGAGGGAATGGAGCTCTGGGTTTTCTAGACAGGAGTCTGACTGAACGAAATGCTCTTAAACTATCCAAAGAGAAGGAGTGCTTTAACAGTAGAATGTGTTATGGGGCATAATTTACCTCTTCATAGAGTCACAGAATGGTTTGTGTTGGAAGGGACCTTAAATATCATCCAGGTCCAACTTTGGGCAGGGACACCTTCCACTAGAACAGGTTGCTCAAAGTTCCACCAGCCTGGCCTGAACTTCCAGGGATGGGGCACCCACAGCTTCTCTGAGCAACCTCTTACAGTTAGCATTGCTTCCATTTACTCATTCCCAAGGATTCTGAAGTGCCTGCATGTGAATTTGAGAGAGCGAAGGCACAGCTTGTTAGTACTGATAACATGAAATTTAAGTTCTTCTTCATTTTAGGTAGGTGGGAATTTCCTCTCCTCTATTCTCTACAGCTTTCTTGTTTGCACCTGATATGGTACATTATATGCATTTTAATTCTATTGTTATTCCACGGCTTGGAACCTTCCCTCTGTTAAAAGAGTAGGCAAATGAAGGTAAATATGTGTGATCTTCAAGAAGAAAACCATGGAGTTACCTCATTTGTCAGTGTTTTTGTTCTCTTTTATGCCCTTTTGCTGTTTTCTAGATGGGAAGAAGAGATTGTTCTCTGACAATAGTATCTGCAGTCCTTGGACAGTGTACACTCCATCTTATATCAAGGCTTCCAAACACAACTTTAATAGAAAACATTCTAACAAAAAAAAAAAAAGAGAAATAGAAACAAAACAACAAACAAACAAACAAACGAACAAAAAAAGCCCACCAGATTATGTACAAAAGGGACAGAGACAAAGAAATACAGAAATGACACAACATGGCAGGGAAAACCCACCAAATAAACAAACAGAAGAACAAGAAATTAAAGAAAAGGCAATGAGTGCAAAAATTAGGAGAAAGCATAATAAATGGAAAACAGCAGACACTAGTCCATACCCTTCTCTTGAACTAAAACTGCCTCAGGTTGTCTTGAAGTGGAACTAAATGTATTTTCTCTCAACTGAATGCTGGCTTTCCCTCTTCGGAGATGAATTCTGTTACTGGCACTTTGGAATGTATTTAAGCAGACACAATGTTTGGTTTTTTTTTGGTCATTTTCAGGAGTCATCCCCATGCCACTGAGATTTTTATCAGCATTGACACATTTCCAGAAGCACTGCTGACATCAATAGTTCTCATGATCAGTATTGATGCAAAGCATTCCTCTTGGGGGAAGAAGGTATAGTCATTTTTTTTGTGTGACTAAGCTGAGATCTGAAGTTGTTTATGTTACTGATTTACCTGCTACAGAGAGCCTTTTAGCTTCAGGTATCAGATAGATTTTAAGGGACTTAGTGATGTGCTATAAGGACACTATTACTTGTAGCTATCAGCATGCTGTACACCATTTTGCTCTGTAATTAGCATTTTTTCTTTTTGGTAGTCAAACTCATCCTTTTGCAATTGCATATTGCCCTGATTCCAGGCTCTGTGTGTTTGTGTATGTATGTGTGCATGTGTACAAACGTGATCACAGCAGCTGACAGAACAGCAGCACCCAGCCAAGTGGAAAATACAATTTCCAGAAAATAAAAACATGCATTCCCAGGGACAACAATCTGTCTAAATAAGTCATCTGTTAAATGTAGTTACCCAGTAATTTAGTAGTGAAAATTATCAAGATTTCTCTAGTGAATCTCATCTAAAGGGTCTCTCAGATTCCTACATTCTTTGTAATAATTAAAAATAGATTTCATATAATCATAGAATCCTTAAGGTCGGAAAAGACCTCCAAGGTCATCAAGTCCAATCTTTGACCCAACACCACCAGGGCAGCTAAGGGCTGACAAATCCATCTAATCTCTTAGGCAGTTATCACTTTCCATAAATAATTGTATTTCATAGAATCTGAACTTCAGAAATACATGAAATATGGAGAACATCCTCACCTTTGAAGGAAGGAGGAAAGCACAGGCGGTTTGCCAACTTCTGTAATTCTTTCCAGTATGTGAATCATGCTGTCACAAAGAAAGCCACCAAAGTCCCGCTGGACAACTGGAATGGAAGTTACTAATCCTAAGAAAGAGATATTAAACTTCTTGCTGACATAATCTAGTTGTAAGCCAGGATACAGCACCTTTGTCCTCTCTCTTAGCTGCGTGTCCCATTCAGTGTCCAACATTCTGAAAGTTGTAATGGATTTTTCTGGTAACAGAAAGACTTGTGGTTTTGCTCTGAGTGATTTCCCATTGCATTCCCCTTTTTCTGTCCGTTATTGGAGAGCATTCATGCTTTTTAAAGTTCCAGCCTTCTTCTTCCATTTCCAGCTGCTGTACATTTCCTTTCCCACCCTCTGACTTAGAAGCTGTGGCATTTCCCTTTTCCAAGAGGCAGTTGAAGAAGAGTTCAAGAACAGTAACAGACCATGCCCTGCACCGTATCCCATGATAAATCTATTACTGGAGGGCTCCCTTGAGCTTAATGTGATGGCCTTTGTGATGAGAACAGGTTTGAATAAGTGGAGTGTAAGTATTATTTACATCCTCCCCTATTTACAGGGGACAAACATTTTCACATTTTCCCTCTCTAGACAGACAGCAATGAGATACACACACTTCATTAGGCAAAAACGATTGTCTGTTTTGCTAAGCAGCAATCTTCATTAGCACTTAATAATCAGACTTTAAGTGAACTAAAGGGTGTTTTAATTAGAGGAAGCAAACAAATAGTCTGATTATTCTGAGAGATGCCGAGCACCTGGTATTACAAACTGCAGATGGTCTGTCACTGCCCCCTCTGACCTGCTCCTCTGGCCCTCATTAAGGGCACACCACAGCACATCACTGTGATGGCTGTGCAAGGCAGAGTCAACAGGGCAACGCTCTTGGCTCTCTAGACACCACAATGTAAATAATAACATCATAACCCCTGCCACCTAACCGAAGCTAGCCTGGCATCTGCATATCATATTTCATCCCAAATGTGTAGATATTTATAGGAAAGTGGAAAATGCAAGAACTGTGAGGCATCAGTCCCTGGGTCATCCTGGAACTCAGCCACAGCTCCTAAAGGTGGCTCTGACGCCAAACACCGGCAGCTGCACTGCAGGTTCAGCAACCTCCTTCCCACCTCTCCTGCCCGTGAAACCATCCACTGAGCCCCCTCACACTGCTCTGAGGGGGTTTTGTCCTTGAGATGAGTCTGCTCCAAATCCCTGTCACGTTGATTCAGCCTCCCTGCACCCCATACAAGCCAGTCAAGACATGTACAACAGACAGATATGCCCAGACAGGAGCACAAAAGAGTAGAGGGATTTAAAAAGGGGGGAAGGTGGTCAGCTAGAGCTCTTCTAAGAGCAGAGCAGAGCAGTAAAAATCAAAAAGGCATGTGTGTTTTATTGGCCTGATAAATGTCACTGCAAGGAGGAGCTTCTTCCACAAGATATTGTGGCCCTAGAGACTAAACAGCAACTTTTATACTTACCTTTCATAAAGCCAGTGGGAGGAAATCTTCTGGCAGCACTATCTGCCACATTAATTTCTTACATCAGTTCAAGCTACTTTGTCTTGTGCTTGGTGTCTTTGGTTATATTCACTCAAATATGGCCAGAGCCTCTTCTTCACTCTCCCAGAAAGCAAATGTGTTGTGTCCAGGGGTGGCTCTGATGGAAGGTACAGTGGTGTCCATCCCCATCACAACTGTAAAAACCTCACTGAAACTCTCCTTTGCCCCTCTGTCTCACAGCTGACAGGCAGCAGCAGAATAACACAGTAGAGGTAAGGGAACAAGGAGGTATCAGGGAACAACAGAAGCAGCAAATACCAGGTTACAACGTGTGACAGATTGCTACTACACCTAGTTAGTTTTCACAGTGGGGTTTCCTTGTAGGGTGGAGGTGGTGGTCAGCAGGGTAGAACAGTTCACAGAGCTCCCATATATTCAGGCACCAGCACCTTAGCCCTCACTGGAGATTTTACTGGCTTCCCCCAAGGTCACAGAGGATGGGAATGTAGCCACTTAGGCTGAGCATGACAAGATGCAAGTAGTACAAAGGCTACAAATGTCTTTCAAAATTTAATGTCCTTTTTTGTGTGTTGTTGCTTTCTGCTCCATAACTAAACACTCCTGTCTTATCATTATCTTGTTAATGAACAACCTGTGCTGCTCCCACTCCATGCCACTAAATATTCTGCTGAGATCCTCACGGCTAAAATATATTAAAGAAGCCACTGAGAGCATCTATACACAGCTAAATTTAAACCCACCCCACCCCAGTCTGCCGTAACTACAGTGCCCAAGACAAACAGCCCTTGGCTAGTGCTCTCTTCACCAGCATGCTATTAAGCTTTTCCAGAAGAGAAGGCTTTATTTTCTCAAACTCATGCCTGGAAAGGAGGAGCCATATGGGGAAAAAAACTCCAGCATCCCAATCTGATTAATCTCCAGACCTGTGGATACAATCCAGGGAGAAAGGAAAGGCGTCTGTCAACAAACCTCAGCCACCAGATCTACATTAGTGAATGGGAAAGGATGAAGCACGAGGGAACAACAAAAGCTTCTTAAAATCCCTGGAAAGAAACATCTCAGAAAGAAAAAGAGCCTGCAAACAAAGGAATGCCATACAGGAAATACAAATTATCCACCTGATTTATTGCACAAGGGGGATTTAAATGTGATAGAAAATCCCAAAAGTTTCAGTATCAAGTCTATACTGTTGAGAAGGGAGAAAAGTTTACAAATGATGGTGGTTTATAAGCAAACTTCAGTCCTTCTTTCACTCCATACTGATGTGAGACAGAGTTTGCAGAAAGAGAAAGAGGAAAGCAACCTGGACTTCATGGCTGGATGCTGGAATTTCAAACAACATGCCAAACTGAGTTTTCCTTGACTCACTCTTCTCCAACATCAGCTTTACAAACCAGCTCGTTGTCATCTACCTCCTGATCCCTGGGGAAGGAGAGTTGGGATGGCAGAGGCCACTAGCTGGCACACTGAGGGAATAAGTTACTCCATAAGTCACTCCTCTTCTTGAGGCTCTGAATGTGCTGCAGAGCAGTGCTGCTTTTTTTGATGCCTCCCCCCAAGGTGATAAATGCTGCTGGGAAAAGCTGTCCTTTGGAGTGCAGGGTGACTATAACTCATTACAGTCTTCCACAGCCTTATTGATGTCTTCAGATCAGATTTTCCGAGTTAGTTTGTGGAGAGTTTATAGTAAAACAGTCAGAAGAATCTCTTGGGGATCTCCTGGCCACAAACATACCTGGAGAATTGTCTCTAAACAAATTTCTGAAATGCTGGTGCTAAGTCTGTCAGCTCAAGGGAGAAGCTGGGAGTAGCATCAGCACTAGGCACTAACACTGCCAGGAAACAACAGATAGGGGATGTAATCTTGAATTCAAGAAACTCAATTATTTTATTGCTTATCTAAGACTTCACAACAGGTCTCTTGGAAAGGGATTGAAATGTATGTCACGAAAATCAGCGGTTTTCTGCATCCACACAGCAGCCACCATGCCATTTTTTAAATTTTTCTTTATCATCCGAACAACCCATTATTATAATTTTGGCGTCATTTTGGCTTGGAGCCTGAGTCCAGGATCAAGCCTTTAACGAGGCAGGTGTTGTGCAAACCCAGGGCAAAAAGACTGTCTCAAAAAACTTGAGAACTAAGTATATAAGAAGTGTGGGCATTCCTCCTTGAATAAACCCTGTATGCAGCTATTAGCAGTTCACTGACTTATTTCCTTCTTCCTTTTTTTTTTTTTTAATTTTTAATTTAATGCAAGGGATTAAGTAGCTTTATCTAAACTAATGTAAACATCACTTAAGCTAAGTAAAACTTTCCCACCGTTGCTTGCCTTTGTTTATGAAACAGAAGTTTAAAACAATAAAGAAATACTTTTCCATAAGCACAATGGCTAGGTGTGCTGTAGAACAACTTGCTGGAGTGACAGAGTGAATAACAAAAAATAAATGTGTTCAAAAATTACCTGTAGACACTCATAAAAAAAGATCCCCAGAGGTGATTAGATACAAAGGCACAGTTAGTGTTTCAAACTTGCCTTGCCTAAGCTTGAGCAAGAGGAGAGGGTGTTCCAGGACAAGGATCTCTCCATATTTGCTTAGGTCTCACTCTATTCCTGGGTACCTGCTGCCAGCTCTCCTCAGACAGAAAACAATGGACTTGGAAAGAACTTCTGCCTGACCCAATATGAACTCTTCTTATGTAAAAGAACACAGCAAAAAAAAAAAAAAATTACTCTGAAAAATAAGCTTTAAATTGCTACCTGTTATAATCAAAACAGAAAATCCCCTTCTTGCTACTGTCAGATCCATTTCTGTGAGGCACAGCAGCTGAACAAGATGACACTACACTGAGTAGGGCACAGTCTAAGAGGATGAGCCACAGTTTGAAACTAAAACAAAAACAAAATAGCAATGAGCAAACCCAAAGCAAACACCACAGGAAGCACGACGTCCTAAGGAGATATTTGAAGATGGAGATGAAAGACTACTTACTTACACTGTGACATCCAGTGCCCTTGCCCTCTGTTTTGGGAACCACTAGATAGTTTCTGCCAGCATCAATGTCACTCAAGCAGTTGCACCTAAGAGAAAATATTTTCAAAGGTTTATAGGCACTGCAGAAGAATAACATAGTAAACTGTCAGTTCTGGAGAGGCATTTTCACATTCCTGTTGGACTGAGTGCAATGGCATCAATCTAAAGCCCGATGCAGACTACAATGCAAACACAGGTTAATCATAAACAGTTGATAGAGTAGAACTGTTTTGCTATTATTTCTGCTATTTCTAAGGTCACTTCTGGTGTAATTCATTAATTCAAACAATAGCAGGTGATATATATAATTGGTAGCTGAGGAAGGAGACTGCATTCACCAGTGCCAAAACCTGCAAAAGAAATAAGATTATTCAGCTCATACAAAACTGGAACTTAAAAAGCCTGCAGAAGACAAGTCCTAAGCAGACACTTCAAAACCTGGTAGGCACCAAATGACCCAGGAATACTGCATCTAATTAGACTGATGAGACAACAACATGGCTGTGTGCTGCAGGTAGTTGTTAGACCTTCGATCTACAAAGGCTTTCCTTTGCCTTTTTTAATAAACAATGTTATAAATTAACCTCTAGTACTTTCAGCTCTTTTAACCTTTTGTGGAATAAAAGTTTTGCAATGGTATGTATGGGCTTGTTTCACTGAAACACGTTTTGGTTTGCTTCAAAGACAAATACTTGTATAAATAGAAGAGCTCAAAGCATTGCTTGCAGATAGTTTATCTGGGTGGTACTCAGCCTTCTCAGATGATGGGCTAAAAGCAACTACTGAGACCTGTTGAGTGTGGAGGCCCAGGGCTGAGTGTTGAGAAGAGGGAGGAAAAAGGCACTGAGTAGGTCTGCTACTGTTGGGTTCAGAAGAACCTGGGGTTCACCCTAGGGACAGCAGCTCAGTTACCCCCCAGGCACGTCTAAGCTCCTCAGCAAGGTATCACCCACTTCAGATTCTGCCGGTCCAAATACATGCCTCTGACAGCTGCACCTTTTCTCTGCAGAAGAACTGAGCACACACTTTTCCACCTCTGCACCACTTTACATGCGCCCTGGCACCTCTCCCTCACAGCCCGGTCGTAACGTTTTGGAGGAGGCTGACAGCTTCACCCGCTAACTAGCGCACACCTGTGAAGCTCCAAAATCCCACATAAGCCTGGTGCTTGAAACAGACCTTCCCCTTCACCCCCCTCACCAGGCAGAGACTGAGAAGACAACGACTAGGCAGCAGCAGCAGCAGCCGCCTTCCCACCCAATTTAGGATAAACCAGGGCTCCTCCCAGCCCGCGTCCGGCTCGGGGGAGCCGGGGAGGAGGCGGCACAAGCGCGGGGCAGCCCCCGCACGGCACCGCTGCCTCTGCCCGCACATCGCGCCGGAGCGGCAGGTCCGCGCATCTCCGGGCATCTCCCGGGAGAGCCGCGGGCATCGCGGGCGGAGCAGCGCCGGGCATCATCCCGGGCATCATCCCGGTGCCCGCCCCTGCCCCGCCCCGGCGGCTCCCGCGAGTGGCGGGGCTGCTCCGCCGGGCAGGGCAGGGCAGGGCAGCGCTCGGGGAGGCGCCCGGGTTTGCCCACCCGGCTGCCGCCTCCCCGCCCCCTTCGCCGTGTTTTTCTTATCTTATTTTGGGCGGCTGCGGAGGGAAACGCTTCGCTCTCCGCGCCAGAGCCGGCACCCGCCGCGGTGTGGATGCGTATGGAGGAGTCCTCGTGAAAGCAGCTCCCGACGTTTTCCCCCCCACCCACAAAAAACCCACCAAAAAAAACCCCAAACCCAAACAAACCACCCACTTGGACAATTAAAACGGTAAATCTGGCTAACTTTTCATTATCTTGCTTGCTGTGTGCTTATACATGTAGATATTTATGGCTTATCTGGCTTCATTTCGTCATCCTTTGGTTTTCGTTAATTAGCTTTATCTTGTGCTGCCGGAGAACTTGAAATACGGTTTGGAGCAGGGGAGGACTCTGTTTCTGCTTTTGCCTAAAGTTGGACTGAGGAATGAAAACCTTCCTAGTTCATACCAGCCTTGCAAACAATGTTCGTTTGTTTTACCAACCTGAACGTAGATGAGATTTCCTGGGGCAGCATTCCCTTGAGTTTGCTTTTCCTTAGTTTAATTTTTGCCGATGCTGTCTAATACAGCAAAGATGTGTGTATGCTACACACATGCAATCCCATACACCGATTGATTTTGTATGCTGGCATTCCCATCTGAAATTCCAAGCAGGCTTTGAATCTCTTTGTGGTGTTAACAAGTGAACTGTCTTCTGTTTTCATCCTAATTCAACTTGAGGATTCTGCTAAAGAAACTCACCCAAACCAAATCAAGTGGTATTTCTTAGCTCTGTAAATATTTAGTTTCTTTTTCAGTGATGGAAGCATGCTGTGGTTTGTGCAGTTCACTCAATTTGCACAGGTTCATAATCCAGAGAGCTTTTGTTTGCAAGGTTATTAATTTTATACAGTTACTGTACTAGTTGGATGCTTTATGAGACTGGGCAACTCCAGGCTTTCTGCACGTTATGACAACCAACTTTAGGAGATCATATGTCTTTGCTTTGTTAGATATTATAATTTCACAGAAATTTCTGTTCTCTACTGTTCTTCTTATCAGAGTATTGATACAGCAGATATTTATCTAAGAGAAATATCTCACTGAGATGTCAGTATGCGTGGAGAAAAGACTGTCTTATTCTCATAAAACAAGAAAAAATGAGAGTATGCATGGTTGGTAAAAATTACTGACCAGAACTTTGCTGTAAAATATGAGCTAAACTGCCAAGTCTGACTCAGGAAAGACTCAGGTCAGTGTAGACTTTGTTGCTCTTCACTGATTTTTTTGACTTCTCGGGAAAGAAATCATGTATTGAGCTACCTACCCACACATGCATGTGCATATGCACCTGCACAGGCACACAAGCCAACCTGGTATTTTTCAAGCACAGGACTTGTGATTTGAGTTTTTGAGCCACAGGGGACTACGAAGAATGCAGGGGAAAGGGAAAAAAAGGAAGAGAGATTTGCAACATTGACTGTTGGGCACATAATTTAGGGGCTTGGAAACTGGTCTCAGGAGTCAAAGCAGAGTGACAGAACCCCACGTGCTTTTCAAGGCGCCTGGCATGTGCCTCTGCTCTGAACTGCTGCTTGCTGTGATTGCATCTCTGAATTAATCTTTGAAAAACTTATGTTCATCCATTATCTGTCTTGTTAGTGTTGAAAACGGTATAAAAAGTATGTATTTGTTTGTTATTTTCAGTCTCTTAACTACTAAGATCTGTTGACCCGAGAGACAAGTATTTTGCTTAGGGGCTAAAAAAAAAAATATGATCTTTGCTCGTGATCATAAAAACTGCTGTGTGCTGACACTGCACACTTCATTTTTTGCAGTGTTGCATGAAACAGGAATATAGAAGTAGGGGGGTTGTTTTCCTTGCATGTGGGACACGAAGGGTTAAGTGACTGGTCAGCAGCGCTGCTTCAAAGCATTAGTCACTCCAAGGAATATTTCTTTGTGAACAATTGCATCAAGTTGGTTTTAGGTACTGTAAGTAGGCTGCTCTTGGTACCTCTGCCTCTTCAGAATTGCCATTCCCACCTTCTCTCTTTGGTGTGATTTCTGCCAAGTCCAGAATTCCACCAAGCCTGTCATAATCTGAAAGTTTTTCTTCTTTCTGCTTGTGGAGACGGAAGTACTTGGAGTGTCCAGGTAAATTAGCTCCAAGCCACTGTGAAATGTTAATGCAATAAATAAAACAGACTTTGAGGTAAGTCAGAAATCCTGCTCTCTTAAGAAGATATTAGTCAAGCCTCTGATGGGGGGGGGGTATTTTTCCCAGAAGTTTTGTACTCTACAGCTCTTACAGCCTTCAGTGAAACCTGCAAATAAGCAAGTTTCCTTACATATTTCCTCCTTCTTCCTTCCTTCCCCTTTGTGAGCTCCAAATTACCTGGCTTTTCATCCAGGCAGCAAATAAAAGGGCTATCAGAATACACTCAGGCAGGAGTCACTCACTGCTTGTACTATCTGACTTTTCAGTACCAAGAGCCCTTTTGAGCTGGGGTTACAGACAAAAAGGGCTCATGCTGAACAGGAAATCTCTCAGAGGCTCGTGGCATTTTGTGCTAATTCCACACCTGAGGATGACATACCACTGTTTTAGTGTTTGAGAGAGCATAAGTGATTGAAATTCAGATATCTTTAATAACTTACTAATGCACGGCTGTTAGAGGTGACAACTGAATTTATTGGATCTGAAAGGGTAACACCTTTTTGCATGATTTCCTTTAAAGTATTAATTGGAAAAAGCCTTATATACTGCCAGATTCAGTAGCTTGCCCTGGTAATAGCCCCTCACCCAGAAACAGGAGGGAAAAAAAGGCATAGCTTCAAAACTGCAAGAAAAAATGATTTGTAAGACAGCTTTAGTAGTTGAAATCAGTTTTTATACCTTTGTCTTTTAAGTGACTAATCTCTATCTGTGGGTGTCCATTTAACCTGTGATATAACTTTAGAAACTGCTGGAGGCAATTTGTACTTTAGGATCTCAAGTGATTAACGTGAGGTGCACAATCTAATGCATTTCAGTATTTGATGGGTTGTGTCTCTTGGCTTTGGATGCCTTTTGGTTTTTATTAATGTTACATTTTCATCTACAAGGTAATTTATGAGCACAAACAAAGGTTGCTGACTCTCTCATTCAAGCTTCAACTGTTACGGCATTTTTACACAAATGCTCATTTACTTTGTCATACCATTTAGAAAAAGGATCAGTGTGATCCATTATTCTGCAACTATTCTGTGAAAAAGTGATTCTATCAAACCATGTCCCCTGGTTATACTTTTTTATAAACTAATTATATATGTCAGTTATAACGTTGCCCTCTGCTACTATACTATATTTCCAAATGTAATAGAGTTGGAGAATATTCAATCCAAGAACTAAACAAAGTATTTTTTCCGTTGGCATTTGATGTTTATGGTGGGAAAGTTGCCCCTGGCAGAGAAACAAGTCCTTCAGTGCATATACTTCACATTTTAATTAAAACCAGGGCACATTTCAGAAAATGCTGGGAATGTATATTATATATATTGAATTTCAAGTGTTATTTTCTTGATGGTTCATCTTACAAATTAGTAATGGAGAAAAGAGAATGGAATTGATGGTCATTTCCTCCACTCTCTCTTTATGTCATCAGTTCTCCTGCAGTTCCTGGAGGAAGAAAAGCACATGGGAGCACAGTAAAATATGCAGACCTAGGCATCCTTAGAAGTGATTGAACACTTCTGAGTTTCCCTTGCCTACACTAGGAGTGTATCACATGGTAATCTGGGAGGCTTACTTGGAAGTAGAAGAGCTATGAAACTGTGTTTGACTCTTACAGCTGTGCATCCGTGTGTGGGGGGTTTGCAGGTTTTCTGCAGGGGAGAGGTGGAAAGCACAAAACTAAAGGCAGGATCTCTGGTTTTAAATAGTCCACCATGAAGCATCAGCTGCTCAGTACCACAAAAAGCCCAACCTAAGGACTCCCACGTCACTGGCTTCTTCAAAAAATGAGAGGATTTGAAAAAGTCCATCAGCATATGAGCAAGTAGCCTCGTTGACTGTGTTTAAGCATTGTGTCTTCTTGTCAAAATGCAAGCTGAGTTTTGAAAGTTTTGAGTGGCAAGCACCCCCCAAATTTAAGATAAGGCTTATCAAAGTGATAAAATGGCTGCCTAAATCAATTTTTTTCCTTATTTTTCCTAGAATTTTGTGCCTAATTAGTTGTATTTTGTAAGAAACCATTACTGCGCTACGTTAAATGAAGGCGTAACTTTTTTAGGCTTTGACTGAACTTGATTTTTGTTGATGGTGGAAAATAGAATGGTTTGATGGCAAGAACATCCAAAAAGAGTCACCCATTGAGCTGGCTCATGTACAAACACAGCCTTTATGCCTTAAGTGCTAATTAAAGAGTCATTCTCCACCATGGGGAATATTGGACTTAATGGTGACAATCCTGCTAATAAGTTGTCTACAATGTGCACAGAGAGGCTAAGGTGATCTTGCTATCTACTTGTATATACAGATATTAATTTCATGGAAGCCAATATAAACCCCATGTGAATGAACAAAACATTGCAATGAACCATGAAGGAACATTGGGAATATGACTTGGTGGAGAAAGAGGAGAGAAAAGCAGAAACAAAAACCAAGAATCACAAAAATGTCTGATCCAGTATGTAGATTTTTGACAGACTAGGTGAGAAGGGCTGGAACTGGCTACCTCACCCACAAGAGCCACTGCTTATGCAGTAATGAGAGGTGATTATAATTTGATGGAATTCTTCCAAAGGGTACTTTGTACCTATTGAAGCGTGGTTGTATTTGGCAGCTTCTCCTGATTTGAGGAGAACTTCTGAACTCTGCTGCCATAAGTCACAATCAAAAATGTGACAATTTTAGAAACTTTTGACCTTCAAAATAGAATTTGAGAGCTTTGAATTACTATACCTGTTAACTGCATAGTCCTGTCTGCAATAACAATTATGGTCAAAAAGACAACAGTCAGATTCCTCTTGCCCCTTTTTCACAGTAGTGGAAGTAAAAGTTCACTTTAATCAAGTTTCATTCTGTGTTCCCACTTTCTTCCTAAAGCTTTCTGTAGCTGATTTCTGCAGCAGCTGAACGAGCAGAACAGTTGGCTTGGATCTTTTCATGGACAGGAATGCCAAATGTTCTCTTCTTATTGCTTCCTACCTCTGACAGAGGACATGGTGTTCAGTGAATCACTCCTATGGTCAGCAGCAAAACATGACTTCAGCGTCACCTTGCACCTTCTCTCCTTCCTCTTTCTCCCAGTCCCACTGTTCTCCTTGCCTCACAGCAGCTGCTTTTCAGGCAGTCGATCTTTCCTCATCCCCTGCTGTTTGAGTTTCCTGGGTTTTGACTTCCTGGATTGCTACTGGTTGCACTCACATGGAAACACTGACACTGCCCTGACTGGAAAATTTCCTGTGTGGGCAGCAATTGTGGCTGTTGTTTTTCCCTCAATCCAGAAGCCAGTGTGCATGACAGTTAATGTAGGGCTGCTGTAATATATGAAAAACAAGCATTTTCAAATTGTAATGCAGATGATTTCTTTGTGTTATAACTACATTTGTTAGTCTCTAGATGCATACATGTGGGCCATAATTGGATCATTTGCTGAAGAAGAGTGATCCTTCCTCTGGGAGAAAAGAAGCATTCCATTACCTAGCACTGTTGATTCGATAGCATTAAATCCATTCAGTTTACGTATACTAAGCGTAAGATTGTCTCTAAATTCAATATGGGGGAAAAAAAGTAACTATCAATACTCATTTTCTTATCCTTAGCTTTGTACCAGATTATAAAAGATCAGCCTGGCTTGGAGAAACCACTGCAGTAGGCAGGGATGGAGCCCACGGAGTACAAGTTTGTTATCTCACTGCGATGACTGTGGTTCACTGAGTCACTGACGAGAAGGGGGTGCTCTAAAACTGAAAGAGAAAACTGAAACACAGAGGCCTATGATCAAAAGATGATCTTTGGGAGAGATATCAGGCCGTGGTTTATTGGTAACTCAACCACTAGAGGATGTTGGCGAATTTGGGCCACATCTTCATTGCTTACAGAGGCAGCTCAGTCAGCTATTACAGCATCTTCCTCCAATTGGTGTTATAATAAATCCTGGTAAATACAGCACAAGCTTCTAGCATTGCCACAGACACAAAGCAATAAATGTGTCTTGGGTGAAAATACTAGGAGGAGTATGTATCACTGTCTGGAAAACTTTAATCAGAAAATAGGTCTTAACAGCTCATTATAACAACTGTTGTCAAGTTACAAAGCTTACACCACTTGTGACTGTTCAGGAGGTACTCCCAGGTATCATGTTTTAATTAATAGTTTGATACAAATTAGTGTTTAATTATTCATTAACAGCTGAGCTGAGGGAATAACCTGTACACTTTGCAAACGTGCAGGTGATAAAAAGTCTAGGAGGAATGCAAATGGGTGGAACAACTGGGTTGGAACTAAAAGTTGTTTTAAGAGGCGTAGATAAATAGAATGAGTATCAAGGGCACTTGGGCAGGAGCAACCAAGAGTGCAAATAGAACAGTGGAAATGACTGACCAGGCAGAGATGCACTTCCCGGGGTACATCAGCCATCTCACAGAGCTGATCCATGTCCAGATGATGTAACCTTTGGATGCTTCTTGAAAAACTGCTCCACAGCCATCCACATCCTGAACCTGGGTGTGTGGGGAACAGAGAGAGCTACAGAGAGAGCCTCCTGCAAGGGGGGACGTGATGGGAGCCGAGGTGACCCCAGTGCAGGCACTGTCTCATTGAGGGGGACACGGCCAAGCATGGGCAGGCAGAGCCAAGGGCCAGTAATGGGACCCAGTGACAGCCCCAGCACAGTGAGGGGGATGAACCAGGGGCCACCCAAGGGAGCAGCCAGGAGCGAAAAACCACACAGAAAAAAATTCAAAGGTACCAGAGAAAACAAGCAAATAATACAATTATCTGCTCAAGAAAACAGAGAAGCCAAACTTTGAAAGTCTGATAGCATTTTGGTCTCTGTAAAAGATACATTTGAGGCTGTTGATTTCTTTCCTGGGGAAATGACTTCCATCCTGTCCTCTCTAATGCTTGTATCTACATAAACAATCTCCTGCATTGGGCTTGCCCAGCATAATGGCATCATTACCGTCTCTTTTGCACAAAGATTTCTTACATGAGGGTCATAAATCAAGCTCATTCACACTCTGCCTTTTACTGAAAGCTTTTAATTTTTTTCTTCCAACCAAACCTCACTTTTCTCAAAGACTGTACTGCAGGTCTTATTATGAAATTACCTGAAGACTTGACAGTTGCCAGTGGCAAAAAGGGCCCCTGCTGTTTTGGAAAAGACAAAATATGTTTCTTTTCATCTAGACCAAAAGCCTTGTGTGATTACAGGGGTTTGGCTTTTTTTTTCTTTTTTCAATTAATATTTTAGGATGTTTATATCTAGAACAAACAATCATTTTCTATTAATAATGAGCATCTGTTCCTACACTATCACTTTGATTTACTGTTACCTCCCTGTCTCCTGATCATCCAAACTGTATCATTTTTAGTTTGTTTGGACCCTGTTATGGAGCAAACCCCTCAGAGTCCTCCAAGACAAAGGTCAGGTGTGGGTTTAGAGATGACTTGTTGAGAAGACCATTTCAAATAAGGCAAGATCATATCCAGACTGGGATCTTTCTGTCCTGCATAGTGTTTTCCAGCACACTTTCAGCAGATCTTCTGCCCCTAAGGTCTCACAAACCTTCACGCCATGTCCAAGGACACCTAAGTTATCTCCCCTTTGGTATTAGACTATCAAACTACCATGCCACTGGCTCAGCCCTCATGTCAGTTTAGGTACTTTGAAGCATAAAACCTCTAAAAAATAGTAGTGATATCTCTCAGACACATGGATCTGTGCTAAATGCCATGCAGTGTGGGCCCAGCTGTCCTTTCACACCGCTCTAAATGGAATATTGTGGGCACCAGCCACACTTCAACTAGGGAGCAGGGATCTCTCAGCAACAGAGGCTACTTTTCTGTTTGTTTCAGATATTCTTGGTTCGGGATTTTTGTTTACATTTCAGATTTTGACAATGGCCTAGCAAGTTTTCTTCTTGGGGAAAACAGGTAAGGCTCTCCTCAGCCCAAGGCAAGCCAGCTACCTCTAGACAGATGATAAAATGATGCAATTGCTGTTGCAAGATGAGCAGCTCCATTAGTTTTTGGCACAAAAGTCAGTGGTGGTGATTTGAACTGTCCATAAAGACAGATTTGACCTAGAAAAAACCCCTATATTTGGGTACAGCTACTGAAGAAAGTCAAGTAAAGAGGGTGCAAGCGTGGAACCTGCTCACAACTGTCTGTAGTGGCAACCATCCCCTGTAAATGTTGGGTAAAGAATGGGAGCCTCCCAAATGCTGACAGTTTTCCAGAAAATTACTTGCTCTTTGGTGAAGTCGTTGCAGGGTCTCCAGTGAACGCCATTCTGAGCTGTGCATGTGTGGTATTGTGACACAATCTGATATTCACACTGGAATTCTAAATCCACTGCAGTCACCCAAAAGCCAGGAGTGTCATCTCTGCACTTAGATATGCCATCTTTAATCAGCAGCAACAGCTCTGGGTGCATATCTTGCTTTTAAGATGACCTATTAAGCTGTCATCTGTAGCTGCTTGACCTGTAACAGATAATGCCATCAGGAGAAACAAGCACTAAGATGAAAAATAGCCCTACTTGCTTTCACTGACATTCATCTGACACTCCAGAAGGCTGCAGCTGGGCAGCACAACTGCACACAGATAATCACTATGATGGTACACCTTAATTACCTCTTTCTGGTGGGTTTGTGTTTCTTTTCTCGGTTCTCAGGTATTCTCTCAGTTCTCAGTTATTCTCAAGCCTGCTGCTCATTAGCCCTATCCTTGATCTTGCACTGAAATTACTTACTGGCTCTCCTGGTAGTTTGTTAAACAAATGGCACTCATTTCTTGTTGTATATAGCTACACATAAGAAACAGGCAAACCACATTTACTCAGTTCAGCCATTTCAAACTATTAAATCTCCCTGATAGGACAAAGAAAAGGGGGTTTGTAGATGGACTGAAACGTCACCTGTTTTTTTTAGTATTAAGAAGCTAAATTCAAAAAAGGTACCAGGAAAGGGTGAAAAATATTAATTAGCAAAACCTGGCATTAGTTTTACAGTGAGGCTCTTTGGGATTTTTTAGACATTATCCTTCAGAAGCAGCTGCTGTCTCAATGGCACACATCACTGGTTACATGAAAGATTTCTGTCTAAGGCATGACATTTAATTTCAGAAAAGCAGTCATTAATTTCTAGCTTCAAAAGTCTGTAAAGTGTGTCAATCATTAATGACAATTAACAAAAATTCTGAATGTAGCAATAATTTAATCTCTAAAAATAAAAGAGAATAAATGTGTCTTGCACGTTTTCAGTGCTGTATAATACAGCATTCTACCATGAACCTCTGAATATTTAAACACTGTTTCCTCCTTGGGTGCTGGTGAGAAAAGGGAAATGCATAAGGCAAAGGCTAGGCTGTGAAACCAAAGAGGAGGGGAAGAAAGAAGAGTGGGAGGATCTGTCACTCAAAAGAGCAGCCCTCTAACGACAGTGACTCAGTAAGAGAATTTTGTTTAGGAGCAAAATGTGAAACACATGTTGACACTGAAAAATGGAAAATAAAAAACGTTAACTGAGGGGCACTAAACCAAAGAGTAGAACTACAGAGTTTTCTCAACACATTTTGACTTTGGCATCAAAATGTTTCTTATGTTCTGAAGAGCTAATGTTAAAGAACAACTGTAACTGATGGAGCTGAGGAAACTTGTAGTGGTCCATACACACACCCCCAAAATTATACCATTTAAAGCAGTAAAATTGTTTATGAACACACCCAGACAGTTTTGCCCAAACAAACTTTGACCAAACATTATTAAGCACAGAGACCTTTCTTTTTTTCTTTCTTTTTTTTTTTTTAACAGTTTTGATACAGCAGTAAACGAAGATAGTTGCAACGGGACGGCAGTATTTCCGTTTCCCTAATAGTTCAGTAACTGGAAAGCACAATCCAGACACAACTTCCTGCTCTTTGGGGGTTTCTCATCGTGCAGCAGTTTTAACCTCTCAAAGGACCACACTCTCTGGCTCCCCTGCACGTTGCAGGCTTGGAGCCACAGAGGAGCAGCAAGGACAGCTCCCTAACCAGCTTTTATGGCAATCCTGAAGATACAGATGGTCTGGCTCAAAGCACTTCTTTTCTCCATTTGAGAGGAAGGCCTGAAATGGGCTTTGATTGGTGCTGTGAGGGGACAGTAGGAAGAGAGCAGCACTTTGTGTTGCTCTGTGCACAGATACCCCACACTTCGAACTGCTTTACTTTTCCCCAGCACAGGCAGAGCTGACCTCTGCTGGAATAAGAGTGTATAGAAAGAAAATCAAGGGATTTGATTTGATTTATATCCACATAAAGAAAATCCCATTAAATTCTTCTTTCTCAGGACGTATTTGTGAAGACTAGTTGATGCAACACATGATAAATGGGAAAAACAATACACTAGAAGCACGGGGTCTGTTTTGCATCCATGTAAATCTCTTGCAAGAATGGGCTGTATCTGCTGTATTTGGACATATTCTGAGGCAAGGATGGATAAAGAGCAGGATGATTCCTGATTCTCTTTGGAAAATGTTTTCCAGTGCAGACCTACAGAGATGCTTCTCTTCCTTTAAAGTCTCACGTGGTCTCCACTACTGCAGTATCACCTGGATTTTACTGCATGTCCCCATACAGTCTGTAAGGTGGAAATGTGGCTATTCCATTCATTTTATTGACTCAGAGAGAGAGAGGCAGACTCTGCCTATGGACAAAGCTAGGGATGATGTAACTGGGTCAGGGAGTTCACCTCTCACTTTCCCAAGTAACACAGCAATGATGCTGACTGACTGCTCAGATGTGTGTGGTGAGGATAAACTGGGGACTGTCTGCACAGTTACCAGGACCATTGCAACACACCTAATCAGCTTGAACAGTCAAAAGGAGCTCCACCTCGTTTTTTAGAAATTGCTCATCTCTGATCCATCAAAAAAGTCACAAGAAAAAAGCTCTTTAAGAAATACTAGAGAACCAGATTCGGCCAGAATTTTTTCTGTGGAAAAAAAAGAATCAAAAAGGACTTTCAATGCAGAGAGATGACAAAGCAACTATTTTTCTGACCTGGATGCATCTGTCTGCTGAAATCAAAGACATATGTAATGAAAAAAGCGAGGGAACACTACATATATCTTTACTTCTCTCATAAATCTGTGAGGTACCTTGGTGGAAGTGGCACAGGAATCTGGATTGAAATTCATTGCAGCAGCACAGAGCCTAAGTTAAAGGTAGGCTGACAGAGAGATGTGTCAAAAGTACATATAGGATGAAGCACTGTTCACACAGGAAGGAGCACTGGAAACTTCAGGACTTCACTTAGAAATGTGATTCTGACCTTTTTACTGCCAATTCTTCTCATAAAAGCAGCACTTTTCCTAGGTGTGGCCAACTTCTTTGTTCCCTTAACTGTTATTGGGAGAACTGCTTATGCAATGACACAATTTATTGATGCCTTTTCTGCATATCTAATGTGCAGTACACCTGTGACTATGTTATTCTTACTTTCTCATTTTTTTATTGATACAATATTGTGCAGACTTCTTTGGCAGTAACCTGACATAAAGCTTTGTTTGTTGAGCCCAAACACATTTACTTTCTGGAAACTCATTCATTTAATCTAGAGAAGCACAGATCATTTGAAGAATGATAAAATTACATGGTCAGCCTGAAAATTAAGCCATTTGTATGAAGAGATTTGCTCTTGTTCAGCTGTAGGTATGAGTCACTGACATAAGAAGTTAAAGCATTGCAGGGATATTAAGAATATAAAAATAAAGATTTTAATAAATTGGTGAAGTAATAAAAGAAGGCAGGAAATAAAAGGCTTGTTCATTCTGACTGAAACAGAAAGCTTCATTCTGTGATAATGAGAACAGATCATACCCCTCATGTTTCCTGTTACAAATCTTTTGGATCAACACCTGTCGAGTGCTATTGCTGGATGTCCTGCCCTTTAAAGAGTTGTAGGAATCAAGGAGAGTAAGGATCAAGAAGTATTGCTCTTGCTTTCCATAAGAAAGACTTTGTCACCCTGTCTCTTTTCTCCAGAATCTTCTCTTCTTACTCTGCCATCTCAGGAAGAGCTGAGTTGCAGCAAGGAAATATTCTGGCGGGGTGGAGGGACCCTTTGGGCAGAACTGTTCTCCTTCTCAGACACAGCTACCTCCCAGCCAGTGAAGAGAAGGTAGTTTGGATCAAGGGTGGAGAGGGGAAAAGAAGGGGAGAAAAGTACCTTTCTTCCTTTCTTTGCCATTGTCACCTACTTCTGAAACTTATCCTAAAAGTGAGAATCAGTTTTTCTGCCGTCTCAGTAGTGGAGGGAACTACAAGAATCTGTTCTCACCTCTGTTTCTGTGCCTTTGAGAGTGAACAGTGTCACTGTGAGCTTTCAGGCAAGAGCCTCATCTCCAGCATCTACAGGGGAGCAGCTCATACATTGCAACAAACTGGCTTGGAGTCAATTCAATTTAGATCAAAGAGATGATAATGAGGTAAAGGAAGGAGCTAAAGAGGCAATTCAAAAGATGTTTCTGCCTTCTGGAAGGTTATCCAGCTAGCTACTCTTATCCCTTAAGTTTTTTTGCACTTTAGATTCCAAGTTACCTCTAAGTACCCCTTGCCCAGACAAAATGTTTTTGTGTGCAAATGCTTGTCTGTTTTTTACCCTGTTTTATCTACGTGACTGCAGGAGCCAGTGGGAGGTCAGGAAGAATCCTCATCAGAAACTAAGGAAGCACATTAACAAATAAATTGAGAAGATAAAAAATATTCCTAGGGCAGTCTCTGCTTCTCAGATTGAGATTCTCTCTGATAAGAGGGAGGCTGTACCCCACCCCTGTGACATGGGGCTGCGTGTCCTGTGAAAAACAGCAATTCCTTATTTGAACAGAGTGGTCCTACTGTGAACTTGCCTCCTCCCAGGCACACACATGAGCCACTACCATCCCTTTATGCTTGTTGTCAGGAAGTTTTGAAGGCAGGAGTACTTGTTTTGGAGAACAAGGTCTGGACCACACTGTCTGAGAAGCCTCTCCTCCTTGCACTGTGCTTGGTTTGAGGAAACCAAACTAATGGAGGTAGGAAAGCTGCTGCTACCCTCCAGCCTCACATAGCTGGAGTTCTGGAGCTTCCTCCCTTGCCTGGTTCCTCTAACTGATGGGCACAGAGCCCATCTCACCCTGCAGAACGTGCTCCATGCCAGCATCTGCAAGTGAGTGCATCTTCCTTAGCAAGGGGCAGGGGCTGGTCTGGACTCTGGGATAGTGCCTGCTTGTCTGGAGTGGGGAAACAGAAAAGTAATTTCTGAGGCAGAGGACTCATTAATGGATTGCAAAAGATCAAGTCTGAACTAGGCATTCCAGTAAAAGTTGTATTTAAAATGTAAATACACATGTTACACGTGAGTTTAAGGAGACTGCTAAATCAAAATGCAATAGGATAAACACAGATAATGAGAAAGAGATGGAATAATTACAAGTGAGAGACTGAAACATAACTCCTGTTATATCATCTACCTGTTTTTCCCTCATACCACCCCAGCAGTCTCACTAGACTGTTCTGAATCAGACAATGTACTGTCAGTTCAGCAGTAGCAGAGCTGGGGATAAGGCACCATGATTAAACCCTCACAGAGACTATAACAGAATAAATCGAATTATGTAAGTAGCTAATTTTCATAATTTGAAATTACTTATCTGTTATGCAGTCAGAATCACAATCTAGGCTATTAGCAGCTACTTTGGAGTATTTATGGACATAGTTTATGAATGCTGTAAGGGAAGACAGCAAGCCATTTTTGTAAGCGAGTTTATAATACATAGTCTGTTCTCTTGGTATGGAAACAGGCAATATATCTGCAAATGAGTTTTAAGCAGGACACGCAGTTCTGGAGGCCTCCACATAAGAGACGTGCCTCTGATTTTATCTACAGCCATCCATAAGTTTAAAGGACAAGAACTGCAAGCGGCGGTTCAGTCTTACAGCTCTCCCCTCCCACCGAGCTGACAGAAGGCTTTCACAGCTGGTTCTGCAGACCTTCACAGGACCTTTCCACCTCCCCTGCAAGCGGCAGTGTCAACTGAACATTGATTTTTTTCAGTGTGGCTTTTCATCACTGAAACGTTGACACTTCAATTATCAGGAGGCCCTGCACAGATTGGAATTAAAAGAAATTAAGAGGTCTTATATCATAGAGCTTAGTATACCAACTCCCAACAAGTTATCTGAGCAGGGAAAAACTTCTGAAGCTTGCTTTTTGTAGTTTTTTTTTCTTAAAAAAAGTTTTCAGTCCTTCTGTTCCCTTGTACAGATTCTCTAATGTCTAATAATAAGTTGAACACATGCTGTGGCCTTTCCAATAACAGGGGCTTGCCTTGTGTCTACTTGGCAGCACGTTTTCATCAAATGTGTCTTGATCTCTCTGCAGGTTGTTTGAAACTGGGCAACGAGTTCAACAGGAACTCATGGGGACTGACAGACAACACCACCTTGTAGCTGTTTCTTCCCAAGAAAATTGGATTAAAATAGTAGTATCTGGCTATGCGGTAGGATGGTTGAAACCACCGGTTTTGCCACTTAAAAGAAAAAAAAAAGTGAGAAAATGTATTTTTAACTATGTATATTAGCAGAGTTATAACAATGTAGATTAGCATAGTTTCAGGCAGAGGGAAACTGCCCAAATTACTTTTTTTTCCTCATTAATGGTCTAGAAAAAAGACAGTTTGCCTTTGTGCAACTGTAAGAAATTACTCTTTTGAAGTGCCCCCTTTTATTAATTACTGGTGATTTGCTTTGTCAGGGATTTCCACAGTGTGGTGTCTCCTTTGAGATAATTGCAAAATCATTATCATGAGGTTGTTTTGAGCAACGTGACGGAAGCCTACCATAGCCTGGTTTCCTACTGGAATTTTTATCCTTCTTGATTATAGGCTGTGTTCCCATGACAATTCCTGTACTCGTGCATCCCAGAATTAGCTCCTCACACGTTCCAGCCTGATGGTACATTAAGCCCACTCAGTGCTCTGCAAATTCACATGTAGGCAATAGGCTCTGAATATGTGGGGAAAGGAAGGTCTCTAATTTGGGTATTAAGGCTATGAAAGATGGGAGAAGGGATGGACAGAAGGAAGTGGAGGAAGTCAAATATGCTTAGAGTTACTCCTTTTTTTAATATTTTATTTTTTTTTAAATTGAAGTGCCTGTAGGCTATGTAAGTATATACTTTTGGTGAAGTGGAACGCTTGCTTGAAAATGCCATCACTTTATCTTCAGAGTCAGCTGACAGGGAAAGCAGTTCTGTGTTTTCAGATAACTTTTCCTGCAGCTTTCCTTCGCTGCACCCTCAGTTTACCTGGAAGCTCAGTCTTTCCCTGATGTGCCTGCGTGTCACTCCCGCTTTAAATGCGTCGCTGGGTGTGTTCCAGCTGCAGAACTACACGCCTTTCTCAAGACCTCATCTGAGTCAAAACCTGAGGAACCCTAGCAGAGTCCTACTCAAAGGAACAGCTCTGTGCTCAGCTCTAACTGCCAGAGTAGTTCAGACCTGGCAGTAACATCCAGCAGTGCCAGTAGCTGAGAAGGGAGCATCTGGATCCCCCACCACTGCAAGCTAAGTCAAGGCCCCTTGACAGAAAAAGCTCCCAGTAGGTGCTGGTTTGGCTCCAGACCCTGCTGGTGGTTTGCCAGGAAGATCATCACTGCATTCCCGTGTTTTGTGGACAGCATTAGTGTTTCTCAGCCAAGGCACAATGAATTCCAGCCAGGACTCCAGACAGATCTTCATGGACATCCAGCACTGCTCACTGAACACTTTCAGCTACTACAGCTGCCTAGAGAGCTGACTTTTTTCTGCTGGCAGTTACAGTTCACAGATTAAAGCCATTCTGAGGCCTTTATGGATGTTTTTGCCCCCAGCCTGTTCTCAAGAAGCTGTCCAGACTGGAGAAGTAAAGCTCTTCAACATGTTTCCATCTGAGAACAGCCTACCATCTCACCATCTGTCACAACAGCATTTGCTAACATTTTCTTCTCTCTCTTGGTGCTTCTTTTCAAAGTTTGCCCTCTGGCATTCTCCACGTGGCACAACAGTGTTAAGCAGTGAAATATACACCTTGGGACACTTGCATTTGTGGAACATCAAAAAACCTCCTTCCTCCCAGCTAACCACATTTTCTCACTCAGTATGATGGTACCACGAGGGTTAAAAAAACCCCAAGCTTATTATAATGCAAGTGTGGTTACCAAGATATTAGGTATAGGAGAAAAAGCAATTGAGATAGTAGTTTGTTTTACTGTTTGAAGGATGCTCTGAGCTTTCAGCTATCTTTACCTTTTTAAGATATAATTACCCAAAGTAAGATATTTAAAGATGCATATGGATTTTAAGATATTCAATTTGCATTAATCATGGTCTCACACTATTAGTGATTTCAGAAATGATAGTGCAAAAGTCTGGTTTTTGCTATGCAATTTGTGCAGACCTTCAGATGACCTAAAATCAGATTTCGAGGATAATAGGATAATACATTCAAAGGCAAGAGTGTCTCTCTGAGGGCTCACCTATAAAAGTAACACTGACCTCTCATCCTCACAGAACCTCTGCAAGAAGCCTTCCAACAGAATATTTGCTGCCTAGTGCACCAGCTGCCGTTTTAACATTTTTGTGCCTGGGTGGCAAACCTCCTGATTTAATCTGTCCCACACCAGTAAGGGAAGCCCACAGAGATGCACAAGGTTACTGCTTATTTCTCCAACTCTCCTCAATTTCCCAACAGCCCTTCCACCAATTCCAAGCCATACAGACACTCTCCAAGTCCCTGTACCAGTGCCAGAGGTCAGCTCAGCCCAGGAAGAGACCATAGGAGGGGAATTCCAGGACTAAGGGAAACTGCATCGCATTAGTGTTGCTATGGAGATAAAAATTAGCACAATAACTATTGTGTTCTATTTCAAAGCTTCCCAGTCTTCAGTTTTAACTCCTTCTCCTACTCCACCACTGCTCCAGTTCTGTTCCACCAACATTCCAGCACACCTGACAGATTTCTAGGCCGGGAACTGGAAAAGGAATGGCAGAACATATAAGAACCTGAAGTCTGGCCAGGGACTAGAAAAGGAGGAGAATAAAATGAGGGAAGACCTTGTAGTAAGAGGTGAGGATAAAACAAATTTGAAGGGGGGGGGGAAAAAGAAAAGGAAAAAAAGAGGGTTGTAATAGGCAGGGACATGGAAAAACAATTTTTGAAGATGGCACAGAAATTGGAAAATATTTTGGTAACAAATGGTTTCCCTGTAGCCTTCCTTAATGAAGCTCTGCCTCTCAGAGGCTGATGCACAGGTTGTGCACCACTCAGCAGTGAATGCTGAGACCATCATCTTCCCTCCTGCATGCAAAAGTCTCTTGCTTTTCTTCCGCACCAAGAGGAAAAAGTGAAGCTTCTAGGAAGCAAATGGAACACCACACTTTCTTCTGAGAGGAAGAGCAAAAGTTAGAATTGATTTGACAGTTTTAAGTAGTTTTTCACAAGACACAGGTACACTCAATTAGATGGTTGTGCCATTTCTGACAGGGTTTGTGTTTCAGGCCCTAAAGCTGCAGTGCTTATGTGCAATTTATTGTTGATCTGAGTTCAGTAGCCTTCCATACTGTGAATGTAGTGTCCTCCCCTTCTGCAGAAGCACTGGACAACATGTATGTGAAAATTAGGAAGACAAGGCACTTATGATCCACCAGGCTTCACACTTACACACAGGTGCTAGAGGCAGCATCACCAGCTGTGTAAAGTGCCTCTGAACATCCCTTTCACCCAGGTAAAAAGCTGTCTCTTGCTGCCACAGCCACTGTACAGTGAACAAATCTTGCTCCACTACCTCTGGCCCTGCCACAAGCACAACTTTTATTCTTTCAATCTTCCAAAAACACATTCCTCTGCACTCGCCAGGAGAACTTTTATTTTGCCCAGCTAGCAAAAAACTATCACAAACCAGTCAATAAGCAGAGGACAGAATATGTTTCCCAGGAAAGCAGCAGAATGTCTGGCCCTGCCTAGCCACAGGGCTCTAGCCAGGGGGAAAGGGGCTGCAAAAAGGGCCTAAAACATGGCTAGGGGCTATTCACTCTTATGCCATTGTTATATACCCTCATCCCGCATCACATCCATTCCTAAAAATGAATACTGATTATCTGAGCACCAGGAACTGAGCTGTTGGAAGTCCATTTGGTGCAGGCAGAGATCACAGAAACTACCCCTTAGATTTTATCCTCCTTTGTCCAAAATGACATGGGCAGCTACCTGTTCCTGCCGCCTGTCCGTGTGATGGCACATGCAGACAGCAGCACCCCCATGGTGATGATGGGATCTCACTGCATCCTTCCCTGCTGGCTGCCAACAACTTGAAAATGGGCATAGTTTGCAAAAGACATGTGAATGATACAGCAGACTTTTGAGTCTGTACTGCTCTCCAGTCCCAGCATTCCCAGCACTTCTTCTATGACTTCTAAACTCTGTGAGGGGGAAAAAAGCCCACATCAAATGGCCACCAGCCCCACAAGGAGAGAGAGAGCATCGTGAGACTAACCTTTGGTGGAGTGCTGTGGAGTCAAAGATACATTGCTGCACAGATTTAAAAGGGTAATTAGAAAGGACCAATCTTGCCTATTGGTTGCTGTGCAAAAACTTTCAAATAAGACCATACATTATCATAACTTGACCTTGTAGACAAGCCTTCAAAAGCAGGAAAATGAATGTGTTCCCTTCCAGATTTTAAAGAGGAGAGAAAGGCTTCACTCATTTACTGATCTATAAAACAGATTATGTGGAAGCTTGAGGAAGTCCAAAACCGGAATAAGGTTCAGTAGGATGCTCAGTCCAACTGTAATTCCACAGTTACCATCTCATTTCTATTTCACTTCCCTCCTCCAGCCTTGCAAAAGAAAACACCTTTAGACCATAAATACCTTTAGATTAAAATTCCTCTCTCTCTTATTTCTGAAGATTCATTTCCCCGCTGTCTGGTAAAGAACTACAATTTTTTTTTACAGCATCTCTCTTCTTATATATGCTTATTATTAAAAGATTTTCTTGTTAACAAATAATCAGTTTAAACTTGAAACTCAGATGCACTATAGAATGACTAAAGTCTGAAAATATGGGAATCCTGGGGATGGGTGAGTATATATACTCACTATATATTTTTATATATATATATACTGTATAACTAGTATATATACTATATATACTATATATACTGATAATCTCATTTCTTTTTAAGAAATATAATGCATAAAATTATGACAAATAACTATCATCTCCTAATTGAGAAAGTATCAGGAAAGGGAGAAGCAGTGGGGTTTGGATTTTGCTCAAGTGCCAAAAGCATGGTATATGAAAATGTCACTGTGGAGTTCCAAAACCACACTCAAGAGACTCGCTCAGCAGCTGCTTACTTAGGGAAGATACTTATCTGTTTAAATCTCTAGTGGTGCTGAAACTTCAAGTGCAATTTGAAATCATCTGTCTTTCTACATTTTCCTGTTAAGCTTTTGGAAGATGGGGTGATGAAACCCTTTACTTTGTGAACCTTAAGGACAGATGAGATTACCAAGAGATCTTTTTTTAGCTGCTCTACCATAACCTCTCTTGATTTCTGAGAAGTTTTGCCTTTAGGATGATTTACATACCTTTATCACTGGGTTTTTATGTACCACACAAATGCAATTTTTTAATAATATGAGTACAGGCTCATGTTTCTATTCAGGGGTCACTTCATAGATAAAGCACTTGTATGAATGCCTAAATTAATTCTCAGTCACACTGAAATAACCCAAATACCCAAACTACAAAGACAGTTTTGGAAAACGCTGTTAGGCTGGGGTCATACCATCTTAATCTAGATATTCACATCCAGATGTCACTGAGAGAGGATTGGTTTTGGAAGGATGATTGATTTCATTTTCCCTGTAACAACATGAACAGTACTAATCACTCTGTCTAATTTTGTTCAGTGTTCGTATTAGTTAGTGTCATGCAGCAAATAAAACTTAGCCCAACATCTCAAGAATCTGGACATCATCCATGTAAACAAATCCTTCTTACACAAGGTTTATTTTACGCCTTTTTTAAGCCCTAACACAATATGGTTAATGTTCAGGTAGAGGGAACACTCCCATCTTTAGTGGGGGCCAGCATGGAGTAGTTGCTGTGTCGTGGAATGGCTCAAACTGGGCCCAGTGAGGGTCTGGTACATGCAAAGCCACACCTGGGTCTTTGACACTGAATGATACCTGAATGACAAGCAGTAGAGCTCCTCAGGGTACTCCATCCCACCTATACCAATTTATCCTAAAGGAAACGTGCTACTTCCTGTGCCTCTGGTACAGGTGACACCTGATGGAGTGTGAAAAGGTCTAAGGTGATGCCAAAAAAAACCCCAGAAAAGCAAAAAAACCCAGAAATCAAGGCTGAGCAATATTAGTTTGAATCTTGAACAGGCAGGCTGGTGCCACACTGTCCAGCAGAGAGCTGCTGGACAAATGCTTTCTCTCTTCCTGAGGAGAAAGGCATAAAAGTATGGCTGGAGTCTCTTCTCTGTGGTGTAAAAACCATAAATGTTGCAGCAAATGCTGTGCTTTGATTGCAGTGTTTTTCGAGCCCATTTTCACTTTCCCTTAGGTTTGCCTTTTCAGCTTTGATCACAATGCTGTACAGCTAAAGGCACCTGAGAAACAGATTGCTAGGCAACAGATGCTGCTAAGGACAGCTTCCCCTCCCCTCACATCGAGGTGGCAAGAGACTTTTCAGTGCTCAAAGTTGCCTGTTACAAAATATTCAAGGCAAAATCAGCTTAGTTTTATGAAGGTGGTCAGTTGAAGCAAGAAATTGTTTTGAAAGCAGGAGCTGAAAACAGTTATAGGAAAAAAAGAGGCACTTCAAGCAAATGAAAGAGAAACATGATGGGAGACAACAAAAGGCAACATTAAATAAGGAGTTATTAGATGTGTGGGAGTAGGTAGGTAGAGAATATGAGGAATGAAATTAGCAAAACACAGGTACAAAGCAGATTTGAAAACTTGTGCCATAGCATAAATATATATAAACTTACTTTATTGTCATTATTATAAAAGTTTATTTATTGCTAAAATTCTAGTTAGTGTTCATTTTACACCACCATATCAAAAATTATGTCTACCATGAGGAAACTGATACTACTGTTGTGTTTTTCTTCTGAATTACCAGAGTACTTCACACCCCTTTTTGCTCAGTCCATAAATGTCATCCATGGAGTAAACAGAAGTTTCATTTGATCACCGTTTAGGAGCAAATGCAGAAGCTACATAAAGCTACATAAATCTTTATAGAACACAAATTGGTCTTTCACCCAGAATATAACTTGAAAGCCACATATAAGAGCAAAATAGTACAAACCGAGCAACAATAAGTAAGCAAAAGGAAGGTTGCATCTGTCTAATGAGAGTTTTCCTTTAGGACAGCAAAAACAAGCTGCTAAAATAACCTGACCTGGAAGCTGTGAAACACAGTGCAGTACCACTGTTATATTTAGGAAATGTGTTTTCATCATTTGAATCCTTAACTGCCATCTTAAATGTGTAAATAGACTTGCCCAGAAGGATGAACAGTGGCAACAGAAACAGATGCTGGGTATGCAAAACCAGCAAGAAAGTACTGAGCAGCAAAAGCAAGCTGAGTGTTGGAAGTCAAGAAATGCAGACATACAGTGAAAAAATCAGACTTTGCAAAGGGATATTAAAGCAAATGGAGGAAATTGAGTTACTTATGCAGGAAGAATGGGACAGAGATTAAAGATAATCAAGGTACAGCCCCAAAACTAAGTAAATTCTCTGTACCTTGTTTCAATCAGAGGAGATGATGTTGAACATGGAACAAAAGGCAGAATGGCTAAAGGGAATCAGGTTAGGGAAGTTGCTAAGGAGCTTATTTGGTCTTTTGAGACCAAATAATCGCCACAGCAGAATTTTGAAAGGACAGGATTCAAAATAGCAGGAAGAGCAACTAGTCTTTTCAATAATTCTGCTGGGTCAATCCATTCTTAAATGACCATACAATTGCAAAGAGCTTGCTGAAAGACTGACCTTGCCAAAGTAACAGCTGAGATGAGGATAAGGGTTCTATCTACAAACATATAATCAAAGCAAAAACCAGAAAGGGGAAAATAATATTGTAGCTAAAGGTTAAGGTTGACATGAGAGCAAACACATCATGAAGTTAGAAAAACATATCTAAGCCTCAATGCAGTGAGGCTGGGGAACAATCTTCAGAGGGTAACTGGCACAGAAATATTTAGAAATGGAGATTGATTGGTTTGGAAAAGTGATTTAATGATAAATTTGTCTGAGGCAGGTAGAAGAGAAACCATTTCTAGTCCTTTTTAAATACATGTTTCTTTACAATCAATCAAGTTTCTGAGATTACTTCATGGTTTCCTAGACATTTGACTAGATAATATTCCAGCATTCAGTAATAATACTTTGACTTGTTACTGCTTGAGTCAGCCTATCTATCATCCTCCTTGCTTACCTCTCACTCCAGCAACAAAGAGGCTGCACCTATTCTGTCACGAGGCAAAGTTTTGCATTGAATGTGTTGACATGGCCCAGACTTGAGTTCTACCAGTTGTTCTTGGAACTGAGGGAGGAAATGGAAAAGTCAAGCCCCACCTGCTGTCACAGGGCTTGAAATCCATGCCCAGATGAGAGACACGCTTAAGGAAAAGAAACCAAGTATGTTTCCTCAACCGATTACTTGGAAACTTGTAACAAGAGTTTATTCAAAGTTTGTGAAAGATGAAGCAAACTATTGACAGTGTTGAAATATGAGAATAGAAAGGAAGGCACAAGTCTCTTCAGATAATTTACCTTTATGCTTTTCAAGTTTCAAGTATATAGAATATTCCATCCAAGAGTTTAACCAAACTTAAGTATGTTTTGTGTGTGAACTCTTCAGCCAGCTTTTTGCCGTTGACACATCACCTTGATAAATGTCTTTTTACATTTGCTTCAACATACCCAGTTAAAATATCTGACTCATTTCACAAATGCACTTTAAGGTTTCTCATTAAAAAGCTTTGTAATAGTCTAAGAGAAAAAGGGTTCTGCAAATAAAGAATAACATTAACTATTTTTGGAAAGTGAGTGTAGTGCCAATTAGCCTGCAGCAGTCTTAAGGCAAAATTCCCCATCCCCTACCAGGCAAGGTCACTGGAATTGTGTGTGCATGTTGACACAACCTTTTAATGCATATACCCATTTAAAATAATTATTTTGCATGTCAAACCATATCTTCTTCTTATAAGTTCATTTCCACTGTGTAATGGATGGTTTGAAATCCAATTTAATTCATTTTCATGATGCAATTTTCTTCCATGTCTACCATTTTCAGTGCATATTGCATCTTCTCTACTTCTGAATGCATCTTATTAAGTAATAATTGCAAATATATATACCATAAATTTCACTTCTGTAATTTCTCCTTTTAGTCAACTCTAATATCTGTCATTTGTGAAAGCTCAAAAAAAAAAATCTGTAAATAAACAGTGTTTCAACTGCACTCCCTATCCCACTCAGTGAACAAAGACATTTCATAGCTAACCTGTCTTTGTTTATTTATTCCTAAATCCAATTCCTTTTTCTATTGAATCTTCTTCATGTGTTTTGCCTTTATAATCATTGATGTGAAGTTATGCAATTCAGTTAAATGACAGACTTTTTTCCAAAGCCGGAAATGAAATTAGCTAGCATCTTTTTTCTCATCCTCAAAAGATCAGTTTGAGGCATCTGAAACACTGCCACAAACCAAAGTTAAAGAGAGGAACAAGAGAACTGGGGATTCTAGGAAGGTCCAGAGAATCTGCTCCCCTTCTAACCCAACTGAAGCATGGAAGGGGTCTGGAGGGATGCTGGGACATTGTTACCCCTACATCACACGTGGAGGAGGGTTTGAGGATCAGCTTTTGGGGTTTGCAGTCTTCACCTGAAGTTCTTCCTGCTTGTACAAGCCCAGGTCTTTCAAAAGATTCAACAATAAGAAGAAAATTCTTAGATTTATCTGCTTTAAAACAAAACAAACAAGCAACCAAAAGCCAGTCTATCTTAAATCTGGCTACTTCACAGATGCTGAACTTCACGGACCCTTCTATTGAAGCTGTTAGTTTCTGCAGTTCTGTTTCACAGACAGGACAGGCTGTTTATCAACAGGTGTTTTTATGTTTCCTTTGAAGGGGTTCTGGACCCGACTATTCCATTTTAAACAGATTTAGCTTGATCATGATGAAACCTTCAGGAGAGGGTGGTAGTGCTTTCTACTTCCATATAAATGATAGCTCTGCCTACGAAGTGGCCATAAAAGCAGCAGGCAGGAACTTTTTTACGTTGTTGTCTGTCAGTTATACCCATGTAAAGTATACATTATTTGCAAGTCAAATTGGGGTTGGTTTCCCCAATCTGTCAGTTCTATCAGCTCAAACTGACAGTCAAGCAAAGTTCTTCTCATGCATAATTAGCTTTAACGAAGAATCCTCTGGCCCAGCTGGTTCAATGACACTTGAGCATTGTTTCCTGTCAGCACTTTTTGTAGGAACCTGAACCTAACAAACAATGCTGATGATATACAAGAAAATGTTGAACCTGGTTTACTGTCAGCACATCTCCTCTGCTGGGCTTGCACACCAAAGATAATAGTTAAAACATCAGTTTGAAAGGCAAAGCTGGTAGCTGTGCCTTTGAATACACACAAATAACATACTGAGTAGGCGGTAATTCTGCATCAGAATGGGAGATGTTAGATAAAATCTCTTCCCAGCACAGCTTTTGAAATACCTGGGACTGAGTGCTGCTGCCTTTTCACATTTATTTCGTTCTGCCCTTTGCTTTACACTCTTAGCACCTTCCCTTTACCTAACCCATGGAAAAAATTTCCAGGACAAGTAACTTTTCTAGGCTTGGGAAGTGATAATTTGACAATTAGTTTAGTTTTGTTCTTTAAGAAACAGTGTATATTTTAGTGCCTAAGTGTCTCACTTTTACTTTCATCCACTTTTGGCATTAGAAAGTTGGAAAGTTTTATATGCATTGTGCATAGGTAATAGCACAGCAGAACCCAGGTAGGGGCTTCTCTATCCGATACAATAAGCACTTATTTTAAATTGAAGGCAACAAACTAAAAACTGATACTTAAAGAATGAAAGATGTATTTTATAAAACCCACTCTACCATATCCAAACCAGTGGACCAAGCAAATGTTGATTTTCATTTGAAACACAGGCCAGGAATCCCTGCCAGTCTCATGTCAATATTCACGCCCTCATCAACAGGAGTGAGCTGATCTCCCCATCCCTTTCTTTGTTTATACAGGGTAACATACACTTGTTCCTGCAATTGATATTTACTTTTATTGTGCTGCTGTCTGCTTTTCACAGTAATTTATGGAATCATATTACACACCACTCATCTAGTAGCTAGGAAACACCCATAAATTCTGCTTTGAATGAAAGACCACTATGGCACACGTAATATCTGTGAGACATTTATGTTGTACCCGCTCACATCCAGAAGTCAGCGAGTCCTTTATGCCTAAATGATTGCTTTCAGTGGCAGATGAAACTGTCTTCTCTGCTTCTCCAGATGCATGAATTTTTCAGCTTATTGCTTTTTTGCAGAAAAGGGGATCAAAGTAAAGATGACGATAAATCTCCCTAACCCCATCCATAATGGCATCTTCAGACATAAAGATGAAGATCTTTAAATATGTTTGTACAAAGATTCTTTCAGCATTATACTGATCTGCAAGAAATGATATATGTCCTAGTGTCAACACTGCAGAACTTTATAAATATACTCAAAGATGAAATTGTCAGTTAATAGCAAATAATCCTAACATTTGCTAACATAGTCAACAGAGGACGGTTAAACCAGACGGATTGTTATTTACAGCTGTGCCAGATGGGACAGTGTGAAAAATGTTTAACTGCTCTTTAGTTAACATTTAAAATATACTCCTCAACATCCTGCAAATAGTTTTAAATTGCTGAGATTTTTATTTTTTGAGTCAAATTTACCTGCAAGTATTTTCATGTTCATGTTGTCGACTACAATTATACATGCCCATAAATAAAAGACAAACTGCCTACAGAAAACTATTACTGGAGCTCACACAGTAGAAACATTAAATATTAATAACTTAATACATCAGTTTTCGTACAAAGTGACTGAACTTTGTGGGAAACTTGTGTGTTATTTACTGTAGTGCGTTATTTCAACATGACATTTCTGCTGCACTACGCATTGTGGGGGGAATTAGTGCCATCTGTGTGTCTGGCTCTCAGATAAATGGTCAGTAATGAGACTTTTAAAGAAGGGGCATTGGAGTGGTGCTGTTTTGATTCCGTGTTATCTCCGTATTTCCTTAGACCCTACATCTCTCTGCTGTTTTCTTCCATTCTTTTGCAATGTTCTCTGAGAAATGTAAAATCACTCTAACAAAAGATTTTAGCAGAATGTCTGGACTGGTGAGGCAGAAAAACAATGGCATGTAGAGCTGGACACAGCTTTATTGCTTAAAACTAAAGGAAGTGTTAAGTTTTCCTATAAAGCCAGAAGCAATCAGTAAAATACAATTGCAGTGTTCTCATCAGCCTTTCAGGGAACCACTAATCAGGTAGTTCATATTTGGGTGGCAGACTATACTGTTTTGCAAGCCTTTAATGATGAGTTTAACAGTGTTTGTGTACAGGTCATTTACTTGGTGAATATGCCTGAATATGAGCTGGTTTTTTCCCCTCTCAAACAGGTGTGTAGACTGAAGCTTCTGAACTCCATAATTATTTTTTGAGCTACAGCCCATGATCCACTGAAACCTGTGGGAAATAATTTTACATACACTGACATAGCCGTTGTTAGCTTGGACTGGATTTGGAGCGTTAGGCTGATGAAAAAGCATTACCCCCTGATTCCCAGTTCCCTACAGCCTAGGGACAAGAATCCAAAATACAAATAAAGGAGGAGATACAGGGAATTACCTTGCCCTTCCCTATGGCACATCAAGACATGACTTTTCTGCAGTTGAGAACGCCAGAATCATGCCAGCTTGGCATTTAGGGTGCTATGCTGAGGGGTGGCACAAAGACACAGGAGTGTCTGGAGCAGTGCTTGGACTGCCCCAAGGACAGGAACCAGACCCTGAGCCAGCCTCATCCTTTATGTCTAACCCCACAAAACCATGAGGGAACTTTCCTTCTCCCTGTGGCAGGGCTTTCTCTGTTCCTCTTGGCCTCACACGTTCAAAGAGGAGAAAAAGCAGTTTTTTGGTTTTAGATGCACATAACACATTCTTGTGGTGCATCAATGTGCATAAATAAAAGTTCTAAAGTTTTCATTTTGGTATGCTCTGGTAGCTTATGTTTCTCCCAAGGCATTGCCTAAAGCATGGATTTTAGCACAGGTGCAGAATAGAATCTTTGAACTACCACTGGCATTTTAAATACTACGTCTTCCCTACACAAATTCTTATTGCAAATGTCGACATTTTGGATGTATGTGTAAAAGAACCTCAGTGAGAACTTGGTCTAACATTTTGTTTCTATTGTTGCTATTTTATTAGCTGTTACATCATTTAACCTGTGCACTATTTCCACTGCTACGCCTGGAAACACAAATTAGAAGGTTCTTGTAAGGGGAAAGCAATGTTCATTCACTTTTGGTTTACCACGGGGGATGGGGTGGGAGGATTGGTACTGTTAGTCACTTGTTTTTTGGGTTTGTAGGGCTTTTTTGGGGGGGGAGAGGCAGTATGTGGGATTTTTTTGTTTATTTGTTTTAAAATTGTACAAAAAAAAGTAGTCTCTACCACTCAAGGAGGAATGTGAAGTCAGAAAATCCATCGTCCAGATGGAGAAATTTAAGAAAAATATTTCACAGTAGCTCTAATGGCAATGGTAGAAGTGTTAACACATTGGACTAATATCCAAATGAAATCTACTGTTCTGATGCTTTTTACACTTTTCAGTGGATGAACAGGGAAAAGAAAGAATAGGGAACAAAAAGAAGAAAAAAGCCCTCAGAGACCTGAAAGCTGAGTTGAAGTTCTCTTGTTCTCACTTTAGTATTAAATTTGCAAGATGATAAACCCATAGTGGTTTAGTCATGGTAATTTCAGATTTGGCACAGTCCTTTGTGTACTGTGCACAGATAAGGAAAGGTCTATATCCTGTTTTCAAAGCTGTCCCTTGAGACATAATTAAATAATATATAATCTGTATTCTGGTTTAACACACACTTTCAAAAAAGGTGTACTATTAGGGAATGGATGTTTTCCAGGACTGTGAAAACTACAGCAAGTTAACAGCAACTGCAGACTTTTGGAACAGTTAGAGGACCCCTAAAAGACTTAGTTTACAGTGGCCTCTGACTGTCATGAAGGGCTGTAGCTTAGCACAGGTCTTTACTCTCTGGACAGAGCTGTGAAGGTCTAACTGACCCCAAGGGAGAACCTCAGCTACTTGACTCCTGCAGGAAGTTTCAGGGTAAGGACATGCAAAAAATATGAGTCACCCAGCATCTCCCCTGCTGGGTAGGTTCTGGACCATATGCTTAAATGTGGAGGAATTGCCTTCTCCCCACTTTCTCAGTAGAAAAAAAACCCAAACCCCAGCTTAGTAGGGAAGATCTGCTGAGTGGGATTGCTTTAAAGCACACTGGATTTATCACACCCTATTTTCAGCCCAGATATTCATACAAAAGATAGTAATTCATCAACCGTGTATTTTCTATAAATCCATTTTTTGAATGAATTTATGTCAGTTGGTGCCATTGAGACAAGATTTTCATACGTAATTTAGAAACCTGTCCAGGCAGGTTTAGCAATGGATTTGGCGGTGGTGAGTTAATGGTTGGGCTCAAATCTTACAGATCTTTTCCGACCTGAAGAATTATACACATCTACATTTAACCAAATATATCTGTTCCCTGGAAGTTTTCAGTCTTCTGCGGAATTTAGTATCATTAGAAGCAGAAAACCTACATCTCTTCTTTTAAATGGATGAGTTAAAAGTGTATAAAAATCATGCTCCTCTCAGAAATGTGTCACTGAAATGCTGTGATAAGTGCCCAGAGTAAAGGGACTCTCTTACAGCAAAAATACCCTCAGTCACAGATTGAGGTGGCTTGGGACACTTAAAACAGAGTGGAGAACTTTATAACTGATTCATAGAACATTTATTCATCCTGAATAAAATTAAAAAAAAATAAAAAATCAAACCAAAAGGTGATTTCAGGGAAACATAATATGAGAAGTGAACACTACGATGAGCATAAAGGATGTCTGGCTGGCTGTGGAGAACTTTTAATTTTACCATGAATTCCCTTCTAGATATAAAGATACGTCCCCCATGCCACTGTCTGTGATTTTTAAGAGTCTAGCATTACAGGATTAATTAGCTGTTCATCAACCAAGGTGCATATATGACGTGCAGCAAGCAAAATGATATTGCTACTATTATGGCTTTTAAATAAGTTTCTGATACTTGATATTTGTTGGATCTCATCTCTTGATTGCTTAGCTTCCCTGTAATTGAACAAATAGTTTTTACTTACATTACTTCTTCCATAACTCCTACAAGAAATTCTTGACGCACCAAACAATTCTTGCACAGCATTTCTTTTCCCTAAGAGCCATTTATTTCAGCGCTTCAGATACTAACTTTCTGTGCAGCGATTTATTCTCTAGCTTTCTGTGCATCTGAACTTGTGATGCTTTGGTAAAACTCTCAAACTTTCACACAAACTTTTCTTCACGAGGCTCTGTTTGCCTGGCACACACGGCTGCCCACCCCCTCCTATTATCAGTGCATCTACAAGCACATACCCCAGTGGCAGCCACGATGTTATTTACTTGGTGCTATTTTCAATCATCAAAACACTTTGCAAACTTTGTCTTTAGAAGCAGCAGGGATTTTGGAGTATCATTAGTGCCTTTCCCTGCAGAAATACGGAGGAAAGTAGATGGCATAAAGCTTCCAAGGTTAGAACATACATCTCTCTATATTCAGACTCTGTTAGAACCTCTACTTTCCTTGCCAAGCTCTGCTTTGGTGACATACATCAGATGGAGTAACAATCCTTTTCTAAAGCATTTTTAAAATATGTATGTATTGAAAATATGTTGGTGTAGGACTGGGCTGCTTGGCTTTTATGTGTCTCATCAGGGAGAGAACATCATCTACCCTTCCTTCCCTCCTCCATTCCACAATCTCTTCAGCATCACTCGCAGCTCAATGTTCCCCAAGAAGAGATTTGTGTTTGGTCCCTGCAAGCTTATCAGATGTAGACTTGTGGGAGGTGTGGAATGTAATTTTTTGTAATCTGTCACTATTAGGGAAAAGAACAGTGACTTTTTTTCGTTTAGAAATAGTCCACTTTTAAACACTGTGAATAATTTCAAGTTTTTGCAATTGAACGCATTTTGTTTGATTGTGCCATTTGTACATTTACCTACTTCTTCCCCATAACTAAAAGATTACCTGATAAATAGTCTAGTTATAGACAGGATATCAGAGCAAATTCTGGAATATTTGACTACAAAGCTACAGGAAAACTTCAAGATCATCCTCTAATATGGCAACCTGGAGTGGTGCTTTTAACAAGGATCTAATTTTTGAAAGCATCCACTCAAACATCAGCAATGAAGTTATGTCTGTATGATCAGAATCCACTCACTTTATTTTGCAGCATTTCTACTATATTCAAATTTATGTTTGTTTTGGCTTTTACACATTTCAAACACATAAAAGTTTCATAAGTCTGAGTATTGTGTCCAGTTTTAATTATGTTAGTTCTACCTTTTTATTTATGACTTTAATCCGAAATAGCAAATTTGGCAACCAAACCCATGGGCTTGCCAGGTTGTTGTAACCAAGATCATCCACTTGCATGGATGGCTTTCTTATTCTGGGCCACATTTTAGGCTTTAAATGTGGCTCAGGGAAGTTTGGAGGTTTTGTTTGATCAATGAAAGAGATGTATGTGTTTATCCTTACATATGACCTTGCAGAATGTTGCCCAGTAAGGGGTATCCATGCCAGTAGGCAGTAACACCCTCAAGAAAAAAAAAATGAGAAGGTATTATACAGTTTAGGAGATGGAATTGTTTGATCTCTAATCACTGTTTGTTTAGGGATCAGTAACAAGAATTCTTCCTATTGCCATGGAGATGGAAAATTAGGATGCACTGGTCAATCACCATGTGGTTCTGAGCTCTTACTGTGATGCAGGTGTGGAAAAAGCTATTGACATCTGAAAATGCTTTAGGAGAGATAATGTTGGAAGAGAGAAAGACTGTGCTTATGAAAGACTTCCCTGAGACAGTATTTGGACTGCTTTTCTGGTCATTTACATTCTGGAAAAAATGATGTAAGCTAGAAAGGGTACAGAGGGAGAACAAAAAGATGATTGAAGGAATGGATTATTCAACAGAGAAGTTACAAGAGCCTGGACAGTTTTGTTGTGCTGAAGTCGAGAGTGGGCAAACAGTAAGATAAGAGAAGAACTATTTCAAAGATAACATCAGTAAAAATTCAAGTGAATACAAACTGGTAATGAATCAACTAAAACTGAATGTTGGGAAAGGAAAAAAAAAAATCACTTTCATGTTATCAGCATGAAACTCTGATTCAACCTTCCAGATGAAGCAACTGGGACAAGGAACTCGCACTGTTTTAAAACAATCAAGTTGGACCACTTTAAGAAGGGATTTATATACTCAAAAACTGCTGCAGACAGAAAACCAATCTGTGCTACAGATTCTTGAATTGTTAGTGCAGTAGTACAGCCAAAAAATTTACCATTATAAAAAATTTACACCTAGACCGCTTTAAACCCCTGCATCAGAATTTCTTTGGGTTACCTGCCAAGAGCAGGAAAGTTCTTTTCACATGGCACATCATTTGTTTTCTGAGTTATTTTGCTTCTTCCTCTGAATCCTGTGAGATTAGGTCTAGATTGCCTTTCAACATTCAGCTTTATTGCCCCAAAGTTGGCCCCATTGACTGTCTGCAGCTAGAAACAAGTAGCATGTGCCAGCTTGCTTGCCAAAATTCAATTCCCAGGTCTAGGGCAGCAGCTCCTCTCCACTTCCCTCGGGCTAAGCCAAAGAGAAAAGCAAAAAGCTGAGCCAAAAAAAAAAAAAAAAAAAAGACAGTCCATCACCTTTAACATGAGACACAGTTTTTTGGACCTCTGAACAATTCTTGTGTCGTATTACCTACCACTGCAAGCACTTGGGCTTTTACAATACTCTTATTTGTTCATGGCTTTTGGTTTTTTACCACATATGGCCTGTCTTTGTAACACCATCATCAAGCAATTTGTTCCTGGACTGGTTGCAAACGTGCAAAGTAGATGTTTTGCAGACCTCCTAAACCAGACACCTGTGGTCAAACAGCCTGTGCATGCAGGAGGCTGGCATGAGTCTTCCAAGCTGTTAATAGCATTTAAAAGAAATTTAATCCTGTAAAACAAATCACTGCAGATTTGGAACGTATGTTTATGTAAGTGCTCCAAAACAGCAGTTGAGCTCTTTTGAAGTTGATAGTATTTACCTCAGGCAGGAGCATTTTCAAAGCTCTGAAATAATTGGCAGCGAGCCCTATAAAACTTACTCTGAGCATTAGGTTGCTAAAACACAGTAAAATGCCCACATCAACTTCCTAATACCCTTCCAGCTCAGTATCTGGTTTTAACACCTCCCCCTTGACCAACTCAAGCTCTGGCCAACAATAAGCTCCTGAGCCAGCCTCTCCCTACTTATGAGAATGAACTCAAGTACTTACTGCACAGAGGGCCCAGACGGTTCCTTCCTCTCCATTGAAAGCTGCTTGCTGGCCTTAGCCTCTCCCCTGCTTCATTTTAAAAACTTCCCCCTGCTGACCTCCAAAAACCACCTGACCCAGCCAGTCCCTTGGCCTGCCCTCACAGCCCATTCCAGGACCTTTCTCTGCACTCGCCCACGGGGCCCAGTTTGATTCAGCTGGGGCTGATCTACACCATCACGCTCCTTTCCCAAGCTAAGCATGTAGAACAGGAGGGGTGGCATTCAGCACACTATTTTATCATGCTGTGAATAATTAGAATTGTTTTTACTGAACAAAATATGCGGCAAAATGAGTAGGCAGTAACGCGAACTATTATCGTTCGTGCTATTCGTGTGCAGTGACAAGGCAGTATGACCTAACTGCAGCTTTCCTGTAGTTCAGCTATTGTAGATATCACAGCTGTGGTGTTCAAGAATGGCCTTGGCAGTTTGGACATGCTGCTGACAAAAATAACATGTGAATTTTAAGTTCAGTGTCATAGCCAGCTATAAAGATTAATTCGTCCTCTGGGTTTTGTTTACTGAAATCCCTGCTTTTAATTTACTACAATCACAATATTTGCTGAAAGAGAAAGGGAATCTTTGGGATGTGTGCAGGAGGATTCCTTCTCAAAATAGGAATGGACCAAAAATGAAATCACCCAGCCAATATAAATGCAGGAGTGAATTCTATATGAAAGCAGAAACAGTATGCTGGTTGAAAGCAAACTGGGAGGGAAAAAAAAATAAAAAGCTATATTTCTTATTTAGTAATGGTTTTTCATTACAGTTTTCAAAACTGTGATCTCCTCTAGCCACACATTACTTTTGATATGGTTTAAAACAGGGGGTGGAAGTTCCAGGTGTGGGAGTTACAATATAAGCTATCAAGGAAGACAATATAGAGATAGATACACACAAATCAAAAAAGATGATCTATTTAATCATTTACGTAGAGCTGTAGTACATTATGATTTCTCCTAAATACCACTCACTGTAACATCAGAGATTAGTTTTCCCTGTAGAATAGTGTATTTAGAGGCAATCATATACCAATCAGTATTAATTAAGATCATAAAAGATGAAGTATCGTATAGGAAGCAACTCTCTAGGGTGAGAAATGGTGTAACATGAGGTCTATAAAGCATCTGTCTGCTTAATGGGTTGATTCACATCTAAGCACTCAAAACTACTCTGCTAGGTGGGAAGCTCTCAGGATCCACACATGTACACAGATTCACTGCAGATACACTCAGCCTGGTTCTTTTCCTACTTCCCAGGAGTTTAGCAATGGAACCCAAAACACTGTTTTCAGACATGCCAGATTTGGACCATGTCACGCGGTGGATCTCCTGTTTCCAAGTGTTGCTGGTTTCTTTTAACTTCAAGATCAAAAAATGATGGGGAATCTGAAGGAAGTTGTGAACTAAGTATACATATAAGTGTGTATGTATATATATATATTCTTTCCCCTTTCAACAGTCATGTCCTGGAGATCAGGATGGTCCCTGTACACTGCAAGTGTGTTCTTGGTGGAAAAAAAAAAAAAAGGAGGAGGGGGGAAGGGGAAAAAAAGAAAAAGAAAGAAAGATGGAATTGGAAAATGAAACTGGAAAATCTACAGATCATAATCTATGATAACAGGAGGGGAAGAGATTAGGCAAAGTCTTTGTTAGGGGAAATCGATCCACTACCAGCCCTGGAGATAACATCCAGTAAGTAACAAAAAGCTGACAACAAATGTCACAGCCCTGAGCCCAGCCAGACAAACCCCTCAAAGCCAGAGGTGACAGAGGATGCTGATGCATTCCATGTCCTGATAGGGAGTCCAACCCTTCTGTGGATTGCAGGTCAGGAAGGGGAGACAAGGTACAGGAAAAAGACAGTTCTCATATATGCACCTACTGGAACGGGGGTGAGAAGATGAATCAGTTTATTTGGAGGAGATTCTAGTGTCAAAACCACTAATTTGGAAGAAGAACATCAGCCAGCAGGTTGGACTGCATGCTGTGTGGAAAGCAATAAGGAAGAGGAAAGGGGAAAATAATAACAAAAAGAAGCAACAGTTAATGGAATAAATTCTGTGAAAACAAGCCTGAGAAGTTAGAGGTGCACATCCCTGCCATGTAGAGGTCCAAATGGGTGTAGGAGGATAATGGGAGTGGGAGTTAATGTAGGCAGAATCTGACATCAGGTATTGATTCTGTCTGCTGCCTGAAGTTGTTGAAACCCCATCCTAAAGAAAGCATACTTTTACAGAGCTACTCTTATAATAATGCCATCACTTCAAACAGCAAACCAAAGCAATTCAGGAAGAAACTTTTTAAAATCAGAAGAGAAGTAAACACTTATATCATTAAAAGGTGACTGTTTAAGCAGGTATCACTTTAGACTATTTTCACTTGCTGAATTCAAGAAATAGTGTGAAACAATATAAAATGCTAGAGAGAAAGAGCTCTTTGCTAGAAGGTCATTTAAACAAGGAACTTCTTTGAAGGTGTGAAGCCACTTCAGTATTAATGTAGTCCCAGTCACTCAGCAGGATGTCAGCAGTGAGAGACCTATTCTATTAGAGATATCCCTCCAGGCTATACCAATACACTGAAAAACACTTATTTATTCTTTTGTATTTTACAGTGATCACAAAGAAAAGCCTTCCCTGGTTTCTAGGTCTTAGGCAACAAATTTCATCCAGTTTTGTAAGGAGATCACTCCAGCAGATACTGTAGTGAACCTGCAGAGCAGAGTAACAAACACTGGGCCTTATTCACAGCCATGTAATCCTATTGCTTCCTGAAGGGAAATGCCACAAACAGTGGAGATCAAAAGCATTTAGCAGCAGAGACACAGATCCCTAGAGACTAACAAACAGCAGAAGAAATACTCTGAGTCACGAAATAGCCAAAAGTACAACTACTGAAACTAGGCAAAGCCAGAGTCTGACAGAGTTTGTTTTTTTGGCATTAATGAATAGGTTAAACAGTCAAAAGAAATCTTGTTAACCACCTGTTCCTTGTGTTTCCTGCTGTTGCATCCAAATGTTATTTAAATTCTCTTCTTTCTTTAATTAGTTTTCAGGTTACAATATTATGTCACCCTCACAGTCAGTATTTTACTTCTCCTTTTCTTCAACCAAGAAGCAGTTTTGCTTTTATTGAGAGCTGGCTGCTCTTGGTGTTTCAGTCTTTCACTTATATACAAATATATGCACAGATACAGATATATAATAGCCCATTGCACATTTTCTTCATGAGCTGCAGTAGCTGGATATTATTCCTGTTCTTGTGAATGATGAGGACAAATATCCAGGAATTTGAAGACACAAAATATAAAACTATTTACTGAAAATACTCAGAACAAAAGACCCCTAAAAAAAAAAAAAAAGAAAAAAAAAAAAAGAAAAAAAAAAAGAAAAAAAAAAGTCATCTGTGTCTTCTGCTAAAAATTGCAGGAGAAAAAGAGACAAAGAGGCTGCTCTGATGGATAGAGGATGCTAAAGGTAGCCAGGTCACTAAATCATGCATCAGATCGTTTACTGTAAACATAAGAGAAAGCTGTAGCATGTAGTGTGCTCAGTTTTTGAGAGGACATGCATTAAGTCAGGGTGTACCCAGAAAACATGAAGGGGGACAGGGATGAAGAGAGAAGCCTGGGGAAATTGCCTTTGGCTTTAGTCTCCAACGGTTTCTCCCTCACCTTTCCTTCTTTCACTCATGTTTGTTTTCCTCACTCCTAGCAACCTCTCTTGAAACTCTGCTCCTACTGCATTCACCAGCATCCACCATTCTGCATCCAGCATTCACCCCTGCTTGCACCTACCCTCCTCCCAATCTTTCTTGCACATCTGGAGCCACCTGTTCTATTTTACCATCGACCCTTTCCTTTGCCAAGGTGTGTTTCCTTTGCCAAGCAAACACGTTCAGAGGCAAAAATAATTATTGAAATCCCGCTGCCAAGATCCTTAACTGGAATCTTTGCCTGAAACACAGCCTACACCAGAGTGCAGTGACATCTTCCTCCTGCAAAAGCACCCATATGCTAATAGGTTTTGTCAGGGGAAGTCCTAAAGGTCCTGCACCAACCAACAATAAATCTTAGTCTTCAGATCAGCATGATCTCTAGGCATTCACTAAGTTGGCATTACAAGTCATAGGCTCAGCTTCCAAGTCTACCAGCACTGGAGCCCTGTAAATTGTATTTGACTGCCCCAGCAGTGCAGAGTCACGATGTCTAGGGAGTCACTGTCCTCCCTGCTGTTTCCTGTGCAACAGCCAGAGCAGTAAATGTGGCTCTCCCCACCCCTCCTTCCTCCCTGTTCCACCACTATCCTTTCCTCTCACTCTCCCTCCCATACCTTGGCCAGACTAGACCATTATCCATGGATTCAAAGATTTCAAATTTGTGTCCACCGGTAACACACCTCGAGCACATTCTGTCTGAGCTGTTACTGTCTCCAGTACTGTACAAGGCACTGGTCACTTCAGAGACCTTTCACACAGCAGAATTCCTCTCTGGCATACTGGCCTGGATCAGGAACAGTGTGGCCAACAGGTCCAAGGAAATGATTCTTCCCCTGTACTCAGCACTGGTGAGGCCACACCTCAACTGCTGTGTCCAGCTCTGGGCGCCTCAGTTCAGGAAGGACATGGAGGGTGCTGGAGGAGGTCCAGAGAAGAGCAACGAGGCTGGTGAAGGGACTCAAGCACAAGTCCTGTGAGGAGAGGCTGAGGGAGCTGGGGCTGTTCAGCCTGGAGAAGAGGAGGCTCAGGAGAGACCTCATCACTCTCTACAACTCCCTGACAGGAGGTTGTAGCCAGGTGGGGTTGGTCTCTTTTCCCAGGCAACTATCAGTAAGACAAGAGAGCATGGTCTTAAGCTCTGCCAGGGGAGGTTTCGGTTAAATATTAGGAAGAAATTCTTTACAGAGACGGTAATCAGGCATTGGAATGGGCTGCCCAGGGAAGTGGTGGATTCTCCATCCCTGGAGGTTTTTAAAAAGAGACTGGATGTGGCATCAGTGCCATGGTCTGGTAACCACAGTGGGGTTGGATCAAAGGTTGGACTTGATGATCTCAGAGGTCCCTTCCAACCCAGCTGATTCTATGATTCTGGCAGTAGCCTTCAGCTAGCCATGTGGGTCCTGTGCTATTTAGGAATAAATCTAATTCCTCGGGCTCTTTGAGCGCAAATCATAAACCCAATACCAGCATTAACCACATCCTCGGCAGCATCACAGCAGTCCATGGCTAGTTATGAGCCATTTGCCTTGTCTCCAGCACTCCTCATCCAAACTCCTCTTCTGCAGAATCCTCCATAATCTGAAGGTTATGGTTAAACTGAGGCCCAGCAGAACTTCCCTCCCCCGTCCAACCCTGAATTGCTGTGCCCTCTTTGCTGTGTCTCTTGCCCTGGCAAAGCAGCTCGGGAAGAACAAGCCCAGCCAGGATAGGAGAGAATCTTGGCTCACATTACTCTTTCCCAGGAAAGTAAGACAAGCCACGAGTGCATTTTTTTTTTACAGTCCCCACAAGCAGATCAGGTGCTGTGGGAGATGGAGATGACAGTTGCTAGGAGCAGTCTCGGAGCAGTCTCGGAGCAGTCACAGCCTCCACATGAATCACCCTGGGGCCAGTGTCAGACCTCCTCCTCCTCACACGAGGTGGTGCACAACAACAGCAACTATCAGGTCTCACATCTTTGTAAACACAACAAGGTGTTCAGGCCTTGACAGGTGCCACGTTGGCTGAGAGAGGCTTCAAACAACAGGGTCTGTTTTAAAACCCTAGGATCATTCCTGTTTAAATTTCCTTGCTTAGGAGGTTTGATATTGTAAGACTTCTGTTTTCCTCCTGACTAGCCAGGCTTGCAGTTCTTCCCTAACTCTCCAGTCAGGGTAATGAGACATTTGGTTAGATCTCATACTTATAGCTGAAGTTTTACCACACTCCAACATTGGAAACTATTTTAAGAGGCAGGAGAAAGATTTTTGAGAAAGGGAAGCATTACTCATGATTGACAAAAAAGCAGTTGTGTCTTCAGAAGCCAAGGGGGAGGATATGAGCCCGAGGAAAATAATGAAATGAAACACTTATCTGCCTTTTCATTATACAACCAGTTTTCTTAAAGATGCTTTTTCTCTGTGGGAATCTGAATAGGAACCTCTGAGATGTTCTGCACATTGCCCTCTTACCTCACAGCTTTTATCTGAAGTTTTGCAGCATCAAGTCTTGGCTTCAAATTCTTGAACTGTCTATAAACAATAGTGGAAAGTTTATGGTGGAGCGAGCACAATAGAATTCTTACAAAAATATAAAAGAAAATATTCTTGTTCTCCCCCAAAAAAATGTTCTATGGACACTTAAGTATAAAATTGATTACCTAATTTTCTGCACAAACTGTGTGCTTAAAATCAATTGCATTTTTCCATTTTGAAATGTTCAGATTTTGAAGACTGATTTTCCTTCTACCCGTACATTCCTGTCATTTGCAGTGTAAAGGGATGCTGATGCCAATGAAAAATTGGTTTTCTGTGTGCTGGAAAGGAATGAAAAACCCTGTTTCAATTAGGTGTAGTTACAGTTAGGTAGGTTAGCCTACCTTCATCCCTTCCACTGCATGTCTCATTTGAGTCTCTTGTCCTTCTTTGACCTCTCCTTACTTACTCTCTCCTTGCCCATGGCAAGGTCATCTTTAAGGTCCATTCCAAGCCATTCTATGATTCTGCTACCTCTTATTCATTAGTAAGATGTGGCAAGAAATGTCATGTCATTAGTGTTGTATCTGTCTACTTTGAAGAAGATCTACCACTTTTTGACGGATTGTGTGGATTCTTCCATTAAGGAACCAACAGATTTACTCACTTTAAAAAAGGACTTTAACCCACTGTCACTAGTTATAGCTTATTCAAGGCAGGTACTTAAATACTGAAAAATTTTAGGTCCTAAAAGTTTCTAACAAGCTGAAAGCACTTCTGCAGGTCTTGCAGTCAGATCAGTATCTCCCCCTCTCTCCTCTCTTTCCTTGTTGTTGGATGTTCGGTTTCTCGGATGTGTTATACGTGGTAAATCGATGAGATCTATCTTAAAACTCCCAACTTTTCTGTAATATACATCTTCCCCAGAGAACTGGCAAGCCTAAAAAGCTCAGCTGCAGATACGTCAGCCTGAACCAAAAAAAGTGCAGATTGAAGGCGGTGACTCACCAGTTCGCGATGGAGCAGCTCTGTGCAGTCAACTTTCTCCTACATCAAACAGTTCTAGGAGAAAAATTTGAGGGGCTTGGGGCTGGTTTGGGGGTTTTGCTTATGTGTAGACTTCCATTCTTTATTAGCCTCTGCTTTTGTATAAAAGGAAGTAAGTGCAGCCTCCTTTGCAGTGGGGATAATCTTCAGAAAAGATATTTTATAGGCTTCTCAGTCTACCGTCCATTTTTTGTTGGAACTTGCCAAGAGAGGCTCAAGTGTGCGCAGATACCCCCACCAACCCTAAGAAGGAAAAAAGAAAATTTCTGTAGAGAGACAGACCTGACTTACATGTGCTTTTATTTAAGCAGAGAGAAACTAGATAAAGTCCAAGAGACCATTCTTAACATTAAAAATTTATCTCATGTTTCTGATCCATAGCGAAAGGGAGCACTGGAAAAATTCAAAGCTTCCCACAAAGAATGTACAGTGCATCAGCGTTTCAGATAGTGCAGCTACCTCAGCAACTGGAGCAAATGAGAAATAACATGGTTTTACTCACAGCAAAAGTCTAGCCATCAAGAATTTACAGCCTGTGGTTGGAGGTGGGGGAAGCGAATGTTTTTGTCTGAGGATAAATAATAGCAGCAATGGTGTGTGACTTACACTGGAATATGGTAATTACTATGCTGGATCAGATTTGTACCTCATCTTTAATCAAAAGCAGGCAGAACACTAAGCTGGCCACCCTGAGCTGGAAAAGGACAAGGAAGAGAAGGGCATTTTCTACATTTGGCACTAGAAAGTGAACGGTGTGTTTTTTGAGCTCCAACACATCATTTTTAAACTAAACCATACTGTGGAGCACGGGCACTTTTAATGGATAGAAAGATATGGTTTAATGCATGATTGGGTGAAAGACTTTGGAAAGCTTGTCCTTGAAAACATTTTACTTCAGACAAAATCTAGACATCTTTACCTAAATCTGTAGCCCTTCCATTTGATAATTTTTCTATCCTCAGTGTAAAAGAAAGCTGGCTATTTGTCCCTCCACTGTCTTTTAAAGAGAAATGCAATTACTTTCGTGCAACTTTCAGGTACAAAGCAAAAATAACCAATGCATAGTATTTTCAAAATTCCCTGATTTCTTTAGCATTAAAAATTGATTTCTTCATAAAAGCTACTTTTTCCTAGTTTAGTAGCAAACCGCCCCACCATGTCCTCAAACACATCAATAAAAAAATGCCCTTTGTGTAGAAAGTTAGAACTGATTTATCAGTGCATATAAAAATAATATACTTGTGATGTAAGATCAACCAGGCTTCTGGCAAATTTTCCTAAACTGATGCAGCTTTTGGTTATGGCTTCATTATTGGAGTCCCTAAATAAAATGTAATTTAGCAGAACAGAGAGCACTTCTTTGACTGCACATCGCCATTAAACACCTCCAAAAAAACATCCTGTGGAGTTCTATTCACCAGGCCTTCCCTGGAAGAAAAATATAATCAATATCTTTAGCAGGCCCCAGATATATCCATCACCATTTCTACATTCCACACAAGAATTCTTCCCAAATAATTCTTTCAGCAGCAGCACCTCCATCAGGGAGAAAGGACTTAAATAATCTCAACAGGTTTCTGTGGGCAAACGTGATGTCCAGAATCCCAAACTCTGAGGGTAAAGATGAACTAACAGAAAAGTTGCCTGTCTCCCAATCAGTTGCCAAGCCACTGATAAAAGTTTATGGCAAGATTTCCTTTCTTATTCCAAGAACTTTATCTGTATTAAACTCTGCATCACCAGTATCTATACATTAAAGGAGAGACCATTTCAGGAAAGTTTGAGCTGTATGATAGCTTTGGTAAAAGAGTATTATATAGGACTAAAATTCTGCCTGCTCTAGAGACATGGGTAAGACATTGTTCTGTGAGAGAGACAACACACTTAGTCTACCTGTTATGCCAGTCAAGAAATGATATCTAAGTTTTTTAATCCCAGGCCCCTGTCCTTTACCTGTTAATCCCTGCTTTTCCTCACTAGAAATGCTCTGATTGAGTGATTAAATGACAAAAAACCCAAGCTGTTTTAGTAACAGAGCTTTCTTAGAGAAATACTGGTGTTCATCATAAACTTAGGCGACCAAGAATCAACATGTTACAGCAACAAGTCTGTTAACACAACTAAAAATTCTATTTTCCTTAAATTTGGAGAAGACTGAGGCATTTAATTATTTCCTTAACTAAGTAACAGATTGTTTTTCAAATGACTTTGAAAAAAATATTTTCATCCCTAAAATGAAAACAAAATTTGGCGTGGGAGAGACAGACAAAGATCTGGAATTCTGGTTACAACTTTGTTCGTAAACAAGGAGGCAGTTCTACCATGTATTTCCTTATCTTTATTAATTAAAAAACATCCTTTCTCCTTGAAAATGAATTTCAAGCTTTTTTCTCGGTCCTAATCAAGAAATCATCCCTTTCAGTTTCCTGATCTGTCAAGGTCTGACAAACAAGTCCTGAAAATTGTGACAAGACTCTGTGGTTTCCATTAGATGTCTGAAGATAATTAAGCTCACTCTGGCTCAGCTTTACCTTTTTTTGGAACTTTCAGGTCACTTTTGATCTTGTTGCAGGGCCTGAAGATGGTAGGCTTTGAAAGAAAAGAATAGGTTTTTAAAGCAGAGGGAGGGGCATTTATGTTTAATCCCTTCCTCTACTTATGCAATTCACTGAGGAACAATCCATACAGAAAAGTGTAAAGCAACTCTGACTTCTTGGCCTTGCTTATTGCAAATCTTATCTCCTTGGACTTCAATCCATCAAAGAATACTGGGGCTGGTGTGAAGTGTCCTTCCAAGTAGTTCATGGCCTTACCTGGGAATTTTCATGTCCTTTATGATAAAACATTCACCTTCATGAGAGAAAGTTCTCTCAGTCATTGTTGATCAATGACTGGAAGCGTACATTGTTATAAATATTGTACCCATTACTTTGTTTCATAATTGATTCATCCTGAAGCAGAAGAGAGGGAAATGCATGCTGACATAATTTTGTTGCATTGATACTTAATTTATGTAATTCCTTACCCTTACTAGTTAAATTGATACCCGTTGTTGACATTAAATAATGGTAATCTTCACAGATGGTTAGGGCTTATATTCATTACCATTACTACTTCCAACCTCAATGGAAGCACTTTTATGGTGTATATGAGGATACAATGACACAAGTTTACAGACTAACAGAAACAACAAAAAAAATTGTTGAGAAGGAAGAAACAATCCCACAACTGTAATCTGGCATTTTTTATCGAGTTTAGAAGTGATTTCTCTTGACAACTGAAACTTCCCTTGTGTTTTTATGAGCCAACTACCTTTGTGTAGAAATGGATCTTTAGGAACAATGTGCAGTAGAGAAATCAGTCTTCGACAACAAACAATCTTCCCTTGCCATAGGATGAGGACAGGTGTGGAAGGCAGACTTAACTTCCTGGAGCAGCAGAGGTTGGCACAAAGCATCCACACAGTCTGAATCAAGACAGGCCGGGCAGTCTCATGCTTCTGCTCCTCCTGCCCATCCCAGCTTTAAATCCTCATCTACAATTGGTGATGACATGTACTAATCCTCTTCATACAAGCTATGAGAGGATTGTAACTTCATATGGGAAATGTCAGGGGAAGGAAAATACAGAACAAAAATCCTTCCTTCTTATAAAAGCATTCAATAACAAAGAAGGAAGAACTAAAAATAAAAAACAGACAGACTGCGTACAAAGTTTGTTTAGAACTAAATAACTCCAGAAAAACAGTTTATTGCTGTTCCTTTGTGGGATTAAGATCTTATTTGAGGGTGCAATTTATGCCTGCAAAATTTCATACTGAAGTAGATGCACTTGTGAGTAGATATTATCCTCTTTAGGTAATAAAAGAAATAATTATAACAATCAGATTTGTTTCTAGAATTGCACAGTAGCTTAAAAATTGTGTACAAGAATTGCTCACAAAACCAACCATCCTACATATTTAACCCTTTGCTGCCAGCCTCTTCACCATGAGATGGCAATGAGTTCTTTTCATTTCATGGCAATGATCACTGGAAAGGAATAATTTATTTGTACACAAATGATATTGTATAACACTTCATCCTCAGTTTCAAGCTCAGAAATATTTATTATGCTCAGATAAATGTTATCATCATCATTCCTACACAGAGTAAGTACATCTTGAGCATATTTCTTTTTCTTTTTTCATTTGTGGCAGGGAGTTTTTGTCATTTGAGCATAGGCTCTTCCTTCTTATTTTATGCATTTGCCCTCTGGTCGTTGTCAACCCCTGCAGTCAGAATAATGAATTCCTCTTTACTGCACTGTCAGTGTGCTATCATTATTGTGGACTTTTCCTCCTATGGAAGGGTGTTTTGTAAGTTATTTCTGAAAAGCTATACCCACGTATGTGTTTGGGATTTATAGGACTGTACTGATCCACCATTTTCCAGAATATCCAATGCAGCCACTGTAAATTTAAAGAAAGAGAGAGTTCTCATCCAGCTGTGGACGTCAAGACAACTCGAGGGAGTATTATCTGCTTCTAACTCCTTGCAGCTTTTGCACAGGAAACACAAACTCAGCTCAAGATCACAGAGAGATTTCTGTTTGCCTTTGCAGTAGGGCTGTCGTTTTCTTTATGCCACCTACACTTCCTGCTGGCTTTTGAGGAGACAAACATTTGTGTGATTCTGAACACAGGTCTTCTGCCTGACAGCAAATGATGCTGCCAGCTGAGCTTTTAGAACAGCTGTTAGATTCATGCAAAGTTGTTTGTCTCCCATAATTACCTTAGTGCAAGATACCATTTTAAAAAGTCATATTTAGCATCCTCCACACGGTAAGAAAGTCACTTTTAGTCTTGGAATTATTGCAGATGCTACTTTTAACCACAAAAAAAAGCTTGCCTTTGTGCTCCACGCATCTCATAAGGCTTTTCCCACCGTGTTTCAGAAGACCAAAGCTCTCACAATATCAGTGTCTTTGCTAGGAAAGGAGGGCTGCAACTGGTAGTTCTGCTTTTTTGGTTACTGGCAGACTTCAAACTGACGTAATAAATATTGAAGCTTGAAGCAGGAGTACCCTGAGGCTTGAGAAGTGATGGAAGCAGTAAATGTGCTACAGAGATGAAGGCAGGTCCAGAATTACTTCTGGCTGGACTACCTTCCTAAAGGACGTTGCTGCCATGCATAAAATGAGATTACTAGGACTTTGAGCAGATGGGAAATGATTTTATGTTGGGTAAAAAGAAGTTTGTTTATATTTAGAAATATTAAGTTCTCATATGTACAAAACACTGCTAATCTGCTAAAAGCTTGGCTTATGTTTATTAAACAAAACAGTGAGTCCATAGGATTTGGGGCAGTTTTCTAATTTTTCTGTTTTCATGAGGGTCATAACAAAAATTATTCTTATTGTAACTAGCTTATCAATAGTTCAAAAAGTCCTTACTTCTGTGGTTTTGTAATGTCTTGCTCTCTGTCCTCAGTTTATAGGAATCACTGTTCTAAAACCAATCTCAGTCACTCATTGAGCGTTACTAATATTTTTTGAATGTTCTTGGAAAGTTTAAAGAAAGCATAATTCCATAGGAACCTTACTTGCCAGCTCTGTAGGATTCACCTTGGAGATGTCTGTTCAGTTCCTCTGCTGAACCTCTAGGTCCGGCATACATACATTTTAATTAAACAAAAAATGATAAGGTAATGATAATGAAATGATAATTACAAATGATGAGGTACAGCAGCTACATCCACGCTGCTGTTTCATCAACAAAGACTCCCACATCCATCCTCCCTTCCCATGCAGACAAGGTCTTCTCAAGAGCTTGTAGGCAGCTTGCAAATCTGTCTGCACAGGAATGCCTGGCAGCACTCCAAGTTAGATAACAAGAAGGAAATGGTGATCTAAGAACCCAGGTGGCCTCCAGATCCCCTTCAGAGGACACTCATTCCCCATTCAGACAAAAGTGAAGTCATTGGATGGCAGCGCCAACAATGAAATTCTTGACTAAATAAACACATACATTTCAGGAATATTCCTTTTTGCATTAGAGGACCAGGAGAGAAAAAGGGAATGCAACTAGGAATGGCCTGAGTGCAAAGAGCCAGGAGCTTGCAAACACATTGGAGATGAAGATGAAAATGCAAAGGTGCAGAAGCTGGAGGGCAAGGAGGATGGGCAAAGGATAGACTGTAGGGGTAAGGCATGTACCAAAAGAACCTCAAGTTTGCAAAGAAACAGAGACTTCTTGTTTGTCTAGAGAGGCCAAACAAAATCTATGAGGTGTGTAGGTGCTACCTAGACATTCTGATACCTATAATTTCTTATCTGGGAATGAGACATAACATGCAATGTCTCAAGCCAGTTTACCCTCCTCTCACTCCTTAAGATGGAAATCTTTTTGAGTATTTTAAGATCACCCTGAAATTATCCCAGCTCCTGTGCACTCCTGCATTCTCACACAGAACATGGTTTTGCCACATCTGATGGAGCGTGTTGAGATAAAAGAATGGAGACAATGGTTACACTAACAATTTCCAAGGAAAACCAGAGAAAAGGGCTACTCTGCCCTTTGATGGTTATTGATGGTCATATGTTGGATGCTTAACAAGACACAGCAAAGTACATCATTATGTCTTGAGTGCTGCATATTCCCATAGTAGGTCACGATGGCCCCTCTACCTTCTACCCTTCCTGACCTTGCCTAGAGAAATCTGAATTACAAAGGAGAACAGGGAAAGAGGAAGCACAGACACTGGGTTTACTTTTTAAACTCTATTATCACTGCCAATAAGTTACATTTTGAAGGTTAATGCTCTGTACTGAGCAGGAGACTAACTTCTGAAAAATATGAGTCTTATGTCTAGCAGAGGCATGGGTACAAAAGTACTGAGAGTTTCTACTTTTTCAGTTTTTTTCCAACACATATAGCACTGATTTATAACTTATGATTTGCAGGGTGCCTCCCTGGCAGGAAGGCTCTTGCCGTTCCTTTAGCAATAGAAACCTGGGCTTCCCAAAGTTGCACTGACAACCTCAAGAAACCAAAACACTTGCTATCCCAGCCTAGCCCATAGAATCATAAAGGTTGGAAGAGACCTCCAAGATCATTGAGTCCAGCCTTTGACCAAACACCACCTTGTCAACTAAACCACAGTACCAAGGGCCATGCCCAGCTGTTTCTTGAACACCTCCAGAGATTGTGGCCACAATGCCAAGTGGTACAAAAAACAGGTCTATAACCATCCTCAAAACCTGCCCAGAGCACTTCAAGCTGTAAGAACTCATCTGATAGCAGGTCACAGCCAAATAGTAGTATAATTATATTCTGGATAAATTATCATATTATTTGACAATGTGTGAAAAATTATTAGTTTTTAATCCTTTCCCCCCCCCCCCAGAAAATCAGTGCTAGTTCCTTATTTGTCACTTTGTCTTCTTCTTATTCATTTTTCTCAGTGACTGCTCTTCTGCTTTGAAACAAGAACTGCTTTTGTTATCTGATTTTCTACAGTTTAAGCACATTAGCCATTTAAAGATTTTGTATTTAAAATTAAATTGGCCTACTCTTGGTAGAATGATGTATTTCTGCTTTTCACAGCACAGACTTCACAGTGCATATCCTTTTGCATTATATTTCTTCTTTAGGCAGTTGCTTACTCTGAGACACTGGTAACTGGAGGGGAAAAAAAAGGAAAAAAAAGTATTATTTTGAGAATCCAAGAAACAATGCCTTGCAGTTCAAACTGCACACACTGGTGTGTTTCTGTCTTTAGCTTAATAACAGCAGCTTAATACTGCAAAATGCCAAGTGCCCTGGGTTCCTACTGCAGTCAGTGGGAGTCGACAATTAGCACCTGACAGATGCACTCGGGTGCTGAGAGCATGAGATACCCTGGAACTGCTGGCTTGGCTAAACAGCACAGGCTTCCTCCTCCTTCTCCTCTAACTGATCATTTATCTTCAGAAAAGAACAGGGCAGGTTTTTCGATTTCTTGCCTTCCACTTTCTGGAGTGTCAAATCCTGCGAGGTACTTGCCGGTCGTTCATTAGCTCATTACAGGGAATTTCAGACACCGCCAGCAATGCTCTTCTGTGGACTCCCCGGGGGTTTCCTGACACTGGCCTCTAAACCTTTAAAGAATGATTCCCGGTTATTTGAAGAGATCCTGAATATTAGTTTAGGGCTTCTGAAAATTTTTTTCCTTCTTCTGAAGTAGACATCATTCGTTGTCATTTACAGAGTCGATATTATCATTTTTTTGCTTTCTCGCAGGTTTTTGGCAGTATCCAGTGTTGCTAAGGGTGATTTAATTCCTACTTCCAGTCCAGTTCCCAGACACAACTTTTCCAAGGTGCTTCTAAACACAGGAGATGGTGAGTTGCTTTCTACCCTCATACATGGAGACTCTACACACATGTTTGCGATGTACCTGCTTTAAAGAACAAACTCATTCAGCTGGGTCTTCCATAGGGATTCTGCAAAGTGTGTTGAATAGAGGGTTTTGCTGAGCTCTGTGAGAGTGACCTTTCCTTAGGGTAGTGCAGAAGGAGAGAAAAGTCTGCACTGCAAAAGCTCCAAAGTAATAGGGCAGGGAAAGGCAGCCGGGTGAAGGTTGACCTGCAGAGTGATTGCAGGCTTACCTGGGCAATCTGAGTGCATGTGGTGCAGTGGAAAGCTCCAGACTAGCCAGGAAAAAGATGTCAGAGAGGACAATCAGTTCAAGAAAAGGAGAGCAGTGGCCAACCAGGGATGACTGAATAAATGAAGGATGTCCAGCCCAGTCTGAGAAATTCAGGCACTGCAGAAGAAGCTTAGTCTGCAGTACTAGATCTGACCTTCTCCACAGCCATGGACATTTAAACACTCAACATCTACTTTAACTGAGGGGGAAAAGAACAATGGTGCCAATATAACGCTTCATTTCACGGATATATTTTAAAGACTTAACCTTTGTAAGACATTTTGAAGATCAAAAGCACAGCAGTGCTCATTACCTCGCTTAACCAAATTTCTTAGTGCCAAGCTGAACCTAAATTCTTTTGATGTTAGCTCATCACAGATATTTTGTGAGACTTTTCTCAATTTCTGTGTTGGCCTGTAGCCATTTCATGCCACTGTGTGCTTGATTTTATTTCTGGGTTTGCCACATGCAGTTTTGCGAAAAGAGGTGACTTTTTCATAGCACCTAATTGTAGATTTTTAACAACAAAGATGAAATTCCAAAGTCCTTGTTTCCCATAGTCATTCAAGTGCAACGGCTTAACGATAACATTTCAGAAAGCACTTACAATTGGTTTGAACACAAAAATATTTTCAAAAAGAAGGGTAAAACTTCCTGCAACAGTATCAGGAGATAAAATTGTCATTTAATATTGAGACATCTGGATAATAGTGTAACAAGAAACAAATTAAAATCTTCAGCAGTCAATTAGTTGCCTGAGCAAAGGCACATGAGGTATGATTGCTCATAAGTGGACCTGAAAATTGTACATGTTGAGACAGGAGTAGAGCCATGTGCCACTATTTGACATTCAAAGAGTCTTCCTGAGGTATTTAATCTCATTGCTTTTTAGCTAGAGGAAGAAAAAGATCCTCAACACCAATGTTTTCCCATGTTCAGCACTCCTCATGCTCACCTACATCTACACAGGTTCAGAGCCCTCCTCCTCAGGATTGCATCCACACTCTGGGTGTATGAAAGACATGGCACATTGCACTTTAAAAGTCTTACAATGAGAGGGACAAAGACAAGGTTACAGTGCTTGTAATGATAGAATAATTAAAAAAGGTCACTGGGTAACTGTAAAATCGACTGAACTGAAGTCATCTAATTGTTTCATGGTTATGTTAATGAAACATAAAGATTTTAGTGAAAAGTAGATCAGAATATTGGCCAGTTTGAGCCTTTACAACACCTTCCTGCTGCCATGGAGGTATACAGAAAGACAAAGTTCCCAAAATTGTTTTATATGTATACTTCCATGCTGGATTTTACCTTGGCCTTTACCTTCCTCCAACTGCCAAACTAGACAATGAATGAACCAGATACTGGAGGTAGAAGCTAAATGGGAGCTCTTCTGGTCTGTGGCCTCATCCCAGTGCTGCCTAATTTAGTTTTCAAAAAGGGGACTAAAGGATGCATCATAAACCAGGAGAGATTCATTTCATATCTGTAACAGGACTCACGTGGGCAAGGCAGAAGAACTGTCAAGACTTCAAGGTCGCTGATGCTCTTCCTCTCTAACCAAGTCTTAGCCCACAAGCTGTGTGCCAGGCTGCATGGAACGTGTGCTCTGGCCCACACTGAGTTCAGCTACCAAAGTTAGCAGCACCTGAACCAAGGGCAGGTAGGGGGCTAGTGCCTCTCAGCACATCTGTACCCAAAACAGGGAAAAGGAGGAGCTTTAAGCTGTATCTGGAAAGTTCCGCAGATTCAGGTGTGGGGAATGTTTGGTTTGAAAGCTTCTCTTTCCTTTTCTCTTAGCGTTTTTAAAACCTACTTCCTCCCTTACTATTTATTGTTTTGTACCTAGTACGAGAGAAATTTTGATTATTCATTAATTCTGCTATAATACCTGCAGTGACATTATAGAGAGAAATTACCTGGTGGGAGAAAATGGAAGTGAAGTATGGACAGGGAAACTTTTTCTGGTTCTGATGGAAATGGGTTTGCTGGCTGCGTGCTAATTTCCAAAAGACAATGACAGACTGGCAGCTTAAAGAAAACAGGCCTCTACAGCACACTGTAGAGAGCCAAACATTTTCTAGCACCTTGTGTCATATAAAGCACTTTTCATACCATCTGTGCTCCAGCGGCAATAGGTTGTTCTGTCCCAGGCAGAACCTTTTGTCTTTGCATAGTCAGTGGAGCCAGCTATCAGATTCATAAAACTCATCTGAGGTTGGATGTATGCAGGGTGTCAGCTTCTCCTGTAAACCCTCTCGGTGCTCCTGACTTCCCACAGCCTGTCAAAAGCAGCAGCACAGCTCAGCAGACAGGCAGGGGTGCAGAGAACAAGCAGACAGGTATGAGTTTTCTCGCTTAACACTGCCTTGACTTGCTGAAGAAAAGAAATAACATAGAGGAGGAAAGAGAATGCAACTGAGAGGTGAGTATGTGTCTCATTAGCACTCACTATGAAAGTACTTTATACTCTGGGGAAGGTAAAAGCATTTTAATGAGGAGAACAGCCTCTTTTCAAATACTTCTTTTAGAAAATGACTTTATAAGGACAACTTATTTCTAAGATAAATATCGGTAACACATCTACAGTCTGCATCCTAAATAGAGACCAGGAGGGCAATTAGAAAGCATATCATCTTGATTACATTAAATTGCCTTCTTTGAGCAGTGATATTTGTCATTATTAAATTGTATGTTTCTTAGTATTGGAAGAACAGAAATCCTTAATACTAATACTTACATAAGCAGCACAATGGAGTATTCCATATATCACTATCAGCAACAGGTTTTGTGCTAGTAAAATCCCATGTGCCTATGGCAGCTTAAAAGTGACTGAGTTGCCAAAATTTTATTTGATTTCTCAGAATTAAAAAAAAAACAAACCTCTAGAAAGAGAAAACAGCCCCTCCCATGAAGTAAGCCCTAAATGCAGGCTCTTCTTTCAGTGTTGTTATCTTTGAGGCTCAGTATTTTTCCCATTATCATTGCTGTTTCATGGATTTTTTTTCCTACTTTAATGAACTTCTGTGCTCAGACACACAGCTATTTTCTTGGCTGTCTTGTTCCATTATGCTGATGGAAGCAGTCTTTTAATTTAAAACATTATTATTGAAAGTAATGCATGAAAGGCTTATCTGAAAGATATATTGTGTTGGCAATAGATGCAAATCAAAATGCAACTGTCTAGGTACTCAATTATATATTTTAATGGAAGACTTTGAGTAAAGCTTAGGCAGGAAGGAGAAAAGTTCTTATCAGCATTTATCACTTAAATTACCAGCACACTGGTAGACTATTCATATATTTCATATACCTCAATAAGGTCGAGACTGAAGCTGATTCAATGGACAGCAGTTTGCTTGTGAAGTCTCTGTCCTTGAAATACATTGCCACAGCAGCATTCCAAAAGTACAAGATATTCTTGCATATTTTTTTCCCCAATGCATTAAGTACTTGCATCTTTCAACATCTGGTGAGCTGCTTCGTCTTTGGTAATCCACGTAAATATTTACCAACTATTTGCCTTTGAACGTGCTCCAAACTTTTTTTCTTCGTGATCTTCGGAGATACTCACTATGACTTAGGCCAAGGGTGGCCCAGAAGAATGCACGCTGGATAATTCCTCCGTCGGGACACATATCAGGCATTCAGCTGCCCAAATTATATTTATTTTTATTTCTAGGTTTCAGTCTTGCAGGGCTTTTTTTTTTTCTCTCGGTTTGATACAGCACAACTGACTGGAGTTTACCGAGTTGTGGTTGGAGCATTGTCCAGGCTCATGCTGATCAACAAACAAGTTCTTCTGTACAGCAGCTCCATGTGCCACAGAGTTTAAACCCTGCAGTACTCTGTGTGACTCAACCCTTAGCCTTTTGGAGCTGGCGTGTTCTTTACCGCCCACTCTCCTGGCAGTCGCCTCAATCCAGAGACCTTTGTGCTGCCCCAGAGGGTGCAGTGAGCTCTGTAAGGCAGGGATCTGGGATAAAGCATCCTGAACAAGTACAAGGTCAGAAAATCAATCAGGTAGACACACAGAATCTTCTAAAATTTAAATTAAGACCTTAGGTCTTTCCCAGAGGGGAATATAATGCAGATTTTTAGAGCCAGCCTGTCAAGCTCACACATGGCTGCTCATGTAAGGAGAACAAAATATACTCTGGAAGAAACCTCAAGGCCATGAAGAATTTTGTTTCCCTGTAGAAGCACCTTCACCAGGACAGAGACATGAGCTTGTCATCTCACTGTGTAATATCTAATATACAAAATTATTATTTATTTTTTTTACTGCTGTCCATCTTTTCATTTTATATCAGCCTGTCAGCTGAAAACTCATTTCATGGTGTCCACACAAAATATCACCTCATAAATATTTGCTATTTGTAGATGGCTCAACTATGCAACAGGAGTTTGTAGGCAACAAAAATGCTGGTAGTCATAAGTTTTGCCTCAGCACTGAACTACAGTTCATTACAGCTTTTGGACGGTTTGTTTTTATTTCTGATCTCTGTACCTACACTCTTTTGACAGCAGCTTAACAAGTAATCATCAGGGTAGGCAAAAGTTAGGATTTAAAATGGAAAGCTGAAATTAAGATAGGCCCTGCTTGCAGAAGGGTTTCATTTTGGCATAATATTTGCTTCCATTATTACAGAATAATAGCTTTAGCAGGGCTTTTTCTGTTCAAATATTTAGGAATTTGCCTGACATTCACTCAAATCTCACCAGCCTTAGCTACATTCAGAAAGACTGATAATTTAAAAATTGTTTTACTTTCATACAATAGAGTTCATTCAAAGAGTTTTATCAGAATTCTTACCTGCTAAATTTGACTTTGAGGTTATGTTAATTATACTGGGACCTTCGAACTTGAAGTTAACAAAGTCACAGAGATGTTGCACTTCAATCAGAAATTCAGGACAATTGGTACAAACACTGAGGCAGAAGAAGAGGACCTATCAGAAGATTGTGCTTAATGAGATTTCCACCAGACATCTGAAAAGCTGACCTTTGCCAAGTGCTTCTTTTATCATGTATTGCCAGAAATACGTTACTTCTTCAGTTTATATATCTGCAGCAGGCTCCATCAGCTGAAATCATGCAAGTTGTAATTCTCCTGAAGCCAGTGCACTCTAGGGAGGACAATTTTAGCTACAAATGAATAGGGTCATTTACACTGCAGATAAGGGAAGGCAGGTTACTGCAATGTCAGTAAAATACGTACACTCATGATAATTGGGGGGGAAACGTTCAGATTTTAAAATGTGTTTCTAAAAATGATAACTACAATATGTGTGGTAAGTTTGTGTCCTGTTCTGAACACGGTACTGTCATCACCTGAACATGTTTAGCTCAATTAAACTAAGCTATGTTATTGCAGATAGGGTTGGTGCAGCAAAGATCAGCAGATTTGCTGTTGAAAGGCTCAGCAGACAAATGAGATAAATGCTCAAATCTGGGATTTTATTCAGGACTTAAGATAGAGTAATAATGTTTTTTTCTGTTGCACTTCAGTCTGCTTCAGGGAAGAGACATCTGTTTCTTTTTCAAATGTGGGATTCTTAGGATACTAAATATCAGGACAATTCTGTATTAGAATCAATTAGAATTTATTGGAATCTATTTCTGCTGACTGTCTTAATAATAATAATAACACCTAATACAAACTTCCCAGCAGAAAATTGTCATACATCTCTTACTCTTCTCAGACAAAGATTAAACACTTACAACCTGCAAATTTAGGGTAGGATTCATCTGACCAGAGGTAAACAACTGTACCTAAACCACTCACTCCCAAGTTTCCTTTTGCAGTAATGGAGAGAAGCAACCACTCATGAGGTGTAAGGCATCTGCACTAAATAAATCAGCACAATCTTACTCCAGTAGTCACTTTACTCCTTTCCCATATTAGTGCCCAAGGTGCCAAAGGGTACACAGATTGGTTTTAGATTAGACAGACACATAAAAGAAGGTGAGATGAATTCCACCAAACAAAGCTACAAAATTTAGGCAATTTTAAAAACTTAGATAACAGGTGCATGGAAGTTTCTCACTTAGTAGCACTTGGTGACTTCAGGAAGAACCAGAACTTCAGAAGAAGACTTCAGTAGTTTACCAGAAACATAGGGAAGAAAAAGGAAAAAAAAAACCAAATTCATAGAGTAGATTAACATGTGTAAATACCTTTTACAGTGTCCCCAGTGCAGAGGAAGAGGTAGCATGATCTGTTCAAGAAAAACTGGTAAACTTTACCTTAGTAGGTAGCAAATCCCCCCATGGGTTCCTCTGCATGATAGCTGTTGCATGCTTTGAGAGTCCTTGCTGCAGAGTTTTTGAAAAGGTCTGTGCTGTTGTAAGTCTTGTCTCTTATGACAGCTGAGGGTTATAATCCATAAAAATCAAAGCTGGCATGTAAATGTTGTCCTGAAGGAGTGTGTTGGGTTTTATTTGAACCTATCATTAGAAATTTTTCCCCAGGGGTCTTTCAGGTCCTTGGAAAGAAAGATCAATATCTCTATAGAGAAAAATGAAAGGCAGACAATTGAAAATATTACTTATTCTAAATACTGGATTTCTTGATATGCCTCTAACCCGCAGTAGCTTGCAAAGATTAATCTGCTAACAAAGAGTTATTTGACAGAACAGGATACTTTGGAATCACACTGCTGACATGTCAGACATGATGGAGCACTTAAGAGACTGCCAATGGTCTGGAAATGGAATGGAAACACAATGCCTTGTACTTTTCCTGTGAGTAAACAAAACCTAACATTGGTATTCTTGGCAGAATTCTGTTGTCAAAAATCTATAAAGCCCGTACACATTAAGATATTTTGGTTTTTGGTAACTCAGATTTATTGAGCTTCCACAAAGTTGTTCAAGGCCACATGCTTCACCAGCAAGGTCATCCCACGTCAAATGTCAAGGTCATAAAAGTCTGCTAGAATTTCTCAGTCAAGAAAAACATTTACAGACATTTTACATTTGCAAGACAAATTCACTTTTTTATGTCTGCCTCTGGAAAAATGGCTGCTGGAAAATTTTCTAGCATATATTTCCTCGAAATGTTTCTTCCTTCTTTTTCTGTGCTTAAAAAGAAATAACCCAGGGCAGACTAAAATATCAAGCAGTTGTTTAAGGTTAGCTTAGAGAGTAGGGAACACTATAGAAACAGGGCTTTGGGATGGAAATTTTCAGACAGTGTTCATCAGATCTCTGCCTGTCCCTACACCAAGCTGGAAATTTAGATTTAGTTCTGTACTCATTCAGTGAGTTGATATTTACTTGACCAGGCAAACAAATGTCCAGGTCTCCGAGGTCAGTTATGAGAATAGTATTTCCCTTACTTTGAAACAGGATTTGTTTTTAAATTACAAATATGTATACTGCTAAGCTGGTCAAACACACCCATTATCCCTTTAACTGTATCTGAAACAGTAGCAGCAGGATGGTAAAAAAAAAAAAGAAAACCAAAATCAGAAATTGCCTGTTTAAATATGATTAGTGTTAAGGCAGATTGCATCAGTAAAGAGTTTAATTTTTGTTATTACGACCTACAAATAGGCAACCCCAAAACATCAAAAATGTTATGTTTGACCAGGAGGAGACATTAAACCCGTATTTAAACTTCATGTCCTCAGTTATCTTGGTCATTGCCTGCAGAGTTTATTAATTAGCAGTTACTCCACTGATTGGTTACATAAAACCAAGAAAGAGCGGAAAAACCTGGTGTGGATTCAGGCAGGTATTTAAAATAAAAGAAATCAACCATTTGGCAACAAAGTTGATGGCCAGATGCTGAGATGCTGCTCAGGAAGATGGGGTTTGACTGACCCAAAAAAGAAATGACAGAAAATTGACAGCTTTGCTGCTCTTGCTTGCCAGCGTGGATATGTTGCTGTTTCTGGACTTTAATCTTTACTTTCTCCCTCACTGCTTTTAGGACACATAAACACCAACATTTGACACTTGCAATTTATGTTTCAAAAAGATAAAGCAGTTGTATGATTTGGAGGCTACAGACATATGTCATAAATGGGCTCAGCCCCTCACCATGTCCCTGTAACTCAGTGGCTGTAACCAGTAGCTTAATTAATTGGTGCGCTGCGTTAGCTGCGATGGTGTCTGAGGTACAAAAACATGAATATGAAGGTCTGCATAGAATTATCCTGGAGTGGTTATTTGTTCCTAATTGTACTGCTGCAGTAGTGCCTAGAAACCCATCTTGTACTGAACAAAAAATACGGTAGTAAGTGGTCCATCTGCTAAAGGGCTTTCAGTATAAATAGGCGAAATGAAGGCTTGGGGAAAACTGGTTTTGAAAATGATTGTGGTCCTTCTTAGCTAGACAAATTGTAGCAGTTTAACTGAAGTCCTTCAGAAGCTGAATTTATGCCAGGCAATTGAAATCCACAGAGGCAGGGATTTACATCTGCTGTCCATCAAATGCATCTTCAGTAGTAAACTTGCAGCCTTAACAGTATTTCCACAAGGAGTTGTTTTATTCTACACATAACATGTGTGTGTTCCTGTATCCAGCTGTCCTTGGGTCATACATATTGACTTGAAACAGGTTAAATAGTGTGGCTTGCAACCCTTCAAAAACAACATGACTGTGCACAACCTTACTTGGCTCTGAAAAGCAGACTCTGAAAAGAGCCCTCTCTACTGACAGCAAACTGTGGTTTCAGCTTTTAATGACTTTTCTACCAAGAATGGCAGCTTTGCACTTTTAACAGCCTCTGTCCTTAGTGGAAAGCAGAGAGAGAGAAAAGGAAAAAAAAAATAAAAAAGAAGAACTTTGTGTGGATTTGAAGGAACCCTGTACTTTTCACATTTGCTTAACAATCTCTGCAAGAAGAGAGCAAGGCCAAGTTAGAGTTTGTGTTTGAGGGTTTGGTGCCTTGTTGCTGTTGCCAGTTCTGGGTGGCTGGATTATAGTCACTATAGGCTGCAAACACAAAGGTGCCCGGCCCAGCAGGAGCACGGAGGGCAGTCATCTCTATCAGTTTTCTAATCAGTCTTCAAATCTGCAAATTACTCCAAGAACGCTTCTTGGTATTTTTAGGTAGTTCATTGGTAGAAAAAGCTAGTGGTGAAATTTAAGGTTATGCTACAGAAAGGAAAGCCATGATATTGTGGAAAATAGGGAAGTATCCATGTTCCTGAGTTTGCTTAGGATCTAACTAGGAAAAAACAAGGCACACAGAAGAAAACATATGGAAGTCAAACTACCTGGAGCCTTTTTATACTTTGAAGTGCTGGGCTAACTTGCTGACTGTTGTATCCCCCTCTTATTTAGTTATTCACGACACTCACACATAAAATGACTTACTTTAAGTGACAGCTTTTTTACCTCAGTGTGGCACAAGCTCTGAGACAGCACAGCTCTAATTTATTCTCAACTAAAGAAAGGCAAAGCTCAAAGCAGAAGCAAGTGGAACAAACGATTGTGCGGATGGATGGAAATGACTGAGGCCTCTTAGCTCAGAATCCAGCACTAAATGGGAAGCTGCTACTTTGTCACAGTTGTGCGATTACAACTTGCAGGTGATACTTTTCAGTTCTCAGCTGCAACTATGCTGTTCATTTTCCCAATTAAGACGATTCTGCTGGGTTCAGCCTCTCGCTGTGCCAAGCCACACCATTTGTCTGTTGCAAAACAAATCAATGAGGAAAAAAGGGAACTTTTCAGCCTGGTTCTCCGGGGCTAGAAGCATTCTTTCAGTCCATTAACCGTGTGGCAAAAGTTTTCCAGCTTGCGTGCAAGAATCCTACAACACTAAAGAGAACATTGTCCCTGTTAAGTTCTTTATATTTCGTGCTATGAACCAACAGAAGAAAGATCTTCCATGTCACTACACAGGCGTTTTTCAGTAAAGCAAAAAAAACCCCATGCTGACACAGGGTAGGACCTTCATGAAATCCTCCAAACGTGGTCACACCTGAATGGTCCCGCTCCAAACGGCTTAGAAATTCCTGAGATGAAGGTTACTGAGAATCATCATGTTCAAATAACAGCGGTGGATCTTCATTCACGAATCTGATGTGATCCGTTTTCAATCTGGTTTTGGTTTTGGCTGTTTCAGCATCCCGTGGCATTGAATGCTGCAGTTTTAATAACTCCATAGCCAGGATCTTGTGAATTCGATAACAGGGCACGTGCCTTGTTATTAGAAACGTGCTTGCAGATACATTCACTGCTTCCAGTGAAATTTCTCTGTAATTTATCTTGCACAATCAAGGAACAAATTTGTAACTTTGGGCCTCATAAACTTATTATGCATTATATCGAGTAGAAAAAATGCAGGAGAGGATTTTGCTTGAACATTTCGTCTCTAAACAGTTCTAAATTACTTACCTTCAAATGGTTTACCTTCAAACAATCGCTTTACTGGTGGAAATTAAAATTCATAAACTTCCTCCAAGTTTAGGATTCGTCTCCCCTGTGATGAGCATGCGGGAAAACAGCCAATATAGTTACAGCACTGAAAATTATACATAAAATGCATATTTAAGATTTTCAACAAGTCTGTCAAAACTGTATAAATCTTACTTAAGGGAATTTGAGTGCTGAAAACTCTTGCTTGGACTGCTCTCACAAAGGCATTTTAATACAGAAAAAAAACCCTCACCTATTCAGTTATAATTTAAAATTAACAAAAAAAGAGCTTTCCTAAGAAAGCTTTCAGAAATTTTAGGACCAGAGCAGAAGACTAGTGCTTACATGAATTCATTGTCTGCTTCAAAACAATTTATTCAGAAGCAATGGAACAGAAACAAATTAAAATGTCCCTTTAGATTTCACTCAGGAAATATATTCTTTTATAGGTCTTTGACTCCAACCTTCTGACAGCTAAAATTAACTTTGCATTACTGAAACAGATAATGTGCTGTCCTTATTTTATTCAGAGATAATACAGTAAATACTGATTAGTTTTAACACATGAGGTTTACAACAGAAACGTTTCTTAATTTATATTAGTTTGTGTTTGTGAATGATGCCTAGCTGTCCTTTAGGCTTCACTATTTCCAAACTTTATTTAACTGACACGTCAGCTTTAGTAGTTCTTCTTCTTCTCTGTGGCTCTGGGGGGGGGTGTGTTTAAATACTTCTATGTATGTGCACATTTATACAAATATTACTTTAAATCACTACAATTTAATAGCAAACACTCTCTTTATCTCCTGCTGCCTCCCAGACAGCTTGTTTGTACAGGAAAAAAAAAAAAACACATCCTATTTTGGATTAAATCTGTTATGTATTTTCAGGGAATGTAATAATCTTCATACAGTAGCAGAAGTGTGTACAGAAAAGTGATCATTTTATAGAGCTATAAAATCTGTCCTTTTCCCTGGGTTTTCAAGACTGCAATATGTAGGTTAATACAATCAAAGCCCAACTACACAATGTGGCTCACAGTGATGAGAATGATGTAAAACTACCTCGTGCATGATACGTCAGGTGGATGGTTTGGTGGCTTTTTTTAAGCAATCCTGTCCCTGTTCCCTTTTGGGAAGGCAGCTCAGTCAGTGCACAGATTTTTAAGCCCCTGCCATGTCCCACAGCCATCTTGTCCCACACTCCAACTAACCCCATATATTCCAAAGGCTCTGATATGTTTCCTGATTAAATCTTGTCTGTTAAATTGTAGTTTATGAAAACAGTCTATGGTGGTTTGCAAGCCAGTGTCTGTGCATATTAAACCAGCACTTGACCAGATTGGGTTTTTTACAGTTCAGTCAGGTATGCCTTGAAAGCATTATTCAGGATAAGTGGTAGGTATTTGAATAATAAGTACCCTATTTCTGCCTCTGGGATGAAATACAAAGCTTCTCAGGCAGTCTGCAGTGCTGTAAAGCACAGTCAAGACGTCTGGTATTTTGTTCTGCTGCAAGAATCCACAGTTTACTTAGACACCAAGCTATTTTTCTGATCCTTTTTCCCTGGTAACAGTGATATCTCACCAGCCCGTGTAGCCAGAGGTGTTATTATTCCCATTCTCTTTAAGTCCCCTCTATGACCTATATTCACTGATCTGTTTGTTAGTCTTTCACTTATAAATAGACTTTAAATGTTACTGTATGACTTCAAACATATGCTAACAGATAACACCACCCACTCCTACTAAATAGAAATACTATTTTTCACCAATTTACAAGTTTAGAGCCATAATTAAGATAAACTTGAAGTGCACTTTAAACGTCTCAGTCCAAACGCATGCACATCTCAGAAGTGCTCTTATTAACTTGGTGATAATTATTTTCTTACCTCTTACAGCTACAGAGGTGAATTTTATTCCTGAAAAACAGTTAGTGTTGCTTTTCAAAGGACGAAGTTAACCTCTGCCTTTATTTGACATTCTGTTTTGACCTTGTTTGCCCTGTGGTGACTCCTTTCCAAAAGCAAATGCATCAGTAACAGCACAGGAGCAGCCATGGCAAGCCAGTGCTCAGCAGCATGGAAGAAGCCAAAGGGATAAGAAGCATAGTACCTTGGTTAAAAATTCCCAGCTGAGGCCAAGGTGCAAATTAACCTGGAAGCCACTTAAGGGTAACCATTCCCATCTAAGATATTCCTACAGAAGTATACGTCATTTTCCACACAGAAGGACATCTAGAATTTAATCTTCATTTAGAAAAAGAAAACATTAAAATTGTAGGATAGGCACTTAGAGCTATATTGAAGTTGTCTTTGTGTAGCACACCAGCAAAAGAAACCCAGCCACCAAACCAGCTGATGTGGATGTTTTCATATGCATGCTCCATCCTCTGGAGCAAACATAATTTGACAATAGCTGATTATTTGGAAAGAAATTCCTTGAAAACTGCTACATGGTCAGGGAGTTCCTGAAATGTCAGGAGAAACCACAGTAAGAAGGTTCCTGTAGGAAGTCCTACCTGCACTGTATTCACACACTTTTCTACCCCTTATTTCTTATCGTACCTTTATTTGTAAGAGCCGAAAACAGACATAAAATAAAGGTAGTCATGCTGACAATTGCTTACAGAACAGTAGCTGGAAGGAGATGATGCTCTAGGAGGGCACAATTCATGGCAGCAGCTCATTTTACACTTAGTTTTATGATCAGCACAAGAGGTGAAGTCAGAAATCTCTCCCAAGTTTGAGCCACAGGCCAATCTCCAGTGTGCTTCCTATGGAGCCCCTGCATATGTGACCACAGGCACTGCTGTGAACAATGCCAGACTTAGCACCTGCTGGGTCAGTTTATCTGCCAGCTTTTTACAGCAGGAAGAGCTGGAGCCATGACCCAGGGCCAAAGAAGCAATCTTTGATTTGAGCCCGTAATCACCTCCCTGATATTCTCCCCCAGGCACCAAAGTACAGTTATTACATGTTATTCTTATCACACGTTTTCTCAGCTAAAACCATGAAAAACCATGTCATAGCTTAGCAGAGTGATGTTCTCACACCACAGCACTTGTATTACATGGCTGTGCTGTGGCACGAGGGTGTCAGAATTTGAAGATGCAAAGGGTGCTCTTGGAGGGGGGCAGATGTGGTGCTGCCTTGTGTCATTTCTATTGGTTTGCAGCAGGCTCAGGCATAAAACCTTGAGGCTCTGATATTCAGGTTTGCCCCATTAGAAATTGGCTTGTTCTCTAAGAGAGCCAATTTTAGTGCATGCACAGTGTTGATAATAAAAGGATCAGAGCCCTGGAGTAAAGCAGGAGGCAAAAAGACAACACAGTGCAAGGGCAGTACGACCTCCAGACCAAACAAAGGAAAGAGGGAAGAGAGTTTGAGTGAAACCATGACAGGAAACGATTCATGAGGCATAACAGTTCCCCATCTCCCAAATCTTTTTCTACTTCTCCTACAAACAGGAAGATGGAGGTTACATTGCAGGTTGGGATCAGGAAAGATTGGGAAAAGAACTGGAGGTTCAACACAAAGTTTAGAGGAAGTCCTCTCCCCTGCATCTCATAGCTAATGGTGACAAAGTCAAGCAGCCATCCACCAGGTCTGTGGGTAAGACAGAGTTAAATGAGACAATCGTGTATCTCAGATGAATTTCAATATAATTTAAAAAAATGGTAGCCTGCTAATTAAATAAAAATAATATATATTCTTATTGAATCAAATTATTCTTTTCAGTTTTTTCCAGGATCCTAAATAAGACAGCAATAATGTCATAAAGTGAGATAATATATTTTAAGTCTAAATAATAGGGAGACCTTTAAGAAATGCATTTTACATAGAGTGAAGTTATGATTTAAACTTTAGATTTCCTTAAATAAGTGTGACTGTAAGAAATGGTAATCAAGGAGTTTAGACAAATTATCAGACTGATATTTCTAGATGCAAAGTCATTAAAAATGTCTTCCCAGCAATCTCCAGATTAAAAGCGACACACTGAAGGATGAGTTAATCTATTCTCTGAAGGTTTCTCTTGCCCAGAAATGTAAAATAAGTAACTGCAAACACCCGTGGTGAAAATTCTGAAGGAAATACATTGAAACTGAAAATATTTCCTGTGAATCACAGTCTTTTGAATCTCAAGACAATAGTTTTTTGCATAATTGGGTTTTGCTGCTGTACCTGAAAAAAATGGTCACATTGTAAAAATCCACAGGTTAAACAAGCAACATTTTTAGGCTTATTTGGGAAGGCAAGGTAGAATTGCTCATGGTGTTTTTCAACAGCATTCATCACCACAGATCTTTTCCAAAACCCAATGAAGGCCTCTGCCCCAACCCCTGTGGGCTTGCACTATTGTTCTCACTTTGAAGATAGAGAAAAGGCACCCACCAGTATCTACTAATTGCAGGTTCCCAGCTTAAGAGGAGTGTAGCCTTAGTTGCCATAGGTTTTAGCAATGCACAGCCCTTTGTTTTCACTCTTCACCTCCTGGATATCAACTTCTCACATCAGTTTATCACAGAATCAGAGGTGGGTTCTCAAGTCAAGCACTGGAGATCACACAGAGGGACAAAAGCCTTACTTAACTGATTTCAGGAAGTTCGTAAGTGATATTAGGACAGAAAGAGGGCTAAAACTCATTTCAAGGTCCAGAGGTAAATGTCTAATCCTGAAGTCTTTATTTTCTGTTTCATTACTTACACTTCAATTCTATAACAAAGCAGGCAGAGGTCTGACACGCAGCTGCCCTTGTCTCTGTAAAATTCTGGCTTATATCCTGAGCACTGTCCTAAGGTTGTACAAGCAACCATTCACCTGTTCCTCTCTCTCAGCCTGGTTACTGTTTAAAATCTTCTTCCTTTTAAAAGCAACACAAAGGAGAGTCCCAGGAACATCCATCATGTGTCATTCCCTCGACCCACAGGCTCAACACCACTGGATTGTTACCGCCCGCTCCTGTCACTGAGCCAACAGAGCAAAAGAAAAATGCTTTAAGTTTCTAATTTCTCTGGGCTGACCACTCACAGAGGATGGGTGCCCCTTTGGCCAGTGGGTGTCACAGGTGTTGGCTGATAGGAGAAAAACACAGAGGTGGTGGCCACAGGGATTGTTTGCCCACTTTGGAGCGTGAGCGCCAACCACCAGCCACTTCCAACCTGCCTCCTCGCCACCAGTTTCTCTGTTCACACTGGCCTGTTCAGAGCTCATTCCCAGGGCAGGTCCTTTGTGGCAAGATGACTGTGAGTCTTCCCCCTCACTGTCATTTCCCACCTGCCTTCCCCCAAAGCTTTGAAGTTTTTCGCGGTCAGACCGATGTAAGGATTTTATTAGTGGCAAAGTCATACATTTTTCCTTAACCTCCTTCTCTGAAACAACCCAGATACAACCCACGCCAATTCATCCCAAGGCACAAAACCAGCATGACAATTTTTTTTTTTTTTTTTTGCAAAGCTACAGGAAGTCAGAAATCACATTTACACTGGAAAATATGTGGATAGTTTTAGGCATTGCCACCTGGATGGCTTTAGGCATCACCACCTGAATGAATTTCATGATTATTACATTCATCTCTAAGGTATGAAGTAGCAATTCTGTTTCTCTTTTCACTCTTCTCTAGCAAACCTGGAGGTTCAATAATGTCATACAACATATTGCATTATGACAGCAGAGTGCTGATATGTCCTATAGAAGCATTTGTCATTTTAGGTGTGGGATGATTTTTCAATATATTCATCAACACTTTAAAATACTTGCCTAAATTAGATTTTTTTTACCTTCTGTTACACAAATCTAGATTCTTTTTTGTCCATACAGGGACACTGCAGTTAAATGGAGCTGTTATCAACACTGACAGAAATATTTTGTAGGGAACAGAAATCCCCATGAAAACTAACAGGATGCAGAAGGAAAACAGTGTATTCTATTGCATGTAAAGTAATAGGGATGCCAGTTTGACCCAATGTTTGTAATTAACTGAGGAATATCCAGACTACTGGCACAAATATTTTAGTGCTCCCTGTTCTATTCAGAAACAAGCAGACTCAAGTAATTATGCTGTTTGCAATGACAGGTCATCCGTTCCTCTCAAACACTGCTGTTGACTGGTGCTACGGGTAGCAGACCTAAAGGAATACCCCAAAAAGAAGTTTATAGGCTAATATTAATGTTCAACTTGTGTTTGGAAGGCAACCTTTGGAAGGCAGTGCTCTGCAGTCCAGATAATGCTGTTATTTTCATGTCTTGCTCCCAGTGCTTTTACCAACCAGTGCTCCGGACAAACACATTTTGAAGAAACAGTAATGTAGAATATTATGCATATATCACTTTTCCCTGCTCAAAGCAGCTGAAATAACTGCAGTACTTCTGCATATTTCCAGGTTGGTTGGTACAAGTGACTTCAGAGTTCAGACAGGACAACAGCCTGTACTGAGCTGCTGGCAGAGAGCAGCAGCAATTACGAAAGTAATTGTGGAAGTGAAGGAGGTGAAGATGGTATTGTACATTTTCTAGCACTGCATTTGATACCTTATGTCCATTAGCTAAGTCACAATTTAGTAAAATCATCTACTAAACAAACTTTTGTTAAGTGTTTCCTTAACTTTTTGGATAGTTTACTTTTTGCTTTTTTCCCCCATTAATCCTAATCCTTGTGTGGAACCAACCTAACTGCACTCAACTTATTTGAAACTTGCCATGACTTGTAGAACCGAGAAAAGTTACTATTTAAAGACATTAGGCAATGAGTTTGACTTTTTAAACTATATACTCTGTGTTTTCCTTAGAATATTCCTTATTTTCTTTTTATTTTTAACCTTCCCTGGAGGTCTATGATTTTAGTATCTCCTGAGCTGCCAGACCTGTTCTGGAAAAATGGTCCAAGCACAGACAATAGACTTTCTCTGGTGAAATGTGTTCTAGGGGTTGGGGCCCAACTCTGACAGCTCGTCCCTAAAATAAGAACATCTGTGACAAACTGAAGAAATAGCCCATCTAAAAAGAGATGACCATTGCCCTTAGTGAGCTGCAAAACACTACATTTAGTTAGGAATAATCCCCTGTATAAAACAGGGTTGTGAGGGACTCTGCAGAGAAGGATTTCAAGGATCACAACAATACCTTGTTCTTGGAGAGGAAAAAAAAATAAATAAAAGAGAATATTATACTGTAATACATAAAACAGGGATATAACAAAGCATTAAAAAAATAATATTTCTGCTCAGCTCGGCACTAACAAGGCATCACCCTGACCACTCTGTCCACTTCTGAGCACTTTAGGAGGGTCAGGAATGTGTTTAAAAGCACCCAGGAAAGAACAAGGAAAAAATTCAAAGAACTAGAAAAAGTAGCCTAAGAAGAAATATCAAAGAATTAGAACCACACTAACTTCTTTAGTCTAAACAAGGGAAGCAGGGAGGAAGCACATATGAAAGCCTAGAGGCTGGTGCAGGGAATAAAATACCCACCCATACCCACCCAGAGCCCAGCACGAAGGCATGGCAACAAGGAAGGCTTAGCTCAAAATTCTGTGACTGCGTTGGGATATGGTGCCCAGGAATTGTTTATTTCTGTTGTTGGAGAGCCTTAAACAAGAGAAACATAATTATTTGTCAGATGCAACAGTAGCATTGGCGTGGTGAGACAGTCAGGATTACTGTTCAGAACCACTTTTCAAGTAGGTTGTATTCCTGCCTTGCATATGCAGCTTTCATAGAGCGAGTTTTGCCTTCACAGAAGCTTGAAATTGGGACTGACATAACTGAGTGTTTGGCTAGTGTAAATAAATGGCTTTAAGGGGTAACAACTCTTTGAATTTTGTTTTTGTCAACAGCACACAGACTCTGGCTCTTTGGATAGGTTTTTTTCCCCAACATCTTTTATTTAGAATCACCATTTTTAAGAGGGATTAAAAAATATAAGCAAACTGCAAAACCCAAACTTGCAGTCCCTGGAAGTCTATCATTGGTCATTTCTGGCAAACTCAACAATACTCAGCCTTTTAGACATGCTTTTATTCAAAAATTACTTATCAAGCACACTTACACGCTTATCTGTGTTTTACCTGCTTCGTGTCTTCTTTTTGATCCTCTCTCTGGCAATCCTCACATTCAACAAATTGTCTGGGGACAAGACATGCTCTGCAATTCACCAAAGCAGAAGTATTAGCTAGCTATCAGAAGAATGCTAATGCAGAAGGCAAGGGGACATTTCAAACTAAGGGCTTGTTATTGGGTTTCAGAGAACATAATTGCACACTCGGGAGGCAATAACTTCTTAATTACAGTCCTGGGGGGGAGTGGGAGGAATCAAAGCACAAGCACATCTGAAAGGGACTTGACACAAGTAGCCAAAGTGGCCTAATCCCACCAGAGGCACTTGATCTGTACTCCAGGAAGAGCCCAGCCTTCTTCAGGCACTCCGTAATTAAGCACTTCAAAATTGCTCCCCTCAGTGCACTCCTCTGCTGCTGCTCTTCTATCAGCTTCATCACTGAAATCCAGCGTGGTTAATCTGCTCTGGTGTCAGTGGCTGGATCATGGATAAGGCACAGGGCTGGGGGGCAGAGGCAACACATCTCAGAGCACAGGTATTGGTTTCAGCATGACCCGTATCATGGCCACTCTCAGTTTTGGGTGATGTGCTGTGCTGGTTTAAAAGTAAACCAGCAGGGGAAATGAACCCAGCTCAAAAGAGATATTATAAATCAGAATAACAATTTAATAAAATAATACAATAAGTATGATTATACAGACGAACAATTGGTTTTAACCCACAAAACCCAAATGTATAACCCAGCACTCTGGAGCATGAACAGAGTGCTATTCGTTTGGCCCCCTGAGTCCAAAGTAAAGGGAGAGGGAAAAACCTGTTGGTGAGAATGCTGTTGCAGTCTGGTCGAGAGTGGTGATTGCAGTCTGGTTGAGGGTGGTGGTCTCAGTCCTTCTTTGGATCCCATGAGTAGTTAAAAAAGTCCTAAGACTCCAAGATTATATATATCCTCCAGTTCAGGCAGGAATGCCCAGTACCTCCCTCAAGGCAGAGAGTTCCTCAATGGGTATGAGGACAGGAGCACCCTCCTATCTCACAGGCCTCTTAACACCCAGTTTATAGCCTGAGGAGTCAGGTTCTATGGGCAGATGGTGTAAATGGTCTATTGATACCAGTTTCTGGGAAATGGCATGGAAGGCTATAGAATACACAGTTTTGGGTTACACCCATACAGTGATGAACTGGTCCCAGTTGTTCTGACTAGGACCGTGAAGCACATCAGCTAAATGCATACAGGAATTCTGAGTGCATGAAATGATCTAGAAATAACTGCTTTTTTAAAAAAAATTAGGGCCTGGACGCTGGAAAGAAGTTCTGTTTGAGAACAGTGTGGAAGCATGTGCTAATTTTATTTATTTCAAAGTATCATCCAAGTTTAAAAAGAACTAAGACACATTGCTGGTTCAGGACATGTGACTGACTAAAAAAGGGAATAACCACACCACTTCTAAAGTGTGTCATTTAAAAAGGAATGTAATTATTCATCCTTCAACCATCAACCAACCTGCAACTTATGGCAGTTAGGAACAAGCACTTTCTCTAGGCATATTTTTTCATAATTGTCCATGCATGAATTTCCTCCACTTTCCTGCTTATTGACTAGCCCCAGTCCCAGTCAAAATCAGGATCTTGGAGTTGAAAGAGAAAACACTGATAAAAACAAAGGTGGCTTCCTTTGCAAAGCAGCATGAAGCAGACACTCATTTTAGCTGAAGAGCAGAGTGCTGCCCAGCCCTCCAACCACTACCATTCCAGAGACCACTTTGTGAACCACTGTTCTGGTCAATTTTCATACACACAACACATTTCACTATGGGAAATAATGCAAGAAACTTTCAGGGTTATTATCTGTAAGCTCACTTGCTGTGAATACAACAAACCACCACATCCATGAAAGCTAGTTACCTCTAACACCACCAGAGATGTGCTCTGTTGTGGGTAAACTCATCCATGGCTCAAACAGGGTAAAAGACAATGAAGGTGCAAGCCCTTAACATCTCTTTATATAAAATAGATAATTTTTTTAATGCTACCACCAAGAAAGGAAAGAATGAATGAAACAATTTTATTTTTTTTTAGTTATGCAATTGCAGAAAACTAAACATTTTCAGCCAGCCTTACCAAACTTCAGTTGAACTTTGGTACTAGAAAGATGTACTGTACAGGGCTGGTGCCTCATTAGCACAGCCACAGCACTGCAATCCATGAAGGAAGAAATGGGGGAGGAGGACTTGTGCTAATTTAGCTCCAAGTTCCACTGAAGAGAATGTCACACTCACTCCCCCTCAGCAGTGGGCTTTTCATATGGCTGCATCCAGGATGGTTAGTGGCTTAAAAGAGAAATCACTACTGCTGAGAGAGAGCAAGCCAGTCACTCATGAGCCTAGTGCCTTTTTGCTGTCCTTAGTAGGACACCTCTTGTCCTGTCAAAACACAGTCCCTTTAACCTAACCCAAAGCTGGGTTAAGATAGGATGTGTTCACTTTGCAGGAGAAAGGACAGAATAAAGTATTTTGGTTTCATTTTGTAAGTTTTCCTTGAAGAGCTCTGTAAAAGTGAAAGATTTTTGTGGTTTCTCAGAAACACTTTTTGCTTAATAGACCTCTATCCCTCAGTGAACAAAGGGAGTCAAATACGTGTTCTGCTGTGAATCCTGTAGGCAATAATAGTCAGCATATGTATCCCATATACTTACCCTGTGCTGCTTTCTCTACTGTAAGCAACAGCCTAAGAATATTCCTTTTCTGTTTTCCCATCCGGTAAAACAAAATGGTTGTTTTCATCCTGGGGTCTGTAAGCCTTTATATGAACAACTCCTAAGAGGTCCACCCAGAACAATTAGGGAGGCTAAAAACAAACCAACCACATTACTAGCACAGGACATCAGTTATCACATGGGGACCCAACATTTCTACCAGAAGATTTTTAGTAGTCTACAAATTGGCTGGGGGGGGATTAAAAAAAAAAAGGCTGAAATCCACTGCAGAAGTTAAATAGCAGAAGACAGATAACCACTGAGAAAGACTACAAAAATAAAGAATATGAGCAAAAACATGGGATTTTATTGTCTAAAATATTGAAGTGGGAGGTATAATGAAACTATGAGAAAAATTGAGAAGTTTCTGTAGTTAATATGACATTAACAGGAAGGGTAAGAGTAGAATCACACTGTTGGTTAACTGACTATAAGTTGCTCTATTTACAAATACTGGAACTTTTAGAGAACAAAAAAGGCACTAAGACAAGCCAACATTTTATACCAAACAATTAATAATGTACTGACAGTCTGAACATTAAGTTAAAGTTCCATAATGAGAGTAACGGTCTGTGGAGCTGGTTCGGTCATAAGACTGTTCTCAACTTAATGGGTTCCATAACCATCAAAGATGAAACACAGTACTTGGAAGGCAAAATAGATACAAAGCAGAAGAACATCACAGCAAACAAAAAAGAAGCTCTTCTTCCTTTCAGGCTTGGCACTGCACAGCAGGATGAAAACACAGTAGTAGTCTCTGTATCTCCCACTGTTCTAACTCCTGAAAACTAGAGTTGGACACTCAAAAGCCAACCACAGCTTAGGGAACAAGTCTTCTGTGGTTCCCTCTATAGTTAATGGAGAGAGAAATCTCCCCCAGGAGAATAAATCAGAGCAGAAACTTGCCTGTGAGTTTTTGTATCCTCTAGGATAGTAGATTAGAAGTATCTGACACGACAGAAGACAGAGCTTAAATCCAAAGGGACTTGACCATGAGTCTGAGAACTGAGCAAACAAACATCATGAAGTTAATACAGACAAATGCAAATCCATGCACTCAGAGAAGATTAATCCTGAGTCTCTGCAAAGGCTGGAAACCAAATGGGCTCATGTTAGTCCTCCCAAAAAGGTCCTGAGGTTACTGTGGGGGTCAGATTAATACAAACCGCTCTTGCCACAAACGGTGCAAATGTCCACATTAAAATAAGCATGTCCAGCAGATTGAGAGGTTATTATCCCACTCTAGTCAGCACTGATGAGGCCACACTTGCAGTACTTCATTCACTTTTGGGATGAAGGATAAGATCAAGATGGATGTGGAGAAACTGAAGAGAGTCCATTTGCTGGGATGGTCGGGGCCCAGGGCACATGTCCTGTGAGGAGAGGCTGAAGAACAGGAGTCGCTCGGTCTTCAAGGAATGGATGATCCATCAGACTAAAGAACTTATAGGGAAGTTAAAGACCACAGAGGCAAACTGCTTTTGAGAGTGGTAGGCAATAAAACAAAGGATGACATTCACAAACCTTGTCCTGAAAGGAAAGAACCTCTATTTCTGAACCTGAAGGAGCAAAAAAAAGCTTCAAATCTCCTTGGTTTTTCTATGGGTTGTGTAAGTTAGAAAGAAAAGTTTGCTGTTGTCTTTCCTATTTCACATAACCCATTAGTATCACAAACAATGCTTCAAAGTAAGCATCTGTAGGATCAGCCTTCACACCTTACAAAGGGAGAAAGAAAGCCTCTGAAAATAATGTGGCACAGAGTACAGGTATTCATCAGCTGCATTAAGAGTCTCTAGGCAATAAGCAAGTTAATGGCGGCAGTAAATTTCTAGGTGGTTATTGCAGGCTGGGGAACAAACCAAGCATGGGCATGGTTAGCAAAATAGACCTAGACATCATGTGATTGGTAACTGTAGGTCTCAAAGAGTATTTTTTTTAAAATCATTTTCAGTAGTGGAGTACCTAATTTAAATGAGAGCAGATTTTAACCAGTGCTACCTGTCCGCTATGGGAGATGAAAATACCATAGTTAGTAGTAAAGCAATTTGAATATGTGCCCAGAATTAAAAAAAAAAAAAAAGGGGGGGGTTGTTTGAGATTTTTTTTAACACGTATTCCAGAGTTTATTTAGCACAGTCCTCTCCCACATTTGTGGTGGTTTTTTTTTTTCATTTCTGCATTTCTTGAACAACATCAGATCCAGGACTGTTGCAAAACAGTAAGAGAAGATATTTCAAGCTATTTGACTTAGCTTGAAGCACAAATTACAATATTTGATGCCCCCAAAAAGAGTGTGTTATTCAGAAAGTTTTGGAGGTTCAAGCAGCTTACATGGTATTCATTGTGCTAAACATCCAAAATTGCCAAGGCTTATCTGAACAGAACTGCTTTGTGACTAACACAACACCAACCATCTATGTCATAACAAGAGATTGACTGAAGCGTGATGCAAACCACAGATTAAATAATATATATCCCTGTCCTTGCTGCTACCTCTCTCTTGGGACTAGTGTGGTATGAAGATTTTATCAGCAGTACTGCAACAGCTTTAGAGGCACAGAAAGGAATGAGTTATAAAGGCCATTCCATACAAACACTGCTAAAGCTCATTGCTTCATAGCATCTTTGAAATGATCAACCTTCATTTCTGGAATTCAGAGCCCCCCTCTCCCCCAGGATTACATTCTCCTGGGGTGGATCTCAGCAACAGTGTTCCTGTTTTTAAGCACTGCAGGGTAGAGAACAGTTCTGAATAACCTCTCAGCAGATCACAGCAGAGTAACTCCTGTCCTGTATAGCTACTCAGGGTAAATGAAGTAACATTGGTTGGTTGCTTGCTTGATATGCTAGTATGGGCAGTAATACAGCAATAAAATTGGTCTGTACTGACCAAATTAGAAAGGACTGGCCATACATACTTGAATTTACACCAGTAGACTCTGTGAGGTAGGGCAGAAACTGAGCAGCGACTTATGGGACTGCCACCATCACCCAGGAACTTGTTTTGTGAATAACAGTTGATTGGCAGCAACTCAAGGAGTAGAAGACAGAAAGATTAACCCCCAGTTAAAGGACTCAGCAGCGAGGTTTCTTGTGGAAGAAAGGATAAATCACAAGCACCCGGGCGCCTCTGCAACGCGCTATCGAGAAGTGGTTGTGCTCACTTTGGAGAGGAAAAGGGCTCCCAGGCGAGAAAGGCAGCTCACACATTTCTGTTTTACTGGGGCAGGCTGGGGAGGGAAGCAAGGGGGCTGTACTGCACAGGAAACAGCGGCACACGAAGCCTAAAGGGCTTTGCTGCTGAGACAACGTCGACATTTCTCACGCCAAAAATGCAGACAAATGTTGTAAACAGTGAGGAAATGTCCACAAAATGTGTACAGTGGAATTCTGGTTTATGTGTGTCAACATACAGAACAACACACACCTTTCTGAATCATTTTGTGAGACTCATCTGCAGCTGTAGTAAAATCCTGATCTTTGATTGGGAGACTACTTAGGAAAAAAGAACAAAAAGCGCTGCTTAGAGAAGCATCCAGTGACTATGAAGTAAGCACTTCAAAAGAAAGGAATTAGATTTCTCCATCTGTTTTTACCTAGTACACAGGAAATACATTTTTAGTTAGTACGCTGAAGAATCAATTAAAAAGACTTTGACTATTCCTCCAAGCCCTAAAGCTGTCAGAGACAAAAATACTAATTTTGCTCTCAGTAAATAAATCAACACCTTAAATAATTCAATCAATTAACAAGACAAGCCTGTAGCTAAAGATATCACCATGAGCAACTGGTAGTAAAAATTAGGAGAATTCTCTTTTCTTCTCTCTGAAGGTCTCTGCTGTAAATGTCAAGTGGGAGGCATGATTGTTTTATATGCAAGTAGTTTTTCTGACTTAGGAAACATATGCCAATACAGATAATGAAATTCTAGCTATAACCAACCCACTCCACCACAGAGGCAAAGTCTCCCACAACAGGATCCCTTCAGCTGTGAATTTTTATACCCTACAGCGAACAACGATGCATTTTATCCAGAAATGTGACCTAGATCCTACACTTGATCTACAAGCACAGCCACTGGTGTTATTTCTGAAAGGCCTAACTGGCCCTTATGGAATTACATGGCTATATTTCTGCTTATTGGTGATAAACTACCGAGGGCATTGCAAAGACCTAAGTGTTAATAGAATTCTACCATGTAGCTGTGAATTTACTGACTGCACAGTAAACCTGAGCAGCAGGTAGGTGTCGTGTGATGATAATTTTGCAGAAATATGGCCCTTTGTGCAAGAGCAGAAGCCCAGCCATAGGTCAGCAGAGCACACACAACACGAGACCAGTGCAGGGTAAATAAACCACTGAACTGTCAGACCAGCTGTTGCCCATGAACCCAAACTAACAATCTTAAAGTGACAAAAAGTTCAGCTTCAGTCTTGTCATAACCTAAAGTAGAATTCAGCCTTTGCCCCATCCTGCCTATGACAAAGCTCAGGTCAGTTCTCTTTTCCCTTCTTGTGCCTGTGAAATGAGGATGAGCCACAGATAGTCTGAGCTCCAGGTCTTGCAGCAGATAGAAGATGAAGCTCAAGTGGTGCTAGAAACATTTTGCAAGCTGGGAGACTCATATCTGCCAGTCTCTCGTGATTCTTTTCTGCCAGAACTAGAAGAAAGAGATGTTATGACACCAAAGGAGAAAGGAGACAATTTTCTAAGTTATATGCCTGCTTATCACTTCAGCTTTCTTACCTTTCAGGCTTTGTCACAACTTTGCCATTACTCTCTACAATTTTACAAGAACTGCCATACAGAGTCAAAAGTTGCCGTTTTAAAAGAATATTTTGAGGTTGAAACAATATTCTGGAGCTAGACACTGCACCCAACATAAGGAGATGGTAAACTTGGGTTAAGAGTAATCACTACAGCTACAGTGGTCACATGGCTAATTACTCAGGGAGCTGCACTTGGAAACAAAAAGGTACTGAAAGGTTGCACATCCAGCTGTCCCTTTCCTTTTCTTCCAATGCATTGAAATGTAGCCCCTTTGGGGCTTGTCCTTTAGCAAGGCAGATCATAAATCCACACAGCAAGTTGCCATGCTGTACCTTTAATGATAAAGTACAAATAATCACTCATTATCAAGAGTATCACGAATTTCATGAATATCATTAAAACACCTCATCTGTGGATTAACAGATTAAAAAAGAGATTAGTTTCAAAAACCTCCATTCTGTTACCTTCTAATATTTAAAAGTAAAGAATCTCTAGTTCATTTCTGTTAGAGTCTCCCACTCAGTATTCCCTTAAGTCAGGGCAGTCCTTATAGGGTCTTCTAGCCAGGGCAAAAGTATTCTTTTAAGTGAGTAGATAATTCAGAAAAAGAGATGGAGGTTTCCTCCATGGAAACACAGAGGAAAGAAACTGCTAAGTTATTTTGTGAAAGCAGTTTGTTTCACTTGTATTGAACATGAAATTAAATGCTCCAAGCAGCACTGAAAACAGTAATTATCTTCAGGTGATATCAGTGACATTTTTCACTGCAGCCTGCATGGCTTTGGGTCTTGAGCTACAGCAAAACCAAAAGCAGCCAGGGGACTGGCTGAGAAGGAAAGGGGAGATATTTGATTTGGTTGTTTTGTTAAGGTTTTTAATAAATAAAAATGTCAAACCCCAGCACTCGTCAGGTAATCTTGAAGCAGAACTAATATTTATTTGATGCTTTCAGTTTTGACTCAAGCAATTTAATCTTTAATGGTGATGCACTTGCTGTAACCAGGCTGGTAACACAGCCTTTCAAACCCATCACCAGGACATTGCAGTGATACTCCACCTGATTCTCAGCTGAGGTTTTTGAGGGTATCAGTGTCTGCAAATTGAGAGCTAGACACATCCACTGCAGGGACTGTGCCCTGCACTCTGCACCACCTGTGGTATTCCCAGCAGAGAAGTTTCTTACTGGAGGTGTAGGTGGTCAGAGAACAAAATAATATTTAATGAGCTGGGAATAAGAAATCTCAAAACATTTTGTAAGTGTTGTTTAGGATATTTTCAATACCAGTGACTTATAGGCAGAGATATTAAGATAAGTGATCTATTATAAAAAAAAAAAAATATAACAGACTTACCAGCAAATTTGAAAGAGAGACCGAGCAGTTTTCTACTGCTTTTTATTCTCCCTTACCAGTGGTTTTACAGACCAAAAGATTTTGTCTTCTTGAAGAGAAGACAGATATGTTCTTTACAAGACTCAATAGATTACCTTGCCTTGTCTTACAGGAGATTACAGTGGTTTGGGTGTATCCGGCTGTCCCTGGCTGACAGAAGGTTGTAAATCTGCTCCAGATTTACTGCTGCTCCCTCTAGGGAGGGAAGAAATCACCACAAGAGGAAAAGATTCAAGCACGCAATGGGGGAAAATCTGTCCCAGTAGGTTCAAGTTTCAATATTTAGGATAGTATGGGAAGGGAGGGATCCCTACGGAGCTCCATAGTACAGGCTATGGATTGCAGGAAGAAGGAAGATGCTTTCAGGACCTCTTTAGCAAAATCCTTGTTTTTTTGTAAAGGTTCCGAAGGGGAGCAACACAAATGAGATAGCCTCACACTGGGATGGCACACTTCCAACAGAGGGTTGCACTGTTCCTTCCTCAACACTGCAGGTGTGCACATAAAAAGCCACTGTGCACAGCCACAAGACCTTACCTTCTAACTAAAAGCAGGCATAGCTAGTGCTGCCAGCCAAAGGGAAGGGCCAAACTGCAAAAGGGACAAGTTGAAAAGACTGTTTCCCCAGTTGGAGTCATTGAACATGTCAGCATACCCACCTCCTCTCCTCCTCTCTTTTTGAAGGTGGATTTTGTGCTTGGCTCAGTAGCACTGAGAGCAAAGAGGATAATAAGGGGATAAGCAAAGTGCAGCTGAGGCAAAAGAGTTGTAGAGGTTTGTTCTGTGCTCTTTCCCATCCTTTTCCCCTGGGGAGGTAGGACAAGCCATGTAGCCTCCCTTTATTTTCTCTTCTTTTTGAAAAGAACCAGGTATAATAATATGAAACCCTCTGATGTTTACAGTTGTAAAAGGGCTTTAATATAATATAATAGAAAGTAAAATGGAAGTAAAAACTGTTAGCCATTCTTTAATATGCATTTATTTTGTCCACGGGTGGGCAGTACTACTGCCAGATCCACACACCAAGGGGTAGTAGTTTTATCCATTTCAACAAAATGGAGCAGAATGTATGTTGTTAAAGAGAACAGAGGCGTCTGTCACACACAGTATGAGTAAAATCTGTCCTGTCCCTCATTGTGAAAGCAGAGAAGCAGAAAGAAGGTACAAGGTCATTGACAATAGATTGCCATCTATCAGAGCACACTGTTTACAAACTGAAATGCATACTTTCAAGATGCTCGCAGCATCATGTAAATTAAGTTGGAGCTCAAAGAGCCCTCAAATTCAAGAGTCTCACAGTAGGCCATTCAGGATAGACAATCAGGTTATATCGAGCAATTGAGTCCTGGCAAGATTAACCATATTTGGCAAATCAGAGGTTGAAAAGTAAGGACAGGATCAGTATTGATGTTGAGAAAATAGGTTTGCAATTTCTTATATAATGATGAATAAAAGCACTGAAGAACAAAGCCAGCTAAATCTAATACTGAACAAGTACAAGGTGCTCTTAGCAGACAACACATATTTGTTTTCACTAACTGCAAGAAACAGAGTACTTAAACCTCAGGGTGGCTTTAGGCTTCTGGCAATCAATAGTGCCAAATTAAGTTTGTTCTATAATGAACAACTTCTTGGCAAGTTCTCCAAGGCACAAAGTGCTGAGCAATGGCATCCCTTCAGAGGGCAGGACCACAGCCCTCAACCACAGATCTGCACCTCGAATCCTGCCAGGTCCCACGTGGTGGCCGGTGGCAGTCAGGGTTTGGGACCCCCACATCCTTGGGGTTCCCAGTACAGCATCTCTTCCCCACAGGGTGATACCCATTTCTGCTCAGGCAATTCCAGCACAGGGGAATCATTAACTATTCTCCTTTTGCCCCCCTTAGGACTTGAGCAGATTTTCCTTGCACCCTTGCTGCACAATAAGAATTAATAAACAAGCAGAGCAGGACTGAATTGAAACCCTGCCAGGCAGGACACACAGAAGGCATAGAGTCTGAGATAAAGGTTGTGATGCTCACCTGCTGGATCCATAGAGGCCTTGGAGCAAGTCAAGTGTTAGATTGCTGTGCCCTGAGGGGGGAGTTGGGCGCTGCCTTGCTGTTAAGCTCATTCTTCCCCATCAGAGCAGCACTGGATATTTTGGTAATTTACAGTGTTGAGCACACTCCATGGAAAGGAAAAGGGAACACAGTCTCTGAACTAGACTCTCACACAGACTTAGTCTTGCCATTAATTAATATACTAGCCAGCAGCTACCCTACTCTCAATTTTTAAGGTATGATGGGCCAGAAAAGTCCTTTTAGACTAAAAGGGCAGGACAGAGGAAGCAAATTAAGACTCCTCCAACTGTGATTCTTTAGTAAGCACTCCATCTGTAGGGTACATAACGCATTCACCTGGACAGATAAATTTCACAATGAATTACTACTGCTAACAAGCCTCTCAACTTTTTTTTTTTAAGTCAGTCTCAGTTTTTAAAAGACTTTGAAGCTGTTTAAGGATGCTGTTCCATTCTAGAAAGATCTGAGAAAAAAAAACCAAACAAAACTAAACAAAATAAATAATTAAAAACAAACAAACCAACAAACAAACCAACAAACGAAAAAAATATTGGCCCTATTCTTCATTTGCAGCAGAGTCTAGTCTTCCATAAAGGGATTTGCTCACATAATTTAATTTTCATATCCTTTCATCTCAGAATAAAAGAAACAAATTTATATAAGCATAATGCCTGACTGCCAAAATTTTGTAAATAGCATGAGCTACTAATGTATCCATGAATTGTCTCTTTCATCTGAAAAATACTTTCAGAGCCTTCATTTTCTTAAATGTTGTTTCAATAGGCTGCTTGGTAGAAGTCATTCTGCTGTTACCTCCTGCCATACCGGAGCACACAACTGGGATAATGAACTATTGGCCACAATAAGAATTAAGAAGCCTTTTTCTTGTTAACTGACCTTTCATAGTACACTTACTAAATGTATTCATGGCAGTTCGAATATCCTAGACTATTTACAGCTGAAAACTGTTTCTTACTGAGCATTTCATTCTCAGAGGGTACATTGTTTCAAACAGCCAAAACTGTCTTCTGAAACAAATTAATTTGTGCAAATTTATAGTCTGGTAGTATAAATCAAGATAGTTGTTGCAAAATCTGATCTATCAAAACGGTCTTAGATGGAAGTTAATTTTTTTTCTGGAAAACATGTGCTGTCTTTTGTTTACAACTAAACCAAACTGCAGTTTAATTCACTTTGAAGACCATATGTAGCAGCTGATGCAGAGCTCAGTCGTATTCCCCTTCTAGTAAAAGGATCTGATCTTCCATAAGAAAACACAGGGACATACTTTCCCTTACATTACTCTGAGATATTTAAATTTATGTAAAGGTATTTGTGACAACTGTCAGTGGCTTCCTGGAACTGGTACCCATTGTATCAAGCAGAGAATAGCATTGCTATGGCAACTGTCTCATCACATTTCAGAAGATAGATGAACAAGAGGCACTCATCACCTTCTACATTTTCCATTTCCTCAGTAGTATCTTATCCTTCCGTTCACCCAACTCTTTATGGCCAAGATAGGAAGACAACACTTCTCAGTTGAGCTCCATGGACTTTGTTGGCTGCTTGGCCGTTTGGTCACTGAAGCTGCCAAGAGATCTGCGTTATTATTCCTCCCTCTCCTACACACCCACAGCAAGGCACAACTTTAAGTATTCCCATTTCCCTAGGGCACCAGGCTGCCAGGGATGTCCAGCTTATCTCTGCCAGAAGCCAACACGGTCACCGTGGCCAGGGCAAGTGCTACCACCAGCTGTGTGGAGGCAGGAATTCTGTGGCTCATCCCAGCACAGCTACTGTGTCGCCCCTGCCCTGACAAATGCAGCCCAGTGGTGCTCTGCCTACCCAGTCCAGCTCAGTTCCTCCCCTTCAGCCTGGAGGCAGCATTAGTCACACCTTCTCCCACGCTTCAGAGGAGACCTGAGCCTGCTCTGTGGTGCCATAAGCAGCTTGCCCATTTCTGAATCATGCTTTTATCCCAGAGACCTGCAGAAAAGGCAGCATTCTCATTGGCTTGGATCTTCTAAACGCTTCTCTTTAATGCACCTCGTACAACATAGAAGAAACTGCTGTATGAGATCTGCACTCTGACAAGTAAGAGGGGCTAGAGAAGAAATACACAACAGGAGCATCCACTGGGAGACTGGTCTTCATCCTTCAGGCTTCCACATTTGCACCTCTCTGCTTGCTGAGACTGCCGTGATCTGAACGCAGAGCAAAGTTGCTCAAATTTTCTGAGGAAGAAACGTTGATGGTTATTTTTAACGAGTAAAGTAGTTCTCTGAAGAAGGAAGAGATCTGAAAAAGTCTCTTTACTTCCCAAAATGACCACCTTATTATCCCCGGAGAGAGAAAAGTGTTTAAAGCGTTACGCGCATATACGTTGTTCCCCTTTGAAAAGGACAATAAACAGCTACGACTCATTCTGCACCTCAAACTGGCTCTCATGGAAAAGGCAGGCAAACAGCATGATTCAACCATTTTTACCTTCAAGGTCTTTTTTGAAAGATGTTCAAACTTTTACTGTTTTCAAGACTGAAACCTGTCAGTCACAACCCCCACATTTCTTTATGCTTCGTTCAAAACAAAAAATACGTAATTTCTTCTGTTAAGGAACTTCTGCAAATCCTTCAAAGAATGAGCAAGTTCTACCTTATTTCCCTTTCCTTTTGTTCAAGTTCTGAATAGTGTGAGTGGGCTCAGATTGAGAAATACTGCACTGACCTGCTCTAAACATAAACATTCATTGGGATGGGACTTGCTTTTCCTCGCTTGCTTCCCCGTCCCAGCCACCCTAAATCATCAGTGAGAGGAGACTGGAACAAAATGATGCTGAGCAGAAATTGATAGTCCTTCCCAGGTAAAATTTCTTCTCAGCCTTAAGCACGCTGACTTTTTCAAGATGCAGAATCAGCACTTGTGTATTGCAAGTGGGCCCATATATATCTCATCCTGCTACTACAACTCTCTGCAGTCAGGATGGGAACTCTCAATCTTCAACAAATGCACTCCAGCTACAGAAAATGTGCCTATAATCAATTAGCACATGAACTCTATTATCAGCTTTGCATACTGTATTTGTACTTGACTCATTTGGCTTATTACTGATAATGTCATTTAAAAATAGTTGTTTTAAACATTTCCATTAGATACCTAATGGATCGCCTAAACCATTAGTCCAGCAAATTAAATAAAATCATCAAGCCAAGTGAAACATGCTTGCTTAGCAAATTTCTCTCCTTATTTGTCCTTAAGGATCACTTTATATATACACACACAAGATCTTTCAAATAATCTCCCTTTCCCCAATCATTTAGCATCAGCTGTATGCAAGGTTATAACATTTTATCAATGAAATTGTTTATATTTTAGCACTTCCCACAAAAATTAAAGGAATGAGTCTTGTAATTGCTGCTCTAAAAATAGCTATATATTTATTACAAAAAGGCATTATTAAGAACATGCATAAAACATTTATTGTGCTGTTACTGCTTCATGCTCCAGCATTATGATAATCAGCTTTCTTGTACAAATGAGTTTTATATGATTCAAAAGAGAGAATTGATATTCTATTAACGAACTAATGTCATTATTGCAGAACTGAAATGATTATTGCAGAAATTGTTGCTCATCTCTGCTGCACTGTAATATCCCAGATGGGATTCTAAAGACTTGGACTGTTCTCCAAGGAAAACAAGGTCTGGAGAGGACCTTCATCATCCTGTAACTTTCAAAATCAGCAGGGAATTCACAGAAAATTAATATGACAAGGGTTTTTTTAAATATATATAAATATATTCTCATATATTTATATAAATATATATATGAGCTAAGGAGAATTAGCATGACAACCCTGACGTTGTTTGAGATCACCCACTTAATTGTTGGCTCGTGAGGGCAGGCAACTCTGGGAGCATCTTGAATGAACTGATCAGTTTGAGGAAGGCCAAACAGAGGCCAGTCCTCAGGTACAGTGGGGTGGACAGTGATACTGTAAAATGGGAAACTTCCTCTGTTTCTGGATGCACAAGTCTCAGACATCCCTGCCAGCCATCCTTTCTAAACACAGAATAACTGCACAGTAACTCCCAAAGTTCTCCTTCCCTGTACCCAATGCCATCACTGCAATGGAGGGGCTTGAAGATGTTTGAAGCAGCAGTTTGAGGACTCTTATCAAATAGAAGCATTCACTGCACTACTTGATAATGGAGAGAAGTCTTTTGCTTGCCAGGCTTATCAAAACTGCTATGGTGCAGGAAATATTTATGCCTCTCCTACAGAAACAATGCTTCCTATTAGCCTAGTAGTTGTAACCTTTAAATCCCAATCGCCAGGTCAAAGGAACGTGCAGAAAACTGCAGTAAATTCTCAGGCAGCACAACTGAATGAGTAAGAAAACACTAATCTGATGATGGGGGGTAAAAATTTGATAAGCCTTTCTGAAGCAGGTGTTTCTTCAACAATCCCCTGCTACTCTGGTAAAAGAGTTAATGCAATCTTGAATCTGGCAAGAAGCCTTAAACAAGTCAATTGGACATTTCCTGCAGAGAAAGTTATAAAATATTTCTGGCTGAACTGAGGGATAAACTTATGCAAAACATTGTTTGACTTAATAAATTTTACACTGATTTAAGAAAATTGGTCTTCAGTGATCTGAAACGCCCGGGAAGCCAGTCTAGCAGCATGCATTACCAAAAGTAGCATTCCATAATTGTTCAATTACAAAAACTTCTAACAACAAACATGACTTCAAATACAGATTTAGTAGCAAAATCCCTTGAAACCTACTGCAAGCACCAGCATATTAGATCAGCCAGGTCATAAAGAGAGTGGAAGACACTGTGTACCAGCTTCCTATGGTGGCATCACTTCAGAGTTGCCATTTTAAAATAATGGCCCAAAGGAGCTTTTCCAAGTAATTCATGAATCACTTAGGAGGAAGGATGTGAGAGTTATTGGAAATGACTCCAAATAGCGTCAGTAGGGGGAGAGTGAGGTAACCAAAACTCTCAGGGTGAGGGTAACTCTGAGCCTGCCTTGTTATTCCTTCCCAACATGAAACGCTGTCTTGGGAAGTGTGGGAGGAGGGGGTGGTGCCTGCAGTGCAGGAGGAACAGGTGCCTCTCTGCTGCACCTCACCCAGCCCAGGGCAGGCTGGAATACGTGAGCTGGGAACACCAAGCCACGGTGTCCAAGAGGACCACAGAACAGCTGCTGGGAGGAGATTCATCACTCCCCTCCATCTCTGCCAGCTTTGCTTTGTCAAGGGCCCACGGTATGCACTGAACTCTCAGAAGTCCCACCAGCCAATGCAGGAGGTAGGAAAGGGTGATTTTTGATGCAGCCCTGGCAGCAGGATTTCCATCTTTGGCACCAGGTGTCCCTTTCAGGCTATGCTGTTTCCTCATAAACCCCTACAACTTCTGCTACCACCCTATGCCCCGCTTCCCCTCCCACCCAGTGCTACCAGGGGAGGTGCCTATTCCTTTCTTTTGGGGTATCTGCTTCGGGGTTCTTTGTGTGTGTATGTGCGTGTTTATACACATTCTACAATGTTATATACACATACAGTGTTTACACACAGACACGTACTTCAAAACTACAAGCAAATGCTTCACATTTAAAGTTCTCTCCTTCAAATGCCAAGGTCTCCCCAGTGATCCCGAATATTCACACATCTGCTGCAATTTCCTGTGAGAGAAAACTTCTTTCATCCTGGAGGAAATTTATTAAAATGCTGAGACTTTTCATTAGGGCACTTTCTAATTAAGCTACCAATCTTTAAAGCTTCTGCCTTCTATGACTTATTGTTCTTTGCACAAGATGAGATGGCAGTCACAATTCATTGTCTTTAGTGAGGCACATATTGGTTTTTAAAAAAATAGATATTTAGCAGCTTGCAAATCCATGCCCTTGAAGTTAGAAATGCTTCTATAGTTTAATATAGGAAAACAGCCAGCTTCTGCTGTGTTAAACATAGGCCCTGAACACATCCCAATATCCATGTTACGTTTTAAAAATATAACAATTCTTTGAGATTTTAATTATATTGTTGCAGACTCACTAAAAGCTCTTTAGTTTCATAAGTTGGGCCATTGCCTACATTTGATGTTTCCATATTCTCATGTATGAGAAACTGATGATTACCCATAGGATAAAATCCGAGTGGCACCATATAATATTTTCCAATGAGAAGAAAGAAGGAAAAAGGAAAGCTTTAGTGCCAAAACTATTACAGGAAAGCACCTATCTAATATGCAAAGAGTTACACAGGCTAAAATGAGATGAAGCCCAAGTTCCCTATTGCTTCTCCACCGAGTTCCCTTTCACAAGGACAGCTGGTGAACCCCTATGAGATAATTCCCCAAGAGAAGTGATCTCAATGTTGACATTACTACAAGCATCCTTACATGTTGGTTATGCTCACTGATGAACCACTGCAGCTCTCACATTCCCATGGCTTTTGGACCACTGTGTAACACCCCTGTGGACGTGATAAATGTTCTGCTTGGAAACCTGTCAACTTTCTATCATTAATATCTCAGGCAGGATTCACTTCCTTTAGCTCCAAAAGGTCCACGCTGCAGACTTCTATATCTGAGTTAGTTTTCCTAGACTCCCTTTATAATCAGTGGGGAGAAATAAGCTCCTCCAGGCATAATTCATCTGACTCAACTGAAACAACTACATCAGGACGAGAATAGCTGTGCCCTAGAGATGATTCCCTGCATAGGGGGACAGTTAAGGATTAGATGGCTGCATTTAGTGAATTAAATTCCACCATTTGTGCTTCAGAATGTTATTTTTCCCCAATGCTCCCAACGCAGAGCACAACACATGGGTAGTGAAATTGTACACAGTCATGAGGGGAACCTGTACACAATAACATGCCAGAGAGTTTGCCTTCTGAAGAGCTGCTCTTCTTTTGAGTGTACAGACTTAACATTTCCCAGCTGAAGGGAATCATCAGTTTGCTCTAATTAACATGGCTGAACATGTGTACTAAAATGGACTTACTCCATTTTTCACCCATATGTTTAGTAATTTGACAGAATACTTCATGCTCTTAGGTGCCTATTTCAATCCAAAACACTCTCTGAATAGCACTTGTAGCTAATTGATTTGTCTTAATTTACTTCCAGCTTGCTCTCTAACGCTCCGGCGTGGTACTTTTTTAATTTTGAACACAGCAGAAGGCCCTCCTGTGAGCAAAGCTTCTCAGAGCTTCCCCATGGGGCTTTCGAGTCACAGTTGACAGATGAAGAGGCAATGGGAAGACAAACATCACCTCCAGCCATGCTGGAGGTGCAAGAGGCAGCTGTCACTCCCACCCACCTCCTGAGTGACTACATTTAATCCTTTTGACCAGTACAGACCAGGAGATAGGGTGCCACCTCAAGCTTGTCCCTTTGGAATTTATAACATGGGTGTCTGCTGGGGCCATTTCTCTCCAGCTTTTTAAGTGGCAGTTTCCCAGAGGGAACACAGAGAGGTTGCTTTGGGAACCAGTTGGCTTTCCCACTTCCCAAGTCCATTGTCTTTAGCATCATTAGTCCAAAGACAGACCCAGCTATGTTTTATTTTGTCCATACACTTGAGAAAGGTACCATTGTGTAACAATGAACATGAACTCTGAACCTTTCCCCACTGTGAGAGCTTACTCCCACAGAAAAAAAATTCTGTTACTTTTAATCCTTCATCTAGCTTCTGCCAAGAAAGAAAAGCTTACTCAGTGTAAAGCACAGAGATAAAGCTCAGCCTAAGAGAGGAAGATGACAATATTAAATGTGCTTTAAGACAGCCTACCAATCACACAGATTGCTCCAACTCTCCTTCCTGAACTTCGTGTGCATAGTTTGCTTCCTGAGGTGCCAAGTGCACTGAGGATAATGCCAGATCCCTTTGTGGCCCATATGCAAGCATGTGCCAATGATAATCTGCCCCAGAACAACACTAGTGATGCCTCATCTGGCGTTGGGTCACCTGCCATCCTTGGCAGAAAAGCTCTTTTCTTGTCCCACTGCTTTCAAACAATACCTCTTGCCAACAGCACTGAAATCAAATGTGTGTCGCACTTCAGCCATCTGAAATGGAAAAGGGATCAACTTTCAAGTTAAGCACCAAGTTCACTTGAAAGGGAGGAGAGTGTGGACTTTTGAAGCACAGTTCTTTTAAGCCAAACTCTAGTTTATGGAAAAATTAATCTTCTTACTAGAGAAAATAGGACTTGAAGAGAAATACTACAAAAGTTATTCTTCATGGATACATCCTTGATCTACATCTTTTTTATGTAAGAGATCTTCAGCCTGTACCTCTGCCTTGGCTACAAGAAAACCCAAGGACCTCCTTCTGTCTTATCATCCTGAAACACATCAAGGAGTACTTAGGCAAAGAATTTTTCCTCTGGCTTTACTTGGAGGGAAGTTTACAGCTGCTGACCAGCTAAACTGTCTTAAAGTTACTTATACTCTGTTCTCTCTTTCGCTAGCAAGTAAGAAAATTACTGCAGCCTAACACAAGAGCCGATGAAGGTTTTGATTTGCCACGTCTGAATCCACAGTCTTAGAAGTTTAAAGCACTTAGATGGCATCTCCCGGTAGGAAACACCTTTTGGCAGGGTGATTGTAATGGATCGATTAACAGGTCCAGCATTTGATTTCAACTCACCCCTGCACATCCATCAAGGCTCCCAAGCCCCGGTGCTTTAGGAGAGCAGGCATTTTCCAACTGCCTGAACAGATGGCAATTACATAAAGTAATTGCACCCTGACTCTTGCTTGCACCTTCAGAAACTCATCTACAGTTCCACACTTGGGTGAAATCATAATTGCTTCAAGATAAAAAAAAAAAAAAAATATTAAATGCAAAGTACCACAAAAACCAGTATGTCATTCTTGAGACAAGGGGCTTACCATTAACTAGCTTTTTAGCATCCTAGATGCCCATTACATTTCCACACAGTTCTCCAGGCTTAATAAGTCACCCAGTGTTTTCAGTGTTCTCCCTTAGACTCACAAGGCTCACATTTTACTTTCTCCATCAAAAAAAAGTCTTTAAGAAGTTCAATCAAGAGCTAACTAAGGTTAGCTAACTCTTAACCTCTCAGTGCACTTGGGCTGGATTTCTACCTTGCAGGTCAGAAGTACTGGACCTGAAAAGCAAATCTCCTGCCCTGGAGGTGCATCAGGAATGATTTGCTGCTGGGTTCTCTGCTGCAGAACTAATGGACAGTGCTCATTGCTCAGCCTGCTTGCAGACTGTACAGAGAGATTGGAAGGGGAGATGCAACCATCTGGCTGCTGCCAACTGGTGTGGGTTGGGAAAGGCAGCCAAACGGGAGCATTTGGTCAAATTGCACAGAAAAATATTCTAAAAGCTGTATGGAACAGAGGACTGAGCCTGACTTTTCCCTCAAGACACTTCTGCCACTAGAGCAAAAGGAAAGTACTTCCTCTACAACTCCCAGGGCACTAAGTCATCCATTTCTTACATTGCTTTGCAGCTAAAGCAAAAGGCAAAAAACTCATCCTTAATTTCACCAATGTGTCTGTGTTTCTAAGATACGAGGAAGAAAATGGGGGACAAGGAAATAGTCAACTTCTCTCCCTAATCATAGACACTCCATTGCTAATATTATCAAATATCTGAATAGTTACTAAAAAAAAAAAAAAGCCAAAGAAAACCCATAACCAATTTAAGTGTCATGTATTGTTGGCAATAAAATGGGTAATTTAAGTTATATGCATGTAAATTTCCCTTTGTCATTCATTATTACTTTCATAATTTTATGTACTGGAAGAAGGTCTACATCTTCTTTATAGAGAAGGTTTATTTCATTAACTCCATGTGTACAGGTAGGAAAATTGCAGCAGTGCCTAAAGGAACAGGGGCACCTTTAAGCCTAAAAATTGAAAATACAATTGAACAGATAAATATAGTCCCTGACACACTTTTTGCAACATAGTAGGGTAAAAGAAATACTATTAAATTATACTTAATTCTTTTAAATCAGTACAATTTTAGATACTTAAGAATAACTTATTTCTTAAGGCTGAGACTCATGTGATTTAAATATTTAAGCAAGATGAAATGTTCTTTAAAGATATGCAGAATGTGGCCTAGATGTTAAAAGGTTTTCTCAAGCAATTGGTACATGAGGTTTTTTATCCCGTTTCATGGAGAACAGGAGACCTTTATGAGCTTTTCTCTGATCATAAACAGAGCTTTAGGAAAAGCAAGTAGTTGAATCAATGCCTTTTGGCTAAAGCTAATAAATATAGGCAGTCTTGGTTGTTGTCTTTTCAAATAACTCTCCTATATGATTATACTATTAGCACTAAAAGCTTCTTTATAGCCAATAAAACGTAATTTCTAACCACACAAAACTAGGTCCAGAAGAAGGCATGTGGATTCCTCACCCCCTGCTAGCTGAGTTGGTAATTAATTCTCTAGAATCTGTCCATTAGGATACATATAGGAAGAAAAATGTCCTGATTGAACAGGACACAAGATTTGGAGATGCCTTTAATGTTCTGGTCAAACGGCAGCAGACTCCTAAATGAAAAGCAAAAGCTTGAAGCATCAAGAATTGCTCAGACTGACATTTTTACTCTAGTCAGAAGAAAGTTCCCGTGCTCATCAGTCTCTTGTTTTGATAGATAAATGATCCAAATATGCTCTCCCAGGGGTCCCAAGCAACATTTGTGACATCCTTAAAGGCAGTTACTTTTTAGACTCCCTGCTCTGAGACCGCACAGATAAATAATAACACAGCTTATGAAAACTTTTCAAAGTCAATTGCCTTTCCTACGACACACCTTTTGCTGCTTTTACATAACCGCTTTCAAAGTGCAAGTGCAGTAATCGCCATCCGTGGCAAACTGAGAATATTAAAAAGACTTATTCCTACATATAAGCCATTGCAATCTATAACACCATTTTTCTCAGCATCCTGCAATGCAGCCAGTACGAACAACACAAGCAGATGAAGCAGCCTGAAGAAATAAACGCTGTCATTATTATTGTTCTTATAAGATGAAAGCAGCACACACAGTTGCAGTCGAAAATCCAAATACTCTCTTCAGTTTCAGAGTGGAAAATAACTTTGTCGTGCCACAGGGTCAAGCAAATCAAGAGCCTCCTGCTACCAGTTTCCTAAAGGGATGTCTCTTCTCAACAATTACACTGCAGACTTCTGTGAGCACAATGCAGCCCAGCTTCCTTCTCAGGCATGCTTCTCACCCACACAAAAACAAGGAAACACTCACAGCAGTTGAATAAAAGGTCATGAGTACCTCTTCTCTACTCTTACATGTGAGCCAAAGAAGAGCCCCTAAGACACCAGCTTCTTGTAGACTGATCAATATTCTCCTCCTGGATATTCTGTAACGACTGTCGCAGCAGTAAAAGATTATTGATTACATTAGGGTGGGGAAAAAATGCATTATTAAGTAACAGTCAAACAGTTCTTATCTTAAAGCCTGTTAAGGCTTACAGAGCCTAAGCCTTGATCTGGCAAGTGTTCAGCCAGGCATAGAAAAACCTGTGTGATACTGTCAGTGGCACAGGGCAAGGGCCCTGGCTGGAGTGCATCTGTTTTTCTAGCTGTAAGGAAGTTTCTGGGGATAAAGGGCTGTGTTCAAAGCATCTGATATGTCTGATGAACAAACCCCCTTTTCGTTGCATTTCATTATCCGAACAGGAGGGGAGGAGAGAAGACGAAAAAAGGACCTGCTGTGTCCCCCAACACAGCACTGCTAACAGCAGTTCCCTGAGGCTTCAGCTTTTCACTGCAAGCTTACTTCAGAGAGCCAAGCTTCTAATAATCACTCGTCTTTAAAAAAGCTACCTCTAGCAATGTGCAAGCACTTGCCCGTGCTAACATCTGTAAACAATGAGCATTGTTATTTCTGACTTCTTCTGCAGCATGACTTTCTGGGGGTCGCTGCTGGCACTCTGCACCATGGCACCTGAGCAACCTTTGATGCAATTAAATGGCTGTGAAGGTGCCAGCACACTTGCTTGATTTGCATTGCCCTGCTCTGGCATCCAGCAGGGACCTTCCCGAAAGAGAAGTCGATACTTGAGCCAAAACTAACTGAACAACCATCTCCAGCATTTAAACAGACTCATGTGTTTCATGAGCCTGAAGAGTCACACTTTGACATGGTTCTCTAAATCAGGTAAAGGCAGAACAGCAGAAAGAGCAGCTGAGCTCACTGTGTTGGGCAGAGGCAGCTGCTTTTGTCCAGCATTACCCTCATGAATACCAGCTCCATCATTCTTGCTGCTCTAGGAGCAACATCCACACAAGGAGCATAATTCCTTCTTGCCATCCAACTTCAACACTGTCACTGCTGGAAAAGTAATTATCTCTTAATCATCACAGAAGTCAGAAGCCAACATAAAAGCAGCAGTTGTATTAAAAAAAAAAAAACAAAATGAAAAAAAAAACAGCAACAGACCATGTCAGGTACCCTCTTATCTAAATTAAAATCTTTATCCATTTCAACCTAATAAGGAGCATAAACCTACTGATTCCATTAAATACAGCTGAAAAGCATCTTGCCACAATGCTTTTCATCATAACAAAAGGTTAATCTAATGATCCTGTGCCATATTTGGCAATTATAAGGAGTAGTCAAATTTTATTTTGGGGGGGTTGTTTTGTTGTGGTGTTTTTTTGTCGGGTTTTGTTTGGTTGGGTTTATTGCCAGGATTGGTTTTGTTTTACTTGTTTCTTCAGTGTTCTTCTGTACTTGCTTTCCACATTATATCTTATCTCCAACTGAGATATAAGAAACCTTCATGGTATTTAAAGGTCTGCAGCATTTTTCCCAGTACTAGCTGAAAATAATAAGGAAGAAAGGACTTCAGTGCATTTGAACATTTTTCCTTCCTACAGCACTACCTCAAATCACAAGTTTTCTGAAAACTCCTATGCTGTTTGTTATAGGTTTTGGGTTGGTTTTTTTTTTAATTAAAATTTAAATTTGGATTTAGGTTAGTTGATGAATAAATGGTTATGTCTTTGTGGTCTTCTTCCATGCAGTGCTGCATACTTTCTAGTGAATTGAGAATACTGACAGTCAATATTGTGGTCAAACCAGGTCATGCTGGAGTAATCAAAAGAAAAAGTGGAAAGGCAATCTTAATACGATGTTATTTTCCACACAACAGATTCTAAGATTTTAGGATAAAGTTTGTTGCATGGTCTAAATTAGCTCCTAATGATTTCTGTTTTTTTCATTAGGTGGCCTTATCAGAAACAGAGAACACAAAGCAACTGGAATAAATTCTTTGCAAGTGGAAAATATTGTGATTGCTTGCCTGGGTCTAAAACAATCCATTTGAATTATCAGAAAGGATAATAATGTTGCAGTAGAGGTCAGGTAACAGCAGACCTGGCAACTGCAGCTAATGGTGTTGGAACTTTTCAACCTGAAAAGTTCCCAGAGTTAAAAGCATACAAACAGATAGAGCTTCCAAGGAGGGATGTTTGATATATATGACCTAGTTGCATCCTAAATATTGTGAATCAAGAAACAAAGAGCCAAAAGAATCGCAGGGTATAACTACATCACACAGTGGCTAAAAATGGGGAAAATTGAAATGAAAAAAAAGAAATCCAAGGGATTATACAGATGTAGAGACATGCCTGAATCTGTTCATTGCTGCTTTCCAGAAGAGTTGACATTATAACATTCTTCAGCTTCAAAGAGCAAAGATGCATTTTGAACCCTAAGGAAATGTAGTTTTCAATAATGACTTCTTCAAATAGAAAATATAGAAATTATGGGGGAATATATGATGCAATATGTACACATGTACCTACACAAGGGCATACATGAGACCCTATGCTATAGTTCTCATTACTTGTCAAGAGTATATTGATGTTAAATGTCAGAAGCCTTTTTCCATAGGTTTCAGCAGCTTCAGGGGTTAAAATTGGCATTTTAGGAGACAGCTTTGGAAAAGACCAAATTATAGCTTAAATCTCCTGGTAGAAAAAAATAGCTTCTCCTACTATAGTGCACAGGGAAATCCTCCAGCTTCCCAATGTGACAGTTGGGTTGTAAGCAATCCAGGGAAAGGAATTCAGCATTTCCATCAGTGCTAAGCACAATGTTGCTCCCATACACACCAAACAAGCCAGATCATACAGGAGCATTGGTTCACCTTTGACTTTTCCAGGCCTCTTCCAGTCTCTGAAAATCTTAATGGTTAAAGCACTTTAACCATTTGCCTCTGTCCTTTACTCTTGCTTTTTACTGGGTTATTATGTGAAAGCACATTCTCATAATCTTTATCTCTCTCAGAAACTCCAGGGGCCATAGAAAGTGCTGAGAATATACTGCAGGGTTTCTAAACTCTCCAAAAGCCATTCAGAGTACCAATGTGCCTTCTGCAGATTTGGGCAATTAGACACAGTCTGTTTAATGCTTCTCTTCACCACCAAATTAATATTATGTGTTGCCACGTGCAAGTGCTGTCAAACAACTTTTTTTAAACAGTCATTATGAAATATATTGAAATATGTTGCAAGTACGCACCAAGATGACAAAGAAACATCCTTATCATATAAAAAGACAAATTTTATTTTCTCAGCATACGGCTTAAGGAGAAATCAGCTGCTATTATTATTTCCTCTTTATGTTAGCATTATAATCTAAATCTAAAAGTTAGCTGTGCTCAATTCTCTTTTGAAACTGCATATGATTTTCTTACTCAGGAAACCAAGAGCTGAAGTGCTACCTACAAGAAATTCCTGGGATAAAGTTGTACCTAAACCTCTCTACAGTGCTGAAGACTTTCATAATCACAAAGTTACGTTTTAAAAAAAAGTCTTAGAAAGCAAACGTTGATAGATTCTCAAAGGGGAAAAAAATCAGCAAGAGTAAAAATCTTTGAAATTTTGTTTGGAAATAGTTTCTTAGGATTATCATTCAAGATCCTTTAGCTGTTTTATGAATGAGAAGTTTTAGGGATCCACGGAAACTAGGTAATCTAGTTAGACAATGACTCTCTGTACCGAATTCCTGGGACAACAATAAGGTTGTTTTTCATAATTAATTCTGAGTCATCTGTTTAAATTTTAAGAAGCCATTCACAGTCATCTGTGCTGTGTGTCAAGTGTCACAACGACGTCGGAATTATGCAAAGGAAAAATGTGGTATGTGACAGTCTGTTATTTTCCTATCAGGAATGAAAATGAGTTCACAAAGTGTTAAGAGAGCTTAAGAGCTGATTTAGCAATCACAGCCTCTGCAACGGGAGACCTGACAGATCTGGGAAGCTTCCTAAGGAAGATAAATCCTTGTTTCTGTGTTTGGACACTTTTCACACCGTCCTGCTGCTACCAGCTTTCTTGAAAGTTTTGTACCCCTAAAAATATACCCAAGGCTAAATGTTACCAGGAATTATTCAGCAAGCTGTGGTGCCAGCAGACCACAGAGACTGTCATCCTCTGCCAAAATGAGATCCCTGAGATCTTGAGGGATTTCACTGGGCTCCCTGTCCTGACTCTGCCCAAGTGATTTCCAGACCAGCTGCTGGTCTGGGCTGGTGGCAGCTGCTCCAGTTCACCTCCCTCTCATCCCCACTGCAGCAGGCACACACTGACCCAAGGAAGCATGGCAGAAAACTCAGAAATCCCACAACACTGACTCCCACCACACCACACAGATATGCTGTTTGGTGCATCCCGGTTTTTCAAAGAAATTGCTGAATTTGTATAAGTTCAACAATATTCAGCAGCACTGTGGGATATAGACACATGCAAGTGCAATACAGGGTGTGCTCCAGCATCCTTCCTTCCTAGGCATTCCACTGCCTCAAATTCTCTCCAGTATTATTCCAAATACTGGTACTTTTACAGGGGATCATGTTGCAATGCAGTAAGAAACTGAAGTAGAGAGAAAGGCATGCTCAAGAGCTGCAGAGCAGTCTGAAACCGTGAAAAGGAGGAAAGCTAAAGCCCAATCTGCACTAGAGAAGTTTTGCCAGCATAGCTGCAACCGAGATCTCAAGACACAGATGGTTTATACAGGCCTGGAAGAAAATGGGGTTTTTGCCACTAGCACTTAAGCCAATTCACGGAGTGAACATAACTCTTCTGGCTAAAATATTCAGTTGTGTCAATGCCAGGATTTAAATCCCTAAAAATAATAAAAATCAATCAAACAAACAAACAAAAATGACACTACACAAGTGGAAAAGCACATGAAAGTAGCAGGTGAGATCTTCCTAGGTAGCCTGTGGTGCTCGTGGAGAGTCTGACCAGTTACCTGCCCACGTTTATGCTCTGCCTCTGTGCAGGAGAAAGTACATACAGGAATAGCTCTGTGTGCTCTACTACCAGCACTGTGGCAATCTGTGAAGAGTACAGCAGAAAACATGTCTTGTTTAGTATAGACCTAAGTCTGAAGGCACAGTATCTGAATTTTGGAAAGATCTCTCTCTAGAACTCTCCCTGGAGCCACCATTGTTCACTGGTGGAAGTCATAAAGGCAAGGCAGCCTGGCATCCTCTGACAGAAAAGCATTGTCTGAAGGAAATAAAAAACAAACATTCCTTCACAACAAAATCCTCTCCCATGGATGCTTTACTTTAAGAAAGCTTTCTACAAGTTCCTCCTGCTTTTCTGGAAGCATGTAGATCCTTTCCTCTCTGTCTTTCCCAAGGAGATTGGAAAAAGCCATTTTTACTTCTACTTCCTCTAAAAGGTTGATGCTCCTAATATTCATCCCTCTTCCAAACCCATCAATTTTAAAGACTGTGTTGTTTGTTTTGCTTAAAGTACTTCTTGGCCAGGGCTATTTGCACATTTTTCAGAGGAAATAGCCTGAATTGTCTCAGTTAATCCTGAAAATGAAAATGTTAGAGAACTGCTGTTTAATGCAATCCCAGTGCAGAGTTTACCATCTGATAGGGTTATTCTTCAGTCTACAGGATGATCAGGTGAGGATGAGAATAAAGACAAATGACACAGTGAAAAGAATACAGAGAAAGACTCTGGGAAGTATACAGTAAGATAAATACTATCTAAAAAACCATCAGTCTCCGAAAACTAGGCAGAGATGAGATTGCAGATTATGCAAATTTTTCCATCTCTCCAAGTTAAATGATCAGCCACAGACCTGTTCTTGTGTCACACAGAACCCCTATTGCAGAGGAGGAGCAGTGACACGTTGCCTTCACTCCTCTTCCAGCAAACTCTTCTGAGTTCAGTTCTCCCTCAAAGCTGCCCTGGTAAGCACACAGCAAAAAAACTGCAATATCCTGTTGTTGGACAAGGTGATAGTTTGAAAATTATGTTTCCTTACGTTGTAGATTGAAATAGAGATCTTTTCCAGGCACATATTTGAAAATAACAATTGTTTTGTTACTGAAGTTGACCTCCCCCTTGCAAGAGAGTTTCCGAGGTAGGTGTATCAGTGAAAAAGGTTTGTGACTTACAGCTCCACACACAGGTTTTCAGAGGCCTGGCAAAAAACACATGGCCTCAAAGCATAAGGATGAGGGGGAAGTGGGAGAAACAAGGCTGCATTTTATAACTGTTGAAAAGGAAGTAAAACTGCCTCTCAACCTCCTTGCTCCAGCACTGCTCTCTGGTTCCCACTGGTTTTAAGCCCTTACCTGAAAAGGCAGTGTTTTGAAATGCAAGAAAAACCATTGTGCATTTTTAACCCCCTATTCAAATTTAGTTTATAATCATGAAAGCAAAGCCATTCCTGCATAGTGTGAAACTACTTGTGCAGATTATATACACAGATGGGTGAACAGTCACTTCTTTGATTCATTGCCAATCCAAATAAAAGCAAACAAAAACCTTGCTTTTTCTTCAATGGAACAAAAGTAAAAATTTTAGACATCTTTTCCTAATGCAGAAAATTTGTGGTTGAAGGGAACATTTCAGGCTGTTAGATCCAAACTGAATAAAGGATAGATGCCAAAGAGTGGGTATAGGAAGTGAGTGGCCCACTTATGATATGGAGGGTTCAGGTTCAGGCCCCGAGCACCCATCCAGGGGGACATGTGCCTCCAAGGACAGGGTGTTGGCCACAGTTACATGGGATTTTGTCTGTCTGTATAGAATACTTGCCATCATGAAGGTACTGTTTTGCTCAGTGTAGAGCTCATACTAGGCTATGGGGTACCCAGATACTGCTTTACTTCTCACAGATGTTTTTTTGAACAGCTCCAAACACCAGCAATAGAAGTGATGGCAGGAAGCAGCTCCCATGGGCTCTGTTGTGCAGAGCCTGGTCCTCTGGGGCTCTTTCACAGCATATACAAGATAAGAGGCAACTCTCCAGACCACTGTTATCCAGAGACGTCTGGACTAGGGATTCAGACCAACCTCAAATAAGACAGGAAGCTGAATCCTCTTATCTAATGAATTATAGAAACAAATCAGTGCTATCTCCTCAGGAGAACTGTGAACAGGGAAATGAAGTTTTCCCTTTCTCCAGCCAAAATCATCAAATCATAACACATTCCCTCTCTGGCCACACAAGAACTGAATCTGAATTTGGGAGGCATGCCTGCTGTTCTATATGAGCAAGCCCGTCATCCCGTGCACTGTGCTGTTCTTGCTGCTTCTCCTTCCACCCTCCCAGAGGGCTGGCTGAGAAGCTGGCTTGCCTCCCTCCTATCCCTCTCAGCTAGATTAAAACAGATGGCAGAGGGACATGAAATAAAGAGCAAACGCAGACAAGCGACTAATTTTTCAAAAGGAGACAGAAAACCAAACCCTTAACTTCAGCACCAGAAGCAGCAAGGAATGCAGAATTACTCTCTGAACATGATTCTTCCATGTAAGCAAACGCAGTGATTGTTACAGATATGGTGACAATAAGAAGGGGAAGTATCCTCCAGGCAGGCTTGGCAAGAGCATGTGACTACACTGCAGTCCAACAGAGGCGAGTAGAGATGACAAGGCCATCAAGGAATGCACCACAGACTAACCCCACCTATGCAGCAACCCTGCTTCCCAAGCAGGCTTTGTTGAACACTCTGCTCATGGTTACCTGACTGAGTTTAAAGCCAGTTCAAGTGGTACCTCCCCAGGAACTGCAGTGACATGTTTGAAGTCACAGGATCAGTTAGGCTGGAAAAGACCTCTGAGATCATCAAATCCAACCTGTGACCAAACACCACCAGGTCAACCAGACCATGGCACTACCAGTCTTTCCTAAAACACCTCCAGGGACAGGGACTCTACCACCTCCCTGGGCAGCCCATTCCAACACCTAGTCACCCTTTCTCTGAAGAAATTCTTCCTAATGTACAACTAAACCTCTCTTGGCACAGCTAAGTACTATGTCCTGTTGTCCTATCGCGAGCTACTTGGGAGAAGAGACTGACCCCCACCTGGCTACACCCTCCTTTCCGAGAGTTGTGGAGAGTGATGAGGTCTCCCCTGAGCCTCCTCTTCTCCAGGCTAAACATCCCCAGCTCCCTCAGCTGCTCCTCGTCAGACTTGTGGCTCCAGACCCTTCCCCAGCTCCACTGCCCTTCTCTGGACCTGCTCCAGCACCTCGATGTCTTTCCTGGAGTGAGGGAACTGGACACAGCACTTGAGGTGTGGCCTCACCAGTGCTGAGTACAGAGGGACAATCACTGCCCTGATCCAGCTGGCCACACTATTGCTGATCTAGGCCAGGATGCCATTGGCCTTCTTGGCCAACTTGGCACATGCTGGCTCATGTTCAGTTACTCTCAACCAGCACCCCCAGGTCCTTTTCCACCAGGCAGCTTTCCAGCCACTCTGCTCCCAACCTGTAGTGTTGCATGAGGTTGTTGTGGCCAAAGTGTAGGACCTGGCACTTGGTCTTGTTGAACCTCATTGGTCTTGGCCCACCTATCCAGCCTGTCCAGGTCCCAGAGTCAAGGAGCTGTCCCCCTGTGACAGAGGCACAGGAATCCCTGTTCTGTGGGGTTGTCATGTTTGGGCTTGAAGAGTCTGGTATTTTGCAGACTGGAGAACACAGAGCACTTGGTAATGCTCGTGGAGTAAAGAAGCAAGGATCAAAGGCTCCTGGAGGGAGATGTGTCAGAGCAGTCACAGCCAGCACGTTGCAGTTCATACAGTAGGAAGCATGAAGGTGAGTTAGTTACACCAGGGAGATGAGGACAGAGCTATTTCAGTGCTTCACTCTGCCCCTTTGCCAGAGAATTCTGCCTTCATTCTGGTCCTGACAGAGTTGCTGCTTGCATCTCTCTTCTCAGCACCCAGTGGCAGAGGGCAAGTTCACTCACCTTCCCTGGCAGCTCAGGAAAGCCTTCAGACTTTGCATTTCAGCTGTTTCAGTGGAAGCACTACCTACCTCCTGTTGATTTGGTTCCAGGAGCAATAACGTGACAGAGCAGACATATGGGGTGGTAACTTTCAGGGCTAAGTCTAACAGGCTTTGTCATTTTAGCCACTTCGGATTATTTCTGTTGGCTGAAACAATTTAAAGAGACATCCAGAAAATTAAGGCAAGCATAATCTTTGTTGTGCCTGACACAAAATGTACTGCAGCACATCGTTTTGCCAACAGAAGGACTTTTAAGACTGTAACACAGCTAAGAAAAGCATCAAATACAGGTTTACTACAGAACTTCTGTGCCTTGCATTCAAGGCACAGAAACAGACTTGTCTTTGCCATTCTGTATGAAATCAGAGCGCCTGTGCTCAGACCTGTTTTCCAGGACTCTCCGATTTGTTTCCTTCCTGTGTTATACTGATCCTCAGGGCATGCTGCAAAGTTTATTTGCCCGTGCTTCTCCCGAGGGGTGCTTGGGAGGCAGAACTCCACGTTATCTTTAGTTCGTATTAGTTCAACTGATGCATTTGTGATTTTATAATTGTGGTCTCTGTTTCCAGGAATGGGTCTGTTGTGACCTTTTACAAGTGGAGGTTATAAATAACTCCAGACTGTAGAGACTCATACAGTTTTTGAGATATTCTTCCAGCTACTAACACACTTCAGGTCCAGAGGGTGCTCAGTTCCATGGATTGAGACAGTACCACCCAAACAGGGAATCCAATGCATACACAAATATTTGCTGACAGATTAAGAACTGGAAAGAACTCAGCTTCCTAGTTAAATTGCAGATACAGGGTGGGGGCAGAGGAGGAGAAAAAATGGGTTTAAAGCATGCAGAAATGCACACCGGGTAAGGAAAGTTGGCAACCTTGTAATTTCTGCTTCGCGCTTCAATCTGCTGACAGACAGCTACTTTGCGTTCCAGGAAAGGCAAGTTTGCTGCAGCAGCCTTGGGCTGGCAAGTAACTTCTCTCACAAGCCTTCTAGTTATCCCTGCCTTGTCCCAGGGGGATGCACTGTAGCATTAGGAGCCTTAGCAAGAGTTATTGGGAGGAAAGAATTTAAGGACAGGACTCTAAGAACCAAGTGAAAATGTCCCTCTACTCCTGCTCCATCTGCTGGGGCACTAGGGTTCAAGCCCCAAGTGCATCCCCTATCAGATCCGAGTACAAGCTCATCCTTCTTAAACAGATTTGTTTAATCCAAAGGAGTAATATTTCCCTCTCCTCATATTTAATATGATGGATCATTACTAAGCTACTTGTCATTAGTACATCACATGGTTAGTATCTAAAGACACACAGTCACATCAGGAAGGATTTTTACAAGCTTATAAAAGCTTCAGAAGAAATTTCAGCTCCCAGGCAAGGTTGATACTTATAGCTATTTAATCTTTCTATGGTTATTTTAGTCTTACCTTCAGTGGGGATCTGGTTAGCCCATACAGAAACAGGTAATAAAAACAGGATGGCTGAAAACAAGCAGAGCAGGATGTATCTGTGCCCCTGACACAGCTTTGTGTTTACTTAATGCACAAAGGCTCTTATTGCTGCCTGTAGCAGTTTAAATACCCTTAGTTCAATCAGTGGCCCATTTTGCTGTCCGAGTGCTGTTACTGTTTTTTAATTAAGACTGATTTTGCTAATGAGCACCCATGAAAAAAAGGCAAGCAAACACCACCTCCCACCCCTCACAGTGCACTCAGAAAACTTATTCAAAAGCAGTACTTAAACCCTAATGGGCAAGTTTTCCCACTGTCAATGCCTAAAGCAATATTTAAAAAACAAACAAACAAAAAACAAAACCACAACAACAAAACCCCCAAAAAAAGAAAAAAAAAACCACAACAAAACAACAAACAAACCAACCAAACAGGAAAAAAAAATAAAAACAGGCCCCAAAATTCGGTCTAAATTCAGAATCCCAAACAGCAGGCTGATGAATGCCCTTCTCAAAGGCATTCCCAGCCACGTTTGTCCAGCTGTCAGCATTTCACGTTGTTTTTCAGGTTTACTAAAAGGGAGAGTAGTACTGTTTTCCAAACATGAAAGGATGCACTAATGCTATTGAACAGGAGTAATCTTATTACTGTTTTGTAAATCTCAGACACAAATGAGTGGTTATGGGCTTAATAACACACACACGTGCTCAGGTAGAACTGATGAGGACCAACAACATCTGTTTTCTTTGAGTGGCCACCAGACAAATTCAATGTTTACTTTAGTGGTAAGGCTGCACCATGCCTTCTAAACAAGATCAGTAAGATGATATATGTGTACATTTAAAGACAAAAAGTAGTTATATTCTGGTCACCCTAACATGCCATATCTGGAAGGGAAGGAAAAGAGATTTGTAGAAGTGGTTTATTCCCTAAAAATAATAATGTTCATGTATCCAAGAGAATAGACATGCTATCTTCCTTTGTTTACAGAGCTCTTGTTCAGCAACCATAAATAATAATAAATAAATAACAAAGATAAAGTACAAGATGTCTTTTTCACCAATCTCAAGTTCAGGACAGTATAATGCAATTGAAGTTTCAAGTCTTTCCAAAGTTTTCCAACAACAGCTGCATACTGAAAAGGTAATAGAAAAAGACAACACAACTGCATCAAGAACAACTCCCAGGGAATTTGAGTTATCTTAGATAACTCAAAGATAGATTCAGCTTAGTCCTTCAAGTGAGGCACTGAGTTGCCAGTTCCACAAAAGTAGCCTTTAAAACATCTGGACAGTAATAATTCTTTTGAAAATAGTTGCATGCTGAAAATAGTCACTGCTAAACCCATTCTATACTTGTTGAGATACAGATTTCTCTCCAGTTCAGCATGGCTGCAAGTTTGTTTTCATTCACCAAAGTAAATTCAATGCTCAGAGAAGAGAGCTCCAAGTCTTCCATGCTTTATTTAGATAAAGTCTTATGTCAGGCATGTGGCCATAAGGAGACTGTGCCTGTTCTGTGAGGCAGGAGCTTGGTGGTCTCACAGGAATAACAGCAAAGTCCAAGTTGGAAACACAGTGTGTAGCTATGCCAGGATGCCCACAGCACTTTGGGTATGACCTGAGATTAGATCTTCCCTGCAATAAGTGCATAAAAGAGGTAATTCACGCTACTAAGAGAAAGCAACACAAATAACAGAGTAGAGTACCAGGGAACTACTCCTGCAGCTATTTTACAGAAAATTAACAGAAGCACCATAATGAATTTGCTCCAAAATTGACAAGGAAAGCCTACAGCCCCAGGGCAGAAGCCAGCTTTCCTAATTCCTAATTCAGTGCAATGTTGACAGGATTATCCTTCACACTCCTAGAAGTGGGTCAGTTGCTTACTGAGGGCAGAAGCCAGTGATGGCAACTGACTGAAATGAGTTCAACTGAGCAAGAGAAAATCCAGAATTAGTTCATCTTGGATGTGATAAAAAGAGAGAGAGAGAGGCAGGAGTCCTTAAATGCTGTCAGCATGTCAACTCCACACATTTGTAAAACAATCCTTTTAGTTAGTGATCACCCAAAAAATTTGCACGGATGTTTCCAACACTAGAGTTTCTAATGGGTTGCCACCAGTTAGAAGATCCCCATCCCGCTTGAACAGGGAAAGCCACCAAATTTTGTGACTGGCAGCACAGCCCACTGAGTCCCCCTTTAACCTCAAAAGGAGGCACTTCCATGGAGGGCAGATCAGTATGGTTACTGCTGTCTCCCTTGGATGGAGCCATACTCTGGTGTTTGCAGCAGCCCATGAGGACCACCCTGGACACCTGCTGGAACGGCAGAGGCTCTTAAGTCTCCACACAGGAGCAGGAGAACATTCTGTCTGGACAGATACCATAAAGAACAGGTTGTGTCCCATGATCAGGAGACCCCAGCATAATTATCCATCTCAGAGTAGTTCACAAAAAACTCGGTCTGAGAGTCTCCAGTGCCCCTGTTGCGCCACGCCAGCAGCCTGAATGAAAGTTGAGCACACCAGCTGATAATCTTAAAGCCACACAGAGGAGCATAATCACTGCACTTGGCAAATAAGCACTTTTCTGTCACTGTGTTCTTATAAAGGGCCTCCAAATCACAGCAGCACTAAGGAAACTTACTTATTCCTACACAGCAGTTTTACAAACCTACCCATGCTATTTTCCTTACTCCACGGTCTCAAACTGAATAATCCTTCAAAAGCCATTAATCAGCTTTCGTTATCTCTAAATTGCTTTTTCTTGCTTGCAATTAAGGACTAATATCCAAAGAGTTGGAAATTTATAAGGTAATTAACCGTAATGAGTAACTGTTTTAAAGTATGATCAACTACTGGATATCAACAGATATCTTGGGTTTTGCCAGTAAACTTTTTTTCCCCATGTGTTTACACAAGCTCGAAAAAGATGATTTGTTTAGCAGAGGTGGAACATTCACCAGGTAATACTGTATCTATACCTATTCTTCCTCTAGAAAGCAACTGACTATAGACAATACCTGCAAACTAGCAATTATTGTGGATTCAGGTTTTAAGGTGACACTGACATGATGAAGGATCTATTTTTACGTGTGTAAAGTATATTTCAAGTTCAGAATAAGGAACACAGAAAGAGCACTCACACTGTAATCAGTTCATGTACAGGACAAGAATCTGCTCAGCATTTGTGAACATCAGCACAAGAAATAACATTTCCTCTCCTTGTGCTTCCATTCAATGAAATGCTGGACAAGCAGTTCTAAAAACTTTTTTGAGTAGGTTAATAGTGTATTAAGCATTGACCAGATTAGAATATCAAACCAAATTAGTGAGCTGGGTCTAAGGTTTTAAACAGTATATGAGATGCCTTTCCAGCCACTCCGGCACAATATCAAAATGCTTTAGTCATGTTAATGAGACCCGTTCTTCCTAAAAAAATTATTCGCTTATTTCACGTGTTTCCATACATGTGGCATCCAAGGCAACACAAGTGCAAGTCACTCACTACACTCCAAAATCTGTCAGAGCAAACCCGCTTAGGGATTCATCAGGTAGATCTCACTCACTGGAGAAACTGCAGGTCAGAACTCACAAGAGGATGAAATCTGATCCTCTTTAGAGTAGAGCTTGTACTCACAGTAAATGTGGAAACTCCTAATTCAGCTGCTGTCCAGAGAGTGCTCAGAAACTCTTCTTGGTAAGAAAGTAGGGTGCTCATCCCCAGAACATAGTCAAGAACTTATTTCATCACTATTTCCCTGTTTTTTTCTTCCAGCAGAGCCATAAGAGGCTCTAGGCTGTTTCCATAGTGAGAGTAGTTAGCAGAACAACTGGCACCCAAGTATTTTGCAGTTTTCTTCAGCAGCAGCCACAGAATAGCAAAACTTGAGGAAAAGTAAAGATGTTCTCAAGACTAACCTATGGATAATATTTCAGTTAGACAATGAGTTAACAGTTTGAAGCTTTAGAATATGTTTAGCTGTTTCATTTTAGAGCTGAGGAAGAGGAAGCTTTAAAATGACACTTTCGACCTGCAATTTTTTTTTCTTCTATTCATACTGCAACGTTTCACATTTCTGTTTTCTCTTGAAAACTATGACCCAGTTTAGAAAGCCCATGCTTATCTATACATAAGGAATGACTCACGTACTGATGGGGGGAAAAAGAAGTTTACACAGAGAAAATAAGCATTATGCCTGCTGGATTAATGTTTTTGACAGTTGTTACATTGCTTAGTGGAGTGAACAGTACAAGCCTAAAAGCAGAGCATCCCACATAGTGCTAGCCAGGAAAATCTGTTTGGAGACAGAATAATTTCTAATGATAAGTCTGAAATTCTTGTAAGGTTGGGGGCCAACAGTCTTTTAAGATGAAAAAATTCAAGAGATCTTGCAGATTAAGGATGCACTTTCTGAATGTTTTTACTTTTCCAACAGGTAACAGCTACGGGTAAAGATCACCTTTAAAAGGGAACATGGATTTAATAAACTCAACTGATCAAAACAGTACATCAGAACCGTTCAAATGGGTGACATCCAAGATTCTCATTTCCATTACCCTGTCTGTGCTTGCTCTGATGACAACGGCCATCAATTCTCTGGTGATGACTGCAATAATTGTGACAAGGAAGCTCCACCACCCGGCCAACTATCTAATCTGCTCTCTTGCAGTGACAGATTTCCTCGTGGCAGTCCTGGTGATGCCCTTCAGCATTGTCTACATTGTAAAGGAGACCTGGATCATGGGGCAGGTGGTGTGTGACATTTGGCTGAGCGTGGACATCACGTGCTGCACGTGTTCCATCCTGCATCTCTCTGCCATTGCTCTGGACCGGTACAGAGCGATCACGGATGCCGTGGAATACGCACGGAAAAGGACACCTAAGCACGCTGCCATCATGATAGCAGTGGTGTGGATCATATCCATCTTTATCTCCATGCCGCCCTTGTTTTGGCGGCACCAGACGGCCAGCAGGGACGACGAGTGCATCATCAAGCACGACCACATCGTCTCCACCATTTACTCCACGTTTGGCGCCTTCTATATCCCTCTGGCCTTGATTCTGATCCTCTATTACAAGATATACAAGGCGGCAAAGACATTTCACAGGAGGAGCGTCAGCCGGATCGTGAGGGAGGAGGGGGTGAACGGACAAGTCCTTTTGGACGCGGGTGAAAGAAGCACCAAATCAGCTTCAATGCCCAGCACGGCAGAGAAGACATCAGATCCCCTAGTGAACTCTGATAAAATCAACGTCACCCTGCGAAGCCCCAGGTCCGAATCTAAGCATGAGAAGTCCTGGAAAAAACAGAGAATCTCTAGCACAAGGGAGCGAAAGGCAGCAACTACGCTGGGTCTGATCCTGGGGGCGTTTGTGATCTGTTGGCTCCCTTTTTTTGTAAAAGAAGTAGTTGTTAATACCTGTGAAAGATGTCACATCTCAGAAGACATGTCTAATTTCCTAGCATGGCTGGGATATATAAATTCCCTTATTAACCCTTTAATCTACACAATCTTTAATGAAGATTTCAAGAAAGCCTTCCAGAAGCTTGTGCGGTGTAGGCAATACTTTTAAGAGCTTTTGTTCGTATAAGAAGAACATACTCATTGTTTTTTAACCTGTAAAAATTTATATAACTGAGATGATGGTTGTTGTATTTAAGGAAAAGCACCAAGACTCTGCATTTACATTATGACTTCTTTTGTATAAGTAGTATTGGGAGCATAAATTGCCCAAGTTTTAAAAGAGATGGATCATCTGGGATCAGTTTTGCTCTAGAAAAGAGGTAGCATATTGTGGCTCTGATCCAGCTGGGATTTGCACAGCTGCCTAACTTGAAGCATAAGGTATTACCTTAAATATGAAGGAAACACACTCTTGAAGTAGACAAATTTTTTTTAAAAGTAACCCTCAAGCATCAATGAAATTTTAGGTAAAAATAACACACAGCTTTTAAATCCTACTAATATAGGATAGAAAATACACCATGGAATCACAACATGATTTTATCAGTATGTCACAGGCCTGCAGCATAGAGCCAAGCCATTCCCAGCAAAGGGTAGTAGCTTTAAATATATCTAGCATCATCCTCTGTTGATTAGCTGAGTGCAGCTGCAGCCCTGCCTTCTCCCATAGATGAAGGTCTTCCCCGTGTTATGCCCCCACAGCACCCCAGCAGCAGGCAGTGTGCTTCCATGGGTTGCCAGGTTCACAGCAAGCCAGTGTTGTGAGCCCTCTGCCACTGCACACCCCCAGCAGACACGGGCAGAGCCCCAGGGGAAACAGCCAAATACCTGGGGCACCTCCAGTGAGCTGGGTGCACATCGTGCCTAGTGCTCTGAGACGCCACTTCCATGGGAACTGGGGAGAAAAAAAAGCTCATAAAGAGCAGCTGGTCCTCCTTATGGAGACATTAGAAGGGAGAGAAGCATGAGACACTTCTTTCTTCATGTCCTCATCCCTACCTCACACACCCGGCCAAGCGCAGAACCTGTGACTTGCAGCACCAAACCCAAACACACCACTCGTTCCAGGGCCCTCAGAGCGCTGCTGCTGCTGCTGGAGGGTGGCTTCTTTACCTGGTGGAGAACTGGGGCTGACAGCTCTGGCACAGCAAGTTCAGCCTTCCATCCTCAGAGGCTGAGTGTGCCCCAAGTCTTTCCTTGACTGCCTCAAGCACCAGGGCTGTGCACCCTCTTCCCAAGCATGTGAGAAAGCACCAAGGCTCTCTGGAAAAGGCTGTGCATCAACTTCTGCAGCCAGGGCAGATGGAGTGGCCTCAGTATGCAGGGCATACCTGGGCAGAGGATCCTGTGGGACACACACTGGCAGGCAGCTCTAAACTCCTCTTTCCCCCAGAGCATCTAGTCCATATCCCCAGTCCCAGAATAGCTAAAAGGGCCTTGTAGGCACAGCCCTGGCCAGCTGTGCAGGCAACATCAATGAATACATCCCTTCTAAGGCCTCAAAGATGGCACCTTGGCCAATTCTGCTTGGCATGCTCTAGATGCCAAGCCACAGTGCAGGTTTGCTGACAGCTAGGGGTACTAACAGAGCAGGGGGCATTTGCCCCTGCGTGCAGTTGAGTCACTAAGAGCCACACCAGAAGCCAGGGACAGGTTTTGCACTTTTCAGGGCAAGCACATTCAGGCTCTGTCACTGAGAGCTCGGCTTCAAATTCATTGCCAGGCATTCAGTGCTGCCTCACAGGAACAGGGACCTGAGGCTCCTTACATGAACTGCAAACCTGGCTGTCAGCAGCAGCAATGTCCTACTACAATTTGGCACCTAGGCCAGCAGCTTAGGAACATCACAAAGAAACTGAGACATGAGACTACTATGCTCACCCTTAGTTTGGGAAAGGTGTTACTGGTCTTTGCAGTTGTTCTTCCAGGAGACTTTCAGTGGTTTGCATTAAACAAGAAAACCCAGACACCAGAAAAAAAAAAAAAAAAAAGGCCATCACTGTTGTTTCTCTCTCCCCCTCTCCCTCCCTTGTATTACAAAGTCTGGAGTTCAATAATTTTTGTATTTTGCTCGCTGGCTACCAGCTGACACAACAACTGTCAGAAGAGTTTCTTGCAAGATGACGAGGTTCGAAACTTGAGATATTGAACTAATTTGTTTCTGTCACTTGCAATTTACTGTATTCTACTTTCACATCAGGGTCCAAATGAAATGCTATTCAGAACTACTAGAAATGGTGCATTTGCTTTAGCTTTGGTTTTAACACAGTCAGGAATCTAATGGAAAGCTCATTTGTCATATTATGTAGCTCTAGCACAGCAGTGGCACAGCTAAATTTGGAGGATACTAGGATGCTACAGAATGGAATTGGCTCCTGCTCAGTGCAAGCTTAGTGCACTTCACTACCATTGCAGCCAGAGTACAGCCCCTGTGACCTCGGCAATGGCTGCATTATGCTGAAAGAAAAGAAATTGCTTTAAACATCAGCTGTGCTCTGCTCTGTCTCCAGAAAGAGCCATGAAATCTAGCTTTCTAAAAGGATTAGCAGATTAGCAGGAGGCAGCAAAGAAAACCCCACTGAAACATTTAATATTGAAGATCTGTTTCCCATGCTTCCTGAGTACTGACTCGTAATATTTTTTATCGGGAGGCATCTATTCCTCTCCCCTGCTTCTCCCTTTGTGACTGCTGGAGTATGGAGTATATTGTTTATCCTCTCACACATAAGATGTTTGACAATATCTTGTGGAATCAAATTGGAAGAAAAAATACGGGGCTGCTTTTTAGGAGAAGGGATACTTAAAATACTCATTTAAATAATAATGGATAAAACTCAAAGAATGGAACCATATGTAGATAAACAGAAAATAGCTGTCATTTATGCACTGTTAACAGTATTATACTCTGAACCTAATTAAGATGCTGAACATTTCTCAAGATGCAGGGTGGTTTCTTTTGTATGGTTTTCACTGAGCTGTACCTGCTCACCCTTCAACGCCCAGTGGTGGAAGAGGCAACTACAAGAAATCCAATGAAACGAGTGGGCAGTTACTTTATTAAAAGCACTTGCGGACCATCATTTCTTGGTGTCTGACTGCGGCTCATCACTCACTCCCTGACAGAATCCACTGTGCCAAACACTTTCTCACACACCACCACACAGTATCATTTCACCTCTAGCATTTACCCATGCACGTGATGTGTTCAGAAAAAAAACCACAAGTTCCTCTTTCAAAGTACATAAAGGTTAAGATTTCTGCAAGACACTGCTTCCCCTGCCTATGAAGTAAACAGGCATCCCCTGGACCTTAGCACAAGATTCAAGGAGCAAGGTTTTGTGCACTGGAGCTAAGATTTTTTTTTGTGCCCTAGGAGAGTTCAGTCTCAGCAAACAGAAAAAAATATGTCTGGTTTCCTGTCTCTATCAGGAGACTCTGCGTGTGTTTTTTGGGGAAAGGGTTTACATCTCCCCCAGAGTTTGCACAAAGCTTCCTGGATCCCTGTCCCTGCTGCAGCTGCCCTCCCCATTGCTGTTTGCTGCCCACACATCCACCTATCACTTTAGATTTTTTCCAACCCCCGGAGAACTGGATTTGAAGCAGCTGACCCACTCCCACTTCAGCTTTCAGGCAGAATGATTCCTGAAGCGGCTGTGAACACGATACCCCGTTCAGGTGGATCGTTTTTGCTAACAACAAGCAGTTAGATATACCTCATTATCCTGTCCTCATTTCTACACCTTCCCTCCCTGCCAGATGCTTTATTGGTGTCCTTCCCTCCTGAGGATGGCATATCCCTACAAAGAGCTTGGGGATACAAAAATACATTGTTTTAGTGATGCAGTCGCACTTGTTAACGCATGACTGTACCACCCAGGAACACCCACCTCATCCAAATGCGCTTTTGGCAGTCACTGTCTTCAGCTGGTGCCTAATTGTTCTTGATGCTAGGGAGGTACACAGAAATAGCTCTGTGCCAAACTATTTTCTCCAGTAGTTACAAACTCAGCACATTATTTCTAGGCAAGTACACATTACTACTTGGCCTTTCCCATTTCAGATTCCCTTGCAGAAGGGAAACAGAAAAATCACCACTGCAGCCACTGCAAGAAAGGGCTTTTTTGAACCTCTGCACACTAAATCACTAATCACTGCAGGAAAGTGAAAGGAAACCCTTGTAGCAGCCCTGTGAAGATTAAGCATAAACATAACACTTGTCTCACCTAGAAACAAGAACTACAACTCTCCAGCACCCAAGTGAGCAGCAAATGGCATCTGCTGGTGGGTCTTGTATTCCTCCTGCAAAAAGTGCTGCTGCAGTACAGGGGCAGTACCAACAGAAGCTGATCTGCTAAAAATTACCAATTTTTATTACCAAAATTACCAAAAATTCCTGATACCTCTTTAAGTAAGAACTCTGCCACCAGGAAAATTTCACAGGGGAATATTTGTATGACTGTGTTTTATTAGTCAAACTACGTTAGTACAACTATGTATTAAAAATCCTGGTTGGGGCAGTGTCAAAGTCAAAGATGCTGCTCATCAGATGCTATTACTTTTTGTCCACTAGTAGCTCAAATCAATTGTATCCACACTTATTTATAATATAGTGGTATAACACATATCATATATATGATACAGGCATACATTTATTTAAAATATAGTTTTGAAGGTATTCATTGCTACATATTAGATGGGTGGCACTGATAAAATAAGCCTCTCTTTCAATTCTAAAGCAAGATAGCCTCCCACACGTGCATGATATTTCCCCTCACTAAATTAAACCTCTTCCTGTTCTTCCTGTACATTCATTGATTTGAAACTCTGAGAAGTATTTTACGGTTTGGGTTTAAAGATGAGAAACATGTTTAACACCACAAAAAGCACTACCTGCTAAGATAATGCTAGTAGAGTGATTAATCTTCTCACTTTCAGTTTAGATCATGACTGGTAGCAGACATCTAATGCAATAGCTAGCTCTGTGCTGGCAGCACTCCAGGATGCAAAAGCTGTGGCTAATTTGTATGACAGCAAGCGTCTGCTAAGCAACTCACTCTTGGCTAAGCCTGGTTTCCCATATTTCACAGTACAAAGCTGCATAAAATAGTCCACAGCCATGAAATAAGAAATCAGCCAGTTTGCACTCCAGTCGTTCCTAGGCTGGCAGTCACTAGAAGGCAGTTGCTCCCCAAACACACACCAAAAATCAGCAGGAGCAAAGCTGTGCCTTTATCCACAGCAAAAATAGCCAAAACCTTGCACATCCATCTATTAGTTTGGAGGTAGCCAGGAGGCAGCCTGAACTGGCTGATGACCAGGTGGGCTCAAGGCAGAGCAGCAGCGCTCCCCCAGAGGATGCAAAAAAAGAGATCCCTTCAAAGAGAATGCCACCAGCACCAAATTTAGTCAGTACTAACAAAACAAGGGGCAGCTCAGCATCTGGCCCCTCTTCCCTGCCAAGGGGAGTTTAAACAGATATTCATGTTCCCTTTGTATCAGCTCCTGCGGCTTACTGTCTATCCTAACTGAGATGGGTTCTTTCAGTGCTTCTAGAATATTTAGCAACTACCTCAACAGTTCTATGCTGGTCAGTAAAGGGCTTGCATTCCCTGTCTTCATAAAGTTAATCTCTTGAAGCTTGAGGGGATCAATCAGCTTGGGTATATGGAATTTAAGATGATAAAAATTCAGGTTAAGGGTTTTCATGTTGTGGATTTTTCTTCCATATCTACTCTGACAGCCAGCAAACTGCTGTTGTTTTGAACCCAAAACAGTGTTCCAAGAAAGATGTATCTATAACAGGTAAGCATGATTTCATTTTTCACACGCATAAAGGTAAGTTATATTACCATTTGAGTGTTTCTAACCTCATTAGTTGATGGCCTTTTGCATTTTGACAAGTATTTCTCTCTTCTTGTTTTTGAAGTATGGGAGAAATATTAACCAACTAATTATCTGAGGTAGATAGGAGCTCTTATCTCACTTTTACAGTTAGAAAACCAAAACTCCAGGGAAGTAGGCAGCCAACACCTCAGACTGAGGTCCTGGGGTACCATTCAGCATACAAAACAAGAAAACAAAGGGTGTTTTCAAAACTAGTGCAGGAATCACAGAATCACAAAAACATTGAGGTTGGCAGGAACCTCTGGAGTTCATCTTGTCCAATCCCCCTGCTCAAGCAGGGCCACCTAGAGAAGACTGTCCAGGGCCACGTTCAGGTGGCTTTTTAACATCCCCCAGCAAGGACTCCACCAACTCTGAGCAGCCTGTGCCAGCGCTCAGCCACCCTCACAGTAAGAGTGTTCCTCACATTCAGACAGAGCCTCCCATGTTTCAGGCCTTTTGCCTCTTGTCCTGTCACTGGGCTCCACTGAACAGAGCCTACCTACATCTTCTCTGCACCCTCACTTCAGGTATTTATCACAGAGATAAGTTTTGCCTTCTCTTCTTCTGAACAGCGCCAGGTCTCTCAGCCTTCCCTCGCAGAGGTGTTGCTCCATCCCCTTCAACTTCTTAGTGGCCCCTCCCTGGACTCTTTCCAGTATGTCCATGTCTCTCCTGTACCAAAGAGACCAGAATTGTACCCAGCACTCCAGGTGTGGCCTCACCAGTGCTGAGCAGAGAGGAAGGTTCACCTCCCTTGACCTGCTCTTCACACTCCTCCCCGTGCAGGCCAGAACACAAGTGTCCTTCTTTGCCATAAAATCACAGTGTGACTCCTGTTTAGCTTTCTGCCCACAAGTCTGACTCCAGGTTCTTTCTTGCCAAGTTGCTTTTCAGCTTGTTAACCCCCAGCATATACTAGTGCACGGGGCTGTTCCCCCGGGTGCAGGATTTTGAGCATCCCTTTGTTGAACTGCACAAGGAATCATGCACTACAGTTTGAGGGGTGCCAATTAGAGCTGTGGAGCAAGGCAAAATCAGGAAAGGGGGAGGAAGAGGAGAAGAAGGAATGACAAAGACTGAGCAGTTTTCTCCTTATGGAGCCAGGCAGCCTTGAAGTAAACTTGCTTGAACTCGTCACGGCTCAGATCCAACTAACAAAAGTGCCAGTTCACTTCGAAGCTGCCTGGCACCTCCCAGAAGCTGAGAGATGGGGAGGAGGTTGTTTTGCCACCTCCATCCCACACAGGGTCAGTACAGCACTGTATAGCTGAGCACACATGATCCTTCTTGAAGATTAGTGTGACAATACTGGTCAGCACCCAGCATACACAGCCAGTGAGACTGGGGAACTGCAAGTACTGAGATTTTAAAGGCTCTAAGCAGTAGAGAAAAAAAATTGCTAGTATGAAAGGACACCTTTTAAAATCTTATCTATATCCCAATGATGCCCTCTTGCCCTCTCAAAAACCACCTTGAGTACATGGAGTATGAATGGAGATTTTGTCCCGGTTTAGACATGGCAGGGGTATATGCTTAGCTTGCTTTTCACAAATACAAGTTATACAGTCAAACCACAACGTTTCCTGCTTCTCCTTGTTAAATACCCCGATGGATGCCAATCCTCCCCAGCCCCTGCCAGCCTGACCTTTGCCTGCCTCTCCATCTGACTGAAGATGGTGTTAAAGTACTTCTCAACCAATTTACTCCACTGCTCCTCACTTTTGTTAGACTGGAGAAGAATAACAAAAAGCAACTGAAACCCCTCCAAGCTCTAAACCCGCGAACAAGACGTAAAATAGAAATAGAAGGAAGCAGTCTAGATTTAACAGAAAATAAATCTAATCTCTGAACCACCCCTTCTTCTCACCCCGCTCCACACTCTGACTGTTCTCACCCACACCACACTGCACACAGTGAGCAAAGGATCAGAGTTATTTCAGTAGAAAGTTTGACTTATTTCGTGTAACCGGGCAAAAAAAAGCTCTCGTTAAAAGATCCTCCGGGGGAACGAGGAAGGCTACGAAACGATAACCTGCCCTGCGCTCGCTCATCCTTGGCTGCACGAGGAAAACCAAAAGAGGAGTGACGGATTATTAAGGCGCAGAGAGAGAGAAACACAGCACAGATGAAAGGGGTGCCGGGGAGAAGGAGGAAGGAGCGGAGCGGGCTGTCGGCGAGCGCCGCGCTCTCACGGGGCAGAGCATCTTCGCCTCAGCCCCGGGCTGCGGGCGAGCAATCGCGAGTACACAAGCAGCGGGTGGCAAACAGGAGGAACGGGAGGCGATTTTTGGGTTGTTCTCGCCGTCCCAGGCCACACGTGCCGCTGCAGACCCGCTGCGGGGTCGGGGTTTTTGGGGCCGGGCGTTGGGTCGCGGCCGCTCGCCGGGAGCGGAGCCGTTCCCCGGGCGGGCGGGTCCCTCTAGCGGCCTCCGGGAGCTCCGAGCATCACATCGTGTGCCCGGGAACGTCGCCCAAACGCTTCTTGAACTCCGCTAGGCTTGGTGTTGTGACCACTGCCCTGGGGAGCCTGTCCCAGTGCCCAGCCACCATGCAAGTGAAGCACTTTTTCCTAATATCCTACAAAAACCTCCCCATTCCCTTAGGTCCAGTCACTCGCCAAGAGAGAGATCAGTGGCTGTCCCTCTGCTGCTTTTATGAGGAAGCTGTAGACTGCAATGAGGTCTCTCCTCAGTCTCCTCCAGGCTGAACAAACAAAGTTACCTCAGCTGCTCCTCATGTGGCTTCCCCTCTAGACCCTTCATCATCTTCATAAGTTCTCCTTTGGGCACTCTCTAATAGCTTTATATCCTTCTTATTTATATTGTGACACCCAAAACCACACACAGGACTCACATCAGGCTGTACCAGCGCAGAGTGTGACAATCACCTTCCTCAACCAGCCAGTGATTCTGTGGTTGATGCCCCACGGTGCCCGGTGATTTAGAAACTTAGTGAAACAGGTACACCCTGACCCACATATGTGACAGGAAAGTTTCAGTCAGAAGTTGGTTAAGGGGTCATTACTAGGATGATAACCCAAGAGAGGCACCAAGAACATCGCAGGTTGAAGGCTGAGTCAGTGGGAGAAGGGAACAGAGTTGTGGCAAAACTTTCCTTTGGGTTTATGATCAGTTCTGCAGCGTAAGGCTCCTAGGACAAGCAGCCTCCAACAGCAGAGAAGGCTTCCTACAAAGGAGAATGGAACATGACATTTGCTCCCCCTCACGGCTGCTTCAAGATTGAAGTAGTTATGTACCATTTTGTTAGCTGAATGAGACTCCAGGGCATTTCAATTAACGTTGACAAGTCCAGAGAGTTCAGCAACGTTTGTGCGACTTCCCACGCAAAGGTCAGAAAGGACTGTCATTTAAAATGGTGTGCAGTTTGAAAGTGTACATTATTAGGTGGAAAAAAAATTACAAATCACCACAGACCAGGGGAGCCGATGATGCCTGATAGTACAGGCCTCAGTGACAGGTAAAAGTTTCTAGAGAAGATGTTTCTTTCTTGGTGAGTTATTTGGTTTTTTTCAGGATTAAATTCTAAGGAGTCATGAGCAATATTAACCACTAAGGAAACAGCCACTCAACTCTCTGTTTAAAGTAACAACATTAATTATAATAGTTATTTTTGATCTGGACTTGTTTGCAGTTACCAGACTAGAGGTTTTGTTCGCAGTTGCTCTTCACCACCTTTTGCTACTGCATAGTACTGTGTAAAGTGGCCAAAACACCCTTATTTCCAAAAGCTGTAGCCCCTCTCATGCTGCACTGGTGTAAAGGACAAAGCAAGACACAGGGCAGTGGAGAACTGTGCTCCAAAATGACTGGAATGGCTGGAATCTCATTCCAGGAAAGAAAAATTATGTTGAAATGTGAATAGTTCAAGTCTTACTGTCTTCATACATTTTCTGTTAAACTTTACTGGCGGCACATCTGGATTTGGTTGCACACTGGGCAGCAGGTTACAAACCATCCAGGTTCACAGAGCTGTGAGCAAGACAGACACACTTGCAGCATCCCAGGAACTCAAACCCTTGCCTTGCCTCTTTAGTGGACTGCATTTGGAGCACCCAGTTCAGAGCTGACTGTAGCAGTGGAGGTATGATTACAGTTCAGGTGTACTCATCAATAAATATTGTCTAACTGCCTGAAACTCAGACAGCAACAGCTTCAGATGACTGGTCTCAACAGGGAGAGGCAGATGGAGAAGGATGGAAATGAAGAAAGGTTTAGAACGCAGTAACAACATAGAGGCAAGAAGGAGAAAGAGTCAAAATTAGTAGATGTCTTTGCTATGTTCCTGTAACAAGATCACAAATGGACTGAAGAAGTTCCCATATGAGAAGTCCAAGAACTTGCAGGAAGTCACCCAGCCAGCTTTGAAAGAACAAAAAAAAAAAAAAAAAAAGCTATAACAATAAAAACAAAAAAACTTTGGGAGTATCTGAGGTATGATTGGGTTGTAACATCAATGCAAACTCCAAGTACTGAATAGAGAAGCTTTAAAGTCTTAACTGAAACCAGAACAAGCAGAAAGAGAAACACATATAGGCCTGTACACAAGCAGAGAGCAAAAGTGTCACAAATGATCCTTTTCAGACCAGAATATAAGGGATTCATGATGGCAGGTTTTTTCTGAGCAAGGGAAACACTTGGGAGCTGAAAGGACTCTAATTCCCCTGGCATTTTTTCATGCTAAGAAATTGTCTCTCTTGCATTGCCTAACCATTGATTTACATCCAAGTGCTTAAGTTGGTCCCTGTCAGCTGTCCAATTCCATTCCTGTTGTGGAAAAGTGAATGGAACTGTGTATGCAACTCACTTGCAGCTTGATTTTTTTTTTTTAATATAGGCAGCACAGGAACCACTTGAGATGTTTTGCAAAACAGAAAGGAAAGTTATGACAGATTTTCTGATTCTTGTGCTTGTCAACATCTCTTCTTTTTTGCTATCCTATATGCTTGCTTTCACTGTCATAAAGAGGAAAAAAAAAAAGAAAAAGAGAAAAAAAAATCACTAGCCCTAGAGATTTCCTTCCAAGGTTTTTGAATTCTAAGGGAAAAAAGAAACAAAAATTCAAACCAAATATCAAAAATCAATTCACATCTTCAATAAGAATTGTGAGGCCACTTAAGAGTTATGTATCCTGCATTTCCAAGGGAATACACAGTAGCCATATGATCCCATATCATTCCCATCTGCTGTGGAAGATATTGCTATAAAGGAAGTAGGACTCTGGTAATTGCAAGTATTCAGACACCCCGAAGACAAGCTAGTTTTAAATAGTAGAGATCTCACATTTTCAGGTTGTTTAGGGAGCTGTACAAACAGTAACTCTACATTTAGCGTGGTCATAAGGTGGTGCAAACCACATCCTCCCATTCAGTTGCCCAGGAAAGCGTGGGTAGGATTTCTTGCCAGATAGTAGTCTCACAATATTCAACACCTATTGGACACAGAAATACCACAGGGACTGCTTCTGCCTGCAGAAGTTCACCATGTAATAAGCAAAGATGAAGTCCCTGGGTCCCCATCTCGATTTATTTCTCTCTGTCACTGAGTGGCAATTCCAGACAGATGCTCTGGTGTAGGAGGTCTCCTCACTCAAATGGTACCACAGGAAAGTTTAAATGTTGTCATCAACATTGCTGGAGATCACAAAGTGAGCTGTCTTCACTACCATACACAAGGTATCTGTCAAACGCCCTAAGATAAAATGAAGAAAATTAATGACCAAAAACAGATAAGGAAAGGAACTTCCCCAGGCCCTGGTAGAGGATATGAAGACTGATGGTGAGCCAAGCTTGAAGCATAACCAAAAGGAGTGAATTCCACAATCCAGAACCTAGGGAGAACACCCTCTCTCTCTCTCTCTCTGTTCAACTGAGCTGATGTCCCCTCTGCCTGCAACTGCAGAAGGACAATGCAGGAACATGCTGGCCCACAGGGCAGGGAAAGGTCAGCCCACAAATACAGCCAGGGAAGCTGGCAGGCCTGTATCCCTTTAGTATTTCCACTTAAATACAAACATTTCTTGCTGTATAGACTGCTGTCATTAAGCTGCATTAAGGTATGGTCACTTCTGAGCCTTCTGAGGGCCATTTTTATACAAGGAAATCCCCTGCTGACCAATTAGTACAGCTTGCCATTTGCTTGGCATCATGCTGTGGAAACAACACAGAGCAGGTCAGCATGAATACGCTCCAGATGACTCTGGCCTTTGTGGCCAGGCAGAGGCATGATGAGTACCACTTCCCTCAGCAATGCATTTTTTGGTCTGGCTGTACATACATTTAAAGCATTGCTTAGTTACCCAAAATGCAGATACAAAATAATCCTTTACTAATCCAGCAAAAGACCAACATCTCTGCTACCATTTCCTCGTGGTCTTTAGAGGTGTATTTCTATTTCCTCCTCTCATACTGTGTAGCACACATCATGGTAATTTCCTTGCTCTAAACCCATCATCATGATCTTCTCTCCTCTCACATCAGTGCATACAACCCACTTCTTCACAGGTGGCCCACTGCTGTACCCAGAGAGGCTTCACAGACCACAAGGCAGCCAGAATCTGATCCACACCTTCTATTTGCAGAGTTACTGCCCACAAATTTGTGGGTTTTTTTTCCATTTGCACATTTGCGAGTGAGCAAAGTCAAAAGAGCAAAGTCGAGCACCTAGAGTTTTTCTGAGCACAAACCAGTGAAGTGCAGAAATACAAATATTACCTTTCTCTAAAAGGCTAAAGAGTGCTCCCAAGCAAACAGGGATTTAAAAAAAAAAAAAAAAAAAAAAAACTAGGAATAAACCAGACAATCATCTGAGTGACAGCACAAACATGGGTCAAGCAGAGCCACAGATATGACAGCTGTCCCTTACCATATTATCACAGTCAGCAGCTTTCTGATCCAGATACAGCCACCACTGGATTTGAGGAGGGACACCTCATCCTTCAGCATCTTTACTGTGTCCATCTATCCCCTCCATCCCCAAGGAAGAGGCACAAAAAAAAAAAACCTATGGGACTCATCTTGAATGTCTGCCTGGCATCAAGACAGATTAATTAGTTTCCATCTCTGCCCAAGCACCTTTGATAGGAATTTGTTTTAGCTAGTGATGAGATTGATAATTAAAATTTCCTAAGACTTTGCACTAAAAGACTTTGATGGCTTTACTTCTGGAATCTTTTCACTGCTCAGACTGACCCTTTTCTGCTTCAGGCAGAGACCACAGGCCATGTGGGTGCCTGGGCAAACACATAAGCCTGTTCTAGCCCACCTTGCCAGGTACTGAAAGCAAAATTGGACCACAATTCTCCCATTGTTAAAAACAAAACAAAAAAAAAACCCCAAACCCCAAACCAAACAAACAAAAAAGAAAACAACCCAAACCAAAAAAACCCACCTCCAAATGTTTGTTTCTCTGTTGTGATTCTTACACACACACCTGTTTTCTACTTACAGAGTGAGCATGTCTCCAAACACCAACCTCAGCGGATCTCCCAAACTACAGGGATGTGATGAGGGCTTTAGAGCAGAGCACTGTTCTCACCACAGCTGTTCTGCTCACACTAACCCTAGAGAGCTCACTGCTCAGCGTTTAAAGGTGTTTGGCAAAGCCAGCTGTGCTATTGAACAGCTGTTGGCAATTCTCTTTTTCTCCCTGAGCTCCTTGATCCTTAAGGCAGGTCTTTTTGCAGGGCAACCATGTTTCCCCATCCTTGGAGGGTCCATTTCAAGAGAATCTACCCTTAATTCCAGAGCTGTAGGGCTGTTGTTTGCTTTAGAAGACAAGTCCCCAACACCTTTACATCTTTAACATAAAGAAATTCCCAGCTTCATTTAAAAGTAGACCTTGAGCTTCTTGGTCCATTCTTCATCATTTAGTCCCTTTCAGCTGTGCATGATTTTCCCTTTTTAAACTAAGAATATCTGTCACAGACCCGTGTTCCAGGTCAGATATCAAGTAAATCAACCTCACTTGCTCCCTCAATGCTTTTTTCTGCAACTATCTCCTCTAAGATTTTAATGTTAGTCACAGAAACAAAATTTTAAGTCATATCCCACTCTGGTTCATTGACTGTGGAGTTAAACAGATCTTCTGTTTAAACACCCATGGTATGTGATTGCTAATGGTGTTCAGTCTCAATGACTAAGAAAATTTCCTGTGATACAAATCTCTGGAGTATTTCTCTCTCTAACAGCATTCAATAATTCTTTATTCATATCTAAATTCAACTCCCCAGACTATCCCAGAAGGGCCTCCTTTGACATCTTTCTCTGGAACAATTTTGATCAAAACTAATCTGCGTTATCCACATTATCACATTTTTTTTCTTAACACCTTTAAAATATGTTTCTACTCCTCCAGTATCTTTAAATTGTTATTCTACCATTGCTGTGCAGCACATTTTCAACATGATTGCTCTTGTCATGTAATAATCACTGCTGCTCCACCTCAGTGCAGTCACTGTCATATTCAGTTCCGTGCTCTGCACGTCACCTTCAATTCACTTGCTTGGTATGAACACATGGGCATGTCTGTTGTCCCCTATTGATCACATACTTTCAAGCCATATCAGAGTAAATAATCTGACTCTTGATAATGCCCACTTGACCACAGTTGGCAGTAGTATTGCTCCCTTTTTGCCCTCCTCCTTTTCTTCTAAAAATGGCTGTAAGGATTTCGCTACTCTCCCAAAGCATTTTACTCATTTCTTAGTTTAAATCTCATAAGCTTGTTAAATATGATCCTAGGAAGCTCTGTCTTCAGCACTATCCACCCTCAGATGAGTCCACTTTGCATGGCTTTTCCTTCTAACCACAATCCTTGTACTGACTGTACTGATCTGCAATAACTTTTCTGTCTTTGACACTTCCTTTCAAAGACTGGAAGTATTTCACCAAGCTCACCTGAACATAGTCTTTCTTGAATACCACTTTCACAGTTATTTTTGTATCACTTCAAGCACTGATACTTGTCTTAACAGTGAAAAATCCACTGCTGATCCTTTCTGTGACCTTCAGGATCTTTTTCAGCCTCGACACCCTGTCCCAAGTCCTTCCTCAGGGATGCAATCCATGATCCTCCCACTCACTAGTACAACCTAACTAATTTTTCCTCAACCAGCATTGTTCACATTCCTAGATGTGCTCTTTTGGGGGCAGGTGAGGTCTTCTCCCTACCCTCCTTCACCCTGGGCACATGCTGTTACAGCTTCTCCCTTGGGTCACTTTGTTTGGGCACCTTTAGTCAGGCAAAGAGAAGAACACACACGTGACTGTGAGGTGTAAATCAGTTAGTTGTCAGCCAACACACATAGAAGGATCTTTCTGAGCTGTTAGGCTAAGCACTTCTGCTCTCATGATCCTGATAAGGCAGTCAGGGGCCAAGGAGAGGCAGGCAGAAGGGGCAGCATCACCCCCCACATCTCCCTGGGACAGATCCCAGTGCTTTGGGGTGCCCTCTGCCACCAGCTCTGTTGACAATGATGGCATTGGCAACCTCAACAAATGACCTAGTATTCCCTGTCTGTCCAACTAGCCTGACTAGCTTGCTATTTTGTTTTTTTCCTTTAGGATTTAATAATTCTCTATGTTGCTCTTTTTTTCCCCCTTGAAGCCTTGCACCACTAGCCCTTTGACTTTTGCCTCTCCTTTGGAGTGAGGGGCTTTGATCATCTTTGCCACTTCTGCTTCCCTTGCTACTTGTTGATTGTTTTCTTCAGCTCCACCACAGTAATGCCTCCTGCCCTCAGCATTTCACTTCCAGGTGCTGTGATGAAGAAGATCCACATGTCCTCTTTCCCACTACATCGTTGCTTTCTCCGTTATCATTTTACCACACTGCCCCTGTCTGCATGCCTGGCCACAAGGTGTAGACACTTCATACATGAAAAGCTTCCAGTATTCATCCTACACCTTCTGCATCCAGGCTGTAATACCTCTGGAAGCCTCTTCATTTCCTCCATCGCTCACTCTGCTGAAATCACTGTCCTCTGTTCTGGGGCCTCCCTGTAGGAAAACAATAGCCACAGCAGGAGAACCCCCAAACCACCCTGTTTGCCTTTTCATTTCTTTGTTTTCATTTCAGGCCGTTTAGTTTCTTCGGGAGACCCATATGTAAATCACAAAAAATTGGGTTACGACCACCAGCATAAGTATTTTTTCACATAACTCATTGCTGCAGGTAATTTTAGAGATTAAAAACACACACAAAAAAAAGTGGTTAACAGAGATTGAAGTCGTTATGGGGGGCAGGTTTATCAGTGGCTATTAAGAGATGATTCAAATGAGTCCATAAGCCTTCTTAAATAAATTGAGGTGAAGCTTGTAAATAATCTTTGTCTTCAAAATAAAAATGTTCTTGTCTAGTATTGCATTCTGAATCATCCTGTAAAATATTATAGAAAGTTAAAACATTCTCA